>NW_022630997.1:32866298-34068739 GCF_010015895.1 Lontra canadensis
CCTTGAGGTCTGGTCACCTCAAATCCAACTTCATCAACCTCTACTCTAGGCCATGTCCCTCTTAGCCTTTTTCCTCTCCATGATTTGGGGAACATTGTCTAGCATGTGGCTGTAGGTAGAAACCATATTTAGATCAAAATGCCTTTCTTTTTCTTTTGATGTCCTGTGTCCTCTCAGGATTAAGCTTTCGAAGCTTTATAAGGCTCTAATAACCCTTCTCTGAGGCTTAACTGGGGAAAGCCAGGGAATAAAAAGTGGAATCAGGAAAAAAGAAACACACCACTTAATATATTAAAACGTTGTTCCAGCTCAGGCATATCAGACTGAATCCCTATAAACCACTTTATTAAACTGTGCTTTTGTGTGGCACCATTTGATTAAATTTAAGGACACTATAAGGAATAACCCTGTGAAATTTATTACTGTGAGTGCTGTCAAAATGTTGCTGAGGACACTGTTTATTTCACCATATATGCTTCTCTGTGTGAAGATACTCAGGAAAAGTTCTGAACCAAGGATGGCCATAATTTCTGGCAATTTTTAAAACATCATTGATATGTGAACTATGTGAATAATTAGATGTAGATCCATTGATCTATCTCTTTACCTATGATTATGCAATAAGATAATCCTCAATGTACATATAGTAAAGCAAACCTAGTAGTAGGATTGGACTTCGCTATTCCTCCTCTACAGTGTACTGTAACACTGAATTGTTCTCTGAGCCAGGGCTAGCTGGCCTTCAATTTTCTATTTTTGGAGGAAGGGCTCTGTCAAACTTGACTTTGAGTCTACTTCTCAGAAGCTTGAATGAATTAACAGAGGCTGTAACATCTTAAGCCCAAGATTTGAGTGTTTCTTATTAAGAGTAACGGATTGACTATGGAATTATCCCAGGAAATTCAATATTGTTTTCATGCATCAGGTATCAAGCTACAATAACAGTAATCAAACCTCAGAGCTTCCAAGATCCTCTTCTTTAACTCCAACATCCACATTTCTGGGTGTAAGATGGTGTCAATGTGAGTAGACTGAATGACACTTCCCCAAATTCCCTTTCATCTATGTTTTCAGTTAGGGTGGGGCACAGGAAATTCCTGAAATATATCGGGGCAGAAAGGAAGCAGCAGCCATCTGGCAGCTCACACACATTTTTCATGATCAAATGACTCACTTTGCGGACATGAGGCTTCAACTGGGTCTGCCATTGCTCTACCTTCTCCTGGAGCCTCCTTGGCTTTTTGTGGGCCAGGCTCATAACAAAGGGCCGTGGCGTCTGCTTGACATCTATACCTCTGTGATTCTGCTCCTCTGCTTGAGCCCTGACCCATATACTGGGATCCATCTAACACAGAATAAGGAATCTGTAGGACATGGCTGCAATAAGTGGTTCTTCTAAGTCCTTGTTGGGTAGCTCCATTCCCCAGGACAGTCCAATTTTTTTGCCAAATGTAGTGTTTCATTTCTGGTTCATGGCCTTGCCTGCTAATGCATAGATTTGCACGTATCCGTTAATTCAGCAGATAGGCATTTGGCATCTAATATTTAGTGTACCTCAGTCACTTAGATTCTTAGAATACAAAGATGAATGATGTAGGTAAAGATAGTATACAAATAACTTAAAATATGGTAGGAGCTAATAACAGGAAATGGGGAAGAATGGCTGCTGCTTCTTAGGAAAGACCTGATATCAGAGAGGACTTCACAGGGAGATAAACAATGCCAGGCCTTATGTGACCCATTCATCGAGTATTATTATTCTTTGAAATGACAGAAAAATCTAGCAGTGCAAGGTGACCCTGTTAAGTGAAGAAGGGTGCATAGGGGGAACAATGGGGTATAGAATGATAGAAGATGCTAATTCTCTTTTGTACAAGTAAATTATCAGATGCTGGGAGAGCAGCCAAATAAAGATGACCCAGAGAATGCTGTTTGTCTCTGTCCAGGTCTTCAGAGAGAGAGTTCTGAGCTGGAGGTGTAGATTTGAAAGCTTTCAGCACAAAGGTGGGAAATAAAGTCATTGACAAGGACTCAGTCCAAAGACGAACAGCTTGCCTCAGCCTGTGTCTCTGCTCACTGCAGTAGGAACCACAGACCCTAGCTCCTTGCTCGTTTTCATTGGATCTGTGTCCTCCTGTTCTTCCTGGGCTTGGACTCCCCAATTTCAGACTCTGTTGGCTTTATGTCTTGGTTCATGCTTCTTATCAAATGCCTTCCTGGTATAGTGCCCTAGATACAGTGTCTGCTTACATATTCCATTTGGCGATCACATGGGGATCCTTCACTTGGAATGTCCTCTAGCATTCCTGGAATCTGGTATTGGTGAGTCTCCTGTTCTCTGCTCCCATCTTGAATCCATTCATCTGTCCTACTGATACTACTTCTAAAACATGCCTCTGCTACTCTAAGTGACATTGCTGCTGTCCTGGTCTAAGCTGCCCATCATAGTTTCTTAGAACGTGACTGTGGCCTACTCACCACCTCCTGGCTGCCAAACATAGGCTCCTATAATTCACTCCCTACACAGCAGCCAGAGTGATCCCTTTAAAAATAAATTTGGTCATTTCCTTCCTTCACTTTAAGACCATTTAGTGGCCTCCCATTACACTTAAGATAAATCTAATTCCTCACCATGGCAGGAAAGGCCTTGCATGACCTGTCTCCTGGTCTCTTCTCAAGGATTGTCAGGTGTCTCTTCTATCCTAGAGCTGCACCTGCTTTGGCCACACTGGCCCCTTTTCTGGTGTTGGAACATGTTAAGACTTTTTTCACTTCAGACCTTCACATTGGTTGATCGCCCTCCATACAATCTCTTCTCCCAGCTCTCTGAAAGGCTTCTTTTCATTTTTCAAATATCTGCTTAAATATCCCTTCCTTACCACCCAGTCCAGAGGAATCCCATCACATTTTCCAGTTGCACACTTCTCATTGCTACACTTATTTCTACCAAACTTCTTAGCCAGTGAATACCATGTTCCATTCACGTGTTTTCTTGTCGATCTGCTATGCTCCACACTCCATGGACTTTATGAAGACACATATCCTTCTCATCTTTGTGTCTCCGTTGCTCATTTCAGTGTTTCACATATGACGTTGCTCAGATTTTCTGCCATTTTGTCAATTGTTTGGAGGTAGTAAGGTGTGTGTGATGCGGGAGAATAACCTTCCCCATATCTGAGGAAGATGATTTGAGTGTTTATGAAAATATGAAGAAAAGCTGAGTCCTAGAAAATAATATGTTCTTACCACTTTGTGGTCTACTATTTTCATTTCACTTTATTTCATATTTATTCTGAGCTGGACATAGTCCTAATATTTTTTTATTTGGAAAAGCAACCATGTTTTCTTATGTTGATTTATCATCCTCTCCCTTTGCTTAGTAATTAGATTATTTACCAGTTTTGTTTTTTTTTTCAATTTTCTATGAATACCTAAATTTTTGTTTACTTTATTCAGGAGAATTTCTTTGGGATATGATCACAGAAGTAGAATTTCTGAGTCAAAATGGTGAACAATTTTAAAGGTTTCATTTCACAGCAACAGATTTCTCCTTAGAAAGATTGAATCAATTTGCTATGCCAAAAATGATGCACAACTGTGCCTGTTTCCCCACCATCTTGTCAACATTGACTTTCAACATTTTTTATCACTCGTACCTTGTTTTGCTAATTTAGGTACGTTGAGAGGCACCCATGGACAATTTCACAAGGGAGAAGTCACACAGCAGTCACCGTGTTCTGTACCAAGGCAGTCGTTTCCACAATTCTGGAGACTTGATTTTGTCAGACACTGTATCCGTTAGAATGTTCTAAGCTACAGAGAACAGAAAAAACAATTCAGACTGGCTTATTTCATGAAGTAGATTTCCTGAGTCAGGTAACAGCTCTGTTTAGCAGGGCCCTGGCTGCCTATCTCTGCCTTTTCTCTCAGCTTTGCCTTCCTCTCAGTGTCCACTTCATAGAGGAGAAAAGCCTGTTGAAGCCACTCCCTACCTCACATCTGTATGCAAATGAATGGACCTTGATTTCCAGTGACTCTTTAAGGTTGAGGAGACTTCTCAGAAATCACTCCTCTCCCATTTCCAATATATCCCTTGTATCTCATTGAACTGAAGTGGGTCTCTTGCTTATTTCTGAACTAATTACTGCATGTCAGCAGTAAATGTGGGTATTATCTTAAGCCTCCTTTATGGTTTTTTTTTTTTTTTAAATTGCTCAGAACTCTGACTTTCTTTTATAGGTTTCTCCACTCTGGCTTTAGTATCTGTGGATGATTCAAACTCTGTTCCCAGGTTTTTCAGCCAGAAAAACCAATTTTATTTTTGTGTTTTTCTTATTATTTATCATCTTTGAGATATTTGGCACAAACAGGGAATTTTCCTTGCCATAGTAGTATCAGTAAAGTTACTTTCCCAGTGTTTTTTTTTTTTTTTTTTTTTTAAATAGAATTGTCGAAATTTTCTTCATGATTTGTAGAAATTCTTTATTCCGGATACAAGTCTTTTTGTTGGATATATGTGTTGCAAAAAGTCTTATCTTTTCACATTTAAAAGTCTGTTTTCCAGGTTAAGCTCCTGAAAACATCTTTACTTACTCCAAGTCATGACAATATTTTCTTATTTTTCCAGTTTTGTAATATATATGTTTTTTGGAGTTCAGTGATATATGATAAACTTCAAAACATGGTAAGTTTTGAGTAAGGGCCTATTCAGCTAGAGTGGCCCCACCCCGGTTGAACAGCCATTTTGTTGTTTATGCAGTAAAACTTAAATTGACCCTGCCCCCCACCTCCCCTGGGGAACTTACTTAAAAGCAAGTCCGGGAAACCAGTCCCAGGTAACAAAGCCCAAACACGAGAGTGGATCAGGTCAGGTGGAGATAGCAGCCCACATGCAGGGATGAGTCGGGTCAGGTGGAGACGTCCAATCAGTAAAGCATGCATACTGTCTGCCTAGCCACCAAGGAGTGTGGGCTCCGCCTTTTGGGTGCCAATTCTGACCAAGGTGATAGGCTAGTTCAAATAGCTACTACGGGGTGAATTGTAATTCAATTGGCCACTCGTGTGGGACCTAGCATGACTGTGCAGCTTTCTCTTTGTGTTACAATCTCATTGGCCACCTGTGTGTGGCCAGGCCCAACCACATGGCCTTTGCTCTATAAAAGTTAGTCTGTAAGGCAGGGAGGGGGTTGCCTCTTTGCAAGGGACGGCCTTGGCCGGTCAGTTTGATTCTCGATGCTTGGCACGAAATAAAGCTTTGCTTGACCTTTGCTTTGTATCAGTCTCGCTCCTATAATCACGGACCCATTATTGGGGGACGTAACATTTATACCTGTGAAACCACTACCAAAAAAAAAAAAAAAAGAAACCTATTTATTACCACTAAAAGTTTTCTCCTACACCTTGGTAACTCCTCCCTCCTTTCCCTGCCAGATCCACAGTCCTCCTTAGGCTTTTTGCCACCATTTATTTCTGTCACTGCTCTGCTTTCCATCATTGGTTATTAGATTATTTGTTTAATATTTATTATATATCATATAAATGGAATAACACAGTATGTAGGGATTTTTTTTACTTTTTTGTTTGTTTTGGTTTTGCTCCTTTCCTTCAGTATAATTATTCTGAAATTTATCTATGTTGTTGCTTTTATTGCTGAATATTCACCCTTGCATGGATATACAACAATTTATTTATTAACCTGTTAATGGACACTTAGGTTGTTTCCATTTGGGGGCTGTTACAAATGAACTTACTATCAACATTTGTGTAAAAAGCATGCTTTCATTTCTTTTGAGTAAATACTTAAGATGGGTAACAGTGAATCATGTATTAGGTATATAATTAGTTTTAAAACTTCCAAACTTTGGGGTGCCTGGGTGGCTTCAGTCAGTTAAACGTTGGACTCTTGATTTTGGCTCAGGTCATGATCTTAGGGTCCTGAGTTTGAGCTCCAAGTCAGCTCTGTGTTGGGCATGGAGTCTACTTAAGATTCTCTCTCTCCCTCTCTCTGCCCCCACACCTCTCCCGCTCCCCCACTCCCCTGCTTGCATGCACATGTTCTTTTACTTTCTCTCTCTAAATAACAAACAAACAGGGTGCCTGGGTGGCTCAGTGGGTTAAGCCATTGCCTTCGGCTCAGGTCATGATCTCAGGGTCCTGGGATCAGGTCCCTCATCAGACTCTCTGCTCAGTGGGGAGCCTGCTTCCTCCTCTCTCCCTCTCTCTGCCTGCCTCTCTGCCTACTTGTGATCTCTGTCAAATAAATAAATAAAATCTTAAAAAAATAACAAACAAACACTAATCTTTTAATCTTGGGCTTTATTACCTCTTTTTTTTTTAATTTTAATTTTTATTTATTTTGTTTCCTAAAATGGACGTTTAGGTCATTGATTTGAGATCTTTATCCTTTTATAATATAAATGTTTAGTGCTATAAATTTCCCTCTAAGCACTGCTTTGGCAGTAAACCACAGATTCTATGCTGTATTTTCATTTTCATTAATTTCAGAATGGATCCTAACTTCCTTTTTGATTATCACTTTGACCCATTTACTACTTAGAAGTGAATTAGTTAATTTCTAAATATTTAGGAATTTTCCAGACAATATTTTGTTATCGATTCAAATTTAATTCCACTGTGGCTAGAGAACATACTTTGTATGATTTAAATCATTTTTCAATTTATTGAGACTAGTTTTATGACCCAGAATATAGGCTATCTTGGTAAATGTTTCATACGTACTGGAAGGCATGTACAATTTGTTGTTGTGGGGTAGAGTAATATATAAATCTCAATCAAGTCAAATTATCACTAGGCTCACTCAACTCTTCTATATCCTTAATTAAATTTCTGTCTAGTTGTCTTATCAATTATTGAAAAAAGGGCATTGCAGTCATTGACTATAATTATGGATTTGTCCTTCTTTACAGTTAACATCAGTTTTTGCTTCATGTTTGTTGGAGCTCCTTTATTATGTGCATAAACATTTAGAGTTATATTTTTTTTCTTGATGAACTGACTCCTTTATCATGATGAAATGCATTTATTCATTACTGGTAATATTCTTTGCTCTGAAATCTGCTTTGTCTACCATTAAGGTAGCTCTTCCAGCTTTTATTTAACCTGACCATGGTGTATGTTTCTTCATCCCTTTACATTTAACCTGGTTGTTTAATGATTTTTAAAGTGAGTTTTTGTATCCAGTATTCCTATGTTGCTTTCTCATTCAATCTGACAATTGCTTCTTTGTATTTGGGAGAGATGTTGGTTTAAACCATTTAAATTAAATGTATTTATTGATAAGCTTAGGTTTAAGCTTACCATCTTGTTATTTGTTTTCTATTTTATCTACTCCTTTTCTTCTTTTTGTTCTCTTTTTTGAATAAACTGAATATTATTTATGATTCTATTTATTTCCTTGTTGACTTACTAGCTATAATTCTTTGATTTGTTATTTTATCTTTGCTCTAGAGTTTGAAGTATACATTTTTCCTTTAACATCGTCTACCTTCAAGTTACATGTCATTTCTGGTGTGGTATGAAAACCTAATATAAATATACCTTCCTTCCTCCACTCTCTGATTTTCTTATTTTTTCATTCATTTTACTTATATTATAAGCCTCACACTATTATAATGTGTACCTAACACTAATATAATGTTATTATATTTGTTTAAATAATTATCCTTTAAAATATTTAAATATTAGACATTTATCCTATATTTGCCCCCAAAATAACCACTTTTATTTTCTTCAGTCTTTTATGTAAATTATTATTTTCATCTGGTATCATTTTTCTTTTTGTCCCAAGGACTTCCTTACCATATTTTTGTCAGGTAGGTCTGCTGGTGATGAATTCTTTCAGCTTTTGTATGTCTAAAGAGAGTCTATTTTTCTTTTGTTTTTGAAGGATATTTTCAAAATGCATAGAATTCTTGTTTAGCAGAATATTTTCTTTTTAAAATTTTTTTTTAAATTTCTTTTCAGTGTTCCAGAATTCATTGTTTATGCACCACACCCAGTACTCCATGCAATACGTGCTCTCCACAATACTCATCACCAGGCTCATGCAACCTCCCATCCTCCTCCCATCCAAAACCCTCAGTTCCTCAGAGTCCACAGTTTCTCATGGTTCATCTCCCCCTCCAATTTCCCCCAACTCCCTTCTCCTCTCCATCTCCCCATATCTTCCTTGTTATTCCTTATGCTCCACAAATAAGCAAAATCATATGGTAATTGACTCTCTCTGCTTGACTTATTTCACTCAGCATAATCTCTTCCAGTCCTGTCCATGTTGTTACAAAAGTTGGGTATTCATCCTTTCTGATGGAGGCATAATACTCCATAGCATATATGGACCACATCTTCTTTATCCATTCATCCGTTGAAGGGCATCTTGGTTCTTTCCACAGTTTGGCAACTGTGGCCATTGTTGTTATGAACATTGGGGTACAGATGGCTCTTCTTTCCACTATGTCTGTATCTTTGGGGTAAATACCCGGTAGTGCAATTGCAGGGTCATAGCGTAGCTCTATTTTTACACCAAAGAGCTAATTAAAATGGGGAAAAAAAAAAAAAAAACACCATTGCGGTAGCTCTATTTTTAATTTCTTAAGGAATCTCCGCACCATTTTCCAAAGTGGCTGCACCAACTTGCATTCCCACCAACAGTGTAAGAGGGTTCCCCTTTCTCCACATCTTCTCCAACATTTGTTGTTTACGGTCTTGTTTATTTTGGCCATTCTAACTGGTGTAAGGTGGTATCTCAATGTGGTTTTGATTTGAATCTCCCTAATGGCTAGTGATGATGAACGTTTTTTCATGTTTCTGTTAGCCATTTGTAGCCATTCATTGGAGAAGTGTCTGTTCATGTCTTCTTCCCATTTTTTGACATGATTATCTGTTTTGTGTGTGTTAAGTTTGAGGAGTTCTTTATTGATCTTGGATATCAGCCCTTTTTCTGTACTATCATTTGTGAATATCTTCTCCCATTCCGTGGGTTGCCTCTTTGTTTTGTTGACTGTTTCCTTTGCTGTGCAGAAGCTTTTGATTTTGGTGAAGTCCCAAAAGTCTATTTTTGCTTTTGTTTCCTTTGCCTTTGGAGACGTATTTTGAAAGAAGTTGTTGTGGCTGATGTCGAAGAAGTTACTGCTTATGTTCTCCTCTAGGGTTCTGATGGATTCCTGCCTCACATTGAGGTCTTTTATCCATTTCGAGTTTATCTTTGTGTATGGTGTAAGAGAATGATCAAGTTTCATTCTTCTACACATACCTGTCCAATTTTCCCAGCACCATTTATTGAAGAGACTGTCTTTTTTTTTCCACTGTATATTTTTTCCTGCTTTGTCAAAGATTATTTGACCATAAAATTGAGGGTCCATATCTGGTCTCTCTACTCTGTTCCATTGGTCTATGTGTCTGTTTTTGTGCCAGTACCATGCTGTCTTGGTGATTACAGCTTTGTAGTAAAGCTTGAAATCAGGCAACGTGATGCCCCAGTTTTGTTTTTCCTTTTCAACATTTCCTTAGCAATTCAAGGTCTCTTCTGATTTCATACAAATTTTAGGATTGTTTGCTCCAGCTCTTTGAAAAATGCCAGTGGAATTTTGAACTACAGAACACTCATGAAAGAAATTGAAGAAGGCACAAAAAGATGGAAGACCATTCCATGCTCATGGATCAGAAGAATAAACGTTGTTAAAATGTCTATACTGCCTAGAGCAATCTATACTTTCAATGCCATTCTGATCAAAATTCCACCGGCATTTTTCAAAGAATATTTTCTTTTAGAGTTTAAAAGGTTTAACACAATAAGAAGCCTGCTGTTATATTCATCTTGTCCTCTTGTACTTAGACTGTTCTTTTTTCTGATTACTTTTCTGAATTTCTCTTTATCATTGGCTTTGCACAGTGATACCTATCTATCTACCTACCTACCTACCGATCTACCTACCTATGTTTGGATATCTTTGCCTAGGTCCTACTTCTCTGATTATTTTTACTTCATTATCTCACTTTTCTATTCTTGGAAATTTTCATTCATTCAATATCCCCTCTATTATATATATTTACTCTCCTTTGGTCATCATATTATGTAGTGTTTATTACTGAGATGATAGCTCTTCTTATTTAATTTTACTTCCTGAATTCAATCAGCTCTTTATTCATATTTTTTGTGAACATATTTAATTCAAGTTTGATATCAACAAATTAATTTATATAATTTTGTTTATAACTTTCAATTATTTGTCCCTATTAACTTCTTCTATTTAAAATAATGTTTTTGAGAGTTACTCATGCAGCTGCATGTATCATTAGCTCATTATTTTTTATTGTATGGATATGCTAAAATTTGCTCTCATCTACCAGTTGGATAGAAATTTGAGTTTTTCCCAGTTTGGGGTGGTTTTTTATAAAGCTTCTATAAACTTTTGCATGCAAGCTTTCATGTGGACAGAAGTTTCATTTATTTGGGAATAAGATTCCTGGGTTTACTCTTGCAAGTGCATTTTTAATTTTATAAGAAATTATCAAATTGCATTCTCACTGACAACAGATGAGCTAGTTACTCCAGACAAGAGTAAATACTGTGAGTCTTTCTAGTTTATCATTTCTGGTGACTGTGTAGTAGCAGTGACTTATTGTGGTCATAATTTAAATTTTCCTAGTGTTTAATTTTATTGCTAATCTTTTTTCTTGCTTATTTGTTTTTCATATATCTTCTTTGGTAAATTTCTATTCTAATATTTGTCTGTTTTTTTAAATTTATTTTTTTATTTTTTATTTTTTAAATTTTATTTATTTATTTGAGAGAGAGAAAGAGGTCACAAGTAGGCAGAGAGGCAGGCAGAGAGAAAGGGAGAAGCAGGCACCCTGCCTGGCAGAGAGCCCAATGCGGGGCTCGATCCCAGGACCCTGAGATCATGACCTGGGCTGAAGGCAGAGGTTTAATCCACTGAGCCACCCAGGCGCCCCTAAATTTATTTTTTTAATTTTTGCTTCTTTATATTGAAAATTCCTTTATATATTCTGGATAATGATATTTGGGTTATTAATATTTTCCCCTACTTTGTGACTCGTCTGGTCTTTTCATTACTTGACTAGTAGTGACTTGAAAAGCAAAGAAAAACTGGGTCATAAGATTTTCTACTCTATTTTCTTCCAAAAGGTTTATAGGTTTAAGTTTTACATTTAGATCTTAGCACCTTGGATTAGGTGAAGATTTCTTAGATAAGACACAAATACATGAACATTAAAAAAAAAGAAAAAATACATTAGACGTCTCCTTAGAAACAATATAAGGCAGAAGACACTGGAGAAATATCTTCAAAGTACTGAGAAACAAAGCAAACAAAACTGTCAACCTAGAATTCAATGCCTAATAAGATATTCTGCAATGTTGGAGGTAGAATAAAGATTTTTTTCTGGGTATACAGAAGCTGAAGGAATTTATAAGCAGCAGACCTACACTAAAGAAATATTAAAGGAAGTCCTCTGACAGAAGGAAAAATTATGTGAGATGGAAGTTGGATCTCCACGAAATAATGAAGACTGCTGAAATGGTCAACTATGTGGATAAATACAAAAGAATTTTTTCTAGTTTTATAAAAATCTCTTTAGCACAAAGTCCAGGAGGGGAAAACAGAAGTGAACTCTTGTAAGATTCTCATACAATATATCAAATGTTATAAAGTTCTTTGAAGACAGACTGCGCTAACTTGAAGATGCATGCTGTAAATTCAAAAGCAATCATTAAAAACACAAAATAAATAAGTATAGCTAACAAACCAATTAGAGAAATAAAGTAAAATTATAAAGTCTTTTATGTCTGAGCACGGGCACACAAACACAAAACTTAGAACTCAAATTTTTATACATGTTTAGGAATTTTCCAAATATAGAATTTCAATGAATGTTGAGCAAATTTATTAAAATAGCAAAATGAAATATCTTCTCATTAGTGTGTGGGAACTGCTGATTGACTTCAGGAATCATAGAAATATACAAGTCCAATTTCTGCAAATACCACTGCATAATTGGAATGGAAAATGATGCTATGATTAATTATGCACAGCCAATGATGACCTTCTTCATTTAGATTCATGAATGTTTGTGAGCCATCTTTTTCAGATAGTGTAAGCATTAAACTAAGGATCAAAATAAACTGAACTTAGAACCAGACTTTTGAATTTCTACATCACCAATAGTGAAACAAGTATTATTAAAAAATGACACATATTCAAACACATTGTTCCTATTACAATTTTATTATTTATGGGACCATTTACCGTGAAAAGGTCTTACATATATTTAGTATGTAAAATAAAATTTAAAATATAAACATTGGTTATTTAATCTTTATTTCATTGTTTTACTTTTAATTTTATGTGATCTATAATGTACATAATGTAATAACTACTTCCATATTTTACAGCTATAATTTATTCTATTATGTATTACTTACCGTAAGAATTGTTTTCCATGTAACATATACATATATAGTGTAAAATGCAAGTAAAATATGTAATATACATATACTTTATAATCTCACATAACTGTAAGAATGAACATTATATAATATTAATTATTTGGACAGTAAAACAAATAAGCATAGTAAGGTTTTAATATATGAGTGGCTCAGTTCTGAAAGCTTGGCCCCTTCTCCTGTGAGAGACAGTGTAACCGGGTGGTCAAGCATGAACTTCCAGAGAGAGACTTGCATGGATTCAGATCCAGTGTTAGCACGTTCTAGCTATGAGAAGGAGACTTTTCAGGTCTTTAATTCAGAAAGTACCTCTAACTCATGTGTTTAATCCTATTTCCCCCTCCTATAAAAAGAAGCATGTGTTGATACCTACCTCAGTGAATGATTGAAAGGATTAAATAACCTATGCAGAATAACTAGCATTTGTAATCAATAGATGTAAATGAACTAGAATAGTGTATGATACACATGAGTGCTTAAGGCTATGTCTATTGTTACTATTATTAATAATGATTGGTAATATTTATATAGCATTTATTAAGTGCTAGGCACTATTTTCAAAGGAATTTACATATCTAACTCACCGAATTCCATTTAAAATAACCTATGGTATACATGCATGAGATAGTATTCCAACTTTAGAGATGAGAAAATTGGGATACAGGACTTAAGTTTCATTATAGTGTGCTTGTGTTAAAGCAGCCTTCTATTTGGAGAATGAGTGATTTCTGTGATAGCAGATAAATAAGATTTTAGGTTGGTTAAGATAAGCTTGAAAAATAGTTTTGCATTGATCGCCACAAGTTAGGTGAGAATATAATGTTATTTTTTTGTTCTTAACATCATATTTGACAGTCAAAGTCAGATTTACTTCATAACAAGTGAGAAAATTAGCCCTAATATTTTAAATCTACTTTGAAATGGTTTGTGTAATATAGGAATTATTTCATCTTTGATATTAAAAAGAATCCAGAATAAATTAAATTAAGGCCAGCTGTGTGTGTGTGTGTGTGTGTGTGCACTCATGTATATGTGTCAACACACAATTAATTATAACATGCTGTGAGGCACATTTCTTTGAACTCAAATGATGATAGAAAAATATAACCACTCCATACACATAAGCATCCAACAACTGAAGATTTTCAAGGCACTTTTGTGTATACTGTATGAGTGAGCATTATGATTTCTATTCACTCTTAATAATTAGTGTTTCCCTAGCCAATGACTTATTGAAGGCATAGAACCATGGGATCAGTGCCTACAAAGTTTATTTTTAGAAATAAAGCAGCAGATGCCTCATGCTATCTTTTTAATTAGCATTTCTGTGCACCTACTTTTATTCCTAGCACTGTAATAAGTGTTGGGCAGTTAGCAATGGAAGGAATCAGAACTCTTATCTGGAGCAATTCACAATAAATGAGACAGTATTGCAGGAAGACCATGACAATACAGAGTTATAGGTGCTACAGCAGATGAATACAATTATGGATTCAAGACGGTTTCCATAAAGGAGAGAATATTTCAGGTTCATCCTCAAGATGAACTGCCCCCCGCCCCAAGAATTAGACATTCAATATAGCAGGTGTTAATAAATGTCAGATTTTGAAAGAGCATGACAGGTATAGAAATAGTTCACAGTGACTGGAGCAGGTTGTTGGAGGTAAAGATGGACAGGAAAGCTGGGGTTCATTCATGAATGGTTTAGCTTTTTTCCTATAGAAAACAGGAAACCAATTAAGGTAATTTCCACTATCAGATGTGTTCTTTTAGTCAACAAAAAGATATGTTGAAGCGTACCCTGTTCCAGGCACTGTGCAAGACCCTAGAGGGACAGTAGTGAAGAACACAGAAATGCTTTCTGCCTTTGGGGTACTTAGAAGAGTACTGAGTGGGTATTGAGCTGCACTGTACTATGTCCAACAATAGTTATTGAGGACTGCTGAGATTTTTGATGAGGCAGACTCAAGAGTATTTAGCTGACAAATGTTGCTAGTGAAGGAAGGGAAGAATGGAAGGTTTCTGTTTGAGAGGTGAATTGGATAGTGACATTACTATGACCTCTAGGAAGAGCACCAGAGGTAGAGAGGGAGATGCCAGCTCAGTCTTTGATATGGATGAGCACCTCTTTCCTTAAGGCTGAACACAGTAGAGCTGATTAAAATTATACTTTCTACCAAAAAGGTGTCAATTCAAATGTCACCTCCTCAAAGAGGGCTTCTCTGACCACCCCACACAAAGAAAATGTTCTCCCGAGTCACTTTCTACGCCATTACCCTAATTTATTTTCTGAATGCTTTTCCTTATCTGAAATTATCTTATGCATCTATTTGGTCATCTCTTGTTCTCCTCAGCTGGAATAGTAATTGCACGAGACTAGAGAATTGGTCTTTTCTATTTCTGCTCACCACTTTAGCCTAGGGATGGGAGCATAATAGGCTCTCAGTACATTTTTTGTCTTTGTTGAGTTGATGGACATAAGAGGGGACTCAGGTTAAATTGGAAGTCATTGGTGTTTAAGCCTCCTGTGAGTGTAGGCTGATGAGTATGAAGTTAATGAGTGTAACATTGGTCTTTTGAGACACATTTCTGGTATGTTATATGTCCTCCTCTTCTCCAAAGGGCAAGATGATGTACAGAGAAAGGAATATATGAAGCATCATGGGGTGGGATGGAGGGACCTTGGTGCCACACGTGCAGATCATGTGTTGTTCTAGGTTTTTTTGCTCCTTCCCCATCCCTACACCCTTGGTCTCTGCAGAACACATGGGGGAAAACATGACCATTGGCAGGCTGGCATTATTCATCAGAAGGAGAAAGACATCCATATATACCACCAGTTCTAAAATTCTTGGTAAAAGACTTTGATTGGCCTAGCTTATATCCTGTACCGACTTTTGATCCAATCCAAAGAAGTATTAAGAGTTGTGTGACTATGTATCCTGGTTTGCCTAAAATGGTTCTGTTTAAACTTGTTATCCTGGTTTAATTATTAATAGAACAATTTCTCACTCTCAAAAATCCTCTTGCTTGGATAATGAATGATATGGTTCCTCTAGTTATGGTGAACAAAATGGCTTCCCCCATGGTCACCATGTATTTGGTGCTCAACCCCTAGAAACATGATTGGGATGGGCAGAAGTAGAAGCTAACTGAAAACATTAGATGACCAAGAGGTGGGTGGATCCTTCAGAAAGGCTGATTGCCTGCCTCTGTCGTTTTGACCATCAGTGCCACCCCCAGTGTGCCTCTTCCAGACATGGTATCTGGAGTTAGCAGAGCCCTGGCATACTTCATGATATGCCCATAGGTGTCTTGGTCACTTAAAAACTTCGCTCTTCTCGTGATACCACAGGGAGGGGTTGGATGGCAAATCATACAATCATATCTATTTGAGGTCTGTTGCTAAATGTCTTCCTCACTTTAGGACTTCCCTGTCCTGAGGAGTCTGTACTTGTCTCTCATGAGTGAAATGTCTGATCAGGATTTCCCCTATAAACCTCCTCTCAGGCCTGAGGAGGATTGAGATTCCTGGAAAACAACTTTGAAGTAATTTAAGGACATTATCTAAGATATTACTTACATTTTCATCTCATCTCTTACCCCAAATGTGTGGGCCTGAAGGCAGTCGAGAGTTCTGGGTGAGCTCCTATGCTTTCCCTGGAAATCACAAAAAGACAGAACCGTCAAGACAAGAAGCAGCCATGGGCACCGCCCAGCCAGAGGGAGGGAACCAGAATCCTGGGACATTTGCAACGTCACCAAGTTGTTATTTGCATTTTTTCCCTTAAATTCTTTTCAATCCTCATCTTTTATTTTATGCTCTTTTATTTTTTATTTCCCCTCTCTCTAATTTCATTCTCTTTGTTCTTTTTTTCTCTCTCTGCTTCTTTGCTGTCACACCTGTATTTCCCTTCCCCTATTCCTTTGCTTCTTCTCTTCCTTCCTCCTCATTCTCTCTATCCCTCTTTTCCTTGATGAATAAACTCTATCCACTTATCAAGTACATTTGCCCCTGGGCATAACCACTGCTTGTAAGAAGATGCACCCCTAGCTCTGAGAACACTGTTCTGCTTCACCACTTAAGGACCGTGGTGTCAGCGTTGGTGTAAGTTAAGTAACAGGTGGTCTTGGAGGAACACCATCCCCCAAAGATATTTAGAAAGAACTCTGTGAATCATGCAATGCTGGTTTCTTTCTATAGAGCTGTGCTTGGAAGTCAGAACTGATTGCCTGGTGTTCCTTTGGGGGCAGGCATGTCCTGCTGCCTGATCCTTTCCACAGAGCCTGGATCCTGAGCTGAACTCCATCCTCTGATGGCTTTATATTTGGTGTATGATTTGTCCATTGCCCAGATGCATATAGACTAGTACAAGGTCAGCACAGATCTGAAGTTGTCACCACAATTTCAGTAAAGTAGAAGGAAGTGAGCAGGGAAGAAAACACAGAAACTCAATAATAGCTGTGAGAACTAGGAAAAGTTAATTTGGAAAATGAAAGAAGAAAATGTAAAGAGATGTCTACCTTCTCCTGAGAAGAAAAACCTATATTCACAGACTTTATTGTTGAATTTGAAAAATAATTCACAATATAATTTTCTCTCATATTACAGTAAAATTCTATATTCAAGACTTTGGATGTAGCATGTGCTTTACTACTTGATCATGGTGAATACCATTTATTCATTTGTTCAAAAAGTATACCTTGAGCTTTCATAGTGTGTTGGATACTATAACACACATAGGGTTATAGAGGCAACCAGGAGAGGTAAGTTTTCTGCTATTCAAAGAGCTTTTGTTCTGTTGATTGAAGATACAAACAAATCAATCAATGTGTGATTTCAGATTACCGCATTTTGAAACAGAAGGAAGGCCAATGTGGCAGAAGTATTGTGAATAGGGTCTTGATTGCACAGGATGAATTTGGAAGAATAGACAGGGACAGGTCATGACGTGTCACTATGAGTATATTCTTTATTCTAGGTATAAGTGATGCTTCAGAATCACGACTTCATCTTCAAGGCCAAAGCTAGAGAGCAGGTCCTCTAAAAGCTCTCCTTCTCTTCACTAATACCTCTTTTAACTGAATGTGACCAAAACTACCCACTTGAGAACACCTTGTAGCAGAATTAATTCCAGTGGCTGCTTGATCTCCAACAACCTGTTTCACAAAACTCAGCTCCCTTCTTGAATGTCTGCTTTCAGCACTGGCTTGCAGGGTCTGGTTATCACCTCCTGATCTCCTGTTCACCCTCTGTCTTTGTGATTATGGATAAAATCTGTCATGTGCATTTTTCTGGCTTTTCCTTCACCCAGTGCTTGAGGTATAAAATATGAATTAAAGTATAAGCTGTTTTAGTTACTTTCCTTTTAATCCTTACAGACAGTGGGGGGATGTGCCATATCAAGCATCTTGTTTAGTGTCCTCTGAGAGGCACAAAATATCTGTAGTTCATCAAATGTCAGAAGTAGGACAAAGTGGATTGAGCACTTTTCATATCTTGACCCCAAATTGACCCCTTGACCCAAATCTGAAAGGTATTTAACATTTTTATAATATTTCACAATAAAAGGTAAAACGTGACTGCCACTTCCCAATAGTCAGAATGCAGTTTAGCCTATCTTGGCTTTATGTTTACTCTGTTTAGCTCTTATAGAATTTTCATATTTACTATATTTTTTAAATGAAGGAAAGTTGCAGAATTTTGATCCTGTGCTCAACTATTCTTCATGGAGTTGTGCCTTTTGACAGACATCTTCTCATTTTAAGAGCTCTACTCTGAGAAACTGCTTAATGGAGGACCACTTTCCGATAAGATCAAGAGTCAGTAGATGCAAGCAAACTGCAGCAGATTTCAAGCTTTCATGTGCGTGGATTTCTATGAGCCATGCATTGTTCCTATTGTTCTGTAGATCTTTGCTAGAATGTTGTTGATAGGCATTCATTTCTCAGAGCAAGTACTGGACCTCAGTGAAATTTCTTTCTAAAAAGAAAGTGTACAACAGGAGAGCTCAGATGTCCTTACATTGCCTTCTTTGCACTTCTGACTTCCACCTCCCTCCGAGGAAGGAAAATTATGTGGGAAATAGAAAATATGGAAAGGTGGGTAAAAAATGGCTTAAGGGAACTGAGGGAAAGGGGAAGAGACTAATGGGCAGGTAGAGAATGGGGAAGGGGGATGTGAGAGGCAGAAGTTGGAGGAGGGTGGGTATAGGACCATTTCCAAGATTGGACGTGGAGGAAAGTGAGTGGGAAAAGCTGAGGGAGGTTATAAGGTGAGCAAAAAGAGATTGAGGATTTAAGAATTAATGGGAGAGAGGTGCCTGGGTAGGTCAGTCGGTTCAGCATTTATCTTTGGCTCAGGTCATGATCTGGGGTCCTGGGCTTGAGCCCTGTGCCAATCTCCCTGGTGAGCCTGTTCTCCCTCTCCCTCCATTCCCCCACCCAACCTGCTCCAGCTCTCTCATGCTCTCTCTCTCTTTCTTAAATAAATAAATAAAGTCTTAAAAAAAAAAAGAATTAATGGGGGGAAAGAATGCAATTTTTGGTCTAAAACAGACTCCACCTTTATATTAGTATCCTGTGGCTGCTGCAACAAATTATCACAAACGCAGGGGCTTACACACCACAAATACATTGTCTCACATCTTCTGAGTTCAGATGTCTGAAATTGGTCTCAGTGGGCTAAAATTAAGGTGTTGGCAAAGCTCTGTTTCTTTTTTGAGGCGCTAAGGGAAAATCTGACCCCTAATCTTCCAACCTTCTGCAGGATGCCCACAGTCCTAAATGACCAAACCAGCAATGTCAAGTTGTCTTTCTCAAACTAAATTTCTCTGACCTCTGCTTTACCTCTCCATCTCTGAGTCTTTTGCCTCCCTCTCCCACTTATAAAGACACTTATGATTACATTGAACCCATTCAGGCAATTCAGGATAATCTCACCATCTCAGGATCAGATGATTAGCAATTTTAATTCCATCTTTCACCTTAATTCTTTTTTTGCCATGTAAACTAACATATGCACAGATTCTGAGTATTAATATGTAGACATCATTAGTGGGGGGAACATTATTCTGCCTGTAGCAATCCTGGTATTATGACAAAGATCTGCCTGATCCTTGGACTTCTCAGGCCAACAACCCCACCGTCAATCTATTTTTTGTCACATCTTCATCTAGAGAATGGAGGTTGATACAAGGTTTGTCGGTCTTCATTGGCGTCCTTACGAGGGCCACAGGGAATCACTCTTCCCATACATCTGGTATCTGGAACACATTCTCCAAGTTCTACTTCTATTCACAAACTCTACCAAATATGGTACAGTTTTTAAACAAGATGAGTCTTCAATTAACAAACTTAATTCCTGGGAAGGTCAGGATAAGGTGAAGGATATAAAAATGCATGTGGGTATTTTGATCTCTCTTTGACTGGTCACCATGTTCTGCAAACAGAAAGTCCTTGCATTCTATGTGGAGGGTTAGAGGGAATGGAGTTAGAGGAGGTGCTCTAATAAAAACCTTAGGAAAATATCGAGAAATCGTTACATAACTGCTTTCTCAAAAGGTATAATTATTATTTAATAATTGATGCATTAACTAATAAAATAAGAGAAATTATTATTATTATGGTTGAGAGCATAATATTTTAGATAATAGAACAGCAAAGTAGAATTTCAAAATTGATAGGGATATTGTCTCTCTAATACCACAACAAAAATCAGGATAAGAAAGGAACAGACAACAACATCAATAAGTAACAGATAATTTGGGGTGCCTGGGTGGCTCAGGGGGTTGAGCCTCTGCCTTTGGCTCAGGTCATGATCCCAGGACCTGGGATCAAGTCCCGCATCGGGCTCTCTGCTTGGCAGGGAGCCTGCTTCCTCCTCTCTCTCTGTCTGCCTCTCTGCCTACTTGTGATTTCTGTCTGTCAAATAAATAAATAATCTTTAAAAAAAAAAAAGTAACAGATAATTTAATAAATAGAAAATACAAATTAGGATGAAAGGGACTAAATTAAATATATTAGCCAGCACGATGAATACTAATAGATGAAATCGTCTATTATGATGTTGGTTTTCAGAATATTATACACATATACAATTTGCTAGATATTTTCAAGTAGTATGCTCAATGAAACTATCAAGGAAAAATTTTAAAGAAACGGTCTAGCAAGAATAAGTCAAACAAATGTAATACAAAGAAAGTAGGATGAATGACCATGGCCAGAGCTAAACACAAATCCAAATGCATCATACAGGAAGAAAAAAGATATGATGTGTTAAAAATTATGAATACATATTTCTTTACGAAAAAAAACAAATGACAGCCAATTACATAAAGCAAAAACTATAGGAGCTCAACAACATAAAATTATATGGAAGATACCAATAAAACTTTCAGAATGGAAAAATTAAGTAGACAATAAATTGACACAGATAAAAAGAGTGTAGATGATCAAATAAAAGAATGTCATAGATTTAGACAGAGAACATTTTATTTCTTCTATTGATTATGTATTGTTTGCACATACAAAATTAAATAACATTTAAAATTCCAAAAAGTTGAGTTCTTATTAGCTTCCTTAATTACTCTTAAATTTGTAAAAAATGCCAACCTTAAATGAAAAATTAATGTAGCAATGAAGATACTCCTTAAATAATATCTGAGACAAAAAGGATATTAATGGAATGGAAACTATCTGAAAAGGAGAAAAGTACTTGCTAAAATATATACAACACAGCAAAATATATACTTATAGGAAATTAAGAATACCATTATTATTATTATTATTTTTAAAGATTTATTTATTTATTTTAGAAAGAGAGTGTGTGCATACGCAGTGGGGAGGGGTGTAGGGAGAAGGAGAGAAAATCTCAAGCAGGCTCTCTGCTGAGCATGGAGTCCAAGGCAGGGCTAGATCTCAAGACCCTGAGATCATGACCTGAGTGGAAACCAAGAGTCCTATGCTCATCTGACTGAGCCACCCAGGCTTCCCCTACATTTTTTATTATTAAAAAGTGATTAAAAATGCATCGGGTATTCACCTACAAAATATAGAAAGAGGTTAATTCAAGAATAAAGGGGGGAATTATTCAAGATTAAGAACTAAAATTGAAGGACTAGAAAACAACTAAATAGTGGGACAGGACAATTAATAAAATCCCTTCTCCTCTAGCAATAGTAAAATAAATCTATTCCTAACAGGCTCAGTTTACAAGACAAGACTCAAACATTAGGAATGATAAGGGAGATAACAAACTCACATACAAGTAAATTAAAAGATTTATTTAAAAAATGATTTAGTTTAGCACTTTGAATGTGACAATCACGTAGAAATAGATAATTGCCCAGCAGAAAAAGAAATCTTCCTGTTTTAAGATGGCAGGGTGAGGTTTATGACAATCGATTTACCCCACCGCTGCCACCAATGGCTTCACAGAGTAGAGGATATTAAAAGAAAAAACCGACCAAGCTAAACCAAACAGCAGCACATTAACAAAGAGTGGAAAGAAATAAGAGTTAATCTAAAAAGTCGCTGAAATCATAAAAGGTTTTATTGGGAAGGAAGTAAACAAATACCTGAAACCCGTAAGAGAGATACTTTCAGATGGGTGGATGGATGGGTGGATGGGTGGATGACAGAAGGAAGGAAGAAAAGGAGAGAGGGAGGGAGGAAGGAAGGAAGGAGAAAAGGGAAGGAAGAGAAGGAAGGAAGTGAGGGAGAGAGAGAGAGAAAGAAAGGAAGGAAGGAAGCAAGGAAGGAAGGAAGGAAGGAAGGAAGAAAGAGAAAGAAAGAAAGAAAGAAAGAAAGAAAGAAAGAAAGAAAGAAGAAAGAAAGAAAGAAAGAAAGAAAGAAAGAAAGAAAGAAAGAAAGAAAGAAAGAAAGAGGAAAAGCCATAGGCAAAAAGCAGGCCCAGAAGATTGCTAACATGGTGGAAGTGTTTCCAGAATCTCTAGAGGCTGCAAACGCAAGATTCTGGGAATAGACTGGGACCCAGAGTTCCTAAACTATATAATCAGTTGCAACACCCAACCAGCTTTTTGACACCTGTACAATTCATCTCTCCCGTGCAGCATTTGCGACACCACAAAGCTGATTCACTCAGGGCGGGAGCAGTGGGTTGGAGGCCGCTGCCCACAGGGTGGAACTATCCCAGAAATCGGGAGGAGGTGGTATGCGCAGCGCCGCCTTCAGGCGCACTGCGCAGACACAGAGCGCTCCCAATCTGGCCTAAGAACTGTCAAAGAAACAAAACACTCAGAATAACCAGCTATTTAAGAAAAATTTGTACCATGATAGAAACCACATTCAGCCAATGCAAAAACCTTATATCTGGTTGCAAATAAAAGGGGTTATGTCTCTGTCTCCCTGGATAAGGATTTAAAAGGGTTGGTGGGAGGAGGGCAACACAGATCTGGATTAATGTTAGCCAGATAGTGTTTGACAAATATAACTTCAGGTACATGTGTTAGCACCTTAGGGTAAACACTTGAAAAATGGAAATAGAATTAATAACTTGCAGATCATTAGAGGAAGAAAAGCAACAAAAAATCCTTGAAGGAAGTATGATAAGTAAAGATATATATAAAAATCCACAAAGTGTGGAGAAGGGGAATTAGATATCAGGATAAATATAAATCACTAAATAGGAAAGAGAATATGTCCAAATATATTAATAATCACATTATTTTTGAGTGAATAAAATTC
Source organism: Lontra canadensis (assembly GCF_010015895.1). NCBI lineage: Eukaryota > Metazoa > Chordata > Mammalia > Carnivora > Mustelidae > Lontra > Lontra canadensis. The sequence goes on from NW_022630997.1 coordinate 32,889,487, forward strand.
ATGTACGAAAAACATTTTTAAATTACAAAAAAATAAAGCAAACAGTAAGTATTAAGTAAAATCCAGGATGAAAATCTTTAAAGGCAAAAACAAAATTTTTCATTTTGATGAAAGGAACACTCCAACATGAAAATATTAAACAGTCAATAATATTTATGTACCCAACAACATAGCTTGAAATATATAAAGGAGAAATGATTAGCCATGGAGAACAAATTGACTAAGCCACAAACCTAGTGAGAGAGTTTATTACACCTCTCAGAAATGACAGAACAGATAAGTAGACCAAAATAAGTCTAGGTGTACTAGAAAATAAAATGTTTCAACAAACAGAATTTGAATTCAATAGAAATTGCACATTGTTTTGTGAATCTGAATAATGAAAAAAATTAAGCAAATAAATGTGTATTACCTCAATTTTCACAAAACTATACTGCCAAAAAATACATATGAAACATTCACAAATATTATTATGAATTAGAACCCAAAGGAATCTCAAATAAATTACAAAAAACTGATTTCATGTAATCTATAGCCAATAACAAAGCATAATACAATTAAGAATTAATAAAATATGAGGAAAATTGCATTCACTGAAAAATAAAGCATATAAATACATAAAACACACAGTTTTATAGAACTTTTACATTGAGTTAGAGAAAATATAAGAATGGAAATTATTACTTATAAAACTTTGGTCAAAGATAACACTTAGATATAAGTGTTGGTATATAAAATATGCCATAGTTAAAAAAACAATAAACTTTGAATAACGTATGACCTTAAAATAATATATTAGAAAAATAAGAAATTTGGGAATAAATGAACTGAACTTTTAATTTAAAAAGTTAGAATAGAACAATTCAGTGATTTTAAAAAGCATAAATAGTCAATTAATAAAGATAATAGCTAAAAATAATAACATAAAAAGGTAAAACAAAGTTAAACAAAAAAGGCAGAGGTATTTATTTTAATATTCATAACATTAATAAATAATATTTATAAAATTTATACCACTGTGTTTGAATTATGAAATCAATTTGAGGTTACTTCTTAGTGTCCTGACACTCAGGAAAGTGACTGGGTTGCATAATCCTTGGCATGAATTGAGTGCCTTACAGCAAATAATAGATCAATCATCTGACTGATCAATCTTACTTTCTATAGGTCCAACACACTGAACTGCCCTCGTCCTTACAGAGAAAAGCAGAGAAGGTGAGGGGCTCCATTCACTTGCTGAAAATGCCAGATGATCAGACACAAAACTAGACTAGTTGGGGTGCATTGAGCAGGGTGATGAATTGCATTTCATACAACCCAAAATAATCTGTGCCCATTTACCAACTTGAAGGGCCCTCGTCAGGTCCAGGGAGCTCTGCCAGGAAGCAGACACTAAAACGGTGACCTTGAATCTTGGCTGGCTGATAATGGACCACAAAGAATTGACAAAATCCAACAGCTCATGGGAAGATACATGGCTTCCCTCAGCAGACAGTGAAACATGAAATAGATTGGCTTGAAAAAAACACCAAAGAGCTTTGGGCTTTATTGTTTTTTATAAACAAAACCCTTTGGGTGCCCTATGTATAGAAAGACACTACGACAATTCATCTTCCTGGAATGAAAATAGAGATGTATAAATTAAATATGCTTTAACCCTGAAATATATGCTAAGGTAGAAGTAGAGCTAACTCCTACGGGAGTTCCTTTCATTTTTTTTAAATCAAAAAGAAGCTTGTTTACCTCTTTCTAATGAAGTGGAAGGCAAGGCAGCGAGGTCTCCCCAGATCCTTGGTTTTCAAAGAGACCAAGAGTTGGATTGAAGCTGGATTTTTCAGACAAGAGCCCCATCTTCATCCGCCCTCATTCTTCACTGGACAGACTCATATACATTCTATGTTTTCATTTAGATGGACACTTTTGTAGAATCTTGAGTGGTTAAAATGTCCTACATTTCTGGAATTGTTCATTTCTCCAGTGTATAATTGGCTAGATGCTATTGTCTGTCAACCTACCCACCACAACACACAGGTCCCTCCTTGAGGAAGCAAACTAAGTCACTGTGTGCACCAGAGGTTAAAAAAAAAATCTTATTTTTTAAAAAGATTTAATTTATTTATATGAGAGGGAGAATGAGAGAGAGAGAGAGAGAGAGAGAGCACAAGTAGGGGAGAAGGGCAGAGGGAGAGGGAGAAGCAGCCTTCCCGATGAGCAAGGAGCCCAATGGGGACCCTGGGATCATAACCGGAGCTGAAGGCAGACACTTAACCAACCAACTGAGCCAGCCACCCAGGTGCCCAAAACCAAATCTTACATCTGTTTCTAAGACCAGGGAGGAAGAGAGCAAAGAAAGGAGGGAGTGCAGTCATGAAGTTAAGTTTTGTGAGTGATTACTCTGTACAAGACATTATCCAGGTCATTTCACATTATATTACATTTAATCTGCACACCAACCTTGCTATATTGACACTGATCTCTTCAGATCACATATAAAGCTTACAAAATTTAAGGGCTTTAGCACAGGTCACAGAGTTGGTTAACATTATACCTTTCATCTCATCCCAAAGCGTGTGCTCTCTTTGCTACTACATAATTGTGCTGAATTTAAAAGCAAAATAAATTCCCTTCAATATTGTCAATCCCTACAGGAGATGAGTCTAAAATGTACAGTGGACCTTTCAATTGCCAGTGATCATGAGAAAAATCAGAGCAGGTGATATGGCACCTCCTGATGATGGTGTTTATTTAAGTGGACCAAGCCTCACTTTAAAACATAGCTGAGAAAAGATAGAGAACACTTTGTTAGTGATGAATGGAGTTGTCAAAGAAAATGCACAATTTAACTGTTTGTCACTCAACAAGACATGGAATACAAATCCATTTAAGGCCTTTCTAGATCTGATTTAATATTCAAAGTTACAGCAAGATCATTCTGTTTGATAGGATATTAAATTAATAAAATAAAAATATAAAAATTAATCTATAAAATTAATTTGCTAACTCCATAGCCTTCAAATATTGATAATTTTTTTCTGGCCACAAAAAGATTTTGACCACTTGATTTTAATTGTAAATCTTTTAACCTATTATTAAATATATATACATATTGTACACATACATATTTATATACACATGTAATATATAAATACATACATGCATTTAGTATACTACATGTATAAAAGTGTATATATGATATATATGTGTATGTAGGCATACATATACATATTTATATTCATATATATAGATCATTTTGTTTCAAATGACATGAAGCAATTGTAACTAATGTAAGCATAAATGGGAAATGTGGAATTACACTCTGCTGTCTCATGGAATCAAAGAAAGTAGTGACTCAAACATTATATGGAGGAAACAAGAGCTTATCTAACCCAATGTGTTTGATATCAGAAATACAACAAATTTCTGCTTAATTGTTAACATAAATAGATTCAGCTCAAAATTTGATCAACCTATCTTAAGCACAGTCCAATTCTGGACCTACCAGAACTACCTCCTGATCAAAATCATTTACTATGGGCATGGCTGACGGGGGTGGGAAAGTCCCCATTTTTTCAGGGGTGGTTACTGGAGGAAAGGGAATCATAAGCTTGAATGTATATCCCGTAGTGAGAATTTGGATGAAAGGTTTCTCCAAACTTTGTTTTTATGTTTCCAATATGTCCCACATTCTAAGGTAAACATTCAGTAAGCATTTTGACCGAACTAGAATTTTGATTCTACTTAGTTGGGACCCCTTAGCTTGGCGATTGTTGCAATAATGACACAGTCTATGAAAAAACCAAAATGATGTATTCAGAACAACTAAACCCATAATAACTGTCTAGATTGCAGTCCTTAATCTTTGGTCATTTCTGTCTTTTTTTTTTTTTCAAGCCATGCCCACCATGCTTCGCTTCTTTACCCTTTGCATTGCAACCTGCTGACTTCCCACTTCTCTCGTTCATGTCTAGATAAAGGTGTGACTCTCTGTCCCCTTAAAGTAAGAGCTCTGTCTCTGTGTGGTCTCTGGCGTCATCAGCATTCTGCTGTAGCTTTGGAATAGAAGTAGTGCTTTACAGTAACGTCCGCAGGGAGAAGCTGGTATGAGAACAGATGCCCACTGTGCAGAACACTGGTACCGTTTGCATTCTGACTTGAAACAATCCCCCAGAAGCCACAGCTCAAGGGCATCATTGCTTGTTTTCTACCCAGTGTCATGGTCGGTTTCATCTGCAAATATCTTTGCTTTAATCAAAGTGTTCATTCTATTTTCCACTTTTTTTCCCCAGCTAAAATTAGTGGATGTCAATTTCCTACATGGTTTTTGAAAACATAATTTTAACAATTGCACATAGCATTTGATTTACGGGATCAACTGTAGCTTACTCAACAGGTCCACTCTTGTTGAGACAGTAGATTAGGTCCTTTCACCATTGTGAATCCTACATGCATGCAAACCTGTATAACATAAGAGTTCCTTCCCAAATAGTGGACAATTTATTTAATCCTGTCAAAAGCTAAAAATCTATTTATGCTTCCTAACACTTACTGTCATTTTTTATTCCTTGACATTTTCTGTTCTCATTTTCATTGTCACCTTCATTATGCAAGAAAAAAAATTCTTATTTTTCCTAGGATCACCTATTTACTTTATTTACATTCTGCCAGTTTCATAAATGAAAAAAAGTACTGGTTGCCTTTTTTTTTATTATTAGCAAAAGTGAACTTTTTTTTCATGTCCTTGTTTAAAATTTTTACTAGTTCCCATTTCTTCTGTGAATTGTCTGATTTTTTTTTGTTCATTGGCCTTTGCCAAAAGTCAATGGAATGACTTGCCTGAAAAGTCCAGATTAGAACCCAGGATTGTAAAACCTTGGGCAAGTCATATTATGTCTTTTCTGACCTATGTACCTCAGGGACATATGGCATTTTAATGAGATAATAAACATCAGACTTTAACTTGAAAATAGGGGATATTCAAGAAATAATTCTTGATAATATCATTATTTTTGTTGTTTTTAATTATATGAGTGACTTGATTATCCAGAGAGTCATAAAGAGCAGTGATAGCACAGTTGTTATTTGATTGCTCATGTTTATGGAAATTCCTTTATTGCTTCACACTGGTAATTATCATCTTGAATCTTGGCTCTTAGTATATACCACTTATTAGAATGAATTTACTAATTTAACAAGGCTTTTGGGTTTCTTTTGAGATTAATTTTGTTTTGCTTTGTGTTTGATTTGACCGATTGATTTGGTGTTTGTTACAATAAAGTTCTTGATATTTAACCATTTTTGTGTTTGAAAGATTAAACCTTATTTGGTCATGGTGGAATTGTTTTAGTGAGACGCTAGCTGCTATTAAGAAAGAACTGAGGGTTTTCAAATCTATATTCATTGATCTGTTTTTGACTTGTATTATCCTGGTATTTTTTTGATATCAGGACCATATTTCCTTTATGAATCAAATTGGTCTGCTTTATTTCTTCTGGGTGTTAGATCATTGTCTGTATTGTGAAAATTTTCTGCTGCTGAATATTTAGAGGAACTAGCTTTTATAACCAAAAAGATCTGAGGCTTTACTTGGGTCACTCTTCAACACATTTCTGAGCCACTTTTCATGTTATGTATTTATACTGTTTTTCTACTTCATTTGGTCATCATTTAGGTATTTTGAATTTTTAACATTCTGTGAAAATTATCTGTTACATAAAATTTCAGCTCAATCAATATACACCATTGTATTTTATTATAAATTAAACATCTCTTCTGAAATCACTGTCCCATCTCCTTTGTTCTTATTTTATTTGAATATTTTCTCTTCTTTAAATCTTGTTTTATTGGCTGTTTATTTTTCAAAACAAATTATTGTTGCTAAGTCACTTCAACCTTTTTAATATTCATTTTTATAAGCTCTTTTATTTTTTAAACATCCAGTGCCTAACATTATTATTGTATATTGTTGTTATTATTATTATATATTATTATTTTATCATTATCGTTATTGATAAAAATGTTAGTCTGTAAATTCACCTTTTCTTGCACCTTTGTTGTAAGATGTAACTCTAGAGAAGGTGTCTTTATAAATTGCATTTATTACTGACTCTGTACTAGGCCATTACTAGGAATTTATAGTATAATTATGACTATAATTTATAGTATAATTATGACCATGATGTTTATCTTACCATTTGGAGATTACACAGGAGAAAAAAGAGATTACTAAGTAGGGATGCCTAAAACACCATGGTAAGTATTAAAATAATAACCACATGGTCCCATGGAAACACAGAAAAGGAAGCACATTTGAACAGTACCATGAAATGCTGAACAAATATTAAATATTGCTTTTGCTTTGCTTTTTTGCCCATGTCATCCTTAAGGCATTACACAAAATACTTAACTCCGTGTTTCTCCTCTGCCACCCCTCTCTTGCTCCTCATTTGATAGGATGCTAATGAAATATGTCCAAACAGTGGCTCTTACCTATCCATCTACTCTCCCCGCCTCCTCTCTACCTACCTATCTATCATTTATCTGTATATCGAATCTGTCTATCTGCACAGGCGCAGGCTCAGAAAGCTTTCACGTATGGACTGGCCACCGTGAGCTATAATCCAGTGTAGAACAGCAAGATTCCAGTTTGTCCCTTTGGGTGTATTCTTTTTCTTATAGCACAATGTTTCCTAAATTGGCTTCCACAACCAATAGGTATTATATGAAAAAATAAGCTCGAAATCTCTAGGTCAAATAATTATATTTCCTATTAGATTGTTAAAGGGCTTGAATGTGTTTGAAACCCCCATAAAAGAATATAATATGTAGAGTTTTTATATTAAGTTCATCATGGGTTTCTTTGATTTGGGACCTTCTTGCAAGAATAAGATTCCTTGCGACAGACTTTGTGAAGAGCTCTTTTACATTACTGTGTGTATATTGGGTTTGGAATTCTGCCAGCCTCAGAAAAGGAGACATAGAAGGGCCACTGAATGTATCTACATGTACTAGGAAATGTTAATTATAGGATAAATCACAAGTAAAACAAAAGACATAAACACAATAAAATATACAATATAAAATGTAAACATGTATACTATTTATAATACAAATCCTATAGTGCCTTGCAGTACCATACAACAAATTTTTTTTAATGAGACATAGCATGTGTGTGATGCATTGCCTAGAGAATGCCTATTAGACCATTTAGGGGGAAAAAAAAAGTAGCTCTTTCAGGGAAGAGTCAGTAAAATGGCCAGCCATTGTAAAAAATGATTGGAAGACTGACTTTTTATTTTTAAACTGGTGAGACTTATGATTCACGTTTACAGGAACCAAACTATATCCAGCTGGGTAACAGGTGTAACAAATTGAATCTACTCCTACTTGGATGACACCAAAGAGAAATTCATAGTGAGAAGAGAATTTCTATACTCTTAGGAGGTAGAAACCACTAGGATTGTCTAAAGTTTGGTGATAACTCAAAACGGACAACTAAGCAGAACACCAACTCAGGGGATCTTTATTTCAAGGTAAAATGTTATTAGACTCCATATCACTTTTTTCTTTAATTTTTTTTAAAATTTCTTTTTCTTTAATTTTTTTGATTTTGGACATAGAGAGGATTTGCATGATGGTTTCTGTATACCATGCAAACAACTTCTCCTGATGTTACACCTTACATAACAATGGTTCAATTACTAAAACTAAGAAATTAACATGACAATAATACTAATAACAAAAAGTACAGACTTTATTTAGATTTCCTCACTTTCCCCAGTATTTTTCCCAGAATTATTATTTTTTTTAAAATTCTAGGATCCTATCCTGCATTGTACATTGCATTTAGTAACTAGATAGCCTCAATCTAATCTATAATAATGCCTCAATTGTTCCTTGTTTAGTGACCCTGACACTTCTGATGTGTATTTTAAATAATGTTCCCTGATTTATGTTTGTATATTTCTCATGGTTAGATTGAGGCTATACATTTTGAGAAAGAACATCTGAGAGGTGATGGCCCCTTGCTATGGCATCATTATCAGACCCAGGTGATACCAATATGACAGGTGATGTTTGCTTGATTACTTAGTTACAGTGTCTGCCAGGTTTCTCTATTATAAAGTTATTAATTTTTTCCTTTCCTTACTCTATTTGTAACTGACTAAATCTAACCTATGTCTAGCGGTGAGGAATTAACCGCCACTACTTGGAGGGAGTATCAGAGAGCAGGTGGACATATGTTAAAATCACCATACTAATTAATAATAAATATTTCAGGTGACGTACTTTGCAGATATGAAAATATCCTAATTCTCTTTAACATTGCTTCTACTAAATTTAGGATAGTGGATTTTGTTTACAGCAATTATTATTGTGGTATTTCAATAGCCATTTTATATGTCTCTCATTCTTCTATATTTATCAATTAGGATTCTTCTATATGGACATATGGCCCTTTATACCTGATTTATTTATTCAGTTGTGTACTTACATATTTATTCTTTGCATTGAAACCCAAAACTACCATTTTTCATTTTGTTGTTCACATGATTCCAATTTTGGTCACTGGGAGCTCTTTAAGATTGGTTCCTGAGAGGTTGGAACATGCTTTGTGTTCCTTCTTTTTAAATCATTCCCTTAATTCTGGCACCAAAAGATGCTCTTGGGTATATCCTGTACTCATCCTTTCCCAGCCCTGGAAAGGATGGAACCTAGGATGGTAGTTAGAAACCAAGGTCTCTGTCTGTTGTCCCTCATTTTCATTCTGTTTCCAGAAATATATATACTCTTACTTATGCATCTCCATATTTGTGCATACTTTAAGAGTCTTGTGCTCTACTAACTAGGCTAGGCAGGCAGCCTAAGTACACATATTAATAAAATATAAATTCACACTGATGTATTCAACTCCTATCCAGCATCATGGCTTCATTCTAACATTACCTCATTACTTATGTTACATCTTTCTCTGACACTGAAAAACCTGGCTTTCACTGTCTAAATAGATATTGTTTTGTCCAAACTTAGTGTATATGTAACATAGTTTCAGCATGACTAACTGGGTACTCCTGCAAGAAACAAATTTACCAGTTAGAATACAGTCTTTACATACAGTTCTGGTTTTTTTAAAGATTTTATTTATTTATTTTAGAGAAAGAGCTAGAGCTCACACATGCAGGAGCCATGGGAGGGGCAAAGAGAGAGAGAGAAGGACAGGCTCTTAAGCAGAATCTGTGCTGAGCCCAGACTCTGACGTGGGGCTCCATTCCAGGACCCTGAGATCATGACCGGAGCTAAAACCAAGAGTCAGACACTTAACCTACTGAGCCACTCAGGGGCCCCCAAAAAGAAAAAATTCTTTTTGTTTTCAGCCTCATGATATAGCTGGTTGAGCTCATTGTTTCTCAGAGATAATTAGGTCAGATCCTTTCTTGCCTATACCCTTCAGTGTGGTTATGTTATACATTTGTAATACAGTTAGAGTCATTTGTTAAAGTCTAGATTGCACTTTGGATTGCTACGATCTACTGATTTTCTGCCTACTTGTCCTATAAAAAGAGAAGTGTTGAAGCCTCTGATCCCAGGCAAGGATTTGTCTATTTCTCGATACAGTTCTACCAATTTCTCCTCAAGTGTTTTGAAGCTTTGTTATTACATGTACATACTTTTAGAATTAATACGTCTTCTTGGGGGCCCTGGATGGCTCAGTCGGTTAAGTGTCTGTCTTCAGCTCAGGTCATAAATCTGAGGTCCTGGGATCGAACTCTGAGTCGGACTCCCTGCTCAGTGGGGAGTCTGCTTTTTCTCTCTCTCTGCACCTCTCCCTGCTTGTGCTTTCTCTCGCTCTCTCTCAAATAAATATGTAACATAACTTTAAAAAAAACATATGTCCTCTTGGAATAAATAAATAAAATGTCTTTAAAAATATATCTCTTCTTGGACAACTAAAATCTTTTATCATTAATTAATGTCCATCTTTGTTCCTGAAAATATTCCTTATTTTGAAGTCTAGTTTGTGTGAAACTATTAAACTTCTGTAGCTTTCTTTCAGTTAGTCTTTAGATAGTATATTCTTTTGTCCTTTTACTTTTAACTCATCTATATTTTAATTTAATGTGACTTATTATAGATAGCAATAGCCAGGTCTCACTTTGTATCCACTTTGACAATTTCAATCTTTTAAATAATTTGTTTATACCATTCATCTTCAATGTGACTATAAATAGAATTAGATTGATATCTACCACCTTGTTCGTTGTTCTGTCTCTTCTTTTTATCCTCTTTTTCTGACTTCTGTTGGGTTGAGAGTTTTATCTCCTTTATTGATTTATTATTTATGCCATTTAAAACATTTGTGGGGTAGACCAAGGGTTTACGATGTATATTTTTAATTAATCTGAGTCTACCTTGAAATAACAGTACACTACAGGAATATATTCTCAACACCCATCCTTTGTGATATTGATGACATATATTTTGCTTTTACACTTGTTATGAACACATACAATGTTTATATTAAAATTACCTTAGAAAATTGATTTTCTGTAGAAATTAGAAATAAATTTAAAACGTGACTTTTATTTTACCACTATATATTTTATTTCCAGTGAGATCTTCATTTCTTTATCTAGATCCAAATTTCCAAACAATATTTCATTCCTTCTGCTTCAAGATCTTCCATTAATATTTCCTGTTGAATAGGTCTACTAGCAATGAATTATCTCAGGGTTTGTTTTTGAAAGAATGTTTTATTTCCTTTCCCTCTAAAAAAAAATTACTGTGCAGCCAAACTGACCCTCTTCTGGTGTCTATTTCAATGTATAGATTTATGTAACCACTTACACAATAAGGAAACAGAATAATTTTGTTTCGTAACAGTCCTTCATCCCTTTGGGGTGATTCCTTGGGTTTAGGTTGTGGTCTGGTTTTCCAGAGGTGATTTCCCAATGTCTGCTTCCTTCTTGGCTTTGTATCTTTCCTTTTGCTCTTGCCTAAGGAGGAATTTGTCTCCTACAGTTAGCTTGCATTACATTGTTATTTTCTACTCCACACTTATTAGCCTCTTGGAGGGCAGGAAGTAAGGGGCTCTTCTCTAGTGTTCTGATTAAGCATCAATCTTCGGTAGGCATTATATCCCTTCCTTCCTAGGATGGAGCCTTTCTCGTGATCTTGTACCTCCTCCAGGTTTTGTGCTGTGCCTAACATATATTCCTGCCCCTCACACCGAGTTAGTTTCTTTTTTTGTTTTTCATTTTGTTTTCTCTGTCTTCTTTACCCAACTGTCATGAATGCCTGTTAATGCCTCCAGGCAACACTGAATGATCGCCTCTCACTGCAGACAAGATTTTTAATCTAAGTAGGCCGTAGGGGAGATGCGAAACCTGGAACTTAAACAGATAATTGAATTTTAAAATTTCCGTTTGGGTTGGTCAACAAGTTGGTCACAAGTGAAGAAAGAATTAGTCAATGAGACATCAGAAGGAGATATTCATGCTGGAAAATGGGAAGGTAAAAGCAAACACAAAAAATAGACTAAAAGGCATATGGAGTACAGTGAAAAGCTGTGACATATGTATAATTCAACTCCCAGGAACAGAAGAGAAAGAGAAAATGTGGACGATTAGTATTTTAGAATATATGGCTTAAAATTTTCCATAAGCTGACAAGTAATAAAAAGCCACATATTCAAGAAGCTGAATCTCAAACAGAAAAAGTGCTTTGGAAACCATACAAATGCACATAATAATAAAACTATGATCCAAAGACAAGGAAAAATATCAAAATCAGCCTGGAGAGATATATTCATTTAAAGCTTCAATGAGACCAGGTGATGATTTTTTAACATAATCAATGGAAAAGGGAAGATAACTGTATTATATATTCAAAGTGCTGAAAGAAAACAAAAATCTGTCAACTTAGAATTCTAGACCCAATACAAATATCCATCAGATATAAAGCAAATATAAAGATATTTTCAAATTTAAATAAACATAAAAATCTGAGAAGGTTTATCACCAGCAGGCACACCCTAAACCAGATGCTAATGCCAGTTTTTGAGGAAGAAGGGAAAAGTAATTCCAGAGAGAAGTTGAAGAGAACATAAAGGAATAAAAGGCAATGCAAAAGGGGAACGTAGATAAATTTAAATGAATATTACAGTTATTAAAATAGTAATCACGTATTATGGGAATTCATATACAGAATCCAAATAATTTTAAAAAGAGCATGTATGGTAGGGGAAGATCAGATATAGATACAGGGTTATGATCCTCTTGCCTTGTCTAATAAATGCTAGAAGTACATCAGACTTTAATTAGTCAAGGATACATGCTAGATTTTTAGGGTAACAAGATAATAAAAGTGAATGTAAGAAATGGTAAATGATAATAATAATTCCTTAAAAAGGGAAGAAGAGAGAGGGGAAAAAAAACAGTTGGGGAATGGTAGAGTAGCAAATAAGAAAACGCTATGCTTAAACCCAAAATTTAACATTGGATGTAAGAAAACTAAGTAATTCAATTAAATAACAAAGATTATTGGACTTATTATTTTTTAAATCTTATGAGACAAATGTATATATAAAGTTTGAAAATGAAAAGATGCAGAAAGATATGCCATGGAAGTATTGAAAAGAAAGATGGAGTAATAATAATATCAAGGTCAAGTTTAAGGTAAAAAGCATGAGTACACAGGAATATATAATCATGATAGAAGTTTCAGTTCACCAGAAAAGATACAAACCTTGAATTTCTATGTATCTAGTAACATACCCCATCCACTGGTTTCCAGGGGCTGCTGTTTAACAAAGTGATTGACTTAAAACAACAGAAATTCATGTCTCATGGTTCTGGAGGCTGGCAGTCTAAAATCAAGGAGTCTGCAGGACCAATGATGCCTCTGAGATTCTGGGTGGAAGCCTTCCTTGCCTTTTTCTAGAATCTGGTGGTGATAGTCAAGCCTTGGGATTCCTGGGCTGGTAGCTCCGTTACTTTACTGTCGGCCTGCACCATCCCATGACACACCCTCTGTGCACCTCTCTGTCTTCACATGCTCTCTCTTCCTTGAGTCTCTGTTTTCTCAGAAGGACCATCATTTTGGGTTAGGGCCTGCTCTAATCCAGCATGACTTCACCTTAATTTATATCTGCAAAGACCCTATTTCCAAATAAGTTCACATTCACAGGGTTCCAGGGGTTAGGGCTTCAACAAATCTCTGGGAGGACTCGTTTAACCCATGATAGCTTCAAAACATGTAAAGCAAATATTGATGGAACTAAAACAAATAAACAAAAGAACAAAAAGGTGAAACCAAGATTAATGTGAGTGATAACTTACTCTTCTATTACTGATAAGAATAAGAATCCAACAAATCAGCAAGAATCTTAATTAAGATAATGATTAAAGGCATGCATACAACAGCAATACAATATACATTCATTTTTAGGAGCACATGGGTTATTAACCAAAATTGACCAATTGTTGGTATAAATTAAGATTCCAAATAGTTGAACTTTTCAAAGCCCTTAATGGAAAGGAGGTTTAGAAACTAACATTCACTGAAATGCCTTTGGAAATAATGATTTGAAAGATACAAATACAAAATTTAAAAAAAGAGAGAGACAAAGAGAGAGAGAGTATAAAACATTTTCTCTGGCCAGACAGGAGTTATGACAGAAGTCAGTAGCAAAAGGATAATTAAAATTTCCTTTATGTTTGGAAATTAAGCAGTACAGTTCTAAATAATCACTAGATAAAAGAAGACATGAAAATGGAAATTGGAACAAAAACAAACCAGGGGGCCTGGGTATCTGAGTCAGTTAAGCATCTGACTCTTGATTTCTGCTCAGGTCAGAAATCCTGAAAAAACAAAAAAACCCTTTCAATCTCAGGGTTGTGAGATGGAGCCTTGTGTCAGGCTTGGCATTCCATGGAGAGTCAGCTTGGGGTTCTCTCCCTCTCCCTCTGCCCCTCCCTTGCTCTAAAAAATAAGAAAGCAAAAACAAAAACAACAAAAAAGAACAACCAAACAAACAAACAAAACAAAAATAATGAACTGAAAGATAATAGAAATAATAGAAATATGTATTTAAATTTGTGATACATGATGAGAGCTGTGATTAAGGGTACATTTATAACCTGAAAAGGTAGAATATAGAGTAAGGCCTTTATTTCAAGAAGTTCAAAAGAAACGATCACATTAAACTCAAAGAAAGTAAAAGGAGGTTACAGTGAGGACTAGAACAAATGTACTAGAATCAAAAATAAATCCATCATCCAGAGACTAAGCACAGGCAAAGTTATTTGAAAAGACATAATTGGTAAACTTCTAAAGGCAATGAACACAACAGACAAGTATGGACAGCATAAATGACTCCACTGTTGGAAAAGAAAACTGTCCCAACAGCATCCAGAGTAATTTTTATTTATTTATCTATTTTATTTTAAAGATTTTATTTATTTGGGAGAGACAGAGCACAAGCAGAGGGAGCGGCAGGCAGAGGGAAAAGCAAGCTCCCTGCAGAGCAGGGAGCCTGATGTGGGACTTGATCCCAGGACCCTGGGATCATGACCTGAGCCGAAGGCAGATGCTTAACCAACTGAGCCACCGAGGCATCCCTCATAGCCACTTTTAAAAGGTAATAAGAGGGCACTCTGGACCATTTTCTGCCTATAACTTTGAAAAATTTGGTGAGATAAGTTCCTAGAGAATACAACTTAACTAAACCTGACACGGAGAACATAAGTAATCTGCCAAAAATAAATTTAATTAAAGAAATTAAATCTCCAGGAGATACACTTCCCAGCAATGACAACACAACCATCACACAGTGGGCTGACAAGCATTGACTAGTGAAATCCAGCAGATATGTATGAAAGCAATGACCCAGATGTTAAACAAGGTTGTCTAGGTAATAGAATAAGAGGGGCTCCTTCCCTACTCATTTTATGAGGTCTGTATCTCTTGATATCAAAAGCTAACAAGGAGTTTGCAAGGAAGGGCAACTTCTTGAGGGACGTAGGTGCAAAATTGTTAAACATTCATTATTAAACCAAATCCAGAGTTACAGAAAAGCAAAGGTACTCTTTCAATGAAGTTAAGATTTTTATTCCAAGAATTAAAGTTTGGTTAAACATTGTAAAATCAATCACTATAATTTATCACATTAATAAAGGACAGAAACCACGTGATCACATTAAAAAGATCAGTTAAGGTAGCAAAAAGATTTAATTAGTACATTATAAAATACGCATGCTCATGAATGCTCACGCACACGCACACACATACACATTCTACTCACCAATCCTTTATTTCCTGTGTGAATTTTCAAAGTTTTAGGAAAAAGAAAATCTGGACCCTAAAATTTGTATCCACTTGCCAGTACAGAGTGGATGATGTTGGGGGCAAGGTATTTCGTTAAACTTTTGGAAAAACTGCCACTTTTGATATGATCAAAAAGAAAATTCCAAGTGAAACGATGCCTGTTTCCTCAGATAAATCCCAGGAAAGTGATCAAATCCAAAACAGAAATGGCAGCAGGCACGTGTGTGCAGGCGGCCGTGAAAGAGTCTCAGAGTTTTTCTACCAAAGGAAACTTCCAGTGAAGGAAAACATCCCTCTGCCCTGGAAGTCACATGACCATGGTCAAAGGCCAGTTTTTCAAAGCTGGTGTGGTGTGGTCATAGGCGCCATTTCTCCTGTACCATGAAAGGCAGCACAGCCAGCTGAGGGAGAGCTGCACAGTGAGGACAGGAAACCAGAAACGGTAGTCCTCTGTGTGCACTGACAACCAAAAACCAAACACAGTCACTAAGTCTGAGCATGGGCACCACAGGATACGATTAACTTGGACAAGTCACTCGCCATCCCCCCCTAAAATCTTTGGAAACCTAGACAGAACTTCGAGCTAGGGTGGTGGGCATCCCTGAATTGACTGTTATGTCTTCAACTCCAAGCCTGTTATGTCTCCAACTCCAACCATGCCTCATTAGAGAAAAAAACAATTAAAGGGAAAGCTGTGTATTTCATCTACCTAAGTTGGTGAACTGCTAAGTGAGCATTCTGGGACCAAGAATTTTGATAGGGTAAGGGGTCTGAGTTATGGAAGTCCCTATAGAACTTCAGTCTTCAGTCCTAATTGGACCTCCTACATCAAAGGTTGGTCAAGGTGAGGAACAGGGATACAGCTTGGGCACAGAGAAGGGCTAGACTCTGGGGTCTTGGGACAGAGACTTGCTAGTAGCACCATGTAACAAGGACTATGAGAACTAGCCCACTTTCATTCATGGGAAAGATAGAGAGGATTTTTTTTTCTTTTGACTTTTCAAGTGTGTTTCCAGCTAGCCTACCAATAGGAATGGCACAATGGTCTGGGGAGCCCAAAGTTTGGCTCATACAGAACACTATTACCCCTGCTGGGGCCCAGGTGCCATGTCCCTATCACTAGTCTTCAGCAACATCTGTCCTTCAGTCCAGCACTTGCAAGCACTCTTCTATCAACCTGGGAATTTGGCAGGTTTCGTCTTAGGGATACGCCAAGTTGTTAAAAGGTGATCCCAGCAAATGAGATTCATCAGGAGAGGTAAGTACCCTGGCCCAGATTCTCATCTGTACTTTGCTTTTAAATGGCTAGGTGACCTTGGGCAAGGCCCCTTGATTTCTTCAAATCTAATCTGAGAAATGGGCACATGGCCTCCACACCACTGATGGCAGGATAGGCCGCAGAGACCTTCTAACATAGCTTGGCTTCTCTTTTTTTATCATTAATTATCATCATATGGAAGTCAGTATTTGTCATCCTAAAATAGGAATGGCCCATATGTTGGGATTTAAACATAGAATAAAGTTTGCCTGTCTCGCTCCCCTCTTCCCTCCAAATCCATCCCCTCTGGGCTGACATATTTTTTGTTTGCTCTGAACTTGGAAATAGAATGTTTGTGGCTCTGACACGCCTCTTGTTTCCTTCTTTTACGGGAACAGTGTAACATACACTTCTATTTTGGAGGGAGGCCTTCTGTTTTGAAAGTTTTGGGGAGAGAAAGGCCTGCGGCCTTTTGTCGGTACAGCATATGTCTGTGCGAAGCAGAATTAACTTTCTGAGAAAGAGAACGCATTTGTCTTCAGTGTCTTAAGGAGCCATAGCCGAACACCAATGGTGGTTTCAGGAATTATAGGAAAGCTGGTTCTGGGGATGAGTAAGGAAGAGAGAGGCACGGGGGAAATCCAGGTTGAGGTTTTTTTGGAGGGGGTCTGGGTGTGAAGTGGGAATTGGCTGCCTCTGCAGCACACCTGCTAATGAAGGCAGCTACGCAGCTGATGGGCTCCCATGTCCAGAATGCGGGACGCTCAAAGATGGGCAGATGGCTTCCGCCGCCAAAAACTGTGCCACCATCTTGACAGGTCTACATTACCTAAGAAAAGGAGCTTCTTTGGAAATTATGAGAATGAATCATGTTTTAACTCTTTGGATTCTGGTGTCTGTGATTATCCTTGTGCAGGGGGTACAGTGATAAGTGCGTTAGAATCAGGGCCTTAGAATCAGGCCGGGGGCTTTGGGTACACAACCCATCTTAACTGAGCATCTTTTCTTGTTCTGTGTAACAGGAATGGTCATTAAT
The DNA here is from genome assembly GCF_010015895.1 of Lontra canadensis. NCBI lineage: Eukaryota > Metazoa > Chordata > Mammalia > Carnivora > Mustelidae > Lontra > Lontra canadensis. The sequence goes on from NW_022630997.1 coordinate 32,907,102, forward strand.
AATAAAAGCAACTTGCTGTGCAGATTCTATATGGGAAGCCTATAGCATACCCTTCGAAAAACAGAAGGTACAGAATATACGAAATAGATGTTGGCTATTTTTATTATGAAAATAAGATGGGCATCCTCTGAGAAATACTTTGGCTACCCGGCTGAGAACATCATTGCTGATTGTCATTTCTGATCCATCTAAGTAGGAAAACCATGCTCTTCTCTCCCACTGGTTTTATTAATCAACCAATCACGGGTCAGAAAATACAATCCATCTCTCCGTTCTCTGATGACTGTGGTTAGCTTGCTGAGTGCAGCTGTGTCATGTGGTGTCTGCGCGAAGTGGACTGCAATGTAAGTTTCATTTACGGTCTCTCTCTCACACACGCATTCAGATCTATGAAATCTGAAGCACTGGTATAGTCTCGGGAAACAGCGGCATTGAGCATTCAAATACAGAGCTGGCACTCCCCTTAGTTGGAAATGACCCCAAGAGAAGCGGTATCTGCTTGTAGGTTGCAGTCCTCCTATGTCATCCTTGACAAGTCTTCTCCTTCCCTATGCTAAGTCATTTGCAGAAACAGACTACTCCAGAGGCCGGTCCACTGTCTGAGAGTGCCAATGGCCCATTCGTTTCCTGTGGGTATCAAATGAAAGTTGATCCCTGAAGCTCTCACTCTCATTCCAGCTCCCGGTTCCCTGAAGCATGAGGGTGACCCTCTCCCCCATTCTGGTGCCTCAGTGATTTCTTGGTGGCACAGAGCCCTGCTGTGTCTTTCCGTCATCAGGGTCTTTCTCTGTCACCTTCCCCAGCCCTCAGAACTGGCCCAGTTTGTGAGAAACAGAAGTAAGCAGTGGGGATTTCACATCAGACAGAAACCAAGAACTCAGATTTCTGATTTGTGAAATGGCATTAAGAGTTACCACCTCACATGTTGGCATATTGTGGGAAAATGCAGCAAGCTCGTGCCTTTCTTTGCCTCCTCCCTTGTCTGAACCCATAGGATTTAACCAGAAATGTATTATTAACTGAACTATGGAGGAATGACTGGTGGAAATTCAGGAGTTAGCTTTTCTTCCACGGTTAAGAGTAAAGCCCCAAATTAAGAAAATAAGAGAGAAAGAGAGAGATCTTTTGTGTTGCATTCATTTTTTTCCCAAAACTGTTGTATAATTACATTGCTTCAAAGCTATATAATTAGAGCTTATAATTCTTATCCCATTATAGTAGTTTTGAGCTTTAGTGAATTTTAAATTTAAGCAATATTTATATGGCCTATTATGTTTATAAAAATAAGAAAAAAATAAAAATATGATAAAGCTGCAATTTAAGTAATGACTGTTTTTATTGTTCCCCTCTCTCCCCCCACCCATATAAGATAACTTCTGGATACCCTCCCCTATAAGGCAGAATGTTATGGTTGTAGGTGCTCTCCATAGTTTGGCTATATGGTTCCTTTTTTCAGAAAGTCACAAAAAACAAGGCCTTAGCAAATGATATGAAATTTAATTTTTTTTTTTTTTTGGTAGAGAGAGAGAATGGCAGGGAGGGCCATAGGGAGAGAAAGAAACTTAAGCAGTCTCCATGCTGATGCAGGGCTCAATCTCACTACCTTGAGGTCATGACCCAAGCCAAAATCAAGAATCAGACACCTAATCGACTGAGCCACTCAGGTGACCCTGAAATTTAATTTTTTAATCAAACTTTACTGAGGGTCTATCAAGCTCCAAACACAGTGATGATTGTGCCAAATTCTTTGTCTTTTCTTTCCTTTTCTTTTCTTCTTTTCCTTTTTTTTTCTTATTTCTTTTTCCCCTTCCCTTCCCTTCCTTTCCCTTCCTCCCTCCCTCTTTCTTCCTTCCTTTCTTTCTCTTTTTCTCTTTCTTTTTTTTTCTCTCCCTCCCACCCTTCTTCCTTCTTTGCATCCTTCCTTCCTTCCTCCTTCCCTCCCTCCCTGCCTTCCTCCCTTCCTTTCTTCTTTCCTTCTTTCTTTCATAACACTAATGTGGTTGTGACATCTGGGAACAAGAGGGGCCTCTGCAGCCACTAGGCAGTATCCAGGACAAAGAGCAGAGAAGCAGGATACATTTCCCTTTTGCCTGAGACCGGAGTCCCGGTCTGGGCAAAAGGCTTCTGCTTCAGCTGGGATAGTCCAGAGAACAGCACACTGGGAGCTCTAAGCCAGAAGCAGAGCAGGCTGAGGAAAGAATGAGGAGTGGGCAGAAGATGTGTCCCCCCTAGAGGGCAAGGCAACACTCCTGTTGCTTGGGAGGAGAGAGAGCAAAAAACCAGGAAAGGAAGAGGTAGAGCTGAGCAAATGAACATCAACCCAAGAAGTGGGGGGACATTAATAGAGGGAAGGCACCCAGTGGGGCTCAGCTGATGACTGTTCCTTGCTCCAGCAGGGTACCTGGGGTGTCCTTCTCTCGGGGCCATCCTGGGCCTCATTCCCTGTGGGAGGAGGAGTTCCAGCTACACAGCCAGATGGCTGGCAGTTCACAGGTCCCACGTCTCACTGCCTCACAGGTCCCACGTCCCACAGGTCCCACGTCTCACTGCAGTTCCTGGGCCGGCCCAAGTGGGCAGATTCTCCCCGGGCTCCCGCGTCCTGAAGCCCAGGGACTGGACACAGGAAGCAGCTTCTGCTTCAATGATAAGGAGTGTGGTTTCAGCACCTCACCCACCTGATCCCCTGCCCCTCTCCAACCTCATGGTACTCTCCTTGCTCAGATAAGATGCTCACACAGGGGTGCCAAAGATAAATTATTTAGTGTCAGGAGAGGGTGGTATTTCTGATGATGAAGAGTTTCATGTAACTGCTAAGTATTATTATAATTAGGGAACTAAGCAGATACATTTATCCTGCATCTACTAATTAGGCAGGGAAGTAAATTAATTCTTCCCTATCCATGCTCATTTTGCTTGTTGGTTATTTTTATATCTAGTACAAGGAGAAACCCTTATCTCTTTCAGTATGGATTATATACGCTGTGCTCCTCTGTCCAACCAATTTAGATAAAGTTGGATCCACCCCAGAGAAATTTCATTTGAGGAGGGGTAGGAGGAGGAGATAAGACCTCCTTGTCTGAGTGAGTTATAAATAGCAGACAAATAAATAGAAAGTCCCAGCTGCTGCTTGGGAAAAAAAAAAAAAGTGTATTTTTTTTTCTTCTGTTACTGTATAATTAGCATGAGTCACTGTCCTCTCACTGGGAGTGTGCAAGGGAGAGAGAGAAGAGGTGTGGAGGAAGACAGCGTGCCTGGGACTAGGGACAGCGCTAATCTTCATTGAGTTTTCTGGAGACGGGAGTCCAGAAGTGACAGTGTGGAGCAGCATGCTGGTCCCCAGGAGAGATGCTGAGGATGTATCTATGAGATGTAGGACGTCTGCCTTTCATTTTCTCTCGGAAGGCTCATTCCCCAGGAGGTTCAGTTGCCGCCAATCTGTGGTCTGTCCATCCCCCTTGCCTGTCACACGTACCTCCCAGATGTTTTTCGTCTTGTCCTTGGAGGCGTCCATGCGGGCAAGCTCTGAGAGTGTCTCGTTTCCCGCCTGGCCTGGGATCCCATTCCCAGACAGAAGCAAGGCCTCTTCGTCCAAGGAAACCTGTTCTACTCTGGGGTATTACTAGAGTAAAGTGTTACTACTTGTGCTCAGGGGGCATTGTTCTGCGGCTCCCTTGATCTTCTTCCTTGTCTGTTACTCTATGTCCTGCTACGCGTGCGCGTGCACGCACACACACATGCGCTCACACACACACACACACACATGCATGCGCCCGCACACACATGCAAAGCTTCCCAGCTTCTGGAAACAACAGGAGCTCTACTGGTCTAGCCTTACTGCCTAGACATCTGGCCACCTGCATATGTCTCCATCTCTGCTTTGCCATGTCGCAGCACTGAAGCAGTCCAGGATCGGACCTGGACTAGGGTGAGGGGAGCAAGGCACACAGTGCATAAAATCTAAGAAGCTGCCCATTTTCAGGAGCTGACTGCTCACTCAGGAGGGCCTGAAAGCAGGAGCCTCCTTAAGCCATGTGCCCTGAGTGCCTAACCTGCCTCACCCTAGTTCAGCTCTGCTCCAGGGCTCTGGGTGCTCTACTCATTGAAGGAGCCCTGGTGGGCTGCCTACTCACTTTGAAAGATGTCCTGGTTCTAGTACCCATAATGGGTAAATATGTTACCTTAAATGGAAGAAGCCTCAGTGCCCGTTAACAGATGAATGAATAAAGAAGATATAGCATATACTAGATAGATAGATAGATAGATAGATAGATAGATAAATATGGTGGAATATTACTCAGCCATAAAAAAGAATAAAAATTAAGAAAAGAAACAAAAGAATAAAAAAGAAAAACTTCTTGCCATTTTGATAACAATGATGAACCTACAAGTATGAAGTTAAGTGAAATAAGTTAGACAGAAAAAGACAGATACCATGTGATTTTACTTAAATGTAGAATCCAAACACAAAACAAATTAAAAAAAAACAGAGATAGACCCATAACTACAGAGAGCAAGCTGCTGGTTGCTAGAAGGGAGGGGGGTGGGGGAGGGGTGAAATAAGGGATTAAGAGGCACAAAATTCCAGGTATTAGAAAAATAAGTCACAGGGATGAAAGGTACAACATAGGGAAAGTAGCCAATAATACAGTAATAACTTGTATGGTGACAGCTTGCCATGGTGAGCACTGAGTAACATATATAATTGTCAAATCACTATGTTGTACACCTAGAAATGAATATAATATTGTATGTCTACTATACTTTGATTAAAAATTAAAAACAAACAAGAAAACAAACGATAAACACAAAGGTCTTTGTAGATGTTGATTAACGTAAGGTTCTTGAGATGAGGAAGATTATTTGGACCCACTTGGACCCTAAATGTGATCATCGTGTCCTTATAAGAGGGGAGCAGAGGGACATTTGAGGATTAGACAGAAGGGAGGATACAATGCCATGAACCTGGCCGAGAGAGTAGGACTTGAAGATGCTATTCTGTGGGCTTTGAAGGTGGAGGAGGCACGGGCTAAAGAATGGAGAGAGCTTCCAGAACATGTCAAGGAAACACCATCCCGTAGGGCTCTCAGAGGGAGCACAGCCCCTTTGGTTATGATCCACCAAGAGTTATAAGACAATAAATGTTTTCTTCTAAGCACTGACTCTGTGGCAATTTATTATAAGAGCCAGAGGAAATGAATCAGGAGCGTGGGTCCCTCTACCCTTGACTTCCCCAAAACTACCTAGGAAGCTGATCACCATGTCCCCAGAGCAGGGGACAGGTAGAAGGACACAGCTATCTCAGCCACACCAGAGCCCAACACTGGCCTCCCTTCACACACTGACTCCTGAACTTCAGCCTGTTGCTAGAGATGTGACTTCTGCGCCTCCAAAGCTCGGAATTGATGCAGGTGGCAGAGGTGGAAGCCCCGGAAAGGGGACAGCGATGAGGGAATCTGGGTAAATATCACAGTGTGCTTTATCTCCACGAAGGCAGCGAGCAAGGCATTTTATACACGGAGATATTTACCTATCAAGGCAGCTCAGTTCACCCTCAGTATGCAAATAAGTAAACAGAGTATGAGAGAGTTAATTTACTTGTTCTGGTCTCCCAGTTAATAAATAGCAGGGCAGGGATTCTCTTTTCTCTTAACTCTTATTTCCTCCCTCAGACCAGGAATTTAGAGCCCCCTTCTGGAGCTTGCAGGATCGGGAATTTAACACCCACCACCCATCAGGAGCCTTGGACCAGGAAAAATACAGATCTTACAGCCACTACCAGCAAGGCAGCTGTGCTCATATTGCCTACCCTGTAAGTGAGCAGGAGGGAAAGAGAAGCCCTTACCACTGCTTATGGGGTTCTTTGTGGTGTGGGCCCAGTCTGTTGCCTCATTGGGCATGATCGGTCCCCCATGATTATTGTGCTGCTCCCCCACAACCTCCCTGTGGTTTCTGGCATCGGGCTCTGTCAGCACGAGAATCATGCTTTGCCAAGTCCCCTGGTTCCGAAAGACACATTCACTTTTGTACATGCTCTCTCTAATTTATTCTGCAAGTACTAAATCCAAAGTGTGTTCTCTGGCTAAATGTCTTCCAGTAGCCTCTGGGCAGAGGGTGGGTGCCCTCTAGTCTAGGCACTCTGGAGTTTTCACCTGAAGCCCTATCTCACCCCTCTATGATTGTTTACTTTCCTTCTTCCTACAGCAGACAGAATCTCTATCTTACAAGTTCTGTGTCTTTTCCTTTCAGTGACTTGCACAGTGCCCCATACATAAAGGTCGCTCCATAAATGTTTGTTCAGTGAGTGAATGAATTAAGACACAGATATAATAGAGTAGAATGTTATTATTGATGGAAAATTAATTCTGGCATCTCCGAACAGCACCATCAAAGGTGTGCCCCTGGGGTGAGATAAAGCCTAAGAGAATACTTCGTAGGATAAATTCCAGGCTGACCCTTTGAAAATGGGGTGAGAGATCATGGCAGTGATTTTTCCTTCTTGGTTTTTACATTTCATTTCAGTAACTACATCCCATCTCGCCCACAGTGGAGCTGTACATCTTGTAGAGCACATCGACATAGAATGAGTGTGCCTGGGAGATTATGTGGGCAATTGGAGATGAACATCAATTTACTTGGGCTTGAAAATAAAAGTTTCATGGTAAGAAAAATCAGTAATGTGAATCTTTCCTTGAACTCAGAGGTAGATGAATGGATGAGTTGAAGAAGTGGTACTTAAAAAAAAAAAAAAACATTCAGCAGAATCTGGGGGAATTGAAGACTCATTTTGACCAATCACAGTGGAAGTCGGGTGGGGTGGGGAGGTCTCCACGCAGAACAACAATCCGGAAGGCTCTTGCTTCTTTCTCCTTCTACTTTACTTCTCTTGCCTTCACCATGAGTGTGCCTTAAAGGCGGACGTATCTCAGAAAACTCATCTGTGGAGAGCCTTGTCCCTTCAGCCTTTCATCTTCATGATTATATATCTTCGTTTCAAAATTCTGCAATTTTAAAAGCTATGAAGTTAGAAGGATAATGACAAGCTGAGTGAGGAATAGGATTCAATCCTTGATCATAGAAAAACAAGCCCTACAAAATATGTTTGGCTTAAGGATAAGACAGAAAAGACCATGTGTACAGAAGCATTTTCTGTTTCCAGATTTAGTGCCAATAGAACATGTGTAAGTCAGAGGGAAGAAGGGAAGGTGCATGGCCCCTGGGATGCCTCCAGGCTCATAGTCCCGCTCTATAGCTTGCTAACTGAGAGACTGCTTGCTACCCTGGTAACATTGCTTCAGTTTCCCTCAGAGGGGGAAGAATGCCCGTCCCTACCACAAAGAACCACTGTGCCTGTAAGCCATGGAGGACACATGCACCAACATGGACACATGGAAGGCACACTGAGGAATCATAACCAGTAAGTTCTCGCTTCCCTGTGATCACCTGTCTGCTGATTCAGAGGCAGAAATACAATTATGCAGCACATGAATGGTTTATTACAGGTTTCATTGTTTTAACACTGTGACATCACACTCTCTGACTTCCCCCCCCACCAGGAAGCTAATTTTAAATTTCTCTGGGTTAAGTTATAGATTGGTTACAAAATTCTTTTACGATATCCAGAGGTAGGGTAATAGATTTGCTTTTCATATTCTTCTCTCTTTGGATTTCAGGACCTGGAGGGATAGCATCAAGTCCTACCTGTAGGTAACCAGCATTGGCCTTCAAATCTTTCTTGGGTCTTTCCATCAGAAAACTAGCTATCAGTGTGTATGTATATGTAAATATATATGCACACCTACATGTGCATAAATGCATGTTATAACAATATATGTGTATGTTATAACAAAAATATATAGACGTAGATGTTACGTATATACATAAACACACACATATGTAAGTGTGTGTGTGTTTATACAGAGACTGAATGAGTTGCTCTCAAGTTGTTGCAAGCCCCCAAACGTCGTCCTATATCCATTATATTTGGCTTCTCTGGAAGCTCTGGAGAAATTGGAAATAGTTATATATAAAATGCTGTCCCTTTTGGCACTGGCTTGTGCTTTGTCAGGGATTTTCTGTTGCAAGGAGCAGAAACTTAGAGAAGCTTAAGGATGAGGGGAACATGAGGCCAGACCTCATGGGGAGTGCAAATCCTCCAGGCTGACATGATTTTCTGTTTCAGGCTCTCCTTGCCTCTGGGGCCATGTGACCTCTTGTTGGGGTGCAAACCAGCTTCCGCAAATTTCTTCCTACTTTTCTCCTGTGGTTTCTGTGTCCTCGTCCCCCATGTCTTTGGCTTGCATATGCTGTGATTCCAGCCAATCCTGGTACCACCACGCCTACTGCAGAGCAGAAGTCTACTGTGTTTTAGGTTTCTTAGAGCAAAATATAATGCAAAAAAAAACAAAAAAAGAGAGAGATTTTTCTTGGGTTGTTTCAAGTGCCATCTGTTGTGGACAGGGGTAAGTTTAAAGTCAGGGCATATGTTCCATGAGAGACTCAGGCTTGAGGAATTTATTTGCATTTCTATTACAGGAGGTAAAAGCACATGGTCAAAATTTTTTGAAAAAAGAAAAACTGGAAGTTTGAGAAAGGAGTTTTTAATTTCCTCATCTTTGACCCATATATTCTACTGGTGGGACTGGAGAGTCAGAACATTATCCTGAATTCAGAAACCAATAGTCACAAAAAAGTTCAATGGAACATTAGCGAAAGTGCAAAAGGAAACTAATTTTAAATTCTCAGCAATAAGGAAAAGCTCACTTAAATTATAATCTGCTCCTGATGCATTACTTAACCATTTAATGTATAAGGATGAGGACTACACCTTGAGTTAGTCTTTAAAAATTGCAAAATTTTATGTACAGGAACATCTAAAATATGCTAGGAATAAGCATAAATGAAATATAAAACAATACATCAAGATATTTGTGTGTGATGGTTTTGGTATATGGACTTATGTTTCTCCCCCTTTGTCCCTCTACATTTTCATGTTTTACAAATTCTGTGTTATGAGTATGTATATTGTATACTACGAATTTACCCTAAGTTCAGTGACTGTTGAAGAGAGCCTTCTAGCTTCCTCTTCCATTTTAGCTCCTGTGTTGGGATTGGAAACATAACCAGACGTGTGAAGAGAGGAGGTAATGAGCAGACTCATTTTGATACGAGGTTCAAGGACTACATCTCCAATTTGTGGCAAGAAAAGTATACTAAACAGGGCTTTCATTTTGCCAAATATCAATTAACCTTAGGCCCTTTTTAGATACATTGACACTATTTTTGTCAGCTAAATGATGATTACTCAGTCTGTGTGTCTCCAAACCCTCATTAAGTCTTGTATTGAAGCCCTCACAAATTATAGCATTTGAGAGACACATTCTGCTACACAATCACAAGAACCTTTAGAAAATGTCATTGATCACTTGTTTCTCCCCCGGGGAGGAGAAAACTTAATTATAGTTACTGAAGATCTATCAATATTAGTCTAAAACAACATCTGAACTGACACCATTTTTAAGGTAGTCTCTAAAAAAGTGCTGGTGATTAGTTTGCATGACAAAAATGCCTTCCCTCCCCTTCTGCTCCCCCTCCCCCTACATGCATTCCCCTAGAAAGTCAGGCTCCTTCATGAATGAATCCCTCCCACTTGCATACCCCGTTGGGAACCTGATGGTCAATAAGATAAATTTTAATACCATTGGGAAGAAAGTAATGTCAACACAGTATTGTTAGAGACCAAATAGAACTTCTGTCTCTCTCCAAAGCACGCTTAGTACCAGTGCCACTGTGATTTGCAAAGTTTCACTTTAATTTATGCATCGATGTATCCACTCATTTACTCAACAAACATTTGTAGAAACACCTAGGAAATCTACGGCAAACACCTAGAAAACTATTAGAAAGAACTATTTGATGAAGTATCAATAATATCCTGCACGCTTGGGCTAAGCAGTCCTTTAGGTCTTGGGTGGGTCGTAATTAATAAGGCAAGATCACTGCCTTCGGGGAACTTGCATTCCATGGAGGAGATACAACCAAGAAGCATATACATATAATACATACAAGGCATATAATATTACACATTCTCTATATAGTAATATATACATATGCAGTTGACATATCTGTAAGCATGAATGTACTTATGTTGAGCCTCACACCATGGAGACTATGTGCTACTAGAATGAATGAGTTTGAGAGTCACAAAGTTATGTTGAAACCCTGGGTCAGTTAAATACTCAACCCATGGGCTTCTGCATGATTAATAATGAGCTTGAAGCAGGAAAGGAACAGAGGACACCCAAAGCAGTGTTCTCAGCATCAGAGGACAGGCGAGATCCAGAGTGGCAGGCCAGAGTTCTGACAAGGCAGATACAATCCTCACCTGAGCCATCATGCTATCCCTGAACAGTGCCCACTATTCTTTGAACACTTCATTTAATAATAGCAATCATCTATTATGAAAGTGTAAGCCTCATTCTGAGGCTCAGAAGGTTGAATTTCCCAAAGGCCAAGGAGTTGGTTGTAGTAACACATACTTTTGTCCACTTCAAATTCTACACTGAAATATTAATTGCACTTCATTGATTCAAACAGATTCCCAGACACTTGACCAAGGTACAAAAGAACCAGAGACACCATTTAAGGATGTTGGAGATTAAGCCACAAAATGAAAGAAACAAGCCAAATGAGCAGAATTCTCAAGTAGTGCAACGTTATTGATGCTGAAGTGTCTGGGCTGTGTTTCTTTTTCTGATACCCCATCTGTTGGTCTAGGTATCTTTGGGCACCTGGTGGGATAGAGCACCCCCAGATTTTCAGTGAGATCCCCAACACTCTCCCTCTCTCCATAGCCTGTGTGGTACATTCTCTCAAATGGAGGAATTAATTGTAATTATTAGTTTTTAAGACTGTGCATCTTGGTAACTCTTTTTACTCATCATGGAAACCAGAGAGCCTCTCTAAAAGATTGACATGTCGCTGAATGGGGGAATGGAAGTGTTTCAGCTTTTAAGCTGTTCTTGAAAAACACTGCAAGCCATCTGCCAAAAGAGGCTTTAGTTTGGAAAGCCAGGTGGTCAATATCACCATAAGAGATGTGATAAAGAAGAGGATTTAATGAAAGGTTAAGAAACCAAAGCCTCTTTAGTTTCCATGATAATAACTACCAGGATATTACACATCATTGAGGAGGACTCGCAAGCACTTTGTAGATTTTAACCTGTGTACAAGTCCTTGTAGGTGGGAAGGACTTTTTAAGAACACTCCCAACACTGATACTCTGTGTTTCCATCTCTCCGTATTTACAGTGCTGAGATTTCTGATACTCACTATTTTTATAATCAGTGTTTCTGGTATTCTGTTCTTCCATTTGTGGGAATTCTTCTACACAATAGTTTAATAGTAAATGTTTCTCTTATTTGAGATTGATAGTTCTGAGACTAGGAATTTTTTCTTTAATAATTTTTTTAAGGTCTCTGAATCTTCGTGTAACACTCAGTCAGGTCAAATGTATTTTAATTTGGGGGTCCTCTAGGTCACCAGCTTAGATGTGTCACCTTTGTGGGAATATTTCTTTCTCAGAACTCCTAGAAATATCTATAAACTGGCACAAATGTAAGTTTCACTAACATTGTTGGTACTGGGTACCAAGTACCAAGTATTTGAAGAAAATATCAGTAGACAAAATATTATTTGAAGAAAATTGAATATTTGAAGAAAATATCAATAGACAAAATATAATCAGATTATATGATAGGTGTAAAATCCTCACTAAATCTCTATTCTTGTCTGACCACCGTTACAGAAGAACGGGTCAATATCTTGGGTCCCAACGCCTCTCAGCTTCATGGTGGAGTCTCCTTCTGTCCTCAGGATGGCATACACCCCCCTAAGGAGTCCCTTTATGAGGATGGATCACTAAAGATAAAGGGTGTTTCAGTAGGGTTGCCAAGTTGAGCTGTAGAGTGCAGTATTTTGAATTTATTGTTTTTTATTCTTGGTATGGTGCTAGGGGTCTGCGGCATAACACAGATCTGGATACTCCTGCTTGCTCTCTGACCTGGCTTCTAGATCTGTAGGCTGACTTGTGGTTTGTGACTTGTGCTTGGGCTTGTGGTTCCTTCACTTAGAAGAGTTTGAGTCCTTCTTAAGCATCAGAGTGAGCAGTTTTATATCCAGCACAGACCATACAGCCATGGAGCAGAATCAAATTGCAGCCCCATTTTCCACTGTCTGGTAACTGTGCAATTATGCTGGAGCATGTTATATTTCCACTTTTTTAAAATGGAAGTTCAGGACATGATTGTTCCTTGTATGGCCTCCATCTTTCTTTATTTTGCATTACTCTTTTAAGGTAATATATTAAGCATGACATTTAGAAATTCTCTTTCTGGGGAGACCCCTGTTGTCTTTATTCCAAATTACTGATCTTGGACTTCTCAGCCTCCAGAACAATGAAAAATAAATGTTTTTTTCTTTAAGCTTTTAAACAGACTAAAAGACTAAGTATTCTCATTTCCTTAATACAAATTTATTAGATACTTTAGATATTTTTACTGAAGCCTTTTGATACAAGACCAATCAGAACTTTTTCTTCATGCATGATAGCAGCGTCCATATCCTTTGGTGTGTTGACTCCTTTGTGGTGTTTTGCTGGTAATAAACTTACTTTATGATTTTGCGCTCTTAGGAAAGTTATTTATTTTCTCATTAGAAAATGTGGTTGCCAGGGGTGCCTGGGTGGCTCAGTTGGTTAAGTGTCCAACTCTTGGTTTCAGCTCAAGTCATGATCTCAGGGTGGTGAGATCGAGCCACATGTTGGGCTCAGCAACTGCATGTGGAGCCTGCTTACATTTCCGTCTCTCTCTCTCTCTCTCTCTCTCCCTCTGTCCCTACCCCACCAACCTCTCTTTTCCTCTCTTTAAAAAAAAAAAAAAAGTGTGGTTGCCAGAAATCTTCCCTTGCTGCCCATTGTTCCCTTAATGAGGGGGTCTATGGTCAAACTTGTCAGTTAATATTTAATATCTACATCCCTACGAATTATTAGTGCATAGATAAACTTATTCTAGCACTTGATGTTTCAAGCTTATGCTATATTTTTTTCTCTATAATTCTATGGCTGGATTTAGGACTCTCATGAGTTGTGATGTGCAAAGTATATCTGATCCTTGTTTTGTAAGTTAGCTCCACAGAACTCATCTCATTATTATTGGTGATTATATTTCTGGTAATCAGAGTTTTCATTAACCCGGCTTTAAAAATTCTGTATGAGCATCACAATTAATAGAAAAACTTGAAGCTTTCTCACTAAGATTAGGTACAAGGCAAGGATGTCCTTTCTCACTACTCCTTTTCATTATACTGCAAGTTCTGGCTAATGCAATAAGTCAAGAAAAGAAAAGAAAATGTATACAGCTTGAAAAAGAAGAAATAAACTGGTTTTGTTCACAGACAACATGATCATCTCGAAAATCCCAAAGAATTAACAAAAACATCTGAAACTAATAGATGATTAGGGTATGCTTGTAGGTTACAGGGTTAATATACAAAAGTCAATCAATCACCTTTCTGTATACCAGCAGTGGACAAGTGGAATTGGGAATTAAAAATACAATAATATTTACATTAGCGCTCCCCAAAATGAAATACTTAGGTATAAATCTAACAAAATATATACAAGATCTATATGAGGAAACCCAAAAAACTCTGATGAATGTAATAAAAGAACTAAATAAGTGGAGAGATAGTTCATGTTCATGATAAGAAGACTCAACATTATCAGGATGTCTGTTCTTCCCAAACTGATCTATAGATTCAGTGCAATCTCATCATAATCCTAGGAAGTTATTTTGTAGATATTGACAAAATGTGTCTACAGTTTATATGGAGGGACAAATGCCCCAGAATGGCAAGCACAATATTGAAAGAGAAGAACAAAGTGGAGACCCGATAGTACCCAAATTGAAATTTACTATATAGCTATAATAATCTGGAAAGTTTGATATTGGCAAAAACATAGACAAATATATCAATAGAGCAGAACAGAGAGCCCAGTGATAGTCTCAAAAAATTTCATTAACTGATCTTTGATAAAGGACCAAAGACAAAACTTTGGAGCAAATACAGTCCAACAAGCAGTGCTGGAACAACTGGATATCCACATGCAAAAAATAAATCTAGACACAGATTTTACACCCTCCATAGAAAACCAATTAAAATTGGGTCACAGATCTAAACGTAAAACACAAAATTATAAAACTCCCAGAAGGTAACATAAGAGAAAACCTAGATAACTTTGGGTTTGGTGATGACTTTCTGGTACAACACAAAAGCTATGATCTGGGAAATAGATAATTGATAAATTGGACTTCTTTAAAATTAAAAACTCTATTCTGTGAAAGGCAATGTCAAGAGAATGAAAGACAAGCCAAAGATTAGGAAAACACATTTTTTTTTTACTATTTCATTTATTTGAGAAAGAGAGAATGATCAAGTAAGCAGGAGCAAGGGGAGGGGCAGAGGGAGAAGCAGACTTCTGCCTAAGCAGGGAGCCCAAGACGGGAGAGGCGGGGGGTGCAGCTCAATCCCAGGATCCCAGGACCACAACCTCAGCCAAAGGCAGATGCTCAGCCAACTGAACCACCCAGGCGCCACCAAAAAAAATGTTTTCAAAAGACACATCTGATAAAGAACTGCTATTCAAAATTAATGAAATTTTAAACTCAAGAATAAGTAAACAAACATCGTAATAAATGAGCCAAAGACCTCAACAGACAACCTTACCAAAGATGATATACAGATGGCAAATATGGATACGAAAAGATGCTCCACATCATCTGTCCTCAGGGAAATGCAAATTAAAACAAGACACCACTACACACCTGTTAGAATGGACAAGATTGAAACCGCTGACATCAAATGCTGGTGAGGAATGACCCTTTACTGCTGGAGGGAATGCAAAATGGTACAGCCACTTTGGAGGACAGGTTCTTAAAAAACTAAACACGCTCTTGCCATACGATTCAGCAGTTGTGCTCTTTGGTTTCTACCCTAAGGGAATAAAAGTTTATGTCCACACAAAAACACATAGGTGGTCGTTTATAGCAGATTTATTCATAATTGCCAAAACTTAGAAGAAACCAAGATGTCCTTTGGAACCTAAATGGACAAATAAACCAATAAATAAACATCCAGACAAGGGAATACAATTCAGTGCTAAAAGGAAATCAACTATTAGAACAGCCAGGAAACGTAGGTGGGAAACTTAAATGCATATTGCGAAGTGAAATAAGCCAATCTAAAAAGGCCACATACTTTATGATTCTAACTATATGACATCCTGGAAAAGCACAGTTTGGAAGCAGTGAAAACCTCAGGGGTTGCCAGGACTTTGGGGGGAGAAGAGGATTAATATACAAAGCACAGAGGATGTTTAGGGCTGTGAATCTCTCCTGTGTGATACCATAATGATATACACATGTCATCATACTTTTGTCCAAACTAGTATAATATGCACCAAAAATGAACTGTAGCATAAACTATGAACTTTGGGGGATAATAATGTGTTCACGCAGGTGTGCAAATTGTAATAAATATGTCACTGTGGTCAGAGAGGTTGGTCATAGGGGAGGCTGTGTAACTCTGCCGGAGAGATAGGTAAGAAATCTCTGTACCTTCCCCTCAGTTTTTGCTGTGGATCTAAAAGTTCTCTACAAAATTGTTTTGAAGAAGTATAGTGTTGACTGGTCCTTTGGTATACTTTTTAGAGGAGAGTACTGCCATCCTTACTCCCCACGTTCCTAAGCAGGTTTGCACTCAGTGGATATAATCGAACCTTAGAAAAGCATGGTTAAATACAAGCTGTTTGTCCTATTTCTCCCCTTTGGCCATACCTACATCATTAGACCCCTATTTCTCTGCAGAAAACTCAATTTAGAAAACAGTACAAATTGCTATACCTTGAAGATAATATAGTTTGTCATTAATTCAGTCATCTGATAATCTTGTATGTATACTATATGCTATAATGGGGGGGTTCTATGTAGAATAAACCAGCATCACTTTTCTCAAAGAGGATAAAAAAGAGAAATATTAGAATTAGAATTTGGAAATAAAACACAAAAACAATGGAGAAGATTAAAAAAACACCAACATTTGTTATTTGAAAAGATTAACAAAACAGACCTCAGGCAAGACTGAACAAGAAAAATTAAAAAATACAAATAAATAACAAATGAAATGGGGCAATAATTTAGAGACATTAGAGATTTAAATACATTAAAACCACAATTAGAGAGAGGAAACCAGATAGCATGTGCATGACAAGCTGCTCCAACTCATTAGTAATGTGAAAAATGCAAATGAAAACAACAGAGACCTCTCTTTAAACTTGTAGACTGGCAAGATTAGAAAATGGGGTGACACCAAGTGTTAGCAGGGATTAAGAACCCTGATTTACTGTGAGTGGGAGAAGCCTAGGTCTACCAATCAGAAGAGTACATTGACAGTACCTGATCAAAATAAGGGTACACACGCTTCATGACTCAGCACGTACACTTCTGGTTTTATGCACTGTGACAGTCAATTCTGTGTATCAACTTGACTAGCTTATGGGATGCTCAGATATTCAGTCAAGTGTTATTCTCGATGTATTTATGAAGGTGGTTTTGGAGATTAACATTTGAATTGATAGACTGTAAAGCAGATTACTGTGGGTGGATCTCATCCAATCAGTTGAAGGCCTGCATAGAACAAAAGGACTGATCTTTTCTATCTGATTTTTCCCCATGTGATAGCCTTCAAACTGGGATATCATTTTTTTCTTGCCTTTGAACTAGAATTGAAACATGTCAATTCTTCCCGAGTCTTGAGCCTGATGCCTTTCAGTTTAGAGCTACATCATCAGGCCTCCTGAGTCTCCAACTGGTGACTCACCTTGCAGATCTTGGGACTTACCAGCCTCCCTGATCATGTGAATCAATTCCTTATAGTAAATATCGACACACACACTGATACACAAACACAGAGATGCACACAGATACACACACACACACACACACATATCATTGGTTCTGTTTTTCAGAAGAAACTTGACTAATACACATGCCAACATCTTCATTTCCCAGTTCACAAGAGGACACAGGTAAAGCTGTCTTCATTTTATTTGTGTAGGTAGTGAGTACATTGGTCACATTCATACCAGGGAGGGCTATCCCATAGTTGGAAGCAATGGACCAAATATAGCAAAATGGATGGATAGTGAAGAATGAGTGTTTAATGAGAAAAGTTGGAATGAGATTATATTATACAATATCATTAGTGCAAATTGAAAATGCATGCATGTAAAACAACAGTATACATTTTATAAAATGTATGCCTATTTTGCAAGGATACAGTTGTTCATATAAATAGGAAGATATATATTAAATATATTAGAATTTTGTCTAATGTGGGAGAAGGAAATGGGAATAGATCGTGTAGAAATAAGAGGGAATAACTAAATGATTGAATTAATAAACAAGAGGAGAGCTTTGCATAGACCAGAGAAAATACTGTACCAAGAACTAAGTAGTATGATCAACTCAACTCTCTGCCCTTTAAAGGGGGATAAGAAAAATCTGATATAAGCTAGTATTTAATTAGATTACTTTAGATAAGGCAACTAAAAAAAAAGAAAAAAAAAGTCAAGCACTTCAGGATGGGAGACTCACTGATTCTGAGTTAGAGAGGTCCCTTGAGGCCACAATTCAATGTGCCATGATTCCAACTTGCCTCTCAACCTTTCTGGGAGCGGCTGTGCCACCTGCAACAAGCAGTCTGGTGAAGAGATCACAGCCACCCACAGCAGGGACAGTTTTGTCTTTGGATGTATCTTCTAGAAAGATCTCCTTCAAATGTGATTGAAAATCTATCTCCTCAAGGTTCCTGGCTGGTTCTAGGCTTTGGCTTGTAACTTCTTGGTTTTCTTTTTTTCCTTATAGTCTCAACATAACACCACAGACGTGAAAAATTGTCTTTGTTCTTAAATCTTCACTGTCATGATGCTAACTGTCTTAGGAACGCTTGGATAAAGGATTTTCCCCCAATCTCCCGACCTCACTGTTCAACATGAAAACATATTTCTGTAGCTCACAAAAGCCCTGGGAGGCATAAATTACTTTTAATTCTTTCCTAATTGGATTAGAAGTGTAATGAAAACCACATAGAAGAATAGAATTGGAGATCAGTATAGAAATAATAACTAAAGGGGCTCTTGGGTGGCTTAGTTCATTAAACATCTGAATCTTGATTTCAGCTCAGGTCATGATCTCAGGGTCATGAGATAGAGCCCCACCTTGGGCTCGGCACTCAGCAGGGAGTCTGCTTCAAGATTCTCTTTTTCCTTCTGTGCCTCCACCTCAGACTCACTCGTGCTCTCTCTCTATCTCTCAAATAAATAAATAAATCTTAAAAAATACATTAAAAATATGAAAGTCTAATCTGAAATTTATATCTATAATTTATTAAATATTTATTATTCTGATGGGTCATGGTATCTAGTCAGGACTGAAACATCAGTTAGAAATGAAGATGGATAGGGAGAGGGTGGTGGGGTTATGGACATTGGGAAGGGTATGTGCTATGGTGAGTGCTGTGAAGTGTGTAAACCTGGCAATTCACAGATCTGTATCCCTGGGGCTAATAATACATTATATGTTTATAAAAAATTTAAAAAATATTAAAAATAAAAGAAATGAAGATGGATAAATATTTGGAACTGGGTCAGCAATTATGAGATGTAATCAATCATGGAGGAAATCAATCATTCCCTATCATTGCTATCCATTCATTTAAGAGTACGAATGGCACAGTTTTGTTCTTAAAATGTTAATTTAGATAAAATAGTATCCAGTAACTATAGTAAAATACCAGGTAACTGAAACTCCACTAAAGCATAGCTATGCTATGTCATACTGGGTGTTTCAAATTAATAGTTTGACAAATAACAAATAAAAAAGGTGGAAATATTCAGAAAGTTTTATCTTAACAGAATCAAAGGACAAGCAAGATACTGAAGATGACTGGACCAAGTCCCAGGCTGAAAATAAGAGCACAAAATACAGAGCAAAATGCTCTGCCCTTGGACATCTCGGGAATTCGGAAGGAGACGACCAACAGGTGGCGCTATGGAGCACACAGGAGGCAGGACAGCGTTGAGCCAAGGAGGCAACAAGATAGAGATGAGAGAGTCCTCTGTCTCTCTCTCTCTCTCTCTCTCTCTCTCACACACACACACACACACACACACACACACACACACACACAGTATCTTGTCTCCTATCTGTGCATCCCTGAAAAACAGCTGAGAGGTGAGTAAGCTCTAAGTTGACACTTGCTGTTGACAGGATAGAAGCTCATATCCACCAAAGGCAGAGGCCAGGGCAGTACACCACATTGAAGACATTCTTCATCTTTTTTTTATTTTGTTTTTCTCATGGACCCCTTTAAAAGTCGATCAAAGCTGATGGATCCCTTCTCAGAATAATTTTTTTTAGATGCATGTAATGAAATAGTTGCAAATACAAAGAAGCCAATTATGCTGAAAAAGTTATTGAAGTGTGTTTCACAGTAAAATGTATTCTTGCTAGTGTATAATTCTATGGTTTTTGACAAGTACATATAGTTCACAAACCACCATGACAAACAAGATACAAAACAGGTCTGTCACTTCAAAAAATTCCCCACATGTCTTTTTTCTCAGGACCTCCTCTGAACCCCAATCCTGACAACCACTTTTCTCTTTCTCCCTCTATAATTTTGCCTTTTCCACAATGTCGTATAAATGTCAATGGAATAGGTATATAGTCTTTTCAGCCAGTCTTCCTTCATTCAGGACAATGCATTTGAGATCCATCTAAGTTTATTTCTCTGCTGTACTCCATTGTGTTGAGGTCCCATAATTTATTGATCCATTCATCCTTTGAAGGGCATTTTGTTTTTTTGCCAAACTTTTTGTAATTAGGAAAAGGAGATACTATAAAAATTTGAGATCATAAATTTTCAGTTCTCTTGGGTAATAAGGGTTGCTGGGTCTATTTATTTGTTTCATTGAAAACCCTACGTTTTAGAGTATTCTTAAAGAAATACAGAAATATTTCTTCCAAGTCTTAAACAAGTCTTAAAAAGTGAAACTACTTTTTTTCCTTGGATTTTCTATGTTTCAATCATTAGACAAGGGGAATGGTTTAGAAATTAGCAAAGTCACCGTCTGCTTACAATAGCTCTATTCATAGTAATTTCATTAGCACTTAAAGTTTCTTGGTCTTCATTATGAAGGATAAACATTTTCCTTGTTTGCCTATTGATTCAACTTGTAAACACTTCTCCATTTCAACAGTGTGATTATCTTGTTATGGATGAGGTCTTACTGGCTCTTATTGGTCATCGTGTCATGATCAAATTGGGGCTCAAGGTCTTATGCAGGCTCAGGGGCTGACCACTCTGTCTTGAGAGAATTTCCCTGGAGCAGTGCCAAGGGTGAAGGCAATCTGATATAGAAGGCAAGATCCCAGATCTGCGTTAGAGAATCTCTATTAGTTTCAGCTCTCTCACCAACTAGCCACATGAACTAACCAAACACTTCGTATCCACAGGCGTCAGTTTCAAAGCTCAAAATAAGGGGAGGTGATAAGGTGCTTAGGGCACAAAAATTCAGAAGGCAGTCACCGTCAGGACCGGCCCCCTATGTACCTATCCTGTATGTAAGCAAGTGCCTCTCAAATGCTGCTCCCCAGGTGCCTTACTTGCCCAATCCCAGGTCAGGCTGTGTCCATCTCACTCAGCCCAGTAAGAAGTGCTAACATCTCATGTCCCAACCAAAAGCTTAGGCCAACATATAGAACTAGTCAGATTAAGCCTTAGAGAATTATTCAGTTGAGTTTGGTCAACAGCCAAGCTCAATAATTCAGACCAAAATACTGTCTCTTCCTGTAACAGGAGGATGGATTTTCTTTCCTCTCCATTTCAGAAAGATTGAATATATGAAGGTTGCTCAAACACCTTATGACTTAATTATATCCATAGTCCTCCGCTTACAGGCTCCAATACTTTTCTTTGATGTTTAGCCCAAGCCATACCTTCTCTCACCCCATGATGATGTATATTTACCTGTGCAGTCTAAAAGAATTCCCCAAATGTGTCTGTGTACATATGTATGTGTGTTGGTGGGAGAAAGAGAGCTTAAGAGGTTATGATAGCTGCACCCCTCAAGAGTGAGACATATTTTATTTTGAATTTCAAATAACTGGAAAGAAGGGTATCAAAATATTTTAAAAATCTAACTTGTGATATGATAGCTTATTTGCTTTTAATTTAGGTATTTAATGATAAGGTAAAATGCTAAGTCTTGAAACTATAAAAATTTCAAAGCAGTGATAAGATACATGATATTTTAGAAATTTGTAATCACTGTAATGTTTATTTTCAGGAGAGATTCTAGAGGATGAATTGCTGGGTCTCAGGGTAAATGTGCATATGTAATATTCCTAGGTATTGTCAAATTCCTCTACAAAGAGATCACACCCTTTTGCATTCCCATCAGCAGTGTATAAGTGTGCACAGTTTCATCGTGCAGTATATTGCCAAACTTTGAGGTTTTTGTCATTCTGATGGATGAGGAATAATATATCATTTTAATTTTAATTTATATCTCTCTTATTGTATAAACAAGTTTAAACATCTTTTCATTGGTATGCAAGTCATTTTCATTCCTTTTTCTGTAAATTTTCTGTTTATTTCCTTTGTCTCCTTTTCTATGAAGTTGCTGGCTTTCTTCTTCCCTATGTCTGAAAGCTCTATGTTAAGAAGACCCAAAATTTGTTTATCTCATTAGTACTAGTCTTTTTTCCCTCAGGATGTAATTTTCCCTTTTATTTTGAATAACTATTTTTTGTCACATAAAGTCTTCATATAATCAAAGTTGTTTGTATTTATTCTTATCTGTTGCTTCTGGAATTTGAATAATAGATTTAAAAGATTTCCTGCCGTGCCTGGGTGGCTCAGTCAGTTAAGAGTCCCACTTTTGGTGTCAGTTCAAGCCTGATCTTGGGGTGGTGAGATCGAGCTCAATGTCTGGCTCCACATTCAGTGGGGAGTCTGCTAGGGTTTCTCTCTCCTTCTTCCTCTGCCCTTCCACCCTACACACACACTCTCTCTCTCAATGAAATAAATAAAGATTTCCCAATTCATAGGTTATAGAAAGATTTACTCATATTTTCTTCTGGTACTTTCATGATTTCATTAAAATTTTCTGATCCATTTCTATTGGTCTGGGATTTTTTTTTAATATCATATGCCAAATTTTTTTGAGTTCACATTTTATTTTATTTTTAATTTTATTTTACTATTAAGCTCAATTAGCCAACATATACTACATCATTAGTTTTTGATGTAGTGTTCAATGATTCATTACTTGTGTATAACACCCAGTGCTCATCAGATCTCATATACCAAATTTCAATATGCAGTAAGTTCTACTTACAGATTTTCTATTAAATTCTAATGGTATAACTGCCAATACATCGCTATTTTAACTATAGAAAGTTTGGAGTATGTTTAAATGTCTGATAAGACTAAGCCTACTCATATTCTCTCTCTCTCTCTCTTTTTTTTTTTTTAAAGAAAGGAGAGAGAGAAAGGAGAGGAAGGGGCAGAAGGAAAGGGAGAAAGAGAATCTTAAGCAGACTCCATGTCCAGCATGGAGCCCTATGTGGGGCTTGATCTCCCAACCCTGAGAACATGACCTGAGCTGAAATCAAGAGTCTCTTGTTTAACTGACTGAGCCACCCACGTGTGCCTCATTGCTCTTTATGAAAAAAACTGGGAGGAAATCAGTCCACCTGATTTTAATATTTACTACACACCTACAATAATCAAGGCAGAGGCAGTGTGGAATTAGCAGAGGGATAGATACAGAGATGAATGAAGGAAACAGAGATCCAAGACATAGTCCCATGCAAGTATGTGTAACTAATTTTTGATGAAGGAGCAGCACTTCAATTGAAGAAAGCTACCCTTTCAACAAATGGTACTAGAAAAATTGAATATCTGTGGAGAAAGAAAACGAACCTCAACCTAAACTCATTTGATATACAGATTAACTCAAAATGGATCACATCCTTAAATATAAAATGCACACACACAAAATCCTTTAGAAAAAACATAGGAGGAATCTTCAGGACACATGGCCAGATGAAGATGTCTTAGACGTGATGTTCAAAGAGTGATCCTAAGAGAAAATATTGATAAAGCAGGCTTCATCAAAATTAAAGCTTTAGCTCTCTGAAAAAGAGACTATCAAGAGAATGAAAAGACGGGCTACAGACTAGAAGGAAATGTTTGTAAATTATATACATGGCCAAGCACTCATATTTAGAATGTATAAAGGTTTCACAACTGAACAGAAAAAATAAACAATCAGAAAATAGTAAAATACACGAAGAGACAGATCACTAGAGAGGATATATGGATGGCAACTAAGCCCATGAAAAGAGGCTCAACTTCATTAGTTATTAAGGAAATGCATTAAAATCATGATGAGATATTATTATACATCTATCTCAACAACTGGGAAGAAATTGTGACAGTATCAAATGCTGATAAGGAGGTATAGAAACCAGATCTATCACATACCGCTATTGAGGCTATAAAATGGCATAGCCACTCTGGAAAATAAACTGTCTGTGTCGGCAGAATAATGGTCCCCAAACATGTTCCCACCTTGATCCCTAAATCTGGGAATATGTCCCATTACTTAACAAAAGGGACTTTGCCGATGTGATTAAGGTTAAGGACCTTGAGAAGGGATTATTATCCTGGATAATCTGGATGGGCTCAATCTAATCATGGAGCCCTTAAAAGCAAAGAACTTCTCCCAGCTTTATTCAGAGGTAAAGTTGGAGGGCAGAATAAGAGTTGGAGGGATGTGACATTTTTGTCTCTGAATCTTGAGGATTAGAGCTATGAGCCAAGGAGTACAGGCAACCTCTTGGAGCCCAAAGAGGCAAGGCAATGGATTCCCTCTTGGCACCTTCCGAAAGAAACACAGTGCTGGCACTTGCTTGACCTGAGTCTAGAAAGACCCATTTTGGACCTCTGGCCTCCAGAACTATAAGATGAGAAATCTGAGGTATTTAAGCCCCTAAACTTGTGGTAATTTGTTAAAGCAGCAACCAAAAACTAACAAACCTAACAGATTTTTTCAGTGTTTTTTGAACTCTAAATATAGTGTTCCATATAAATAAATATAAAATTACTATACAACTCGGCAATCACACTCTTGTGCATATATATCTCAGAGAAAAGAAAATCTATGTTCACACAACAACCTTTATGTGAAAGGTCATAGCAGCTTTATTTGTAATAGCCAAATATTGACAACAACTCAAATGCTTTTCAGTGGGTGAACCCTTGAGCTGTATTACATCCAAACCATGGAATACTATTCAGCGATAAAGCAGGGACAAACTATTTGGATGGATCCCAATGGCAATTTGCTGAATGAAAAGGCCAATCTCAAAACATCATATATGGTAGGATTCAGGTTATATAACATTCTTGAAATGACAATACTGTAGAGTTAGAAAAAATGGATCTGCGGTTATCAGCAATTAGGGACAAGGTGTCAGGAGAAGGGGGTGAGTGTGTCTATAAAGAGGAAGTTTACATAGGATATTTGAGGCGATGAAACAACTCTGTGTCCTGAATGTGTTGGTGGTGATGAAATTGCATATAATTACACACACACAAATGAATGCATATAAAACTGATGACATCTATATATGGTGTGGATTGTACTAATGTTAATTTCATTATTTGGATATTATACTATAATTATGTAAGATGCGGCCATCAGGGGAATCTGGGTGAAAGGCATGTGGGACCTTTTTGATTAATTACACAATCTTTTTGAGGATCTATAACTATTTCAAAATAAAAATTGAGAATATAATAGAAGAATATTTGGGGGAAGTTTCCTTGCATTTGGAACTGTGAAAAACCTTTCTAACTTTTAATCAAATTCTAGAGGGCCTGAGTGAAGTGATAGATGAATGTAGTACCACAAAAATAAAAACTGCCTGGTCACAAAAAAGAAAGCCAAAGAAAATAAAACAAAATTTGGCAAATTGGAAAAGTATTCGCAACTTAAAGCTCAAAAGCTCAAAATTTTTAATATATAAAAGGCTCATAAAAATAGAGAAAAATGAGAATATCTTTAAGAATGATGAATTAACAAATGAACTTTAAGCTCATAGAAAATTTATATGAGAACCATTTGAAAATATGCTTATATCCTCTCACAATAAGAGAGATGAAAGTTAAAATTGTAATAAGACACTGACTGTTTCTCACCTGATAGATGGGCAGCATAAGATGCATTTGGCAACACATTCTGCTGTCAGAGCTGTGGGGGAAATCAGTCATTCTCACGTGTCCCTGGTAGAAATGCAGATTAATAAACACCTGTAGGCATAGGTGGTAATTTCTAGGAAAATTACATATTCATTTACCCTTTGACCCAGCAATTACCCTTTTAGGAATTGATGCCAAAAAACACACAAGTGAAAATATGAAAAATCATATGCTGTAGGCATTCTTTGCAGGAATATTCGAGATATCAGTAGAATTGAAACAACTCAGGTGGCCAGCAGTCTCCAAATAGGAGCTAGAATGAAGAAACCCATGATACTCCACAGTGGAGTGCTAACTAGTCACGGAAAGCAGTGAGGGATATCTCTATAGCTTCGTTTGGAGAGTTCTTGAGAGTATCTTATTGTTTTAAAATAATGAGTAAAAAAGTGCATAGCTTGTTACTCCTTATCTAAAGAAAAGTGAGGGGTGTGTGTGTGTGTGTGTGTGAACTTAAATTAACTGTAGTTGAGGGATGAAATAAGAATATGATAACAGGGACTGAGTTAGAAAGCTACGAAATTGATTTTGGAATCAATCCTTGAAAACTTGAAAAGTGACATTGAACAAATAATCCTAAATGTTTCCTTGTTTGGTGACTAATCACTCAGGGTGAAACTGATTCTCAAATTTTCTTCCCTGGACTGAACATGTCCTAGTGGGACAATAACACAAAACATATCAAGTAAGCATATTGTTAGTAATAGTGCTATTATTTATTTGTTATTTGTCTGTTTTTGAGACTGTTGGGTGTGTGTATTTGGGGATTCATCAAATGGCTAAGTATATGGTATTCTATCATTCCTATGTCCTGGAGTCCTGGGATTCAAACTAAAATGTCCAATCAATTGATCAATCAATCAATGGATAGCCATAGAAAGAGGTAGATACATATTGATACACAAATGTATATATATAAATACATACATACATAAATATATGTAAATGTATATTTATGTATATTTTTAATCAAGTTTCCCCGCAAATGTCTTGAAAACATATCATAATACACCAGTAGCAAGGAACCCCATAGTTCACAGATTGTAGTCTTAAAATACTATTCTCATCAAAGGAAGCAGAACTCCTTTCAGAATGACTGATTCCAAGTAAGGGGCAAAAAAAGGTACAAGGGGATCTTGGAATATATTGTTATATGGGATAATAAGAACCCTATCAAGATGAGTAATGTTTTATCTAAACAAATTTGAAGTCAATTCAAGGAAGTCTTTATTGGCCCCAAATGTTACAATTTCAGAATTACTAAAATTAATTTCTGCTATGAATTTAAGCACATGAAATATGTATAAAACTATAGAATGCAATTTGATACTGAAAGAAAAAATAACCTTGGTAACCATTGGAAACTTGAAGATAAAAGGAAAGGATTCAGCATTTTATCATGTCTTCCCACACTAGTAGGTCACCAAAAAGTAAATGTAGCAAAGTTTCTCTTTATAGAAGTATTCTAGCAAACGAATAAAGAAGAAATGAAAGAATTGGAACATCATCATTGTGTAACACATAATGAATTCTTGCGCTAAGCACTGGTCATTAACTACCGCTAACACTAGAAAAAGTGGCAAGTAAACACTTCATGTATCCCAATGGAAAACAAACAAAAAAACAAACAAACCTGTGTGTAAACCAGTCTTCCAAATCAATCCTGAATCTGATCAAGCCCCCAGATCCAATCTAGGAAAGAAGAGAGGAGAACAATATGTTAAACAATACATTTTATGTTGAACAACTGATGCCAAAAACAACCACAGGTTGTAATTAGCAAGATTCAGGTTATGGGAAGCTTTACAGGACAAAATGATTTGTATTCTTCAACAAATAACATTGCAAGGTGGATAGGGAAGATGAAAAGGAACTTAAGGTCTAACAAGAGTCTTAAGAAACACAACAGCAAGCTCCAACATACAGAACTTATCAGTATATCTGAATGCTGATCCAAAGAAACTTTTAAAATGACTCATGGGACAATTGGAAATGTGAACACTGCCCATTATATTTTAGCTTGTAATGGTGGTTACACGACTCTCTATATTTGTCAATACTCAAAGAACTCTATACCTAGTAGAGTGAATTTTCCTATACGTAAGTTTTTTAAAGCTCTAAACTAATGAGAGAAAAACAGATCTAGCAATGTGCAAGACAGATAATACATATGCTCAAATTAAGCTTATAATGTGAAAACGGGGGTTTATTTTTTACCATTAGAAAAACCAGACAATTTAATATAGACATTAATAAATTAATAGAAAAAAATAAACACCTCAATAATGTTTCACAGGATTTAACATTTGTGTTAAGACTCTTACTAAAAGATGAATAAGACTTCCTTCATTGGACAAGTAAATCTATGAAAGTCATACAACAAATATCACATTTAGTGGTGAAATTTTGAAAGCTCTTTGAGATCTAGAGCAAGACAAGAATACCCACTGTCACAGATTGGGTCTTCTGGAAAGCAGACACTGAGATAAAATCACAACCAGTATCTAAAACATGAAATAGAGTAAAAAAATAATAAGAAGTTGGATGCTTAATGAGGTCAAAAGTATTTCGTGAAAATTTTGTTTCAATTCTATGTATGACTAGTAGATCCTGATGTAAAACCTGTTTTTTGTTGTGGTTCACATCTTAGAAGTATGAGGAAAACTGCAGAGAATAGAGCCCAAACTACCTGCGTAAATTTGGGAAGATTCCCCCACACCCACATTCCCTCCACCCCCCCATTTCCATATCTCCTTCAGCTTTCTTTCCAACATTATTTAACTACTTGCAGTTCCTTTTAAGTTGTTATTTAGATTCCAGTTAGTTAACATGCGTGTAATACTAGCTTCAAGTGTACAATATAGTGATTCACCACTTTCATACTCCTTAATCCCCATCACCTATTTCACCCATCCCCCCACCCACCTCCCCTCTAGTAACCATCAGTGTGTTCTCTAGAGTTAAGAGTCCATTTGATGCCTTGCCTCTCTTTTTTTACCCCTACGGTCGTTTGTTTTGTTTCTTAAATTCCACATATGAGTGTGATCATATGGTGTTTGTCTTTCTCTCACTGACTTATTTCACTTAGTGTAATACACTCTAGCTCCAACCACATTGTTGCATATGGCAAGATTTCCTTCTTTATTATGGCTGAGTAGTATTCCATTGCATATACTATTCATCAGTCATTGGACATTTGGGCTCTTTCCATAATTTGGTTATTGTTGATAATGCTGCTATAAACATTAAGATACATGTATCCCCCTTGAATTAGTTGTTTTGTATTCTTTGGGTAAATACCTAGTAGTGTGATTGCTGGATTGTGGGGTAGTTCTATTTTTAAGTTTTGGGGGGAAACTCCATGTTGTTTTCCGGAGTGGCTGGACTGGTCTGCATTCCCACCAAGAGTATAAGAGTGTTCCCCTTTCTCCACATCCTCGCCAACACCTGCTATTTCTTGTGTTGTTAATTCTGGAAATTCTGACCCATGTGAGGGGATATCTCATTGTGGTTTTGCAGTTTTTAGAGAGCACAGTATAACTTCAGGTCCTGCGTGTTTGCAAATACGAATCCTCCCCCAAGTCACCCACCTAGTGCATTTCTCCAGGTGGTTTAATTCCCAGTGTTAGTGCATTCCCTGCCAAGCCGACTCACTTCTACCTCTGTGTGCCCTTGAATAACCCCCTACTCTACTTGGCTCAGGATGTTTCAATTATTTGCGACAAGCTTCTTTATGTCTGCACCGGGTGCTCTTTGAAGCGTTTTGAAGTATTGTACCTCAACTGTCTTTTTCATTAGGATAATAGATATTTGATGAAAGTGGGAAAGGGAGAGAGGGAGGGAAGAAGGAACTGAGCCCAGAGTAGCAGAAGAACATTTCCAGTAATGTCTTTATTTAGGCTTGAGCAGAGAGTGTGGGCTTGAAGAGAGCCTGAGAACGGGGATTCCTCCCAACACCGCCTGTCACTCACTGCCTGCCAAGCCCAGCAGCAAACATGCTGAGCTGTACTTTCCCACATGGAGCCCTGTCACCTAGACAATGACATGCCCTCACGGGGCTACTTTCTGTAATAAGAAATGAGCCACAGAAGTATTTTGGCAAACAGGCAGGGTAGAACTGTCAAATTATCATCTGCTCTTGCGTAGCCAGAGAAGCTCAGCTTCTGTAGTCATCTGTGTCTCATTACTTTGTTAACTTTATTAGCTCTGTGAATATTGTGTCGACCCTGATGGTGACAACCTACAGGGAGCTACTTGAACATGAACTCTAGCATTTTCCCCACCAAAGTTCCAGAGGTGTTTCACTAGTGAATTGGAAAAAGAAGCTCTTCATGGGAGATCGTAGAAACCACTGTTTCTCTAATAATTCTGAAAACATTTTCTAAGATGAGAGCTCAGATCTTTTCCTTTGGAAAGGAGCTATGAACCATAATGACCCAAGTTCTAGTGACTTTATGAAATCTTATTTGTAAATAGGAAATGGAGGAAAAAGAATTAAAATCAGTTCTGTTAGTAAGATTATTCTTGAAATCCATTTAGGGAGGTGGAGGTAAAAGGCAAAAGGTAGCATTTAACCAAGACTGAGTAAATACCAGATTGACCCTTTTTGCATAAACAAATAGAAAAGTGGACAAAATAGATGAAAGAATTGTTTCATGTGGGCAGGAGAAGACTATGATCTTTGAGTGAGGAGAAAGAAATGAGGTGAGCCCTAAAATCATGCTAGCTTTCTGAACCACTTTCCAGAGAAGGGCTTTCTTGTGGAAGGATAGGAGAGTCCAGTCACAGAACTGTGGTCTCACTGAGTTGAGGACAGATACTAGAGTTCATGGAGGCTGAGACAGCTACAATTTCCAGGGCAGGTACCACAGAGGAAGAAGCCAGAGAGAAAAAGCAACAGACCTTTTTATAGGTTTCCCTTTGAATCTTTGTGCATATAGAGGGGGATTCCCCACAAAGCCAGGCAAAGAATGATAAGGACTTGTCAGCTGAGGAATTGTGACTAAGGACTTGTACACTGAGCAATTGTCCACACTCACGCAGGGACAAGAAACTTCTTAGCTCCCACCAGCCAGAGTAGAGGGGCCTCCCTGATTGTCGGGGATGTCCAGAAAGCATCCCAGGAGGAAATCTTACTAGTAGGGCTAAACTCTTTAAAAACAAACCTAGAGGGGCACCTGGGTGGCTCAGTCAGTTAAGCTGCTGGCTTCCGCCCAGGTCTTGATCCCAGGGTCTTGGGATTGAGCCCCAAATCGGGCTCCTTGCTCAGCAGGGAGCCCGCTTTACCATCTCCTCCCTACTCATGCTCTCTCTCTCTCTATCTCTGTCTTTCTCTTTCTCAAATAAATAAATAAAATCCTTAGAAAAAAAAAAACTAGAGAGAAAAATATTCAACATCTTAAAAGCTTTACTGAGATATACTTCCCCATTTAAGATTACACAGTTTGGCAGTTCCTTGAAATGCTAAACATAAGGTTGCCAGAGTCCCAATAATTCCACTGGTAAGTATCTACCCCAAAGAAAAGAAAAGCACAATTCCACACAAAAACTTGAACATAAATGTTCATAGCAGCATTAGTCATAAATACCTAAAAGCTAAAAACAATCCAATGAACATCAACCGATGCATAACTAGATAGAAGGTGTTCTAGCTATCCAGGGAGATATTATTTGGCAATAGAAAGGAACAAGTGTTGAGATATCCTCCAATGTGGGCAGCCCTTGGAAATGTGATGCTAAGGGATGAAAGTCAAACACAAAAGCTACATACATTGTATGGTTTCACTTATATGAAATGTCAAAACAGGCAAATGTACAGAGATGGAGAACAATCTAGGCCTGGGGAGGGGCAGGTGGGGAATTGGAAGTGACTGGTAATTTAGGGAGTGATGAAATATGCCAAAGTTAGATTATAATGGCTGCACAATTCTATGAATATACCAAAAAACATTGAATTGTACACTCTAAACAGGTGATTATATGCTATGTAAATTATGTCTCAGTAAAGCTAAGGGTTTTGGGTTTTCTTTGCCCCATGAGTTTTAAAGGGTATAAAAACTAGATACGGTACCTGGTCCTGTATTGGATGTTCTCAGACAAATGATGAATTATTAAGGATGGCTGGGGACATTTGAATATTGGATGGGCATTATTGAAACAAAAAATCCTAAATATTGGCATGGCAACCGGGAGAGGTAAATGTTATTCCTCCCAAATAATAAAATAAATGCAGTAACCATAACAGAAAAATCCCAGGTAATTTTCTTAAACACATACTTGAAACAATTGGTTAAATAAAAGATGAAACATAACAATTGTGTGTGTGTGTGTGTGTGTGTCTGTGTGTACGCATGTATGAAAGTTTGGAAGGACACACGAGAAATATACATTTAACTGTGGTAAACTCGAGGTAGCAGGAATATCATGTTTCAATTTTCTCATCATTTTTTTCCTTTCTTCTTCAATTCTTTACACCGTACACATTACTAATGCTATAATACTATGATACTTTATTTTTATGTTTTATATATTTCCAACATATGCACTGTAGAGGACAGAGTGACAAACTTCCACAAACCCCCAGGCTGCTTTGACATTTATCAACACAGCCTACTCTCTTTTATCTGAAACCCACCAACCGTCTCTTCTCATGACTCCTTGTGTTATTTGGAAGCAAATTAAAATGTTATTTTTAATTCAAAGATTATTATCGACCTGATACTTAATTAACTTCACATAAACGCATGGGCGAAGGTCTATTAGGGTACATATCAAACTGTGACTGAGAATGGGATAGGAGGACAGTGGAAGGAGCAGGTCTTTACGATGAGAAAGCATTTGGGTAGAATTTTTTAAATCACGAAGCATGGAAAAATAACTTAAAAAAAGAAACATCCCTCCCTTATGCACAAGAGGCAGGAGATAAATTAATGGAAGGTGCCCTGAACTAGAACTCAAGGCATGAGAGTTTTACTTCTATCTCGGTCACTGTAGTCATTGTATCTCTGAGTCATTGCCTGTAATTGCTCCGGAAGTTCAAGTATATTATTCACGCATTCCAATAATATCCTTGAGCATCTACTCTATGCCCCGTGTTGTCCTCGTTGCAGGAGAGCCAGCATGACTTCATTTCCATATTAGGCAGGACTCTTTTGGTTGTAAGTAAAAATAATTCAAACCCAAACTAAGCGAAAACCACAGAGGAGATGCAGGGACTTGCACAAGCACAGAATCCAGGGAAGACCTGACTTCACACGCACTTGGTTTGAGGCTAACAGAGTTTCATCGCGACACTGTCCCTTAGCCCTCCACCCTTCTCCGCAGCTCTGCTTTTCCTTGTGTGATCTTCCATTTTATGCAGGCTCTTTCACTATAAGGACCCCTGCTGGCTCCAGGATTATATCCTCATTGCTTCAAGACCTAGTGCTCTGGGGAACGCCCTTCCTCCTCTAGGTTTATAGTGATCCTGTCTCAATCAATATCCTCTTGTATGAAGTCTGATCAGCATGCACCAAACACAGTGTCTGGCACCTTAGCTGCTATGTAAATGTTACCTCCTTCCACCTTCTGTCTCCAAGGCTGCATTCCTCATGTTTGCCAGCCACATTGTTTCTTTGTTTGATTTTTCTTTTATTTTTAAAAATAAATGTTGGTATTTTTATTTTTATCTATGATCTGTTTTCTGAGGCCACCATTTGGGAAAGATCCATGGCCCACTTTCTCATGAAGATATTCCAGGCTAATTTCCAATTGGATGCTTCCGCTTTGAACCATCAGAGATCCCACACGAGGCTACTTTGCAAAACGTCCCATGTTATGCACGCTCAGCACTGATGAGAGAAGCTGAGCTTGTGTTCTCACAGCTATCATTTCAGGCTGTACGTGCCCATGGTTCCCATCCCTCTTTACCAGAACTGCCTATAGTTTCCCTATTATCCAATGGAAAGGTATGGCAGTAGAACAGATCTTTTTTTTCTCCCCCCCGCCCCCCAGGGCCCATATAAACATCTTTCCTCTCTATTTTCTCTCTCCTTAGAGTCAATGAGGTTTTCCAGAAAGGGTAGAACTTAAGAGGCAGACAATGTAAAATCCCTTTCATCATTTACTAGTTGGGGCTTTTTAGAAAGCCCTATGGTTCTTCTGAGCCTTGAGTTCTTGCAACGATCAATGGGGACAATAATGGACCTATCCCACAGCGTAGTTGGGAGGGTTCCATGAAAAAGAAAGCTTGCAAGCTTCTAGCGTAGAGCCTGGGACAGAGTAGCCACTCATCACACAGAGGCCTCTGTCCTCTACAGCACTTTCAAATTTCTTTCTATAGATCTCACTTTACTTCTTGTCTAACTATTATTTTTCTGATCTCTGCTGCTCATTCACAAATCCCTAGAGCTTGTGAATCAGGCTTTGTTTCTTTTTCTTGCCCATGGAGCTGAGTACCATGTCTTTTCGTGAAAGGGGCTGCCCTAACAAATGATTCGTAGGTATATAAAATATGGTAAGTTTGATACTCTTATTCCTAAACTAAAGGTATGAAGACATAAGCATCTAATAATCCTACTATTTGTGAGACTGTGTTATGTGATTTCTACTTAATTTCTCATTTAATCTAATGTGAACCTAGGTGTGGTTCCTTTACCATTTTACAAATGAGGAAACTGAGATTTGAACATACTATGGACTTGCTACAAAGTCATCTAGCAGGTGTGTGGAGGGCCTTGTCCTTAAGCTCAGGTCTGGTCACTCTGGACACTCAGCTCCTTTCACACAGTTGGACTGCAACATATCACCCATCTTCCAGGTAGGCCTGTGTCTAGGATATCAGCATCTTAGCCAGCTACAGTCCTAGCAGGACACAAAGATAAGACTAAGCCATAAAGAGACTTTAAGACCTTTACTCCACGGTACAGGTGTTTAACAATGTGGAAGCAAAGATGTGAGTTACTCACAAAGGCAGTCTGGGGAAATACATAGGTGACAAGAATTCCTCTCCAGCCCAGAAGCCCACTCAATTATGCACATATAACCTCTTGTTCCAAGGCTCAGGCACAGTATCCATTCCCTGCTTTGTTCCCTCCTCCAAAGAACCTTTCCACATTAGCGTCTCAGGCCTAGCCTGGATTCTCCGTGGCTATTTTGAGGTTTATGTCTGTGCTCCACAATGACACCCCTCCTTGTCCTCCTGCTACACTCTGATGGCTCAGCAACTTTCCAAATTTTGCCTTCCCCAGTGATCTAGTTACACTCTAAATTGTTGTGTGAACCTGTTTTTCCCACCTCTTTTCCATAAAGTAGCATCACGCCTCATTCCCAAGACCTAAAACTTAACAGCAGGCATATTCCTAACAGCAGGAAAACATTTTAACTCCCTTTCCACTGGGTTTTTGCTACTTTAAACCTCTGAGCTTTCTCTTCTCGATATCAAATTGGGTCACTGCAAGCCCAGCCCGGTGGCAGAGTGGATAGAGTGTGATCTAGGTTTCCTATCACCTTACAAATACTATTTCTTTTCATCTTGCAAACAGGTCTTGATATACATTCTGATGAAAAATTTGAGATTCGGGGAAGTTAGGTAATTTGTCCAACATTTTAGTAGATTGGTCTGATTCCAGAACTCAGGCTGACATTCTGGAGACATTCAGGGGGCTGCACTTTGGCCCCCTGAGTGGGTTCTGAACCTGATGAACCGGTGGGGCAGGAGTTTACTGCTGTGTTGCCTGGTCAGATCTCTTTGCCATGGTGCCACTCAGGTAACTGAGATCACGTATGGCCAGAGGAGACAGGACTGGAACCTGTGGAAGCTCACACACAGGGATAAAGGGGGAACACTAGAGGCCTTGACCTGGGCAGAGACATCCCACTTAGGGTCCCTGGTATCTGGCAAATAGCTTCACCCTCCTTATTCCCCAACTCTTTGACATTTCATTCCCCTTGCAGGCTTTCCCTTTCATACCCCCATAACATGTCTGCAGTGATTTAAGAAGGTTCGTGTGCCTTCCCGTGTCCCTCCAAGCTTGTAATTCCACAGGGCATGTTCTAAAAATAAAATGAATCTATTCTGAAGTAGGAACATTCATTTGCTCAGAGCTAAGCTTCTGGGAAGCTCCAGGCAGTCACCGACATATTTGCAGAACCTGGCCCATCTCTTATCAGCACTATATCTACGCCCCTAACCTGGAAACATTGCAGCTGGGACTCGTAGCTCTGCATGATGGGTGCAAGCTCTCCCTCCATTTTATGAAAGATAAAATACAGATTTAGTAAGGATCAAAGCAGATACCACTCTAAGCATCTCTAGAACAGTGGCAGTAACTTGGAAGCCCCCGGTGAATAATTTGGGGAAGGGGAGATTGTAGGGAAGGGAAGCCAAATGGGTCTGCAGAGCCAGGAGTTATGGACAGATGCCACAAAGAAGCAGACTGTGATCATATGCAGACACTTGAACAGCCAGCCCTGTTCCAACATGAAACCACTTAGGAAGGTGGTGAGTTTCTTGTGGCTGGGAGTGGAGCTGGGGCAGCTGGAGCATAGCTACTGCTGGGGAAGGGTTCTCCCAGTGAAAACCTGGTCCACAGGTAGGCTGAGTTTTCCGTGCTGGGCTTGGCCCAGGGACTCAAGTTTCCAGGCAAATGTGGATGGGTCTAGCAATTAGCCCCATCTTGCCATCTCGAGGGGGCCATTCTGGGCTGGTGTAGGGAAAGGACAATAGTTCTCAGCATCAGGAATCTGGCAGGTGATACTGACCCACCTTAGCAGGGAGCAGAAGAATGAATGAAGCAAAGCAGGACATTTGCCTGAATCTGAAAGAGTAGGACCAGCTTCTCATTCTGAGCAGAGTACTAGGTCAAGTCTTAGACCCAGCCAAGGGCAACCAGAATGTTGTGCCCTCCACAAAAATGGTGTGGAGGAACGTGAAGGAGAATGGAAGGGAGTGTTGGAGGCAGAGATGTCTTCCTTTGCTCAGGCCCCTTGGCAGTGGGCGTGAGGTTCTTCCAGAAGGACGACCGGCATGACATTGCACCAGGAAGAGCATTTGTGTCTGTGCCGAGTGAGGCAGGAAAGCGGGAGCTGACTCTGCTGGCCGCACTTGGTGACTGCAGCTGACCTTGCTTTCAGCTCTGAGACCACAGCATCTTGTGGCCTGAGGAATTTGGGATCTAGCCTAATCTATGTTAGATTCGCTCAATGGTGTCAGTCCTAGATCTAAAACAGTGATTCTTAAAGCTTAGTGTGTGTCAGCCTCACTTGGAGGGCTTTTTAACCCCAGTTGGCTGGCTTGACCCCTGCATTTCCAATTCAGCAGGTCTGGAAGGGCTTGAGAAACTTCTTAACAAGTTCCCAGGGATGCTCATCTTGCTGGTCCAGAGAACTCTCTTTGAGTAGCTCTGGTCTAAAGGAATGCTAAGCCAAAGAGCACCCAGAAAAGTGAAGCTTACTTTCCTCCAAACCTTATTCAACAAATGTAACACCTTCTTGATTTCAGTTACCATGCCAAGAACTAGAGATATTACAGGATACAGAATCCCTGATGTCAGGTGCCTTAGAGTCTATCAACACATAAATGGGCAGTGACAAAGCAGGTAATTGCCAAGAGGGGTAATTGCTGGGGGCAGTAAAATGGTGAGCATTTGTACACATGGGTACCGAGACATACAGTCCTGGGGATGCTAGAGAGAATTTCTAGAATGTGTGACCTTGAACCTGGGAAATTGCTTTTAGGGACAAGAAACACTGCATCAACTCCTGGTTCTGCCCTGTGATACCTGGTTGACCTTAGGCCAGTTAATTTTTTTTTTTCAGTCTCAGATTCCTCATCAACTAAGCGGTCCTGAGTCATTCAACACCATGACCATGGGCATGTTCTAAGCACAGGGCCACAGAGTGAACAGGCCTGACAATCTCTCCCTGCTGGCAAGAAGCTCACACTCTGCTAGCAGCAGCAAGAGTAGAGACAGAGCATTACCTGCAGACGCATAAATGAACTGTGACAAAATGCAGTCAGGATGGGAAGGACAGGGAACAAGAAGGAAGACCAGATGATTTTAGGGGGATTTTCATGGAGGGCCTTTTGAGGAGGGAAACTCTGAACTGAGACCTGGAAGAGAATGAGACTGTATTTGCCATGTGAGCTGTGCTATGGGGGTGGACATGCAAGAAGATATGACTTTAAGAACCCTGGCGGTTGGGTTGCCTGGGTAGCGCATTTGGTTGGGTGTCCGACTCTTGGTTTCAGCTCGGGTCTTGATCTCAGGATCTGGGATTAAGCCCCATGTCGGGCTCCACACTTGGTGTGGACTCTGCTTGGGATTCTCTCTCCCTCTCTCCCTCTCCCTCTCTCCCTCTCTCTTCTTTCCATTCTCCCTCTCTTCTTTCTCTCTCTCTTTCTCAAATAAATAAATCTTAAAAAAAAAGAACTGTGATGTTCAACTGTCAATAAAATATGCTTATATTCATCACCATCATCCTTATTCTTCATGATCATAACTGTTGCTATTACATCACAATTTTTACAGTTACTGTAAGACCACAATGGCAAGCGCATGAGCAAAGGCCCAGGGGCACGTGGTCTCCCAGGCACATATGGAAAGGTCAAAGTTCAGTAGCACTAAAGCACACAGAATTCATGGGGTGGTAAAAAGCAACACTTGAAAGCCCAGTAACACTTCTGTGGACCAGACCAGACCCTAGACTTTCTCCTCAGAAGCCACTGGAGAAATCTGGGTAGCCACTGGACTTTTCCTACACAAATATGAAAATCTACGTTCATATTTGTGTAGGAAAAGTCCCTGTAGACTCTCCCTGTTCTGCCTGCAGCGTGGGGAGTAGGGGAAGGTGAACAAGACTGGGCGATGGGGAGAGGTCAACAGTGTGCACCAGGGTGCAGAGGTGGGGCAGAGAGTGACAGATATTTTGGAGGAGTCAGGAGCAGAGTACCGTTGTCCATTGGCTTGGAGGGTGAAGGTACGTGGCCAATGGAGAAATCACCATCTGAACAGGACATGCCTCTCCCCCACCCCACAGCAAGCTACAACCAAGGAAGACAGACCCTGGAGGCAGGACTTTGGGGACCCTGCTGCGGATGTCGGGCAGGTGATTTTGCCATGCAGTGCTCCTTTCTGTCAGATAGGATATTCTCCTGCTTCACGGGAAAGGGTATTGTGAGGACTGAGTCAGATGACAGGTATGAAAAGCACTTTGGCAATTGTAAAACACTTTTCAAATGCAAGGTGCTATTTTTATTACCCTCGGTTTCCCTGTATAGAATGTGACCCAATAACTGGATGACGGAGTCTGTCTGCTCCGGAGGGTGCGACAAAGGAGGAGATGGCAGGCCCCCAGCTGCAGCTGCTGGGGCCTCTGGACCAGGCCTGAGCTAGCCCCCCAGGGGCCCACCCTTTCCCACACTGCCCTTAATGTGTCTCTCGTTTAAAATGATTTGCTAGGCAAAGCTGTGTACATCATCAGAGAAAGGCAGCAGCCTTGGATCCTTGGATGATTCAATGGCTGCAAGGAAATAATCCCTATGGTCTCTAATGGGAGCTAAGAAGGCAATGACATGATTACCATGCATCCTCCCCCTATGAAGCCAAGCAGGGCAGCTGGCGCCCGGTGCAGACAGGCGCTCTCAGCGGGGGCATTCCCTGCGCAAAGCATTCACGAGAACTTAAGATGAATTCCTCTTTGCTAGGCTTTGGAAATGGAAACCTATTTAGGGCTAGGCTGAGCACGTGGCACTGTGGAAGTCCTTTTGCTCCTCAATGAGCTCCTCCTACCCCTGCCCCTCCTTTCCTTTCCTTTGTTCTCCGTCCCCCGCCCCCAGCTTCTACTTCCCTTTCTGCTCACTCCTCAGGTCTGTCCATCTCCTACTGGGACAGCGCAAAGTAATCCCACAGGCATGTTCCCTAATGCTTTCAGAGCCCAGCCATTTAGTGACTTGGACGTCCCCTGGAGTGCCGAGCTCCAGCCTTCCAGGGATTCGCGGTGCCGGTGCTGCAGATGGGTAAGAAGCGCGGGAAGCCTGTCTTCACACTCACACTTGTTTCTGTCCCTTGGAATGGGATTGCACAGATTGTCGTGTGGCTCTGCCTGTCCTTGTAGGTGTGTTTACGGGTATGTGCCTTGTGGCTCAGCGTGGCCTTCTGCCCTGTCCTTCACCCCAGCCAAGCCTTCTGAGGACTTGTTCTGAATGCAGCAATGTTTGTACTGTGAGTCTCCTGAGGTTCCATGGGAATCTGCAAACATTGGCAAACTCGTTTGCTGTGAAGGATTTTATATCAAGACTCCTCCAAGGGCCACAGCAAAATAGCTCAATCCCAAATTACAAAAGGAGCTGTGGGTCTGCTCCAGGTTCTCTCCTTCCCTCCCCAAGGGCTAAGCTGTCTTGCCTAGCCCAGCCCAGCTCCTCAGAGCTGTGTTCCCACTGTCTCTCAAATTGGAAACTTGAACCCTAGAGGAAGTCCTGGATCTGGGCAAGCAGTCCCTGGGCTGGTTCTGCTCTTCCGGTTGCCTTGCCTTCTCCCAGGGCCTCAGTTGGAATAGGTTACGGCCTTTCCCCCCCAGAGCTCATCCCCTTCCCAGGCTAAGCCATTGTCCATTCAAGGCTGCCCTGTTTCCTGCAGTAGGGACCACTGTCCTTGTTTGAGCCTCTGTACACAGCTGACATTTGCATTAATTCAACAAATATTTACTTCTTAGCAATTACTGGGGATACAAATGAAAATAAGACATAGCTCCTGCCTGTAAGAAATCTACAATCTAGAGGAGTGAGCAAGCGACTGAGAGATGTAAACAAATAAGGACAGTCTATTATTTTAGGATTGCTTTGTAATTTGAAAATGTTTGCATTTACTGAAATTTGTCTTTGAAGAATTGAAATGGAATAGAGCATCTGATTCAGAATTCCCAGGTATCTCCTGTTATTACTGAGAGTTGCAATAATATCACAAGCCTTACCACCATCTCACCATATCTTGAGCACCAGCTCCATTATATAGTGGGGAAACTGAGGCACAAATCATTTAAATGACTTGCCAAAGGCCAGACATGGAGAAAGCAGCAGAGGATACATCACATGCTTGCTGATTTGATGCTAATAGCCTCCCTCTTTACCCTGCTCTAACCTGGCTCCCTCTGATACTCTCCTTTTCCCAATGGGACTTGTCACCAGCCTGCCAAATGGTGGAGAGTGACCCTTTTTAGGTCATCAACATGCAAGACTTTAAGTTCTGAAGTCAGGCCAGCCTCAGACATGTGACGTGACAGGAACATTTCCCCATTCAGAGGGTCATTAAAGGAAATGAAAGCCGGCAGACCATTGTTATGCACGAGGAAACAACATAAATGGGAATATCTATGAACATCATATCCATAAGTCTCTGGGAAATTTGCAGTGGAAACAAATGGACCAGAGTATGAATGGGTAATGCTTCACCAATGGGAACCTGGGAACCTTGGGGCCAACCTCACAGCAGAATGATCTATTTGTTCAGCATGAAATGAATTGTCTGCCGAAACAGAGGAAAGGCAGTATAACCACCTGCTCCTTGACCATAAGATCTGTGCATCTGGGTTTTGACTTCTGGAAGATGAAGGAATGCTTAAGCATATTCCTCTGGGCATATGGGAGATATATGGTGGATTCTTCCACAGGTGGGCGAAAGCCCTTGGACCATGTCCCTGTGATCCTGGCAGAGTTTGGAGATCAGTGTTTGTTCCATGCTCCTCCGGTTCTCCCTAAAGATGGGAATTAGGAGATGAGGCTACTTTAGGAAGTTGGACATGGCATCCAGCACAATGTCTCAGAGGGCAGGGATTATTCAGCAAGCCCCAGTCCTTTCTGATAAAAGGACAGTTCCTGGTCAATCGGTGGGATATTTGATTGTCAAGATTTCTATTCTGACCCTACTTAAGCTTATTCTGAATTTTCTCCAAATCCTTATCTACTTGGGAATACAGTTCCACTTCTACTAAAAAATGTATCTTCCTCATGCGGATCTGATTGATCCATTAGTGGCAAGCCCACAGTCCCTCCCCTTGGGGTCCTTAGGTCTCCTCTGGGAAGTGTGAATCACACGCAAAGCACACTGGAATCAGTTTGTCCTTGCCCAGCATGTACTGCTCCAGGATTTTCCAACAGGAATCCTCTGGACAGTTACATATTCTCTTATTTGGATTCCATAATTTTACAGAGGAGAGGCTCAGGGAAACTTCTATAATATAGTATAATCTCATCTCTTTTTTAAAAAATAAGAAGAATCATGAGTTAACCATTAGTGAATGTTTAAGTGCACAAACTATAGGAAGTACTTATCGTATATTATCTCATCTAATCCGCACACATACATTCATAACAGAAACACTACAATTTCCATTTTGTAAGTGCAGAGACTAAAAGTCAAAGAGCTGATAGTACAGAACCAGGCATTTGCACCTAGGTGCCTGTGACTTCAAAGTCTATACACTTGGCCACTATGCTCTGGGCTGACTCAGAACTCTTTTTTACAAATTAGAGGATTAAATGCGCTGAGATGCACTCAGTAAAAAACCCTATTTAATGTTGCTTGGCATGAAACAACATTGACAGCTTTGCTAAGCTCTGCCAGGGACCATTACTATAGTCAGCAGGTACATCCCTTCCTGACCTGTGTGCTCAGAGCAGGACAATTGTGTAGAAATTGGAATAGTCGTATTTCTGGTGGTAGTGCTGATGATGACGGCAGAATTTACTGAGGGACTAGTATGTGCTAGGTGCTTCGCATGCTGTAGCTCATCTAATCTTCCCAATTACAATAAAGAGTGAGTCCTATTATTATCCTGTTCAGTAGAGGGGACACTGGAACAATCGAGACCTATCTTGCCCAATGTTGTACCCCTGAGAAATGGTAGAACAGGGATTTGTACCCAGACTTGCCTGGATTCTCAGCCCCTTGAATGGTGTCTGCTTTTGTCCTTCCCTTGGAGGGTGGCCAGTCCAGCCTAGTGGTGCCCCACCCACCCTGATAGCTCAGACTCTCAAAAGACCTGATGATTTTCTTTCAAGGTCTTGAGCACATCGGAAAAGGCAGGCCCCCTTGTCCATCTGTCCATCTGCCTTCTAGAATGCAAAACATCAGAGCCTGTGGAGGCTCTGCTGTCAGCCAGAGAGCTCTTCTGTGGAGCCTGTGAGGGAAAGAAAGTCCCACAAGGCTCATTGCAGCAGCGTGGGCATTGCTCTGTGTGGAGCAGTATAGACCGGGAGTAGATTAAAGCTCCAAGATACACGAATTTCAAAATTGAAGCAATAAAGCACATTTTTTTTTCTTGGCTTGCAATTGCCCCTTAATTGGACCATGAATAGCAATTACACTATAAAGCCTAACAGGAATGTGTGCGTAATTAGAGTATGTCTTGGGCGGTGGGTTTTAATGGAGGAACCCGGGTAATCATTGAGTGACTTTCACCCTCTACCAAGTGATAAAATCATCATGAAACGCCTATCAATCACTCAGAAAAATTGCAAGTGTGATTTTAATTCCTGCTAGAATAGGTCTAAGAAGGCTGAAAGCCACTGTGCCCAGAAGGCTCTGTGTCCTTGAAGAAGTGGGACAAGCAGAAGCAGAGGTGTCCCCACATTTTGGGAACTTACAATGTCCTGTCTGCAGCTGCTTGCACACATCACTTGTTTCAGTCCTTGGTATGGCTTTGTGGGGAGTATATCTTTATGCCCATTGCCTGGATAGAGACAGTGAGACTCATAGTAATTTAAACTCCTACAGCTAGGGAGGGACTGATCAGAATTTAGATCCAAGTGTTTCACTTAGGTCAAGCTTAACATTCATGACCTTTCAATGCGACAGCTGATCAAGACTTACTGAGCACTTATGATAGGCAGTGCTTTCTATAAATCATGTGATTTTGTACTTTCAACAGCTCAATGAGGTAGGTTTTTCCAAAAAAATCACATTTATGAGCAAAAAAGTAGATATTTAATAGGAATGGCAATTCTTATCTTGGACTATCAGCTTCCTCTACCCTTTTCATCACACTCACACACAAACACACACTCAAACACACACCCTATTTCTTCTGTCCCCCATGTCTACTTTCCAGTAGCTGAAAGCCCCGTTTTACAGATAATACAAGAGATAACTTCAAGGATTGGAGAAATGGCATGAGAAATGGAAGGCTCCCAAAAAAGGATAAGCCAGTGAAGCAGCTACCAATGCCAGAAGCTGAGTCACCTCCCAGGGACTAGAAAACAGGGTAGATTGCACACACCAGCATAATCTCAAGCGAGGAGAAACAGAGCGGGTATTTACCTATCAACTATTTATCTGCCAACTTCGCTAGTCATGGTTGGGTATCCTGGAGGATCCATGCTTCCAGCTCACAGTGAACATAGCAAAATGGGTTCCAGAGAAGGAGAAGCCCCTCAGCAAACCAGGTCAGGCACTTACAGATGGTTAGTCAGGGGCAGGGCACCAGTCCAACAGCAAAGGAACAAGCTGGTCTTCAACGGACCAAGAGCAATAGAGAGGCAACAGAAAGCAGACTTTGGAACCAGATAGACCTGGCTAGGTAGGTTTGCTATGTCGTCCCCTGGCAGAGATTGACCTAAGCTATGGGTTCGCTATTTTTCATTCAGTTCAGTTCAACTCACATGGGAGCCAGGGGATGGATGCCCACATCACAGGGTAGAGTAGAAAATTCCAAGGGATAAAACTTACCAGATTTTGACTCTGCGCTTACCTGGCATACAGTTCAAAATATTAATTCACCCCGTGTCTTGGAAACTGCCTTAAGACCTAACATTAAGAGGCAGTTTCTGGTCTAGTCAAAATATCAAATCATTCTTCACTTAGGTCTTCTAAAGTAGGAATGTGTCATTTGCAACTTCTCTATCTAGGGGGTCATAGAGGCCTTAGTCTACTGAAATCTCTTAGCTCCCATCCCAGAAATACACACAGAAGCTACAAAAAGACATCTACAGAAAGCAGATGGGACATTTCCACAATCATCTGGGGGAATCAATACGTAAGTTCAAGGACATTTATTGAATTTGCTGGGTTTTTGCCTGCTGTGTACAGTCTCAAGTCCTAATCCTGGTCTTGATGTAAGCCCACCACGTGGGACTCTTGGAAGAAAAGCATCCTGAATGGTGTCTATGAGTGGCTGAGGGCCAGAGAGGACCCTTATTATTTCTCCCAGTTCCCAGCAGCATCGGGACCATATGCTTCAGTAAGGACAAAAGCATTTCGTGAATCATTTGCTCAGTTGGGCTTTGGGCCATTGGTTTCTCTTCATGTCAGTGTCCTCCCAGAAAATGATTTAGGTCAAACTCAAGGATA
The DNA here is from genome assembly GCF_010015895.1 of Lontra canadensis. Classification (NCBI taxonomy): domain Eukaryota; kingdom Metazoa; phylum Chordata; class Mammalia; order Carnivora; family Mustelidae; genus Lontra; species Lontra canadensis. The sequence goes on from NW_022630997.1 coordinate 32,951,867, forward strand.
AATGCTGACTGGTTTATTCCAAGCTTTCAAGTATAAGAAAAGCAGTGATGGAAAATAGAAAGCAAGATTGGAGTTATTTAACCTGGCTAAGAGATGTCAGTTTTCCGTGGGAAAAACAAACAAACAAACACCAATCTGCTAACATCTTGGCTATAATCTTGGCTTGTTCCTTTTGGGAAAGGAAACCTCCACATGGGGGTGATATAATATTTCACTACCTTTTTATAATTGAATTCCTAAATTTTGCTTGCTAAGATTCCTCTTCCTTATGAAGCAGAATCGGTCAGAACTACGCAGCAGCGAGACTCATAACTTGACATTGCCCTGTGTCCTCATTTTCTTCTCCCTTTATTCCCTCCTACAATATTTCAGGACGGAGAGACCCATTCAAAGCTTCAGAGGAGGAGTCCTACTATTTCTACTCTGTCCCAAGGGGCTCTTCAATGTAGGAAAAGACTCTGTCCCACTGGGACTTCGGGGGACTGAGGAGGATCACTTAACCCCAGGTTTACTGCAGAGCAACCTCCTCCCCACCCCCACCACCAAGCTCTCTTTCTGTGGAAGAGGAATCTGCTACCATCTGTGTGTGACAAGAACAAGTGGCTAAGGGACTGTTTGAGTCACTGGTAAGGATTTATTCCTCCTTTAGAGATTAAAATAGAGGCATATTTTATGTCTTTTCCCCATCTTCCCTGTTTCTCTCCTACCTTCATTTGTCCTCCATAAAGTATATAGTTATCAACAGGCCTCTCAAATGTCATACAGCCAGGGAACACATTGGAGACCCAAGAGTGACAGAAAAATAACAAGAATTTTACCTGTCCTCACACCCCCAATCTCTGGATACACATCCCTATAGATCAGCACATTGTGGAAGTTATGGACACAAGGGCTTGGGAACCAGGTAATCCTGGTCAGAGAGCTGAGCTTCAAGCTACCTGGGTGACCCTGGGCAAGGCTTTCTCTGAGTGTCTGTTTCCTCAGAGCAAAGTGGTGACACTCATATCTGTTGGGGTTCTTGAGAGGATCCCATGAAATAACATATGTGAAATACTGGATTTTACGTGCCCGATAAATGTGAGGGCTCCTCCCTACTACTCCGGCTTCCTGGAAATCTGTCACCTTTCCGTGCCACTTGTTAAAATATAACCACATCATAATGGATCCCACAAAAGTAGAAAAAGGGACACGTTTTTAAAAAGGATGTATAACCAGAGGAAACATACGTGACTTTGGAGATCTTACTGAGATGTCAGATAGGGTTCCCAGGTAAACAGCCAGTTAACCAGGTTTTCAGTTTGAATATGCCCAAACAGTGCAGAGGAATATATTTGCACTTAAAAAAAAAATCTATTGTTTATTCAAACTTCAAATTTAGCTGGATATCTTGTATTTTTCCTCCCTAATTCTGGCAACCTCCTTGTGCATGCATTTCACTGCTCTGAGCTGCCCTACCTGCCTGATGAGTGCGAGAGCTCAAGAGCATCATTCAAATTAGGTAGCTTTAATTTGGATCCTGAGCCATGGTGACTGTCCTGCATAATCTTACTCATGTTTTAGGCAACTGCAGAAAGGTATTAACAAGCTTCAGGCAAGCAGAAACAAATATCTTCTTATGATATGTAGATTTGCCAAAAGCAATACAATAGCGAAATGAAAACAGAGCAGCCAGAACCAGATAAACACGTTACCTCTTCATTCAGTGCCATCAATCTATAAAGGGAATTTAAAATTTTTGTCATAGGAGTATGGTGATACACTCCTAGAATATGTAGATTTGCCAGTAGCAATAGAAAAGCAAAATGAAAACAGAGTGGCTGGAACCCATAGAATGTTTTTTACTTCTCTATCCAGGAGCATCAGTCTCCAAAGGAAATTTCAATATTTTATTTTGTTTTAAGAGAGTTTCTTTGTCTGTGCTAACACAAGAAGTTGGAGAAGGACAGAGAAGATTTGTCCAGACAGAGAGAAGGTGCAGTGTGGCTATCCAGATGCTGGATTTGTGGCTGCCCCTCCTTAGGGGAAAGTGGTTCTTTGGAGAGCAGAGACAGGTAGACTCTTAGAAGTATGTGCAGTAGGAAAATCTGAGCTCACAGGGTCAATCCTATAATCTTGCCTTTAGATTGATATTTTTGAGCCATTTCCGTGTTTGCTGTTTTTTTGGTATTCCATCTATCTCTTGCTATGTAACAACTCTCCCTCCCATTGTTTAAAAACAATAACCACTGTTTATTATCTCTCAAAATCCTAGAGCCCATCTGGGGTTAGCTGGGGTGCCTTTGCTCCTCATTCAATTGGCGAGGACAGCAATTATTTGCAGGCTTGACTAGACTGGACCAAGCAAGATGACTCCCTGAAATGATTCATGTTTGGGAGCACTGTTGGCTGGGAACTCAGTGGAGTGGTCAGCGGGAGAGCTGCCTGATCCTCTACCCAGCCTCTCCACACTGCCTGATCTACTCCCAGTGCAGCAACTGTGTTCCTAGAGCACACAAGCTGTATATCTCTTCAGGTCTAGATTTGCCAGTGCAAATCTAGTCATTTCCACTACATTCTAACAGTCAAAGCAGATCCAAAGGCCAGCCCATGTTCAAGGGAAGGGGATTTGTTCTCACCTCTAGATGCAGGGAGTAGCCAAAAAAAAAAAAAAAAAAAAAAACACCAACTTCACCACCATCTTTAATTATTCAGAGTTAATCCTGTGGACACAGATTATTTACATTCCTCTCACATGCAAAATACACTTCTCCACAACCCAGTGACCATAAAAATCTTATTTAATTATAGCATCAGGCTTGGGCTTGAAGACCAGGGTCTTATCATTTAATCATGTCCAAAAGTATATGAAAAACACCCTGATGGATATGCCATTCTTTAAGGGTAGGTCTTTAGTGTGGTTCTTCTTGATTGGATGATCTATGAATTAAAGAGAGCCCAGCATGCAGTGGTAGTAGACATAGGACAACAACTATAGAAACTCATGTTCACAGGGGGAGGAAATGCCAGGCATATAAACATCATCATTTCAGAGCAATTCTGAATTCTGACTTGGCAAATGTCACAACTCCCCCTGCTCTGGGAGTAAGGGAGGTATACTGATCAGGACCTGGGTTTGTCCCCTCAGATCTTAGTTGTGTTAGATCTGTTTCTCCTCAGATCTTAGTTTTGTTGTCTGGGCCATTGGTTTCACCCTGAGTCATCTCTTCTGTATTGACTGTATTTTCTTATTTTCTGTATTCTCGATGGCCTGGCAATTGGAGCCTTTAGACTGGAGAGATTGAACCTCCCGGGGCTAGCTAACTCTTAGAGATAGGAAACTCCCTCCTCTTCTACTATACCTTTGACATCAACCAATCCAGAGCCGATACCCGCAACCATGTATTTTACCGAACTCTTACACACCCATACCACTTTTGCCCTAAATCATACCAGGGCCAACTAGGGACCACTTGAATACCCCAGAGTCCACCTGAAATTATTCAAACTATCTAATCCTGGGCTTATTCAGCTTATCTACCCTACCTCACCCATTCCTTCCTCTAAAAATCCTCTAAAAATAAAAGTCTCTCGGGATTATTCTTTCCCTTCTAGCCCTTCTCTGCTTCCTGACCACCTCTGGTCTATCTCCATGGTCCCGCATGGTTTGGCATGCCTCCTCTTGCTTTTTGCTTTAGGGATCTGTAAATATAAGCTATGCCCTTCATGATAGTTATTTCCATGTCTGCTATCTTACCATACTTGATTAAAAAAAAAATGCTGGGTACATTTTATTGCATCTCCTTTCACCTAAAAAAATGATCCATGTTTATAGTGGAATAGCTTTCTCAGGCTTCTTCTTATCCAAAAAAGACTGGGTTATAGAGGTCTTCTCATTACGTGTTAGTCAGGGTTTGATCATGAAGGAGATCTACAGCAAGTACTGTAGAATGTGGGAATTATTATAGTAACTAACCTCCACAGTTGTGGAGAAATTGTGTCAGTGAAGGTCTAATAGGGAAAGTTGGATGAACGGAGGAAAGGCACAGACTGAGTCTCCTGGACATATGAAGCAAGTGGACAAGATGAAGTTGCTGAAAAACTTTACCAAAGTGGACTGTGGAGAGGATCTGGGGGAGACTTCCAAGGAAAGCTATCACTTTTATGTGGCTGCTGCCTTTGAGGGACCATAGAGCAGTGTCTGATGGGACCACTGGGACACTATTAGCTCTCAGAGCCAGGATCCAGAAGATATGGACACAGAGCAGATGAGACCTAGGATCAGTTGGAAGCCATCTGTGTTAGACCTCCATCTAGTCTTTGGCATACTTGTCTTTACTCCAGACGTTCAGTCTCCTTTCCAGAGGACAGGCCTTCCTGCACCTGTGACAGGAGACTGTTTCTCATTCTCTGAGTCTTTTTGGACAGAGTTGGTTTGTAGTGCCCAAGTTACTCTCCCTGTCTCAGCATTATCTACCCCCTCTTCACCCTGTGGTCTAAGACAGAACATGCAATTGACAGACTATAATAGAGGAATCCCTGCAGCTCATTCCATTTCCTCCTTCCCTTTCTTCTTGCTTTCTATGCTTTCTTTATTCTGGGCTCATGCACTGAGGACCTGCGATGCACCTAATGCTGGCTGGGTGCTGGGGCAGATCACACTGGGGTGACTGAGTGAAGATGCAGCTTCGTGTATCTGTGGCTGCCTGCCTTATTCATTCACCTAACAGTTGTAATTTGAGATAGTGTTTGTGGGACTTTGCGTGGGCGTGAGAGAGGCACCCATCTCCTTCTCTAGCAGAGGACAGAAGACACAGACGCTTGCAAAGAGGCACAGCAGATATTGCAAAGACCACAGGGGAGTTGAGGACAAAGTGCTGGAAGGCATTAAGGTTGAAAGGATACATTAAAGTTAGATTATGGGAGTCCTTTAATGCTTGTCTAAGGATTTGGACCTGTTTCTGTGCCTAATGGGAAGTCATTAAAGAATTTTGAGATGCAGATGCTTATGGTAAGAGCTGGATTTTAGGGAAGTGCTATGCCATGGGAGGATTTGGAGCCGGACACAGTGAGTTAGGCTTATCAGCTGGGGGCTGAGGGAGGGGCGCTATCATTGAGTTATTTGTCACATGAGTGCGGGAGCTGGAGTCCCTATGGTGTGCATACTCTTGGGCTGATTGCCAGTAACTCTAAAGTCTCACAGTTGCAGGTGTGGGAGGTACTGAGAAAAGGTTATACCATCCTGTTGGTGGCGACAGAGTCTCAAGCTTGTGGGTTGAGGATGCTGGGATGTAAGGCCTGCTGGAAGGCAGGGTGTATGCAGGACTCAAGAGACCGTATCACACAAGACAAATTCACTTGGTCACACAAGGCCAGTAAACTGTTCTTTTGGCCATGTCCACTCTGACAAATGAAGCTTTTCTTGCTACCAGATCAATAGACACTGAACTAAAGAATTGTTGGAGATAATTTTTAACTCAGTGGAGCCTATTTCCTATAAATCATGTTTATTTATACATCCATTCATTCACAAATATTGGTTAAGCATGGGCTGTAGCATCATGATAGGTAGCACATTAATGGTGGGGGTGGGAGTGTGTGCCTGTCCTTTCCCCCATGAAATAATGGTGATGGTAGGTGGCAGTATATTCTTTTCTTTTCTTTTTCTTTTTCTTTCTTTTTTTTTTTTTTAATAAATAATGCCTTTGTTTGGCAAAATAAAATATTGACAACCTTATGTTAATATCCCACATCCTTCCCTAGTCCGTGATTCTCTGGATAGAAATCATTACTTTGTGACAAAGGCTGCACATAGTTTTTATCCTGTTCAAATGTTTATTATGGACTTATAAAGGCGATGATGATATTCCTATCAAGTTTCTGCATGACTGGAATAGGAAAGTGTTCTAATATGCAAGTATCCAATATGCTGGACCATGGTCCAAAGCTTTCTGGAAAAAATGGCCCATGCCATCAGGAGATAGATTAGGGAAGCAGCTGCCCACACAGAGGAAGGTGCTGGTGAAAGTAGAGGCACCATAGTTCAGAGGACAGCTGGACTAGGGGTCTGGAGCTGGCCAGCATGCTCTGAAGAGTAACACTGACAGACCTGGGGAGTGTAGGAAAGAGTGGTTGGTATGGGGAAGCCATTCTTTTGGAATAGAAGCAAATGAAAGACAGGGTGTTTCATTAAAAAATTTAAAAAAGTGATGGCTGAGACAAAAGGTAAAAAGTAGCCTAAGAGTGCTTATAAAAAGAACAACAACAACAACAAAAGCCCACAGTTACACTCTTGTATTATAGAGACTTCTGGACGGTTTGTGGATCCCACCAGGAGGCAGAACTAGGGATAGTGGGTGGAGACTACAAGAAACTCAGCTGGTCTTACTGTCAGAAGGAAAAAAAAAAATATGCCAACTCTTGGCATTTACCCCACATGGAATATACTGCTGTTTCTTCTACTTGCTCATTCAGTGTACAGCTCCTCAACGAACAGTCCTCATGTTGGAGCATTTGGTGCATCTCCAAACCACTAACATACCTGGCTCCTAGTGGGGGGCAGGCAAGCATGTTGAATGTAATTGAATGATTCACTGCTCAGGTGTTGATTGGCATCCACCACGGCAAGTTCTCATATAATTCTTTCCGGGCCCACTCAGTTTTGTTGATCCACAAGTAGGGATCTCCCAGCATACTAAAATTTTAACTCATATTTCCTCCAGTAAGGACTTCTTGAGGCTAAAAAATAGCACTCTGCCTCAGTTTCTCCATATGTACAAAAGAAATTCCTGGGAGTCCATAGCCTAAATGGTGACTAATTGAAGATATACAAAGATATGACCCTTGTGGCATGACTGACATGACAATGATTGATTGATGATGATTGAGGCTCAACAGAGTGGGGCAGAAATGGCAGGGAGGAAGGACACAGGTCCTGTGGGATCAGATAAGGTTCCCAGGGGAGATGGTATTTGTGCTGAATTTGCTAGCAGGGAGAGGGGTAGAGGGGTGAGGCAGGAGGTAAGACAGGAGAGTACAGTTACATCCAACCTGGAAGTATAGAAACAAGAAGGCTTGGGGAAGCTAAAGACATGATTTGACATGAGGGGAACACAAGCTTTGAGAGGGAGGGTTGAAGTGAAAAAAGACAAAGCTGTACAAATACATACAGGGTCATGATGGTTCTTCTGGGGCAGACCAAAGGGCTAGTGACATCCTGTGGCCAACTGGGCTTCTTCTCAGGGTGGCCTATTCTGTGGGCCATGGAGCCTTTTAATGATGTGAGTTTCCCATCTTTAACCCACATCTACTTAGATAATCCATATCCAAAGGAGCTGGCTTATAACAACTCAGATTTTTGGTGTGTTGTCTGCCATCAGAGAGATAGGACATTGGTAATCATGTTAGAAAGAGATCTTTATTTTCCCCTTCAAAATAAATGCTTTCTCTCCTCTCTTCTCTGCCTGTTCCTCTCATTTTGTTGGCAGTAAAAATCACGGCTTTGACAGATGATCAGGTGAGCTGCCTTCAGACTAAACAACAAAGGCGGTTTTTTAAAATTATCATTTTATATGTAAAATTAAGCTTGGCTTCTTCCAGTGTTCCTGTTTTCTAGACTGATGACATTTCAGGTGGGCCTCTGTTGTGAAGAGTAAGCACTCCAAATTGCTCCTTCTCCTTGTCGGCTTCTTAAAGCTGAGATTGTTTGCTTGGAGAATTGTATTTTGATAAATATATGTTTTAAAGTGAAGTTCCCTTCACCTCATACTCAACAGCAGGTATTAAAAGTCACCGAAAATTGACATCAGAAAGTAGGAAGATTGTCTTAGGGCCATGGGCATAAAAGGCTTAAGGACTCCAGATAGTTTTAATAAGATAATTAGACGCCATTGCCTGAGTTGAGGATTAGACTTCTCTCTCTCTCTTTCTTTTATTTTTTTTTCCAGTAGAAAGCACAGGAGAAATAATGATTCTTAAAACCATCAGAGCAAAAAGAGATGGGAGGGGGGAATGAAGGAGAGGGAGGAGGAGGAGGAGGAGGAGGAGGGATGCCAAGCAGAAAATTTGCAACCATTTGCATGATAAACAAACACAACCAGGAAGCTCGTCCTTATACAAAGGCTGGAGTAGAGGGCTGGCTGGGCTGAAAGGAGGTGGTTTGGAATTTTGATAAAGCAGAAGGGAAGATGAGTCCCTCAGTCAGGTCACCCCCTGTCTAAACCCTGCCAAGAGGTGGGCTTCCAACACTTTTCCTGAGAAAATGACCTTGCAGATAAGGTCCTTTACCCATTTCTCCTGTCCCAGGTGGTCTGGATGCTCACCACATCACTCCTGGGATCCTACTGTCTCCTGGAAGAGCAATCCTGGCTGCCAGTAGTCCTCTGGACTAAGGTGGTCCCACACATGGTAATGGGGTCCCACTCACTTTCTCAAGCATCACCCACCAACTTCTCTGTCCTTAGTCTCCTGTCCCTTTTCTTCCCTTCTCATCTCTTCCTTTCAATGCTAAATAATTCCAAATAAATACGATGACTCTGCAAAGCAAAGTGCTCCCAAGTGGAATGACTATGGTTAAAAGTACTAGTTAGAGGGGAGGTGAATAATGAGAGACTATGGACTCTGAAAAACAATCTGAAGGGTTTGGAGAGGTGGGGGGGTGGGAGGTTGGGGGAACCAGGTGGTGGGTATTAGAGAGGGCATGGATTGCATGGAGCACTGGGTGTGGTACAAAAACAATGAATACTGTTATGCTGAAAATAAATTTAAAAAAAAATTAAAAAATAATAATAATAATAAAAAAAACACAAAAAAAACTTGGTGAAAAAAATGAAAGTGAGCCAGGAAGGTAAAGTCCATGCACTTTTGAATCATGTCTCATAACAGTGAGGACAGCACAATGAAATAAATGTGTGTATGATATGATGCCCACAAACAGAAAAAAAAAAAAAAAAGTACTAGTTAGTCAACAACCAGTACTACTGCTAGGACCTCCCAGTACACCACACACACAGGACTCAAGGCGATAAGGCAGTGTCTCCTGTTATCCTCCTACAAAACCTATGAGGAGGCAAGTTCTTATACCCAAGACACTTCGAGGTTGAGAAACACAAAGACCATGCATGTGGTCACACAGCTAGTGACTGGCAAAGCCAGGTGTTGGGGCCCCATGCACGTGGTTACTCTCTAGAACACTGAACAGTAAGGGGCTGACCATCCATCCTCCTCATTGTTCACTTACCTGTGTAAGCGTGAAACCCAGGATGCCTCTTTGGTATTTTCTGACCTCAGCAATTCTGACAAGTCTGATTTTCTGAATTTAATTTCTGTGACTCTTGATGAAAAGGATCAAAGAGTTGCCTTTCTGACCTTGCCCAAACCAACAGAACTCTCCAGGGCTCAAGCAACAGTGAACATGGAATTTGGAAACAGGCTTCTTCGGGACTGTGCCTACCTCTCCCAGAAGCCACTGACAGGTTCTAGATAAACACTCCGCACTTCAGTTTCCTCATGGAAATAACGTCTTCCTCGTGGAGCACTGATGAGGGCTACATGAAATCTTGTACGTAAAAGACCGAAGACAAAACCTGTCATAAAGATGTGCCCGGAAAATACAAGTCACTGCCCTTACTCCCTCACCTCCTCGGTAATCCCAGGCTTGTGCCAGGCGACGCTCGACGGCAGCAGCCTAGTGCCACTGTTTAGTATGTAATGTTCCCGGTGGCACCGCCAGAGAGAGGGACAGGCTGGCTCTCCCCTGCTGAGAGCCCATACTGCAGGCGGCGGGGTGAACTGGGTGATCATGTTGTTGAGGGGTGACCTTAGAGTAGAGGGACCTGGACAGGACCTTTCCCAGTACGTGCACTTAGTCACCTTCCAGCCCTGGCCTCTGACAATGATACATGGGAAAGTATTTGGTATGACGCCTGACCGAGAGGAAATGGTTAATGCACGTGGGTTCTTTTCTCCCTTTTATTTCCTTCCACGTTCAGATTTCAGGCCTCTACAAGGGATTGCTCTCTGGCCTGAAGGATTGGGAAGATGAACAAAGCGAGCTCTGACCGTCGTCGGATCCCGGGACTCTGTCCAGGTGAAGGATGCCCACCGCCCTGAGGTGAGAGCCGCAGAAGAAGGGGCATGAAGGATGAGCCTTCTCCCTTCTCAGCGCTGGGTCAGGGAGGCAGAAAATCACAATCACCAGGAGCCGTTCTTCATTTTCTGCAATGAAATTTGGGAGGATCATCTTCAATCAGTGTCATTGCTGGGAAGAGAAGGAGCCACTTTATATGTTAACTCTGACTTCCCACAAAAAGAAAACCTTGATGAGGCCATCCCTCAGCATCTGCCGTTGGCCCTTCATACCTGCCCCACCTGAGTTGCCTCTTCCCTGTCATACACAAAGAGCAGCTGTCACTCTCTGTCAACCTCGTCTCCACCTTGATTCTTGGGGGTGCTCCTTTCCTGACACCCTCTGTCAGCGGGTGCAGCTCCCTGAGGTTTCTTGTTTTTCTTTCCTCCTACACATACGCCCTCTAAGGGGCTCCCGTAACACTCCCCCACACATGGGTCATCACGGTTGGCCTCGTTCCTGAGCCATGATGCCTCCCATATCCTTTATTTCCTTTTTGCCTCATTAAATTTTTTTAAATTTTTTTATTAACATATAATGTGTTATTAGCCTTAGGGATACAGGTCTGTGAATCGCCAGGTTTACACACTTCACAGCACTCACCACAGCACATACCTTCCGCGATGTCCATAACCCAACCACCCTCTCCCTACCCCCTCCCCCAGGCAACCCTCAGTTTGTTCTGTGAGATTAAAAGTCTCTTATGGTTTGTCTCCCTCCCAGTCCCATCTTGTTTCACTATTTCCTTTCCTACCCCCCAAACGCCCCACTTTGCCTCTCAAATTCCTCATATCAGAGAGATCAGTATGATAATTGTCTTTCTCTGATTGACTTATTTTGCTAAGCATGATACCCTCCAGTTCCATCCACGTCATCGCAAATTTGCCTCATTTTTAAAGCTTGAGAAATTATACATTTGTCCTCTAGGCTATGGTTCCAACATGGAGCTTTGCTAAACTGCCTTGCGGTGCTTGACCTGAGATCCTGCCAATTTTATTCAAGTCATTAGAACTTCTCTTCCAGAGCTTTTCTAGTGGGATGACCACGTGTTTTTACCCCAGTCCGTAGGTGAAGCCTGAGTACAATCTAAAACATTCTGTAAGGATGAGCTGTCCCTCACCCTCTCCACAGCTGCCATCCCGGTTGGTGTAAGCCGATTTCATGGGTCATCTGCATTGTTGTAATAACTACTTGCCCAGTCTGTCTGCTCATGTCTTGCTTACCCTCCACATGCACCTCCAGAGTCTGTTCTCAGAGCAGCAGCAACAGAGGGCTCATTAAGCCTACGTGAGAACTGCTCAAAGCCCACTGATGGTTCCCTCCCCTCAGGAGGAGAAAACTTTTGGCTTTCAACCCCATCCCACTTCACCCCACGCTGCCTATCCTCTGCCCTTGCCTCCTACCCTCCTACTCCACCCCTTGATTCCTTCTGGCTGTTTCCAGCATTTGAGGCAGACCTTTACTTCAGAGAAATGCTCTTCTCCCAGAAATCCACACAGGGTTGTTTTTTTTTCTTTTTCTTTTTTGTTCACTTCCGTTATTTGTTTCCCCACCAAAAAAAAAAAAAAAAAAAAAAAAAAAAAAAAAAAAAAAAAAAATCACTGAGGTCTTCAGTAAACACTCTTTTAAATTGCAACCTTTACTTCCTGCACACTGGTATCTATCATTCTTACTCCTCTTCCTGGCTTTATTGTTTTCTTCACAGGGCTTATCATCTTCTAACACAAGATATATTTTACTTACGTTTTGTCTGTCTCCTCCCGATCTATTTTATGCTCCATGAGGATGCAAGTGTTTTCTGAACCCTAGCACCTAGACTCCTTTCTGGTGCAGAGTGGGTCCTCAGTAAATGTGTGTGGAATAAATGCACTCCAGCCAAGACCAGGACCTGGGCCTCTCTCTATCCATTCCCTTACAGTTTGATTCCTCCCAAAAACGCACATAGCCCTTGACTGGCCCCCTAGGTTGCCCTTCGCAGGACAATGATAAAGTCATAGTCCCTTCTTTCAGGAATGAAATCTATTCTAACTTTTTTCCGGTCATTATTTATATCCTAACTCCAACTAGATTTTTCATTACCATGTGTCACTGACTTTAAGCAACTCTTTCAAGTGCTGACGACCTTGGACACACCTGTTCCCCATTCAAGGGCCAGGATGGAGATGAAGGATGGCCCTGTTATTATTACAACTTGTCAAGAAACCTCATTGGTTTGATCAATCCAGACAACCTTCACTCAGAGGGAAGAGACAAATCAGTCATACTATTATTTAATAAGATGTCAAAGGCACAATCGGTTATTTGGCTGAAATAAAATAACCTATCAGGTGGGTTGGTTTTGTTTAGAAACATGGCTTCCTTCTAAGACTCTACAAAGTCTACATATATACCCAGTTATTCATATCCTTAGACAATAAGCCCAAACTTGTCTTGTTTACTTGTCCTAAAATCAAGAACCTGTATTTCTGAGTGGACACGGAGGGGAATTCCTAGCCACTGTCCTATAATAGTATTTGTGAGTTTCAATAGCCAGATCAGCTGCATCTGAGACAGGGTAGGGAGTTAGTAGTATTCATGGAGTGGCCATACTGGTTGAGCATTCTGCATGCATACTGTTACTTATTTCTCAGAATAGCCCTCTAAAATATGCTCTATCATCCCATTTTACTGATGAGAAAACTGAGGTGCAGAGAGGTTCAGTAATTCTCCAGAGTTATTTGGTATGCGGCATCAGAGCTGAGATTCATATCTAGCACTATCTGATTCTAAGCCCAGTTCCTTTAGTGTTTCAATCCCTAGTCTCATTCTTTCTCTTGTAGGCTAGTTCTGTGGCCAGTTGGATAAGAGTCGTCTCTTGGATATGCTCCTTTTCTGACACACTGTGTCACCCATTGGAACTCCCTGAAGTAGCCAACGAATTCAGAAGGAAAAATAGATTGAATACCCAATGCCTTCCCCTTGCATGATTTTTGGGATGTATTTAATTTCCAGCTATGTACACGAACATTGAGGGATCAGCCATTCTTCACTTAACATCCAAGGTCAACATTACTTACTTAATTCTATATTAAGATTTAGCCAGTTGCTAGAAAGAGAAATCCACGTTAAATGTCTTAAGGAATAAAGCAAATGTATTGTATTGACCACCTAAAAAGTCCCACGGGTAGCACCAATTTCAGCAATGGGGGAATGAATACAGGTGCTCAGATGATGGCCCCAGGAATATGTCTCTCTTTTATCGTGTTTCCATTTTCTTTCATGTCAGCATTTTGTCACTGAACTCTCCCCATCAGGTAGCAACTTGGTTACAATTAGCTACACGTATCTCACCTGAGCAATGCCAGAAGAAAGAGGCATTTTCTTTTTTATCATTTCCAGGAAAACTCGGGAACTGAGTCTTACTGGTCTGGCTAGGGTCATGTGGCCATCCTGAACTCATAAAATGCCCAGGATAATGGAACAATTTGGTTAACTAGACATAGAACAGAATGGGGTCAGCCCCCCTCAGTCAACATGGATGAAAAGTTGGGAAAGGCATTTTCAAAGGCAACTCAGAGTGTTATGTCTTGAGTAGTGGCAAGTGGATACTGGACATCCAAAGAAAGTAATGCAAAACCGTATAAAACATCCAGCCAAAAATGGCAAACAGCCGCCAAAACAACTGTGTGATATAGGGTAGCTTGCATATGTTCTGTGCATCAGTTTGTTTGTCCATAAAGCAAACGTACAGTGTATCTCTCACAGCATTGGTTAAGGATCCAATGACACCAAATTTGAAATTGGTTAATTTCACAATTACTGATGCTTTGTGAATCCTCCAAATAGCCTTTTATTATTTTGCATTATAATGCCCCAGGCCTCATGAGTCTTCTTATACCTTCCTATAGGCAACTTGATTGCCTTATTGTCCTTATGCCGCTGGCTCCTTATTTGAATGGCCCAGAATTTCGCAGACAATTTTGATGATTTTTTGATGGCTACAGGGTCCATAGGAAGCTGGAACTTTCAGAAAGGCTGTTACAAAAGCTGTTGGCAGTATCATTTTTCAGCGAGGGCTGCGTGTGTATGATTTGTGTGGACCCAGTATGAGGCAGAGGTACACAGCTCATTATCCTGTTAATCCTCTCACATGTTGCTGTTTTTCCATAATCTCCTTTCCCCAAAGACAAGGAGGAAGAGGGAGACAACAGTAACATACATAACAGATTGTGCTTTGATATACATGAAAGATCTGGGGTGGGGAAGAGCATCTTCTGTAGAAAATACTCCATAAAATGTGGCCCCGGTAGCAATTATCTGGTCGAAGACTATCTTTTGGGGGAAGTCATGTTAAATAAGCTATGGAGACAATCTTCTGGGGACAGCTTCTTCTTTCTCTTTCTTCAAATCTGTTCTGTAAATATTTCAGGAAAAGTGCTGAAAGCTGCCTCCCTGGTGGGGGATAGCATTGTTTTAGAAAACAGTTTATAAGCAATGCTCTTTGGAATGCTTAAAAAAAAAAAAAGTCAGCCAACTTTCCACTGAGGGAACATGAAAATGGCACAGAAAACAAAGGAACTCCAGGGAGCAGGTGACCATGACACAGAGGATTCAGTCTTCTCCTTTTGTTTTTGACACGTTCTTTGTCTGAATGTAAACTTTTTCCCATGTCAGAAGAAGGCAAGTGCATGGCAATTAACATTCACTCATTGAACCAGGATTTGTTCTAGAGTCAGGAGATAAATCCAAAACTGACAAGGTTGTTGCTCTCAAAATCCAATACTCTAGTCAGGGAGACAGAAAATCAACAAATAATGAAGCAAGAAAAATACTGGAGAACGTAAGCCACAGAGTTGAACCAGGTGTAGGTGATGGAACGTGTACGTGGCAGTGCTGGACCAGGTGGTTATAGCAGTTGAGTTGATGTGCTCCTAGAGCCTATTTACAAGCCTGTACACACATCTTTCAGCTGCAGGAGGGTAATTCTGTGGCCAGTGGCTTAAACCTGCAACATCTTCCTGAGAATTGTCCTTGGTTGGTAGGAGATGCCTGTGAGGCAGCCAATGACTGACTGATCCCATGGTACAAAAGCTTGGCTCTTTACTTGAAGGCAGGACACCTATGAGCAATGATTTATGCACCAGGTCTTTACCCCGATACAACCCATGGGTCAGCCCAAGCCTAGACATTACCTAAGACAACATCTGAGACTCTGTCCTTGTTCTCTTTCTCTCCTCCCCTCTCTGCTTCCCTCACTCTATCACAGGCTTCCTCTGAGCACACCTTTAAATAAACCATGGGTTCCCAAATCTCTCTCTTAAGCTCTTTTCTAGGAAACTCAACTGAGACGGTGGGCAAGGAAGGCCTCTTTTGAGTTACTATATTCAAATTGGGAAATGAGTGATGAGAAGGATCCAGGAAGGCAAACTTTGCCTTCCTGGACATGCTCAAAGAACCAAAAGAGAATCTTAGGTGGAGGGCACTAGAAAGGGGGAAATGGAGAAGAGGGGGTTGGAGAGTCCTAAGAGCTGAGCCTAGATCTTAAAGGACAAGGATCCTGGACTTTAATCCAGGTGTAATGTGAAGCTATTTGAAAGTTTTGAGCAGTTCTCTGTTCTGAATTATGTTTTTAAAAATTCCCTCTGGAGAACAGATAATCCTGGGATCAGAATGGAAGCAGGGAGACCAGGTGGGAGCTTGCAAACACTGAACTTGGTTTGAACTAGAAACGAATTGTGGACCAGTTACAAGCTAGACAGTTGACTTACACTTTCTAAGTTTTACTAACAACTCCATGAGGTTTTATTCTAGCCATTTTAGAGATAAGGAAACAGATTGCTTAAAGAACTAATGTAAAATCACCCAGCGGTTAAATAGTCAAAACCAGTTTATCTGGTTCCAAAACCAGATTTTTTTCTTACTGTACTGTCCTCCTCATCTGATTTCCATCTGTATCATGAAAATAGCTCTGAAAATAGCTCAATCTCTTTGGCTTGCCATGTTTGGGTTATCAGAGGTGTTGGAGCATCTCCGTGCAACAGGGGAGAGGAGTCCTTGCTGAAGCATCAGTGTGTTGGGCCCCCTGAAAGACCGATTGCCATTATTCAAACACATCTGTTTATAATTATGAGGTGCCCTTACACTTCCCCTCTTTGTCAACATAATTACTCTCAATTACATGAACACTCTGCCCTGACCGGCCCAGGGATCCACTCCCCTGCCAACTACAATGGTTGATTTCCAAAGCCCCTGACATCCAGCCCAAACATATGCATCCTTTTCTCAGCTCCAAGCACAAGAGGGTTCGGGTCCAAAAACAGTGTGAATAGAAGCTACTTCTTGTTTTGTCTGGATCACTGTGGCAATGCAAGAGGTGGTTAGATTACTTAGGGCCAGGTTTGCAATTTGTCATGACTTTGCCAACTAGAGGGAAATGTTTAGTGGGTATTTAATTTGAAAGTGGTTCTCTTGCCATGAAAAGCCATGACAATCCCTAAACTCCTCCTCCCAACATGATGCAGCTAGAAAAAGGGAAGCCGAAGCTGTTTCCAGGAATCATTTTAGAATTAGGACAGAGGAGATCTCCCAAAGTTTAAGGAAGGCACAGGTCTGATGAAAAGCAATAGTTAGAGCTTTTTGCCTGGTTGTTGAAGATTCCAGATCGATACTCAAACTTTGAGAAAGGGCAGGTTGAAAAGTTCTCTGTAGCTAGTATGTAACTTTGAAGTACATAGAAGATAAGTCCAATGTGCCCTAGAATATGGAAGGGGTAAAAATGAAAATTATCATTTACCTAGCTTTCCTTTTGCCAGCCATGTTTTCAGGTGATTTACCTCTATGAAGGCATGTAATCCTTACAGCAATCCTCTTGGGGGGCATTGGGGACTATCATTCTGGTTTCCTAGTGGAGGAAATGGACTCAGAGTTTCACAGTTTTTGCCAAAGGTTATTCACTTAGTAACTTCTGTTGTTTCAAAGGCTACTGTAACTTTCCAATCTGCAATGGTGAAAATGGAAAAGTATTCCAGCAAGGGAGAAGTCCAGAAGAGGAAGAAAACATGACTAGGAAGGAGAAGTTGTCTTTGGAGATACCTGACCAACAGGGTCAAGCAGCTCTTTAATTTGATGTTGAGAGAATGGTTAGGAAAAATAGATAGTCCCAATAATACAGCCTGATGAGAGAGAGAGAGAGAGAGAGTGTGTGTGTGTGTGTGTATGTGTGTATGCATGTGTGTGTGCGTTCAAGTAAACACACCACAGAAATAACTGCAAATAATTGCCTATCATTCATTTCACAGTGTATGGTTTAGTTGCTCTCAAATATTCCTCTTTGACCTTATTAATACAGAAAACCATCCAAGTCTTCGTAATCCATGTTCTATGCAGCTTACAGAGTATATTACCACCTCCCGACACAAAACGGGGCCTAAACAGGGGCGCCTGGATGGCTCAGTCTGTCAAGCGTCTGCCTTTAGCTCAAGTCATGATCCCAGGATCCTGGGATCGAGCCCTCCATCAGGCTCCCTGCTCAGTGGAGAGTCTGCTTCTCCCTCTCCTTTTGCCTATCCTCCACTGTTTGTTCCCACTACTTCTCTCTTTCTCTCTCTCTGTTGCTCTCAAAAGAAAATAAATAAATAAATAAATAAATAAATAAATAAATAAATAAGACAGGGCCTAAACAATTCCATGTCCCCTGGAGTAAGGCAGAGCTTAATCCTGTACTACTCAAAGGAAGTCATTAATTGTCCCAGGTCAAATTCCAGACCTGAGTGATCACCTGGAGTTAAATCCACATACAGAGGTGTTCATAGATCCATAGATCGGTATCTTTCCAAAGAATTTCCAGGAATCTACTTGGCTTCTTTCTGTTCTACCTTATATTTTTGTCAGAATTTCTTTAAGCAATTCCCCTCATTCCAGCAGATAGAGAGGCACGAGTCTTCCTGGCAGGTTGATGGTGCAGGCCCTCTGTCTGAGAATAAGGGAATGCTGGCGGGCTCCCAGCCCTCTCTTTGTAATGTCCTATTTGGAGAAATGTGTTGAGAGAATCTTGACTTTAGCACAGAATCCTCCTTAATTCTAGCCATTAAGGTGGTCCTGCCTCTATTTGGGAACTCAGATACAGTCTGTCCCTGATGGCGAAAAGTATATGTTTCCCTTTAATTCTTTTTTCTTTCCATTTCTTTCTTTCTTCCTTTCCATTTCTTCCTTTCTTTCTTTTTCCCACTTTCTTTGTTCATCTGTTCGGCTCATCCTTCGCAATTTTTTCCTTGTCCACCTAGAACTCAAGCTGGTCTCCTATGAACTCTTTTTTGAGTAATACATAGCCAACTACAGTGGATAGAATTTTCCTTTATCCTCTGGTGTGTCCTTTGAGAATTGAGAACTGCAATTGCCAATCTTAGCAGGGTTCAAAGAGCTGTATTCAGAAAGAATAAGTGGGAATATGATCAAGCAAGCATTTTCAAGTCTCAGTAAAATGCATTTTGCTGAATAGACAAGGCTGAGAAGCCAACTTACAAAAGGCAGTCCTCTAACCAAAACAGCATGGTGATGGTCCCCTGGCTTTGAAGGACCTCTCGCCTGGCCAGAGAGATAGCCATCTAGTTGACTGAACCATATGGGGTTCTAACACAATATCTGGCTCACAACAAACTCTGGACCAGTTTCATAATTCCTCTCCCATGAGTTTCTAATTAGGTCCCAGTGATAGAGATAAATATAATAATAGCAAACACTAATTCCAAACCACCACATGTCAGGGGATTGTTCTAAGCACTGTTCCACGTGTGATCAATGACAACTCTGTGAGATAAGTATTATTAACATCCTCACTTTATAGGTGAGAAAGTAAGGCTTAAGTGAGAAAAAGTGTTATCATGGCCACACCACAGGTCAATCTGACATCAAAGTCAATGCTGCTGGTGCTTTGTGTCTCTGTTAAGGTTAACTCCAGATTAGAGCCCCATGCAGTGGGAGGAAGGTATCGGGCGCCACCATGGGCCAGGTACCATGGGAGGAAATGTATAAGTGATGTATGATTTACTTGTTACCACATCCCTCTGGCAGGCTACTTTCATTACCTTCCTTTTGTACTATATATGGAAATATATTGGCTCTGTGATGTTAGTGTGGTCCCCAAGGGTGTTAACTGATCCAATAGCTATTTGCCGGACCTCTGTGAGGTAGCAAGTCCTGTGCTAGATGCTGGAGTGAATGGAATAAGCAAAGTTATAGCTCAGAGAAGGAGCTGGACACTAAAGGAGTAGTCACACAAAGGAGTGTATGTTTACAGTGGTCACAGGTACGGGCCAGGGTGCTCTCAGAGTGAGAGCTTCATCAGCCCATCAGAAGAGACATTGCCAAGGAAGTAATGAATGAGCTGCAATCTGAAGGATGCCTAGGCATGTGGGCAGGAGATGGAGGATCCTATCAGGCAGAGAGAAGAGCAAGACTAAGACCCTGTGGGAGGAGGGAGTGTGACCCATGTGAAGAGCTGAAAGGAAGTTCGAGGGTGAGGGACTGTTTGGGAGCCATGCAACCAAGTGGGTTCAGAGAGGAGCAAGGCTTGGCTGAGCCAAGTAAAACCACAACACCACACCTAGCCCTTGTCGTTTACTCAGTCATTTTCTATGGGGCTTCAGGCTTTGCAGAACTGTCTATAGTCTACTCCAGAGGTCACAAGGAGGTTAAGGAGCAAGCACAGTGTAGACAGAGGCCAGCTTAGTGGAGGAGGGGGAGAGGGGAGACTGAAACATGCCTGGCAGGAAAGGTGGGCTGTGCCTAAGAAGAACAAAAGAAGTAGAGTTCCTGCAAGGGAGAAAAGTGCCAGTTGTGGGACAGAGAGCACATTCCCAAAGGTGCAGAAAGTGTGTGTGGATAGAAGATCATGGTGGGGGAGATTCCTGCTTTGATTTCCTTCATTATCAAATATGGCAACATTGGAAAAATTAAAAAAAAAAATCAGAGATTCCCTTAGGACTGAGGCTTGGATCGACCATCCTCACATTAGCATTGTCCAGAACTCTGTGCTGGGTGGAGTGCCACATGACTCCGAACAACTGGGTGGAGGTCTCTACGGAAGCCTCTTGGGTCTGGTGTGTAATTGCCTTCCACCGGTTTGGGTCCATGCCTCTCTGTGCAGGCAGGGCCTTGGGCAGTGTGGAGAACAGGGGCACAGGGAATTAGAACTTTAAATAATCATATTATCCAGTGGATTCAACGCTGTAGCCTGTCTGACCTGCCCACAGGGTTGAGACTTCACGGTCAAGTCTATGTAGGACTTATTTGGGAATCCTTTGTTCACTAATCTGCCATCTGGTCCTTCTCCATCCTTTCAGTTTCAGGATAATCTACTCCACAAAACCCAATCTCCTTAAGACGGGGACCCTGATACCAGAAATCCTACCTATCCCACTCTATTCCAGACTAGGATTTGGATAACAGAGAATTTGGATAATGAGACATACATATACTAATTGATGGGCTCCTATAGTGCTATCTGAATGTGTGGCCACTCCATGGTGCCATCTCTCCATTCACCGGTGCCTCTGCTGATCTCTGACCTCATCAGTGAGTTTCCTGGGCCCCTTGTAGACCATAGTCACTTGTTGCCAACTGTCTTTTTACCTGTACCTCTGGTAATCAACAGGTACCATCTGGCTGCCCACCTGTAGGTTCTCTGAATACCCGATGTCACCCATCTGCCAATTGTCTGTTCATCCTCTGCTTGAATGCCACTCTGGATACTGGATTCCATCTCAGCCGTTTGCCAGGACCATTTGCCTGACACCTGTTTTCCCTTCCCTTGGACAGACAGCTTACCTTCTTGCTTTCCCATGCATACTTGCGTTGGGTTTTGCCCTCAGCAGTCATGCTCTCTCTGAGCCCTTGAGACCAGGAACCTTCACATGGAGGCCATCCAGACCCTGAGCAAAACTGGCCGAATTTCAGCAGGCCAGGCCATTTGCAGACAGAGACTGAATTTGTCTTGCTGCCCTAACCTTGGATCGTAACTTATCCGTAGTAGATTGTAGGCTTTCATGAAGCCCCACCACATGTTCCTAGGGCAATCTGTCTTTCATTTCTTGCTTTGCTTTCTGGCTCTCCACACTTTTCTAGCATCCTTTTTGCTAAAATATCATATTTCTCTAACACCCGTCTCTTACAGGGGGAGGTCTTTGTTCCCTGAAATCCAATCTCTAGCAAGGGTTTTCTACCAAACTGAATGGATTGCCTTGAGCCACAAACCACATCCCACCTGACTGAAAGTCATTCATTTCCTGGGAATTCCGGTGTCCATATTCTTCCTCAATGACAGCCTCCATCTGGTTATGGGATTCAGACTGTGGTTACTGCTATCGGCATCAGTCCTAGCAGGGGGTCTTTGAGCAACTTACTTAATTTTTCTGAGCTTCAGTTTTCTCATCTGTTAATGGGGTTAATAATTGTGTCTATAACACAGAGGTGCCATGAGGACTAAAAGGTTAAGACATGAGGTACATTTGAAAGACATCTTGGGAGACAGTGTGCTCTGGACCAGTCTTAGTTATTATCCCTGCTTCCTGTCTTTCCACACTAGTATTTCTGGGCATGGGGACTTGGCTAGGGTAGGTTGATACTATAGACCTATTGTCAGCTCTGGGGTGATTAACCATCTTAGCAAGATCCCTTAGGATCCTTGCTTGGTCTCAAATACATAGAACCTACAGGAATCAGAATGAGTAAAAGGAATAAACTTGCATCCATCCATCCACTCATTCTTTAAATCATCCAAGAAATATATACTAAGCCTCTGCTCCCTGCAAGGCATTGGGCTCACTGGATTGCATGTCTCATCTCCTATACACAACTCCTTGGGTTAGGCATTTCCCAGGAACTGGAATCCCTGTATGTGGAAAATTGAATTCACATATCCTTTCCTAATAAGATCTGCTTTGTGACCCAATGAATGCCCTGTCAGATAGTGGGGTCTGTCCAGGCTGAGGGAGCTGAAATGCTCCACACATGCCACATTCTCTCCATCCTTCCTGATGTCTCCACATCCAGAGTTGGAGTGGGAGGGACATTTAAACCAAATCCTTTCGAGAGCTCCCTTCCCCTTTGGTTTCTAGCATCCATGAATTTCTGACTCATTTCTATTCTTTCTTCCTGAAAGATTGCTCCCTGAACCACACCGGGCTGTCCTCTGGCCCTGCTTGTCTGAAGCCATGCCTGTGTTTCTTTGCACCTGTAGGGCCCTTCTAGGTAGGGTCTCCATCTGTCTGAATTACCCATGTCCTTCACCAATTCAATGCCCTTGATGGTCATTATGCTAAATAAGCACTCTGGGCAAATGGAAAGCAACATTTTCCCTCCTGGAATAAAACATAAAGCCACAGTCGAATATATGTTGGATACTCTAATCGAATTTGGAAATATGTCCCCAATTAAAACTGCCAAAGTGAACGCTAGTTCTAAAAATTGGTTTCATGGTAATGGGGAAAACTATTTTAATTCATCAGATTATAGATAGTTTTTTAGCTCTCTATAAAGAAATTAATTTTTAAAGGAAAGAATAGAATAAGAAGCTAGAAAATAACATATCCAGGCAATGAGTTAGAAAGTTCCACTGAAGTTTCTCATGCCTGCCTCTTCATGCTTCTCTTTAAAAAACAGGCCCAAATGTTCTGCAGGCATGGAGGTGCTGAAAGAAATGACTGGAAGACAAGGATGTCCTTCGGAAAATTTTGTCTTACTAATTGACAAAGTTGCTTAATTGATTGATGGAAGGATGGACAGTATTTAGGGAGAGTGAAGAAGTTTTCAGGGTGGTCTGCCAATGGATCTGGATTGGCGAACATCCATCTGGCGCTTAAGTGGGTATTAATCTAGGTCATATCTAAGAGCAGCTGGAAGGCTCAGGGACATAGTGGCTGTTGTGAGCATCTCTGGCCGGAGAGGGGTGAGTTCTCTTCTAAATGTGGACTCAGTCACAGGCTCACTGGGGATCAAGGTCAAATTGCTTCACCTCACTTGGTCTTGTTAACTCAGATGGAAAATTGGGTTAGAAGCAGATCACACACATGGAGGACAGTGGCAACTACCCAGGGCAGCTTTCATAGGGTAGTGTGGTCTCTGAGGAAGGAAGGATAGTTTAGGTGGATGGATAGACAGGAATAAGAAAATGGTGCAGCCTCTCTAGGGAGCACGAATCCCCATTACCACCAGGAGCATCACGTTGGAAAATCTTTTACATTTCCCACTGTGAGTTGTTGCCCAGAGTCTCTGCCTTCTCTTAGACCCACAGTGAAGGTTACTGCCCAGACTTGGGTTGGGCTCCTGTGGGCTACAGGAAAGGGAGGACATCTGGGTAATGAGCAGTGCTCTTGGGAGGAAAGGTACTCGATATATGTCTGGCCAAGGAAAGCAAAAGGAACAGATTCACTTCTCCCTCCCCCTGTCTCACAAATTAGCTCCAGTATGAAGTTCTGGTTCCCTGGCTCTTGCTGGAGTGGCTCTGAAGTTCTCAGGTGTAATTTTTCTCAGCACTGATTCTGTCCCACAGATCTCAGAGCATGACAGGTGACTGTGTGCTCTGGCTTTATCTTCACATCTTTTCCTATTCCTACCACACTCATTTCTGCCCAAGGGATCTGGGGCCCACGTCCGAGGGGAATACCATCACAACCTACCATATGAAGCCAATACGCTGCTGGATATTTTCCCAAAGTGGATTTATCGAATCCCTTTCTATGAAGATAGTGATGACAGAGCCTAAGTTAGGTGTGCTCACTCTCTGCACCTCCTGTCAAGCGTAACCTCCGAAAGAGATATAAATTGGTGTCCTCCACTCACCATAGAAAATGAAAATTTTCTGCCAGGTATCTGGAGCCGGACAGGAAACCATTGATCATCCTGAACAAACATCCTTCAATAAATCTTAACCTCTTCCGAAGATAATTGGGAGGACGGTGGCTTTTGAGTTTACTCTCGGCAATTGCCTCCCTTTCACTCTTCCGGGTATATTTGTTTTCAAAGCCAAAATGTACTACACAGCCCCATCCATCAAGGTGGAGGAACCCCAAATGATTTCCTGTTTCAGCTCCAGTGTGTCAAGCTTGAAAATTCTCTTAATCCACTGGCTTTGTGAGATGCCTGGCATTTTCTATTACAGGTAAGCACATCATGTTGCCTCATCCCTTGTGAAGGAGGTATCCGTACCACTAACCCCATTTCTCTGTTTGGATTCAGAACTTCCACTCCTTCTCTTCTTCAAATTCACTTACTCTTGTACTCATTTCATATGTAACGCATCCCATGCCCAGCACTGTGCCAGGAACCCAGTTGCTAAAGTGGACCTGGTCACAGATGTGAATGTTCATGATGTCTAGGCAAAGAAATGTCCCTGGGGTCTTGGCTTCTTTGTTAGTACCCCCCAAGGGGTGCAACTAAAGTAAAGAAAATCATTTTGGTGGGCCACGTTCTTAACCAAACTTATACCTTTTCAGTTCTAAAAATCATTCAAAACATTCAACATCTTAATCTTGGTATTTTTTTTTTAATTTTCCAAGCTTTTAATTAGCCATGTAGCTGGCACATCAATATCCTAAGATCCATATTCATGTTTTTTAAAAAAAAAATCTAGGTTATTATAATGTATAACTTTTAATAAAACCATCCTTACTATAGTAATGCAAATCATAGCAGCCCTGAATGGTCTATGAATCAAAGCCACCTCACACCCAGCGGTGGTAGTTATTTGGTATTCACACAATAACCTTTAAATAGAAGAGTGTGTTCTTAAACATACTGGGTCTCCGCAAGCCCCACCCCCCCACGCTTAAAAGGCCCAGGCTTTGTGTCACACTGTATGTGCAAATGTAATGAAAAGAGTTTTTCATGTGACAGAAACAAATGTTGACTCTTATAGGAAGATTCCACAAGCATCTCTTGAGTTCAAGGTCACCAATACAATGCAGCTGGTTCCTTTGTGTACGTGTATAAAATACAGGTAATGGTGGCTCCTATGAATGGAGGAAGTGTCAGATTTCAAGACGAAGGCTCTTTCAGTAAATTAGAAAATAATAAATGAAGAATGCTGAAGCAAGTTACCTTTAGAGTGGATAAATCTGGAAAACCCCGCGTTTACCAAGTGATCAATGCTAACATCACCAATCATAGAATAAATTGGCATCATGTGCCTCCTGATGGGATGTGCTGAGTGAGACAGAATATCACTTTGATAGTAGTTCTACCAAAAATCACAGCGTGAACCTAAGCCCAAAACAAATACAGATTGAGGGACAGGTTACTGAAAAAGCCTACCTTGACTCTTTGAAAATAGTAAAATCATGAAAGGGAGAGAAAAGAAGAGAAGCCGTTCTCTGTTAAACAAGATGGAATGAGAACATGACCTTGGATCAGAGTCTGGATCAGAAGAAGAAAGTGATACAGATCAGATAAAGATCTATCTATCTATCTACTTCTCCATACATAATATTCTCTCCATATCTCTTTTTACGTGTGTGTGTGTCTCCTAAGAAGGATGCTCTCTTACATAACCATCAAGTAGTTATCAATTTTAGGAAGGTTAGCACTGACAAAACAAAATAAAAATATTAACTGATCCTCTATCCATATTGAAATTTTACTAACTGTCCCAATGCCCTTTAGAGGTAGGATCTGCACACTGCAGCCCCCCTGCCATCTGTTTCCAGAAGTAAAGTTTTATTGGAATAAAATCCTGCCCATTTGTTTACATGTTGTTGATGGCAGCTTTTGCATGACAACCACAGAGTTGAGTAGTTGCAACAGAGGCCATATGGTTCATACAGCCAAAAATATTTATTACCAGGCTCTTCACAGAAACAGTTTGCCAGCTCCTGCTTTAGAACTCGTTTACTCCAGCTCCCTCCAGATGAATGCACTGCACTCAGTTCTCAGGTCCTTAACTCCTTTAACCAGGATTCGTTCCTCACCCTCTCTTTGATTTCTTAACCTGGACATTTTTAAAGGCTGTGAGCCAGTTATATTGTGGAATTTTGTTTAACTTGGGTTTGTCTGATGTTTCCTCATAATCAGGTTCAGGTTTGCACTTTTGGCAGGAACACAACTGAAGTGACATTGTATCCTTTTCAGTGCATCATATCAAGAGGCTCGTGATATGGTTTTGTCCCAATATGGATGATGTTACTTTTGAACAGTTGGCTAAGGTTTTGTCTACCAGAAGAAAAATAATATTTTGCTCTAAAGCATATTATTAACATTAGTAACATGCACATACAGGCTATAGAATTGGTGATAACAATCTACCGATATTACATTTTCATTGTTTGCCAATTACACCGTATTCCCCTGTTCTTAGGAAATGTGTACTAAAGTATTTAGAGATGTAGGTCATTATAATTACCCTGTATCAAATGATGCAGGACACACACATACACATTCACACTGTAAATGTGGAAGATGTTACCATGTGGCCATTCTAGGTAAAGAGTATGTGGATGTCCACTGTACTATTCTTATAACTTTTGTATAGTTTTAATTTTTTTAATTTTAATTTTAAAAAATTAAATAATTAAATTAACTAAATTAACTTAAATTAACTAAATTAAATAACTAATTAATTGATTTAGGAAGGAGAGAGTACAAACGGGTGGGGGCACAGGGAGAGAGAGAACCTTAAGCAGACTCTGTACTGAGAGAAGAGCCTGACATAGGGCTTGATGTGAGAACTATGAAATTCTGACCTGAGCTGAAATTAAGAGTCTAAGTCTTATTCGATGGAGCCACCAGGCACCCCAGTTTAATTTTTTTTAAATAAAACATTAAAATAATAACAAAGTTATATTACCTGGCACACAGGACAGAATGGAGTGGCAGAGGACTGTTAAGAACTGAGGTTGAACCTGAAGAACACTCCCTTAGTCCTATAAGGAGCACTTGGGGTGATAATGGTGGACGGTAAGGAGAGAGCCCCGGCCATTGTCACATTTCCAGCCACGGCATCCACCCACTGCCTGGATAAAGTAGATTTTTATCGAATTGAATAGAATGCTCAATGCAGTTTTGATGTAACCACAAAAGCTACAACTTAAAAAAAAAAATCAAGAAGGAAAAGAAAAAGGAAATAGAAAAGTGATAGTAAGGAATTATAAGACAGTTTAAGCCAAAACATATCTGTCATAAAAATGATGCAAATTAGGAAAGAGTGATGCCTCAGGCAGGGTTCAACACAAATAAACTAGAATATAAAGTATCTGCAAACAGATAAGCCTGAAACATGAACTACAGAAGGGACAGAGAGTAGTAATGTGGTTGCTGGGGTCTGGGGGACAGGATGGGGAAGTGGGGAAAGGTTGGTAGGAGGCACAAACTTTCAGCTATAGGATGAATAAGTTTTGAGAATCTAAGGTATAACACAGTGACTAAGCATGATAATACTGTATTGTATAACTAAACTTGCTAAGAGAGTAAAGCTGAAATGTTATTACCCAACAAAAGGTAAGTATGTCAGACGATGGATGTGTTAATTACTTCGATGGAGGAATCCTTGCACAATGCATATGTATATCAAATCATCATGTTGCACACATCAAATATTTTACAATTTCATTTGCCAATTACACCTCAATAAAGCTGGGGGAAAATTACAGAAGGGAAGAGTAGCAATAGATCAGGCAAATGCAAATGCAGAAAATGGGTGTAGCAAAATTAATAACAGGCAAAAGAGAATGGAAGAGTCGAAGTATAAAAAGATACCAAGAATGTTATTTTATATTTAAAATAAATAATTCACAACAAAGACATAATATTCACAAAATGAATAATAAAATATCCAAAAATGAGAAGAAAAAACTGTTAGAAATCTAAGGAGAAATTGACAACACCATAGTTATAGTAAAAGTCAAAAATGCAAATTTTAGCGTTTGACACACTCAGATGACAAATTTTTTTTTGAAGATTTATTTGAGAAAGAGAGAACACGCATGCATGTGGGGGGAGGGAAAGAGGGAGAGAATCTTTAAGCAGACTCCCTATTGAGCATGGAGCCCAAGGTGGGCTGGATTTCATGACCCATGAGATCACAACCTGACCTGAAACCAAGAATTGGCCGCCTAACCCAACTGAACCAACCTGGCACCCTGACAAAATTTTTAAAAGTTAGATAGAGCTTCTTTAATCACTGTTTCATTATATATCAAGTGTGTATATATCAAATATGTAACTACAGGAAATATCTACAAAAAATCCATTTTTTTGATGGCCCTATAATATATACATAGGAAGATCAGATCCAATACTAAAAAGAAAGAGAACCTCACTGAGTCCAAGAGCAGAAATTCTACAAATCATAATTGACTTACTATAGTTCAAACAAAACACTTAACATTAAATAACAACCTTTGACAAAATACCCACTTAATAATTATAAAAACAATCAATATATTTAAAACTAAATAACAGAGGATTAAACATCTCCATTTAATTTTTAATTTTGATTGAAGAATAAAATTAAAGATTCTGTCAAAATCAGTGTGAAGCTATCATTATAGTTCAGATTATCTCACACAAAGCTAGTCTCAAGAAAATTCATATGCTTATTCAGTGTACTATTAAGTATGAAAAAAAACTGTAAAATAAACTTTCATTCAATTCTAGAGGCAAAGAAAAATGAAAAATTTCTACAAAAGTCATAAAAGCATTTAATAAAACCAAACATAAATAAACTAGACTATGATCCAATAAAATTGAGAAATAAAAGAATTCAAAACTGTAAAAATGATATAGACTTGCAAGCGTAAATCTAAATAAACATCAAGGCAAAGGAATTTGGAGTTTTGGAAATTCTCCAGTAGGAAAAAAACATCCAATATGATGATCAGAAAGATAAGTGGAAAGGGAGGTGGGTGGAGGGATGGGGTAACTGGGTGATGGAAATTAAGGAGGGCGTGTGATATGATGAGCACTGTGTGCTATATCCAAGTAATGAATCATTGAACATCATAGCAAAAACTAATGATGTACTTACAATACCTTGGTTAATTGAATTTAAAGAAAAAAAGGAAAGATCGGCAGAAAAGGTATTTGATAAAAACTTGCATCCAATATATTATTTTACTATAGACCACCAGGAAGATACGAAAAAGTCTTCAGCTTGAAATAAATAGCCATCATTATGCTTAAGTGATGTACTAGTACCACTGCCACTAGAGCCCCAAAGGGTCTCAGGTGTGCTGCTGTTATCATTGCTACAGCCAGTGTAGGAAGCCAGGAAAAATAAATATGACGTGCATACAGGAAAAATGGAAAAGGAATAGGCAACTGGCTATCTGGCAAATCAAAACAGTTCATTCAACAAATTTAGGCATCGTGAAGTTATCTAAGAAAGCTACTTTGCATATAATTATGTATAGAAATTTATCCTATGATTCAGAAGTAACCATTTGGAAAAGACGACAGAAGTCCCTTTTCTGTATCCAGTATATATGATATCCAGTATGTGGTATATATAGAATATGTATCTGTATTATAAAAATTTGGTAAGTAGTCTTCAGAATCCTTTTGCGTGACACTGTAAATTTTTACTGAAGAAAATGAACACATTATATGCATTACATAATGTAATCCTTCTAAGGAGACTGTGAGATAGATACGATTATCTTCATTTCACAAAAAAAATACTGAGATTCAGAGTGATTCAGGAACCTGGTCAAAGTCACAGGATTGAACCATCATACTATAGGTTTACTTGAGATCAGTAAATAATAAAAATAGGTAGTAACCCATATAGGAAAAGACAATAATGAACAATAAAAGGAAATTCAAAGGCATTCAGCAAAGTATTTAGATAATGTAATTATGATAAAGAGGTTTTGGCTGTTGTTACACAGGAATAGATTGCTTATTGTTAAAATTAAGCGATTGGTACTCCCCTAGAGAAAAGTATCATCTAGATACTCACTCCATAATATACACCAAAAATTTTCTGTTAGGTTATGGGTTGGGTGATAAATGCAAGCATGAATACAATTAAATAATGGCAAATATATGTTAAATGTCAGACTGAAAAAGCCTTCTAGGAATAACATCAAAGGCAGAATCCATGAAGAAAGACATTAATAGATTTTACTAAATAAAAATGGAAAAGTCATACAGGAAGAAACTCACTATAACTCAATTACAGAATAAGGAGAGAACTGAAACAGCATTGTAAGACAGGCAGAGAGTCTATGTCTTTAATCTTAAATTTTTTTTTTAAATATTGCAAGTTAATTAGCAGGAGACCAATATAAAAAAAATCCATCTAACCTACTTTTTTGGTAACTAGGCTAGGTAAATATCTTTGCCATTTACAATCAAACTATAATGTGCCCCACAGTCTTCCCCTCGGCCTCTGGACATGACATTGTGGAAACTAATGACAGAGTTCTTATCAAGGTAGACACTCTCCTTGTCCTTGCGGGGCTTCCATTTCAGTGGGGATGTAGCCAGCAAGCAACAAACGAATAAGTTAGTAAGGCAATTAATTACAAATGTGTACAAGAGCTACGGAGGTATAGGTAGGAAGTAACCAGGTATTCCTTCGGATAACATATTCAGAGTGGATATGCTTCTCTGAGGAGGTAATTGCAGAAATGAAGATGAGGTGGAATCTTCTTGGAAGATAAGTTTAAATCACCTATAGAGGATGTTCAGGGAAAAGTATGGGGGCCAAGGGAACAGTAAGTATCAGGCCTTGGGGAGGCAGTGGTTTGATGTGTTGCAAGAAGGGAACAGAGACAATGGTAGCTGGGTGGTACACAGTGTGGTAGGAGACTAAGGCCAGGGCAGAGTTTAGTTTATACTCCAACTTGACAGGAAACCTTTCGGAGTAGCACGGAATTTGGCTCACCCTGGAG
Organism: Lontra canadensis; assembly: GCF_010015895.1. Classification (NCBI taxonomy): domain Eukaryota; kingdom Metazoa; phylum Chordata; class Mammalia; order Carnivora; family Mustelidae; genus Lontra; species Lontra canadensis. The sequence continues at coordinate 32,982,830 of NW_022630997.1, forward strand.
ACTGTGTGGAGAAAACTCAGTGGTAGAGGGACAAGAGTGGCCATGTTGGCTAGGAGGTTATGGCAGTGGTCCCGTGTGAGGTCTGTGGTCAACATGGTGCAGAGTGTCAGGCAGCAATGGAAATAAGATGCGATTATAGGTAATGTGATTCCTGACTGCAGGAAAAAAGAGTAAAGATTATAGCATGAGAGGTGAGTCTTTCTAGAATTCCCTTTTCAACTCTACCTGGTAGCTTTTGATCACCCTAAATGCCAATTTTAAAGGGAATACAGACAAACCAGATGTATCCGGGGGGAAGAAGCTGAGGTGAGCAAAGGGCTGAGATGGGATGACAGCACTGAGGATGGTCGGCCTGGTCTGAAGGGAAACCACATGAAGGACATCATCATTGACAAGGGACCATGGCTTAGAGGACTTCCATGGCTGGACTTGAATTGGGGCCAGTGGTTAGAAGCTCCAAGAGCCTATCTGAGCTGTAGATAATGAATAAGCTCATAGGTAGAGTAGCTCAAAGAGGGGGCAGTGGTGAGGGAAAGCCTGCAGGTAAAGAATGGATCTGACCACTCAACAGCACTTAGAGAAGAGACCCGAGCTCCCCCATCACTAGCCCGTGAGTATTCACCATCTCTGGGACTGGCCATTCCATCATTGCTATTATCTGGGCCAAGATTTTGGAACCACCCTTCCTTATTTCCCAAACCCTTCTCTTTCTCTATGCCACTCATTCAATCTATAGGCAAGTCCAGTTAGCCTTACCTTCACAATAGACCCCAAATCCAATTACCATCTGTGCAAGGGCCACTCTCATCTTGAAGTCTCCCATTTCCTCCCTTCTCCCTTCCTAGGCTTTCATATGCCAGCCTGCACAGTCTTTGGAAAACCTAAGTCAGGCCCTGTTACTTCTTTGTTTAAAATCCTCCAATAGTATTTTGTTCTTATTGAGAATAAAATTCAAACTCTTTACATTTGTCCACATGTCTCCTCTACTCCCCTCTGGAGGACTTTATCATGTCCCCTTCCCTCCACAGCTCATCTCTTCAGCTACACCTGTCCCTTACTCTTCCTGGAACCCCACAAGCATGGCTTCATCTCAGGGAAGGAACTAGATCTCCGCTTGGGGTGCTCTTTCACCAGAGGTTTGGAACATCTTGTTTCCTCACCATTACCAGGTATCTACCCAGTATGGAGGCCTTCCTGGACACCTTACCTGGCATTGCCCGCCCTTAGTTCCTAGGAGAGCTCTGTGAGGGCCATGAGCTCTCTTTGGTTCATGGCTGTATTTTCAGTGCCTAGGACATTACCTGACCTAAAGCAGTTCTCTTCAAGTAATGGTGAGATAGAAGAATTCATCGCAAATATTTCCTAAGTATATATTAGGAGCCAGAGACAGAGAGGGACTGGGAACGGCCATCCACTAGTGGCCGGCTCATGGACCCTCGCCTCACCATGGCATCTCATTAACCCTCATGGCTCCATAACACGGGCACATGGTCTTCATCCTGAAGAGAAACCTGGGGACAATGCTAGGGTTTCCTTCAGGGAAAGTTTTGTATTTTATTTTTAAAAAATGTTTTTTAAGATTTATTTATTTTAGAGAGGGAAGGAGAGAGTAAGAGGAGGGGGTACAGGAGAGAGAATCTCAGGCAGACTCCCCCTAAGCACAGAGCCCAAAGCGGGGCTCCATCTCTCCACCCATGAGATCATGACCTAAGCCAAAATCAAAAGTTGGACACTTAAACTCCTGAGCCCCCCAGGTGCCCTGTGTCAGTTCTGTAGTTTAGAAAGAGTGTTCTAAGGACACCACGGAGCTGGGAGGGCAGTGGGTGAGGCAGCAGGCAGCTGTGATGGTCCCTATGAGGAAAGCCCCTTGTGTGCACTAAAACAATGTGTCAGTGGGGATGGAGAGAAAGAAAAGAAATGGCTTTTAGTGGAGGTGGAACCGTGGCATTCAGTCACGCAAAACCATAAATCAAGCATAATCCTGGGAGGCAGATACTATTCCCAGGAGCCATCTCACTGTATCTGCTGGAGTTGTTTCTTTTTATCCTTTCAATAAAAGCAATTAGAAATACTTTCAGAATGTCTTCTTCATCAACACGGAGGCTGTCATTCGGCACACTCTGGAGAAATAAATGTGAATTTAACAACCCAACCTCACATTCCCCGGCCAGCTCATCCTGCTTGGTGAGCAGTAAAACAAACAAACAAACAAACAAACAAAAACAAAAAACAAACAAAAAAAAAAACCCAGGGAGGACCTTGCATCTCCCAGCCCAAGGTCTGAGCCGCAGAACAAGAAATACAGACGTTGGGGGAAGGAGATACGTTTGCGGATGTGGTGTGTATTGTATCCCAGTGAAAATCAAAATCTGTTGTCAGACTGAATGGAGATGCCCCTTTCTCCTCCTGCAGCACCTGGTGCAGTCAGAGCCCCACTTGCCACCCATCCTGATCGACTCCAGATCCCAGGCCACTTGCCTTGGCTTCTCTGCTAAAATGTCTTAAGTCAGAAGGGCTTGGGCTGTCACATGGAACGCTAATGTCTGGGTAAATCAGGTGCCGGAGCAGCAGCAGCAGAGGAAGGAGAACCATTGCAAAGCTGGAGAGGATTTTTCTTTGAACCCACGGATGACAATAAATCCTGGGGAATTTAGTTAAAAACAAAATATAACCAAAAAGATAAGCCTGAGTACAGATGAACTCAGCAGTGAAGAAATAGACAAACAAGCAAATATCAGGGGAGCAGAGAGACACAAAATCGGTGGAGAACCAGGGAAAGTGCTACACACTTTGCAGGCGTGATCCCACTTTCTTGGCCCCCCCCGGTCTCCCAGTGGACAAGTCTGGACTGAGCTGGGCAGGAGGTCCATGACCTCGATATCTTTATTGTAGATTTCCCCAGAAGGAGGTCTAGACTCTGAAACCAGGTCTTTGGCTAGCTGGGAGACAGGCAGAACAGAGGAGACCCAAGACTAGACAACTACCTCAGTAAGGTGGACTCTACATGACGGAACCCCTGGCAGGTAGGCAACTCACAGTCAGAATCCAGAGTACAAAATTTGGGGGTATATCTCTGTGGTAGAGTATTTGACTGCAGAATACAAAAGTTGTCACCAGCATGCATTTATTCATACAACAAAGCCCTCATATGCACTCACTTGTGGGCAAGAAATGTGTCAGAGAATCACCCTGTTCCTGTTTCAGCTTCCCTTCTAGAAGCAGGTGTGATACAGCCATCCAAGCAGCCCCCTAGAAGATGCCATCACTTGTACCAAAGACCCTGGGGAGCACTTTCCTGAGTCCTCCTGGGCCCTGTCTGCAGAAGTGCTTTCTTTGTTTGAGATGTAAGAGACAACACGATCCATGACAGGGCAGTACAGGGCTGCACGGATTTGATGGGAGAAGTTCAGCGCCCTGCTTATCTACACTTTATTTTCTTGCTTTTGAATTCGCAGGTCATAATAAAGCATCGCATGTCCACAGTCCAGCAAGAAGAATTAATTAAGGGGAGACTTTTAATGTAGAAAGCAGCTTACTGAGATAATGGAAAAGGCTTTGGTAAGACTTGGCTTAATTGGAATTTCAAGCAATTCCTCGCTTGTTGTACCAGGGATTTTTACTGTTATAGACAGGATGAGCAAGCTGTTTAAAGAGCTTACGGGCAAAACTGGACTCCAAGGTTTGGGGAGAGATGGATTTGGCTCAGACAATCGGGGCAGCCTCAGAAAACAGCAAGTAGGGAGCATGGACTTGTTCTCTTGTCACTGAATGGACATGGATTGGTTTAAGCCTCTACTGTCCCAGATAACCCAGAAACCAGGAGATGAGCTAGAGGGTCAAGTTCCAGTGCATCAAACTTGCTGCCCATTTTTAGGTATGAATAGGGGATGAGGCAAAGAGGGACCAAATGCAGAACTTGGGCTTTGGAGTTTGAAATGCATGGGTTTATGTCCTAATCCTACCTCGTGGATTCTGATAAATTCCAGGTAGTAATGCCTCCTTTCACAGGAGCAGCATAGATATTAACTGTTAATAGAACATGTTAAATGCATAGTGCTCTGTTGCAATTTGTGGCACTCTCTGGGTAGGACACATCAGTGGACAAGACACAGACACTTCCTTAAAGAAATTTAAAGCGGAATACAGATGGCAGACAAATTATATTAGCTGAGATGAGACCTTTTCCATTTGAATCACTAACTGATCATTACCTTAACTGAATGAGTGGGAAAAAAAAAAAGCCAATTGAAATTACTGCCTTTCAAGGACTTGACAGGGCTTCAGGGAAGAAGATAGTGACTCTGTCTCTGTCTTTTTGTGGGCTCACTAAGGTAGGAGGGACACCAGAAGATAACTGAGGATTTCCTATGGCTTCCCAGTCCGCTGCCCCATGGTGCAGGTCTCTGCTTTTAGCCTGGGTCTAAATGCTGTTTGTCATAAACACCTGTGCCTGCAGTTCAATGTGACCATCAGAAGGGCTGTTTGCCTGGAAATTGACATCTGAATTACCAAGGATTACCAATGATTAGTTGATTATGTCTTGACTTGAGCTCCAATTGCCATAAAGGGCTTTATGTCACCCCAAAATACATTCCATTAAAGGCTGATTCTATTTCCTCCTTGTTGTCTCATTAGGGCTAAGCTTTCGAAAATTCTCTTAGCACACTCATGGGGCAGCTTTGGGGAACAAGTGTATTTTCACATCTTGTGACATTCAGTCCATTTACTAGGTTAAGGAGTGCAAAGAACAATTCCTTAGTTCCAAGATAGGGATGAGAACTCTTTCGGGGGTGGCAATTTCCCCAGTAAAAATACTATTTCTGTTCTTGTCATAACAAAGAGGATGAAATTGAATCCAGGGCATTGTCCTGAAGCTTTTTCCAAGTAGCAGATACTTTCGACTTTGAAAATAAGCAGTCTTAAATAAGTAAGACCCCAAGGCAAGAAAGAATCCAGAAGAATATTCATGTGCTGGAATAATAACCTTCTAAATAGAGCAGCACAGAGCTTCCCCAGTGCAACAGAAAATTCCAGAACAAGCCTTTTAGAAGGTGCTGGACTGTAGCAGTTTATGTGAAGGAGAAATGGACCCACATCTATAATTCTCCTCGGTGTATATGTACCAGGTCCTGATTTGACCCCATTACCGTAAACAGATTCCATGCTTGTCCTCTAATTGTATGTGCACAGCAACGTTGAGAAGTACATAATTTTATTCCCATTTACTATCCAGGGCTGAGAAAGGCAAATAATTTTCCCAGATTCACACAGTCACCAACAGTGGTGGTCCAGATGTGAACATGGGCTTTTCCCTCCAATTACTGAGAGCTTTTACTCCATGGTTTCCTCAGGACTGTTTTGCCTCCATTCTGTGATTCCCCAGAGCAGTTTCCTGTGGTTTCTATCCTAAAACTCCCAGCAGGACCTCAATCCCAGCAGTAGGCAGCTCTCAAGACCCTCCCTGCCTAGACTGGGGATTTTCAAATGTGAGTGCCCTTCGCAGTTGCCCGGAGGTCTTGTTAACCACGTTCTCGGGCTCTACTCCAGTCTTTAACTAAGTAGGTTGGGGAGGCAGGTGGTGCCCAGGGAACTTGCATTTCTTTTTTTCTGCTTTAATAGCTTCATTGCGATAGACTTTACATACCATGAAATTCAACCATTGTAAGTGTACAATGATTTTAAGAACTTGACCTCCTTATACAACCATTACCACAGTCTCACTTTAGAACATCTCCATCACCCCAGGAAGATCCTTTAGGCCAGGTCGCTGTCATTGCCAGATCCCAATCCTCTGCCCCCAGCAAATACGAATCTATTATCTGGTCCTACAGATTTGCCTACTCCTCAATCACCAGTATGTGGTCTTTTGCATCTACTTTCTTTACTTAATGTAGTATTTTTGAGATCCGTCCATGTTGAAGCACACATCAGTACTTTGTTCCTTTTTCATTGCTGAGTAATATTTCATTCATTGGATATACTGCACTGTTTATCTATTCACTGAAATTTTGCATTGCCAAAGAGTCCCCACATGGCGCTGCTCTGCTGTTCTGGTGACACCTTGAGAACCACTGATTTAGGCCAACATTCCCAACCTTGGCTACCCACTGAAATCTCCGGGACACATCTCACAAAATACCATTCCCAGGCTTCATCCAGCTTCTGATTTAAATGGCCTGAAGTGTGGGGTTCAGAAACTTGTACTTTTATAAAACTTTCCAGGTGATTTGACTGTACAACTGAAGCTGAAAATTACATAATGAAATCCTCGCTACTCAAAGTGTTGACTAGACACTGCAGTGCTTAACCTGGAATCTCCCTGGAGTTTCCAAATCTCAGAACCCATTCTAAAACTCCTGAATCAGAATCAGCATTTTAGCAATATGCTAAGTAGGTCATCCACTTTTATATGTATAATGTCCATTTATTCCTTAAATATTTTTCTTTTTTTGAGTTTTCATTTGAATTCAGTTAGCTAATATGCAGTGTAATACTACTCTCAGGTGAACAATATAGTGTTTCAACATATCCATACAATGCCAGGTGCTCATCGCAACACCTGCCCTCCTTAATTCCCATCACCTATTTCACCTAGCCCCCCATCGACCTCCCTTCTGGTAACCATCAGCTTATTTGCTATACTTAAGAGTCTGTTTCTCAGTTTGCTTCTCTTTTTTTTCCTTTGCTCATTTGTTTTGTTTTGTTCTGTTTTTTTAATTTCACATATGAGTGAAATCATATGGTATCTGTCTTTCTCTGACTTATTTCACTTAGCATGATACTCTCAAACTCTGTTCATGTCGTTGCAAATGACAAGATTTCATTCTTTTTTATGGCTGAATAATATTCCAGTGTATATATACCATATATTTTTCAAATATTTAATTTATTTGAGAGAGGACGAGAGCATAAGTGCAGAGGAAGGGTGGGGCAGAGGGAGAGGGAGAAGCAGGTTCCCTGCTGAGCAGGGAGCTCAACATGGGGTTTGAGCCTAGGACTCCAGGATCATGACGTGAGCTGAAGGCAGCCGCTGAACTGTCTGAGCCACCCAGGTGCCCCTATACTACATCTTTATCCATTCATCAGTCAATGGACACTTGAGCGTTTCCATGTTTTAGCTATTGTAGGTAATGCTGCTGTAAACAGTGGGGTGCATGTACCCCTTTGAATTAGTGTTTTGTATTCTTTGGGTAAATACCCAGTACTGCAATTGCTGGATCATAGGGAAGATCTATTTTTTGACTTTTTGAGGAACCTCCATATTGTTTCTCAGAGTAGCTGCACCAGTTTCCATTCACACCAACAGTGTAAGAGGGTTCTCCATTCTCGGCATCCTCCCCCACCCCTGTTGTTTCTTGTTGATTTTAGCCATTCTGACAGGTATGAGGCGATGGCTCATTGTGGTTTTTGATTTGCATTTACCTGACATTCAGTGATGCTGAGCATCTTCTAACGTGTCTGTATGTCTTTGTTGGAAAAAAATGTCTATTCACGTCTTCTACCTATTTTAATTGGATTGAATAAGTGATTCTTAGACCTATGGGAGTTTAAGTGATTCTTACTCTACAGCACAATAAAATGTCAAAGAGCAGAAGACACGAACAAGGGGGAAATTTCACTTTCAGAATGCACGGTAACAAGATGCAAACAAAAGGCTACTAATGAACAGGTGGTTTCTTAAGCATGCATTGCCAAGATTAGTTCTCACATTGATTAAACTGTGGAACAATTGCTGACCTTGCTGTTTGATTCCTGTGGCTACTAAGGAATCCTTCTTTAGTGAAGGAAGTTGGGTTAAACTGACTGCCCTAAATAGATCTCATTCTTTTTCAAGAGAGCACATTATCTAAAAGATTTATTTATTTTTTATTTTAGATGTGGAAGGGACAGAGTGAGAGGGCGAGAGAATCCTCAAGCAGTCTCCTCACTGAGCGCAGAGCCCCAGGTGTGGCTCGATTTCACAACCCTGAGATCATGACCTGAGGTGAAATTAAGAGCCAGGTGCTTAACCGACTCAGCCACCCAGGTGCCCCTCAAGAGAGCACATGTTGATGAGTTCCATCTGTGTCCATTCTAATGCAGATGGCTAGGATTCCAACAACTTCTTGTCTGAACTGTTGAGGGCATGTTTAAATTCCATGGAACCTCAACATCTTGATCACATTGATTGTGACAACTTTTCTGAAGAACCTGTTTAGTTCTGGGTATGGGTAAGTAGGTATTAGGGCACAGAGACCAAGATAGTGTTTACATGGAAGTATTTGGTATATGGAGGGGTGCACAGGCTGCAAGAGACAGGTGATGCTCAGCCCCAGAAGGGAAGATGGCTCCCTTATGGAACCAGGTACTGAGGGGAAAGCATAGTAGTCAGGGAAAGTACCCAAGGAGGTAATTATTGGTATAATTATTGAATAACTAATAATAATTAACTGTGTTAGGATGATGAGAAGGTGCAAGGGGCACTAATGAAGCATAGGGAAGAAGTAGGGCAAAGACCTAGAAACTTGAACACGTTGAAATCCTGCTTCATTTTTAGGACACAGATACAGAATCTCAAATTAATCTTGTTTGTGGAGCATCTCGAGAGGGATTTTTGCTAAGTTTTGAGCTTGAAACCAGAAGTGTTTTCAATACAAAGATAGAGACCCTACTATATTTCTAAGGAGCCAGCGTGCTATAAGATGATACAGGTGTGGGGGATCTGGCACATCATGGTCTATGCAGGGTCACCTCCCATCTTCTTACCCAGGGTGACAGCCTGTTTCTCTTTTGGGGCCTCGTGACTTGTTGACACCCAAGAGCATGTTGTGGGCTGGTGGAGCAGAGAACCGAATGGACAGTCTGTTCTGAGGACATGAACAGCCCCAGTAGGCAAAGGGAAGCTGAAGGTCCTGACCACCAGGATTCTCTAAAATCAGAGATTGAGATACAGGTTCACATTAGAGCCTTGCACTCAGCAACTGTGTGAAAGGGTGTGAGTTAAACATCAGACCATGGGTCGAGTTTGATATAGATAATCAATCGGTGATAATTTCCTTCTCTGTCATGGCTCCTTTCATGACAATATCCTGAAAATCATATGCAGATTCCAAAGGTCACTTGCACTATTCACTTTCCTTATACTGTCCTGTACATTTATAGCCTGACCTTTATCCATACAACCAGAGCCTCTTCACGTTGGTGACCATAGACCCATGCAGCACTCAAGAATTTTAAGTTCGTTTTCCTTCCTTCCCTCCCTTCCTCCCTGTCAAGTTAAATTTTCCTGTGGCAGCTGAGTACCGAGGGCTTAAAAAACATTCCAAATGAGCAGAAGGGAATTAACAGTCAAGGGATTATTTCATTTCAATCCTCAAAATAACTCCATGAAGTATATAATATGATCTCCATTTTGTAAGTTTAGAAACACTGAGGCATATTAGCTTGCCCAAGACCACCCAGATACTAAGTGGTAGAAACAACCAGTCCAAGGTTTTCCCTAGATCGGACCACCCCTCAAAGGGGCTGCTTTATGTGTCAGTGGCCCAGCAGACACTAGAGGGACATGTGTCTCAGATGCCCTAATTGCTGTACTGGTTGGGCCACTACCCTCGGAGACAGACTGAGATAGTCTTGGAAACAGTCCTGGGCATGTGAACTGTTATCATGAGTCTGAGCAAATAGGAGAGTCTTCCCAATTTGCTAGGACTGTGGCCCTGGGCCAGGCAGCTGTGGTGCTGGCTGGTGAGTGTGCTCACTCCCTTTCATGTTTTCATGTGTTCCATTTAGATCCCTATTGTGGGGTCAATGCAGGACTCAGATCCAGGGAAAGGCCCATGAATCACAGCTGCAAAACAATTCCATTTTGTTGGATACTCGCAGGTGAGTTAGCTTGAAAACAAATTATATATGCGAAGGGGTTGGATGAGTCCATCGTGGACAGGCCTGTAATATAGCAGGTTATTTCTTGTCCTTAATTACACTGTCCTCTGGTGGGGACAGAAAATAAGGTAAATCTATTACGTTCTGTCCTGAGTGCTGAGACCCCCGCCCTTGATTATTTCAACTTTTAAAATACTTATTTTGTTCGCATGAATGTGATTGTTGTTTTAAATTTGTAAATTAATATAATTAACGAAGAAATCCTAACTGAAATGTGGGATTACATTTATTTGGCAACTACTCCATTAATGTCTAGCATCTAAAAAGCATTGTTAATCGTGTGCACACTGTTAATTATCTCAACATGTTTAATTGCTGTTTTCTTAAATAACTAGTAGGCCATATGTAAATGATCTTTCAAGCATTAACATTTCATTTTGTGAAAAACTAAAACACTGATTGTGTGATACATTAGACTGAACATGATCTTGGGGCCATTCATGCTGTATTATGAAAACAGGAAACCAAGCGAATGATTCCCCTTACCACCCCAACCAAAGACCCCAATGGCCCAGAGGGGCAAACATAACAACACTTAAAAGTACTACAGAATTGTTAAAAGAACAGTATATCTGCAGCATAAATTGTGAAATGTATGTTAGAATTATAGTTTTCCTGTTTACTCTGCAACTTTTTGTCAAGCTATGAAACAAAAGTAATGATCTCTAATATTCAGAGATATTATTCAGCAAATAATATTCAGCATTCGCTATATTCCAAGTCTTGTGCACAAGCTGAGTGCATTTTCTTTTTAAGATTTATTTATTTATCTAAGAGAGAGGAGAGAGAGAGAGAGAGAGAGAGAGAGCATGAGCAGGGAGAGCAGCAGAGGGAAAGAATCTCAGGCAGACTCCCACTGAGCACAGAGCCCAACTAGGAGCTTGATCTGACAACTTTGAGTTCAGGACCTAAGCTGAGACCAAGAGTCAGACACTTAACCAACTGCGCCACCTAGCCACCCCAAGCTTAATGCATTTTCACTTTTCCATTTCATTCTCCCGAGAGACCTATGATGAAGATAATGTGATTATCACTCCATTTTATAAACCCGGGCAGGGACAATTAGGTAGCTTGCCCAAGGTCACATACTGGTGTGGTGGCCATTTGGGATGCTTCTCTAATACTTCCTAGTTTCCTCCTTTCATGTGGGATGGCCCAGTAGCCTCATGGATCCGGCGTAAAGAAAGACACACAAACACAGGTTTTAGGAGGCCAAGAAGGACCCTACCAGGCTCTAGGCTCTAATCCTGCCCTATCAAGAATAAGTCAGGGTTCTCCACCAACTTCCAAGCATAATATGGATCATGTCCCGGATGACTGCTTCACAGGGCGACTGGCTCATGCGGTGCAGTCCTGTCTTGGGTGAGACTATCTGAAACCTTACTGTTTCACAACCCTCTGATTCTCTCTGTGCACTTTACTCCACCTTGGAGAGAGTTTCTCTGCACACCCTTACCATCCCCATCAGCCCATTCCGCCCTGCTTGGAAGGCTCCCAACTATTCTTCAAAGCTTGGGTCACAAGTTCCATACTCTGTGAAACTTTTCCTAATCGCCCCAGATTGTGTTACTTGATTCTTGTGTTGAACGTTTCTCAGACAATAAACTTGTTGACCGTACCTACCATACCGTATTTCTCCAGGTAACCCTGCGACCTAGCAAGAGATCCATAAAGTGTCTTGAATACATGAGGAAGGACAGTTAGGGAAGGAAAAGGAAAGTAAAGGAGAGGAGGGAGACATGGGAAAGGAGAGAAAGAGAGAGAAAAGAAGGAAATAAAAGAAACTTAGGTTCCGGCCATACCCACTTTGTAGTACTGACCGGGGCATGGAGCTGTAGGCCAGATAGCCCCAAGAGGCTGTCCCCAGTGTGCAGAGCTGCTTTCTCTGTGACCATCCTCTTACTACTGCCCGGAGGCTGGCAGTATCTGGGGAAAGACATTTCTCTCAAGATCCCTGAAAGACTATAGAAGTCTCTGGAGTTCTCATTGACAACAAAAATGGCTTATGACAGTCATTACTTTGTGCATCAAGAACTCAGAGCAGTCATGAAATCCAACCCTCTCTAATCAGAGCACCCTGCAGTATCTGAGATGGGCTTGCCTTGAAACCTGAAAACAGCCTCCTGCTGAATATCGGTAGAAGGAAAATCTCATGGTGTTCCTCAGACAGCTCTGGAACTCCTGGCTTGTATTCTAGGAGCCAGGGGTGTAAACTCTCCAGAGCACTGAAATCTTTATTCCAGAATCCTGGATTCGCTGTCAAGGTGAGTCCTCCTCTAAGTGATTAATATGGCTGAATTATAAATTACAGATGGTCTGACTGACCTCTCTTTGTCAGAGAATCTTTGAGAAGGAGAAGTATTTCAAGCCTAAGACCAGTCTCACTTCCTGAGGCCAAAGGCTTGGAAACTAGACTTGCTCAAGCAGCCAAATGCTGACAGAAATTGGAGTGAAGCAGAATGGAGCTCTTTACTTAGAGGAGATAACATAATGTGGACTTTTCCAGTCTTTACTACACTGACGACGTGGCAGGGGTATTGCTATGCTAAGTATTTTTTGTTTGTTTGTTTGTTTTTAAGATTTATTTATTTGAGAGAGCATGTGGGGGAGGAGGAGCAGAGGGAGAGGGAAAGAATCTCAGGCAGACTCTGAGCTGAGCACAGGGCTAGGTGTGAGGCTTCCTCCCATGACCCCAGGATCACAATCTGAGCCAAAAGCAAAAGTTGGATGCTTAACTAACTGTACCACCCAGGTGCCCCATCCCCTGCTGAAGGTTTTACACAATTATCTTGTTCATTCTCATAACAACAACAAATTAGTTTTCAAATTAATTATGCCCAATGTACAACTGAGAAAACTGAGTCACAGGGCCATGGCACTGATAGGGCTCTGGGAAGCAGATGTTGAGATGGAGTTAGGAGTAGACATTAACTGTGGAGTCACACATGAGAAAGAACCAGGAAGGCAGCAGGACTGGTTAAGGGGAGTCATTGGGCAACTGTGTGGACTAGACAGAGACTAGTGTTAGTTCAACAGGGAGCAGAGCCAAGACTGCCCAGCAGAGGAGGCCCCACGCTGAAGGAATGCCTAGGCCCCTGCACACCATTGTGCTTGGTCACGGGAAGGGACTGTTTCTGAGGTAGCATGATTTTGGCCTGAAAGCCAAGGTGGATCCCGATAATAGCTAGAGAGTGTCAGCTCTCCACAGTCCTCCCACTTGAGCAGGAGCCCCCAGTTGAAGAGGAAGCTGAGAGGCATATCTCCATGTCTGCCACAGGCATTGAACATTTCCAGTCTAATAAATGGTAGGGAGTGGTGGGGCCAGCACGTGAACCCAGGTGGTAGGACTTGAGCCCCAGCCCCCGTAGCCATGGCTTTACTCTTGTTGTCCCTGGTGCCAGTCCAGAAACTGTAGGTGCTTCCACCTCACTTCTCTGCTGAGCTCTCTTGCACCCACTTGGCCCATGGAAAGGACATATGGGTCTCTCCGATGACCAGGACAGCTCTGCTGCTGGCCACCAATGGGAAGTGCTGATGTCGCCTTTTGGCCACTTAAACTTTGTAGCTGCAAAAGATGGGACCTGAGCTCTTTGCAATGATTCCCTGCTTTGTTGGCAGCTCTCTAGCCTTCCTCCCCTTCTAGGTCTGGATCACCCCACTTTCCAGCCTGAATTTTTCCAGGCAACAGCAAAGAAAAGCTTTATCTTAGCCTTTGTCAGTATCTTGACACATGGAACTCTGTCTTCATTTTTGCAGCAGTTCTATTGGAGTTGCGAGCCTGCTTTTTCATACCATCCCTTCTCTCAAAAAAACCAAGAACTGGTCTGAAAAGAACACTTGTGCCTACCCCTCCCCATTCAAAGTCAACCCTTCTGGCTGCCCTGAGTCCCAGCACCATCCTTCTTCTGCTAAGGGGCCACATTTACATCAGAATCTTACTGACCATGAATTAAACTTTAAATTGCCCAGCGGCTGCTCTTTCTCTCCCAAAATGCCTGTAGAGCCCTTCTACAAATAAAACATTGGTGGCCAGCCCCGATCCAGTACAACATGGCAGGGTCTCTACTCGGAAGGAGTCACGGAAGAGAAATAGCTCGGGAACCCTTGCTACATTGTCAATGAACTGACCAAGGAGCCATCAGAGAAAGAGATGCAGAGGCATGGAGGGGAGATTGCCCCCACCCTGACTGGGTATTGACTAGTTTCCAGCCAGGGATGACTTTCTACCCAGTGGTTCTCCTACTGAGTCAGCTGTCAGTGTATTAATGTGATCCCTGAGCAGCCCCAAGTGAATAATGATAACCTGGCACCGACACAATTACGCATTGACAATTTCAGGGCTGTTTCTGCCGGCTCCATCTGCCCCAGCCACACACAGCTTTCAAGCTTCAGTCCTATGTGGTTTCTCAATCATTCATGACCTGAAAAGGAGACAGCCACCTAACAGGGGTGTGGATCTAGCTTCTGTAAGGTCAACCTGAGCATGATGGGGCTGTGTCCCTTGAATATACTATCACCTTCCCCATATGGCAGCAAGGCACCACGGAGCCTGTCCACAGCATGATATGTTTTTCCCAATTGTTTTGACATTGAGGCTAGGCCTACAGCAATAACGCAATGGAAAATGTAGCTGAAGAGATGGTAACGTGCCACCTGGGGAATGAAGCAGCATCAAAAAATCTAATTTCATGAACAAATTTTCAGAGCACTCACTGATGGGACAACCATATTCGCCTAAATCTTTAACTGAGCATTTACAAACTATAACTCCATTAGATTTTAAAAACCAGACAATACTTGCAAATGTGTTTTCATAGAAATCTAATTAAAATAACCTGATACCTTATCATGTGAGAATTAAAAAAAAAAAAAAGACTATAAGCTACAGAACAAGAAAAAGCTGTAGTTCTATTTTTCCTGGTGGATATTGAACCAAAGAGATCTTAAAGCCGTATTGGAAATTAGGATAAAACCTGAAAAAATTTTGTGTGCCAGTTTTCATCTTCTGGTTATAGTCCATATGCTACTCCTTTCACACAAGGGCATTGTCTTCATGGCTTTTGTGAAGGGCACACTCAGGGCCCAGTGTCTCCTCAGGGACCTTTGCTTCGATCTCTGAAAGGGGCCTCGGGGCCCAGTGGGGAGATCAATCACTCAGGCATCTCCCAAGATACCAGGTCATGTGGCAAAAGTTCACCCTCCAGGATTCCTGGTTCTCAAGACCTCTGTGGCATCGATTGTCAACTTGACAAAGCAGCTGACTTTTTGTGTGCAATCCACAGACAGCATAATGCAGAGCAAATCATGAGAGGCCAACACAAAATCTCAGGCTTTCTCAAGAGGAAGAAGAATGGGCCTCATTTGCGGTAGGAAAAACCGCCAATATCAGGCACCATTTAATAACCGCATGAACGTGAAGCAGTTGAATAACACTTCTGGCCTCTGTTCGCTCATCTGTGGATGGGGTGGTTGCCCCATCTGGCAGTGGGTGAGCTGCCTCTGCAGAGCTCTAGCCCAGGATCTTGGGGCCCTGCTGTATCATCCCCAGGGAGCACTGTGAGGGGCTCTGTCATTGGCAGTCCCCTTCACCCCACATCCTCCAATCATTCAGTAACATAGACAAAGATCACATCTTTATATGATAATAATGGAATATGGTGAAAGGTCAATTAGACATAGGAGGAGGGTCTTTGAATAACATCCTCAACCCATCATTGCTCTAGGAAGAAAAGTATCCATTGCCAAAATCCAAACATGTCCTATAAAATGATAAATGCAGGAAGGCCATAGTGGAGCATGGTCACTTGGGCAAAGATTCTCAGATTATCAGGCCATCCTGGAAAAGAGCCACTAGGGGACCCCCAAAGAGAGTTCACAATATTTTGACATCTCGCAGAGGTTGGCTAGCCTGGGGCAAAGGAATTGTAACGTCCCAACCTAAGGTTCTGTATCATATTCATACAGGAAGAAATCACACTGAGCGAGAAATGGGGATCAGCAGATATGGACAGCTGGGGTTTTCCTAAGTATTTCTGGTCATATTAATAGCAGTTCGATGAGAGAGAGAAAACCAAAGAAAGCTCTGTAGTCAGAATTCTTTAATTCCACACAGTCAACTCTTAATGCTGGATCAAGGAAAATGCTAGACTTTTGACATATATCATTAATTCCTCGTCCCAGCATTTCAAAGTCCAAGTTATATCATATCTCTTTCTCTACACTGGGAAATAGAAGCATGACTTGTCCAAGGTCATGGTTACTTGGATTTTATCTCAAGTCTGCCTCATTCCCACACTGACAATTTTCTCTAAGATTATATTCCTTAAAGAAAAGAAAGAGCAAGGAGGTATTTTTTGAGGGGTGGTGGTGGTGGTGGTATTTCAAGAATTAAAAAGAAAACTTGCCAAGAAAAGCCATAGAAATCACAAGGCCTGCATGTGTATGGGCAGTGTTAATCTAATGGTGCTCCCATGCTTCCAAGCCTGGGCAAAATTAACATTTCAAGGACTAGTGTAAGCCTAGGACAGAGCCAGAGCAAGTATATAATCACTCTATATTGAGGACAGAGGCCTCACCCAACTAGGAAGTATCATTAGAGAATTTTTGCCCTGCCTTGTGGCCAATCCCAGGGTAAGCTCCTTCCCAGCTGGGCACCATGATTAGTCAGGTGGCCACAGAAAGGACCACCCTTTTCCAAACCCAGAGCTAACAAGCCTTTCAGGCCTCAGGGGCTTGCATTTAAAGGATGTAGAGCCTCCCACATTCAGAGGGGCAGCCCAGGCTTATCTCTCCCTCTGGTTCTTTGAAATCTGGAGAAACTTAAGCCCTGCCATTCTCCCTTCCTGGGAAACCCACCCTGCTCTTTCCAGCCAAGATTTTGTTTTTCACCATCCATGCTGAATCTCCAATGGGCATCCCCAGACACAACTTAACTTTGCATGACTGGACACCCTCCTCTCTTAGAATTACATCCCTCACCCCACCTCCACAGCAAATGGGTGTGCCAATAAATGGGCTCAAGCTTTTTCATGCCCATTGATCTTCTTTTGCTGTGATTAGGGTCTCCCTGGACTTGAAGGGCTACAAGTCTCATCTTTCCTTCTTAGTCTGTACCCCTCCTTCCTGAGTGCACATGGGTGGAGCAATCCTCTCCTGCATGCAGATGCTTCTGGGAATTCAGAGACCACAAATGGTCAGTACCTTCCCCCTGGACATGAGATCTCATAACTGGCTGAAGTTTCTCAAAACAAATTTTAGTATCCAGACAGAAGTTTTTTAAGAGTTTGAGCCATGTTGCGGTAAATGTGTTTATGTGAGAAACCCATTATGTCTGAAGCCTCCAGAGGACAGTATTCCTGTCACTCAGGTGATGCATCAGTCATGTGGAGGATGCTTGGAAATGCTCCTGTCTGAGGGGGCGGCAAAGACTCCCTGAGTCTGGGGTTCTCAGAGGTGAGAGCAAGAGGGAAGCAGGGCACCTGGCCGGTATTGCTCCTGAGGGACGGGGTAGCTCAGGAGGCCCCACAGTCCGTAAGTTACTAGAGGAAACAGGTCTCTGTCTCTGCCTCCACATTGGGGGGAGATAAATGGCACAAGCATTAGGTGTCAGGGGGGCAAAGCCATTGGCCAACTGCTCATTATTCGGAAATCAAGTGCAATTTTCTAATATGGAGAAATTGCAGGTTGATGTGATTCCAATGGAAACAAAATATAGTGGCTGATCCCTTCCATCATTCAAAGCCTGGTGTCAGCAGGAAATCCCTTTGCTGTGGGTTAAAATATGATGGTTTGAAAGGGTAGACTTTAAAACATAAATATCAGGTATTTGTGTTTTACTTTATGGAAATTCTTGACCATTTAGCTGTTTGGTAATTGCTATGTACAGCTGAGTAAATATATAGTGAGTTCCAAATCATTCAATACTGAGAAAATGGATATCTCCCTCTTTACCCTTGTTCTGTGTGTGTGTGTGTGTGCGTAATTTTTCCTTAGAACAACTTCTTTTGACACTGTGGTTTTCCATTCTCTCTAGCTATGACTAGAGGTCAGCTAGAATGTTGTGAAATGTCAGAACTGCCAAATAGTCTTCTTAATTTCCAATTCAGAAACACTGACCAAAGTGATGAGAAATAGGAAGGAAACTAGATTTCTCTGAGCACTAGTTGATTTTTACCATTACTCCAGCCCTTTCTTCTGAGCACATCGGACATCTCTCCAACTAAATACTTGCATTCCCTTCCTTTTTCCCCTTTGGCGGCTGTCTCCAGGGCTAGGCAGTGATTGGGAAGAAACTACTAGGGGGAGGTTTACCCAGGACACATGGAACCAGCTGCCTTGCTATATTGTGACTCAGGATCTTTACACTGGCCATGCCTTCAGAGTGGGAAACTGTCCCTACCTGCCACCCTTCTGGCCAAATTCTCTCTCATCCTTCAGATCTCTTGTTGAATGCCACACCGGCTTTATCTGACCCCTACAGATCAGGCCATATTCCTTGTGATTTGTTCTCACTGTACTCTAGACTTCTCTTTACAACTTACCATGAGGGGGTAGCAAAGGGAGTGAGTGGCTGGCAAGAGCCAGAGAGCAAGAACATGGGGGTCTTAGAAGGCCAAGGGAAACAACAGGGATCCAAACAACATGCATACAATGGTTCAGCCTGTTCTACAACATCAGGATGAAAGCAAGACATATGGGGGACAATTTCCAAAAAAGATAGCTGGGATAGACCTTTGGGGAAACATTTCTGTCTTTTTGCTCTGTGGAAATTTTTATTCTCCAAGCATCCCATCACTGCCCTAAACCCATTTTTACACTTATGCTGTATTTCAATCAAATTCTGCTGGGTTTATATATATATATATATATATATATATTCTGCTGGCTTTAAGATAATTTTCTGGCATGGATCTATTTCAAATTCCTGACTCATCTTCTTTACCTTTGTTTTCAGAACCTACATCCTCTTACAAGTTAACTCAGCTCCTGAGTTAATGTGTGCTCCTTGATGTTAAGGTATGCTCCTTGATGGCCCTACACACACCCTTCATATCCATAGCTGGGGTCTGGCCCACCGCCAGCCATTCTCAGCTAGACCTTAGAAAAAGTGGTCAGGCCTTAGTTTGTGTTCTGGGCTTTAGCGGAGAATTAAAATCTAAGAGAATTAAAAACAAGACAAGGTCTCAATCTTCGAGAGGACTGGTCTTTAGAACAAGTAGTTTTCTTTCTCTACTATGAGGCAGACACTCACCTCTTGAATTAAATAACCAGAGCTCCAAACTACCTAGAGCAAGAGTCTTATAGACAGGTTCTGAGGGTGGGAAAGGAACTCCTGAGTCTAGAATTAATCCTGAGTCTGGCTTCCAAAGTCAGACCTCTTCATCTGTGCGTAGGCGTGGATGGTATGTTCTCATGATGCCTCCATCTTTGTATCTTGCCAGGTTGGCTCTCCCTCCGATGTCCAAGTCACCCCTAGGAATTACTGACAACTTCAAAGACCAGAAGTCTCAGCCGGTGTCATTTCTTTTTAAGGGAAGTTGTGGCAGCTAATACGAGTGATTTTATTGCTACATACCAGGAATGACTGTGCATGTGGAAATGTGCCTTCCTCACCTGATAAGGAGTGCTACCCAACAGTTCCTTTGGGCTTTCACAGCTCATTATCACCTCGTTAGAGAGGATTGCAGGTTAAACTCTGGCACCAAAAATCCACTGTAGATAGGTCCTTAGTGACATGATTATTTGTGTTCTCCTCTTCAGAATTCAATTTACATGCTAATTACCTTTTGTGCATCTAAGCACATTTAACACATTTACCTGTATATAGTAGTGATTCTCTTCTTCCTCTTGAACTTCAATTTTGTTACGTTACCATCTCACTGAGAAGCAAGCATACTCCTTGGGCCTTTTAAGCACAAAACTGGAAGCACTCCTCTTTCAAAATTCAGGAAGTCCTGTTCATTAATTTGGTTTCCAGAAATGAGGAGCAAGGACCGAACTGTCTGCATTCGTCAACACGAGGGGGCCTTTCTCCTGCCTGAGTCATTTCACAAGGCAATATGGAAATTGGTTGTCTAACATTCAGTCCTGGAGATCAAGTGACGTCTCTCTATCCAAATGTGGCTCCAAAGTCTTCAAACAGTTACTAAGGGAACCATTTTGGCCTCTTTAGTGTGTTTGTGTGCAAGTGTTCTGAAGCACGAAATGCCAAACTGTGTGCATTAACCAAGGTCTGGTCCATGCAGATTTTACTCTACAGTTTTAATTCAAATGTAATTGACCATGACAATGCTGAAGGCGCTAAAACTCGTCCTTTATTGGAATTAACTGCAAAACATTTCACCCATTGGTGAGATATGTTGCATAGGAAAAGCTTATGCAAACATCCTGTTGAAAGTTCATAGATAGGAAAATTTCCTGGAAGAGCGTATAAATGGAACTCAGAGGATAGTGGCACAAAAGTGAGGCCCGAAGACCACGTGGGTCAGCTCTTACTCCTGTTTGATTTCCATCCTACATTTTTATGGACATTTAATAAGACGGGCTCCTGTGACAAGAGGAGCCGCTTTTGTGATGCTGATGCCTCCCAATTGCCTTTATGCTGCTTTTCCCTGAATGATTTATAGATTCCGCCTACACCGGGCATTCTACTAGGGACCTCAGTGTGGGAGTGAGAAGGATGACATATTTGGGATTCTATGAAACCACTTTCAGCATTTCTCCTAAATTGGATCCTGTGAGTCTTTCTCGGAAAATGTAATTGAAATTGGAGTCTGTATCTCTGGTTGAATGAGATGTTGTATGAGAAACCTGTCAGGACCCCAAAAGGCCAAATGGTGTCTGGATGTGTGTTTCAGCAGGGTAAGAAAGCCCTGATGTTGAACATGGGGTCTTGGAGACACCTCTTAAAGCATGCAAGTGCAATAAATCACTATTGGTGACCTCAGCAGATGCCCTGACCAGAAGGAATTTCTTGATCACCACCATCCTCACCACCACACTCTGCCCCAAATGATCTCCCTGAACATGCCACTCCTCAGATTTCTATCACAACTGCTACAAACTAACCTGAACTTAGCTTTTTACACAAGGATCTCTCTAGAAATAGAGCTCTTTGATATCATAATTGTGTTTCCTTTGTCTTTATCTTTCCATAGCTTAGAACTTAGTAGGTGCTCAATCAATGCTTGAGCTGAATAATAAAACACCCTCTATACTTCCTATGATTTATGGAAATAGGCTCTTGTTATAATCCTTGCTTGGGTTTACTTTCCTGCTCCCCCATTTCCCAGGCAGGTTAGTATTGAGGGAAAATCACTTACAAACTTAACGTGACACTCGGTTCTCTGGCCCTTACACCAGCGAGAACCATCACAGATTCGTGTGTCCAACTGATGGTAATGGTATAGTGTCTGCCATTGTGAAAGAAATCTGGGGCATTACACTTAGCAATCCATCCAGTTTCCAGTTCCAGAGTTGTCTGGAAGAGGGTTACACAATCTAAGGCAGGTGTCCGTCTGCCATAGAAGGAATGGAAGAACCACAGGTCTGGACAGTTAAGAAAGGAGAAATAATAATTAGCACTAGTTGATGCCCAGGGACCATCAATGCCCAAGATTCCAGGAAAGGAGCCTTTGAGTTTTTGTAAATGGTGTTGAGCAATCCCTTCATCAGACACCTGGATTCCACCTGAATCTGGGAAACCTCACACTCTTACCATCTCTTGTGTAAAGAGATGAAGCTGGTAAAATTGAAGTAAATGAAGTAGGGGCAGGTGGGAAGTTGGGAGTTAGGTGGAATAACAGGAAGGGTAGTGGTGTTTTGAGGGTCAGAGACCAGTGTAGAATACCTCTCATCTTATCCTCCACTCTCTGCTGCTGGGAAGTTACTGGACACTTCACAGATTGGCTTCAGGCAAGTAGGGCTTGATGGCTTGTCAAGCCTGAGACCCCCAGAAAAAACTCTGCCTAGTAGTGAGCCTGGGAGGGAGGTGAGTTGTGAGGGAAAAGGGACCTATTATTTCCTGAGCTCCTACTGTTGTTGAGCATTTTACATGCATTACTTTATTTAATAACTACAAAATCTTAGCAGCTAACTATTCTTGTCTCCGTTTTACAGAAGAGAAAACTGTGGGTTCTAAACAACTTGTGTAATTTAAGATTTATTAAGTAGCAGAACTGACTGTACTGTCTCATTCCAAAGTCTATGGTCCATTTATTTCACAAGGAGAGGAGAGAGGCAAAAATAAAAAAAGAGAGAGAGAGAGAGAGAGAAGACAAGGGACAAGGAGGAGAGAAAATACAGAAAAGAATAAAAGAAGAGGCATCTGGACTAGTGAGCCCCTTCCCCTGAGTATGCGTCAGAAATAGGTCTCAGGATAAATAACAATGAGCAGATCTACTTGCCTTCTGATTCTTCCTGCCTTAAACTAAGTTTTCATCTACATTTGTCTCTTCGTTTCCTTCAGAAAGTCACCTGAATTTTGGTGAATTTCTGTACAAATATGATTGACAAATTAGGCATAATGACTGCAAAAAAAACCACATTAATTTTAGGTCATTTGAGTAAATACACTTATAGTTTCATAATTCCTTATGGGAGAATGGTTGTTTCATAACAACCATAACACTTTTGTCTTGAGTCAAGGGGCATGACATAGGGTGACCTTCAGCATTGTGGACTTGTTCATGGTCAGTTCACACTGTCTAATCTATCTCTGGACTTGGGAGTTTGAGTCCTGGTTCTCACACCCATCACTGGTTAAATAAGTTCATTTAGGAAAGAACATTGAGATCCCATTGTTTGACATATTTACTGAAACATCATTCCCAGATTGATTTTGCCTTTTTAAACTTGAATATATTCTGATTATATTAATTTTTAATTTTAATTTAGTCACATCTGTCCATTTTTTTGAGAACTCTTTTAATGAACTGAAGATTAGAAAATTCTCCTTTATGCATAAACTTTCTAAACATTTATTTCTATTTTAATCAATTTTTGTGCAATTTTTAAACTAAGTCCATAAAATTCATTTTGCAGTATTGTATGAAGTGGGAATCTCATTTATTTCAGCAATAGTTGTCAAATAATCAACTTGTCCCTATTGATTTATGATGCTTCTTTTAGGCTGAAGTACTCTTTTTCAGCTCAAATATCTTGTCTATTATAACGTTATTCTCCAACAATTCTGGTTCATTTTATAGAGGGAGATCTTCTATAGGAATGCCAGAATTTATAAGTGGTTTCCCATTATTTGCCTTTTCCATCTCTCTCTCTCTTTTTCTTTCTCTCTTTCTCTCTCTCTGTTTTTCTTTTTTGTCTGTTCCTCCCCCATCTCAGACACTTCTAGCCAACACTACAAATCTTTGTCTTTCTGCTATCATCTTTGGTCCATTCTCCTGATTTCTGGAATAATTTCTCAAACATTTCCATCAACATTAATTCCATTTTCTACACTGTCAATTGTATTCCTTTTTGATACCAATGCCAATTTTAAACATGTGTATTAAACAAACAAACAAACAAATTTGACATATAGGTTTGGTGGGGCATGGTTGTGGCAAACTTTAAAATTTTTAGCTTATATTTTATCTTAAAATTTTGCCTTTTCATCTCACTTATTCTTTCCTTATATGTCATTTTCTTGTTTCCTGATTCTTCTATCTCATGGAGAATACAAATCCGGTATTTTTTAAAACCTGATCTATTTTCACAGCAACTGTCCAAGATGTGCTTTTCCTCTGAGTCCACCACATCTGTTATGCTGCAGAATTTTCTCATAAGGCACAATATTATGAGAAATTGTAATTCTCATTTACAATGAGAATTGCTGTAATTGTAATATACAGCAAGGCAGCAAAATAGTTGGCAGAGATCCAAATTTCCTCAGCACTTTCTCTGTAGCTTGTGGCCTCTGAAAGTTCTCAGATAAAGACTGCAGAGAACACACTCATATCTAATTTGTCACTAGTCTCTACTTGGCCCATTTAGGTCTAGAGGCACTCTCGAGTAAGAGGTCAGCCCAGGTCTCTGGCCCCAAAGATGCTTAAGAAATTTGAAGTTTTGTACATGACCCCTCTGCCATCCCTCCACCCCTAAACAGAAGCCAAAATTTTAACCTGTTTTCTTTCCACAATCAAAGCCCCATCCCCAAATATCTTTGTGAGGTTATTATCAGCCTGTGAATAGGGAGCCACCTTTAATGAGTACTCCTCACCCATGGGTGGGGTACGTGGACACCCCTAGATGGCCACAGACCCATTTGTATCCTAACAAGAAATCCCCCTTTAAGATAGAGCTGGAGGGAGGGTACCCATCCCTTGGCCCACACTCCATTGCAGGTGATTCCACTAGCCTGAAATGCAACTGAACCAGGCTGCCAACACCTAATTCTCCCAGTAGAGAATGAAAATTAGGCCACAGAGAACATGCGGTGATATGGAATCATTTTTCTGTTTCCCTTTTTAAAATAATTGTACACCCAAAAGACCATTTCTGTGCTCTTCCTATAGATCTCACCATCCCCACCCAGTCTAATATACTGACCATGGGAGGACTCTATCCCATAATGGCCCATCCCACCTTCTCTCGTGGTAGAGATGCTGAGTATGGAGGGCTACTTCCATGGGGATTTAGAAGGCCAGAAACAGTTGAGCAGCAGGGATTAAACATGGAAGGTAGATCTAAGGCTTCTGCTCAGTATGCCACTTACCTGCTCTACTCCACACTCCAGTATAGTGTGGGGCAAATTCAATGTATATAACCATCACCAGGGATCTAGTTAAAATGAAGATTCAAATTCATAGATCTGGGTGAAACATGAGATCTGGGTGTTTCTGAGAAGTCCCCAGCTGATCTTGGTGCTGTTGGTTCATGAAGCATACTCTGAGTTATAAGACTGTGAGTTCCTTCCCAGCAGGAACTATATGATGTGAGCTCAGCTCAGTGCCAAGATTACGATAGACACTTTTTGAGTTTCTTCCGCTGAACTGAAATAGTGTTCTGGATATGAAAGAACACATGGAAAACACAAAATATGTTTTTTATTCTGGCCATGTTGTTATCACACTTACATCTCTTTGTCTTAAAAGCCGACCTTCAGGCACTTTCAGATCTTAATGGCTGTGAGTAATGGATTTAGGGGAGAATTGATGGGTATATGCTAAATTGATTTGATCTCAAGACCAATTTTTCTTTCCAGTATATTGAGTCCTCAGTGACTCTCTGGCCCATGTGGCCCTGGACTGGTGATCACTCTACTTAACATAGGCATGTTCATAAACACATGTGACCAATATGTGTGTTCACACAGATACACACTGACCAGTCACAACCCATCACCAACCTCACAGTCCTACCGACAAAGGGTGCTGTCCATCGTGGCTTTCACACAACACTAGTCCTGGGGAACTTGAATCAGTTTTGATCCAGTAAGGAGACTGAAATCATACTAGTAACTTTAATAGAGAATATTTAATATACAGAATTACGTGCCAGGTATAAAGAAATCAACTAGATATCACAGAGGGAGCAAATGCAAGAAGCGTCTCCTACCCTAGAGTTTGGCATCAGAGGGAAGAGGTTGAAGCTATTCAAGCTTAGAAGCTCCAGAGGGGACCTGGAAGCCGAAACTCAGACCCCCAGCTCTGGTGTCTGAGCACGAAGGAGAGCATCCATGGGCTTGGGCCTGCCTGTCTAAGGAGATGGTGCCTGGTCAGTGCTGGGGTCTCTGGGAGGGATGTAACAAAGTTGGCTCCACAAGTGTTGGTAAAACTACAAACTGACAAGACCTGCTTATAGGAGGAAATCCCTGTGCTCAGGAGGGCAGTGTGGCTGGGATGACACAGGAAAAGGAAGTAGACAAGAAAGTGAAAGGAAACAAACAGGAAAGAGCACACCTGCCTTTCCCTTCTCCAGACCTGTGTCTTCCTCTAGGGTCCCCTACTTGGAGAGCCTAACAAGGAGCAGTTAGAAAAACAGAACCATGGCTTGCAGAGACCCTCCCTCAACAGCACAAAATACAGAAAAGTACAGAAAGGGTTTGGAGACATACCATAACTAGGATCTCAACAACTGAGGCACACATGGAAGATATATAGATACGTAGATTTGGGGAAAGTTGGGTTAAGTAAATGTGAAAAATCAAACTAAAACTATAAACTATCCTATTTATTAAATCATGACACCTTATAGATTTTTACCAGCTGAACAAAGCTTTTATTGCTGTGGAGAAAAAGGGATTGCCATCCAAGAATGCAGAAGCCCACTGGAGGGAAGAAGGGGAATAGGACTTAGAGACATTCTCATTTTCCACCAAAAGAGAAGGGGAGATAAAAATTTTTCAGGTTCTGGGAGGTGGAAGTCTTTTCACGATAGTGAAAGAAGCCAAGATATCAGATACGAGAATTTTGGTTGCTAAAGCTCTAGAAGAAGATCAAAGAGTGACAGACCTCAAGGAGGTTGAGGGGAAGCTATGTTTGGAATTCCTGGAGAGGACCACCTTACCACAGGCCTGGGAAAGGGCACGGGAGTAGCCTTCTGTGTGTTAAGGAAGAAGGACATCCAGAGACAACATCTTGCTCTCTGTCTGCACTCATGTGGCATAGAAGAAACCCAAGATTCACTGTGCTTCTAGGATGCAGGAGGAAGGTGGTCTAGAACTAAGATCCATGGGCTTTCTCTGGATCAGTGTGTATAGAAAAGGAGTTATTGTGGCAGAAAAGGAGTTTCTTGTATTGACCATTCATATGGGGATTTTGAAGGACCAGCAGGAGCCATAGTGAGGCTAGTTATCAACAGACCTCCAGGGAGCTATGATATAAAAATAGGTCATGAATTGCAACAGCCATGAACTTGAGTAGCTGATGCTAGCTGGCTGCCAAGTGTCCAGGCAAAGTAATGGATGTCACCAGAGAGGTGTCATGAATCCAGAGGATAGGTCAAGCAAGAATTCTTTTGCAGAGAGTTGCAAGAACTCTTTGAAGCAGTGGATTCAGCCTCCCTGAGGAGCTAAGGAAATCTTCACCAAAAGAAAAATCAACCCTGGCAAGGAGTTTGAATTTTGAATTTGACTGAATATTTATTAGTTTGTCAAATAACATTCAACTGAAAGTGATTTTTTTTGAATGGGGAAAAATGAGATAACAGATGACAAGATTTGTCACCACCCCCTACATACTCACACAATCTAGGTGTTTATGGAGGATTGGGAATAAGAAGTAAAAAATAAAATTAATCATTTAGAAAGATTTCTCCCTTTTTCTATCCCTGAGCATAGCATGCAAGTTTCAATACCTTTACCACACAATCTGTCAGATGTCTGCATCACCCAACTTTTCCAAACCTTTAATATAATAGTGAGCATGTGACTTTCCAAGAGAGGAAGAACTCTGTTCCCCCAGGAAATGTCCTCAGACAAGTGTACCGTTGACCACCATTTGAAGTCTAGATCATAATGAATGATAATACCCATCACTGGCTGAACACCTACTGTATTCGAATCACTGCGAAGTTTGCTAACAGGAATCATCACTAATCTTCAAAGAGGGGAGGTTGTGTTATACCCATGCTATGGCTGAAGAAAATAAGTCTCAGAGAGGGTAATTAGTAGTCAAGATCACATATCTTTATTTCAGTGAAACTAGAATTTGAGTTCAGATCTGTCTAGTCTCAAACCCACTCTATAAGCCAATAGACCTCCAAAATAACCACAGGTGCCCAAAACCAAACCAAAAACTCTCGGACCATATGCACTCCGTGAATGGTCAGCCAATATTATCTCCGTCCTTAAGACAAATACAAGAAAATAATTTAGAAATATAATAGTACAGAGGTCTAAGAGAAAGCATTTATCACTTCATCCTAGATCATCTGC
This sequence comes from Lontra canadensis, assembly GCF_010015895.1. Classification (NCBI taxonomy): domain Eukaryota; kingdom Metazoa; phylum Chordata; class Mammalia; order Carnivora; family Mustelidae; genus Lontra; species Lontra canadensis. Next base: position 33,010,626 of record NW_022630997.1, read on the forward strand.
AGAAAAATAGTTTGCATTCTTATCTACCCAATTTTTCCTTCACAATTGTCAAGTATTATCTCTAGATCTAAATTAATTAAAGTTGGCCAGAGGGGACAAAGACAAGGAAACACATTTCGTGAGAACATATTAGATGCTGTTACCCACTGGTGCTGCTCTCAATCATTGAGGGAGTCGCAGAGAGCACCATCAAGCTGATTTTTATTCCCTGTCTTCCCCAGTAGTTCATATTCCTATTATCTCTAGCATCTCACATTCTTTCAACTCTTCCATTTTAAACTGGCACATCTATACCCATCCAGCTGTCTGCCTCTCTCCATCCCTTCCACGATATTTTAGGGAGCTGAGACAGGATTCCCTGCTTTTAATTTGTTGCCTTCCATTCATTCCCCATGGCACCCTGACTCCTGAGCTCCCCTCTGCATTAAACAGCTCAGGCAAAAGCCATCTATGACTGACTAATAATCAAATGTTCAGTTCCTATCTTATTTGGTTTCTCTGTAGAAGCTGACCCTGGTGCCGACCCCATCATTTCTGAAAACTTCTCTTTCCTTCCTCGATGCCTTTGATGTGATTCTCCCATGCTTCTCATACCTCTGACAGCTCTTTTTTTCTGTTTATCAAGCCTTCTTCCTTTTACTTCTCTAAAATGATTCTCAGTATGTCTCTACCTACTTAAAACTAACCTTATAAATACCAATCTTTCCCCAACTCTTAGCTCCTGAACCAATGAAATCTCTAGTTACCTACTGAACATCTGCATTTGGCTGTCTTCCAGCTGTGCTGACACTAATAACTTTAAAGTCAGTTTCATATTCTACCCCTCAAACCTGGAGTTCATCCTTTGCCCAGTTTTGCGAAAGCAGTCGTAAGAGACAGCTGAAGTCCTCAAACCAGATAATCGGAGTGCTGCTCTGAGCTACTCTTTTTTGGTTATGCCCCCTTTCTGCTCAGACCCAAGGCTAGCAAACCCATCTCAACAGCCTTTGTCCTCCTCCAGGTGAGAATCACCTTTCAACAGCACTGTCCCAATTGCTCACCAAATATGTCTCCACCTCTACTCTTCATCCCTCCTGTATTTCCTACAGTGTACTGACAAGATGACCTTTCTAAAACACTTACTTTCATAAAACTCCTCGATAACTAGGAATCTGATAGCTTCCTGCTACCTCGTTATTATGTTGTAAATTTCCACGGCACAAGGGATTCTTTTTTGCAAATTCACCTTGCAAATTTTGCAAATTCACCTTTCTCCTCTTCCACGCCCTCCTGTCTATATGTATCATAATTCTCCTTGTTGCCTGTAACATGTCGTGAAACTTCAAAACTGCATGTCTTTGCTCATATTGCTTTCTTTCTTTATGATTCAACTCTGTTAAGACCCATTTCAAATGTCACATCCTTTCTGCTGTTCTCCGGGATCCTCAAACAAAATCGATCTTCTCTGTGTAGAGTGTCAGCATAGTGCCCAAACACAAACTGTTGTACATAGTTAGAAAAAGGACTGTTTTTCATTCTTGTATCTCTGTATTGGTTAAACTCCATGACCAACTGTTTTACTCTCAGGTAATAATAATTTCTCTTGTTTCTTTAGTTTGCAAACATAGCCTCAATTCAGAAATTAGAAATGTCAAGTTCCAAAACCGTAATAATCTTCAAAGATATTATCGGCTACTTGTGGTGGAAGAAAGAAGTCACAGTTCTTCTCTTTTTATTAATCTTTTGAGGGAGACCGAAGAAGAAAACTTGACAGGGAAGTTCTTACTAGAACTGGTACTTCCACCAAAAGTCTTAGCAGTCATGGGCCCCCAGCAAACGTGGGCAGTGAGTCCCATGGGTACTGCTCCACAACTTTGGAGGCCCCCACTTTTCCCCAGTGTACTGTCATCAGAGGTCCACTTTCCATCGTGTTACTGGAATTCCACCACCTTTTTACATAGCGTTCTAAGAAGGCCATCAAATAGCTCTGAGCAGGTTCTCTCTTCTGCAAAGTACACATCTAGTTCCCAGAAAAATGTCTATTCCTCTTTGAATTGCCAACAGAGGTGAATTATGTTGCTTCCCAGAAGCACCAGCAACCACCCTTGTTTGTTACTAGGGGAGGGTTTGTTTTTCCTGCCCTTTACACACCCTGACAGGATTCAATCCCCTTTCAGCTTCTCTCACTTTTCAAGCCCTGTGTGAAGTTCCTGTGAAAGTCCCATCTCCAGCTTCGAAGGGAAAGATGCAGCATCTTCACCCCACTATGCCACCCACTCCCACCCCTGGTCGGTACCAAGGAGATCAGGTACCACATCAGTTCTTGCCAAAAATATTTCATCATGAAATCTTAACTTTTTCTCCAGTTTCTCAATTTTTATAGTCTAGATCTGTGTCTGGATTTGCTCTTTAAGATGACCCTGAGTCATGAAATCAATTATCAGCTGTTTATTGTGAAATCCTGCCTTTTAGCATGGTATAATTCACTTTTTAATTAGCATCTTCGGTACTTTGGTTTCTGGTTAAAATTTTTATTTTAATATCCGGTTACATGGAAATCTACACACAGGCTTATAACACAGCTGGGAGCACACAAATGCTTCTTCTAAGTAATCTCAAATCTGGATTAGCTCTACTTCCTGAGATTACCAAGCAATCTAGTGTCAACGAATCAGTTATGGCATGAAGAGTGCTTAGATTTTTGCTCCTGGGCTGTGACAGTTCAAAAAGTCTGGGATTGGCCTCTAGTAAGGAGGAATGAGTTCTTTTTTTTTTTTTTTTTATATTTTATTTATTATTTGACAGAGAGAGCACAAGTAGGCAGAGCAGCAGGCAGAGGAAGAAGAAGGCTCCCAGCTCAGGGAGCCAGATGTGGGGCTTGATCCCAGGACCCCGGGATCATGACCTGAGCCGAAGGCAGCCACTTAACTGACTGAGCTACCCAGGTGCCCCAGGAATCAGTTCTTAATAAACTGATGTACCCAAAAGTATTAACTATGGACTCTGAATTAGCTTAAAACCAAAACAAAATGAGAGAAAACCACAATACTCTCTTTTGGCTGTACCACTGAATTTGATTCAATATTATTATGTTTAGGATTCTTGCATTGAAACTATTTTATAGATGTCCAGCATAATAATACCAACTTGTCCATTAATAAAAGATATGTTAAATGATGTAATTTTATCATGTAGGTACACTTTTTCTTTTTCAAAACTGTCTTAATGTGAGTGATAACTTATAGGGTGACTCTAACAGTAAATAAAAAAGAAAAAAAAAAAAACCACACACATAACAAAGGCATCTAACAAAATACCACAGAGTGAGACAGGAAGAACACAGCCCAAAGACTCAGAGAAGGAGCAACACTCTGGGCACGATAAGGAAATTACCAATAGTGAGTTGAGAATTAAATATCAAGAGCATTTTGGCATCTTCAATAAAAGAGAAGAAGACATGTATCCTCAGTGAAACAAGGTTAGAACATGTTAAGACAATGAGAAATAGAGACAGAAATTCAACTGAATGAGAGGGAATGAAGACTGAGGTTTACAGGGAAGTGGATAATTGGAGAAGGACTTGCAAGGCATCTAAACAAACAACAGAATTAAAATTCATGTTAGAGAGTAAAAAAGAGCAGAACTGAAGTGACCGAACATAACATCAGTAGGACTTGCATATCCAAGGGCAATTTAAAACCACACATTTAACTTGCCTCCCTGATCACCTCACGAGAATGCATCATGAGATATAAAATTGAGAGAAACCTGTATCACCACTTGGAACTAAGGAAACATGGCGCTCAAAGGCAAGACAAAAATTCAAAGACTCTGTGAATCCAGACCTCTGGATAAAACAAAGGGCCACCTGGCTCTTGCAGAGCTCCCTGTGCTTGGGGGTGGATGGAGTTCTCCAGCAAATTCCCATCATCAATTCCAGGTTTCAAGAAGCAGGGCCTGAAGGCAAGTTTCGGTCATTACATACCAAGCACAGTTCAAATATTGCCCTGCAAAGGCCCATGGTAACCAGCACTTGTTGACATGGCATCAAATAAAGGAGAAGAATTTGCTCCAACTGGCTCCTAATCAGGGAAGATTGATCTCCTCACAAAACATGTATTCTAATCCAGGTATCTCTGTACTATCACCACCGGTAGAAACAATAAAAGCAATGACAAGGAATGAGAGATAGAGAGAGGGAAGAGAGAGAGCAGAAAGACAGACAAGGACTTCACCAGAGCATGCACATACATTTACCTCTTTGTCACTCTCTCGTCTACTCGGACCACTCTACTCCACACACAAAAGAAATAGTCAGCTCCCCTCACTCACTTATCCAGCCCTAGAAACCAGAATGATGCTCTGTGTGGTCTCTAACCATGCCCATCTTGACTTCCAATCTCAGACACAGAGTTACCTTTTTTTTTTTTTTTTAAAGATTTTATTTATTTATTTGACAGACAGAGATCAGAGATCAGAGATCACAAGTAGGCAGAGAGGCAGGCAGAGAGAGAGGAAGCAGGCTCCCTGCTGAGCAGAGAGCCTGATGCAGGGCTCCATCCCAGGACTCCATGACCTGACCTGAAGGCAGAGGCTTTAACACACCCAGCCACCCAGGCACCCCACAGAGATACCTTTTGAATGAGAATGAACAGAAAACTAAACAACACATGATTTCTAAAGAAATTAAGAAATGACATGAAAGGTTGTTTTCTAAAACAAAGCATTTTAAGGGCAAAAAAAAAAAAAAAAAAACCCTTCAAGAAATATCTTGCTTCCTATATTTATCAAGACCTGAGTTCAAAATAAATGTGTGAAAGGAAAAGAAATGAACCATCAGTAAATACTGTGTTCAGAAGAAAATTGAGATGATCTGAAAGCATAAAGTCAATGAAGGTCAGAAATATCAGGTTAGAAACTGTGGAAAACGAATAATCACTTAAAAATCTAGTTTGTAAAATATCAAATAGAGCTCAGGCAGAAATGGTAAAAAGATGAATATAAGTTCAAGAAGAGAATCTACACCTGGGTGGCTCAGTCTGTTAAGCATCTCAGGTAATGATCCCAGGGTTCTGGGATCAAACTCCACGTTGGGCTCCCTGCTCAGTGCAGAATCTGCTTTTCCTTCTCCTCCCCTCTTGTGCTCTCTCTCGCTATCTCTGTCTCTGTCTTTCTCTCTCTCTCAAATAAATAAATAAAATCTTAAAAAAAAAGAGAGAGAATCTATGAAGACAGTATTTCTGTGGAAAGACACACACATATAAGAAGACTACTACAGAACACATGAATAAGCAATAAATAAAGAAAAAAATTCTACGAGTTGAGGATTGAAGCATAACATTGAAAATATTATTAAAGAGGTCTACCCAGATTGGTGACGGTGAACTTTCTGAACCTAAAAAAATTAAAGGAAAAGAATAAATCTGAGTTCTCATTTAAATGACTCACTATGCATAAATATTTTCCTCTTCCTTCTCTCAGAACTTTATGAAAATGACAAAATTATTCTGAGATGGGAGAAAATGGTAATGATACAATATGAAGATGAATGCCTTCAAAATCAAAGAAATATAGAGTATTTTTAGAAGATATTTTGCTAATGGAATTATACTGATACCTAAACTTAATGTAGCTGAGGATCCTTGAAATCTATCAAATAGAGGAAGGAATCTCTGAAAAATTGAGTTTTCAAAAAAAAAAAAAAAGTCCCTCAAAAACAAGAGCACAGAGATCAAGACCGTGGAGCTGGAACAGTGTGAGCGACCTTCCTGTGTAATTTTAAGATTACAAAGTATTTGCGGCCATCCCCTGCTCTCAGTTCTGCTGTCCAAGTGGATAAAGCCTGCAGGACCACTTTTTATAGACTGTGGGAATTCTGCAAAGGGGCCTATAAGATGGTGACTCTGGGCTCTTGGGGTGGGGGACAGGCCTCTTACATTGTCCAGATAGTCTTCTTCTGCACCTCTAAGTAAAGCGAGTCTGCTTTTAAGTTCCCATCCAGTAAGCGCAGTTGGTTTCAGCATTCATTACTGTGGCAGTAATAACTGTCACACATGCTCAGGAAACTCCCATGAACAATGATCACAGCTGAATCTATAAGCTCATTAATACATGGAAATGAAGAAGAAAATAAAAATCAGACTTTGGAGGAAAAAAAGCAATTTAAAAAACTCAATACCATGAAAGGAAGAAATCAAATAAATTAGGGTAACTAATATCAACAGGATCAGAGTGTTACAGCATTGAGCATGGAAAGGTTTTAACTATTTTATATTCATATTTTCATAGAGATGAAAGGATGCTCAGAAAAATAGAAAGTAATTATTTCTTTAAAAATATGATTAGGGACGCCTGGGTGGCTCAGTTGGTTGGCTCAGGTCATGATCCTGGAGTCCTGGGATCGAGTCCCACATCCGGCTCCCAGCTCCACGGGGAGTCTGCTTCTCTCTCTGACCTTCTCCTCGCTCGTGCTCTCTCTCACTGCCTCTCTCTCTCTCTCAAATAAATGAATAAAATCTTAAAAAAATATGATTACTAAGATTAAAAATTACAACAACAATACAAATATTGGATAGCAGAATTGTCAGGGATAAAGATTATTTTGGTGATTGGGAAGATAAAACTGAAAAATTATTCCAAGGGACAGTTTAAAAAGTCAAATCAATAAGAATTAAAAGACACAAAGCAGAAGACATGGTGGTTATATTTATAATAACCAATATCCTTTTAAGATTCCTACTGACATCCAACTTTTTATCTAAAATCCTGGAGTCTAGGGGCACCTGTGTGGCTCAGTGGGTTAAAGCCTCTGCCTTTGGCTCAGGTCATGATCTCAGGGTCGTGGGATCAAGCCCCGCATTGGGTTCTCTGCTCAGCCGGAGCCTGCTTCCCCCTTTCTCTCTGCCTGCTTCTCTGCCTACTTGTGATCTGTCTGTCAAATAAATGAATTAAATCTTAAAAAAATAAAATAAAATAAAATAAAATAAAATCCTGGAGTCTAGAAAATAGCAAACAAGAATAAAGAAGTTTGAATGAAAAAAGTCTTATTCTTATCACGGGGGGGGTGGACATTTTAGACATCAATGAAAAGAAACTACATATTGCTTACACTTACTTTTTTGTCAAATGTATTCACAAATATATGAACTGAGAAATGAATCTTTATATGTAGAGGATATATAATGACAAAAGTAACTAACTTTAAATAGTTACAGATAATGAAGCTTTGGAACTTAAGTGAGTGTTCTCTTTCTGAAAAACAAGGGTCCAGGAGGAAAAGAAAAATTCAAAACATACTAGAATTCTTGCGTTGTTACAGGAGCCTAGGGATAGGCTATAGTTAGCAACCTACTTTTGACATCGGTGGGAAATTCAAGTTTAAAAGCATTTGCTTCAAAGTCAATGTAACAACTAGTAGAACAGATATGTGGAGCCCAGTCCACAAAAACAATAGCAAAAAAATCAACCCGATAAAACTCAGGTGGAGGAACAAGAATCCATTGTAACTTAATGAAACAAAACCTGATAAAGAAGAAACATATCCTGCATCCAGAAATATTGTTGATTGTATTTGATGAAAGTACACTGGAAATATCAGATAAAAATGCAATAAAATTTCTTTTATTTGCTTAGCTGAATTCTCAAAGACATTAGAGAAATATTCATAGCCTAACATCTAAGAGGAAAACTATAACGGGACTTGTAAGCTACAGCTGAAGACCCGGCTGTTGTTCTAAGGGCATATTTCAGTAATAACAAACCCAGGTTTGACCCTTAACCTCAGGAGAAAATGTCTTTGGTGCATATAGGCCAGGGTTAGACTGAATCTAACATATGAATCCCTCAGAGGGTTAACAACTTCAAAGAGTTACCTGTTTTGAAAGACAAATAATAAGAAACTTTGACTGCCTGGATCATGATGCTGGGTAAATAAAACAGTCTCTTCCAAAAAGTCATAATTGCCAGTATCTTGCCCAGACACAGGTAAGGGGTTAAAATTTACTTGAATGTTCCAGAAAGTACAAATTCTGGATATGAACTTAAAATGATTCTAGGTCCTTGAAATCCTTTTCAGGAGAAAAAGGAAGTCAGCTTTCTCAACCTAGTCAGAAATAAATACTTGGTAAAAATGAGCTACCATATAGAAAGTCACTGTGAGCTGAAGTGAGCCCAAACAATAATCAAGAGAATTAAATCTTCAAGGAGTTCAGACAGAGGAATTATTAGATACAGAACATAAAACCTTTACTTAAATGATTTAAGGAAATAAAAGAGAATCTAAAATATGCAAAAGAAGATTCTACTTATGAAGAACAAGAGTATTTGAAAAGTAAGCCCCAAATTGCACTTCGGGAAATTAAAACTTATATTCCCTTAAATAAAAATTCAGTGAAGAGATTAAAAAGCAAAATAGATAACTGGATAGAGAAATAGTCAAGTTAGAGAGCAATCTCAAGAAATTACCCAGGAGGCAGCACAGAAATGAAACGAATGAAAGACAGGTTGAGAGACAATGGTGGATAGACTGGTAAGGACCAACTATATGCAACTGGGGTCTAGAAAAAAAGACTATAGAGAGTGAAGCAAAAGAACAATATTATTAGGAGTTAATTCTAGAATCAATCAAATACCTTGCTTTTCAGATCTTAGAACTGAAACAAATCCTAATCAGGAAAAATAAAAAGAAAATGATAGCTGAGTGTTAGCTCCTGTAACAAACCCTAAAATTTTTAATGACTCAAACCTGATAAAAGTTTATTTCTTGCTCATATAAAATCCAAAATGGGAATGGCAATTGTTAAGCGCCATTTATCATTTCTGCTCATATTCTTTTAGCTAGGAAATACACAACAATTTTCCAAAGAAGGATGGGAAAGGGAGTGTAGCTTTGCAGCCAGGAAAAGTAAGAAAAGGACAGTGATGAATGCATAGCTCTTTATCTGATACATCTTACCTTTCTCATCATGAAATATTCATTTTATCCTTCCCCTGTGCACAGAGATAACCCAAATGCCTATCCAGTCCTTGAATCTGGTTCAATGTTGAGTATTTCCAGATGATTCTCATTCCTCCCACCAGGTTTGTTTGTAGCTCCCTATAGGCCAGTGATCTATGAATAAAAATAATATGTTATCTGCCCTCTCTTATACACAAAGGTGGAGAAGGCTCAGAGTATCCATAATAAACACTTTCATTGTGAAAAGGTGAGTCACTTGTTCATAGGACTAACAAAATCTGACTGCACAGGCTTTGTGAAAACCACCTCCTTGTCTATGGGCGAAGTTCCTTAGAGTGATTTTCATTCTTCTCTCTGGCCATGTGTGAAATGGGTGAAGGCACACAGGTTTGAGGAGATATTAGGAGTTATTATAAAGTTATGTAGTAACCAAACTGGACTACTAATACTTCACTCCTAAGGGTGCCAAGGTTTTGATGGTGGCACTTGATGATGGAACAAGTGTTTTTGTGTTATTTAAGGTGCTTCGGAGCAGCAGAAAGAATTCTAATTTATTTGTAACATAAAAGGTACAAAAATGCATAGAAATAGATGAATAAATAGGTCATTGAAACAGAGCAAGAGAGTCTAAGTATGTATGTCAATTAAACACATGCAGAAAGGGCTTTTTTCAAATCAGTGAGAAAGGAATAGATTATTCAATTATTCAGTAAATGGCACTGGAACAACTCATGATTCATTTGGGAACAAGATATAAATACTTCACACCATTCACAGAAAATTCTAGGTAAATGACTTTCCTTTTTTAATGCTATAAAATACACGATAAAATGCATCAGAGAATATTATCATATTCTTATATAGGGTAAGATCTTTCTTAATCAATATAAAAAAATCCCAGCAACTACAAAGTAAATGATTGGCCAATTTGATTATAAACCCTTTTAATAATTTTTTTTCTTTTATTTTACAGATGATTTAATAAGCAAAACCAGCAGGCAAGGAAGCCTGGAAAATATAGTCCTCTGAAATACAGAGCAGGGGGAATAAGAGGAAGGGATTTGATAACAAACAGACAAATAGAGTGGGCAGAGCTCATTCTAGACTGAAGAATGGAGTTCATTAAATGAGCAGGTCAATTCACACAAAAGGCAACTCTTACTGACATTCCACCAAAGGGAAAAGCTAACCGGGCCACTGGATCTGTATCAATGTTATCAGTTGTGGAAAAAGACAAGATTAAAAACAATGACCTCAGGTTTAGTACTTGAGATCATCCATGTTTCAAATGTGCAACATTTTGCTTACATGAAAGACAATGGTTGTGTCTATTTCAGGCCGAGAAACACACCAGGTGTTGTTGAAAACCGTGTAATCACAACGGGCCACTTAAATTTGAATGGTGCTTTGATACCTGCACAGAGCTTTCTGTTGTGTTATCTCATTTAATCCTCTCAAAACTATTAGCCTGATAATATTGACCTTCTTTATCTAAGAGAAATAAAGTTTGAGAGAGAGTTAGACAATGTCCAGAATGTCAGACAGCGAGCAGTCAGGATTCAAATCCAGATCTTTCTCCGACATGACATTAAAACATTAACATTTCTACCCTGTCACAGTGACCTCTCATTCAAGGGAGTTTAAAAGAGTCTGTAAATAAGCTTAAAAGACATCACAGTTTGAAATAAATGATTTGTAACACATGCAATCCACAAAGCATTTCTGAGCACATTATACACTCTATAATGTGCCCCTTTGTACCAATGTGGAGGCCGAGAAAAATTAAGGCCATCCCACCTCAGGTTTAGCCTTAGCATAAATACAGCCATCTTAGCTCTAGCAGCCATCTCAGACCCCTGTGCCCAAGGGCTGAACTTTCCCCTACTTTACTTTAGTTCAAGGACCCCCACCCTGCTTTAGTAACAAGAACCCCCACCCTGCTTTGGTTCCAGAGACCCCCCACCCTGCTTTAGTAACAGGAAGCCCCACCCTGCTTTAGTTCCAGAGAGCCCCACTTTAGTAACAGGAACCCATAAATACCCCTGCCTTAACTAAGCTCGGGGTCCAAGTCCCTACTCCACTGTGTCGGGTATACTTGGGCCCAAGCTTAAGCTTGTTAAATAAACCCTCGGGTGATTGCATCGGTGTTGGCTTCTCGGTGGTCTCTCGGATGCGAAAACTCGGGCACAACACCAAGATAAAAGACAGACAGACAGAAAAATAGGTAAATGACAGAAACAGACAACTTGAAGATAAAATATAAAGGCACACAGAAATATATTAAATTCTATTCTCCCATACTGATAATTTAAAAATGCAAATTGAAAATTTGTATTTCATGCCTATCTATTTGGTGAAGACCAGGTGGTCTGGTTCTATTCTGTGTTGGATATTTACATATTTGAATTTTATAATGTCTCATTTTGGTAATCAGAATACAAGAGAAGTACTACCGATTGATTAGCAATCGATTAGAAAGCAGCTTATGTCCTATTTTCTACTAACCAAGACCAAGAACTTGCCAGAGAAGAAAGTAAGGCTTTGGCTTCCATTCCCATTTCTACTAGAAAAGATCTGAGTAGATGTTTAGTCTCCGGATAAGAGGTCATGAAAAATACAAAAATTTTTCTGTCAAGGAGGAAGAGAAGGTGAAAGAGGAGGAAGAAGAATAAAGAGGAAGAAGAAAGGAAAAGAAAACCGTGATAAAGGAAAGATAGAGGCCTTGGAACACCCCTGTTGAGTTGGAGGCACAAGGAGTGTGGAAGCAGCTTCAATCTGAAATCTCTTCCACCTCCAATTATCAATGTGGACATGCATCCTTTGTATAATGTGTGTGGCTCCCAATCTACTCATCTACACTGGTATTAAGGGATTCCTGTGAAAGCTTAAAAAAAAAAAAAAAGTCTGAGTGAGGCTCCTGTGTGGTGTGTGGGAGACAACTCCTTTTCCCATTGTGTAGGGTTCCTTCCGCCTTTTCTGTAAAAGGAACTTGCCTTCAAGGGTCTCCTCCCCCAATCCTTAGGTAATATGGCTGCAGGGACCCTAGGCTCGCTTCCCCTTCCCTCACCCCCATTGCCCAAACACTCAATCATTTTCTGTCTCTTCTCTGTCCTGTGCCTGGGTCTGCTCTGTCTTTCACGGTCTTACTGAGGACGCGTTTCCACAGGGCACATGAGAAATGGGCTGTGGGTCCTGCAGTTTGTATCTGTCAATTTAGATATCGAGTGAGAGACGTTTTATCAGAGCCACCTCCAAAACTGCTTCCTCGGCGCCTGTGCTTCCAATGCCAAAGACAATGATTGTCCGCTTGGGTCAGACTCCTGCTGCGGGGCCAGCCTGCTGGGGCTGCGGCTGCTCCCTAATATCAGGGCTCCCGCCGTAACTGCGCTCGTGGGGTTTGGAAAGGAAGGTCTATTCCCGGGAAAAGAGGGCAGTGGAAGAACGTTTCAGGTAGGTGGCAGCCACAGAGAGAAGCCTGGAAATAGAGTGCCACGAAAGACAAAGGAAGGAAAACTGCAGGATCCTTTTAGGAAGGATGGAAATTGGTAATGGTGACAAAGCCTGCAGGGTATGCAGGGTTGACAGCAGTCCCTGGATTTAACGGGGAGGCGGTCACAAATGACCTTGGTGAGAAGGTTTAGGTGACCCATGGGGAAGAAGTGAGAACGCAGTGGACTGAGCCCGGTGTGAGGGAGACTGAACTGACCAGGTCCGAGGGAGCAAAAATACTATTAACCCAGACAGAAAGAGCTACGAAGGTTTGACAAGAATGCTATCGAGTTCATTTGTTTTCTTGCTAAAGAACGACCATGGTCAGAGGCTAATCATCTCCTGACTTTACAATCCCTCATTTTCTACTGTCTGAAACTGGAAATAGAAGAGGCCCTGAGCTGATATCAGGGAGAGGACCACACTCTTGTGTTTTGGGGATTCAGGAATTCCCACACGCTCTTAGGAAAGCACATCCCTTCGCAATCCGAAGAACATACACAGGGACCACAAGAAATAAGGAACCCTTGCGACAAAACTTCTCACAGTATCCATACCAATAAGTTCATTTATACTAACAACGCCATGTTTGTTCAATTCCCTGAGCAAGGCATATTCCTTTACAGTCACAAAAACTTTTTCTTTCATCTGTAGCCTCTTTCTCCATCAGTCTGACAAAAACAAAACAAAAAAACAAAACAAAAAACCCCAAAAAATAAACAAAAAAAAACCCGGCCCTCTCTCCCTTAACATTTGTCTTTGTGGAGGTTTTCTGGAGTTACCAGAGCATTAATACTTCTTTTTCCTCCTAATTCTGCATCTCTGATTGCCCCTGATTCAACAGAGGCGCTGTACTAGGATGGTTGGTGCTGTCGCCTGAGGGACACCCCAGCTGTTACACTGAGCAGGTCAGCAAGCAGCATAGCCATTATAGGAAGCTCGCTGTGAGGTGTGGGGTATGGGGTGGGGAGCAAGGAGGGGAGCAGGGTTCAAGGACAGCACTGCCTTCTTCCCTAACCGGTTGCCGTACAGGTGTTAGCCCACCTATAGGAAATACCTGTGGCATGAATACACCTAAATAAGATGCCTTGGTCCCAACCCCCTGCCAGGAACCATCTCATATTCTGTCTGCCATGCTGAGCTTTCCCTCAACACCTGTAACACCCCCTGGATCCTCCAGCTTGCTTTGCTTACTGGAGGAGAGAGATCAGGACCCAGCCCCACCCACTGTGGTCCATTCCACTGAAGAAATGTGACCAAGATGGGGCACCTGGGTAACTCAGTCGGTTAAGCATCTGACTTTGGCTCAGATCATGATCTCAGGGTCATGGAGTTGGGCTCCATGCTCAGTGCAGAGTCTGCTCATCCCTCTCCTTCTCCCTCTGCCCCCGTCCTCACTCGTGAGCTCTCTTTCATATAAATAGATAAAATCTTAAAAAAAAAAAAAAAGGTGACTAAGAGCCACAAGAACAGATGGGATTTCCTGGCATTTTGGCTCAGTACAGGGGAATGTTACACATGCAACCAGGACACTTGAGGAGAAATGCCTGAGCCTCTGCTGGGAAGGCTACAGACCACAATTAGGCTTCAGCCCTGCAGAGGAGAGGGTGGGCCAGATCTTTCTAGAAATGGTGGGATGGAGGAAAGAAAAGCAAAAGGCAGGTTAGCAATAGTCTGTGCTTCTACGTGACTATGCTGACTTTCTGGAGAGTAAGCTGGCATTTACCTAGGGATCAGTGACAATAGTCCCCATTAGGAAGGGGTGAGCTCCAGAAGCCTGGCAAAAAAAAAAAAACACCTTATCACCTCTGTTCAGGGGATTTGCCCTGACAGCTTGGATCTCTCAATGGCAGAAGCAGGGTGTGATGGTTAAAGGCACAAGCTACAGAGTTCAATTCCACCTCTTACCACCTATGATCTTGAACAAGCTATTTAAATTATTCACATTTGGTTTTATCATGTAAAATTTAAGAATTAAATATCCTGGGGCATCTGGGTGGCTCAGTGGCATAAGCCTCTGTCTTTGGCTCAGGTCATGATCTCAGAGTCCTCGGATCAAGCCCCACATCAGGCTCTCTGGTCAGCAGGGAGATCCTTCCCCCATCTCTCTCTGCCTACTTGTGATCTCTGTCTGTCAAATAAATAAATAAAACCTTAAAAAAAAGAATTAAAATTCCTAGCTGATAGGGTCACTGGCATTATAAAGCATATGAAACACTGAACATAGAAGTGGTTCACTAGTACCTACCTAGTAGGTGTTTGATGGACAGTTACTATGTGGAGGGTTTGCAGATTTCAGCATTTCCAGAAATTTGTGTTTTCAATTTTAGGTAACTTTTGTATTTGTTTGCTATGTTTTGTTTTCCTATGTCATCTGTGGTGATTTGGGTAGGACACTCTGAGAAGCTGACCTACAGAATATCTTACTAGATATACTATCTAGTTATCTAGTAAGTAGATAGTATATAGATAGATAGTAAGTAGATAGTATATCTAGATATACTATCTAGTAAGTAGATAGTATATAGACAGATAGTAAGTAGATATTATATCTAGATATACTCTCTAGTAACATGCTGTACTTAACTGGAGCCTCAGAGAAACTACTTTACTATGGTTCTAATTTTTTATGTATTTAATTATATTTTAATTATATGCAATTTGATCATCCAAAATGGCATAGCTCATATACCCAATATATTTCATAATCTACAAATTACATTTTCTCTTTGGTGTTCAGAGCACACGCCAACATGAGTGGCGGGTTCCCCCCACACCACCAAAAAGCAATTCTCAGAATACCAGTCTGAGAAATAAGCTCATCTCTTTTTTTTTTTTTTTTCCTGCCTTTGGATGTTGAATTTTTTTTTATTTTTATTTTTTTTTTAATTTTCAGCATAACAGTATTCCTTGTTTTTGCACCACACCCAGTGCTCCATGCAATCTGTGCCCTCTCTAATACCCACTACCTGGTTCCCCCAACCTCCCATCCCCTGCCACTTCAAACCCCTCAGATTGTTTTCAGAGTCCATAGTCTCTCATGGTTCACCTCCCCTTCCAATTTCCCCCAACTCCCTTCTCCTCTCTAACTCCCCTTGTCCTCCATGTTATTTGTTTTGCTCCACAAATAAGTAAAACCATATGATAATTGACTCTCTCTGCTTGACTTATTTCACTCAGCAGAATCTCTTCCAGTCCCGTCCATGTTGCTACAAAAGTTGGGTATTCATCCTTTCTGATGGAGTCATAATACTCCATAGTGTATATGGACCACATCTTCCTTATTCATTCATCTGTTGAAGGGCATCTTGGTTCTTTCCACAGTTTGGCGACCGTGGCCATTGCTGCTATAAACATTGGGGTACAGATGGCCCTTCTTTTCACTACATCTGTATCTTTGGGGTAAATACCCAGTAGTGCAATTGCAGGGTCATAGGGAAGCTCTATTTTTAAACTATAAACTCCCAAAATTGAACCAGGAAGAAACTGACAACCTGAATAGATTGATATCTAGTAATGAGATTGAAGCAGTGATCGAAAACCTCCCAAAAAACAAGAGCCCAGGACCTGACGGATTCCCTGGGGAATTCTACCAAACTTTCAAAGAAGAAATAACACCTATTCTCCTGAAGCTGTTTCAAAAAATTGAAGCAGAAGGAAAACTTCCAGACTCTTTCTATGAAGCCAGCATTACCCTGATCCCCAAACCAGGCAAAGACCCTACCAAAAAGGAGAATTTCAGACCAATATCACTGATGAATATGGATGCTAAGATTCTCAACAAGATCCTAGCAAACAGGATCCAACAGCACATGAAAAAGTTTATCCACCATGACCAGGTGGGATTCATTCCTGGGCTACAAGGATGGTTCAACATTCGCATATCAATCAATGTGATAGAACAAATTAATATGAGAAGAGAGAAGAACCACACGGTCCTCTCAATTGATGCAGAAAAAGCATTTGACAAAATCCAGCATCTGTTCCTGATTAAAACGCTTCAAAGTATAGGGATAGAGGGAACATTCCTGAACTTCATAAAATAAGCTCATTTCTGACACGGAAGACCGTATCAGATTCCATAGGTCAAGGGCTCAGTCCTACAACACGGGGTGTGTGTGCATGCATACACACACGCGTGTGCACATGCACACACACACACACACCACTACACACTTCATGTGGCCCAGGCTGTTACCTGCACTTTAGGCTCCTGACAATTGGCTATCAATCAGAGGACCCCATAACTTCCTCAGGTTCAATGAATTTGCTACAGCAGCAGCTCACAGAACTCAGAGAAACATGTTACCTGCTAGATCACTGGATTAATGTAAAAGGATATAACTCAGGAAAGACCCAGAGGGAAGAGCTGCACAGGGCAAGGCAGGTGCAGAAAGGTTCTGGAGGTTCCATGCCCTCTTAAGGCCCACCACTCTCCCCACATCTCCAGGTGTTCACCAACCTGAGAGATTACCAACCTGGGAGTTCTTCAAACCTCTTGGGTTTTTATGGAAGCTTCATTACAGAAGGACTCTTGGTTAGAACATTGGCCATTGTAATTGACTCAGCCTCCAGGCCTTCTCCCCTCCCAGAAGGTCTGGAGGGGGACTGAAAGTTCCAACACTCCAATCACTTGGTTGGGGGCCTCCTGGTGATTTCCAAAAGTCACTTCATCAGTGGAACAAAACATAGCTTTATAACCCTCATCACTTAGGAATTTCCATGGATTTTGGGAGCTGAGAGCTAGCCAAGAACCTTGGTCGAAGACCAAATATATTTGAGATATTCATATATTTTGGTCATCTGAATGACCAACTACATATTTCTTATAAATCACAATATCAAACATTTCTTTACTCAATATGCTGGGAAATCTGACTTAATTGATTTTCTGACTACTGATGACATTTGAGCACTTTATTCTGCTAAACATCTATATGAAAGAATATAAAGGACTAGAGCTATGTAAAATGACTTGTCACAGAGTTAAGGTACTGTCAATGCTTATGTTTATAAAGTTGTTTTTAAAAACAAACCAGTTGGGATGCCTGGGTGACTCGGGTAAGCCACTGCCTTTGGCTCAGGTCATGATGCCAGGGTCCTGGGATTGAGTCCCATATTGGACTCCTTGCTCAGCCAGGAGTCTGCTTCTCTCTCTGCCTCTGCCTGCCACTCTGCCTGCTTGTGCTATCTCTCTGATAAATAAATAAATAAATAAATAAATAAATAAATAAAATCTTTAAAAAAAACAAACAAAGCAGGGGCATCTGGGGGGGGCATAGTCTGTTACGCATGCAACTCTTGGTTTTGGCTCAGGTCATGCATGACCTTAGGGTCCTGACATTGAGCCCCATGTCAGGGTCCTGACATTGAGCCCCATATCAGGCTCCATGCTCAGTATGGAGTCTGCTTGACACTCTCTCCCTATCCCTCTCTCCCTCCCCCGTACTTGCACTCTCTCTCTCTCTTTCTCTCAAATGAATAAATAAATCCTAAACACACACACACACACACACACACCCTAACAAACAAACTAGAGCCCTCAGCACCTTTCGACCTTCTAGAATCTTTCAGACACATGGTCTAGAACCTGTCTGAGTTTTTCTCTATCTGCATGGATTACGGGCTCTTCGTGAGTGCAGCTTGCCTGCTTATCCACCTCCTCTCTTACCTCTCTGCCTGGCTCTCCACGATCCAGTGACATCAGCCTTCCTCACTCCTGGTTTCTGGATCTCTGCCTGGCACCATCTTTCCCCTTCTTTTGAAGCTGATGTCTACCTGGGTTTAGGTCCCCCTTTGAGTGCCTCTGATACATTATTCCCCTCCTCAATCTTGCTATAACACCCGGTGCTGTTCATCATAGCTCTTATCACAAATGCATTTACAGTTGACCCTTGAACAATGTGAGGGGAGAGGACACAATCCTCTCTGCACAGTTGAAAACCTGCGTATAATTTTTGACTCCCCAGAAACTTAATTACTGATAGCCTCCTGTTGATGGGAAGCTCTACCAATAACATAAACAGTCGATTAACCCGTATTTTGTATGTTATATGTATTATATACTGTATTCTTACAATAAAGCAAGCTAGATAAAAGAAAATGTTAAGAAAATCATAAGGAAGAGAAAATATATTTACAGTACCATACCATGAAAAGGCCACAAACAAGTGAACCCATGCAGCTCAAACCCACGCTATTCAGGTCAGCTGTAAGTGGTTATTTATGTAACTTTAACTTAATTGCAGCCGTCCCTGTTAACATGTACATTTCATACTGAGGGACACCATATCTTTTGGTTTACGGCTATATTATTCTCAGCATTTAGCCCAGTACCTCTTCAAAAAATATTTATAAATTGAGTAAATACGTGAGGAAGCAGGTATGAGAAGCCAAAGCTGATTCACCTTGAGGCCAGGTCTCAGGCTTGGGATACAAACACATCTTCGCTATTTTCCATGTCCTGTGGCTCTGAGCAAGAAACTGAACATCCTTTTGACTTGATGTTTTCTCTTCTGTAATATAGAGATATTATATTATCCTCTCCCAAGTTAATTGTAAGATATAAATTAGGTTGCACCATGTTCACAAAAACTTATCATCCCTGGCACATAGCAAGCACTCAAAAAGTTGTCAGTGCTCAAGCGTCACTACTATTCTAAGTGCAGTAAGAGAGAAGTCTAACTATGTCCATGATCTATGCCTTGCCTGGGTCACTAACCCAAACAGCTGATGTTAGGGCAGAGTCAACAGCAATGGCAGTTTAAGTCTTTCTCAAAGCAGATCAAGAGTGTGCTGATCCTCCTGTAGCACTGGGAGAGCTTTTGCCACCTCTTCACTTAGTCTGAGAGACAAGTTATCATTTGAGTTGTGGCATCACACAGCATCTCTCAGGAGAGCTGCTGGCTTTGCACACAGAGCCAAAATCTGATCCTCAATTACATTGTTTAAAATAATGCATAGTGTCTCTCGTTCGGGGAGGGCTCAGCAGGATCTGATAATCATCACCTTAGCAACTTCTAGTTACAGCCAGCATTACAAAGGAAAGAGAATATTCCAGTAACATGCGGTCTGGGCAGACACTTAGACTTCACATCTAAATTTACAATACATCGCGCTCTGCCACCCCCAGGAGTCCACTCACTCTAGTAGCACACGCGCATATGCCCAGCTCCTTAGAACCCAGCCTCTCCAACGTTTCTGTTTCAGATGTGCTTTGTCTTCCACATTTGCAAAACAAAATCTTTTCTAAAAGTCTATGTAATCACTTTTCATTTCTGATTAAACCTTGTTGAAGATTATGTTGTACCAAGAAGAGTACTGTTCTTCTTAGAATACAATCTCTGAAAAACTTTGTAGGAAAAAGCAAGTTCAAAATGAAGTGTTCAAGGAGTCAACTATTATTACTACATGAATTCATTTTATAATAAAATTTCAAGCAGTGCATCCAAAAGAAAACCATGGCTAAATAGCTAGGAAGGCAAGGCTAGAATCATTCAGACAAAAGATGGCTTTTGAGAAGGAACCTCTTGGCCAATTTCCATCATTATTGAGAACAAATACATTATATGCATAAAAAAGGGAATTTCACATTGAAGCTAGTCTCAAGATTTGGAACTACCTAACATGGAGTTATTAAAAAAAAAAAAAAAAAACCAGCTTTGCCATAGAGTTGATGTTAGAAAGTTGATTCCCATCAGGGATTACAGCTGCTGACTCTCTGGCCTCTTGAATCTAGATGAGGTCATGTGATGACCAAGCCTTACCAAGAATAAATGAGCAGAGGTGCTCCTTGTTACTTCGGGGCAGAAATATTTAAGAAGTGGGGATGCCATCTTCATCCTCTATTCCCCATCTGTTGGCTATTCTGTGAGGAACCCAAGGGGATGGGGAAATCACAAGTTGGAAGGAGTCTGGATTCCATAATCAGTGTCTAGATAAGAGCTACTTGCTGACCAGCAACATTCACACTCTACTGTTTCCTTATGAGAAATACATTTCTCTTGTCTAAAGGCATTGAAATTTTAGGAGTAATTATCACAGCAGTTAACATTGTCCCAATTAATAACTTCTTTTAAAAGAAAAGAACGTCATACATTTTTCAAAGGTTCTTGAGAACTTGAAGTCATGCAAGGAGTCTGACAGGATGAGTGGGATCTGAATCCTATAAAGTGGCAGCTCTGTGTTTAATATACGATTATCACTATTAATATCACTGGTACATGTTTGCTCTACTCACGTAATTTCTCTGGTGTTTTCGACTTTGCCACACTTTGGAATTCTAATAACTATTTCTGTAATATTACCAGTTACTAATTTGCGACACTTCCTTGTTTTTGACATTTGGCTCCTTGGCTTCATGCCCCTGTAATGGACATTAGGGACTAGAGAGTCATCGTGCGTGAGCTCATTATTTCTTCCCAAGTGCATAGAAGGTATGATATGAGCAACAGTCAGCACTTTTGCTGAGACACAGGCCAAAAAGCCTTACCTCTAATCATCCAAATTATATGAAGCAAATGAACAGCAGGCAGGCAGATAAAACCCTTAGCAACTCTCAGAAGCAGCAAGAACTTGGGGAATCTGATCCTAGTCCACTCATAGGATGTACTCGGTTCCAGGACTGAAGGTAGGGTTCAAGTTGATTAAGACAGTGATGATCATCAGAATCCGAATTATTATTGTTATTATTATTATTTTTTACATCATCTGGGGTTAGTTTGGAGCTGGGATTGGGTTAATTGCACATTAGACCAATTTCTTGTGTGCCTGTCATATACATTACCACTGTAGAACCACTGTATTAAGCTGTAAGTTAGAATACATAAGCAGCCATGAGAAGGTAGTATAAAGGCTGATACAGAAACGTAGATGGAAGTATTTTGTTCTAACATTAAATAGGAAATGGAAAGCTATAGCTTTTTAAAGGGGAAAAACACATATCCTATCATCTGCTAGAAGCTACCTGAATTATAGGTCCTGTCCTGTACCACGCAGTCTTGCCCAGGTACCTCAGCCCCAT
Source organism: Lontra canadensis (assembly GCF_010015895.1). Lineage (NCBI taxonomy): Eukaryota > Metazoa > Chordata > Mammalia > Carnivora > Mustelidae > Lontra > Lontra canadensis. The sequence goes on from NW_022630997.1 coordinate 33,032,072, forward strand.
GGAAACAGCACACTCCACTGTAGGCTCTTAAATGGGTATGAATTTCTGTAAGGGAGAGACTAAACTCTGAAACAGTATCAGGATCCATGATGGCACTGGCATAAGGAAAGAAGATATCCAGGGAAGGATGGAGTGCCATAGGGTTGTCCATTCTTTATGGACACATTTCAACCAGGTGCTAAATTGGTTTCATAAACTCTCTACTTAAAAACCCTAGTGTATGGGGCACCTGGGTGGCTCAGTGGGTTAAAGCTTCTGCCTTCGGCTCAGGTCATGATCCCAGGGTTCTGGGATTGAGCCCTGCATCGGGCTCTCTGCTCAGCGGGGAGCCTGCTTCCCTTCCTCTCTCTCTGCCTGCCTCTCTGCCTACTTGTGATTTCTGTCTGTCAAATAAATAAATAAATAAAATCTTTAAAACAAACAAACAAACAAAACCCTAGCGTAGGGACACCTGGATGGCTCAGTTGGTTAAGCATCTGTCTTCAGCTTGGGTCATGATCCCAGAGTCCTGGGATCGAGTCCCGCATTCTCCCTCTCCCTGCCACTCTCCCTGCTTGTGCTTGCTCTCTCTCTGACAAATAAATAAATAAAATCTAAAAAACAAAACAAAACAAAACCTTGTGTAATGGAGCAGTAGAGTCATTAAGAGTACAGATGTGGAACTAAAGGTCTAAAACACAAGCTTCCATGCCCACTATAGAGAGTTGGTCTAAAGGAAAAGGTGGGATAATAATTACCTTGTTCTAGGGGCACCTAGGTGGCTCAGTTGGTTAAGCATCTGCCTTTGGCTCAGGTCCTGATCCCAGAATCCTGGGATAGAGCCCCCATCGGGCTCTCTGCTCAGCAGGGAGTCTGCTTCTCCCTCTGCCTGCTGCTCTCCCTACTTGTGTGCGCGTGCTCTCTCTCTGTCAAATAAATAAATAAAATCTTAAAAAAAATCACCTTATTCTATGCATTATGCTGAATAATCCATCTACAACATAAGATGTTACCTTCTAAAAGTAAAGACTATATGTAATTTAACATACATATTTATACTATATATACAGATATATATTCTGAACATCTGGGATATTAGCCCTATCCTTCCATAGATGAATTAAGTCAATATTTTACAAAAGTTCTTTCCTAGTCCCAGAAGTTCATTGACATGCAGCATCCTGTCCATTCTCTTTGCCAACACCCTAAAAGCAACATAATATCAAGGGGCATATGTAGTAGAGAATAAATAACAGTATGCAGAGTATGCATGTAGACTCAAAGCCTCATTCTTTCTTTTTACTGCTCCTATTAGGCTCACAAAACCACTGCCTTTGAATGTGAGGTTTCACTTCTAACACTCCTAGGTGATGTCGAGATTCCTAAACTATGTGGATTAGTGGCTTTCTGACTCAAAATCCAGAAATCAAGGCCTTTCTCTGTTGCAGAGACAGCCAATGGTAAATATTTATTCCTTAGGGGTCCATCTTTTGTGTGCAATTTCAGTGGATTGTTTATCATTTTCTCCTGATCCACTATTCCCTTTTTCTACCCTCTCTTTCTGATTCATTCTGTCTGGAAATTGCAGCCCCACAGCAAAAATGTGGCTCAGAAGTTGCCATCACTCATTCCACTGAGTGCCTTGCTGGCTCTGGCTCCTCCCTGCACACACCCCACCATTACCCTGCTTATCTATAAGTGTATCTACATTACAGGTGCTTATTTATAAGCATATCTACGTATTTTCTCCAACCTCGCGGAGGCCCAGTCGAGCTCTTCTACGTGATGATATATTCAGAGGAACAGCGCCTTTTGCGGTGGTTGGGCGCAGGGTGGGTGCCACTTGGAAGAACACCGCGTTCTTTTCGGGTGAACTGCCGTGTCAAAAAGCCGTGAACGCGGCTGAGGGTTGCTCACCAGGGCCAGTGAAAGGCAGCATCAAAGGAATGATCTGAAATGTGAAAAAGAATCAATAATCGTTCTTCAAAATAAGGCCTTTTCAAACATGGCAAATGTCACTGGCTCTCGGTAACACTACTGGGATTTATTCTCTCAGAAAGGGCACCACCACGGGGCTGGGAGAAAAAGCCCCGCTATGTTATTCTTTGAAATGGCAAAACGACAGAAAAGCAGGCATGGGAATTCAGGGCCAGATGCAAATTAAATGCACATAATTCCTTGGGGTGCTTTGATCCATCTTCTCTTAAGGGTTGTGCTGCTAAGGGTGGGTCACGGGAGGTGTCACTCGGGTGCAGAGAGGGTAAGGACGGGAGGTGTCCCATCAGAACCTGGATGCCCTCACTCACACCCCAGTTTCAAATGAACGTCTAGAGTGGGAGCTAATTTGTTTCCTCAGCAGCTTCTGTCTCACATGCCAGAGCTCAGCATTTGACTTCTCCCTTACCCTCCTTCCCACCTCTGAACAGTTCCATCTGCCTCTGATTATTCCCCATCTCTTCTTCTCTTGACCCCAAATCAAGCCCCCTGGCTTCCTCTGATGGCCTCTCCTCTAGTTCCCTAATGCTAGTTTCTCATTGTTTCCATGCATTCATCATGTTTACATCAGAATAATGGATCCAACACAGGCCGGATCATACCACTCCTCCTGCTTACCTCCAAATCTGTTGGGGTGATCTACAAAAATAGTACATTTTGTATCCTTCCTGAGGTAGCTCGGGTTTTTTTTTTTTTAGTACAAACTCCTCTATGAAGCCCCAAATCCCTATAACATCATGACAGCTACCCTCCAAATATACCACGCTTAAAGTATGCCATGCCTCCTCCCATCAGTCCACCAGGGAGCAACTTGTACCCAACCTTCATATACCAATGTTTATAATGAAAGGCTTCATAGTGGTAAAAGGAGCCACAGGTACACACTATACATGGAGGGATCCCACAGACAAATGCTGAGCTAAAGAAAAGTGTTACAAAAGAGAACATATCACATAAAATCCACTTCTATGAAACTCAAAACCAGGCAAAAGTCCATAGTGATAAAATCATAGTTACCTCTTGGAGGTGCAGAGAGTTAACTCAGAAGGGGCACAAAGAAGACTGCTTGGGAGATAGAAATGCCTCATGCAAGACTTTGATTTGGGTGGTAATCACATGGGCACATACCTACATAAATCCGGGTGGTAATTACATGGGCGTATACATATGTAAAAATGCACTGAGCTGGCCAATGAAGATGGGTCTGTTATGCCTCCCTTAAAAAGGAAACAAACACCAACAGATAAGTGACATCTGGGGGGAAGCGTTCCTTACGTTCAACCGGTCACCACATCCCAACCTCTGCCCATAAGACAAATAACTCTTCTTCAAGTTCCTACTGCCTATTACAGTGACAGATAAACAGATGGTTCTTGCTGGTGTCTCTTTTTGCTCTTAGCCTGTGGCATCTTTATAAAAAGGGACTGAGTGACATTTTCTTTTCATCCTCAGCACTTAACACAGAGTTCGGTCAAATGTTGCTGAATGAATGTAATAAGAATCACAAATAGAATTGAGTGGGCCCCGTATGTGTGTGGGGCCATTCCTGCCACAAATGTCCTCTAGCTCAGCTGTGTGCTTCTCCACAGGCAGAATTCTAAACCATCATCCTCTTATTGCTCCCATGTCTGTTCATAACTGCACTGTCTTCCCCATTAAGAAACCGAGTGAAGCCAAAGTGATTTGCACCCCAGACCATGCTGCACTGGGCCAAGAGAGCACACACACTGGGCTCACACACAGTCACCTGCACAAACATTAGGCTGGTTCGTTGTGGAAAGAAAGCAAAATTAATTTGTAGCTGTCAGTCTGTTGGGCGAGATTTGCTCCACTTCTGAAATTTATTGACAGGCTCTAATAACTGGCACTTAAATTGTCTTTTCTGGAAGCAAGCGACAAAAGGCAGGAACTGGAAATAAGATGTTCACCTCCGGTTCCCAAGCAAGACAGAAAGAGGCCATTGTGGTCATATAGTTTTTATACCATTTTCAAATCTTAATAGACATTTTTGCTATTGGAAGTTTCCCAGATTAGCTTGCTGTTTTTCTTTATTACTGCAGGGTTAATGTAGTCTGAGTGTTTTGGCAAGGTTTACAGCACAGAGAGTGAAGGGAAAAAAAAGAACCGTGATTGCCTGTAATAAAGAGGGTGGCGAAGACTTGGAATCAACAGCCGTTTTATTGAGGGACTTCTGGTGATCGGCACTTGGACGTATTTTAATTCAAATACTCTTCACAATAATGCTGTGAAGAGGGATTTATGAGGCCAAATTTACCGATGAGAAGAATTGAGAGTGGAGAGGTAAAATAATTGCCCAATACCCATAGTAATGCTAAAGTCAAAATTTAAATTAATATTTCTCAGGCTAACTCCTGTGAAGTCTGATGAGGTAGTAACTTGCAATTTTATAGATGCAGCTTTTAGGAAGGAAAAGGTCCTTCCTAACTTCCCTCAGAACTCATCACCTATGTTTACTTTACTTCAATAAAGCCAGCCTCCTAGGCCAAGATATGTAGGTATGTCTACCATATCAATCAACTCAAGGCAATATTTACAGACAGCTACTAAGAAATAATTATACATCTGTTTATTTTTGTACACAGTAGGGAGTCATAAGAGGAAGAGAGAACGGCCTTTGCCCTCAAGGAGCCCTGCAGCCTAAAATTAAGAGATTTGGCCAATTCTCCACTATGTACAGAAAGTCAGGAAGGGCATCAGCATGATGATCCCAGCACTTGTTTCTCAAGCCAGCAAAAAGAAGCAGCCTCCTCAGGAATCTCTCCTGTCTGTACCCAACACTAGTTGTTGCTATTGTAGATCATGAGTCCTCAAGAGATGGCCATGGGCTGCATGAACTTGGGTGCCAAGGGAACCATCTCAGTCTCCTGGGCTGCATGCTGGAAGGGAGGACAACATTCTAAAAGCAGAGAATTGCTAAGGTTGTAATGCTTGAATGTCAGTGACCCAGTGGGGAGGGCGCAGGACTTGATTTCTTTTTGAGGAATTGATTACATCTACTGCATACAGGAAGGATTAAATGGGGAGAAGTTACTTGTACATTAAAGATACACCATTCCACAAAGATTGGCTGAGGACCCACTGGGTGCTGGTGTTGTGAACTCCAGTGAGAAGGGCAGATGTAAGTAATTATCACTCCATGTGGGAACTGTCCATATAAAATAGGGACCAAATGTTACAGGAGCAGAGAGGTCACATTTAAGTCTATCCAGAGTAACTGAGAAAAGTCAGGCAAAGAAAAATGGAAGAGATTTCCAAGAAGAGACACCAGCATGTACTCTGGCACAAAGATGTTAAAAAATGTCTCATGTATCTAGAATGATGGGGGCTTTGATATGGTTATAACACAGGTTTGTGTTTTTGAATTGTTTTTCCATTCGTTGGTTTTTGGTTTGGCTATTTTTATTCGATTGTTTATCTTACTGATTTCTCCTTTCTTCAATAAATATTCAAAATGTGAATGAACCCATTTAAGGGTAATGGATCAGATACTGTATTAGGGTTCTCCAGAGAAACAGAGCTGAGAAAGAGAGAGAGAGAATGAGAGGCAAGAAGGGAAGGAGGGGAGATTTATTTTAAGGAATTGGCTAATACAACTGTGAAGGGTTGTAAATCCAAAATCTGCAGGGTGGGTTGGCAGTCTGGAGAACAGAGAAAAACCCAGCCTGTAATTCAAGACCCAAGGCTATCTACTGGCAGAATTCCTTCTTGCTCAGGGGAGGTCAGTTTTTGTTCTAATCAGGCCTTCAATTTATTGGATGATACCCACCCATACTATAAAAAATAATCTGCTTTACTCAAATCCCATCAATTCCAATGTGAATCTCATCCAAAAAACACCTTCACAGAAATATTCAGAATAATGTTTCACCCAATGTCTAGGCACCGTGGCCAGTCAAGCTGATGAACAAAGTTAACTATCAGAGGACCATGAAGAAAAGAGATGTGTTCGAAGTTTTAAGGATTTTGTTTTTATCTTTTGGGTAATACAGAGCCCTTGAAAAGTTTTAATCAACTTATGATAAAACCTCTGATACAACTACAGATGATGCTGAAATTTTTAATTGAGCAGATGCTAATGATATTAATGGAGACAAATATAGAAAGAAAAATAGGATTGGGTCTTGTAGAGTTTGAAATAGCAGCATGACAGCCAGGTATAAATATGCACGAGGCACTAGAAACACAGGTGTATGTGTGTGTGTGTGTGTGTGTGTGTGTGTATGTGTGTGTGCAGCTTAAGTTAGAAGACATAAATTTTGAGGGATGCCTGGGTCGCTCAGTCAGTTAAGCTTCCACCTTAGCTTGGGTCATGATCCCGGGTCCTGGGATGGAGTCCCACACTGGACTCCCTGCTCCGCAGGGAGCCTGCTTCTCCCTCTGCCTGCCACTCCCCCTGATTATGCTCTCTCTCTTTCTCTGACAAATAAATAAATAAAATCTTGAAAAAAGATACAAATTTAAAATTGTTATTATGTAGTGACTGCTAAAATCATGCATTTACAAGGGATAAAGAATGAGAAAGAGCTGAGGGCAGTGTTCTGGAGAATACCAATATTTTATATAGTGAGAGGGAGCAGGAAGAGGGTAAGGGAAGAAGAATTATGACAAAATACCTAGAATAAATGGTAAATAGACAATAAAGAAAAGGTCCCTTAGAACATGGAGGGAGGAATGGGTATGGACTCAAAGGAAGTATAATAAATTATGAGCAAAACAAAGTCACGAGGGTCTTCTTAGTAAATTTTCCTAAATATTTATGGGTAGGGTATTTCAGCCTGAAGCCTAATGGCAGAAGACGGGGGTAATGGGGGAAGCCATATATGGAAATGTGAGAACTTGGAACGCCAAGAAAGCTGCGACTGCATCAGTATCCATGACCAGTGCAAAGGGGAGGAAGAAAGAATATGCGATACGCTGAACAGCCAAGGTGATATGAAAAAGTTGACACACTATCAGAGGAATCATTTAAAACCAAATGGTGGGGGAAGTGAAGATACAACATTTTAAGGGTCTCAGGGGAGTTCTCTATAACAGAGAGAAGCCAGCATTTATTCCCCAACCCTTTTCTTCCTTCTTTGTAGAAAGTCATCGTTAACAGAACACTCCTGGCCTCTCTCTGCAAACTTCACTTACTCTTCCCCCATGGTGTATGGATTAAAAAAAAAAAAAAAAAAAAAATATATATATATATATATATATGCATATACACACACATATACACACACATATTTATATATATGATTTTATTTATTTATTTGAGAGAGAGAGAGAGAGTGGGGGGCAAGAGGGAGACTGAAGGGAGGCACAGAGGGAAAGGAAAAAGCAGACTCCCTTCTGAGCAGGGAGCCCGATGTGGGGCTCAATCTCAGGACCCTGGGATCATGTTTGAGCTGAAGGCAGATGCTTAACCAAATGTGCCACCCAGGTGCCCCTGGAGTAACTTATTTTATTGGTAAAGACAAAAAGAATAAAGTCTATGCTTATGACTCAGAGCCTCCCTCTTTCTCTTAGGAGCTGGTCCTGCCAGCACAGGGCTCAGGCTCTCCACGGCACTCTGCCATGTGTCCAGCCTCACAATGAATGGGCCGACCTATCTTATCCAATCCTGGGGGTCAGTATTAGGGCCCTGATCTATGAATATCCGCCTTCCTCTCCAGCACCACTATTATAGGCAAAAGAAGGGCAGTTTTGATATCCCTTCTGCTGTTTGTTTTACTGTTCAATAGATCCGATTAATTGTGCATGAAGGTGAGATGCTGTTATTAGGCACTTACTTCCTAATCAGGGTTATAGTAAAGGCAATGGGGGCAGGTTTTGTCACCCACATCTAGACTGAGCCACCTGAAGACAGAGAGGGGCTCTCCTCTTACCACATTTCCTACAGTACCTACATGGCCCATAGGAGGCACCCAGATAAATCAGGTTTAATTAATGATGAATTAAATGCTTCCTAACTTCTACAACCTTCAATTTTTTATCTCTTCCTTAAATGGTTAGGTAGCAGGAAAAGTAGGCAAACAGGGCTCTCACATATTCAATCAAAAAAAAAATCATAGATAAGAGGAGCTTCTACATCATTAAAGAAAAAAAGCAAGAATCAGGAAGAAAATGGAATAAGAATACCAATAAAATATTTCACAAAAAAGGAAATAAAGTGGCCGATTCACAGCCAAAGTGATGCTTAACCTTATTCATATCAGAGAATGAAACTTAAACAATAATTTCATTGGTTCACAAGATTAAAAAGATTGATGATATCTAATGTTAGTGAAGTTTCAGAGAATCAGTCACTGTCCATTACACTTTCAATGGGTGTGTAAATTAAGGAAACCTTTTTTGGTAAGTGATTTGGTAGTGGCATTTAAACATTAACTGTGCATATCCTTTGTCTAAGCAATTCCATGCACAAACATTTATTTTAATATATCAATACATAATCTCAAATATATATAAGTAATGGTGGTCTTTTCAGCAATTTAGGAACAATCTTAGTTTTGATTAGTAGGGGTTTTTTAAACAAATTATGGTGCAACTATATTATGGAATGATCCTTAGCAAGGGCTCTCACGCTCAGCATTGACACTGAAGTCTGAAATGCCTTTGGACTGGAAAATTCTTTCTTGTGGGAGATGGTCCTGTGCATTGCAGGATGTTTAGCAGAATCTCTGGCTTCTATCCTTCCTGGCTCCCCCTTCCCCACAGTTGTGACAACCAAACATGCTTCCTGACATTGCCAAATGACAGCACATCTCCAGGCATTGCCAAATTACAACATGCTTCTAGACGTGGAAACCAAAAGACAGCCTGTGGAGCTGGGGCAAAATTATCCCCATTTAAAAATCATAGTTCCACAACAGACAAAGGAGAGCACCTAGTAAATATCAAAGTGTTTTAAATACTAGGGTTCCAAATAATAATTTCACACAAGTGAAAATAGCATGTTACAGAAAAATAGAGCACATCATCCATGTACTAAAATGATAGAGATGAGGCGCCTGGGTGGCTCAGTGGGTTAAGGTCTTTGCCTTTGGCTCAGGTCATGGTCCCAGGGTCCTGGGATCGAGCCCTGCATCGGGCTCTCTGCTCAGTGGAGAGTCTGTTTCCCTCTCACTCTCTGCCTGCCTCTCTGCCTACCTGCGATCTCTCTGTCAAATAAATAAACAAAATCTTAAAAAAAATAAAAAGATAGAGATGAACATATATACATTTGCAAAGGAAGCAAGCATAAAGTGAGTGTAGGAAGATGTATTACCAGTCTCCAATTGGCAGTGGTTTCCTCTGAGTGGAGAATAGGAGTTTGGGAGCTTTTCCTTTTTTTTTTTTTTAATGCTTTGTGCATCTAACTAAAGAAAATTAGAAATTACTTCCTACTACACGTAACAAAGCCTTGAAGTTGGTGATTAGAGCAAGTCCAAAGGCAGACAGTCCAGGGCTAGGATCACAGGTCCACTGTCTTCTAAGACCAAGGTCATGTTTTGATCTCAGGTAATCATATGTGCCCATCACCTAGTACTCATGGGATGGCTGTTCTACTTAGAGCATCAAGTCTTCCTTCCAAGAAAGGGAAACACAGCCAGATTCCAGCTAAGCTGAGCTCATCCTCTCCAATTACATGTCATTGACCAGAACTATGTCACATAGCCACAACCATCTACAAAGAAGCTATTTTTAATTTTTTTTTATTTCAAGTCAATTTAATGAACATATACTGTATTACTAGTTTCAGAGAGAGAATTTAGTGACTCATCAGTTGCATATAACACCCAGTGCTCATTCCATCAAGTGCCCTCCTTAATGCCCATCACCCAGTTACCCCATCCCCTCACCCTCCTCCCCTTCAGCAACTCTGTTTTTTTTTTTTTTATTATTAGAGTTGAGAGTCTCTTATGGTTGTCTCCCTTTCTGTTTTCATCTTATTTTATTTTTCTTTCCCTTGCCCCATGTTCATCTGTTCTGTTTCTTAAATTCCACATATGAGTGAAATCATATGGTATTTGTCTTTCTCTAACTGACTTATTTCCCTCTGCATAATACCCTCTAGTCCCATTCACGTCACTGAAAATGGCAAGAGTTCACTCTTTGATGGCTGAGTAATATTCCATTGTATAGGTACACCACATCTTCTTTACCCATTCAGCTGTTGGTGGACATTTGGGCTTTTTCCATAGTTTGGCTGCTGTGGACACTGCTGCTATTTACATTGGGGTTCAGGGCCCCCTGGAACACCTATATTTCTTTTAAGCTGCCATCTTACCAACTTGAATACAAACAACCTAGGCAGCTAACAATAATGCCTTATGTGAAATACTTTCAAAATAAAGAAAAAGGAAAGGTAAGAAGTAGAGGAATGGAAAGAAGGGAGGGGGAAAGGGATTAGTACAGAAGAAAAGATGGAATGGACACAGAGCTTGAAGACAACAGGCTTGGGTCTGAATCCTGCTGTCATCACTTCCATACTTTTCAATGGAAAGCAAATTAGTTTCTTTAAGGCTGCTTTTCCAAATATAGAATGCCTATCTTACAAAATGGCTATAGGACTAACTGAGATCATTTCGGTTATGTTCTTAGGTGATTAAGCGTTAAGTGTTAAGTAAAGTGGATTTTCTTCTTCTTCCTAGAATGCCCATAGCTTATTGAATATGAAAACATTCAAGTGCACATAGATAGTTCTTTAGTTGTCCCATGGATATCATGTTGTACCCTAAGGAGAGCTTCTGCTCTTCAAGGGCAGGGACTTTGGGTTCCTGTGGGATTTCATAAAAAGTATGGGTATCTTTTATACCACATCCACACTCATTGGATATCACATATCTTCTGCCCTGGACACTTGGCAAGCCTGATGAAACAGTGATGCTACACAGAAATGAGGATGACCTTTGACGTGAGGCCCAAGAATTACTATTGTGGAAGTGAGTCTCTCAAAACATAAATGGTCCTAGTCTGCAGTAGCTGGATAGGTTGTGAGACACTCAACAGGGGAAATGAAAGGCAAAGGGGAGCTCAGAAAGAAACAGAACTCTGTAGTCTTTGCAGGGTGGTAATTTTGCTGAGTGGAGGTTTCATTTATGTGTCATGGGGAATTATGGAGGGGACCAGAAAACCCTGGAACATGTGTGCACACACACACACAAACACACACACCACTGCACAAATACCAAGGCTGGAGGACTCCCACTGATTACTCTTTTCCCCTTAGACTGTCCACTTTAATCCCAGCCCAAACACAGCCCACATCACCACACCCTTCCCTCACAAAGCTCACCTTCCTCCTTAACTTCCCTGTCTCTGTGAAGGCCATCTCCATTTTTTCCTACTCATAAGCTTTTTTTTAAAATGATTTTATTTATTTATTTATTTATTTAGAGAAAGAGAGCAAGAGCGAAGGAAGAGAGAAAATCTCAAGCAGACCCCACACAGAGCATGGAGCCCAAAATGGAGCTTGATCCCAGAACCCTGAGATCATGACCTGAGCCACAATCAGGAGTCAGAATCTTAACTGACTGCGCCACCCAGGCACCTCATGGGTTCACAAGTTCCTGAGTCTCCTTCAATTCTCCAGTCATAAAATCACCTCCCAATCTTGCCTTTCACGTGTGTTCCTCTCTTTGCATTTCCACCACCATGGCCTCAAGGTCGGTGGGTTACTTACCCAATCCCTTTACGGGTCAAATTCCATCTGTGCCTCCATGTTGCCATGCAAAACTCTGTTCAACAACTTCTGAAGCACAATTCTCTCATCACAGAGTGCCGTGTTGCCCTTGTTTTCTAGGTAAGTAAACTGAGGTACAGAGAAGTGAAAGACCTTGAGGAAGATCACGTGGCTTGTAAATTTCAGACACAGAACTTGGTCTCTCCAGCTCCAGAGCCACATTTTTCTCACGATATCACACTGCTTTTCAGGCATCAGGGAACTCTCCCCATGCTCCTGGAAGGGGGTTGACTTCCGGCCTTTCTCAGCAGCCTGTGTTCCAGCTGCTTCTGCACTGCTGACAAGCAGGCCCGGTACTGAGATCTCTGCTGGAAGCTGTCGTGAAGCCAGCATCAGGTCAGGATACTATTTACTGGGCAGTGGAGTTGACGAGGGATGAGTGCCAGTGCCTGTGACTTCTGTGTTTTAATATTCACTTAACTTTATGGAGAGTAATTATATTCCACTCATTCTACACCAGCTGGTATTTACTTCATCCTCCATCAGGCATCAACAGAGCATGGGGCTGCAAGACAGAAATATTACTCTGGCGAGCATAAATATTTCATTTTTCACACCACAAACGCGTTGATGATTTATTAATTAGCCTAAAGGCTGCTGCCTCTGTAGAGCTGAAAACGAAGCTTTTCTGCTGTGTGGATTGGGCTTGTCTGGGGCACAGAGCCCGTGGGTGATGCTCAGCTGGGAACATGGCCCAAGTTTGGCAAACAGCCTCTGGAATGTCCAATCCAAACTTCACAGGCCCGGCCTTGCCTTTTGACTGCTCACAGAGGCCTCACAGAGTACTTCTTTTGCCTCAAAAAATATTTTATCTCCATTTTTCCAGAAAATATAGCTAGGACCAGAGTCAACTAGTCAACCTACCAGTTGGCTACTGAGATGAGGTTGCTAACCTGCTAAAAGGTCAGTACCTGCCATTGACCCAGATTTTGAAGCTATGTGATCCATGAGAGTTGGATATTCAGGAAAACCAACAGAGCCTCCCCTTGAACTTTAGCCACAAATGTTGGGCCAGTGGTAGTGTTCAGGGCCCTTTCTATTTATAACTGAACAAACACTGTCTTTGAGAGGAATAATTATCCTAGGGGTGAAGCACTCATGGGACAGAAGTCCACTCCAACCGGGATCTGTGCACCCACCCTAAGGAACTCCCTGTGATCTCTGAAGAGACCTTCAGCTTGGTTCTGAATAAGTTGTGAATTGTTTAAAGGAAGAACAAAAATGGAGCCCAAAATATAAGCTTTGTTGTTGATGAAGCTATATTAGAGGACACAATTTGGTGCGGGGTCCAGTAGTCTGCCAACCCTCCACCTTTTTCTAGAGCACTGATTCTTAAGGAGGGAAGGATGTAATTTTGCAACGTCTAGAGATGTTTTAGGTTAGTCTAACTGTGGGGGTGCTATAGGCATGAAGTGGGCAGAAGGGTAGGGATGCTGTTAAATATCCTACAGGAGGTTGCCTGAGAACTCTCAAACTGTCCTCTGCCCCTAACAAAGGATCATCTGGCCCAATGCATCAATAGTGCCGAGGTTGAGAAACCTTGGTCTACTCTTGCAAGCAGCATATCTGAGGTAAACATGGGTCTGTAAAGTAGACACATTTGCATAGGTCACTGTCTCCCATTTCTTCTGGGGAAGAAGGAAGAACAAAAACCCACAGCTCATGCTTAGAATCTTTGGTAGGTTATCGATTGAGTAGAATATCTGTGAGAAAGTGGACTGGTGGTTGTTATCTCCTTCCTGAGTAATCATTCCATCTTAATAGGTTTGAGTAAAAGGTATGACAGTAGGTCAAGAATACCCTTGGGGGAAAATTCCCTCAAAGATACCAAGAATGAAGGAAAGTCTCCCTCTTCTAGCAGTATCCGTTCTCAGACTCTAGTCAGATATACAGATGAACCTCAAACACTAGCAAGTGATCAAGGTAAAAATCAGGAATATTTCCTGCCCTATCCCTTAACTTGATCTCAACATACTTTCCTTTGGTGCCAGACCTCAAGTCCCTGGCTTCCTGATCTAACTTAAATATCTGTCTTTGGTCCCACTGAATTGCCCCAAACGCTACTCTGGACCTCTGTCTGATGATCTGCTCCTTTCTCTTTCTGGGGTTTATCTTCACTTGTCTGACTCCTCAGGTATGACTGAGCCCAGACTCTGGCCCCTGGCTAGGGACAGCCTGGTAAAAGGTTAGAAAGCCCACACATAGAAGTTCCCTGGGTTACACCTTTACATATTTCCTACTGACTTTTCTCAAACATCTTTCAAGGCAGGAACTACCATGATAATTTTATTTAAGAGCTAGTTGATATTAAGAGCAAGAGTCAGTTGATATTCAGATGGATAGGGCGTCTAGGTAGCTCAGTCATTTAAGTGTCCAGCTCTTGGTTTTGGCTCAGGTCATGACTTCATGGATCATGGGATTGAGCCCTGAGTGGTGCCCTGAGTGGAGCCCTACATGGTATCCAGATCAAGCCTGCCTCTTGCTCTCTGCTCAGTAGGAAGTCTGCTTGAGATTCTCTTCTCTCTTTCCCTCCCCTGATTCACATATTCCCTCCCTCTCTCTCTAAAATAAATAAATACTATTTTTTGAAAGAAGGAAAGAGCAGTTCCTGGAACACACCAGGAACATAACAAACATTGACTAGATATGGATCAACTATTGACTGAATGAGCCAGCTAACAGTTGGCAGAAGCCAAGCGAGAAAGATGATCTGCCTTATCCCTAGGTTTGGCTTCCCTACACAATGTGCCTCCTGACTCTCCTGTTACCTTTACTGGGGCATATGACCCTTCTCCAGGAACATTATAGTGCACATCTTTCTATCTATCGTATCCCCAAGCCATCACTCCATGTCCATGACTATGACATTTTCGGTACCCAACACAAAGAATTTCAGAAATTGCAAAGTTCTAATGATCTTTTGGGTCAGGACATTCCTGTAATCTCTCACACTATAAATATCTAGATCTATATAATCTAGAGAGAGGCAAACTACATATCATTTTTAAAATTCATTAATTCAAGAAACATACATTAGGGAAGAAACATAGTGCTCTGGGGGAGGGTTTGGAATAGTGATTAAGAGTGAAAGCTCTGGAGTCAACTGCTCAGAATCAAATCCCTCTTCACCATGGATTTGTTTTATGACTTGGAACATTTGTATTAACTTCTCTGTAGGTCTCATTTCTTCACATGTAAATGGGGATAATAATAATAGTAGCACTTCCCTCACGATTCTGCTATGACAATTAACGGGATAAATTTTTATATTCTCTGCCACAGTGGCATTGTTCAGTCATGTGCTAGAGATTTCTATCATCTTACAGAAAATGTGTATCTAATTCATTCAATGACGTTCTTGATATTAACAAAAGATAATAACTATTGGGTGTTTACTCCATTTCAAAGCTCTGCAGTACTTGATCTGCTTTCTAATTAAAGAACAGGTGATGTCCCTGAGTTGCATGCATCACTATCCCTGTTGTACAGATGAGGAAGGTGAGGCAGAGGCTGAGAGCATACAATCTGCTCAGGATGGCACAGCCAATACACAGCACAGTGAGGATGAGAATTCAGGCTGGCTCTAAATCTCCCTTTGCTAACCACTACCCAACACCATTCCAGGGGATGGGCAAAGGCAAGGAAAAACAACATTGGTGGATGCATAACTAAGGCACACACAGGTCACTGAACAGAGAAAAAGGCCACCTTGGGCAAAAGAGGGTTTTCCCAAAAGACACAATGTTTGGTTGAGGTTTGATAAATGAGAGTCACTGGAGAGAGTTGCTGGTGGGACTCCTTCACAAAAGTATGAGAACATCAGAAAATAGGGACAATTTGGTCGTGCTAGCTGGAGCATGGGTTGTGAAAACCAGCAGGAAAGAAGAGGGGCTGGTGAGGAAGGCATTGTCTAGGTCGCAGGAGATGTGGACACTATGTAGGCATCTGACTTCTTCCAGAAGGCAGTAGCAGAAGGCCACAGGCACATTTTTGACTTAGAGTCATTCAAGTCTGAGTGGGGTAAACATGTCATGGATGAGACCAGTAAACTAGAGTCCAAAGAAATAAGTTCCCATGAAAACGCCTGAACCAAGACAGAAGTCATCGGCATGGATGACAATAGACAGACAAGAGAGCTATTTAGGGGGTGAAAACCCCTTCATGTTTGAGTAAAGAAAGTTAAAAAACAAAATCTCTGTGTAGAAAAGGGAGGAGTTTCCTAATGAACCTGGAGCCACGTGATAGCGAAGCCCCAGCACAAGGGCCCAGACACCAGTGGGCCAGGCCATATGAGGCAGGAAGAAAAGATGTCCTCCCTGGTGGCAGCAGCACCCATTCCCCAGGTATCAGACAGGCTTTCCTGCAACCAGTGACCCTGTCCACAGAGTTGTTAGGCTAGAGCCACAGGCCTCAAGGCTAATGACCAGAGCCTTAGCATTAGCCTACGTAGCTGGAGAGGTGTGGACTGAATTGAACTAAATGAGCAATTCCTAATTCTCATTTTAGTAAATAAAGAAAATCAAATCATAAATTTAGAAAATATTTAAAATGATTAACACTAGCAACTTTCCATGAAATAATTTAACCTACTTTGATTTAGGGTATCTGGAAACTTTCCATAAAACTATGATCAACATATGGATAGTTTTCATTATTATTAATAAGAATCTGTTAGGCAACTTGTATTTGAAAATGCTCCATGGATCAAATATCATATAGGGTTCTCAGAGGTGGCTGCCAAAGCCTGGACACACGGGTATAGCATTAGCGCAGACCGTGGGATGACCAGCTTCCTACCTAGAAGACAAACACTTTGTAGGCCACAGGGATTTTAAAGGGAAATCATTCATGGAGATCGGATTTAGCAAAACCATTTCCTGAGGGAAAAGTCAAAGAGTATTTGTGGACCCTGGGAGTCACTGAGAATTCAAGCTCTAGGTCAATTTGTCTATACGAGCTCTACTAAATTCTAATAATAGTTTGTTAAATGAGATTTTTATTTGAGATGCCTGTGCATCAAATTTATATCTTATATGATAGGCTGTTTTTAGAACAGCTAATGAGAATCTCCTGTTTTATAGTCTTTTAGGTGTATTTTTTTCCATCGAGCCTATTTTTAAACATTTCAAACCAAAAGCAAATTTCAATGTAGCAATCAAGACTGTAGGTATTTAGAAGAAGTAAAGTAAATGTACGAGAAGTGGCATTATCTTTCAATAATGAGCAAAACAACAATTATCTCAGAAAGCACATTTGTCTTACTTTCTGTTGAACCTTGAGGAGAATGAATAATCAGGACGTGAAGAGGAAAGAAATGGGTTGAATCACTATGGCTCCTTCCTCAGGAGGCTGTAAACAGGGATTTGCTCTGAGACTGACCTAACACAAAAAGATGAATTCCTGAAAGCTGAGTAGTTAAATGTTTAAAAAATAAAACCATAGCTCTCTAAAAAAATGGAAGTGTATATTTCTTTAACTTCTGCAGGAAGGACCTTTGACGTCACAATTCAATAGAAGAGATGACATAGGAAGAAAAGACAAATTTGATTATCCCAAAATAAATATCACATGTACAATAAAAACTTAAATTAAAGGGCCAATAATGATTTAGAAAATACTAGAATTAAATCATTGCTATATTTATCATGAAAAAATCTCTGAGTTATTATTTACTGGGTATTCAGCAAAATGAGTGAGAACATAAGACATCTAGTGAAGAGAGAGGCTTAAATATGTGGCTATTCAGTGAGGTTTTAACTATATCATTGCATCCTTGGCACATGAGTCATCAGACAAACTGCTATATAAAAAACAAAAGCCTAGATGTTTCTATTTTGGATGATCTAAGAAGTAGATGGCTTAACAAACTTAATTGTTGAAAACTGGTAAAAGTTCTTGATGAATACAGCAAAAATCCTTCTTACATGTATCAATGATAATTGGTTTAAAAAATGAAAAAAAAAAAAAAAAAAGGGGGAGCCTAGGTGGCTCAGTTGGCTAAGTGTCTGCTTTCAGCTCATGTCATGATCCCAGGGGCCTGGCATGTAGCCCCACGTTGGGCTCCCTGCTCAGCCAGAACTTGCTTCTCCCTTCACCTCAGCCACTCTCTCTGCTTGTGCTCTCCCCCCCCCCTCTGCCAAAAAAATTAATAAAATCTTTTTAAAAACTTTTTTTTTAATTTTAAAAAATGAGAATAAAAACCGAAAACCTCGTTTGATAGATAAAATGGCAAATATGCCTTGAAACAAAGCAAATTCAAAATAAATGTAAAAGAATTTCATTATATAAAGAACTAGATTTCCTGGTTAAAGGTGAAAACAAAAGACATCTTGCCATTTGTGACAACATGGAGGGACCTAGAAGGCGTTATGCTAATTGAAGTAAGTCAGACTGAGAAAGACAAATATCATATGATTTCACTTATATGGGGAATCTAAGAAACAAAACAAATGAAAAAACAAACAAATACAAAGCAGAATCAGACCCATAAATACAGAGAACTGATGGTCACCAGAGGGAAGGAGGTAGGTGATGGGCAAAATGGGAGTGAAGGGGAGTGGGAGTCGCAGGCTTCCAGTTTTGGAATGAATAATTCATGGGAATAAAAGGCACAGCCTAGGGAATATAGTCAATGATATTGTAATAGCATTGTGTAGTGACAGATGGTGACTATACTTGTGATGAATGTAGCATAACATATAGAGATGTTAATTCACTATGTTATACACCTGAAACTAATATAACATTATGTCAACTATACTCAAATTTTAAAAATGAATAAATAATGATAGCTAACCTTAAAAGAAAATGGAAAAGAAAAAAAAAATCATGATTAAAGAATAGAAGAAATAAGATAGCCAAATCAGATATACAAAATGCCTGATATTATAATTACCAATTCAAAATATAAGCTTTAAAAGGAAAAAAAATGAACAAGAAAATATAACTAAAATAGATTTTTTGAATTGTCAAATTGAAATTTGAGAAGTGGAACAAAATTAGTAATTAAAGTTAAAAATGCAATATCTCAGTTCAACAGTTAATTCAACAAAACTGAAGGGTCAAATAATTAAAGGGTGGGATCAAATAAAATGAGAAGGAATGAAGAATAGGAACAAAGACATTTGGGGAGAAATTTGATAAACATACAAAATTAAAAGCTCTTACATAAGATCCGTTGGAGTTCCAGAGAAAATGAGAGATATTGATAGAATCGATTTGAGAGGAAAGCTATAGCAGTCAAGCCTGTGTGAGATTGTTATAAAGACAGACAAAACTAAGAGTCAAGGAACAGACCCACATAAATATGGACAATTGAGTTTTGACAACAATACAAAGGCAATTTAATAGAGAAAGGATAGTCTTGTCAAAAAGTGCTGGTAGAACAATTAGGTAATCATACACAAAAAATAAGAACTTTAGTGCATACCTCACAACCACACACAAAGATCAAATAGATCATGAATGTATAATTTAACACATAAAGCTGTAAAACTTCTAGAAAATAATATTAGAATAAATCTTTGTTATTTAGGTTAGGTGAAAGTATCTTTTCTTTTTTATTTATTTATTATTTTTTTAAGTATTAGGCTCCACACCCAGCATGGAGCCCAATGTGGACTCAAACTCACAACCATGAGAAGAAGACCTGTGCCAGAATCAAGAGTCAGACACTCAACTGAGCCCAGGTGAAAGTATCTTATATACAGTTACTGTTTTTACTGTAAATACTGTTAGAGATTTAATTGTGCCTCTCCCCAACCCCAATAAAAAGATATGTTGAAATCCCAATTCCCAATACATGACCTTATGTAGAAATAAGGTCTTTACAGTGTGAGTTGAGCTAAATGAGATCATTAAGGTAGGCCTCACTACAATGTGACTGGTGTCTTTGTAAAAGGGAGAAATGTGGACACATAGACAGACATGCAAAGAGGGAAACCTTGGAGAAGAGACACAGGGAAAATGCCATGTGAAAGCAGAGCACTGAAATGACAGAGCTACAAGGTAAAGATTGCCAAAAACTGCCAGAAAACCACCAGAAGCTCAGAGAGACACATGGAAGGGATTCTCCCTAACAGCTGTACAAAGGAAGAAACCCCAAAGAAAATTTGATTGCAGTCTTCAAGGCTCCAGAGGGCTAAGACGATAAATGTCTATTATTTGAAGTCAACCAGTTTCTGGCATATAAACACCATAAATGTAGTCCACAGAATGTTTAAAAATCATGATAAATTGGATGTCATCAAAATTAAGAACTTCTGCTCTTCAAATGTATTTTTTAATAGACTGAAGTAACAAGCACAGATTGGGAGAAGATATTTGCAAACCACATACATGATAAGTGAATCATATCCAGAATATATAAAGAAGTCCCAAAATTCAATAAGAAAATAAACAGCCCAATTAGAAAATGGGCAAATGTCTCAGGAAAGAAAAAAAATGCACGATGGCAAGTAAGCAACTGAAAAAGGTTCAACATCACTAGTCTCTAGGAATTGCAAATTAAAACTACAATGAGATACCACTTCACATCTGTTAGAATAGGCAAAATTTGAAACACCGGTCATACCATGTGTTGGCAAGGATGTGGAGCAACTGGAACTCTTATACATAGCTGGTAGTAATGTAGAATGACACATTTTGGAAAACCTTTTTACATTATCCTAAAAAGTTGACATATACCAATTTATAATTCAGTCATCCCATCTCTGGGTATTTATCCAAGATAAATGAAAGCATACAAACACACTAGAATTTGTATCTGAATGTTCATACACTTACTTGAAATAACGAAATCTGGAAAGAATCTAAGTGTACATCAACAGATCAATGGGTAATATATATGGCCATATATCCAAACAATGGTATACTATTCAGCAGTAAAAAGGAATACACAATTTTTGCAAACAACAGCAGTTTTTAAATAATTGTGCTGAAGAAAGCTATATATAAAAATTATATACTGTATGATTCCATTTATATATAGCTCTAGAAAATCCATGCCAGTCGATAATGACGGAAACTCAATCCGTGATTGCCTGGGGATGAGGAGGAAAGGCCTGGAGGAGTATCACGGAGGGATTAGGGCCAAGAAAAAATGTTTTTTCAGGGGGCAATGATGGATGTTATTTCTGTTGTTTCTTTTGATAATTTCATGGGTGTATATACGTCCCTGAAACTTATCAAATTATATACTTACGTGCAATTTATTACATGTCATTATACATATCATACAAAATCATTATCAAATTATATACTTATATGCAGTTTATTACATGTCAATTATCCAAAAATATAATATACAAAGTGTTCAATTGGAACACTTTGGAACACATTATGTGTAGTTTCTTGTACATCAATTGTATAAAATATAATGTCAATTATACAAAACCATAATCAAATTGGACTTAACTAAAAAAAAATATATAAATGTTGAAAAAGTTGCAGAACACCCAGTGTTATTTATATACTTGTGGAATGCTATATGAAAAAAGTCTTACATCGACTGACAAAATTGGAAAAAAGCATACCCTCTGACCCATGCATTTGCAAATAAGTCTACCTTCTGATCCTTCTCATTATATGTGTATATATATTGATAATATATATCAATATAACATATGGATAATATATATTATATATCTATATATTAGATAATGTATATTTGAGGTGTATATATAATATATAACTAAGTACTACCTACACATTAAATAAACATTAATATTCCTAGAATAAATCTGTCTCTTAGCAAAAAACAATATTTTTATTTTTTTTCATGAGACTATTTTTATGTTGGTCTTCAAACTACCCAAATGTCCATTCATAATGGATTGGATATATAAATTATGATATATTTACATGATTCCATGCTAGAAAGTAAGGAGATGAATTATCTATTATTCTGTATAACAATATGAGTGAAACTTTAAAAAAATTATGGTGATCCAAGTAGTCAGACATAAAAAACAAAAATGCAACACTACATATTATATAATTCTATTTATCTCAAATATAAACACAGGAAAAACTAGTAAATGTTGCTAGATTTCAGAACAGTGGTTATCCTTGACATAGAACTATTGTAGGGAGCTACAATGTGCTATAATGCTGCAAAAAACAATATTAATCAATGGTAGAACATAACTAAATTTCTTTAGTTATAAAATAGAATACTGTTTGGCAGGAATGTAAATGAACTAAAGCTACATGATGAACCTCAAGGAGAAATATACATATTACATAGTTTATAAATGCTTGTATCAATATAATATTAAATAAATATAATTTCTATGTAAACTAGAAATGATATTAAATAACATAACAAATAGTAAATGATAAAATATTAAATAATATTTGCACCAATGATCATAGAAAAATTGGAAGAAAATTAATCTTGATTGTATGGATTTTTTCGGGGCACCTGGGTGGCTCAGTGGGTTAAGCCTCTGCCTTCGGCTCAGGTCATGATCCCAGGGTTTTGGAATCGAACCCTGCACAGGGCTCTCTGCTCAACAGGGAACCTGCTTCCCCCCTCTCTCTGCCTGCCTCTCTGCCTACTTCTGATCTCTGTCTGTCAAATAAATAAATAAATTTAAAAAGCTAGTATGGACTTTTTCAAATGATAACAAAGGAAATTTTATTTTTCTTACTTCTGTCATGCTTCCCAACTTTTATTTAATGAGTGTACACTGTGTTGATAGTGAAAGCAGTAGCCAACAAATTTCAAAGTGTTAGGTTAAATTCTTGCTCCTGTTTGTTGACCCACTATTGCTTTATGACGTAGACTGCTGAATAAAATAGAGAAATGGAGCTAAATGATCTTCAGTCTTAGTGTCAAAGTGTGATGCTCTGGTAAAATGGCCAGCGGGTTTCAGCTGATTTGCTTCATAGGTCCATAAGGTACACAAATTCTCTTAAAATAGTCCTTAAACAGCAAAATGTAGGCCAGGACGCCAAGAGGGACACATTTGACGAATTGCATATGACATAATGTAAAATTCATAAATGGAAGATTCTGAATCTGAAAATACTTGAAATACTCAAAACTAGACAAAATGGATCACAGTATTTCCAAAAGGATTGCAAGCAAGCGCTCATTCGAACAATTGTAAAATGGCATACGTTCCAGAAACTGCTTTGTGTAAATACGGATTTAAGGTGAATGCTCTTAGGAAAGTTTCCATTAACCAAATTAATTTTACTCAGATGAGCTGTAGGCAAATGCCAGTGGGCTGACGGGACCCATTGGCAGCACTCAGATCCTTGGAAGAAAACAAGCAGATGCCTGAGTGGAAAAGGAGTCACCAGACCTGCCTGGCCCAGTAGGGGAGAGAATGGGAGGAAACACCGTCGGAAATATGCCGTCAGTAGACGTTCGGTGTGTACTAGTATGTGCCAGAAGCCGCGACGGATGCAGGGGATAAGAGATCACTGAGAACCCCCAGCTAAGAGAGACCAACAGGAATAAGTAATACTGTACTATCACAAGTTCACTATCCAGGTCCATACAATGAGCAGACAGAGCATAGAAGAGCCAACGCGGTATCTCCCTTGGGCATCGCGGGATGGAGCTGGCCGGGAAGCTGCCCTGAAAGAGATATATTTATTCTGGACCTTAAATCCGAGTAAGATTTTTGTCAGAGAAAAGGGAAAAACAATAATCAAGAGAGGTGAAAGGGCGTGACTTGTCTGTAAATCACAATTTTTTTTTTTCTCTGTCAGTCCCAGGGATTTAGATATTTCAGCTGAAAAGTGGTAAATGTGAGTTCAGACGCGTGAGAGGCAGTTTTGGGGGCCGAGAAGATGGTGCTACACTGCTGTCCCTGCCTCCTTTAGGTACCGGAGACACCAGAAAGATACTCCTGCTGTTGCTGTCATTTTAGTTGTTTATTTTCTTTTTTAAGAAGAGGAATGAAACATGATCATTGTTTAAAAAAAAGAAGAAGAAGAATGGGGCACCTGGGTGGCTCAGTGGGTTAAGCTTCTGCCTTTGGCTCAGGTCATGATCCCAGGGTCCTGGAATCGAGCCCCACATCAGGCTCTCTGCTCAGCAGGGAGTCTGCTTCCCCCTCTCTCTCTCTCTGCCTGCCTCTATGCCTACTTGTGATCTCTGTCTGTCAAATAAATAAATAAAATCTTAAAAAAAAAAAAAAGAAGATTTGAAGAAAGGAGTAAGAATAGAGAGAGGAACTTACTGTTAATAGTCCAAGTAAGAGATGGTAAGGGACCGAACTGCAGCTTTGATGCTTAAAGAAGGATTATGAAAAAACGTAAGAAATATTTTGAAAGACGAATAGTCAGGGCTTGGTTCACAATTGACGATGGAAGGTGAGAGAGGAGTGAGAGATAAGGACTCCGAAAATTCTAATTATGATGAGCCAGCGGATGGCAGCATCATTAACCCAGATATGGAATGCAGGCGAAAGAGCTGGTTTTATTTAAGAAGGAGAAAATGAGTTTCGCTTTGGACATGATGCTGATTTGTACGTTCCTCTGGTCTATCCGGGAATGCAGAAAATGGAAATAGGGGTCTAGGGCTTAGAGGTGAGTTTTAAGTTCCTGAAATAGGTTTGAGACTCAAGAGTATAGAGCTGGGAGTTCAAGCTTGTAGAAAGAGGAGAAACCAGTAATCAAAACAGAATAAATGGACTGGGTGCTCCCCTGTGACCACTTTACATGTAACTATCACAACACTCCTGTAAGTTAGGTCCTGTGATTGTTTCTCCCCTGTGCGAGAAACTGGCTCACAAAGAGGTTAAAAACCTGTCCAGGAATGGAATCTGGGATTCACACCCAAGCAGAGTGGCGTCAGCGTACAGATACTTAACCAAGGTTTATACTTAGCTTCAGTCAGTGACTGAAAAGAAAGAAACCTGGGGGATGTGGATGTTTGGGATGCAGATGGAGGAAGAGAGACCAGTGCGGGCCACAGAGGAACCCCCTGGAGAGCGTAATGTTAAGAAAAGGAAATGATGAGAGGGTTTCACTGGGGAGCAGACCACTGTGTCAAGCGCAGTAGTGAAGTCTCAGATACTAGTAGATGGGGTCAGGGGCCAGAGAGCTGTTTTCTGTGAGGTGTTGGGAAAGTAAGCCAGACTGCAGTGAGCTATGGAGGCAATGGGAGGGAAGGGACTAGAGTAGTCGGAGCAAACAGCTCTTCTAGAAAGGAGAGAAAGGAGCAACACACTGATTGCTAACCAAATGGAAGAGAGATTTACGGTATTTTCGAACACATGGGTTGCTCTTTCCCAGAGGTCTGCCTAGGCTCACATGCAAAAGCAGAAGTCTGTGAAAATCAGGGCTTATTCAGCTGAGCACAACAGGTCACAGGGAAAGAACGAATACTTAGGGTCACAGTCAGGCACAGACACTCCGTAAGGTTGGCAAAGCCTAAAGTCTCCACTGGAGACAGTGCCTGCCAGAGTAAAGATCGTGAATGTCCTAGCCAGAAGGAAGCATGAACGCAGGGCCCCAGAGACCATGAAGCAGTTGCCTAAACAGTGGGGTCTGAGAATCTAGGTTGAGGAATGGCCCAAGGACCACAAGGTTTGCAGGGGTATTAGGAACCTCTAGGAGAGAACATGGTCCTTACATATCATTTTAAGCTTCATTTCATCCCAATCTTAGGAGTTTTTGTGGTTGTTTCCTCTTCACTGAATTAATATCCAAAGATATCTGTCTGTGTTCAGCCCCAAGAATACTGAAGATTAGGGGCGCTTGGGGGCCAGTGTCACAGCGGCAGCAGCCAAGCTAGATGGACAAGTAGACAGACAAACACACAAATTGTATCTCTAAATGTAAATAATTGGGAGGTCAGAGGTTGCCACAGACTGATAGAAACTTTACTTTCTTTTCCAGTGAAGTTGGTTTTTGTGTGTAATTATTGGGTTTCCTCCCACCAGCCTTAATTTCCTCCTAGAAAATGACAGCTAAAACCTGCATTGGACACCATGGGGCAAGGAAGACAGGGGCCTTTAATAGTGGGAAAGAAGGACCTCTCTGGCACAGTCCTTTCACTTGATAGAAAAAAGCCCTATATACCCGTGCAATCACCAATCAGCCAGATACATGGGAACTTTGACAATGGAATTTCTGTGACCACCTTTTATTTACTTACCCTAAATCCATTTTCCCTTACTATTAACATTCTGGGTTCTCTAAGATCCCCTTTCCTCCTACTAGGTTTCCAATATTTTTCCAAGAATACCACTTTCATGCTATCCCCACCCTCTTGCCAGACGGCCGTGTTTAGAATTGCCTATCTGGATTAAACCCCACCACCTTCAAACAACATAAATTTAGTATTTGCTTTCTGGTCCTTGAAAGATATGTCATTTTCTGTATGACTCCAGGGCCCAACTGGCCAAGCCCACCTCTTGTCTGGCTTTCCACCAAGGAGATGGTGGACAGACAAGAAAATGAGTGGCAGAAGCTTGGGGATGGGGTTTGTATTCCTCCCTGTCAGCTGTCCTAAATGATTCTCTTTTCTCTTCCCCAGTAGAACCACAGGGAAGCTTTCTGTTGTCATTCATCATCTTTGGTTTAGGAAAAAACCCAGAACCATTTTGCATAATGCATGGATGTCCCTAAATTATAAATATGCTGTGACTGCAGATTTTCCCACTGCCTTTGTCTATACCTTAATATCAGCTTAAAAATCCTCTTCCCAGAATCAGGAAGATGAAAGGCAAATTCAATGTAGCAAGATCAGAAGTCAGAACAAGGAAGTAACCATGTGTCTCCTGGACAGCTTCCAAGGTGTAGGATGATAACTTACCTAGCTAGCAGCTCCCACGGTTCATACAGATCTGTCTCCCCTTGTGTATCCTGTCTCCCAGACTCCTGCCCAGCCAGAATTCTGAGCCATGCACTTAACCTGGTAAGATGTTTAAATGGGATTCTTATTTGACTTTAGTGGTTTGCTTTCCTGGAAGCCCACTTTTTATATGGCTATTTGATGAGTATGCTTATTTATTTGAAGTAAAAAGTTTCATAGGATCTGCTCATACCTGGGTTCAAATAGAAAACAAACATTCTTAATACTCTTTGCCTTTAGTTGTTAGGTCAAAATAAACTAAAGCAAGGATAGATTTAGAAAAAAAATAGAGAACTCATGGAAATAGCTGGAAAATATAACTATAGCTCTGATCTCCTTCAGTCTGGAAGTTTCCCCAAAGGTCCTGACATCCACTTCTGATCAGTGCACTGATGCTGGCAGAGCCTCTGCTCATGGCTTTTCTCACCTCACATGTTGCCTATCTCCTATCCTTGTTGATAGGTCGGGTTGAAATTCTTCTATACCTGGTTGTCTGGATTTTGTTGGTTCAGAATTTGAGAGCTAGTCTCAAAATAAGATCAAATAGCAGACAGACAGGTAGAAGAGTCCCTGAGAGATTAGGTGGTTGAGTAAGGAAGAGCTATTGTCCTTAATCTAAGAGTAGCAAAAACCATATCCAGACACTCTGTCCCCTTCTGCTCATCCCTGTTCCTACCTCTAAGAGATTAATATTACAGGGACTCCTATAGTATCCCAACAGCTCACTCTTGGCAGTAACATGATGTTTTCATGCCGACTGGTTTGCTTTGTCAATGGGAGAGACCATTTGAGGCAAAGAAACTGAGGCATACAGAGTTTAAAAATGTGTTTTGGAATACTTATCCTCACTAATCTCCATGGAGAGAGCCCTATTCTGTTATAAGATCATGTTCCCTCCTTGCTGATAGAGCTTATTATGATCATGAACTTCCCAGGCATTTACCGTCTGTGTATACACTTTAAAATTTAATGGTAAACTTCCAGGATACAGGCACTTATTTTCTTTATTTTATATTCTACAGTACTTTGTAGGCATTTCGTGCTAAAACTTGGTTCTCAAGTTCAATGGAATTGAAACTAGCACCATGTTTTACATGCTTTTTAATATAATATTCTAATTGTAATGTGCAAGTCTCCACTCACCAGTCAGATTCCAGCTTTCCCAAGGCAGAAAAGTCTATCTTTGCCTTTATCCTGTGTAGTTCTAGGCATATACTGGGTATGTGAGAATTTCTGGGTGAATAACAATAAACAGAATCTTTATGAATATATTTGACCTCTTCTACAGAAGTTTAAAGTTTGGTGGTGGTAGTGGTGTGTGTGTGTTGTTTTTCTCTTTCTCTTTCTTTCTTTCTTTCTTTCTTTCTTTCTTTCTTTCTTTCTTTCTTTCTTTCTTTCTTCCTTTTTCTCTTTCTTTCCTCCTCCTCCTCCTCCTCCTCCTTTTTCTTCTTCTTCTTCTTCTCCTTCTGCTTTTCCTCCTCCTCCTCCTTCTCCTTCTCCTCCTCCTTCTTCTTTTTGTACTTTAATAGGAAGAAAATGTGTACTGGTATTCCAACAATTTTCACTTTCCTGATCCATTGATGATTCCCCTCAACCCTTTGAGACTGAGTGTGGTATATGTGATATGAAGAGATTAATCAGAATATTTTCCACTTTAACAAGCTTCCTTGTCTAAAGGCATGCATCCCTAGAAATTCATGTTTTTCTTCCTGTCTCATGGGGCCCACATAATTTGGGGGTTCAGCAAATTATTTGGGCTGGAGGAGAAGAAGGCTGGGCTCATTGGCTATGAGTCCTCCAGAATGAGAACTAGCACTAAGCAGATCCAGTATCCAGCTCAGTGCTTTAAAAATGACAGCATAGGTATTCTGTTAAATTCCAAGCATCTGGTAGTAGTCATGGTTCTCCTTCTATTAGTGCCAAGTTCTATTAGTGCCAAGGTGTTCCATGTCTTTGGACAGAAGATAATATAATTTCTGGCATTCCTAAGAATGTTGGAATGAGGCTGAGATTGTCTTTAAAGATGGTTTGAGTTCTTCCACGAAGATGTAGTTTGACATTTGTATTATAATCTTTCTTAGTAGCTTGGGTGGTTAAGATAAAAGAATTATACATATGTTGTGACTACTATATTATATTAAGGTTAAATCAACCTCTGAAAAATCTTCCCTCTGTATGAAGGGGCTATCTCACTTGAAGGAACCAATGTACCAATAAGTGCCAGAGGCCACAGAGGATCAGCTAAGCCCCTAAGAAATAACACTGAATATCTCATTTAACGATCAAGTCATTGCTAACAGAACAAAGCTGACATATGCATGGAAACCTGCATTTCATCACTGCAGACCATTCCTTGAACAATCATCAGTTCCTATCAATAAGATGGAGGGGAGAAGTGCTCACATCAGTAAGAAGTCCATAGATGATCTAAGAAGCGCACACCCAGGAAAGACTGGAGTTCTACCAAGGAGAAACTGTCCTGGTCTATGGATGGAAAAAGACATACTCAGGCTCTGGTGGACAAGGAAGTTAATAGTAGTCCATAAGTCAATGCCAAAAGGCTGCCAGTTAAGCAGGGTCTTTGCATTCCATGGTGTGGTGTATCTGTTCATCCCTTTAACACATATTTTTTGAGTGCCCACCCTGGGCCAAGAACTGTGTGAATTGATAGAAAAACAACCATGTGAAAAATAAACATGGTTTCTGTCTCAGAAAAATTTTGCAACACATATAACAGACACACATTCCTTATCTACTACATGCAAAACATTCTTGCAAATAGAAAAAGCACCAATATCAATTCAGTAAGGAAAAGGGTAAGCAATTTTATTAAAAGTTTGGTAAAAAGATATATCAAGAATTAATAAATTATGAAAAATAGTGCTCTTAATTTATTAAAAAATAAACACAAAATATTTAGATATTGATTGTCAGATATCAGATAAGCAAAACTATGAAAGAATTATAATGCCTGCTTTTGGTGAGTCAATGAAGGTCTTTCATGCACTGACTGATGAGAGTTTAAATTGCTATA
Organism: Lontra canadensis; assembly: GCF_010015895.1. NCBI lineage: Eukaryota > Metazoa > Chordata > Mammalia > Carnivora > Mustelidae > Lontra > Lontra canadensis. Next base: position 33,061,628 of record NW_022630997.1, read on the forward strand.
AAATTTCCAGGTCCTAACTTCACAGTATCTACTTTAATTAAAAATGCCATGGGATGCCTGGGTGGCTCAGCCAGTTTGGCACCTGCCTTCCGCTCAGGTCATGATCCCGGGGCCCTGGGATCGATTCCCACATTGGGCTCCTTGTTCAGCGGGGAGCCTGCTTCTCCCTTCCCCTCTGCTGGGCCCCCTGCTTGTACTCTCTCTCTCTCCTCTTTCTCTCTGACAAATAAATAAATAAAATCTTTTTTTAAAATGCCTTCTCTGATGACCTGATGATTCAAATTTTAGAAATCTGTGCTAAGAAATAATAGTACAAGTTGTAATGCTAGATGCATAAGGGAGCACTGTTTCTAATAACAACAAAGGATAAGAGTCTACATGCCCATAAATAAGGGAGGAGAACTGTGCTACAAAGTATAATCGCACAATAGAATACTGTATATCTGTTTAAAATACTGAGAACTGTATAAGGCAAAGCATGTAAAAACTATGCTCCAAAAAAACAGACCAGAGTGACCAGTAGAATTCTTTGCTGAACAGTTTGGCCCTTGCCTCTGTATTCCTGATATTCAGAAGTCCTCCTTACACCCCTCAGCAGCATGCTTTGACATTCTGAGGGAAGGTTGTCCATGCCCCCTGGTGAATATGTCTTGCCATCCATCTCTCTTTCCATCAACACTGCAAGTTGTCTACACGAGCAAGTAGACATGTGGCATGTTCCTGGCAAATATCTTGCTCTCTCAGGCCCTGGCTTCTGCCCCATCCCAGTCCATATTGTGCCAAGAAATAAAGTGAGGGCCAGCTTGGTGGGGGCTGGTGAATGGTTATCGTAGGAAGACGAACCCAACATCCAGAAGAGTCCTTCTTTATCTTGGACACTGAGATCTTCAGGATCCTTTTCTTTTTAAGTGACACTTTTTTGCTGTTACCATTTTTGTACTTCTTACTTAAACTATTGCCGAGGGAGAAGAGGGAATGAAGGTGGATATATGGGGTCACGGGCTGAGGCTTGCTTTCAGCCTATCCCCTGTTGGGTCAGGGCTGGAGTCCAAATCCGAGCATCTCAGGAGGTGGAACAAACTCAAATTCAGGCCTGACATTAGATCATGTGTGGACATCTAATATTGTGGGTACAGCTTAGCCAGGGAGCACACAAGTGTTTATTCAAACAGATGGAACTATAGTGACCCTGACGATTCTCTCTGCCTCCATCAATTCAACACACCTAACTCTGGCAGGATCCCTTCAGAGGGTACAGAAGCGAGCATAGTAAACGTGACGCCTGTCATCACAGAGCTTGCTGACTTCCAAGGGCAATGCAGAATTCTGCTTTGGAACAGGACACTGGAAAGGATCAGGGCACGTAGCAGAATAAACACACATTACACACACATACACATCAGACACATACCCGCAAACAGCCTGTCCTCTTCTGACCACTCATTTTTAAACATTTTGTATTTTTTCCTAGAAAATGGGTCTCTGTAACCATGGAAATGGCTGTTGTTTTCAGCCCAAGGGGATAGAGGATTGTGTGTTTAAGGAGATACTAAATAAGCTTTGATTGCCGCTCGTATAGAACCTCCAGCTTCATCTCTTCTCCACCGTCAGTGCGCCCGGGGGACAGATGCAGCTGTGGCAGATCCTTGCCCCTCCAGATCCTTAAGTCCAGTTGAAAGCTGACTTCTGCCCTCCGTGCCTTTGTAGCTCACAGAAGGCTTGGGGGTAACCAGCCACCCATACCCCTGACCAGACCACACACAACACAGGTGGGAGAAGGCAGCAACCATTTCAGATCACAACCCCTCGTCCCACAGAGGCTCAAAATCAACTTTGGCCCACAGAATGAGGCACCTCGGGAGCCTGGGATTCCTTTTCCTGGATGCTCTCTGGGGGTCGAGGCTGGGCCCAGCAAGACATAGGCAGGGCCCATGAAATGATTGCCTGGGGAGGTCTGACTGGACAGGAGTTGAGACCTCTTGCCCTGAAGTTAACCTTGTATTTTTATCTTTCTCATACTCAGTGCTTTCTGATAAACCTAATAAATCTCCTCTTGTTTAAGTGACAGGCAGTTGAGATTTTTTTTTTTTTTTTTTGCTTTTGGCAAATCCTCAAAGAGGAAAATAAACCCACTTGTCCCAGAACAAAGGAGAAATGGGTTAAAACAGAAACAAAGTCTAATTCCTTAGCAGTGGACAGGGCATGGTGGGGGGGCTCCATACTTTTGCTGAGAAACCCCTCTATGAACCCAGGCAGACATGAGGACCCAGAAAAGGATGTGTGGGCTCCTGGGTGGCTCCTGGCACAGGAAGAGAGTTGAGGGCACATACAAATCTTAGCAGAGCAAGCAGGCATATGCAATGGATAATTGTGCACCCTTTTCCCGACTCTTTTACCCTTTAAGGAGATTTTGATGTTTGCCTGCCAAGTCTCCAGCCTTTGCTTTATTGATCTGGGCAATGGTAGAGGAGAAAACTAAAAGTCCACCAGGAAGGCTAAGTTAATCTACTGTGGACAGGGCAGAAAGCTATGCATGATAGGAAAATAAAGAAATAAAATCGACCATAGACCCAAAGAGGCAGGAGAGGGGAGTGGATAAAGAACGAGCCTCTGCCATGTTAAGCAAGGGTTTCTTATGGGAGTTTGTAACTGTGAGAGGAGAGTTTGACAGGCTGCGGCAGCCCCTTATACATGAAAGGGTAAGAGAGAGACTGAGGAAAGGGATTTCAGAATTTTGGATTTGGGTTAGCTAGTAATCCCCATTTAGTGCTTCTTAAAGAGCTGTCAATAAAGAATTCAGTTGCTTCTCAGGGCTCTTTGGATGTCATACTAACTTTACTTCTGAATGCAACTCCCTGTATTTGGGCCAGTTTTATGTGGATTATGTGATTAAGCAAACACTGCTCAGAGGGTTAGTGAGAGCCTGAGACCTAGCCATCCAAAAGGGCCTACCCCACATGCAGAGTCTCCGACTGCTGACAGCCTGCATTTTGGGGCCAACATTGGCTTGGATGTGCTTGCTCTGAGAATCCTCAAGGCCTGTAGCTGAGAGTGTTGAGAAAGGCAGGGACCTTCTGCTACTCTTACCCCTAGAGACCCTCTGCACAGGGCACTTTCCTCTGCCAACTTTGGCTTCATGCAGTGGCCATGCTCTGTTCCTGCCAGCCTCAAAGCCAATTCGTCAAACAAATTCATTGTTGGGACAGCTGGGTGGTGGCACAGTTGGTTGAGCATCTGCATCTGGCTCAGGTCATGATCCCAGAGCCCTGGGATTGAGTCCAGCATCAAGCTCCTTGATCAGGGGGGATCCTGCTTCTCTCCCTCTCCCTCTGCCTGCTGCTACCCCTACTTGTGCTCTCCCTCTCTCTGGAAAATAAATAAATAAAATAGTTTAAAAATAATTTTAAAAAACTGTCTGTTTTCAAAATGTACTCAGTACATGACTACTCCTTACACCCCCCTCACCATCAACACCACCTTGATCCAAACCACTGCCAACGGTAGCCTGAATTCTTGCAAAAGCCCTCAGCCTGATCTCCAACCTCTACCTCTGCCCTCCAGCAGCATTAGCTTTCAAAACGTCAGTAGGATCATGCCGTGCTGCCGCTTAAAGCCAGCCAACAGCTTCCCAGCCCTAAATAAAACATTACAGATGCACATACACATATGCCAGAACTTTCTTTCCCTCTTACTTTTGTTGTATTATTTTCCATTGCACCGATGAAAAATATACTATATATTCATTTTCTTTGTTTTTTGTCTCCTCCTTAGAATATAAGAGTAGGAATTTGTCCTATTTTGTCTGACCCCTGATGCCTAGACTGGATATAGGTCTGATATATGGTACAGGGTCAATAGAATCTGGTTAAATCAATAAATAGATTCTTTTCTGAGGTTTATGCTTCCTTCTCACAAGGCAGGATATACCCGGCAATAAATATGGGTATGAAATAGTGCTATCTTTCTCAAGCCGTCACTATTCCTGTAGGCAAGACTATTGTGTTTCTTTTCCCCAGTTTTGTGCTGTAAGCCACTGAGATGGGGGACCTGTCCACAGCAGCATAAGGGGGCCTCCACTTGGCTGACAGGGGTAGAAGAGAGGGGAATGTTTACTGGCCCGTGGCCATTTCTGTGATGTGTTCTTGCCTTAGAGAGTGTGTGCTCTCTGGAATGAGTGTGCTTGTTCTAGTTAGGAATCTTCTGGGGAGAATCTGCCATTTCTCCAATCTGAAGGGGACATGTCAAGGGGCTACTCTGGGACCTCAGCAATCCCATACAGGTATAGTGTGGCCCCTTCACTTTTCCAATCCCTGGGTCAGGGATTGGACACACATTCACAATGCACCAGCATTACACACACCCAATGAATCATTGAACACTACATCAAAAACTAATATGCTGGCTAGTTGAAAATAATAATAATAATAATAATTAATAATAAACAAATAAATAATAGAAAAACACGATATATATCGCCTAGAATTTCCAAACCTGCTGCTAGCCCTTTCTCATTCTGAGAAAAACTGAGAGAAGGAAAGAGTCAGCAGATAAGCTCCTTGCCCTCTGCCTGGGCCTAGGGGCTCTGCTGGTGACTCAGAGCAGAACGGGAGATGCACCCATCACCCCCTGAGCTGCACGAGAAAGGAGAGATAACTAGAACTGATGCCAGGTGGCATGGGAGTCATGGATCTCCTCTGTCTTTTAGTTCATGAATGAGAGATATATCCATGGACACTGAACCAAGCACAACCTCCCAGAGGCAGTACTCCAAATCCCGGGCTCTGGCTGTGTGTATATGTGTGCGTGTGTGTGTGTGTGTGTGTGTGTGTGTGTGTGTATCCCTCTTGCCTGGGCTTCCTCAAAACGCAAACTTCCAGGGTTTAGACTTGAGATTTCTGCAGCTCCAATTCAAACTCCATGGGATATCAGAGATCTCTATCTTAGAGGATGTTCAGCCATCCCCCCAAGTCCTCTTGGACCACAGCGGCAGAGCCACAAGGCCACCGGCTGTACTAGTGCAGCCTGAACTCTCTCCTGCCGTTCCCTGAGGTCTGGCTGGCCTCAGACAGACGCTGGGACGAAACTCTGCATTCCATTCTCGACACACAACAATGCCTCTTCTTCTTTTCCAACAAAGGAATTTTCCATCGAGTGAAACCAAGTACATTTTGTGCATTAATGAGACAAGGAAGAAGGACTTGAGCTTCCTGTGGAGGCTCTGAGAGGGGCCGAGCTGCCATGAAATATTTAAAGGCATTTTCCCAAGGTAGTAGGCCATAATGAATGGGTAAAATCAAGAGTTGTTTTCCAGAGCCCACAGAGACTGAAATCCACAGCTGGGGCCTAGGCATGGTATTTAACCTTTGCTTCTTATGCTGCCCTCCCTGCGTGGAGCTTCAGCTCCGTCCTCTTCAGGCTGTGAAATCTCCTGTCTTCACAGGTGGATCACGTGTCTGTTGGAATTACAACCCCGGCCTGTGGACATGAGGGATTTGATCAGATCATGCTGAGATGACAGAGAACATACTAGATTGTGCTCATCATACAGACGTGGCTATTTTGTAAATTCTGAAGCAAAGACCCTATGCACACTCAGATCTTGCAAGATGGGTTGGTCCCTGGTGCCCCAGGGTTGAGACACCTTAGTCACATATAACTACCTCCAGGGATGAGAGGTCACATTATTCTAGTATTTAAGGAGCTTACAGCCAGGTCATGTATTCACAATCTCATTTGCTGTGCATAAAACTCACTTTGTGGCTATTCTTACCAGCCGACCTAGAGTCCCACAGAGAACTGGATTGGATTAGAGTGAGCAGGAAAACCAGGACACATAACCATTATCTTTGCAAAGCTCCAAGTTGCAAATGATAGCCCCCAGGACAGGTAGAACACTGCAGATGTGTTAGGTTCTGTCCATGCCATGTTTTCAACAAAATTACACAATAATTTTTAAAAAACAAGATATGCACCTTAAATTCTAGATACATAGTTTTTTTTGTGTGTTTTTTTGTTTTTTTTTAACGGAATGAGAGAGAGAGACAGAGAGCACACAAGCAGGGATGGGAGGTGTGGGGGGAGAGATAAAATCAAGAGAGAATCTTAAGCAAGCTCCATGCCCAGCATGAAGCCTGATGTGGAATTTGATCTCATAACCCTGAGTTCATGACCTGAGCCAAAATCAAGAGTTGGATGCTTAACCAACTGAGCCACACAGGTGCCCTGCACTGCTATTCTTAAACCTTAAAAGATCCAGTAATACTGGCCCTGCATTTTAAACATGGCCACAGCTTGCCAGAACTGCTCATGGCTGGGCTTCAAACTAACACGTGCTCCTCAGTTGAGCAAAGTTCCCAGCACTCCCTAGTATATTATTCTCATCCCATCTCTTGCAGTCATTTGAGTCTGTGGCCTTGAAAACTTGTTTTGTGATACAATGGCTAGCTGAAGATACTCAGGAATAAGCTCTATTTAATATCTAAGCTTTCTCCCATCAGGTGGGATGCAAGCATGCTGAGCTGTGGTCAGGACACAGTCACCATCTTCCCCCTCTGTGCTGTGCCATCATCAACCCAGAAATCAGCACTGCAGATCAGATTATCTTTTTGTTACCCCAGTGAAGACTTTGATTGCTACAGATCTCTTTCCTATGGTACTTATCACTACAGAGGGCTTCTTTGGACTCCTGTCTCATCCTCTTTCTTTGAGTAGTGGACAGTCCTGTCTGCAGAATTTCAAGAAGGAAATACAGCAGTCTGGTCAATTATTTCAGTGGTTGTCCCATGTAATATCATTTCCCGCCTGTGAATGACTTGTTCTCTTCTCTTGAGCAGGAAGATCCCTGATGGGGAATTGGGGTGTTCCAGTGACACCTTGCTGCTGTCCATTTCAGACTTTACCCCAGGCATAGAGAGCAGCACCATCTATATGCACCTTATGGCAAAAAGCAACAGCTGGAAATAGTCTACCAATAGCCACATCTTGCTGAACATACCCAGGATTATTGTGACCTGGGTATGATTATTATGACCTGGTATTATTATTATGACCCCTGTACCATTATGTGAAAAATGGAGAGGAAAAAAAAAAAAAAGCTGCGCTCATTCTCTTGCCCTCTGAGACATTTTGACCTGACACTTTAAAATGTATTAGGTAAACAAAAGAAAGCATTGGATCTCCTCCCAAGGTCAAAGTGGAAAGCATCAGTGCTATCCTATTGTCAGAAGTCACTTGGTCCCACAACTTGAAGATTCTAGCCCAGGTTAACTGCTCACATTTATAACTTACCGAGGACCTGTTCAAAGACAATGAATCTCAGCAAACCACAGGACAGCTAACCCTGGATCCGTAGTATTTCCTAATCCCGCCCACAACTTGATCACTACCCCAGATCCTAACTGGTCTCTAACTCAAAACCTAACTGAACTTTAACCTAGAGGAAACCCCAATTCTGACTTCACATGTAGTCCTACAGACTTCCTGCAGATCCTGGGGCTTTAACTAGCTGGCAAGTGCAAGATGGCTCTCTGAGCCAATGGTAAACTCTGCTCTTATGAGCCATCTTTAGCCTAATATCTTCTCTTAAAACATTCATTTTTAACATTGACTAAAAAAAATAACAGAATAAATTCTCCAAATAAATAGCATATATATCTATATAATGAATCATCTTTGGTTACCCTCATTTATTTGGGACAAGGAGGAAGGAGGAAAGGAGGGGGAGAGAGGGGAAGAAGGGTAGGGGAGTAAAAATAGAATGGAGGAAAGAAGAAAGAAGGAGAAGAAAGGAGGGAGAGGAGAGGAGGAGAAGGAAAAGGAGAAGAAGAATGAGTATCATTATCTCCTAAAGAAGATTATTTCAGAAAGATAAAGGTTGAAGACCACTCCCAACTCTTACCCAGCCCCACCCAGCTGCCAGCAAGGCTGACCTCACTATATACAGGCTCAGTCTGGACACAAACTTGATCCAAGCAGACCCTGGGTTAGAAGTAAATACAGGGTTCTCTCCCCACCCCTCACTGAGACAGAAAGTAGTCTTCAACCTCTGCATCCATGACTGGTCCAGGGAGCCAAATGTTCCGCTTGGACTTGATGCTGCTGCCTCCTCAAAACCAAAACCATGACAGCTGGGATTCACCCACTGGAATGCCCCCGTGCCCTGCTCCTCTGCTCACAGCAGCACTCACTGGGCTAAGCCTTGACCTAGCACTCATCTAGCCAGTGGTAGGCTTGATTTTGCCAGTTACTGCCACCTGGAGTGGGTTTCACATCTGACCCCAATGCATAAATGTAGACAGTTCTCTACGGTCTTGGGATTCTATCCAACACTAAGATCTGCTCCTATATTGAACAAGTGACTGCCCCTATAGATGATATCTTCTGATATATCAACTCCAATTTCACTGAACCCGAGTTGGGATTTGGATGTTCCCTTCTCTCCAACTCTTTTGTTTCTTTCTTTCATTCAGTCTCTACCCCCCTACCTCTCTGAGCTCAGCTCACTACCTTCTGTTTTGAGGAGATTCAATCATGCCATCTGGGTAGGCTAGTCCTGGTAACAGCAGGACTATGTTTCAGAATTTGAGTGGACTGGTTCCCAAGAATTCCTTTTCCTGTTACCTTGCTCATCAGAGATTCCAGTAAATGTAGAAAAAAGGAATGTCAAAGAAAGAAATAAGTAACAGTCCATTATTGGAATAGCAGGTGATTATACTATTACTGGCTCCCTGGGAAAGAGTCCCTGTACATTTCATTATTATTTAAGCCATCTCAGAAAGGTCCTGAGGATCAAACACCCACCTTATCCACAAATGACTATTTAAATGTAAATCAGATTTTATTACTCTTTTTCAAGGAGCCTGTATCAGCTACCTGCTGCACTGAGAGTATGAAACTTTGCACATGGCCCACAGGTACTGCACGTTCTGGGCCTGATTTATCTCCTCCAGCTTATCCTTGCCACAACTGCTCCTCGATCCAGTACAATCACTTTCTTCTAGCTCTTAAAAGGCAATACATATTTTCCCTCTTCTAGACTTTCCATCCCCACAGATCTTGTATCTCTGCCTAGATCATTATTCTCATTGCTCCTCATATTACTCAGTTCTCAGCCTCATAGCAAGATATTTCTCTGCTGATCCTCTTGGAATAAGTAACACTAATCCCTCTCATTGCACTCTATGAGTTTTTCTGTTCCTGGAATTGGTATCTTCACGACATTTTTTTCTTCAGTTGTGTATTTTATGTTTTCCCAACTAGACTATCCATGAAGACAGATCACACCTTCTTTGTGTACCAATATATCTTCATTACTTGGCACATAGTAGAATCTCCATACACATTTTTGGACATATGAACAAATTAGTGTATTAATAAAACAGTAGAGCTAAATCAAATTTAATTTTCTAATATTTAATTTTATAGATACCATAAATTGATACATGAGTACAGATGCAGAGAATCCTAGAAGGTTTTCTTTCCATTCTCTGCTATTTTCAGGCCTGAAATTATTTTGTCCACTGAGCTTTGTATTCGTCCCATTTGTCATGTGTTGTCACTTGTTTTCATCTACACGGGAGTAATGTCTGTAAAGGAGAAGGCCTCAGGCCGTTCTCTTTTGTCTCTCAACTGGAGTCTTAGAAGTACAACTGTAGCACTATCTCATTCAAACTGTCTTAAGATACTTTAGACTACAGGGATTGGCTGCTAAGCTTTATTTCAGAACGATTACAAGATGAAATGTCTATAGCTTCCCCCAAGCCATAGGCTTGGTTTTTCTTTATGTTGACATTTCTTCTGTAGGTTGGAGAAAATAAAAATAGCACTTTAGAGAAGACCAAGAATAACAAAAATATTAATGACAAATAATTTCCTCTGAATTTCACTGGGATCTGAAAAAAGCACTGATGAGCATATGGAGACCAGAGCTTTGACATTTGACACACCTTTTTAAAAGTATGACTCAGTGTACTAACTGTGAGAAGCTTACTCAAAATTTATCCTTTAAAGATGACTAGATACTCATCTGTCAAGGTAGAATAATACTGTTAATATTTAGGATTGTTTTGAAGATAAAAAGAGATCGTAGGACAACTGAAACAGTGTCTCACTCAAGAAGACATTAATTTCCCTCCTTCTATGGTCTTTAAAACTCACGCTTCATCTCCAGTTGTAGAAGGAGTAGAAGTCTTCAGGAAGTTTCTATTCCTGCCTGTGCAGTAACCCAATGGAGGAGGGTCTCTAGGGCATTACAGAGAATATTCTTTCCCATTGTGGAGAAATTGAGAGTCTGTAAAGACTAGTTAGAGAGTGTCTACATACTACTTAGTAAGACAATCTCTGAAAATAAAATACAATGAAACCGTATCACCCCACGACAGGGCAGCTTTGTTACAAGACTTATCCTGCTTCTTGCTACTCACAATGATATGTTTCTGGTCACTTGAGGAAGGATCTACCCCGTTCTCTCCATTAATTTTTCCAGAATATTCAGGGAAACACAATCTTTGCTCTAGGCTGTAGGTAACAACCTTCGTCAATGTTTTCTATTAATCTACTGGTGATAAAATGAGTGCTTTTTTCCCTCTGTTTTGATATCCAATATATAGCCCTCTTGGTTAGATCCTCAAGGGCAACTGGAGACAAAGAGAACTTCTTGACCTGCTGGTGCTCATGTACTTTCTGAAAGAGAAAACACCCACACAGAAACATTAGCCATTCTGGCTCCATGTCCAGCTTCCACTTTGCCTCTGTGTATGTTTTCTGGAGTTCCAGGGGCCTTCTTCAGTTATACTTTCAGCAGTGGCTTTTCTGGTACTTCCTGGCTTGCCTGGAGATTCTAATCTTGTTATCTTTCAGGTAGATTATATTTCCTGAAGTTGATTGGAACACTCCCATCCCACATCTTTTCTTTCCTTGCCTTTCACCATCAAGAGGTAAATTCTAATTCCCCTCCCCTTCCATCTGGACAAGAATGTGGCTCACACAGAAGCAATAGAACATGGAAGAAGTGATTTTGTGTGACTTCTAAATCATAAAAGGTGATGTAGCCTCCATCTCATGAGCTGGGATACTCACCTTTGGAGCCTGAATCTTTGTGTAAAATGTCTACCTATGCTGAGATAAACATAGTGGAAAGGCCATGTGAACACACTCCAGTTCAATGATCTCCTAGCAGAAAACCAACAAAAACCTACAATAACCTGTGAGTGAGCTATTTTGTAGGCCCAGCAAATTCCACAGCACCAGTCAACATTTGAATGCACCTATAAGAAAGAACCTAATATGAGCCCTTTCCAGATATCTGATTCACAAGATTGTGAGAAAAATAAAAAGGTAGTCTTAAGTCACTAAATTTTAGGGCAATTTGTAGTAACTAGAATAATTCCAGATGGGCCACAGTAAAATCAGATTTCCTGGCACAACTGTTTACCTGGATTAACTCTATTTCCATTGTCCTATACTCCAAGAAAAACTAGACTTCAGTAGAATTCGCATTTGAAGCTCTCATCTTGTATGACTGGAATTAAATTTTCATATCTGAGCTATCACTGGAGATATGAAGCATGTATAGCCATGGTAAAATTACACTGAATAGTAGATTAGACAAGCTGGTTAGGAACATTACCATCCAATTTTTATATTAGATCCTTTATCCTTTATTGGGAAGATTATTTGGCTTTCTCACTTCAGAAGGCTTCATGTCATAGTCCTTGGAGGTTGGGAAAGGTGGTTTTGAAGACTCAAACATCTCTAGACTTTGCAGAGTCTTAACAAGAAGATGTTAGCAGAAGCTTATTTAGCTAAGTAGAATGTCACCAAAGAAAGGCTTCTGGATGAAAAAGGAAGAAGCCCAGCTTTTTGATTCATTATATGTTCAGGCTAGGACAGACAGATGCCACAAGCCTCTCTCACATCTGAATACAGACCACTATCTGGCACTGGAAAAGACAAAAAAGTAAGAGATGGGGAGCAAACATTTCTGCACATTTAATGTCCATCTGAGTACTGTAATCACCATATCATTTTAACTCTAAGGACCAAAGTAAATGGACTAGGAGTCTGAAATAGAAAATAGGAATGTGTCCTACTGTTCCAATAAAATTAAGTACTCAATGCAATCAGTGAGAATATGGCCTAGGGCATACATGGATGGCAACAACAAACTCAAATTACATTTCTAATTAGCTCACAATAAAAGTATAATTCTATAAAAATAAACAGAGGTAGGCCAGAGTAAAGATTTATATTTTACATTCAAGGCATTTGAAAAATGTTTCTTAGTGAGAAAGTTTAGTACTGCTGAGTCTTCTTAATTGTGGAAAAGTGAGACAATACCATTTAGGAAAGCAATCAGAACTCATGGATTTAAAACATGTCCTGGAATATCTTCCCCTTAAATCCCATTGAAACATGTGTAAAATCTTCTGAAGCAAACAAACAAGCAAAATACTCTTGATTTTCACAGGTGATTAACAAAATATCTGGCCTGACTCATATTTGAATATGACTCTCCAAATCTTATTCTCTTGCTGGCAAATGTTTTCACATGGCATCTTCATCTAAGAAGTTCTTGAGTTACAATCACACTAAGAACACTCTACTATCAACTAAATAACAGGAACTCTATTTAAAAGTATAAAAAAATTAATGAAATCTTTATATTAATTATACATAAAGATATAAAACAAGACTTGGAAATATTGTCAAGCCCACTTTGATTATTAATGAGATGTTAATCATTTTTCTTTCCTCCAAGTAATTCACTTTTCCCTCCCCTCTTCATTTATGCAGATATACTGTGTGTTCATTGTGTCAAGAAGAAAATGGGATGACATGACCCAGTGGGAATGAGTTAGGGCCAAATTCTTGGCTTTGGCTGCAATAGCATTAGTCTTAGGTGGTGTAGCAGTGTCTGGGCATAAGCATCATATATGGAGGAAGCATGATGGGAGACAGAAGTCTCCTACTAGGCGCCTCATAGGCCAAAGGGTGGTTAGGAATTAGAGAGGAATGAAAGGGATATTATGAGAGCAGAGGGGTTAGTGGATCCCCAAAAGAGAAATAGTAACTAAAATGGGCCAGTAGTTCCCTATTCCATTATACTTTATTTTACCCTAGACGTATATTGCTCTACTCAACTCTCGACTCTGATATGAAAAAATCTTCCTTTTCTAAATACAATAGCCTCTCTATGCAGCTGAATAGGTTTTTGGCCTTCTTGTTACCTATAGAAAGTTGAGGGCCCAGAATCCTTTTTGCAATATGAACGATCACAGTCCCTTTTAATTCAAACTGTCAATGCTTGAGGCATTATAATGATTTTGACAACTTTGTGGGTTTCCTATGTATCTGACTACATTCAGTGAAATCACACCCAGAATTCTTTTTGAGATAGGCTTCTCTCTTCTTTGGCTTGTCAGAGTACTATACAAGAACACTGTAGCAAATCTTGGAAGCTCTTTGGTGTAGCCGAGAGGGTCACTAGACACCATTTTACCTATCTACAATCTTTACAAAGGGTCTTAACATCATTTATTTGATCTTTACAGTGAGATCATTCCTCACCTTACTTTGCTGCCTGAATAGACTGGAAATCAGAAACAGTTTTATTTTAAAACCCAGCAAGAGCTCCCTATTTCTTCTAAATTCTTGTAGATTACTTTTCTTCTTAGCTCATCTCTCTTCCTATATATTTACCTATGCAGCTAAAATAAGCTAATTGACACTTTTTATATTCTCCCTTGTCAAGAGCACCTACCAAAATTTCATTAAGTATGCTTTCTATCCTCTAATTACCAAAAATAATAGTTTTGCCTATTTTTATGTTGTTACATGACACATACTATCTCACTTCACCTTGTGAGAGCCTCCTGTCATTAAATTTCCTGTTCTTGGGGCTGCCTGGGTGGCTCAGTGGGTTGGGCCTCTGCCTTCAGCTAAGGTCATGATCTCAGAGTCCTGGGATCGAGTCCCACATCGGGCTCTCTGCTAAGCAGGGAGCCTGCTTCCTCCCCCCACGCCCCCTGCTTGCCTCTCTGCCTACTTGTGATCTCTCTCTGTCAAAAAAAAAAAAAAAAAAAAAAAAAAATTCCTGTTCTCCACTAATGGTTTGTTCACAACTTTGCCGGCCTTCTCCACCTGGTCTCAGGTCACTTGTTGAGCTTTCACCTATCACCCAACCCCAAAAGCAATACTAAATGTTTTATGTTTGCATTATGGTAGCCACCTACTTCTAGGTACTAATTATTATAAAACTTAGCTTTTGTTACATAATAAACCACAATGAAACTCAAGAGTCTAAAGCAACAAATAAGTTTTTTTTTTTTTCATGATTCTCTTCTTGGGTAGTTGGGACTGCATGGACAAATATCTGATGGCTGCCTCAATGCCACCTAGGGTGATAACTGCCATATCTCACATCATTGAGCAAAATAGCCCCAGCTCAAACATATGGTAAATGGTGATGATTACAAAGGCAGGACATTTCAGTGTACAAGTACTTTTCATATCCTTGTTTATATCACATTTTTTAAAGTTTCATTAGCCAAAGAAACTCATAAGGCCAAGCCTGGATTCAAGGATGCATAAATAGGTTTCATTTCAGGGTGGGAAAGGTTCAAAGTCAACTAAAAAATATCATGACTATGTTGAACATCTGGGTGGCTCAGTTGGTTAAGCATCTGCCTTCAGCTCAGATCATGATCCCAGGATCCTTGGATCAAGTCCCAATTGGGCTCCTTGCTCAGCAGGGAGTCCGCTTCTCCCTCTGCCTACTCTGCTTGCTCTCCCTATTTGTCCTCTCTCTCTCTGACAAATAAATGAATAAATTTTTTTAAAAAATTATTACTACAGAGATAAGAAAATTGGTGGCCATTTTTTCCACCTATACCTAAATGTATAATGACCAATATTAATTAAAATATTATTTTTTATAAATAACAAAACCTAAATCAGTAAAGAATACAGGATCCAGAACTAGATCCAATTTTGAAAAATAGATCAACTTACTTCTACTACAAGAAATGAGGAATTAGTTGAATTTTCATCAATTGTCTCATCCAAAACAACTAAAAAATCTTGACAAAATATGGAAGAATCTGCTTGGTGGAATGTGACAATTACCAAGACAATTATGTTTGATTAGTTTAACAATCTAAAGAATAGAGAGACGCATAGAGGAAAAGAACATATCCTCCAGATCCTCACATTATTTTTCCAAGTTTTTATATATAATGACTGAATCTATATGGAAAATAAATTGGCATCCAAAACAAAAAAAATTACACAAACCAGGTAATAAATAGACACTCAGGATATTCTAATATGTTATTAGATAAGTGTTTTACACTAATTGTGATTAATGTGGTCTAGAAATGAAAACACAAGATGGAGAATATTGACAGATTAACTGATAATGCAAAAAACAAGAAATAAAAACCAGAAGCAAAATACATGAACTAAAAGTTATGAATGCAACAAATAGGATTACTATCAGATACAGTGAAGACAGAATTATTGGAAAGGAAGATAGGTCAAAAGAAAATATAATGATGTATAAATATTCAAAAGCATGGAAAACAAAGAGGATAAGAAGCATATAGTAATAGTGGAAAGGTTTAACATAGGTGTAATTGTCATCCAAGAAAGAGATAAGAGAAAATGAGGCAGTAGCCATATACAAAGGGTTGATTGCTGAGATTTTTCAAAATATATGAAAGACATCAAGCGATAGATTTATAAAGCATGACAAATACAACCAGACTAAACATAAACAAAATCATACTGAAACACATGATAGCAGAGCTACTGAAAACAGAGAAAAACAGGATTAAAATCAGACAGAAAAGAAGGACTTTCAATAGAATGAAATATGAAGGACAGCAACTTCACATGTATAGTAATACTCTTTTAGATAAACTAAGGGCAAAAGAAGGAATCAGAGGAGAAGTTTTTTAAAAAATTTTAAACTTAGTGATAATAAAAGTAGTTATATTAACATTTATAGTTTTAAAAACCTGCAATTAAAGGACAACGTACAGCTATAAATGCATGAAATAAGTGCTTTCAGTGTATTCTAATACAAACATTTATGAATATATATATATTTTAAAGAAGCTTTGTGTTCACATTTTAACATGTGCATTTCAACAAATGACACCTACGATTTTCAATATATGTATCAAAAATGAGTCTTGTAGCGCCTGGGTGGCTGAGTCGGTTAAGCAAGCAAATTCTTGATTTTAACTCAGGTCATGATCTCAGGGTTATAAGATCAAACACTGTGTGACCTGTGTGTGTTCAATATGGAGTCTGCATGAGATTCTCTCTTCCTCTCCCTTTGCCCCTTCCCCCACTCACATACATGCTAAATAAGTAAATAAATAAATATCTTTAAAAAAATAAAAATAAAAATGAATCTTAACCCCATTTCACGCACTTTACAATAATTAATTTCACACAGACTGTAGACCAAAATATAAAAGGAACAAATCTATAAAATTTAAAGGAAATAAATCTTCCATAAGAACATAAGAAAATATTTTCATGACTCTGGAGAGGCCAATATTTTTTAAACAGCAAACAAAAAGCATTAACTAATGAGGAAATTATTGATAATTTGGGCAAATAAAAATTAAGAATCCACTCATCCAAAGATAGCATTATAGGTGTCAAAAGGCAAGCCACACAATTAGAAAAAGTAGCAACAAAGATAAATTTACTATGAAACTAAAGTTTAGCTACACTTTTACAAGACTTTCCAAGGATTTAGGAAAGGTTCTGGCAAGGCTTGCATGAAAAAAATGTTCCTGTAAAATTCATAAGACCAAGTGTTCTGTTGTTGATCCCAGTGACGTTCATTTTCAGATCAGGTGATATTGAAGATGTTTTATATCTCTTTGAGATTCTCCCTCAAAAGACGTCGAATTAGGGATACATTTAATTTGAGTTCATTCAGAAATATTTACATTTTTTAAATATTTACATATTTACATTTACAGTCCCTTCTTTGTAAAATTCTACTGCTCACCGCCATGTGTTGAAATGACTTCCAGGAGTACTCCCATGACCCACTATAATGATTCACCCAGAAGCATGAAACAAAGGAGCATGGTTGAGGACCTACCCTGACTTCTCCCCTTACTTATCTGTAACTTTCCACTCCAACAGTCAGAAACTGGGTTTCTACCATCTGCCAACCATTTACTTAATTATTCTATTCCAGTATACATGTGGGGCAATTTTGTGTTAGCTATTTCCCTGTGGGGATATATTTTTACCAACTAGGGTGCAAGGCTGATATAGAATTCCCTTTACCTTTGGTCTTACAGATTCTACTCATTTCCAAAATTACTTATGTCAGGAACTTCCCCACCCTGTTTGTTACAATGATTTTTTTTTACGTGCATTTATAGTTCAGATTATTTTGTCACAGTCTGAATGCTCCTCTGGGACCCCTTGACCTCCTAAATAATTTTGTAAGTGTGCATGCATTAAGACTCATTCTTTTTGCTGCAAAGTTCTGCGAATTTTAACAAATGTCACATATCCTATAGACTAGGATAGTACTATAGTATCATACAGAATAGTTACACCATCCTATAAGTCCCCCTGTACTTCACCCCCAAAATATTACCAACCAGTGGTTTGTTAGCCATCTCTAGAGCTTTGCCTTTGCTAGAATGTCATACAAATGGTATTGTATGGTATGTAGCCTTTTCAAATTTCCTTCTTCTCCTTGGTCACAGGAATTTAAGACTCCATGGCATTGCATGGCTTGATAGCTCATTTATTTTAATCACTGAGTACTATTCCATTGCATGAATGTACCACAGTCTGTTTATCCATTCACCTATTGAAGAACATCTTGGTTGCTTCCAGTTTGGGATGATTATGAATCAAGCTGTTAAAAATATTTGTGTGCTGGGGCGCCTGGGTGGCTCAGTGGGTTAAAGCCTCTGCCTTTTGCTCAGGTCATGATTCCAGGGTCCTGGGATCGAACCCTGCATTGGGGGGGGGGGTCCCTGCTCAGCAGGGAGCCTGCTTCTTCCTCTCTCTCTGCCTACTTGGAATCTCTGTCTGTCAAATAAATAAAATCTTCAAAAAAAATTTGTGTACAGATCTTTTGTGTGTGTGCACGTAAAGTCTTAGCACATTTGAGTAATATCTAGAAACATGATTGCTGGATTATATAGTAATAATATACTTATCTTTATAAGAAATTGCCCAACTGTCTTCCAAAATGGTTACAGCATTTTGCACTCCCATCATCAATGAGTAAGGGCTCCTGTTGCTCCACTCTATTGTATTTGGTTTTGCCAGGTTTTTTCAACGTTAGCCATCTTAATAGTGTAAATGGTGCTTCATTGTTCTTTTAATTTTCAATCCCCTAATAACATAACATTGAGCATATTTTTATGTGCTAAATTACCACCTACGTATATTCTCTGATTAGTGTCTGTTCAGATCTTTTATCCATTTTTTAAGTGAGTTGTTTGTTTTCACATTATTGAGGTTAAGAGTTAATTATATACTTCGGACACACATTCTTTATCAGATCTGTTTTGCAAATATTTTCTTCCAGTCTAGTTTGTCTTTTCACTCTCTTAAGAAAGATTTTCACAGAGCAGGAAATCTGAATTTTAATAAAGTCCAACCTATTAATATTTTTCTTTCAAGGATAGTACTTTTGGAGTTGTACCTAAAAACGAATCAGCAAACCCAAGGTCACCTAGATTTTCTCAGCACTTTTTAATGAAGAGTTTTATTGAAATATAATATACAGCTTTAAGATACAACAATCTTAAGTTTTCAGCTTAATGAATTAATAGAGATTGAACATATCCACTTATGTACAAACTAGATTTTAAAAACAGACTACAACCTGGGATCAGATCTGGTCTGCTAGTTATTATACAGTTTTAAATTTAAGAAATTTTTTAATGGTTGGGAACATTTTTAAGTGGTTGGAATATCAGGAAGAGAATTATATTTCACAAAATTTACATGAAAATTATATGCAATTCAAATTCTGATGTTCATAAATATTCATACTTGTTATACATATATGGCCTATAGCTACTAATTCTCTAAATGGCAGAGTTGAGTTGTTGCAACAGAAATCATACAACACACAAAGCCCAAAATATTTACTATCTGGTCGTTTACAGAAAAATATATAGAATATTACCAGCACCTCCAAAATTCCCCCCATGGCCACTCATGTCATTACACTTCCAAAAATAATGACTATTTTGACTTTGATCACTATGGATTATTTTTGTACATTGTATGAATAAGAAGTGTATGGCATTTACTGTTGTGTCTGACCTCTTTTACTCAATGTCTATCAGATACATTATGTAGCTGGAATTTGTATATATAAATATGGATATATAAAATCTTTTAAATATATACTACATTCTTCATGTATTCCACCATTAATGGACATTTGTATTTTATCATTTAAGACTATTGTGATTAATGTTGCTAGGAACATTCATTCATGTCTTATTCATCATCTACATGTATACTGATACTACACATTTTTGTTGGCTTAAAGCTAGATGTGGAATAGCTAGGTCAAAGGGTATACAAAACCTTAGCCTTAGTAGATTTTATCAAAGATTTTCCTAAAGTATTTTACAGGTATCTATACCCACCAGGAATGCATTCACATACCAGTTACTTAATATTTTACTAACTTATACTATGAGTTCACTTTCCCATTATTGATTCACAGGTATCACATCCAATATACAAATTTGCCCATTTAGGTTGGTGCCTAAAATTATATTTCCCTGATGACTAATGATATTGACCACTTTTTCCTATACTTACTGGTGTTTGGAAGCCTTCTTTTCCAACATGCTGTTTTCAAGCTTATAGAATTCAACCCCCTTTTAAAGATATCTATCTATCTGCACATATATATGCATTTATATAAACTCTATCATTTATCTGTCTATCCCTTTTTAAAAGATCTTATTTATTTATTTGACAGAAAGAGTCACAAGTAGGCAGAGAGAGAGAGAGAGAGAAGCAGGCTCCCCGCTGAGCAGAGAGCCCGATGCAGGACTCAATCCCAGGACCCTGGGATCATGACCTGAGCCAAAGGTGGAGGCCTAACCCACTGAGTCACCCAGGTGCCCTCAATCTATTCCTTTTAAAAGATATCTATTTATCATCTATCTATCTATCTGTCCAGCTATCTGAAACATGCGGAAGATATATTAAAAAACAAATGTATTTTGGTATCCTGCTTTTTTCTCTCTCTTCTTAAAGCATATTTTGTAAACTAGAGTTCCTAATTAAATGAATCTACTCCAACATTTTCCTTCTTGGTTAGTGCTTTCTAAATACTGTTTAAGAAATCCTGGCTTTCTTAATGGTCCTGGAGACATCTCTAAGTTATCTTCCAAAGGATTTCTTATTTTACCTTTCATATTTAACTATAAGCCATCCATAGTTATTTTTATATGGGTTTAATAGAGGTTAAATTTTTTTCAGTTAGATCTTGATTTGTTTCATCCTCTTTTAGGGAATACAGTCATATATCTGAATTCTCCATTCTGCCCCCTTGGTACATTTTTCTATCCTTGTGCAATACTACAGTTTTTAATAATTGTAGCTTTAGAATTATACTTGGTTTCTGGGAATACAAAGGGCTCAGCTTTACATTTCTTTTGAAAAACTTTTGTTCTTTTCATTCTTTTATGTTCCTATATGAGTGATAAAATCAACCTGTCAGTTTCCACTAAAACAATTGGTGATTTTGATTGATGATTTTGATGATTTTAAGTGATTGCTTAGTGGTAATATATTTGGGGGAAATTACATTCTTCCATTCCATAACCATAGGAATATTCCATGGTATACTCTTCTCTCATTTGTTTTATTTAATTTCTATATGCTGGCTAACTGAACATAATAAAAAATAAATAAATTCATTCTCATCCATAAAAAATAATTTCTCTCAGCAGGTTTTTTTTTTTTTTTTTTTTTTTGTATAGTGATTTTGGATATAGTTTGTAACATTTGTAGGAATAGAAACACCTATTTCAGGCATTTGATATTTTTCACACTAAATGACTTTTTACATTTTTGCTTTGAAATAATTTTTATTAGTGCATAGAAATCGATTGTATATGCCCTTTATGTCCAACAACTGGATGATAAATTTATACATTTTAATAATTTATCTATAGATTATTTTGAATTTTCCATATGTACAAAAATGTCAAATCCACTTCTTTTTCTACTCATATATATGTTGGTTTTTCCCCCTCATCTGGTTGCTTTCAAGATTTTCATTTTGACCTTGGTTATAACATTTTTACTGCAATGTGTTCAAGTACAGGTTTCTTTTTACTCCTTTTGCTTATGGTTTGCAGAACCTCTTGAACTTGGTCTTGAGGTCTTTCATTAGATTTTGAAAAATTCTTAGCCTATAATTCCTCCAACTTTTCTTCTGCTTTTTCTCTCTGTTTCTCTCTCTCTCCCCTTCCCTCCTGAGACATCGATTACACATACTCAGACTTTTTGGCATGCCCCAATATTTTTCCATACATAATTCCATCTGCATATTTTCTACTACATATTTTAGTTCACTATGACTCAGTTCTGTTGCAACCAAACTTCTGTTAAACCCAACTATGGGAATTATTTTGGTTCTAAAATTTCTATTTTACTCTTTTTATAGGAAGATTCAACTTCTCCATTGAAATTTTTTATCTATTTTCTTGAAAAAGTGAACTATGGTTTCTTTAAAGTATCTGGCTGATAACACTAAGTTCTGGAGTTACATTGTATATCTGGAGTTTTATTACATTATAGCTCTGTTCCTTGTCTCTCTCTCTCTCTTTTTTTTTTTCCCTCTTGATTTTCAGCCACATGGTCACTTTTTCTGTCATGTTTAGTTAGTTTTATTTTATATTTTTTAAAATGTAGAGGTTTGGGTGATTTATATGCCTCCAGATAGAATTTAATTTTCTTCTGACAGGCTATGTTGGGAAGATTACCTTGATTTAATTAGGAATTAAGATGGCTTGAGGTTTTGTTTCAGGCTTTATAAGGTTTGGCTTGCTTCTTTGTGAGAGTTGGTTTGCTTTTATTCCTTGACAAAATCTCTGTGTTGCTTCCAAGATTCCTCATTGATGGCAGAACTCAAAATTCTCTCTCTCTCTCTCTTTCAAGCACCCTGAGATTACATAAATCTCATAACTTTTTAATATCTTAATATCTGCTTGGCTTCTTAGTCCATTGGGAATTGACAAATGCCTCAAGAGACAATTTTATGCAGAATGTTGGTCTCACTTTTCTGATGCTCCTTTCTCCAGGATTTTGGATCCTTAAATCTACCCATTCCCAGAACTACAATTCAAGGTGAGGAACAAATTAATAGCAGTGTAACTCAATCCTGATATAGTGAATTTCTTTCACTTAAAAAAAAAGTGAATATCCAGTAATGCTAGGGAAGAAATTTAGTTTGAGAGAGTTGACAAAGCTTTTGGAAACCTCATAAAGCCAAATAGGGGATGGGGAAACAATCCAGGGATCAGCAACAACAAAAAGCTGCTTCTATTCCTAATGCAGGAGAACAATGTGAGGAGATATTTGCAGGGGCCAGGAGCCAAGTCTAGCAGGTAGACACCAGAATAAGAACACAGGCTTCTAACAAGAATAGGGATCACATGGGAGATGCAGCCAAAGCCAAGAAGAAAGAAACAAATGTGACTTTCTGCCTGTCGTGGTAATGCAGCCTTCTAGATAAAACTAACTGGCAGTTGAGAAAAGAGTCAGAGAAATGTAGAACCAGTCTTCTTTGTGCAGAGCAGAAGGATAGTAAATGTATCTAAGTGCAAATGGAAAACACTGGAAAAATCCCTTTACAGCCAGGTGCAGGGAAACTGATTGAACTCGCACGACTCCGAGGTCCCATTACCTTCGTACACTGGTTGGAAATATTCTTAGGTTAGAAGTAATACGAAGGAAGTTAACAAAAAAAAATGATTTGTCTGATTCAAAGATTTTCCTAAACAAATATCAAACAACTCTGGAAGAGAGAAGTTATTTCAGTAGTAGCCAATTTAGTGGGTCTTGACCAAGACATTTTAAAATAGAATGGAATGGAATAGGATAGAACAGAACATCACAACATATAGGGACTTTGAGAGAAAGTATTTGTTCAAAAAGTTTTAAAACTCAGCTGTCTAGGTGAGTTATTTAAAGTTGGTTTCATCTCACTGAAGAGGAAGCAGACAAGGATAATTTCATTTAAGAATAGCAAGTCAAGACCTTTTAAAGAACAGAAAAAGAGGAAAGAAGATTAAATGCTCTTGGAAAAAATTCTGAAGTGGCAAGTGAAATGCAAATTTTAAATATTCCCCAGCTAGTCAATAAATCCTTACAAATGGGTGGATTGTTCATCAGAATTGAAATAAGCCCTTGAACTTTGATTTTCATTAGTCTGGGTACATGCTGTTTAAAGAATCTTTAAATTTAGACCATCACCTGTGTTGCGAAACATCTGACAGAAGAAACAAATTACCTCCTCACGGACTCATCTCCTTTTCCTTCATTTTTCTCAGATTTTCAAAGTGAGGATAACAATGACCCCCTCACTGGGTTTTCATCAAGTGTTTTTGGCTGGCGTAAGTGTCTCTAGTGAAAAGAAGGGTTTAATTTCTGGGAAGGCAATTTTAGTTGTTTTGATTAGGCAATTCTGTGACAAAAGGATGAGGTATTAGATCTGAGTGGAGCCAGCTGTGTTTCCTTCATTAGCTGCTGAAGGGGTTAGGAAAGGCTTTCAGGGGAAATGATGACCTGGCAGGTGGGAGATAGGTAAGCATGGACGGCACAGTGTTCTCCCTTCAGCCAGAATTGTGATTGCTTGTATTGCCAAGAGGAGGGTTCATCTTCATATTTCATTAGTAATGAAAGACTTATCAGGTAGGATCATTTTGGTTGCAAGAAAGGGAAAAGTCAAATCACATTCATAAGGTGGGTGTATTAACCTTCAGTTCTGAAGAGCTCAGAGGAGGGGCTGGTGTCAAACAGCTTGACTAGAGGGTCTGATAGATCATCCAGGACCTAGTGGCTCCCACTCTGTTTATTCACTTAGATTTC
The DNA here is from genome assembly GCF_010015895.1 of Lontra canadensis. Classification (NCBI taxonomy): domain Eukaryota; kingdom Metazoa; phylum Chordata; class Mammalia; order Carnivora; family Mustelidae; genus Lontra; species Lontra canadensis. Next base: position 33,085,754 of record NW_022630997.1, read on the forward strand.
CTCCTCACAGCCTTCATCCTCAGACTAGCTGGAGAGACTTCTAGTCACAAAGAGGCTTAGGCAGCTTTGGAGTTTGCATTCTCTCTCTGTCTCAGCTAGTGGAAGAGAAAAAAACAAGAGGCCCTTTCCAATGACTCCCCTCAAAGTTTTTTGAAGGTCATCGATTTTGATGAGACCATATATCCTTGAACCAGTAACTGTAGCCTGGTGACCAGCTTTGACTTAGGTCATATCCTCCGCACAGGTCTATGCAAACACGTGGCTTGTGATTGGGGGAGGAAGAGTCCTTCCAAGGGAAACGAAGGTTTTGAAGGGGCAGGGGGTGGGAGGTTGGGGGATCCAGGTGGTGGGTATTATGGGGGGCACGTGTTGCATGGAGCACTGGGTGTGGTGCATAAACAATGAATTCTGTTACACTGAAAAGAAATAAAAAAAAATTAATATAAAAAAAGTTTAAACACACATGACAAAAACAAATGTCCTCTTTATAAGATGGTCAGGGGCCCTTACTTGTGGCCTAGCGTCTTCCCAGTGTGAAATGGTTTTTTTATTTGTTGTTTGTTCTTTCAGTTCTCTTTTCTTGTTGTATCTTTGGATGCTATAGTTTTGGGAAAAGTGTGGAGGATGTTCCTGAAAGCAATCTTTTGCTCTAAAGGAAAGGGAAAAAGAGCCTTACCATGACTTCTTTCTTAAAGCTAATTTGCTATATTTAAGGTATACAAATAGATATTCAATTCACACATTGAAGATCTATGCACTCACATCCTTAATAAGGCACAAAACATTGTTAGAAGAATGAAATACCCCTTTGGATCTCTCCCCCACTCTTTTCTTTCCTAGAAATACACTATTCTGAATTTAGTGGGTTTTTTTACTATGCCTATATTCATATTTTATCTAAAATTTTTATGAATCTCCAAGCAATGTGTAATATGGTTTTATATATTTTTCATGTACATAAATGTGTATTTCTTATGTGAAATATATATTTCTTATACATTTAGTTGTTTGTTTATTACAATTTTCTTTCTCAATTATGTTTGATATATGTAGCTCTAGTTCTTTCATTTTACTCATGTTGTATTTCCTTGTGGGTTTTTTTTTTATTTCTGAATACCTAATAATTGAATCATCTACTCTCCCCCAGGTGATAGACATTTGATTTGTTCTAGATGTTGCTACTAGGACCAATGTAGTTTTGAGTTCTTTTCTACATAAACGTTCTAGGATATCTCAATGGCATCTACCAAGAAGTGGAATTAACAGCTTGGGAAATTTGGATGCCTTCAACTTCACCAGTTATTGTCAAATTGTTTTTCCAAGAAGTTGTACCAATGTACATGTCCACGAGCAAAGTATAAGCATCCCTGTGGCTCCACATCATTGCCAATATGGTATTGTCAGGCTTTTTAATTTTTGCTGGCCTGATTAGTGTGAAATTTGTGGTTTTAATGAGAATTTTTGTACCTGCTAATGACCTAGAGTATCCCGTCCTATATCTACTGGCTACTCAGATTTCTTCTGGGAATTTTCTGTTTGCCTATTTGCTGCTCCCCTGCCCTGCCCAGCTTATTTGATTTCATAGTGCTTTGTAGACTTTAGTATTATTCTGTATATGATTTGTTTGGAGGATAAGGGGTTCATAAGTGTTGTGAATATCCTTCTTCTAGTTCTTGAACTGTTTCTGTGCATGTGTGGATTTCTTAATAAACTGTAATTATAATGTTATCAAAATTATCACTTTATTTTCATGGTTTGTGTTCTTTGTACCCTAGCTAAGGAATGTTTCCTTACCACAAATTTTGAAAGATGTTTTTCTGCATGGCTGCTAAGCTTTCCCCATTACTGGGGATGGCCTCAGGATGTGTTTCCACAGAAGAAGAAAACCCATCTTGGAGAGAGATGGCTGGAAACCTTTGCTAAACTAATTGCCTTTCAGTCTCTTCCAGGCAAATCCCCAATTGCAAGAAGGAAAGGTCTTGGAAAGATATTTTACCCTCTAGAGGAAGCCTGCAGATCTTGTACAACAGTCCAGAAAGAGTGTCCCATCCCAGCTGCCCAGAATGTGACTCCTGCAGGGGAGCTGGAACACAGGCTTGGAAACCCACAGGCCTGTGCCTGAAACTTTGATGCATCTCTTCTTTCTGCCTCACACTCATGTGTGTGCGTGCACGCGCACACACACACACACCATGTCCAAGTAGGCTGCCTGGTCTGTGCAGTTGAGGGACCCACATCTGAGTAGCTGATAACTCCTCCACTATATGATTTCACTTTTGACACCAAAGCACCGGTGTCTGCTAACCCCAATTAAAATCAGCAACTCCTTTCTCTCGCTCTATCTCTCTCACCTACTCAAGAACAGATTCATTTCTGTATTTGATGATTTTCTCTCTCTCTGCTGTGAGACTTGTGACATGAAGAAAACAGTGAAGAGAATAAGAGCAAAGGTACTAGAAAGTAAAGCTTTCAAAACTAAAAAATATTTCCATCTGCCAGCCAGAGAAGTGTTCTGTGATGCTTCTGGGGTGGCCACATACATCCCCAGAAGAACTTATAGAATCACATGACTTTAGGAACGTTTCTCCAGCATCTGTACTTACAGCTAGTTTGCTGTGGGCATTTGAGGCATTGTGGTAATTAAGTAAACAAAGAGGTCATCTTGACTATCAGGAACTAGGGTATCTTGTCACCTCCTTTAAACCCATCAACATGAGAAAGCAAGCTCAGGGGTGTGCCAGGCTTAGATGAGACAGTAGGAAGTAGGCTCTCTGTCAAAACGCAACAAAATCTCTATTCTCCTCCCAATTCTCTCCCCCTACCGTCACTGTAACAACTCCTATCTCATAATAAGCAATCAGCTCCCGCGTTGTCTCAATCTACTTACTACACCACCAATCAGTCTGTGAATGGCGCAGGTGCCTCTGGAGGTTTCCTAATCTGCAAAGACTCTCTGAGTGGAAAGGGAGAGAGAGGGGCTAAAATGTTTGCTGTGGGGCCAAGGAAGAAACTAATCTGGTGTGACTGGTGTGATACTCAGTATTTCTTCCTTTGATTTGGTTTCTATTTCTCCCTGAGTATTATTTAAAAGTTGTTTTCACTAAATTGAGTGATATAACAGTGATTTGTTTCATGATTCAAAAATTGACTTCATAAACTATTGTATTTCAAGCAGTTAACATATTTCTCCCTCTTGAACAACAGGATAAAGAAATTATGTTGGGATATTTTCAGGGGGATCATGCCCCTCTTTGTCCCTTTTTCTTTGCCCATGCTATGTTCCTCCCCTTAAGTTAATGAATTCTGAAGGCCTCTATTGAAATAAGCAACGGGGGTGTTGTCACTCAAAGCTCAAAGTGAGATCATGGAGTCTCTTAGACCTTGAAGAAAGTCTTACTTATTTTAAGGGCTGTTATCCTTTTCAAAAAAGAAACCCCCGAAAAATCTTTCAAAAATCCTTTACCTTTCATTCCAGCTACCCAAGGAAATTCATTTTAATTCTGATTGTGCATTTTCCTCTGCTCTCCCTTAACAAATTTTAGAAAGGTGAATGTTCGGCTCCCTTGGAGAGTCTTTGTCTGACTCTACAGAGCTTTGCACCATTAGCCTGACTTCTCCCCTTCTTATAAAAAGCAGCATGCCTGGGTTGCTGAGGGAGAGCTGGGTATAAGTAGAAAGGGCACACCAGCTACTCTTCCTACCAGAGGGAGTCAGTGTGAGTATTTGTCCATAGAAAAGTGTGGAAATTCTCCCAAAAAGATAAACTGTAACCATAAAGTCTTCTGACTGCAAAGTTTACACCGTTCACAGTATTTTCATCTCTGCCATTGGACAAGAATATGATTTTCCCCATGGACACAACTCTGGACTCAATCAGAACAAGGGGACCATATCGTGCGGTGTGGGGTAGCAATGCGTGAGGGTGAGACACAGAAGAACAATGAGTAGATGAAGGAGGTGAAGGAGACTCTTGGCAAACTGATTCTTGCTGTGCCGGCCCAGTCCTTCAGCAAACCGCACCCTTCAGATGAGGTTGTGTGTCACGATGAATGAAGAGTCCTTGAGGTCTGAAAGTGAGGATCTGAGATCCCAGATAGAATCTGCGTGACCAGGTCCAGGATCTGTCTTTTTGCCTAGAATGAGGTCTTATGACACATGGGTTTTCATGAATCAAGTCAATACTCAGATCACAAACTCATAAAATAAACTTTTTTTTTTTTTTTTTGGATAAAGTAGTCCATTTAGATTTAAGGCAACTCTCCCTCATTCTTTTCTGTGGTGTTTTTTTTCCAGTGTTATTTATTGAGTCCTAGAGGGCCAACCCTTTGCAAACATAGTTTTAAAACTCAGAAAACAATGTTTTCTGGAGTCAGACTGATCTAGTGCAGGGTTAGCAAGTTGAAAAGAGGTCCCAGTGTGGTTCTTCCTGAGGTGGTTTCCCTCTCCTCACATGAAACTTTCTAACCTTTCACCTTTTATCAGCCTCAGATTCCAGGTAGCTTACTTTTCAACAATTTTCACTCTGCCTCTGATTTTTTACTTAAAGAAACAAAGACACTTTTCCAGAATGTCCTGTATATAAAGGAATCAGCATCCTATTTAAGAGAAGGACTAAAATGCCCAACATGAAGCAACCTAGATCCCTGGATTGGAGCTCCTGGGGACCTCTTTGTCTTTCTTCCATTCACACTTCTGTCCTACCCCAGTCTCCTTAATGGCTCCAGTGACATGTCACTTCCATACGTTACTTTTTAACCTCTGGCCAACTATTGATGCAAGTGTTCTAATACTCAGCCCCTAAGCATATGAGCCAGTATAGAATTTTGAAAAAGACTTGGCAAAAACTAAGAAGGAAGAGGAAAATAAATAATCATAGAGAAGATACAAAGCAAAAAAGGTTATTCAACTTTCATGCATTGTTCAATCCTTTATTCAGCAAGCATTTATCGAGCCCTCACTAAGTGCCAGGAGCTAGAGACACGATGGTGGATGGCACAGAACTCCTGCCTTCATGGAACTAATGGTCCAGCAGCAGCCTGGGTTTATACTGCAGAGATCTGAGGCTCTCTCATCGGTCCTTGCTTCCAGGGATCCAATACCGCTTCACTTCCATACTCTTCCAAGAAAAAAAAAGTCCAGGAGGAAAATACTAGCCCATGACTTGACATCTAATCCCAAATACCTAAGAGCTTCCAACTCTGATTTTCCTCTAGCTTCCTCCCATTCAGTCCTCACCATTTTTCATTGTGAACTGCAGAGTTGCTGAATGCTGGAGCTTTGCACCTTGGGCTGGACTGGGGTAGGGGGTCAGGGGAACAACTGTTCTACCTGTCAGCTACAAACCTGGAACTCAGTCATCTACTTAATAGACACTTAGGGACAGGGCCTCTAGCAGTGAGTAAAGATATGAAAATTCACAAAAGGAGAAACAGAGTTTAGAAATAATAGGAGATCATTCAGCCTGGAAAGGAAATAAGCAAAGCTAGACTTCAAAACCAAACCTTCCTCAGTGTTCTTTCTCATGTTCATGTGCATGTGTGTGCATTTGGGTAGTGAAGGCACAAATAGAGACCATATACCATTTCCTATTATAAATTCCTGTTATATATTTCTTATTATATACATTTAGGGCTGTATAAACCATGCTCTGGGGATGAAATCTGGAAAATTGCTTCTGCATTTGGGAGTGCCCATCTTTCATGACCATATAGGCTACCTAAGTTTCCCTTTCTAAATGTCCACGATATTCTGGGTAATCAAAGTCATAAAAAGACTGGGATCTGGGAGCTAGGAGATTGAACCTGGAACTTTAAGCACTGGGACAAGTACAGGAATAATGAATTCAGTTCACACTTCAACAAGATAATTCCTGGGATGCCAAAAAAACACAAAAACAAAAAAAACAAACTTCTAGAGGGAAGACAATCATGACACCTGGAAGAACTGACCTCATAGAATAGGCTATGGTGTTTCTACCACTCAAGATTTGGGGAGTGGATGTTGGTTTTGGCCATTATAGATTCCATCTAATCCCTTGAAGCCAGAAAATCTCCCTTTGTACAAATATGATGAAAGTACAACAAATTTGCAATTTGAGATAATGGTAGTACCAAATGAGGCAGATTAATGAGGTATCTGCATCTTTTACAGGGTTCAGCACTGCTTTCTTCATCCATTTCTCAATTATCTCTAATGAGCAACTTAAGAAGATTTATATTTTGCCACCTAATTTCAGTCCAGGAGAGCTATTGTATCAAGATGGTACCAGCGGCATGTGCCAGATGACTCATGATAGCAAAGAAATGAAGATCCCCAGGGTAGACTGTGAAAGAGCAAATACTGTCTTAGAAGTCATTATTTTCATTTTATTAAGTCTGTCTGTTTTCCCTTTTTTAAAATTGTGAACATTTGCTTCTTGGGAAATAAGAAAAATTGAAAAGAGAAATTGACAAATGTCACTAACTGAGAAGTCTGGTGGAAGTATCCATAGGCCTCATGCTTGAGAGATGGCTGAAGTAACTACAAGTGTTTACTTTGGAAAGAAAAAACTTAAGAGGCGATAATGTAAGAAGTTCAGTAATGTGAAATAGAGATTGGACATAGTCTATGTCAACTCAGAGAGCTGACCTTACACAAGCATTTCATTATAAAAAGCCAAGTCTAATAAAAGGGTTGTTTTGTCATGGACTAGAAGAACTTCCAGGAAAGTGATGAGGTCACTATTACTCGAGGTAGTCAAGATAACGGATGACCTTTTGAAAGGAAATATAAGAAAAGAAGAGAAAACTAGGAATAGTTCTAAATTAGAATCTATTTATGCTTAGACTTTTCATATCTTAATATGATTTAACACATTCCTTAATGAGGTGGATATTTTTCCCAGTTTATAGATGAGGACACCGAGGCTCAGAGAGATGAAGTCACTTGCCTAAGATGACATGGCTCGAAAGTCATAAGCCAGGAGTAGAAATCCAGCTCTCTTGGTCTTTATGAAGTACTCGTTTTGATATAGCAGCAATAGATGAGGAGTCAATCTTGAACATCAGAGCTGACAAAATTGACTCACATTTCTGGCCTGCCAACTCTATGTTCTCCTATTCCAGCTATTAGGGCTAGCCATCATGCCCCTTACCCTCAGCTCCAGAAAAAAAAAAAAAAAAAAACTAGCAGGGGGAACAGCCATGCTTTAACCACACTGTTAACGCCCATTACCCCATGGGCCTGCTGAGGTGGCCTGCTATCCTCAGCTTCCCCATCCACCCAGCTTTCTGCAACTGAGCTGTTTCAGAGTTCCAATCCCATTTAAGCCCTACTACTCTTTCCGTAGATTGGACCTATCCTCTATGCTACTCAATTTGAACTAAGAAGCTTCCTAAGGCAGGTTGACTACCCATGACCATGAAGTGGCCCCTGCCTGATGCTGAGCAGCTGAGGTGGGTGGAAGAGAGTGACCAGCATCTAGTCCATGCTTACTTGATGCTAAGCATAGAACTGAGCTAATCATTCTACCAAAGGGATCTTATTCAATGGCTCACAACAGTGCTTCAAGATAAATACTGAGAGTGTCCCCAGTTATTGACGAGAAAATTCAGATTCAGGGAGGCAAAGTAAGTAGTAGTGTAACTACTACATGACACAGAGAGTATTTGAGTATAACTCCTTCTGGCTCTAAAGTCCAAGCTTTAGGCCACCATGTGGTAACTGTTCTTAATCAACATAACAGCTTAGAGTCAGGGTGGGTAACTTGGGCACAAGGGCCATTCAGGGGGAAAAAAGGAGGGGCTTATGAGAAGCATTACTTAATTATTCAAAATAAAGAAAACTTTATTGAATTTCACCAGTGAAACACATATGTTTAGCATCATGAACACATTTTTAACTTAATATGTGTGAATGGGAGAGGCTTATTTCCGGTCTGTTGTCCTGAAAGTAGATGGACTCTGGAAGCAGTTCTTACTTCCTTGCATATCAATTCCAGCCTGGGTCATGCTCAGGTTCACCACAGACTTCGGGACACTATGATTTGGATTCCTCCCATCACAGTCCCAGGAGACCACTTGCCTTAGTCATCTCAGCTTCCTCTCTATTCCCTTACATACTGCTGAGCTCTTATAATGCTTTGTGGCTAAACATCTCAAGTTGTAACAACATCATCCCAGTCAATAAAAATGATTTTCCCGAGAAGTTAAGAGCATGTAAATTGACTTACAGAGAATAAGTAAGAATAGAAATCTGACTTAGTGATGCATTTTGTATCAGTCAGTTCCTCTGTGTGCAACAAACTACTTTGAAGATTTATGAACAAATAATCTTGGAATAATGAACTATTTTCAAATGTGTCTTCTGGGTTTCAAGGAACTACAAGACATAGTGCCATGACCTGGGCTTAGTAGCAGAGACTCTGTAGTCACAAAAGGATGAGGGGAGAAAGTAGTTCTTAGACTCAAGATGGAGAGAATCATCTAGACTAAGTTTCTTTGGGAAGAGCAGGACCTTACAATTGAGGATTACAGACAACCTTAGTAAACCTTGCAGCAAGGGGGTACAAGGATTAATACCCTGGGCTTATTCCTCTACCTTTTTTTCCAGTATGGCTTCCAAAGCATAGGAAGGCAAGAGAATTAACCTGATAACTTTCCAAGGCAGAAAATAGTATTAAGAAAAAAAAAAAAAAAGAATAGATCTGAAAAGTAACAGAAAGAACCAGAAAACCACATGTATAAAAACAATTATGAATACAATTATACATCACAAATGTCTAGCTTATTAAGGCTTATAAAAAGTGCTGTAAGAGGTTTGAAGAAAATGTTATTGGAGCAGAAGCATACTTGTAACTTTATTCAGATACTTCTTAGAATGTCTTCTTCAGAGAGAATTGATTCTCTTGCAGTGCAGGAGAATTAGAGTAAGACCAGCTTCCAACATGCCCAACTAAAAATTGAGTGATAGGCAGGAAAGCCAGTGGTACATGGTTTATGGACTGGATTGTATTACCTCAAATTCATATGTTAAAGCCTTAGGGATTAAAGTGACTGTAACTGAAGATAGAATCCTTAGGAGGTAATTATCATGAATGAGGTCATAAGGGTGAGACCTTAATCTAATAGGTCTGTTGTCCTCATAAGAAGGAAAACCAAAGATCTCTCTCTCTCTCTCTGTTTGTATGTGTGTGTGTGTGTGTGTGTGTGTGTCCATGAGAGCACAGAGAGAAGACCATATGAGGACACAGCAAGAAGGTAGCCAACCACAAATCAGGAAGAGAGGTCTCACTAGAACCCAAACCTGTGAAACCTTCATCTTGGACTTCCAGCCTCCAGAACTGTGAGAAAATAAGTGTCTACTGTTGAAGCCCACCAGCTTAGGGTATCTTGCCACAACAGTCCAAGAAGAATAATACACATGGCTTCTGAGATTTGTCACTAGCATTTCTGTCAGCCCTTGCCCCTTCCACCCAACCCGGCCCTATAAAACTCCGTGAATTCATCATAGAGGTGATGTTCCAATCCAAACAAATCCTCTCTTCATCCTTGATGCTCATCCCTAATTGCTTCTCTACTTTCATCTACAAACCAGAAATTGTAGAGGGCAATACCTTCCAATCCTTGAGCATTGTACTGCCATGCTAGCCAAGCAGTAGGCCATTAGAAAAATAGATTTTGCTAGTCATGATCTAAGACATTTTAATGTGCAGTTTCTGGGTATTTTCATGATGATCACAATATGGTCTTTTGGCTTCTACCTTCTGAAATTATCATTTGACTCCCTTAAACATACCCTATAGATTATAATGTTATTAAGATCATAACTTTAGATTTTATAATATAGTCTCATGATCTACTCTCCTTATGCTACCATGACAATATAAACTGGCAATTGACCTCTGACTGCTGCTTTGAACATGAAAATGAGGTCTCAAGACCATCCTCCTTTAGACATTATTATGCGGCCTCTAGACCAATGTCTTAGGATATTATGTTATGGTTTTCTGGTCACCAATTTGGACATTTTAATTCAGTCAACTGGCCACCATCCCTGGAATTTAATTTTAATAAGCAGATGAATACCTGGGGTGTAACTTTGCCCATTTCTGGCTTGCTCTCCTCTATGTTCTCCCTTCTTGTCATTCCAGCAGACCTTGTGGCACAGCCTGTGTGAATTATGATAAGCTGCAAAATCTAAGACTTGAGCATGCTGGCAAGTTTGATTATATTTTCTACAATTCTAACAAATGGGTGGAGTAATAGAGTTATCTATCTACAGGATACAGTTGGGGAATGCATTTCCTTAAAAAAAAAAAATCAAAATGTCAGCGTAAGATAAAACATCTAGACTTTGTTCAATTCTTCAAAATTCTCTCTTATGCTTTTAATTTAGAGGAAGGAAATGCCAGTTGTGACCAGTGCCTCCTAGATCAATATTACACTCAGGGCTCTGTGAAGAGACTTAAAGAGGCAAAATGTGACAATCCATGGCCTCTCCTTACTTTTGCACAGAGGTCTCTGGTCCTGATGATGTGCAATGGTCAAGAAGGAGAAGTCCACAGTGTCACCATAAGAAGGGTCCTCTCCCAAGCTACCAGGATCTCTCCAGCCTTCACAATCACCAGGGGATGGGGAGAAAGCAGACATGGCTGATCACGACTGTTCTATACCTTCAGTTATAATTTCAGGCTTGACTGAAAAGTCTTAAACATAATTTGAAGCTTTGAATATAATAATAATTTGACCTTCAAGCTTAAATAAATGTCTAGGTTTTTACTTTTCTAAGTCCTTCTTCCAAGCATTAATGCAGATGTCCTTGTTGAGATGCAGTTGATGTCACAGGAAAGGAGTGAACCTACATGCCCACTTCAAACTCAGGTGTGCCTGCACATCCCACATCGTGCTCTGCTTGGTTTTTGGGACTGGTGTGTATCATGGTATTTGCCCTCCTTATAAGGAAGAGATAAAAGAGCAATTGAAGCTGAAGATCTGTTTTTATTCTGGGGCTCTTGGGCAAAGGGAATGAGAATAAACACCTTTCTCTTAACTGCAAACATTAAAGTCAACAAGAAACTGCTCTCTGCCCCAACTTCCTTCCCTAGACAACAAGTCTTATAAAACCACTTTTGCCCATAATCACTAATTTGGGGCATTCCCCAGGGCATCTTCTCTCATAGTATCCTCAGTCTTTTTTTTTTTTTTTAAGATTTATTCATTTATTTGAGACAGAGAGAGAGCACAGGAGAGGCAGAAAGAACCCTAAGCAGACTGAGTGCAGAGCCTGACTTTGGGCTCGATCTCACAACCCTGAGATCACGACCTGAGCCAAAGCCAAGAGTTAGCAGCCCAAACTGACTGCACCACCCAGGTGCCCCCATAGTGTCTTCAGTCTTAAAGGAAGAGATTCCAGTTTCCCAAGGATAAACTAAAAGGTAGAATCAGACTCAATAATAATTTCTGGCTTTTTACACTAAAATCGGGGTGTAAAACTTATCTTGTGGCCCAGCGAAGAGGTGTATTCCTGATGGAAGAGAGTATTACTGGCCATCTCAGGACAGCAGAATAACCCTTGATAATAGAGAGAAACACAAGAGAGGGGGAGAGCAAGAGAGTTTGCAGAGAGTAGGTTGCAGGAGAAGGGCAATAAAAAAATCTCTCCAAGATAGCAGTATGACTCAGCACCAAGTATGTGGAATCCCCCACTGGAGCAAGGGGATCTTTTCTTCTTGAACTTCAACTCAATTAAAAATGTGATATCAGATCAGATTGATTTATTAGTGATACAGTATCTATTAAAGCCCTATATCAAATAATTCTAGATATTAAATGATCTTGTACTAAAATACTTACAGGACTACCAGGAGAGATGGAAGATATTAATTACCCCAAATGAGAAAACATGACTGGGCTAGATCACCTGTTAGAGACTCTACTCACTCCTACATCATAAGGGCTGCAAGTCTCTGGCTGCATTTCTTAACCAGCCAGCTTCCGGTTTAGATTCTGTCAGTGAGAGGCACTCACAGGAGAGACAGAAGGTAGAAGAGAATCTGAAGTCATATTGTTTTTGTGGTAGATACAGGCAGACACCTAACTTTCAGTAGATGTGCCAGGGTTTTGGAACACATTTTGGCAAATCACTCGTGTTTATGCTACATGCATGGGAGGTCATTGTTAGTGGTCTGTGGTTATTCTATCCTGTATTGATTTCCTAGAACCCATTAGAAGCTTTCCCTATCACTCCCCAACTCCACCTAACAGTATAATTATTTTCTATATGAAATACTTCCCTGCTTGGAATCTGGCAATGCTTTCTGTTTTCCTGGCCAAAATCCCATTTGGGGAAAGGATACTACTGGGCTGAGAGTGAGGTCAATGGTTTACGAAGAAGGAGCTGTTGGGAGGAGGAGAAAACACAGGTGGGGACTTCATCTACTCTTCTGGGGACATAGATCTGGAATCTTCTTGATACCCTACTCTTTCCACATATGACTTTGCGTCTGGGGAAACTAATATTGTATTCTGGTAAACATAATTGGTTCAACTGGTGTACATCTTTCTTCCCACCCCCATCCCTACCTTGTTTTTCCTAATGAAAGAGAGAGAGAGAAATGGAGGAAGGGGGGAAGGAAAAGAAGGAGGGATGGAGGGTGGAAGGAAGGAAGGAAGAAAAAGAGAAAAAGAAAGGGAAATAAATCTAACAAGGACTCATTGTTCTTTGTTATAGGTTTGTCCCTGCTCCTCCCACCTTCACCTTTCTAAGGAATTATAATTACTTATATATTCTATCTTCATTTGGTTGTTTCCAGTGATTATAGTAGGTAGTTTTTTTCTGAAAATTTTCAACTCTCTGAATCTCTATAAATTATAGTAAACAGACCTGTATCATCCCAGCAAGAAGGCACATAACAGGTATTCAATTAATGATTTGCTATATTTAGTTTTAACAACAGAAGTTGTTTACAATCCCTCTCTTGATGATATCTCACATTTTACTGGCCTTTATGTTTAAATCAGCACTTTAAAATTAATGTTGCCACTAAGTACCCTCTAATTCCAAGTTCCACATTTCACTCTTGATTAAAACTAAGAACCATGATTTCATTGTTTAATGCAGTTTAATCTAGGCTGTTGTGAGACATAAAACCTTTTACTCATCCACAGTGAAGATTTTTTCCCCCTCTTCTCCAGCCAGAAGAGTCTCTAGAGAAGATAACATGTCCTGAAAACTTCACAGCTTCACTGAGGTCTCCCTCCTCCAGAACATGTATGACACAGTCCAACTGGCCCAACTCAATGGATGCTCCTGAACACTGTAAGATACACCCACTTCTGTGAAGATGGAAGGAGAGCATATTAGTGAGTGGTGAATAAAGCCCGATGCCAAACAGAATCCAATGTCCTAAGACATCATAAAGAGGTCATATTTTCCATTTGAGGAATATGAATTTACTCAACTATGAAACTTCACTTTTGTGATATTTTATGAAAGAAGTGATCAAAGTAATCTCTCTCACCTCATTTTACAATACAATGACAGATACACACTGAGCAAGAATCATGGTTCATTGACATTGGAATATTTCATCTTCTCATGGTCATAATTTCCTAGAGCAATATGTTCATAATGCTTTCCACCAGTACAAGTCTTTGAACATTTTTCAACATCTATATATGTGTGTGTATATACATATACATATATATAAATACATATAATGTATGTCTTTACTATTATGTTATGACTTATAAACTATACACAAAAATGTAAATTTTAAAAGGTTAAGATGAAATAAACCATATTTTTAAATATTTTGCTTATCATGTGAGCTTTGTGCTGTCATTAGCTAACATGTAGTCAAAGCATAGGGCAAAGCTTCTCTAGATCATATTGTTTTTAAAAACATTTAAAATAACCTCCTGAGTAATTTTTTATTTCTTATTTTTGGCTGATTCCTTTTCAGACCCTATAGTATCACCACTGCTTTTACCTCTTTTTTTAAAAGATTTTATTTATTTATTTGACAGACAGAGATCACAGGAAGGCAGAGAGGCAGGCAGAAAGAGAGGAAGGGAAGCAGGCTCCTTGCTGAGCAGAGAGCCTGATGTGGGGCTCGATCCCAGGACCCTGGGATCACGACCCAAGCCAAAGGCAGAGGCTTTAACTCTCTGAGCCACCCAGGTGCCTCTTACCTCATTTTTTAAAAAGATTTTATTTATTTATTTACCAGAGAGAGAGCACAAGCAGGGGGAGCAGCAAGCAGAGGGAGAACCAGGCTCCACACTGAGCAAGTGGCTTGATGTGGGGCTCAATCCCAGGACCCAGATAATATGACCTGAGCAAAAGGTAGATGCTTAACTAACTGAGCCACCCAGGAATCCCACTTTTGCCTCATTTTTAAAAGATTTTATTTATTTGTTTAGAGAGCAAGCAGGTGTGAGTAGGGGGAGGGGAAGTAGGAGAGGGAGATGAGTCTCAAGCAAACTCTGCACTGAATGTGGAGCCCCATGCAGGGCTCAGTCTCATGACACTGACTGAGATCATTACCTGAGCTGAACTCTTAACTGGCTGACCCATCCAGGCACCCCACTGCTCTTACCTGTTAATTTTGATAACCAAGAGCTCATTCTATGAGTGGCAATATCCACACTATCATATCACCATTCTCTTTTGCTTGCATTCTAAGTAGTACCTTCATCTTTACTCAATCTGCAGTTTCTTTGCGGGAATTTTTAAAGTCTTTTGTTGTTTATAGAAAGCTAGTTTGGTCAAAACTAGATGGGTAGCAAATCTACTTAATTAGGCGCACAGAAACTGCAAAACATCACCATATACCAAGAGTGAGCAAAGTGTAAAGTGCCATTGTCAACTCTTTCCTATTTTGGAAGCCTGATAGTTCATTAGCTAACCTTGAGGTGGGATCATCTGACATGTGGACCTAGGAAAGACAACCATGTTGGCCCATATAGTAAATACTACCAAAACTTCATTTTCTTCTTTGTTTGGTGAAATATAGAAGTCCTAGTGTTTTCTATCCACATCATAATGGATGATCTTAATCTTGTGTATCCCGGAGTGTGTACAACCCATTTTAGAAACCGCTGGTCAAGAACATTGCTTCTTACCAGGTGGTTCCTAGACTGAGAAGACAATACTGTTTTGTCTTTCACCTATTCCTGACTTGGTCCACTGCCCCTTTCTGGCTTTTAAACAATGGCTGTAATTCCTGCATTCTTCCATGATATCCATTGTGAAGTGTGTTTTGGGCTGAAAAACATGTTTATAATGCACTTATGAGCCAGCATTCTACCCAGAAAATACATCTTTCTCCCAGGTAGTATCTTTGAAAAACCAGAACCTAAAGGACTGTTTTGACTTCCATACTCAGAGTTCATTGTGATGCATCTCAGCACAGTATGAGAAAGAGAAGATAAAGATGTGTCTTTTGGGTCAGTTGACCAGCAGTTAGGAAACAGAGACCTGAACACAAGCAGGATGACCAACCTGTTCTCAGAGAAGGGCCTGAGTTAGTAAATGCACACGCCTGATTCCAGGTTCCCTGGGGCCCGCAGACCCTTCAGCTAAACGCTACAGAGGATCTGCAAATCCTCACAGGCCACTCTAATGAACCAACCACAAGGACAGGCTGCCAGATAACTAACACTTGGCTTCAGAATGCTCTCTTTAATTCACCGTGCATCCCTTTCCAACTTCAGCTCTACACAGAGATCTTAAGGACCCAGAGAAGGTTAAGAGGAAGACAAGATGGGTCCTTAACACCTACGCCTAGTGTACACGGAATTAACTCTGAACACATGAGTTTCACCAGCATAAAAAAAGATATAAAACTTTATATTGAAGTCAATGAACAGTTAAAGAAGGTTTGTGCAAATGAGCATGACATAATCAGACCTGTGCTCTAGAAGTAGCTCTGGCAGGGGCTTTCTTGAGAGAATGCCAAATGGTTAAGGTTCATTCTCTTGAAACACCCATATTTCCGGAGTTTCTCACATTCCTGTTTTTAATTAAGTGCCCCTTTGAAAGTATAAGCTCTCTGGTCAGCAGTTTAAGTCTTTCGTATAGCATCTGGTTTTATCACACAGTAGGCCTGGGAGAATCACAGTCCCACACCTACACCATGGGGCCACTCACAGACCCCAAGGAAAATAAAAACTCAAGTCAAGACTCTGTGAATACATACTGTGTTCCTAGGCTTTTGGAGATTTCCCTACCACATGTCTCCTTTTATTTCAAAAGGAAAGAGTCTGTCCCCATTTTCCTACCTTGGCATCAGTCCTCCTAGTAATAGACTTGGAAATAGGCTCTCACAGCAAATAACGGCCTCCATGTGTGACAAGGAGGGGAAATGTGGTCAGGAAACATATTGCAGTTCCAAGGGTTTACTGTCAACAATCACAAGGGTGAAAATGAGCTGAAAAAAATTTAAAAGAGCCTGTCACACTTATTTCAATGCATGAGTTTTGGTAGATACAAATTCAACAGCTTGCTTGTGAAAACCCCTATCTAGATGGATATCTCCCTTCACTATCAAAATAATAAAGGAAAGAAGAATCAAAAAGGAAGAAAGTAAGAGGTAAGGGGGTAAAAAAAGGAAGCAATTTTCTCATTCTATATTATGCACTAGATCCTTTGATGGGCACTTCCTCATATGTAATTTACTTATTCCCTTCAATGGCCCAGTGAAGTCAATATTCATACCTTACCAATTTTAGATAAATGTGATCATATTAATCAAAATTGGAGAAGCTGAACAGGTTCTGTTGGAATTATGCCTTAGTATAGTTCTTACTTTAACATAATCCAGAAAGATAAAATTCCATTTTCCCTTTTTAGTCTTCATAGAAAAATCCTCTCCTTGCCTTCTAATAGTCCAGATGGTATACTCCTTCTATTTGGAAGTTCTTTTTGTTGTCTACTTCAAAATATACCTTGGTCCACTTAACATTATTGTTCTGAAAACTGCAATTCAGAACCACTTCTCTCGATAAAGACAAGGCTTCTCACTCCAGTGGCAGACTCTTCAGCTACACCAGGCTCTCTGGGGATACGCTCTTCTCCATCTCCTGTATCTGTCTACCTTTGCTTCATGGTAAGATGTGTGTTTTGATCCAAGGAGTAGGGACAAAGTAACCAAAACTGAAGAATGAAACACAGAAGGCTTTCTGATAGGCCATCATCCCCCCGTGTTCCCCCACACTATTCAGGCATTACTTCCTGCTCTCCCTACATACAAATCCTGACTTCCAACTGCCCTGATAACACCTCTTCTTGTGATGCTCCTCCAGTTGAGATCCCTTACCTCACTTTTCCCTCTGCCATCATGACAGCTCACACATGACCTCCCCTGGAAGCTCTCCCTAATACCCCAGGATAGTCACACATGGTACACTCAGAGTGTGTTCTTTCACTGCAATTTTTCCACTTTGCTTGGTAACTATGTCCATGTTCATGGAGCTACCAGAAGCCAGGGTACTTAGCATATTTGTCTCCAAATCTTGGGGTGACAGTACTCAGTAAATACCCTCTCACTGTCTGAAGCAGTGGATGAAAAGTGCCACTGGTAACTCCACAGAAAGTATAGTACTGTGTACATGAAACTGTATCCCAGAGTCCAGCTCTTTTGGACACTCTCAGAGGAAGACTTGCATTTGGTGACCTGGCTGTTGCTAAAGGAACTTCGAGCTCTCTCTTATTATTCTCTGCGTAGCAATGGAAAATGGACATAAAATCCATTTTGTGGAACAGCAAACTGCAATAGGTACCTTGAGGGTCTGGTACCTCAGACCCAAGACATAAATCTGACATTTTACACAACTATGTCAGTATCAAAAACACTTGTCTTTGAAACTCCCTTTCTCTTCCAAATTGTTCTCCACAATTAGGGACATGTAGGTTTGAGTTCCAGTAAACGGTCCTAAGTGGAGAAAAGCCAGTAAGACTTAAAGCATTTAATTTAAGAAAAAACAATAGCAAATAACCCTTTAGACTAATGACCTTCTAACAACTATGGGAAAGAGAGTTAGGGGTACAAAGAGAGTTACTGGTACAGAGCAGGTGGCCAGTAAGTATTTATTACTCTTCTCTTGTCCCCAGGAGTTTCTGAATGGTAGAACCCAAACCTTGCTGTCCAAACAGGTGTCAATTCCATTACCTGAGTGACAGCAAAAAAACAGTTGAGGCAATATTAGGAGTTCCAGAAATCTCCAGTGTACTCTTGAAGATGAATAATTTCACTCCAGAGTAAGTGATCCAATTATTAAAAGAAATGGGAAGTCAATGTCATTCACTTTATGATTTCCAGCTTGTTTCACCATGAGCACTCCCATAGGTGGAAGCAAACCCTTCTCAGAAAGACAAGAATCCCAAAAGAACTGCTTCCTGGGAGGTTTTGATGGACAGTGATATCAGCCATTGGGGTCTTTGTCTTACTCAGAAGTCTTGCCGAGGGCCAATGTGCATCCTGACTACCCTCGATTAGACCATTAGGAAGGGAGAGCAGCTAGCATTGCTTCTTCCACAGCTTGTATTGGGCCAAGTGTTCCAGGTTTTTTTTTTTTCCCCTCAACCAATGACTCCCAGCTATGGAACTAGAAGCCCCCAAACCATGTCACTTTCTCTCTGGCCATTCCACTGGCTCCAGGTCAAAGAGATTTTCCCTCCTTGTGAGCACACCAAAGATCTGTCTGTGATCCTCTGCTTTGAACTTCTCTGTGTAATGACGTGATGGCCTGCTCTTGCCTATGCCTGAAGACAAAAGACTTCTGTGGTTATTCCTGGCTCTTTGTAGCCCTGCTGTCTGCGTATAATGGTGAGAAAGTCCTCTTGGAGGAGCTATTTGCACAGCCTCCATCTTTAACTAGCCCAGGAGCCACCATTCACACTAAAACTGGTATGAATGGTGTCCCTCACCATCTACAGGGCTGTCACAACAGTTCCATGTTTGGGTCCCCTCTAGTGATGCCTGATATTTGGACACCATAGAGCAACAGATGTTCTTGCTCCTTCTGAAATATATCCTCCTTTAATTGTGAATAAGAATCAGGAACCAAGACTCAGTAAAGACAACTCTCCTAGAGCAAGGTCTCCCCAAAAAGGGTCCTCACCTTCCTGTACCCATGTGCTTTAGAACTATGTCTTCAGGTTGCCTGGGTGGCTGAGTGGGTTAAGCCTCTGCCTTTGGCCCAGGTCATGATCTCAGGGTCCTGGGATAGAGTCCCACATCAGGCTCTCTGCTCAGAAGGGAGCCTGCTTCCCCCCTCTCTCTGCCTGCCTTTCTGCCTACTTGTGATCTCTCACTGTCAAATAAATAAATATAATCTTAAAAAAAAAAAGAACTATGTCTTCAACAAAGTCAGTATTTCCTTATTGTCATGTCATGTCATGTCATGTCATGTCATGTCATGTCATGTATAAATGAGGAAGAAGGCAATAAGCAGTCCTGAGAGAGGTACATGGATGGATCTCAGGCATTATCAAGCCTATGGCTGTTATACCAAATCTTTAACAACAGGAATCTAAAGACTGTTCATCTCTCATAAACACATTTGGACATGAGAGCTCTTCACTCTTGGGCAGTTTATAGAGTTCACTAGTTAATATTGTCCTCAGGAAGCCCCAACTGTTTTTTTTGTTTTTTTTTTATCTTTCTTTTACTATACTTGAATTCCTCTTTTCCCATTTCCAGTGTCCCTCTCTAGGCTTTCTATTTATCTATGTACAAACACAGCTGCTGGCCCAAATTATCACACAAAAGAAACATTTCATTTCTCATTCTGGGAGCATTAATGGCAATAGAGTCTGTATGCTTATCTTGTCTGTGTCCAAGAACATGAGAGGCCTCCAACAAGGCAAATTTTCTTTTTAAATAAAGCAACCTCACCCTTGTCATATTCTTCCCTGACAGAAGAGTTTATCTTCCCAAGCTTGTGTGCCCCTCATCTCCGGAAGACATTTGCAGCCAGGAGAAGATGCCCACAGCAGGATCAGCCACTTGAGTCCATGCTTCACACTGGTCCCTTTGTCACCCTTAGTAATTTACAGCAGTTCTCTGAGCAGAAGAAATGTTGAAATGGGAAGGCAAAGCTTTTACCGAATCCCCTCACAAATGTGCACAGAATACTCTGTTGTAATAAACTCCCCAGCCCAGAGCACAAAACAGTAGTATCTATAGGTGGTTTTCCTTTTTAAATTGTTTCTGTAGTCTAATCTTTTGTCCAGGGTCTATTGGAGGATCGAGTAGCTATGAGCTACCAGTAAAGACCTTTCCCTACTAGTGCAGCAAAACCCACAAGTGATTAATTATGTAAAATGGTTGATCATGTAAAAATAACTAACTCAACACTGTGACATTGCTGCATAGTTTTTAGGTTTGCATAAATATTTTCAGTTGTTGTTGATCTTCACAACAACCCTATTAGGCTGGCAGAGAATGGGAAATTAGTATTATATTATGTAGGCAAAGACAAGAAGTAAAAGTTATCTCATATGTTAATAGCTAAGAAAGGGCAGACCTTGCAGGATTTTCTTAAATAAAATTCCATGCTTATTACATGAACACATTGTCAAGAAGTCTCAATTTTGTCTGTAGGTTTCAAATATAAGAAGGTAGAATTTTCTAGGGGTCTTGGAAGGTATAACTTTAGGATAGTTATAAAATCTTAATAAATATCAGATTCCTATAAGATCTGTCCTTTTTTGAAGTCATGAGTAATCAAAGTAGTTACAAAAGTGAATCTATATTCTCCTTTGTATCTCTCAAAAGAACACAAAGAGGGATCCAGGTAATACTTCACAGCAGTTCCTCTGATGACAATAGGGTCCTCTGCCCCAGAAATCCCAGAACCCACAGCTACTACAGAGCAGCATCTATGTCAAGCTCCTAACACCCTTTCTTGAACTCAAGGGATATATATTTACCCATCTTTACTTCCCTCCTTTAAACACCTACCTTCCCATTTCTTGCTGTGTTTACTGACATAGACTTTCTGGCTAAATACTTCTGACTTCTTTCCTAAATATCAACCCAAGGGCAACATAGAAGTAAAAGGAGTGAGAAAAATAAAGAAGAGAATTTTGCATTTTTTCTGGTGTCTTATGTAATTATCCCGCAGATACAGGTACATTGCAGGGACACTAAAACAAGAACAAAAAATATCCTTGCATGCTAATTAAAGCATTCCACTTCTCCCTCTTGTTAGCTCCAAATAGCCCTCAGTTTTCTCTTACATATTTTATGAAATCATCTGATTCAGATGATGCTATTTAGATTGTAGTAGGAAAGAAGTGTTTATTGAAACTAAAGTCAATGGTCACTTGTCCCTTCTCTATTCTAATACAAACAGCAGCACTGGTCAGTCCTCAGTTCCCTTGTCTTTCTCACCTTCCCAATTCCTCTGCTAATGAATATAACAGAAACTTCAATGGCCAGAGCCAAGACTCTGCTGCCTTGTCAGAGAGACAGGAATAAAGTAAATTTCTGAGTATGGATAGGCTTTAGGCTTCTGTGCAAATACAGATGGAGAGGGAACTTGAGGGCACAGAGAGGGACAAAGAGTTACTATTCTTAGCAATTTGCAGAAAAGAAAATTGAAATGGCCAAGAAACATACAAAAAGATGCCCAATCTCACTGGTAATTAGAGAAATTACAATTTGAGCCACATGCCATATTATTCCACACCAGCAAATCAGCAAAAATTTAAAAACATGACCAATTCCAAGTAATGATGAAGGTATAGAAACAGGGAGACAAAGATTACACCATGGATGGGAATGTGAACACGTGTCACCACTTTAGAAACTATTGGGAAATACCTAATAAAGTTGAAAAGTTAGATACCCCACCACCTAGCAATGCAACCAGAGTATATATTCTACAGATCATCTTAAAATGGTGTCATAAGGAGCTGTATATAAAAATTTTCACAGCATAATAGATAAGTAAATTGTAATATATCCACATATTAAAATACCATACAGTACTGAACGTTAATGGACAGAACTAGAAAAAAATCAACATAAATAAATAAATAAGTCTTAAAAGCAAGGTGTTGAGGGAAAAAAGGCAATTCATAAAAGAATACTTTCAGCAAAAAACAATTCACATAAATTTGATACCACATATTATTACCAATTACAAATTGATACCACATATAATTTATGGATACCTAGATGGATAGTAACAGCACAAAGAAATGTTATGGGTGTGATAACAGCAAATGTACTGGGCACATTTTGGAGGGAGGACCTCTGTATATTGCAACTGCTAAGGGGTATACAGGGGCCTCAACTAATTCTCTGCTTCTTGGATGTGCCGTGCATTGGTGTTTATTATATTTTCCCTTACAGTTTTATATGTATAAAGTTTCTCATTATTTGCTATTTTAAAAATCTCAGTGCTTTGACTGTATGTTGGACCTTACCACACTAACCACAGCTTGATTCCTTTCACTCAGTTTGGTTCTAAAACTTGGGATGCTGTTCCTGCCACTGGTAGGAGGGAGGTTGGAGGGGTCACTGGTCAGTGCTAGAGGAAGCCAGGTGAAGATGTTGCTAAGATGGATGTGTTCCACTTATCTGCCAAAGAGAAGGTCAGCAGTTCCTCTTAGAATGAGAAGGTCATGAGTGGAAAAGGAAAAGAAGACAGGAAAAGACAGGACACGATGAATGTGGTTTAATGCCATCTCTGAAAGCTTAGTTGCACTTCCTGTTAAAGGGGAATTCATTCTGACATGGAAACTAGTTTTCTGTGCAGATGTTTGGTTTTAATGCACCACTTAGGTGGCCGTAAGGGAGGCCACACCTAGAAAACACAGCTGGATCCTCTTGGCTAATAGGTCCTACTCTCCATGTGAGGGGACCACAGAGTAGGAAGGGCTGTGACACTAGTTTCCCACTCAACAATTTAGCAGTGCTTATTTCTCCACCCTACCTTTAGTAAAGAGAACTGCAAATTGTCTTTCTGGGGCCTCAGTGGCCCTGGAACACAGGTACATGTGGGCCCAGGACAAGAGTCTCTTGTCTTAAGCTGTTCTTCTGCCAAGTGTGAGATCCTCATTTGGAAATGACCTACTAGATCTATAATCCAAGCAAAAGCTAGATGAAGAAAATGCACAGGGGATTGTGCCAGGGGAATAGGGTGAAGGCAGAAAGGTGGGGGAAGTTTGGGGAACCTGTAGAGTAAAAGATACCCATCTGGTTGGTGAAACACTTGTAGAGAAGTGTGATCAGCAAGTGGTACAAGTGGAAATGATGGCAACAGATAGTGGGAGGACAAGACAAGGAATCCAAGGTTTGACTTACGGACAGTGGCAGGTATGGGGTATGGAGCTGTGATTAAAAGGCACTATGATGAAATCATATGGTATTTGTCTTTCTCTGTGACTTAGTATTATATGCTGTAGGTCCATCCAAGTAGCTGCAAATGCCAAGATCTCATTTCTTTATGACTAATATTCCCGTGTGTGTGTGTGATATCTTCTTTACCCATTCACCTTTCAAGGAGTATACTTGGGTTGCTCCTTCCATACCTTGGCTACTGTGGATAATGCTGTAGTTAACATAGAGGTGCATGTATTTCTCCTTTTAGCATAAAAGCAAAACAAATGAACAAACAAAAACAGACTCTTAAATACAGAGAACAACATCATGGTTGACAGAGAGGAGGTGGATAGAGGGATGGATTAAATAAATAAAGGGATTAAGAGGTACAAACTACCAATTATAAAATAAATAAGTCAAGAGGATGAAAAGTACAGCATAGGGAATATAGCCAATAATCTGGTAATAACATTGTATAGTGACTACACTTATCACGGTGAGCACTGAGTAATGTATAGAACTGTTGAGTCAATATGTTGTACACCTGAAATGAATATAACACTGTATGTCAACTTAAAAAGTAAGAAGGTACTACAATGAGCCAGAACTTAATATCTTCCTATGCTACATCTTTTGCTGTATTTTCTTATGCAATTCATTTTCCCTACTTTGCTTAACACACCTCATTAAACATCAGCATGGAACAAGTGAGCAGGGGCTAGGACTCTGCAGGGACAGCAGTCACTTAACAAGTGAGCAGGTCAAGGAACCAGTCATCAGGGTGGAAAGAAAAGTCACTTCCCTACAGAGGAAAACATCCATCTCCTCAGCCAATGAGGTGGGTAAGCTTTGGACAAATGACTTCTGACCACAGGCAGTTGTTGATCTGAAATGAAATGAACCACCAAATCATTGGGCTTTCATGATCTTGGCTAATCGGCTAAACTCTCTGTAAAGGCTCTGCAAGATGCCAAGTGAAGAAGTGAAGTAGTCTTCTGTTTTGTCATGCTTTGAAAGAACAAAGCCCCTTCCAGCTATTTAGAGTTGCCATGGGATCCTAGAGACGTGGTACATTTCCTTCCCTAGGATGAAAGAGAAATCCAAGAGAAAAAGAAGACACAAAAACCGAGTCTTCTAAATAGTTATCCAAAGCCTTATTATAAATATTCTCAAGGAGACATTGGACACCTTCTCATCTCATCTTTGGTTTGAAATAGGAATAGGTCTCCTATTCATTTGAATGCTGAGAAAAGATGGAGAAATCTTCAAATTCTTTACTTTAAGTTTGATATGACTGGTTTCCCATGGAAATTCTGGCTTTGAATCTCCCCAGTCAAAGGTGACTTTAACAAAGAAGAGTAGAGAGTTTGTCACAAACTGCATAGGTTTGCAACATGGTTCTGCCATGTTCCAATTCTATAATCCTGGACATATAACCTCCATAAGACTCAGTTTCCTCATCTGTGAAATAGGAAAATTAATGATCCCTACCTCCTTAGGACTGAAGCAAGTGTTTCCAAACAAACCCATGAAAATCATCAGTGATCTGTACATGAGTGTTCAAGGTGAAGATAAATGGGTTCCATCTCACACCACAAAACAAGTAAATTAATAATACCTAACAGCAGATATATTTGTTTTCCCTCAAATCCTTCTTTGGCTGCTAGGGTTTGGAACTCCAGTGACTGGAAGTTCTTATCTTGCAGACCTAATTCTCTTGCAGCTTGGGCTTCATGCTATGGTCTTCACCATTCCTCCTCAACCCTTTCTTACTGTGGGAAATGAAATTCTGTCCTAGCCCCCAGTCCCAAGAGTCCAAACCCATGGCTTCTATTAACCTCCACAGAAGTGAAGGGAAATTAAAATAACACATTCTTTGTCTTGTTATTTTCCTACTAGGAAGCTGTTAGAATTTGGACATTGCCCAGCTGCTTCATTTAATGTTTTGCTCTCAACCACCTGTCATCTATTTATTTTTAAGCACTTACTGTTTACCATTATCTGATTTTTTGTAAATTAGCTTGTTTTTCATGTTACCGTCATTATCTCATTTCCTTCATAATTTAATATTTTTACCTCTCATATACTTCAACCATGCTATCGATTTTTAAAATACTGTTTTATTTTTCTTATGCATGTTTCCTTCTTTCCTCCTCTGGTGAAAGTGTTGATTATAACCTGAATCCAGACTTCCAAAATTAGCAGAGAAACAGGCATTGATTTTTGCTGTTGATTCTGTTTTAATTTGAAAAGTGTTCTCCCAGGTGCCTGGGTGGCTCTGTTGATTAAGGGTCTACCTTTGGCTCAGGTCATGATTTGGGGTCCTGGACTCAAGCCCCACATCTGGCTCCCCACTCAGTGGGGAATCTGCTTGTCTCTCTGCCCCTCCCCACCTGGTCATGCACACTCGTGCTCTCTCTCTCTCAGATAAGTAAGTAAAATCTTAAAAAGAAAAGAAAAGTGTTCTCCCTTATATGCATTTCTTGTTTGTTTGTATTTTGGAATAACTGACAGGGAAGAAAGTGTCTGGATTGAATTCATCTTCCTTTATTATCAGTATGAGACACAAATTGTTAGCACATGTATTATCCAAACCTGGGCATTTGAGGGGCTGCTCCCTTTTGTTTAAATTTAACAATCAATAAAAAAAAAAGTGTAATCTTGGATTATTTTTCTTTTATATTTTCCTTTTAAAATTTTATCTAATCATTCCCCCTCCTTTTTTTAAAGATTGCATTTATTTATTTGACAAAGAGAGAGAGATCACAAGTAGGCAGAGAGACAGGCAGAGACTGACGGGCAAGCAGGCTTCCCGCTGAGCAGAGCTTAATCCCAGGACCCTGAGACCATGACCTGAGCTGAAGGCAGAGGCTTAACCCACTGAGCCACCCAGGTGCCCCAAATCATTCCCTTTTATGCCATCTCATAATTTTAGTATTTTTCACATTTTTCTTAGCGTATTCCATATTGATCTAGCTTTTTCTTTAAATTTACTAGTAATTTTTCATATTTTAAAAATTTTCTATTTAGGTAAATTTAAGTTTCTCTTGTGTAAATATATACTGTATTCTTTGGGTAAATATTTTCTTTTTATTTGTTTTAGCTTATCACAACTCTTTAATCTTTTAAATCTCATAATCCTTAGAGTTTCTGTCTTGTTTTGTCTTATTTGCTTTTATGCTCTTTTGAATTTTAATATATTTTAATTATACATCTGCCTTTACCTGTTATTTTTACATTATATGTTTTGGCAGTTAGGCCATTTTATCCATTTGTAGAGGAGTAACTTAAAAGGGATTTAATATTCCTACATAAGGAAAATATTGAATGCTCAAAAATATTAGTTCTCCACTCATTCTCTCTAACCACTTTAGATCTACGTCACTGTGTCTACTTTTTGTTTTAAATCTATGACTACTTGTATTGTTTCAGTGTAGTTTTCTCACTTTATTTTTTGTCACATTCTGTATTTACATGTATTTCTTTTTAAGAGTATCCACATCCAAATGTGAGCTATTATGTGCAAATATGCCAAATTGTACAAAGAATAAAACATAGGCTATGAGCTCTCTACTCAGATAACCCCTATTTACAAATATTCATGCATTATGAATATTAGAATATTCAAAGTTTAGAAAACTAGAGAATAAAAACTAAAACTACCTTCTGTCCATTTGCATTTCTTTTGCAAGGACTCGCCACACTTACATCCACTAAAAGTATATTAATAGTAGGTTCCTATCCCTCCAGATATTTATTTGCACAAATGTAGCAATAAAGACAATGAGAGAATTTCTCTCTTACTTGAATTTAATAGGAAAAAATATGCTAATGTGAAATCAAAAACTTGTCAAACTTCAAGTAAATATTTCTTCACTAAATGAATATTACCTTATTAAAGGTTCATTTTTAGTTTAAGAAACACTACTATGAAAAAAACCAAAGAATCTGAAGTCATTGCTCATTTGTTAATATCAGGTTTAAGTTTGAGACAGTTTGCATCCCTACCATGAAAGAGAAGGAAATTCTCTTTCATACTTTTCCCCAAGATCTTCCCAAATTCCATGCATTAGATTATTAATCTTATAATTATTTATAACACTTATTTCTCCTTTTGTTCCCACTTTATTGAGATATAACTCAAATAGAAATTGTTTATATTTAAGTTATACAATGTGATGCTTTGATATACATACACATTGTGAAATAGATCACAAATGAGGTAACATTTCCATCACCTTAAAGTTAGCTTTGTGTGTGTGGTGAAACTATTTAGGATCTATTCTCTTCTCACCCCTCTCCAGTAACATTCCCACAGACAGCTGGCTCTGGACTTTTATTGTCTTTGAGTTAATGCCTTCAATGCTTTTTTCTGCCACAGTTCCTTTGTCTGTTCATTTCGATTTATCTAATAACTTATCAGAACCCAAGTTTTGTCTTGATTTCTTTATTTTTTTAATATTTATTTATTTTAGAGAGAGTGTGCAAGTGAGCAGCGGGGAGGGGCAGGGAAAGGGGAAGAGAGAGAATCCAAGCAGACTCCCTGCCAAGTGCAGAGCCCAGCGTGGGACTTGATCCCAGGACCCTGAGATCATGACCTGAGCTGAAATCAAGAGTCAAATGCTTAATGGACTGAGCCACCCAGCTGCTCCTTAGATATCCTTCTTTAAAAATTAGCTCTATTTACGTTTTTCAAGAAAGTTTTCTTTTCTTTAATTTCTTAGCTGATTAATACCTTGAAAGAGTTAACAGAATATGGATAGGTATAGGAATGTTCCATATTCTTGGAAAAGCTCGACAGTTTTTCTTGCTGTTAAAGCATTGCTGTTACAACCATATGTGACAATAAATGATGTGAGCACCCTGGGAGGCAAAACATTAACGGCATGAGTAAAGTTTTTTCCCCTGGACCACCACACATCATAGTTTAAATCAACTCCTAGAATGTTAGCATAATTTCCCAAAAGAGTCTCTTCAATGTCTAAGTCCCCTCAATTCCTCTGTTTAGTTGTAAGAGCCTAGAAGAATTACCTAGTACTAAGATTATCCTGTGAAAGACATTGAGAGTGATGATAGTGACTCTTCCTAAGATCATTCTCATAGAAAAAAGCAGAACTCTTGGGGCACGTAGGTGGCTCAGTGGGTTAAAGGCTCTGCCTTAGGCTCAGGGCATGATCCCAGAGTCCTGGGATGGAGTCCTGCATGCAGCCCCGCATCGGGCTCTCTGCTCAGCAGGGAGCCTGCTTCCTCCTCTCTCTCTGCCTGCTTCTATGTCTACTTATGATCTCCATCTGTCAAATAAATAAATAAAATCTTAAAAAAAAAAAAAGCAGAATTCTCCTTAGGAAAAATCTGCTTGCTTAGAATACCATTTAACCCTAGAAATCAGACGCCAATCTCATCCCTGACTCTGGGTCTCCATGTCATACTAAGCACTACCCGTTCACGAGAATGACAGATTCTTAATGACAGATTTTTGGGTTCCATTTAAATGCCCACATCCCAAAGGGTGAATTTGATCCTATTTGGGGCCACAGTGGAGACCTTTAAAATAAGCATGACAGAAAAAAAAAAAAAATCCAAACAAATAAAAAACAAAACAAAAACACAAAATCTCTTCTGATCAGTATTTGTTTAATTCGCTTCTACTACATGCAAGGTATTACACTACATACTTGAATGTTATTTGTCATCACTAAATAATTATGTTATTACAATTATATACACTGATGAAATAGATTCAGGATACTCAAAATTAACTGCTTGGTATTTGTCTGGGTTTTCAGTGAATGCTTCCCCTTCGACAGTATTGATTTGAAAGCTGAAGAGTAATTAAGGCATTGTTAGCAAAGGGTATGGGGGTGGTGAAGGCGTGTGTAGAGGAAGCACTTATACACAGGGCCCAAGACACAAAGAACTGTAGCCCTCTCAAATACTTGATTGCTAAAGCTAATTAGATTGGATCACAGAAAAAAAAAATCAAAAAGGACTTAGAATAATGCTAGGGAGATAAATGGATTTGATACTCTGGGCTCAATCACTTATTTTAATAATTTGCACTGCAACCCGAGAGCACCAGGAAGGCACTGAAAGGCCACAAGCGTGGGACTCACCTAATCTGTAACACGTACCACGCTGGCTGGGATTGAGAGCCTGGAGTGAAAGGGGCAGGAGCAGACACGAAAACTGTGCTAAGGACACTTAATGCAGGAAAAGAGATGACAGTAGCTGGCAGGTAGGGCCATAAAGGACAGAGGAAGAGCAGCAAAGTGGATTGAAAACTGTTTGAGGTATAGAATCACAAAGATTGGGAACTGATATCTGTGAGGACTGAGATTTTAAGACTGACAAGTTTCCTGTTCCAATCCCCAGATCAACTAGATGAACAACTAGGTAGAAAATTCATTGAGAAGAAGGAACTTCAGCACTAGGAAGAAAATCATCTGTTCGGTTGTGAACTTTCATGCTGGTTAACCACAGATTAATGCTGATCTCATTATCTAGACATTAGACATCCTACTCATCTCATCTGGGAGACCTCTGGGACTGTTCACCACCATCTGAATCTTCTCAGTTGACAGCTCCTCAGTTGACTTCTATTCAGATTCCAGGTTATTTCCTGGATATAATTAAAACTAAAAATGTAGATCTAGAGGTAATTAGTACAGCTTAAGTTCAAGATTCTTAGTAGTACTAGAGAGGCATATTTAGCTCAGAGTTATATTCCCAGGAAAAAAGGACCCTCCACCTTTAAATTAGTAAACTCCTCAACCATAAATTCTCAGGTCAAACACTTTCAATCAAATAAACCTTTGGATCATTTTCTCCCCTCACTGCTGTTTGTTTGTTTATTTATTTATTTATTTATTTATTTATATTTCAGCTTTACTGAGGTATAATGAACTAGTAGAACTATAAGATAAATTGTACACTGTGGTGATCTGATACATGTACACATTACAGAAAGAGTCCCTCCGTCTAGTTAATTTGCCCCTCTATCACCTTACATATTTATCTTGTTGGGTTTTTTGAGAATATTTAAGTTCTACTATCTTAGCAAATCTCAATTATGCAATACAGCATTATCAACCATAATTACCATGTCTTATATTAGAACCTTAGCCTTTATTCATCTTATAGTTGGATGTTTGTACCCTTTTATCCCCACCCCAGTCCCTGGCAACCCCTTTTCTCTACTGCATCTATGAGTTTGCCTTTTTATCTTATTTCATCTCATTTGATCTTGATTTCAAATATAAGTGATAGTACGTAGTATTTGTTTTTCTCTGCCTAGCTTATTACACTTAACAAAATGCCCTCAAGTTCCACCCTCGTTGTCACAAATGGCAGTAGGTCCTTCTTTCACATGACTGAATAATATTCATATATATATATATATATATATATATACATATATATATATGAATTCATATAGACACTTAAGTTGCTTCCATTTCTTGGTTATTGTGAATAATATTGCAATAGATATGGAGTGCAGATATCTCTTTGATATCCTGTTTTAATTTCCTTTAGATATATCCCTGGAAGTGGATGTATCATACGGTAGTTCTATTTTTCATTTTTTGAGGAACCTCCGTGCTGTTTTCTGTAGAGGCTGAATGAATTTACACTCCCACCAGCATTACACAAGTGCTCTCTTTCCTCCACATCCACACCAGCACTCACCATCTTTTGTTTTGCTTTTTATGATAGTCATTCTAACTGGTATAAGGAGATAGTTCCTTGAGGCTTTTATTTGCATTTTCCTGATGATTAGTGATATTGAGCACATTTCGTACACCTGCTGGCCATTTGTATATCTTCTTTGGGGAAATGTCTATTCAGTCTATTCATTTTTAAATGAGTTCGTTTGTTTGTTTGTTTTTTGTTTTCTTTTCTTTTGCTTTTTTTCCTATTGAGTTACACAAGTCCTTTATATAATTTGGATATTAACTCCTTAGCATTTATATAAAAACAGCACGGATTTGGCTTAAAAATAGACACATAGAAAGTGACTCTTAATCTCACAAAACAAACTGAGGGTTGCTGGGGGGAGGGGGGTTGGGAGAGGGGGGGTGGGGTTATGGACATTGGGGAGGGTATGTGCTATGGTGGGTGCTGTGAAGTGTGTAAACCTGGAGATTCACAGACCTGTACCCCTGGGGAAAAAATAAATATATGTTTATGAAAAAAAAAAAAAAGAATGAAAAAAAAAATAGACACATAGACCAATAGAATAGAATAGAGAGCACAGAAATGAGTTCATACGTATATGCTCAATTAATTTACAAGAAAAGTGTATTTACATACATTACATACATTACATACCTACATACATACAATTTACATACATTGGGGAAATGGTAGTCTTTTCAACAAATGGCATTGGGAAAACTGGATATTCAGAAAGCAAGAGAATAAAACTAGATCACTCTCTTACACTATAAACATACACAAAAAATCAACTAAAAATGGATTAAAGACTTGAATGTAAGACCCGAAACCAGAAAACTCCTAGAAGATAACATTAGGAAGTAAGCTCCTTAACGTGCGTCTTGGCAATGATTTTTTGGATTTGACATCAAAAACAAAGGCAACAAAAGCAAAAATAAACAAGTGAGACTACATCAAACTAAAAAGTTTCTGTATAACAAAGGAAACCATCAACAAAATGAAAAGGTAGTCTACAGAATGGAAGAAAATATTTGCAAATCATATATTTGAAAAGGAGTTAACTTTCACTACCATTTAAAAGCCTTTCGTGATTGAAATGGCTCTAATCCTTGCAAAAGTATTTACTTTTACTTACTTTTAATATATGCTGCATTGTGAAAAGATTCAAAGGCATATATTTTTTCCAAAGGGAGCCTTCTACTCTCTCAAACTACATATCTGTCAAGTTGTGGGATATGTTCTCAATGATTTTTCTTTTAGAAAGAGACATTTCTACATACAATTTTGCACATAGGAAGCTGTCAACTACCAAACAAAGAGATTTTGCTATTGCTCACTTTTATACCATTTATCAATTATCTGATCTTTGTAAAGAATATATAAGACTCTCTGATGCCTTTGTTGACCTCTCAATGGTTATTCATGAACAGGGAGTAGTCAGTGGCAAAAAAGTCTTAAGTTCAAGACACTTGAACTGTTGTCAGGTCAATGAAGGAAGAGTAAAATTCTTCAAGGGTTACTGTAGGGTTACAGGGGTGTATTCCTTTAAGAAGATTTATGTATAAAAAAAGACTAATTTACATCATAAATTAGATTAATAGTTGCTCAAATAATCAAAATCCAGGTATGAGTTCCTAAGACAGCTCAGCCTACCCTATTATTAGTATTAGTCAGCTCAGGCTACCCTAACAAAACACTATAGGATAGGTAGCGAAAACAATAGGAATTATTTTCCAAAACCAGTGTTATAGGTGTGCATGCATGTAGTAGAAATTATCATGTTCTCTTATCATTTACATTGGATTTAATAACATTTGTAAATATTAGGCCTACATCAAGAACTGACCAATTCCAGTATGGAGTGTTGTGAGCCTCCAAAAAGGCAACAACATTTGATTACTAAGGTGGTTATTTAAAGTAGAAGTAAGAGTAAATTACTATCATAATTGAAATAATTTATTCATCAGAATCTAAAGAATTTAAGTTATGTGTAAGAAACTCTACATAGGGTAAGGATAGGGTGGTAGTGGTATAGAGGTACATACTTGGGTCTTTCTCAAAGAAAATTTTTTTTTTCTGCTAAACAATCTACACTCAGGAAGTCATAGATGGAGTCTATATCTAAAGTTGATATTCCTATAGAAACATTTTTTTTTTCAGGTGGGGAAACTAATAATGCCTTGACAGGGACTTCATCCCTGCCCTAATTCAATTCCAAGTCTAACTCAGAAGTGACTTAAACCCTATATTTGTAAAGAGTGTTTGGCTGTGTGTTTTCCGTTCTACACCAGAAGACTCTTACCTCTGAGATCACAAAATATTCTATGCATGTCCCCACCAAACTACTTCTATTTATTTAACTGCCTGACACCTCCCGCCAGATAATGTCTTTGATGATAAAAACTGTATCTTATTGTTCTTTGCTATGGTGATAGGGGTGAAGATGTTGAGATAGTTCTTGGATTAGTCCCAACATATGTGATTTTCTGAACAGTGGAGTTCAAAATTGGCATGCATTTGATGCCATGAGCACAAGGTCAAAGGAGATAGAGATGCAAAGGACTGACTTCTCCATTGAGACAAGGGTTTAACACTAGCTAATTCAGCACCCTGGATAGTGCCATGGGGGCTTCTAATAATATTTGACATAAGTTTTCATCTGGAAATAGCCCACAATGAATGATCTTCTGAAGTTCCATGATTGGCAAGCATATGTTTATAATGAACTTTTTTCTAATGGTTCTTTGGATCTGTCTTCACCACTCTCCCCACCATGTTACATTACCAGCTTTTAGTAATATCTTCATCAGAAATGAAGTTCAGATCTTATTGCCCACTCCTTTAGGATAGCCACACCCTTGAAAGGATACAACTAATTGACAGAATGGTCTTTTACCTTTCATAGAACCTTTTTGCCCCCTTTATGAGCTTAGATATTGCTAATTTAGGAGTATAGACTTCATTCCTTAAAAGATATGAAACGGATAGGAAAAGACTATTTGGCAGAATTTCCATAATGCAGCTAGTCCATGAATGACCCCTTCTATATGTTTCACAGCAATGATAGTACTTGTTATTTTAATCCTTTGTGCTGTTACACTTCTTTGGGGTTTCTGAATTTTTAAAGGAAATAACCCCAATTTTTTTTTCTCACTTCAAAACATCTACTGTCTTTATAGATATTCCTCCCAGCTCCTTTCGGCTTCATAATACAGCTTTATTTCTGGTAAATCATAACTGAGACATAGTAAATACATCATTAGGTAAGCAACTTAAGCTGAAAATTGGCTATATTTTAAAAATGCTGATGTACGGGATTTAAAGGTCTTACCTTACCTGACAGATGGCAAAAGAA
This sequence comes from Lontra canadensis, assembly GCF_010015895.1. Classification (NCBI taxonomy): domain Eukaryota; kingdom Metazoa; phylum Chordata; class Mammalia; order Carnivora; family Mustelidae; genus Lontra; species Lontra canadensis. The sequence continues at coordinate 33,120,100 of NW_022630997.1, forward strand.
AATTAAAGAAAATAGTCACAGCAGATCCCTTCCTCCACACTTCAGTGCTTTGTTAAATAAGAATAAACCTATTTAATTAATATTGATTTAACACTGACTGTCCTTGAGATATATTACCCTTTGACACATTTTTACCTTCAAAACTGCCAAAATTGCAAAATGCGTAATAACAAAATTCAAATCCATTTTTAAGCTCAGAGTTATTGTGGTTTGTTATCACCAATTCCCAGCTACTCCAGAAAGGAGCTACATGTCTTAGCAAGTGGCAATGTCTTTATTTATGACCTCCAGTGATTAGTTAGGTTTGCCAGACATTTCTAAGAGCATGGCCCAGGTCACCCAGGAGTAGGACTCTAGAGCAGGATAAAAGGTACTGCTAAATTTGGCTTATGATCTTGGCATTTGTTAGAACATGACAACCTCACTTTGTTAGAAATATTAGGTAGTTATTTTTTTCTAAGTAAAATACAAAGGAGACATTTGTTTACCAGATAGAAGAAGAGGAAACATTTATTACTCTTGACACCTTCTATCTGGTCATTTGAATAATGAGTAAATAACCAGAAACCCTTGTTTACCTATGGCTTTTTACTTGAAAATTTGCTTACTCAACTCTCACTCTTTTATTTCATCCAAACTTCAGAGTAGGCCTTGAGTATGGTCCCTTCTAATAAAGCCCCACCCTTCTGTGAGGGGAGATATATACATCATTAGATTCGGAAGTTCCTCTGAGATTCCCACACCACTTTCAGTCTCAGGACAATAGGTCAATCATTCTACATATAAGTTATACTCAACTATCTTAAGTAACCACCACTTTCCTTTGTGTCATGGTGCATATCACAATATTTTTCCTAATGCTGACCCAACAACCCCCCCCCCCCCCGGCTAATAAGTGAATGACAAGAAAGGAGGCCAAATATCCACTGAACCTTTCAAGTAGACACTGATTGGAAAAGGAGACTGAAAGCACTCATTTTTGCTCTCACCACCATGGAAGTCATTTTCCCTTGGAAGTCCTTTGTCCAGATATGAGGAAAAGCGTTTGCAGTTTTCAGAATGGCATGATCAGAGGCTCTCTTCCTGGGGTAATGTGCAGCCAAAAGTTAGAGCCTTAGAAGTGAAAATCTCAGGTACCTTCTCTTTGAATTTTCTTCTACTTTTATCTCTGGCAATAATGGAATGGATTTGTAAATAACGACAGAAAACAGAAAAGCCTGGGACTAGGGCAAGCCATCATTCCATCTAGCTTAAAGGAAAATGCATGGTCACTCAGACTGGTGTGATATTCTTGGTAGGGTTGAGGCTAAATGGTTGGGCATGAAAAGGGGTCAAGATAAAATCAGTTGACAGAACAAAATGATTCTGAGTTGAAGGACAAAAGTCAGGGCTAGTAAAAATGAAAAGGCCCTCTCTGGAGCAACTTGCACTAAAAGCATCAGGGATAGTTCCACTAATTGTTACTGCTGTGAGAATGGGATTTTATAGAAACTGGTGCCTTATTTTCCTTTTTGGTAGTTTTGCTCTTCTTCTCTGCTTTGTTCATAGGGTGAGCAATAGCCCCTTTCTCTTGGTCATAACCCTATTCTCCCTCTAGTCTTAGCATGTGTGGCTACAACTTATTTCCACACTCCCATGAAGTAAATTGTCACAAAGAATCAATGGTTTTGTTGTGTTGGGGGCAGAAAAATGTTAAATAGGCCTCTTTCTGAAAAAACTGTAAATTACTGTCGCATCTGAAGAGTCATACTCCCATTCCATTCTCTATGACAGTTCACCTGTTTGGCACCCTCCTCTAGGAACACAGGGAGCCACATCTCAGAAAAGGCTTCTTCTAATGCAGAGATCACAAGGAAGGTTTTAGTGGAGTCTCCCACATGTGCATTGTCATTGTCTTCAATCCTAAAAAAGGTAATTGTTATAATTCCATATGTGGGTATCTTCTAGGAGTCCCTTGGGCACATCCACCATCCGTTCTGAAACCTCTGACTCTCCCCAAACCTTTCCAATAAAAAAAGGAAAAATTATGTTTGGGGAAAAAATAGAAATAATAAGTTATGACTGTTAACTATCATTATCAAGTAAATCACCTCAAGATATGTGTGCTTCCTTTTTTCTAGATGTTTAATATTATTTCTACAAATATAACGTGTCACACTTGCAAAATTCACATTTGAAACGTCTGTGTAAAGGTGTGCCAACACCTTGTTTAATATTTCTATAAAAGAACAGAAAGAAGGAGCTACACCTTGACTCTGCCTCAAGTGAATCTTGGAGTTTTGACTTTACATCATTGCTGCCAATCATTTCTGCTCTGGAGGAAACTATTAAAGGAGTTAGAAAAATCCCACTGTTAAAACTTTCCATGGTTATAATCAAACTTTCCATTTGACTGCTCCTAAAAGATAAATACTCGAAACAAAAGAACCTTGCAATGTATAGGGAGAACTGAAACTGATGGGGGTTTTCAGAAATGGTAGTAATATTGGTTGGATTAGAAAATGCAAAGGCAATTGTATGAGTTCTTAACTAAACTCTAATCTCTTGCTCTCTTAAGACCACCTCTTTGGTCATTGCATACAAAGAAAAATTAAACCAACACTAAAAATTGGAGCCATCCTGATTTTGGCAAATACCTAAAGCAAGAAATCAGTTCTAGGCCCGAAAAAACCATAGGCTTGGTGTTCTGGAACCCAAAGATGAACTTCACATTTCTCCAGCTATTTGCCAATCTGCAAATATCTTAGCCTTCTGGGACTTTCTACATATACATTGTCATAATTTCCCCTTGTGTAACAAAAAAATAATGGTCCAGTAAGAGACACCTATATGTGAACAATGCTCAGATGAGCTCAAGCATCTCCTGAGCATTCTGTTAACCATCCCTGTGTTCAGATTGATTTATGGGCCTCGAGTCCATCATTTCCTCACCATTAGACATCATTAGACCATTATGACTCCCCATAGTCCCTCAGCTTACTGCTTCCAGGGAGGTGGTGTAATCTTGCCCAGCTGTGTTGAGCTCGTTTTCACTACCACTAATTTTCTGACAGAATTTATGAGTAATATTACATTTCATGCTGTTCCAATAAAAACGTTTGCTCCTTGACAGGACTAGTAAAGAGCTGGAAGGAGAAACTGTACCAAGACCCCAAGGGGGCAAAGGTGACTGAGGGACTTTGTCATGAGAAAAATCGAATACCTGCCTAGGCTGACACAGCAGATCAAAACAAAGAAAAAAAGGAATGAGGTAATCAGGTCATGACCCACAGACTTTTAGACATTTATTCATTTACCCAACAATATATTTTGAGCACCTACAATGTGCCAGACACTGTGCAAATAGAATTGTCATGTCTGTTGGACACAGTCCCTTGGAGCCAGAAGGTCTTGGATCTGCTCCATGATTCCATTTTACTGAGCTGTGCAACCTAATAAAAATTGCTTAACTTTGTGAGGTCCCTGGCCTCTAATCTTCTATATAACAGACATTTGTTTCCTAATATCTCCGTGTAATAATTTATGCAATATAATCTACATAATAATCATGTAGGTCTTAATTTATTGATAGAAATTCATGGAGAATGGCATTATAATTGGAGGCATTTGGAAAAACATTTTTTATATATGTATTGTGTGTGTATATATACATGTATCCATATCTATAGAGAGAGAAGGAGAGAGGGAATGGACTCTTAAGAGGAGGATATTTCCCTATGCACACACTCATCTATTCACTGTAGCAGAAAGGCAGGCCCTCACAGTATTCAGCTAACACATGTCACCTCTACTTTGCCATACTCATGAACCAAACACAAAATTCAGCTGGACACCAGGCAGAATAATGGAAGCACCCAGTTCTCTAGGGCATAATTTTAAGCCTTATGTCAGGTGATATTGAGACATCAGGAAATGTGCCTGAAGTATTGCCTCCAGAAGAAGGCACTGTCAATCACAGAAATCTCTAAGACCATCCCATCAGTTTCTATTTACAGTCACTGATAAAATCTGAATATGCTGATGCTTCACTGAGGTAACATTCCCCATCTCTACATTAGCCTCCAATATGTTGTTACTGCTGCTCTGAGGCTTTGAACTCCATTTATATGAAAATTGCTGGAAACTTAGATAAAGTAACCATGGTGCTTACTTAGTATATTCCATACAGGTTCCTCTGCATTCCTTTTTAGACCCCATTAGCTGTGTCTCAAGGTAGAAATGGGATGCCTAGACCTCTAATTCCTCAATCCTCAAATGACCACCATGAGGGAATCTACTCTTGGTAACTACCTAGAATACACACCATGAAATGCCCTCTGACCAGGGCTCTGTTTCCAAGTGCCCAATCTGTTCTCCCATCATGGTTCTAGAACTATATGACCTTCACTGCCTCTAGTTCATGTCCTGGCCAAAAAGCTCTCCAAGGAGCTTGCTTAATGCTCCCTTTTCCCTGAACCCCACTCTGGTTATTTCTTGATGTTGGTTGTGGGTTCCTCTTGAGAGGGACCCAGGCCCATTTCTTAGGACCAAAGAATATCCTTGATAAAGAGTAAATCAAAAACATTTGCAGAATGATTTGATCTAAAAGTTAAGAGAGGAATAGTGGAGCCACCTTCCACCAAAGCCCCTCTGTGGGCTCAAGAACTCCATCTTGTTCCTGAGACCATGTTAGAACTCTCTTAAGAATGAAGGCTAAAAGACGGATGAAATACAATGAAGAATGAAGGGCAAAATGGGTGAAGGTGGTCAAATGTACGAATTCCAGTTATAACATAAACAAGTCCTAGGAATGTTAGTATGGTGTGGTGGCTATAGTTAACAATACTTCATTGCATATTGGAAAGTTGTTAAAAGAGTATATCATCAAAGTTCTTATCATAAGAAAAAAATGTTTGCAACTATGTGTGGTGATGGATGTTAGCTAAACTTATGAGGTAATTATTTTGTAATATATACATATATCAAATTACTATGTTGTATACCAAAAATAAACAATGTGATATGTCAGCTATACCTCAATTAAAAAAAAAAAAAAAACAGAACAAAGATTGCAGGTGATGGTATTTTGAGTATCCGCTTAAAATTTCCTACTAATATTATCCATCTACCTGTGTCTCACCAGAGTCTCACACTCTTACAAAGGAGCGGACTAATGAGCTAATGATCCTTTCTCCCCAGGGGATAATTAGAATTTAAAACTAAGACAATTCAGATGCTTTGGAATGCTCCTTGTAGGGCAGGAGTCTGTGAGCATTATTTTTGGTAACAGGCCCACCTGCTGGGCCATCACAGCTGGTATGGCTAGAGGGGTCCATCTCAACTTCTGAGGGCAAGTAAAGCCAAGGTAGAATTGCTTACATATTACCTTGTTCTGCCCAATACTCCTGCCACTCTGTTCTGTACTTCCAATATACACATCCCTGTTTTCCTGACAAGATTCACGTGGTTTTTAAAAAATCTACAGAGAAGGGTGTCTGGGTGGCTCAGTGGGTTAAAGCCTCTCCCTTCGGCTCAGGTCATGATCCCGGGGTCCTGGGATCAAGCCTGTCTGCTCAGCAGGGAGCCTGCTTCCCCATCTCTCTCTGTCTGCCTCTCCATCTACTTGTGATCTCTGTCTGTCAAATAAATAAATAAATAAAATCTACAAAGATTGAAGTTCAGGAATGTTCCCTCTATCCCTATACTTTGAAGCATTTTAATCAGGAATGGATGCTGGATTTTGTCAAATGCTTTTTCTGCATCAATTGAGAAGACCATGTGGTTCTTCTCTCTTCTCTTATTGATTTGTTCTATCACATTGATTGATTTGCGAATGTTGAACCATCCTTGTAACCCAGGGATGAATCCCACCTGGTCATGGTGGATAATCTTTTTAATGTGCTGTTGGACCCTATTTGCTAGGATCTTGTTGAGAATCTTAGCATCCATATTCATCAGGGATATTGGTCTGAAATTCTCCTTTTTGGTGAAGGAGAATCAGGGGAGAATTGGGGATCAGGGTAATGCTGGCTTCATAAAAAGAGTCGGGAAGTTTTCCTTCTGTTTCAATTTTTTGAAACAGCTTCAGGAGAATAGGCATTATTTCTTCTTTGAAAGTTTGGTAGAATTCCCCAGGGAATCCGTCAGGTCCTGGGCTCTTGTTTTGGGGGAGGTTTTTGATCACTGCTTCAATCTCGTTGCTAGATATCAGTCTATTCAGGCTGTCAATTTCTTCCTGGTTCAATTTTGGGAGTTTATAGATTTCCAGGAATGCATCCATTTCATCTAGGTTGCTTAACTTATTGGCATATAACTGTTGATAATAACTCCTGATGATTGTTTTTACTTCCTTGGTGTTAGTTGTGATCTCTCCCTTTTCATTCATAATTTTATTAATTTGAGCTTTCTCTCTTTTCTTTTGGATTGTGTGGCCAATGGCTTATTGATCTTATTGATTCTTTTAAAAAACCACCTTCTAGTTTCATTGATACATTCTACTGTATCTCTAGTTTCTACCTCATTGATCTCTGCTCTAATCTTGATTAATTCCCTTCTTATGTGTGGAGTTGGTTTAATTTGTTGTTGTTTCTCCAGTTCTTTAAGGTCTAGAGAGAGCTGGTGTATTCTGGATTTTTCAATTTTTTTGAGGGAGGCTTGGATGGCTATGTATTTCCCCCTTAGGACCGCCTTTGCTGTATCCCATAGGTTTTGGACCGAAGTGTCTTCATTCTCATTGGTTTCCATGAATTGTTTCAGTTCTTCTTTGATCTCCTGGTTGATCCAAGCATTCTTAAGCAGGGTGGTCTTTAGCTTCCAGGTGTTTGAGTTCCTTCAAAACTTTTTCTTGTGATTGAGCTCCAGTTTCAAATCATTGTGATCTGAGAATATGCAGGGAATAATCTCAGCTTCAAAGTATAGGGATAGAGGGAACATTCCTGAACTTCATAAAATCTATCTATGAAAGACTCAGAGCAAATATCATCCTCAATGGGAAAAAGCTCACAGCCTTCCCGTTGAGATCAGGAACACGACAAGGATGCCCACTCTCACCACTCTTATTCAACATAGTATTAGAAGTCCTAGCAACAGCAATCAGACAACAAAGAGAAATAAAAGGTATCCAAATTGGTAATGAAGAAGTCAAACTCTCTCTCTTCACAGATGACATGATTCTTTATATGGAAAACCCAAAAGACTCCACCCGTAAACCACTAGAACTCATACAGCTATTCAGTAATGTGGCAGGATACAAAGTCAATGTACAGAAATCAGTGGCTTTCTTATACACTAACAATGAAAATACAGAAAGGGAAATTAGAGAATCGATTCCATTTACTATAGCACCAAGAACCATAAGATACCTGGGAATAAACCTAAGCAAAGAGGTAAAGGGTCTGTACTCGAGGAACTACAGAACACTCATAAAAGAAATTGAAGAAGACACAAAAAGATGGAAGACCATCCATGCTCTTGGATTGGAAGAATAAACATTGTTAAAATGTCTATACTGCCTAGAGCAATCTATACTTTTAATGCCATTCTGATCAAAATTCCACTGGTATTTTTCAAAGAGCTGAAGCAAATAATCCAAAAATTTGTATGGAATCAGAAGAGACCCCGAATCGCTAACGAAATGTTGAAAAACAAAAATAAAACTGGCGGCATCACGTTACCTGATTTCAAGCTTTACTACAAAGCCATGATCACCAAGACAGCATGGTACTGGCACAAAAACAGACACATAGACCAGTGGAACAGAGTAGAGAGCCCAGATATGGACCCTCAACTCTATGGTCAAATAATCTTCGACAAAGCAGGAAAAAATATACAATGGAAAAAAGACAGTCTCTTCAATAAATGGTGCTGGGAAAATTGGGCAGCTATATGTAGAAGAATGAAGCTCGACAATTCTCTTACACTGTACACAAAGATAAACTCAAAATGGATAAAAGACCTCAACATGAGACAGGAATCCATAAGAATCCTAGAGGAGAACATAGGCAGTAACCTCTTCAATATCAGCCACAGCAACTTCTTTCAAGATATGTCTCCAAAGGCAAAGGAAACAAAAGCAAAAATGAACTTTTGGGACTTCACCAAGATCAAAAGCTTCTGCACAGCAAAGGAAACAGTCAACAAAACAAAGAGGCAACCCACGGAATAGGAGAAGGTATTTGCAAATGACAGTACAGACAAAAGATTGATACCAAGGATCTATAAAGAACCCCTCAACTCAACACACACAAAACAGATAATCATATAAAAAAATGGGCAGAAGATATGAACAGACACTTCTCCAATGAACACATACAAATGGCTATCAGACACATGAAAAAATGTTCATCATCACTAGCCATCAGGGAGATTCAAATTAAAACTACATTGAGATACCACCTTACACCAGTTAGAATGGCCAAAATTAGCAAGACAGGAAACAACATGTGTTGGAGGGGATGTGGAGAAAGGGGAACCCTCTTACACTGTTGGTGGGAATGCAAGTTGGTGCAGCCACTTTGGAAAACAGTGTGGAGATTCCTCAAGAAATTAAAAATAGAGCTTCCCTATGACCCTGCAATTGCACTACTGGGTATTTACCCCAAAGATACAGATGTAGTGAAAAGAAGGGCCATCTGTACCCCAATGTTTATAGCAGCAATGGCCACGGTTGCCAAACTGTGGAAAGAACCAAGATGCCCTTCAACAGACGAATGGATAAAGAAGATGTGGTCCATATACACTATGGAGTATTATGCCTCCATCAGAAAGGATGAATACCCAACTTTTGTAGCAACATGGATGGGACTGGAAGAGATTATGCTGAGCGAAATAAGTCAAGCAGAGAGAGTCAAGTATTATATGGTTTCACTTATTTGTGGAGCATAACAAATAACATGGAGGGCATAGGGAGATGGAGAGGAGATGGGAGTTGAGGGAAATTAGAAGGGGGAGATGAACCATGAGAGACTATGGACTCTGAAAAACAATCTGACGGTTTTGAAGGGCCGGGGGGTGGGAGGTTGGGGGAGCCAGGTGGTGGGTATTAAGGAGGGCACGTATTGCATGGAGCACTGGGTGTGGTGCAAAAACAATGAATTCTGTTATGCTGAAAAGAAATTAAAAAAAATCTACAAAGAAATAGTCTGAATTTGCTGAGTTCTCGCTTGATCATGATTTGCCGTTATTAACTTCTTCCCATGATTAAGCACTGTACACTCACCTCTCAGCCCTCCAGCTGAGGTGATTGCAGCACCCCAGCACCCCCAGATCTGCCAGTTCCTTCCATTTCTCCAGGCTTACAGTGACCTCAACAGCACATACAAGGTGTGCCAGTCTTTCCTGGGAACCAGTAATGATGTGGACTCTCAATTTCCTTGATTTCATGACCTCATTATGCCAATCTGATGTTCTTCATGGCCATAATATTGACCAAGAGAGAGTGTTTATGAAAGAAATGATCACTTTAAACCTCCATTTTATGCTCATTCCCCACATGTTGGTGAGGACAAAAGAATAAGCTAATTATTATCTAGTCAGGAATGAAACCCCATAGACAAAGAACAAAGCTTTAGTTAGCCAATAGACTGCTTGCCAACATTGATTTATGGTAATGCCTCTCTAAGTTTTTGTTTGCATAAAAATTATCTGGGGAGGGTACTGGGGTGGCTCAGTCGGTTGAATGTCCAGCTCTTGGTATCGGCTCAGGTCATGATCTCAGGGTCATCAGATCAAGCCCTGCATCCTACTCTGTGCTGGGCTTGGAACTTGCTTGGGATTCTCTCTTTCTCTCCTTCTGCCCCAACCCCATGCTAGCTCTCTGTTTCTCTCTCTCTATCTCAAAAAAAAAAAAAAAAAAAAATTAATCTGGGGATTTTCTTACAAATGATGAGTCTATACTCTCAGAATTTCTGAGCCTTGATGGCCCCCAAACAGGGGTATATCAGGAATGTCTGAAGGACATGATCTGTGGACAACACTTTATAACATATTAGATTACAGTTAGGGGGAAAGTTTGACTTTATGATTTCCTACTCAACTGATACTGGTTTGGGGTTCTCTTCTTTTGTACTGCCTTTATGTGGTATTGGTATCGGGGTAATATTACCTTCATAAAATATATGGGGAAGTATTCTCTCTTTTTCTATTTTATGGGATAGAGTATATAGTATTGGTGTTAATGATCTTTTAAATATTTACTAAAATTTTCCGGTGAAGATATCTAGCACTACAGATTTCTTTGGGGGGAACTTAAAATTCAATTCCATTGGGGTGTCTGGGTGGCTCAGTCAGTTAAACATCAAATTGTTGGTTTCAGCTCAGGTCATGATCTTGTGGTGGTGGGATCAAGCCCTGCATTGGGTGTCTGGGCTTGGTGATGATTGCAGAGTCTGCTTCACATTCTTTCTCCCTTCCCCTCTGTTTTTCCCACATCCCTGCTTATTTGCACACTCTCTCTCTTGCTCAAATAAATAAATACTCAAAAAAAATTCAATTCCCTTAATAGACATCGGATTATTCAAATTATCTATTTCATATTGGGTAAAATGTGGACATTTGTGTTTTCCTAAGAATTGGTCTATTTCATTTTAAGTTACCACATTAATGCATGTAAGTTGTTCATGGTATGCCTGTATATGTTAGTTTTCTATGACTCTGTGGCAAATTACCACAAACTCGTTTGCTTGAAACAACAGAGATTGATTTTTTCATACTTCTGGAGAAAATTAATTCAACACCAGTTTCACTTGACCAAAATAAATTCTCACCTGGCCCATGTTCTGACAGTTCTAGGGAACAATCCATTCCTTGTCTTCTAGCTTCTGATGACATTCCCTGACATGAGGCTGCATGACTCCCTCCCCGCCTGTGGTCACATTGTCTGCTCCTCTTCTGTGTGTATCCAATTTCCCTCTGCTCCTCTCTTTAATAAAATATATGCAACGGCATTTAGGGCCCATCTGGATAATCCAAGATAATTCTCCTTCTCGATCATTAATTTAATCACATCTGCAAAGAACTTTTCCCCAAATAAGGTAATATTCACAGGTCCTAGGGATGAGGACATGATATTTTTGAGGCTACCATTCATCCCACCACACCTTATTATCCTTTTGATACCTCCATGGTCTGTAATAATATCCCTTGTTTCATCCTTGATATAGGTAATTTGTTTCTTTTTTCTCTCAATTGTCCAATCTGTCTCTGTCAGTCTTATATATGTTTGTCAATTGTATTCAGTTGTTCAAAGAACCAGCTCTTTATCTATTATTTTCAATTTCATTGATTTATCCCTCTATACTATTTTTCCTTCTTATTACTTGCTTTAGGTTTATTTTCCTACTCTTTTTTCTAGGTTCTTGAGATGAGAATTTCAATTATTAATTAGAGATTTCCTATTTTCTTATATGTGCATCCAGTGTTATAAAGTTCGCTCTCATTATTGCTTTATCTGTATTTTTGTAAGTTTTGTACTTTTGTTTTCATAGTTCAATATACTTTTCAATTTTCTTTGAGATGTCCTCTTTGATCCTTGAGTATTTAAAAGTTTGTTTTTTAGTTTCCAAATACTTGGTAATGTTCTCTTTATCTTTCTGACATTGATTTCTAGTTTGATTCTATTGTAGTCAAGAAGCACACTCTGTATGATTTCAATTCTTTTCAATTTGCTGAGGTTTGTTTGATGGCCAATGACAATTCTACCTTGTATGTATTCCAGGAACACTTGGGAGAATGTATAATCAGTTATTGTTGGGTGTAGTGTTCAATGACTGTCAGTTAGATCCTATTGTTAACAATGTCATTGAGTTCTTCTAAGCCTTTGCTGATACTCTGTTTTATTAATTGTTGAGAGAAGGATACTGAAGTCTCCAACTGTAACTGTGGATTTGGTTGTTTCTACTTTCAGTTCTACCTTGCTTCACAGAATTTGCTGTTCTATAGCTTGGTGTATAATATTTAAGACTATTATGTCTCTTGGTATATTGACACATCATTTTATTTATTTTTTTCAGTTTTATACTTTTACTTGACAATTACCAATTAGTTCTGATCACAGTAACTGTCTGTAGATTTTTTTAAGTGGTGACAGATACATAGGTAACCAATGTATAAGGCTTGTTTGGTGAATCCTCATTCTCAGTACCTTTCCTGGACAATTGCACACACAAATGGTATGGAGCGTTCCTTATTCCTTTGGCCCAGGCAGCTTTGTTCAGCCTGGTATCAATGCACCCATCTGAAGTTCCCATCTCCTTCATGACAAATTTCTAGATCTCTTTAAGAGCTCAAGGGGCACACTTCTAGAAACTCACCCCATGCATGTACTTGCAAATATTAACAGTGTGTTCTCTTTTTACTACCTCATTGGTGGCAGAATGGCCCTTCTCACCATGCTTCTTTATGGAAGCCATTCTGCCAGGCCCTGGTTGGAAAGAAAGAGGCCACATCATTTTATAACGCCCTTCACAGTCTCTGGTAATTTTCTTTGCCTTGAACTGTACTTTATCTGGTATAATATAGCCACTCCTGCTTTCTTTTGATTTGTTTGTATGATATATCCTTTTCCATCCTCCTATTTTCAACCTGCCTATATCACAATATTTGAAGTGAGCTTCTTGTAGACAGTATATGGTTGAGTCATGTTTTTAATCCACTGTGCAAAATTATATTTTAATTGGTGTATTCAAATAATTTGAGTTTAATGTAATTATTGCTTTATTGGGACTTAGGTCTACTATTTTATTTTTGTTTTATACTGTCTCTACTTTTCATGTCTGTTTTCTTCTGTGGTCACCTGAACATTTTTAGAGTTCTATTTTGATTTGTCTGTAGTGGGTTTGAGTGTATATTCTGTTCAGTTTCTTTTAGTGATATTCTAGGTAATACTAGTATTACTAATATTACTCTAGTACATATATATGTGGAGATATATACATATATGGGTGTCTGTATATATACATAGATGTATATATACATATATATTGTGTATATATATATATATAGTATATATATGTATATATACATCTATGTATAAATATATATATATATATTTGGATGAGTGGCTATTGAACCCAAGTTCTAACTGCTCAGTCTCCTTCCTGGGTTGCCTTCCCTTCTTATGTGTTGGCTCAATGGATCTTGTCATTGGAGTTTTAGCTAAGCTGTGATAGTCCTCCCACACATTCCCTCACACACACCATTGAACAACCCATCTTTACAGAGGATTGCACACATCTCTCCTTTAGATGTTCCACTTCTTTAAAAGTACAATTTGAAGCATTTTTTAAAAATTTATTTATTTATTTGAGAGAGAGAGAGAGAGAGAGGGAGAGAGAACACAAGAAATGGAGAGAGGGAGAAGCAGGCTCCCTGTTGAGCAGGGAGCCAATGTGGGGCTTGATCACAGGAGCCTAGAATCATGACCTGAGCCAAAGGCAGATCCTTAACCAACTTAGCCACCCAGGCACCCCCAATTTGCAGCATTTTAATTTTAGTTCCTTCATGAATCTGATTCCATCAGATTTGACATTTTCGTAGGAACCAGTCTCACTCCCCAGTGAAAGGAAAGTCTCCTTATTTTGAGGTTGCAATAAACTTGCTGTCTCCTTAGGAGTCCCCTCAGCTCTTTGCTTCTGCATTTGCCTCTGACTTACCAAACTGAAAAGAACTACAAGTAAGCCACAATTGCATACATATTAACTTGGGTAACCCTGAAGTAAAAATAGAACCAAAATGCTTGACTAATTCTGGTGAGTCAATAAATGGAAAGCCAGGTAGGAAGTAGAGTGGGAGAATGTGAGAGCTGGTGGTTTAGGGGGAAAAGAAGTTTCAGGTGACATATGAATTCTAGAAATGCAACTCAGTGTACAGAGGGATTGCTTCAAATCATGTTAGAGGTCATTTCATTTCTAAACCAATACCTTTTCACAATTTGACTATTCATCTTGACTTGAGCATAGATAATATTTGGAAAGGCAAATTTCAGAGGAATGTGATTTAATTGTTCGTCAGATTAGGCCAGTCTCCAAAATGTCATTTGCTGTTCTCTCCTGCCAACTAGAGCTAGTTTCATACTCAGAGGACTTTAATATCAGGGCCCAGGAAGATTGGCACCTTCTAAGATCTGAAGTGGCTCAAAGGGGATTTTCTCCTGGACACATAAACTTCATTAGGTAACCTGCCTCTCTGTAGTTCTCAAATACAGATACCATGTGGGGTATTTGCCTTTTTGCTTCTTTTCACCTCGGCCTCAATGAAAATCAAAGCAATAAATAAATAAAGGTTTGCGTCGAATTTCAACAGCATATCTAGAGAAATCTTTGAGAGTTTATTTGACACTGGCTGTGTTTATAAAATAGGCTGTTTGGGTTTTCTTTTCTTTCTTTTTTTTTTTCTTCTTTCTTCTTCTGTTTAGTTTCCAGGTAATCTTAGATTTAAACATTGGTCTAGGGACCTAACACCACCTCTGCTCTTCATGTATAAATCGCAGCCATAGGATCCCTCACCCTTCTGTTCCTCCTGCCTTGTAATGAGCTAAGAATGGGAAACAGATGTAATTTTGAGACTCTTTCATGCTGTGACACTTCAGCTGAAAATGACATCCAGAAAAAGGTTGTGTTCTGATCATAATAAATGTGTTACAGAAGGAAGATGAAGCTACAGTTTCATGTATTGTCTGTGAAGTATATGACATAACTTCTCTACAATTATTTGCCTTCATTTTAATGTTTCTCTTTCATTAGCTCTCCTGGGCAAAGAAAGCTGGAACACTTAAAGCCAAGTTAATGCAAAATGTTTAAGCAATGTTGCTAGGAGCCAGTGTCCTGAGGATATTGACGGAGTCATTACCACTGAGTATTCCTCTGGCTCTGATGCAGCAGATTTGACTTTGAGCATTTATAAGAAGCAAGTTTTGGATATCACCCCTTCCACCTGATAGGCTAGAGGCCAAGAGTTATAGTACTAGCCTTGTAATAAAGTAAACTAGAGTAAATGTAAACATGTTAACATATGAATAAAAGAAGAAGAGAGATGATAGATAGACAGACAGGCTAAAGTTAGATCCAATATATTCAAGTAACAAGTATATTGTCAGTAGGCTCAAATCTTGCAGAGTATGCAAAATACAGAGCAATGGTGATAAATAAATAATGAAAGATTGAGCTAAATTTGCAGACCTAAAAACAGGTAAGTTTTCATGCTTATCTCGACCAGTTTAGCAAGAACCCATGGAAGAGTTATTGTTTCAGGATTTGCTTGCAAGCATTGTAATAGCAGGAAGGATGTGTTTGGGATAAGCTGCCAAGTCAGAGGAACGTTACATAAATTCATTTATGAGATGTCAAAGGGTTGGGTTGAATTGTGATTTAAGAGACATGCGGGATCAAACTATGGATTGTGAAGGTACAGGACTCAGTGGTAATCCAAACAATATGGTTAAAAATTTTTGAAAAACAAACAAAGACGTTACTTTATGTCAGAAGATGCTTTTGAGACAGAGCTTATCTAGCGCATGCCAATTAGTATGCCTAAGTCTGGCTATGTCCAGAGCCCATCCTTCACGGAATGAAGGCACAGAAAGCCTAGGCTCTGGTTTACTGAGTTATTTGTGTTGTGACAAGCCTAGCTGGACTTGTTTAGAAGACCAGGATCAGAATCTAGGACTCCCCAAATGCAGGGAGTAAGCATTTGTGTATCATTCAAGTCATTCATGGCCAGTTCAGAATCTTTTAGAAGCACAATGGTGAAGACAAAGGACTCTGGGTCCAAAGTCTAGATTCTAATCTCATTTCTGTGATTACCAGATGTGTGCCCTTGGACAAATCATTCCACATGTATGTCTCAATATCTGAACCTAGGAAATGTGAAGTTTGTTCTATATTAGGATTTCATAAACAGTCTTCCAAAACCCATTTGTTCAGTGGCCCGTGATAGATCACACTCAAAGATAGCCACAATTCCTTCCTCCTCCATGTGCCCTTTTGTGGTGTGAGTGTCTGTTCTCCCATCAAGTGTGGACATTAATTCATGTGTCCCTTGAATATTGCCTGGCTTTGTGACTTGCTTTGTTTAATATGATACAGCAGATGTAATGTTGTTTGACTCAAAGTCTAGGCCTTTAGAAGCCTTGTAGTTTCTGTTGTTTGTTCTATTAGAACACTTCCTTGAGCCCACTTTGTAGGGAAGACTTGAGGGGGATAAAAAACCAAGTGGAGGGCCAGGCCATCTTGTACCTGCCAACACCAGAAATCCACAGAATTGTGAAAGATAACCCATCATTTTAATGAAGCCACTAAATTTTGGGGGGACTACGATGCAGCAGTAGATAACTGAAGTGGTATTCAACAGAAATGTGATTTTTACTATCAAATAAGTTTGGGTGAAGATCAACTTAACAATGTCAATAGGTTTCTCAAACTGGAGTGTCAGAGCTTTGAATATGCTAACATTGATTTAAAATGCCAAATTGTGAAAGAGATTTGTATGCTGTGTCTGCCAGACTTATTTAATCACAGAATATTGTTTTTCCTAGAAAACTGTTTAATCACTTGTGAATCAGTTTGAGAAACGCTGATGTAGTTGAATTCCAAAGGCCGTGCCAGCTGTAGCATTCAAAAAATCTGCAAATGAAGCAAGGAGTGTTTTGGTCACTATTTCTTCTTGATTATCCTGATGACAAGAAAACTCATTCTCTAGTTGGTTGCTACCAAATTTCATTATTCACTTCCACTGAAACCATTTTTTAATCAATTAACAGAAGAAAGCAGTATCTGAATTATTAATGAGCAATTAAATAGAGATTAAAGAGCTATTAACCTGCAGCTCGGTGGTGGAGACTCGGCTGTCAGGTGGTGTGGGAGCCTGATGGATGTAGACCCATGAGAGACTGTCACAATGATGAAACAAGCAAAGAACGGGCTAATAGATTTATCTATTTCTTCTTGGCAGATTGTAATAGGATATGAAATTGTCCTGCTGATCTACGGATCTATAGAAAGCCCTTCATAAAAAGAATTGAATAGAACAAGACGAAGTGTACTCTCTATACTCCATGTGCTCACAGACTAGTCACATGATCAAAGTGTGTGCACGGGATGCTTGTGTGACATCCAAGATTTGTGTGACAGCAGGAATGGGTGAGTGTGTTTGAAAGGATTGTCTTTCATGCTGATTATATGTGGCCTGTCTGTGTATATTTATGTTGATAAGAGTGTTCCTGACTTAGCATATTTGCATGGATATTTGTCTATGTATTTTCTTGCATATTCATGTGATTTTATCTGTGGAGGCAAACATACATGCACACACAAATGGCAGGACAGGATATGACTGATAATGATCCACGGTTCTCTGTGTACCTAAAGGACGTAATCCAAGATGATGGGGATAAACCAGAAGGCAGGAAGGGGGCCATCATGGTATAGCGATTTATTGAGGCTAGTACACTGCTTAAGTGGATCCACTGAGGGGAAGTTTTGCCTTTGTCTGGAAGCGAGTGAACTGGTTCCCTGTCTTGGCCAGTTCATCCCTCGTTGTGGTGAGGAAGATCACAGAAAACAGATAGAAATGGATCAATAAGAAAATACAAGCCTAGGAATCAAATCAGCAAATTCAATCATCTCCTGGCCCTGACTGTTCCAATATCTCCTTTGAAATAGAAAGTTGAGAAGTATAAATAAAGCTTTTTTTTTAATGGCTTAAATGGCAAAGGGAAATTCCTCAATTTTCTCCCTACTTAATATTTGCTGCATGTAAATTATCACTCATTTGTTGTTTCTTGTTTTATTTTGTTTTTGATAAATCAACCCAATCCAAACTCATTTGGGTTCCTGTCATTCAGTAATTTCTAAACTCTGGAATTGATAGTATGGCAAGGAGGCTCTTATTCTTAAGTAGTTTGTGGCATTTATTGAGTAGTGTCAAACCCTCCATTTGCATTTTACATGCATTGCCTCATTTAATCTTCATAACAGCTGAATTAGTAGTGTTATTATGCCCATTACACAGAGGAAGCACGTAGGTATAGTGAAGTTTAGGACTTGGGCCATGCAGCCACATATCCAAGCAGATTTCAACTCACAGCTATTGTGGATTGACCCCAAAACCCATGTTTGTGATAACTGTACCATATTGGTTCCTTTATAGGGAAAATTGCCCAAGCTTTTTATCCACCATCTCTGACCCGTTGGGGTTGGAATATGAGCATGGAAGAACTTTAGTTTGGTTGTCTGCAGCTGATGAAAAATCTCCTGGCTTCCTTCCATCATTCCTGTTCCCCAAGAACATTTTGCCCAAGACACACACGTGTACACAAAGAGAAGTGGTCTTCCTGGCTTGAATGGTTCCCTGAACTCTGTTTCAAGGCCCTCTACCAGAGAAGGAGGATACATTTTGCTTCGGGAACAATGACTGGATAGGTCTGGGAAAGAGCACCTGGGAGCAGGTCTAGGTTCTATGACCCCAAAACAAAAGTATGAGTCCTCTGGTAGTTAGGACAGTTGGTCACGACAATGACAATGATTGCATTTTAACAATAAAGACAACAACAAATCCCAGAATATATTCCTTATGGATCAACAATGTCCATGACTTCCAGTGTGGGAAAAGATCAGCTGTTATGATCTGAGGAACTTGGAACAAGTACTACAATGTTTACCTGAGAACTTTTACCTTGTCAAGTAGACAGGTAAATAGGCTAGGAAGGCTCCAAGAACACCATGGGATTATTAAAAATTAATTTCTGCAGAAAGTTTAGAATTAGTCCTTGACTGCCCTCTTCCTTTTGATTACAAAAAGTGATTAGGGGTGCTGGCTGGCTCTCTTGATAGAACATGTATGTGACTCTTCTTCTCAGGATCATGAGGTTAAGCACCACATGTGGCATAGAGGTGACTTAAAATAAAATTTTAAAAGTTTTTTTTAAAAAAGAAAGTGATGATATAATAAAATTTTCATGATTTTGTGGTCCTGAGTTCTCAAACTTCCTTCATATGAAACTGACAGTCTGTAGCCAAATGGTGGAAGTACACTATTGAGTTAACTTTCAAGAAAGAAAAGAAAGGTGACAGCATGTTATCAAACACCTATTTCATGCCAATTATTATGATGCCATCTCCGCACATGTTATCTTACTTAATGCTCATAACAGACCTAGGTGGTAGATATGAACATGTCTATTTTTTTTTTTTAAGTAGGCTCCACACCCAACATAGAGCTCAATGCAGGGCTTGAACTCACAACCCTAAGATCAAGACCTGAGCTGAGATCAAGAGTCTGATGCTTAACTGAGCCATGTAGTTACCCCTGATCTTCTTTATTTTATAATTGAAGCTGCAAGGTATTAAGAAAACTTCCCAATGTCCTGTAGTTGCTAAGAGGCAAAACCTGACACCAACATCAGTGTATTCCTCTTTTCCTCATTCTACATTTGCCTAAACTAGGTCATTGTTATTGTTTAAATAAATGGTTTATAAAGAGGAAATTTCCCCCAAACATGTACATGTCCACTACCTCACTACCAAGGGGGAGCTTTGAAACTGATAGAAAAAAAATGACATGCTCAGGAACATAGAGTTAGTCTATGTTCAGTGGGGTAGGAATTTTTGTGGGAAAAGGGAAGTATCCAAAACAGAACCAGACTGCAGAAAATCCTCCCTTTTCTGTAAGGATAGGTCTTGTCTTCGGCATCTAGCTAGTAAGATGAGATTCATGACTACCTTCAGCTGTCATCTTGGTGTAACCAAGGCAGGAGGCAGGAAGGAGCTTCAGAGAAAGTCTGAAGTCTATGCAGCAAGACTCTGAAGCATGCCTTCAACTGTGGGTCTTGGGCTGAGACAACAGCTACCTCCTGTTTAACCACATGATGGCTGATCAGGTCATGAAAGTAGAAGCCATGGGGTACTGGGAATTAGAGCTCCTGCTGGAAATCAAGACTGTTTCTGTCATTTCCCCATACATACATCCTGCCACCCATGGTGGGGAAGGGTCAGGACAGTGATCAAGTATTCAGACATCTAGAATGTATAAAGAAGATGTGGTATATATATACAATGGAATACTATGCAGCCATCAAAAAACAAAATCTTGCCATTTGCAATGACATGGATGGAACTAGAGGGTATAATGCTAGTGAAACAAGTCAATCAGAGAAAGACAGTTATCGTATGATCTCTCTGATATGAGGAATTTGAGAGGCAGGGTGGGGTGTCATGAGGAGAAGGGAGGGAAAAATGAAACGAGATAGGATCAGGAGGGAGACAAACCATAAGAGACTCTCAATCTCAGGAAACAAACTGAGGATTGCTAGAAAGGGAGGAGGGTTGGAGGGATGGGGCAGCTGGGTGATGGACATTAGGAAGGGTATATGTTACGAGGAGTGCTATGAATTATGTAAGACTGATGCATCACAGACCTGTACCACTGAAGCAAATAATACATTAAATGTTAATAAAATTTTTTTATAAGTATTTGGGCATCTAGATTCTGGCATTCTTTCTCACCACAGATTTACAATCTTGCTTTATATGGGAGGAAATTAAGTGTTCTGAGAGATAAGTCACATGAAACCAGGAAGTGATTGTGCAAGCATTGCACCCAGTCTGAAGCTAAAGTCCATTATCTTTCTTGGCACTCCCTCCACTTCAGTCTGGGAAGCTGTTTGAGAAGGGTCAGGCAATAGGTTACCATTACTATTCCAAGACATGAATTGAGTCGTTATGTTCTGAGCTGACACTGTGTTTGCATGGCAGGATACAAAATTAAGTCTTGTCCCTGCCCTCCAGTAGCTCCTGATCTAGTGGGAAAGACTCACTAGAGTAAAAAGCAAACCACAAGAAGAGGTATAACAAAGGCTATTATAGCAGAGATTCACAAGCATGAAAAACATTAAGTTTATATTTTCCTGGGAAGCTTAAAAGAACACTTTATTGTGAAAGCCGTTCTCTGAAGGAAGGGCCATTTCAAGAAATGGCACTGTGTAGGACCTTTCAAGCAGTGAGAATAATATGAACAATGACAAGGGTCTGGAAGCCTGGAGGACATACTCAGGAATAAGCAAGCTTTGTTGGGGTGGGGGGTCAATGTAGCAGAGTGGAGCTGAAGCAAAAAATATCACCGAATTCTATTAACTGATAATAGACATGCTTACATTCCAAGTAGTTTTGTAGTATATACCTTGCTTAGGACTATACTATTTGCATAATAGGGAGACCCAGAAATTCCCTGAAAAAGGACCTATAGGAACCTTTCTGGTAGCCATGTAAACAGTAAAGAGAGCAGGTGGAGACCCAGAGCCTGGGAGTTCAAGCAGAAGTGTTCACTTCCGTGAGGGTGAGAATGATGGGTCTGCTGCTCATTATCTTGCTCTGATCTTTGTTTTTCTGCCACTTTGTGAGACACAGGACCAAAGCTCCAGTGTGTGCCTTTCACAGGCAATGGTCCACAGCTGGGAGGTAATGATTTTGCTAAACATCCAGATTAAATATTTAGGGCAGGATTACCAGAGAATGTGTCAGAGTTTAAAATATAGAGTTGCACAAAGAAATCTCTATGTATTCCAAGTCACAGTGAGGAATCAAAGAGAGCTGCCAAGATAACAGCTGTAACAAAGCAGAGGGGGGGTGATTCTCCCCTCCCTCTGAATCTAAAGAGAGAATCCTGATCACAGAATTCATTTTGCAGAAAGGAAACCCAGCCCTTGGGACAGTGGCCAACTAGGAACATAACCTGGAAAGAGTTCACATAAGTTCAGGTACTGGCACTCATGGTCTACTGCCGTCTGTTCCAATGCCAGGATGACAGTTTTGAGCTTCAGATCTAACTGGTTCTAGTTAGTTCCTAGGCAGGCCTGGTTGTTGGTTCAGAGACTCATTCCCACTAGGAGATGGGCCAGGAATGGATCTTCTTTGGATCCCAGCAGACAGTCTTGTCTTCAAATCAGACACCCCAAGTGTCTCCCAGTCTTGTCTGTGCCTATGTATTGGTTGAGTCTGGACTCCTGCCATGAACAATTGTCCAAATCCCCTTGTCCTGTTGGCGTTCTCTGTTCTCACCATCCCTCCACCCCACAGGAAGGGCAGGTCTGGGTCCATCTGCCCCTGACAGAGGCAGTTTTAATGGAGGCGTGTCTCTACACATTCTTGCCTATTACCCCATACACCAGTGTCCTGATATTTTGCCATACCTGCCAAGTTAGACTCCTTGCTCACCCTACAACTTATGCCAGCCCAGCGGATTCTCAGTTTTAAAAAATAATGTATATTAGCCTATAGTCTTTCCTACTACATCTTGGTCTACCTTAGGATTTCATCCTACTCCTGACCCCACTAGACTTTGTATCATCCCACCCTACCCTTCTTCAGGCAGTGTGATCTTGGGTAAGTTAACAAACTATTCTCTGTCCCAGTTTCTTATCTGTAAGTGTGGATAAATGATGACTCCTTCAGAGCACTGTCAGGATAATAATATCAAGCCTATGAAAGGGCTGGACACAATGGCTGACCTAACACTGACCATCGTCAGATAATGGGGTGTAGCATGGAGACAGCACTTCTGGGGGAGGGGATCAGAATGTTTGGATGAGAGTGGAAAATATGGGTTTTTTTTTTTGTTGTTGTTGTTGTTTTTTTTCAGGATTGATCTCCCTGCAAAATACTTAGCTTCAAAACTCTGGGGCGTGACCCACTTTAGTGACTGTGTAGCCCAAGGTGGCCCAAGCCAGCTTTGAAGCTCACCCAACTCTGAATGGAGGGTGATGGTCTCTTCTCCAGCTGCCTTTCACCCTTCTTGATGCTACCTAATTCTGGAGTGGAAAAATGCTAAAAGGAAGGATAGGAACTGTGCTCCCAAACACAAGTATCTTAATAATTTAGTCTGTCATGTGTTAAGTGTCACCTGCCCCTTCTATCTGCTCCCAGGATGCCCTGCCCTTGCTTCCTCATGGGATTTTCTTTTTTCTTTTTTTTTTAAGATTTTATTTATTTATTTGACAGAGAGAGATACAACAAGAGAGGAAAGACAAGTAGGGAGAGTGGGAGAGGGAGAAGCAGGCTTCCTGTGGAGCAGGGAGCCCGATGCGGGGCTCGATCCCAGGACCCGGGATCCTGACCAGAGCCAAAGGCAGATGCTTAACAACTGAGCCACCCAGTCATCCTATCCTCATGGGATTTTCACTGCTGCAATATTTTCTGCATCCCTGTAGCACTATGATCTCCAAACAAGCCGGGTGCCTGTTGTTTTCCTCTCTTGCACCATATGGGAGAAAGTCTGGCACAAAGTAGGACTCACTGATCCCTTGCAGAAATGAATGTATGACTGAATTAAAGCAAATGGTCCAAGGGACTAAAGAGGCAGGAGATTCAAAAAAGATGGAAGGCAGAATAACTACAAAGGCATTCTATACTTCCTGCTGTCTTACCTCCAAGTTTCCAGAGAGCTGGTTAAGGTTTAGAGTAGACAAGTTTTTCTCAGTGTTTTCCATAAGAAAACTCCAAGACCTTATTCTTGCTCTTCCACAGTACCTGGGGAGCAACTCTGGTCTTGCCCAAATATCTCAGCTCTCCATCTGACTCCATTCCTCTGCTCCGTGTGAGTCTTAGCAAGATAATTTAACCTCAGCCTCATTCCTATGAAATGCAGCTAAGAGCACTCCTGTGAGTGGCCCCATAGCCCTTGGGGGGGGGGAATTACATGAGGCCTACTCTGCAGATGAAGATAGGGACAGATAACAAGGAGTACTAAGAGGACAGAACACATTGTATTATTCTCCATCTGCCTGAATTAATTTTTAATAAAGCAAACAATGAATGTTTGAGTTTCCTCCTAAAATATTTTGACTAGCAATTCCATGAGTGGGAAGGTTTTAACCAGGCTGTGTCCAAAATAATAAGTAAAGAAAACAAAGTGAAACGTTCTAATTTTGGAGAAAATTAAATCACAACATGGCTGATATCAAGCAATGTTAAAAAATAATAACATGTAAGAAGAGAGGTAAATTTGATTCCCAAACTTGTCCTGTGAGGATCCTACTCTACTACCCTAAGATTTGGCCCCATTTGACAATCTGGGGTGCTAGATTATACCGTGTTAAAGGAAGCAATATCTTTCATCAATATCTTCCCATAGCAAGACCAAGTATCTAAAACCAAAAGTTTCTGAATACACTGGGTCTTAGCCTTACTTTCTCCCTCACCAGCTGACCTGCACTGAACTTCTTCTTTCCAAAAAAATCCTCAAATTCATCAGCAGTCCTGTTTCTTCTCCTCTGCTCATTCCAGTCTTTTCCTTTTGCTTCACTGCACAAGGGACAAGGCACAGCCTTTTCTTTACCTCAAGCCTAGGGCTTAGAGAATCTGAGGACCCCTGAGGGTTCTGATGACTGGAGGCAACACACTTCTTTTGATGGTCATGTTTCCTTTCCTGGAGCTTGAAGGGCCTTGCTTGTGCTACATGGGGCTCAATGCATTCCATACTCTTCCTAAGCAAAGCAGGCTATTGTCCTTTAAAGTTTTTTTGTTCTATGTTTGAAGGTTTCAGTTAACATATCTATATAGAGGCAAAGAGGCTGATCTTACAGTTAATCTTTTGTCCTCAACTATTCTATGAGAATTAAAATATTAAAATGCCAACTCTTAGAGCAGTCTATATAATAACACCACATAACTGTAAGCTTCTGCTTACAAATTTTGTGTTTCCATGCACAGTCTGGGAACCCTGACACTGCCAAGTAGACAGTCCCAACCCAGCATGCTGAAAAACAACAGATATGTGACCCAATGGTCCCCATACTCACCCAACAGACAGCTAACCACCGCAAATGAGCATGAGAGCATCCTAGACCAGCCAATCTTCTGCAACCTAAGCAAACCCAACAAACATCTGGGAAGCCCAAAGGAGACCAACAGAAGTGTTCATTCAGAGATCTGTGATCAATAAAAAACACGTTGTTTGAAGCCACTAAGTGCTTGGGTTGAAGGGTTGTTATGCAGTAACAGGTAACCAATGCACTAAAATCTGTGATCATGTCATCTCCTCTCTTGCATCTTTGTCTTGGTTAATGAGAGAATTTGTGAGTACGTTAACTCCAGCCCCGTAGAGTCTGGGAGAGTGGCTCAGCAAGTTCAGAGAGAACAGCTTTGCAGCACAGATGGTACTATAACACAGATTTGTTTTTGTTTTTTTGTTTTTTTTTGGTCACAATCTCTGCCTCCAAATACTTTTTGAGGTTGTTATGAATACAACACAATTTTTTTTTCAATTTTCTGAATAAATACGATCGTTTATAATGTTTTTTTTTTCCATCTATAATTTTAGCATCAGGAAATATAATAGCCAGCCTGCACAAGAATAATCACAAAGGCTACTTGGAGGATGTAGAAAAGTACCTAAGTTCTGAAAATGGGTTAGACATAGTTAGATATTGAAAGGAAATTTCCTGTCCAGGGAAGGAAGAATTGGGGAGGGAAAGGCATTGATTGATTCACCCAACATGATTGAGCACTACCCAGGGTCAAGTCCTATTCTAAGGAATATAGATAAATCAGTGAAGAAAACAGACAAAAGTCCTACAGCCAGGGAAGTAGGGAGTAAATAAGTAAAAAATTGTCAGATGGTGATAGGAGTGGAAGAAAAAGAAAAAGAAGGATTTCTAGGGTTTGGAGATTGGGTCACAATTTTAAATAGGCTGGTTACAGAAGGCCCCACTCAGATGACATTTGATTTATGTTCTAAAGGAGACAAGATTATAAGTTTTGCAGATATACAGGAAAATAGCATCTCAGCCAGAGGAAAGAGCAAGTGCACAGGTCCTGAGGGATGAGCACTTCTAAGGTTTTCAGGGGATAATAAGGAAGTGAGTGCAGTTCAAAGAGACTGATCAGGGTTAGCAGGGTAGAAGGCTGCTAGTTGCAACCCCTGACACAGATAATCGTACAATCCTTGCTTTCCAGGAGCTCTGATTCAAGTTTCCAGACCTGCAGCCTAGGCCCCTCAGGGCATCCTGCTTTTTCTTACTTTTCCTTTTCCATTAGTCCCCCTCAGAGGATAAGCTGTTGGCCGATTCATGGGCCAACATCCTTGGAACTTTGACAAGATAGTACGGTCCTGGGTCCAATGACACTACCAGATCTTCTTCTTCTCTTCCTGTCATGATTAGAGCTCCTGGCAATAAGGTTGGTAGTTTTCTATAGACCCTCTGTACACACTATTTCCTCTAGCAAGCACTATACTAAGACTCTCTCTGCCTGCAAGAGGATATGGCTAGACGTCTGGGGAATCTAAATCCCTGGAAGAGCCCTGTACCCATGACAAAGGGACTTGGTACACATACATGTCAGCTTCATTGCTTTTTGCGTAGGGCAGGTTAGAGGCACATTTTACACTATCCCCAGCAGTCCCAGCCAGACTGAGCCCCAACTGCCAACAGTGGTAACTTACTTACTAACATACCCTCCACTGACTTCCTGCCCTTCCTTATTTCATTTTTTCATTCCCTTCCTGGTGTACCCCGGCACAAATATTCACACTCAAGTCCTTTGTCCCAAGCATCACACACTCCCCTTCACGGAGTGGCCAGAGCAAGAGTGTTTTTAGGATGAGTACCAACATTTGCAGGCCCCCAGCAGGGGCTGGATCCTTAAGCATGCAGGGACTCTGTGACAAACAAGCTGATTTTTGCCCTTTCCAAGCCTGGATTTATTGACAAATGCCTAAAACTCTGCTTGAAACAAAATGTTTTTTAACTCAGTTGTAAACAAACTAATCCTCAAACAAAGCATTCCCTCTGTTTCCTCTCCCCTCAACCCCAGCACAATTTGTTCAGGATCCTTGGTTGACCTTTTAATTGTATTTCAGTGGTGGATGGAGGGAAAAATAAATAATAAATAAATAAATAAATAAATAAATAAATAAATAAAAAGCCTCCCATCTGCATTCATATAAGCAAATAGTTACAGCTTAGGACAGAGTCTGTGATCAAGACAGGGACAGGGCTCTACCAGCTGCCTAGATAAGCCAGTGACCTTTCCAACACAGCAGATGCCCAACCTCTGCTCCCCAAGCACAGAGCTTTTAGGGAATCCCTTTGGCTGGCCTAATTGTGGGGGGTTACTTGCATCTGTTCATCCGGCTTAAGAAAGAAAAAGAAATAGGAGAAAGACAGCTTAGATAAGCAATGGACTCAGCACAGTCCCTGTCCTGATTTTTGGAACCTTGGGAGTGGCTCCTTATAGAATCACATTTCTTCTTCATCCTTGTCTCTCTTTA
Organism: Lontra canadensis; assembly: GCF_010015895.1. Classification (NCBI taxonomy): domain Eukaryota; kingdom Metazoa; phylum Chordata; class Mammalia; order Carnivora; family Mustelidae; genus Lontra; species Lontra canadensis. The sequence goes on from NW_022630997.1 coordinate 33,147,334, forward strand.
CTCCTGCCCTGGTGTAAATGCTGAATTTCTCCTTATATTATAGCACGTACAGTCAAAATAAAGGTAGATCATAACGACTGTGCTGGCAAAGAATGTGTGCCCTGTTTTCTAATGTGTCCTGGGTGTCTTGCATGAGGTCTGCACACAGTAGGCATTTAAACACTAAGTATGGAATAACTAAACAAGCAAACACATACATCTCAGGGAAGGAGTTTCAGTACAAAAAATGTACACATTTGTAGTGGCAAAACAAATTGTGGTTATAATGTCGTCTGTTATTAGAGTTAAACGAATAGCAGACACATGTGCATGTGGCATGCACGCACACACACCAGTTCCTGGTGCATGAAACACATAGCAATGTTCCAGATTCTGAAAGAAGGTATAAGCAGTATGTCAGAGGGATATTGTTGCTCAGCCTCCTTTTTCAGCTGATTCTCCAAAGCTGTAAACAAGTTCCCAACACTTAAAACCCATGTTAAGATCATTTTTCCTTTTTGCTAACTTGTTAAGCCCCATTTGTCTCCGATTTGCCGACTCAGTGATTGTTCCAGCCTTCTCTCACACAGTTTTCTCACCTATAAAAGTAGTTATAGGGGCGCCTGGGTGGCTCAGTGGGTTGGGGCCTCTGCCTTCGGCTCAGGTCATGATCCCAGGGTCCTGGGATCGAGCCCCACATTGGGCTCTCTGCTTGGCAAGGAGCCTGCTTCCTCCTCTCTCTCTGCCTGCCTCTCCCCCTACTTGTGATCTCTGCTTGTCAAATAAATAAATACAATCTTTAAAAAAAAAAAAAAAGTAGTTATAATACCCACCTGAAGAGGTTCTTCTAAGACGGTTAAGTGAATTAATTCATGAAAAATACAGAGAACAGTATGTGGTGCATGGTAAACTCTAAAAACCGTTAGCTACTGAGTTTATCTGACTCCAGAACAATGGTAGCGTGAACGAGATGACAGGAACATTTGTCCACTGTAAATCCCATGAAATTCTTTACACCTTCCCAAAAATGTCATTTCTCAGTAGTAGGTGTGAGTAAAACTGGTGACAACTTTACACATTTCAGAGAAAGCAAACTAATAAGCATTTCTCCTCCTCTCTCTGGCCTATCCCCACGTGACCAGCACCACCTTCCCAGTTCCTGGCTCAGAATAAACTTTCCAAGAGTAAGACAGAAGGAAAAGCCGGCCCTGGCAGCAGACTCCTTTGCTGTCCCTTGTGGGTCTGACAAACCCCCGCCCTCAAGCCTTTAGCAGAAAGCTGCTCTGAGGGCCAGCCCCTCAGACTTACCCTTTGGTGTCAGAAGGTCCTCAGAGGGCAGCCTCCAACCTCCAAACCTTGGGCTGGGAGGGCAGATCTCTGTGAAGGAAGAGAACTACAGGTGAATAGATGTAAGGAAGGAGGCCCAAGCCCCAGGACTCCCTAATATCCATTATTGAGGATGCATCTCCTTCAGGTTCAACACGAACCAAAAGAGCCCACTCAGCCCCTCCCAGAAGATATGAATACTTTAGTTGTGGCTTTGGGGAAACAGATAGATGGATGGGAAATGGAGAGATAGAATGAAGAGTGTTTTAACTCTGTAACTCACCTTTTGTGACCTGATTATCTGATGGGCTATGCTCTAACTGAAGCTTCACTCACAACCCATACCAGTAGAGTGGTGTTAAAAGCAGTCTTTTCTCTGCCATGATCTGCTGTGACTTTCTGTTACAGTTCCCCTAGAGAGTTGGAGAGAGAGAAAAAATGTCAGGGAGAAAGACAGATAGACAGAGATACATAGAGAAAGACAGAGAAAGAGAAACTTAATCAGACATGTTAGCAAGGCAGCTTGCCAAATTAAACATAGAATTAGCTACTTTGGAATCCATGAATTTAAGATTTAAGTATAAACAAAATCCAAATAGAATAAAACTTGATTAAAACCAATTCCAGAGGGCAGTCTTGGCATTCGCCTCTCGGACTGATAATTAGGAGGACTAGAGAGTGTAGCTGCCCATGATACGGTTTGGAAGAAAACTGTGATGGGCAAATCCTCACTAATGTCTGTGTATCCATTTCCCTGGGCTGCCGAAACCACGCCAGGAACTGGGGGGCTTCATCAACAGAAGCACATTGTCAAAGTTCTGAAGGCTGGAAATCATAGATCAAAGTGTCAACAGAGCTGATTCCTTCGAAGGACAGTGAGGGAAAACCTGTTGCCTGCCTCTCTTCCTGCTTCTGGGGCTTTGCTGGAAAATGTTGGTATTCCTTGGCTCCTGGGGCATCACCATGACCTCTCCCTCCACCTTCACATGCATTTTCCCCCATGTGCATGTCCATGTCTGTGTCCAAATTTCCCCTTCTAATGAGGATACCAGTGATACTGGATTAGAACCCACCTTCATGACCTCATTTTAACCTGATCATCTGCAATGACCCTATTTCCAAATATGGTCCCTTTCACAGGTCCCGAGACATAGGACTTCAACATCTTTTTGGTGGTCACAATTCAACCTAAAAGAAGCTGAAGGCCTTCCATTCCTATCTTTCAACACAAACAACTTCCTCAAGTGTGTAGAACTTTAGTTCCTGTAGTTTTTGTCTCCTTTAGGTCAGGCACATTTAGTGCCGACAGTAATTCATTTTATGATGGAGCATTGCACATCGAGCAAAATTTTGGGATGATTTTTTTTGCAGAACAGAGTGCTCCAGTCGGTGGGTCAACTTGGAAACTTAATAAACTTTTCTGGTACCATTGATACTAGATTCCTATGGCCACTGTAACAAATTACCACGAATTTCGTGACTTAAAACAATATAAATTTATTCTCTTACAGTTCTGAAGAGCAGAAGTGTGAAATGGGTTTCACTGGGCTGAAATCAGAGTACTGGTAGGGCCGCGTGCCCTCTAAACCATCTAAGGGAGAATCTGTTTCCTCGCCTTCCATAGCTTCTGTTGGTCGCCTGTATTCCTTGGCTAACCTTCCTGCATCCGCAAATTTCTTTGCTCCAGACCCTGCTCCCATCATCGCATCGCCTCGTCTTCTGTAGTAAGTAATTACATATCCACTTTTGCCTCCCTTTCCTAAGGACACTTGGAATCACATTTAGGACACACCCAGAAAATCCAGGACAATCTTCCCATTTTAAAAGCCTTAATTTAATCATAGCTCTAAAGTCCTTTTGCCAAATGAGATAACATCCACAGCTTCCTGGGATAAGGATCCAAATATATATGGGGAACACTCTTCAGTTTGCCACACCCATCATCCTAGATCGACTCATCCTAGCCCGCCTCGTTTCCACAACCGTGAACCTTTCCCATAAAAGAACACTAGTTTTCCTGGAAATTTCCTCAAACTTCAGTTTTCTTCTCAGATGCACTTCCCTCTATTCAAGACCATATCAAAGCAGAGTCTTATTTCCAGCACAGGGACGCCCCACTGATCAGAGCATGGAGAGATCTGAACTGTAAGAATATTTGTAACTGTTACTAAGCTTCAATTCTGCAGACACACTGTAATTTCTCATGCATTATCATTTTTATGAAATCTGCACTACAAGTTTTCTGCAGGATGCTAGGAAAGCAGCAGAATCTTTTTGGCAAATCAAATAATTTCAAGTATTGTAAATTAGGGATGTTTAGCACCTCTTCTTTTAAATTTACTCAATAATTTTAAGCGACATTTTTTACATGAACTCAGGGTATCCTCTGTCAAAGTGAATATAAGGATAAATGTGCCACATCTGCCACTTGTAGAGATAAGGTTATTGTTCAGCAAATATTCTCTCTTACACCTCCCATTCCAGCTTCTGTGGGAAAAGTCTACTTTCTACCACTGATGTAGAACTTAACCATGTTGCCTATTTCCAGTAAAGATATGGGCAGAAATGACAGAGTATCCATTCTGAGTTTAACTCTTTAAATGCTTGTTGCAAATTCCCGAGGATGTGGTGGCACAGTATTTTATAGCAGTAGTGGGCAAACATGGTCACTGTTTCTTTTAATCACTATAAACAAAGAGAAGCTTCAAAAAGCTATTGACCCAGGAATGCCTGGGTGGCTCAGGAGGTTAATTCCAGGGTCCGGATGGAGCCCAGCATTGCATCTGTGCTTCTCTCTCTGCCTGCCACTCCCCCTGCTTGTGCTCTCTCTCTTATTCTTTCTGACAAACAAATAAAATCTTAAAAAAAAAAAAAAAAAACGCAATTGACCCTGGTAGTTGACCTTTAATTAATGTATGGGTAAGAAATATAACATCAAAACTTTAATTTCAATCAGCATATTTATTATTTCTCAAATTATGTTTATTTTTATTAATATGAGTTATTCTTAAGCTATCAAAGAAACAGCAGGATGTGAAACTATACATACAATGTGATCTCAATTATGTAAAAAAAAATCCATAGAAAAAATAATAGTGAATTATTTGGGGTAAAGTTTATTTATTATCTGAGTACTCTATTATTCATCAAATATGATTTATACTACAGAACTTGTATAGTTATTATGTATTACTTGATATCATGTTTGTGATGTAGCTGAAATGCATATTAACAATTCTTGTTCTTGAGAAAAAGAATCCAGATATTCATTTAGGAAATTGAGCCACGGATAAAATTGTGAAGTTATGATAAGGATTATGATGAGGAGCAAAGAGATATGTGACCATGACGGATATTAATTTTGAATGAGTATTTGAGGTTAAAGTTTTCATGTCTTTCTCTGCAAAATGTTAGTTAAGTAGGAACATTGTGGTTTTATTTTTTTTAATTAAGTGTTATATTTTTTCCTTTTCAGCTGAAAGATGATGGTGTGTGATATGTTTTTAAATAATAGAAATAAAAGCTTCAGAAATATTGTCCTCACAAAATGTACTATGACTTGGCTCATATTTTTAAATAACTGAGTTTTTTAACATTTATTATATTACACCTACAGAAAGTAAAAGAGCTGATTTTTCAATTGTGATTAATTACATGAGTTTTACCTTTTCCTACTTAAAAGCAAGGAGAGAAAGATTCCCACTTATTCATACAAAGAAGATCAAGGCTCTGAAGTGGTCATGGCATGTATTTTTCAAATTCAGAAAAGAGAGTTTATATTTTCTGAATCTTTAGGAGCAGGGGACCATTAAGAGAGTAGGGAGATAAATTGTGTCAAGCCACAACTTTCTAAAATTATCTTGGAATATGATAATTTTCATTTATTAAGGCATCTAGGTTCTCATTCAGCAAGACTGAGTTATACCACACATTGTTTTAAATAGGGAAGTCCAATGGATAAAGAAGATGTGGTATGTATATATATATATATATATATACATATATATATATATATATATACACACACACACACACACAATGGAATACCATGCAGCCATCTAAAGAAATGAAATCTTAACATTTGCAACGATGTGGATGGAACTAGAGGGTATAAAGCTGAATGAAATAAGTCAATAAGAGAAAGACAATTATCATATGATCTCTCTGATATGAAGAATCTGAGAGGCAGGGCAGGGGTTCTGGGGGGTAGAGATAGAAAAACAAAAGAAACAAGATGGGATCAGGAAGTAGACAAACCATAAGTGACTCTTAATCTCACAAAACAAACTGAGAGTTGCTGGGTGGAGGGGGGTACAGAGAGGGTGGTTGGGTTATGGACATTGGGAAGGATATATGCTATGGTGAGTGCTGTGAAGGGTATAGCCTGATGATTCACAGACCTGTACTCCTGGGGCAAATAATACATCATGTGTTACTAAAAATAATTTTAAATAAATAAATAAATAAATAAATAAGGATGTCTAGAGGTAAACAAGAGATTAGGATCTGAACTTTGTAAAGCTTAATTTTTTAGTAATTTAAAGGCTGTTTGACTTTTTGAAGAATGAGAAGAAGAGGGAAATTGTGATTCTAATGTTGCTACAGGGTTTTTTTTCCTATTTAAAAGAAAAGAACAACAGAAAACATACACACACACACACGCACACACACACACAGCCAGATTTAGAATATTTGGAAGTCATTTAAAAGTAAAATTTTTCTAAGTGTGGACAATCATTTAGTTAAAATCCAAATTTTCTGTCATTTTATCAAAGCTGTAGATTCCGAGGTTCCACGTGGGGCAACTAAACACAAATCTCAGGGAGGAGAGGCCAGGAATTTCCATTCTTAAGGAGCTCCTCAATAAGCATAACATCATGCCAATGTCTGAGACATTTCAAATGTAAAACTTGGAAGGCATTCCACTAAAAGTTTAAATCTGAATTTATAAATTACAGATTGATTTTGGTGAATCTTAAAAACATAAATGTTTAAAATTAACATCCTTTTTGGTTTCAAGAAAGGAAAAATATTCAGGAACTATAAGAACAAATCTGTACAAGCACACTGAAAGGACAGTAAGAGGACAAACACATAGTGACATTCCTCAATAGAAACATCCCATACTGTAAAAAATGCAATTCTGCCCTGATTAATCTGTATTAATGTAGTTCTAGTCCAACCACAATGTTCTTTGAGTCCTTTTTATATGCACATTGAGTTTCCTAGATCTATCCCACATCTTGCACCCTTTATCTTTAAACTTCTGCCTCTCTCTCTTATTCTGAATTCTAAGATAATTATCCGGCTGGCAGAATAAGTATGCTTAGGCTTCCTTATAACCAGATAACAATCCCAACACTTCAGAGTTTATTTCAAGAAAGGATTTTTTTTTTTCCTCATGCTACTTGGGCATTGCAGTTAAGCACAGACTCTCTAATTCCATGTTATCTTTGGGAAGGGACCAGGACTGAAGGAGCAGCCCCATCAAGGATATCTCCAACTTGAGATGGTGAACTGTGTTACACTCTGGAAGCCCTGGTTCACATGTAGCAATTCCGCTCACATTTCACTACCCAAAGCAAATCAGATGTCCAAGCCTGTGACAGAGGGGTGAAGTATAATCTAGTTTGTGGGCAATATCATCTTCAAGGGGCCCACAGAGATGGAAAGGTTTTTTTTCGTTTGTTTGTTTTGGTGGAACAGTAGTAACATATCATATTAGACTTGGAACTATCTGATTTGTGGTTTTGTTTGTTTTGTTTTATTATGCAATATCTGCTACCTCTGCTGAAATTTTAGTTTAATTCAATGATTTTTTTTAAATCTACAAGATATTATTTTTTGTTCTCAGATTTTTTAGGGTGCTCTGTCTTATCTTTAAAACTTTCTAACAATGCCATTTTTTTAAAATTTCTATTTTCTCAAGGGTTACTCAAGGCACAAACTTACAGTAGATGTGATCTATTGAGAGCTTAAATAGACTCATTCAGAAAACAGTTATGTCATGGTTTAATTTTAATTTAATTTGCTCTATGACCTGTATTAGTGGAGGTGAGGTGGGAGAGGGTAGAATCCTTCTCCTTACTCCTTACTGAGCTTTTCTTCCCACCTACTCCCCACCCCCAAGTAATCTCTCTACCATAATATACCCGATTTATTGCTGAATTTTTACATATTTTTGGTGTGTTAAGTATTACACTTTTTTAAATATTTTATGTGTTATGTATTTTATGTAATCTTATCTACTGTTTAGATTTTTCCTTGTTACCTTGATATGGTCATTTCAGCAGGACATTGGAAGTGGGAGAGAGACAAAGTGTGAGCTGTGGCCATACTATTGACCATCATCTTAGAGAATCAATGAAATGAACATTCAATCAAAGAAGCCAAAAAATGTAAAGCCTTAAAAGTGAAACAAAGGGCATAGGAGGAAACGTTACAGTTAATACATAATATTGTTTTTTATTTTTTTCAGATTTTTTTGTCTTTTATTTATTTTCAGCATAACAGTATTCATTGTTTTTGTACCACACCCAGTGCTACATGCAGTCTGTGCCCTCTCCAATACCCACCACCTGGTTCCCCCAACCTCCCACCCCACCACCTCTTCAAACCCTTCAGATTGTTTTTCAGAGTCCATAGTCTCTCATTGTTTACCTCCAGTTCCAATTTCCCCCAAATGCCTTCTCCTAACTCCCCATGTCCTCCATGCTATTTGTTATGCTCCACAAATAAGTGAAACCATACGATAATTGACTCTCTCTGCTTGACTTATTTCACTCAGCATAATCTCTTCCAGTCCCATCCATGTTGCTACAAAAGTTAGGTATTCATCCTTTCTGATGGAGGCATAATACTCCATAGTGTATATGGACCACATCTTCCTTATCCATTCATCTGTTGAAGGGCATCTTGGTTCTTTCCACAGTTTGGCAACCGTGGCCATTGCTGCTATAAACATTGGGGTACAGATGGCCCTTCTTTTCACTACATCCGTATCTTTGGGGTAAATACCCAGTAGTGCAATTGCAGGGTCATAGGGAAGTTCTATTTTTAATTTCTTGAGGAAGCTCCACACTGTTCTCCAAAGAGGATGCACCAACTTGCATTTCCACCAACAGTGTAAGAGGGTTCCCCTTTCTCCACATCCCCTCCAACACATGTTGTTTCCTGTCTTGCTAATTTTGGCCATTCTAACTGGTGTAAGGTGATATCTCAATGTGGTTTTAATTTGAATCTCCCTGATGGCTAGTGATGATGAACATTTTTTCATGTGTCTGATAGTCATTTGTATATCTTCATTGGAGAAGTGTCTGTTCATATCTTCTGCCCATTTTTTGATATGATTATCTGTTTTGTGTGTGTTGAGTTTGAGGAGTTCTTTAGAGATCCTGGATATCAATCTTTTGTCTGTACTGTCATTTGCAAATATCTTCTCCCATTCCGTGGGTTGCCTCTTTGTTTTCTTGACTGTTTCCTTTGCTGTGCAGAAGCTTTTGATTTTGATGAAGTCCCAAAAGTTTATTTTGGCTTTTGTTTCCTTTGCCTTTGGAGACGTATCTTGAAAGAAGTTGCTGTGGCTGATAAAAAACAAGAGCCCAGGACCTGATGGATTCCCTGGGGAATTCTACCAAACTTTCAAAGAAGAAATAACACCTATTCTCCTGAAGCTGTTTCAAAAAACTGAAGCAGAAGGAAAACTTCCAGACTCTTTCTATGAAGCCAGCATTACCCTGATCCCCAAACCAGGCAAAGACCCTACCAAAAAGGAGAATTTCAGACCAATATCACTGATGAATATGGATGCTAAGATTCTCAACAAGATCCTAGCAAACAGGATCCAACAGCACATGAAAAAGATTATCCACCATGACCAGGTGGGATTCATTCCTGGGCTACAAGGATGGTTCAACATTCACAAATCAATCAATGTGATAGAACAAATTAAAAAGAAAAGAGAGAAGAACCACATGGTCCTCTCAATTGATGCAGAAAAAGCATTTGACAAAATCCTGCATCCGTTCCTGATTAAAATGCTTCAAAGTATAGGGATAGAGGGATCATTCCTGAACTTCATCAAATTTATCTATGAAAAACCCACAGCAAATATCATCCTCAATGGGAAAAAGCTTGCAGCCTTCCTGTTGAGATCAGGAACAGGACAAGGATGCCCACTCTCACCACTCTTGTTCAACATAGTATTAGAAGTCCTAGCAACAGCAATCAGACAACAAAGAGAAATAAAAGGTATCCAAATTGGCAATGAAGAAGTCAAACTCTCTCTCTTCACAGATGACATGATTCTTTATATGGAAACCCCAAAAGACTCCACCCCCAAACTACTAGAACTCATACAGCAATTCAGTAACGTGGCAGGATACAAAGTCAATGTACAGAAATCAGTGGCTTTCTTATACACTAACAATGAAAATACAGAAAGGGAAATTAGAGAATCGATTCCATTTACTATAGCACCAAGAACCATAAGATACCTGGGAATAAACCTAAGCAAAGAGGTAAAGGATCTGTACTCGAGGAACTACAGAACACTCATGAAAGAAATTGAAGAAGACACAAAAAGATGGAAGACCATTCCATGCCCTTGGGTCGGAAGAATAAACATTGTTAAAATGTCTATACTGCCTAGAGCAATCTATACTTTTAATGTCATTCCAATCAAAATTCCACCGGTATTCTTCAAAGAGCTGGAGCAAATAATCCAAAAATTTGTATGGAACCAGAAGAGACCCCGAACCGCTAACGAAATGTTGAAAAACAAAAATAAAACTGGCAGCATCACGTTACCTGATTTCAAGCTTTACTACAAAGCTGTGATCACCATGACAGCATGGTACTGGCGTAAAAACAGACATATAGACCAGTGGAACAGAGTAGAGAGCCCAGATATGGACCCTCAACTCTATGGTCAAATAATCTTCGACAAAACAGGAAAAAATATACAGTGGAAAAAAGACAGTCTGTTCAATAAATGGTGCTGGGAAAACTGGATAGCTATATGTAGAAGAATGAAACTCGACCATTCTCTTACACCGTACACAAAGATAAACTCAAAATGGATAAAACACCTCAACGTGAGACACGAATCCATCAGAATCCTAGAGGAGAACATAGGCAGTAATCTCTTCGATAATATTGGTTTTTAATTTGACAAGACCAACAAAATACATGAAGGCAAACAAGTCTGATCAAGGAAAAATAAAAGGAAATAGAAGTATGTTTTTTTGGAATAATAAAATAGGTATTTTCTCAGATATGGAGAAAAGATTAATTTCATGCTATTTAAAATATTTAATAACATTTTTAACAGTTGGAAAACATTTCAATTTATTAAATTAGCATACCCTGATAACAAAATTTGTCAAATAAAGCATGTAGAAATTATCTACAGACCAATCATTCCACTAAATTTACAGACACATAAGATGATTACATAAGATGATTAAAATTGTAGGCTTGGGAGATAAATAGATGTATAGGCAAATACTTGCTGTATTTTAAAGAAATATTTTGTGACTTGGATATTTAACTATTCTATACCTTTCTGTAAAGTAGGATTACAATACCTACCTTAAGAATAACTGTGAGGTTTGTACACTTTAACTATTTTAGAATTTTATTTGCCAATTATATCCCCAATAAAGCTGAAAAAATCAAATAAAAGAATAACCATTAGGATTAAGAAGTGATGTAAATAAGTTAAAAAATACAATATGCATTCAGTTTATGGCTGATAATGCCTGCTAATGCATGGTGATGATAATGATAGTTGTGGTAGTGGTAGAGTTGCTGAGACATCAAAAATAAAGTAGAGGAAACTGAATCCTGGCATGTGTTATAAAATAAATTCCAAGAAACATACATAGTTTATTCTGGGAATGTAAAAGGAGTTCAAAATTAGAAATATATTTATTTAATTCACCATATTATAGGTAAAAGCAGAAAAAACTGCATGAACATCTCAATAAATGTTAGAAAGCATTTTATAAATTTCAGCATTCCCCTCTAATTTTAAAATCTAAAAAAATTCAGAATAGAAAACTACTTATTTAGTATGATTTAAAAATAGCTATCTGAAGTCAAGAGAAAATATTGCCCATACCTTGAAACATATTCATTAAAATCAGAAAAAAATAAAAGAAGAAACCTAGCATCACCGTAATTATTTTGTATATTCTAGAATTTCTACTTAACATCACAAAGAAAAATAAATCTACTAGTAAAATGAAAGGGTCAAAATCATCATGGTTTTCAAATACGATGGCTTGTCTAGAAGAAACTAAAAATAGCAGATTGAGAGGTATTGGAATAGATAAGGATATTACATTAGTACATATTTAGATATATGCACAAAGATATATGTTCAAGAGACTCATCGTAAAATTTAACAAGTAGCAAAATTAGATATTCAACCTAAAAGCTTATTAATAAAGGACTGGCTAAATAAAACACAGCGATACCATTAAGGTTAGCATGCCTTAAAAATAATGGTGCAGAGCTAATATTGTCAAAACAAATTGCTTTTTCAGAATTTCTAGATGATTTTCCAAAAGGTTGTATATATTACTTTTAGAATCAGAAAACCAAAACTTAGCTATTTATTTTTACTAATTTTGGTAAAAACAAAGGAAAGCATATCATCTCATTAAAGGGTAAATTTGTTAAATCATTCTGAGGGCAGCTTCGTCTACTTTTACTAAAAGTCTTAAAAATGTCCACACTTAAAAAGATAATTGAATCTCTAAGAAATTTTCTTAAGGAAACAGTAAGAGATATCTAAAAATGCATATCAGAGATGTTGAGTATCTACTGAGTGAAAAATTCAAAGTCCTGAGACTAGCTCACGTTCACCAAGCTCTTACCCCTAGGAGGCGCTGTGCCAGACACAGCTGGGCAGGGTCTCATTGCCTGGGGAGCATGATGGGTAGAAGTAGAGGGCTTGCGGGATCATGAGGGTTCTTGTCGGCCAAACAGACTCTTGTTCACACTGGTGGATTTCAGGGCAGGAGAGCTAATGAGGGGGCAGTCTCAGACTCAATGAGTCACTACTAGAAAGATGGCCTGTGGGTGCTTTGCCGTATACCATCTATCCCTTATCCCCACTTGACAACAATGCAGAAGAAAGGTGATCCTTGAGGCTACTCTGCAGAGTGGGCTGGAAATGCCAGGACACTCAGATGGCCCCTCCTCCTTGTTAGACTCACCCAGTTTGGAGGTAGGAGCATTTACTTTACAAGTACATATGCAGATTGTCTTTCTTTTACTTGGACTGGGAATACTGGAACTTTAATTTACAAGTATTTGCTGTCTTTGTTTTGTGGTTCCTTGGTGAGCGAGGCTGTCAATCACTCTGAAGTGGGCGGGGTCACAGTGGAATGACAGCCAAGACACTTGATGAGGGTGGAGGGCAGGATGGAGGGTAGGCATATGATTATGACTTGAAAGTTTACCCTGCGGCACAACCATCATTTTATCTTCACAAAAACCCTAGAGAGACAATAGATAGCTTTCTTTTCTTAAAAACTGTATATAGATAGGGCAGACTTCATTTCCGTTTTGTAGCCTGGGAAAATGAAGCTTAAGGAAGTCAAGACCCTTGTCTGGAGTCACACACTTAGTAAGTAATAGACTCAGGATTTCAAACTCAGACTGTCAATCTCAAGGATTTTTTTTTTTAAGATTTTATTTATGTATTTATGTATTTATTTAGAGAGCATTCACACAAGCCCGGAGAAGGGCAGAAGGAGAAGGAGAGAACCCCAAGCAGACTCTGGGCGGCAGAGGCCGGCTGGATCTCACGACCTGGAGATAAGCACCCCACGTGATGTGGAGATCACCACCCAAGCCAGAATCAAGAGTGGGTTGCTCAACCGACTAAGCCCCCCAGATGCCACTCAAAGCCCATGAATTTAACTGCTAACCCATACTGAAAGAACATAAAGGTCAAAAAATAGGTAGTTGGACATGTACTTTAAAATAAATTTATTTAGATGATTAAATCTCACCTAGCCATCACAGATAACGGCTTGGAAGATAATTTAATTGCATAGGGATATGTCATAATAAATAAAATTAAAAATTAGATCAGTATTTTTAAAAAATAAATTGCAACATATCGACACTGAAAAATATTGGAAACACACTGTGAAATTTAATACTAGTGGGATTATAGGTGATTTTTATTTTTTCTACTATATTAAATTTCTACAATACACATTAATATTTGTATAACTGGAAGACAATAACAAAAGAACTACCCACATTACTTCTGTGCTAGCCACTGTAAAAATGTCAGTGTGAGGCAGAGTAAAGAATTTGACCTTTCACTTAAGAGCATGCATCTTCAAATGCTAAATGACAAGAGCTGCAGGAATAATATCAGAATGACTGTAAGTGAGATCCTAAAGGAACCTTAGACACCACTGCATTCATCCCCTTCATTGTGCAGATGAGGAAACACAGGCAAGTGTAGAAGAAAGTCAGCAACGTCATTCCAATAAATCACCGTCTTAAAAAATTAAGAATAGATATTAATTCCTTAAAAGGCTTTCTATATCTCACCCTCTGAAAAAAATCAATGCCTTATAAAAATGTTATCTTTAGCCTCTGCCCTGAGTGCAAAATTTAACTACCATAGAAGAAATGGGTGTTTTGCAGCATTCACTTTCCCTTTAAAAGCTACAGAGATTAAAAACAACAATAAAAAAATTATCTCCCAGCCCCTCCATCAATGCTGTGTTGTTCTTGTTTGTACAAGTGGAGAAGAAAAAGACTCCTCAGAGGACATTTTCTTTCTTTCATGCATGTGTGTGTGCATGTGTGGGTGTTGTTTCTGATTATGAAAACGTTAGTTATCCATTGTAGAAAACATGGAAAATGCTGAAAATGATACAGAAAATCCTAGTCATGTATTTTGTATTGTCTCTCCAAAACAATATAGTTCCAGATTTCTCCCTTCTCTTTCCCCTTTTCTCTTTCTCTTCTCTTTTCTCTTTCAACAGTCTGGTTTTTGTTTTGGTGTTGGTTTTCACTCAGTTGTTAGCCTGCTGAAAAAGAAACCAGTCTCTGTACATGTGCCCAAGTCTGACGGCTCTGGTTATCGTCCTGCTCATCCAGACAAGATCTCATAGGAACTGAGGTAATACCACTTGTTCAGAAACATTCACTCTCTCACCCCAACCACAACCACTAGAAGAGTAAGAACTTCCAGCCCCTGATATGCAGCTGAGCACGTGACTGGCTTTCACCAATGAGGTGTTAGTAGAGGTGATGCAAACAGAAACTAGAAAGGTGCCCACTGTGGATAGGCTTGTCCTCTCGCACAGAGAACAGAGACACAGAATTGCCCCCAACAGAAACACACCTGAGAGAGTGAAGGATGGTTGCTTTAAGCCACTGAACACTGGTATTCAGGAACCACACACAGAAAGACACCTCAAGGCAGAGTGCCCGCTCCAGATGCTAACCAATGTCCCTAATGGTGGACATCCTGTCAGGAAGAAAATGTTCCTCTCTTACAGTCACCATGACTTTTCTTGAATGGGTGGTACTCATCTCAATAAACAAAACGCCCCCTGCCAGAGTGGACTAAGAGCTATCTTCTTTCACCAGTCATATTCCTCTTTTCCCTGGGGCACCATGTTGGGTCTAAGAAAGTTTAATTCTTTATAGAGATATCTTCTTTCAATCTGACTTTCCTTGGGTCATTTATCCCTTCTACTGAGACAGTTTATAATGCATCTTCAGCTGTTTACTCTGCTTTGATATATAACTGTCTTGTGTGTCCACTTAAAGAAGTGCACCTGAATTCCAACAAGCAAAACTGGTGTGAAGGAAAAGTCGGGGCAGTGTCTGTGGGCCCTGAAGGAAAAGGGTCTGGTGAATGGACATGGAGGAAAGGAAAGCAGGCTGAGCCCCTAGTGCCAGTGAGAAGGAATGGACAGTCCAATGGACACAGCCTTAGCAGTGGGTGTTACCTCAGAGGGTCCAGGCTCTGGTGGACTCTCAGCCTCTATGAGCCTGTTCATGGACATTTGGTGTTCATTTGTTTTAAACTTTTCAGACTGTCTACCCATTTCTCTTGGTTAATGCACCCCAATCTCTCTTAGGAAATGATCTGCCTGCCCTATTGCATTTAATCTTGGCAGGACTGAACCAAGTCTGACCAAGTGTTGAGCCAGTGATCCCAACTTGGACAGTTGGACATTCCCACTTAAGATGTTGAATCTTGTCCACAGTGACCCCAAGAAAGAAAACTCTAAGACATGATTCATCTTGAAGCACTGGGACATTGTTCATTAATACCCATTTCCTAGACTTTGGGAGCTATGTATGCCATTATCCTTCCAAAAGGCTAAGGTAGAGCTTTTTCTCCTTCAACTCAGAATATTCTAATTAATTCCCTGGTTTTTGTCATTAGTCCTCCAGTTTCTGGTGTTTCCCATCAAAGTCATTTAACCAACATAGCACAGATTTGCAAAAGGCCCAGGCTGATACTTGCACTAGAATGACCCTATTGCATTTTTCTTTTTTTTTTTTCAATTTCCATCATGAAAAAAAAAATTATCCTGTTTTTATGATCATATATTCTTGCCATAAACATTGTGAATTCACAAGAGGTAAAAGTAAGAATGTAATCTTTGGAAAATCCCCCCCTGACATCATGAGTACCACTAACAGGGCTTTGGCCACCTCTTCACATGTCTCTTTATGCAGCTCTGTGTAAATTACCGTGACTGGGACCATGTCGTATGTGCTGTTTCTATGGTGAATAACATCTGAAAGCAGTCTTTTTGTTTGTTTTTGCTTATCTCTCCTTTTCCTCTCATCTACCACTGCCAATATAACCCAGCTGATATCTTTTATAGCTTTCCCTCTATTTAGATAATCATGTCCATATATATTATATGGACCACCTCATACAGATAGGTTTTCTGTTGTTTTAGAAAATAGGATCGCATTACTGTGTTCTGCTTTTCTCACTTCACCCTTCAGAGTTGAAATCTCTCCAAGTTAAGTTATTTCCACAGTCAGTGAACATTCAATTTTGTGAACCAGCCAACATTTATTCAACCATTCCCATACTGATAGGCACTTTTTTTTGTAGTTTTTGTTTGGTTACTAGATTAATGAAGCAATATACATTGCTTTGAAAATTAGGAGAAAAGGGTAAAATTATTTTTCATCATTTATAAAATCATTTTAATAGTAGAAGAAAAGGATAAAAATTGTGTCTGCTGATACTATGATTGTATGCTTGGAAAATTCAGAAGACTTCAGCAAAAAAAAAAAAAATTACTAAGGGTAATTAATCAGGTGACTAAGTACAAGCCTGATATGCAGTCAATAGTGTCTTTCTATGCTAGGCATATATGAAGGAAAGTAATTCAAAATAGCCACCAAATGAAATAGGTTTCTTAGGAAAAATTTGACAATAAAAAGCATTTTATCTATAATACAAAAACTATTAGATCATAAAGGACATAAAGTATTATAGGAATAAATGAAAATTTATATTTTGGATGTAAGACCTAATATGATTTAAAACATGGTTTATCCCATAATTAACATAAAATATATAATAACTGTATTTCATTCAATTCCAATTAAAATTCCAATTTTTGTTGTTCTTTTGAAACATGATAAAATGATATTTGAGATAACATGGGGAGAAAAGCCTAATACTATTTAAGAAATGTATAAAGAGGACTAATAAGAGGGACTCTGCTTTGAAGATGTCAGAAGGCATTATAAAGTTGATGTACACAAAGCAAGACACTGACATATGTTCCCTAATCCTTTTGCTAAGCACAGCTAAAAATTGTGGACATTATATACAAAACAAGCATAAGATGACTCTGAAAGTTGGAGAAAAGAAGCCAGATGGATTAGGGATCTCAGGATCCAACGAGTAATGGAGTGGAGCTCTCTACATTCTCTTTTTGTTTCACATACTCCAGATTTAAATTTGAAGGAGCCAGCAACCTCAAAATTCCCAGAAGTCCCAAAAGGCACAGACAATCCCCACCAAGCCTGCATTTTCTAGCCAAAGGATCAGGAAAGGGGAAGTCTGGCAAAGGAAGAAGGTATCAGACAACTACTGCTCAACTCCCACCAAACGGTACAGAAAAAACAACAACAACAACAACAACAACAACAACAACAACAACAAAAACCCAAACCTCACCAAGGAAGATAGCGAGTCTAGATTTCCACACTTGCCAGATTATACAGGAGATGCCCCTACCCCCCATGACCACCACCACCACAGTTATTAGAAAAGGCTAAGTAGAAAGCTAGCAGCGATCCCCCAAATCCCACCTGTGGTGTCAGTGATCTTGTGGGTAGCCTGGACTTGGACCCCTCAACTGGCAATAAAGAAAAATCATTTCCACTTCCAGTGGAGGCCAAGTGGAGGGTCAAGACTCTTACCACTTTTGCCTGTGATGTCTGTGAAGGACATGTAGGGAGCATTCAGGAGGCATGCCTACCCTTGCAGCCAGGATGAAATGATCCAAGGCTAGTGAGGAGCCAGAACCTCAGCCTCACATGGCAGTCATGCAGCATCCCACCACCCCCACCTTGGGTGCTGACAAAGGCTGAGTGGAAAACTTAGACTTCCACCCCCACCTGGCAGCAACTACACAACGCACTCCCTTCCACTGCTGGAGCAATGTCAGACAAACCCAACCTAAAGCAGTAAGTTCAACTAAGATGGAAGGTCTCAACATAATACTCAGTATGTCCAGGTTTCATCTGAAAATCACTTGGCATATCAAGAACCAGAACATCCCAAAGTGAATGAAAAAAAAACCAAAAAAACAAAAAACAATCAATACCAAGAGGGCAGAGGTACTAAAATTATACAAAGATAGTGAAACAGCCATCATAAAATGCTTCAGAGAGAGGTGCCTGGGTGTCTCAGTCAGCTGAGCATCTGGCTCTTGATTTTGGCTCAGGGCATGATCTCGGGGTCATGGGACTGAGCCCCATGTCAGGCTCTGCTCTCAGTGTAGAGTCTGCTTAAGATTCTTTCTCTCGCTCTGCCTCTTTCCCCACTCATGCAGTCTCTCTCTCTCTCTCTCCCTCACTCTCACTCTCTCAGATAAACAAATATCTCTCAGATAAATAAATCTTTTTTAAAAAAATAAAATGCTTCAGTGAGCAATTATGAACAAGCTTCAGAGAAAATGAAGGAAACAAAAAGTCTTAGAGAAGAAATAGAAGATATTAAAGAATCACTAACTAGAAATCTGGAACAGAAAAATACAGTAACTGAAATTAAAAACTCAATGATGGGCTCAACAGAATAGAGTGATCAGGGCCAACAATTGGTGAACTGCAATGGAAGATAGAACAGTAAATCTTACCCAGTCTGAACGAAGATAGAAAATGACTGAAATTTAAAAAACAAGCAGAACCACAGAGACCTGAGGGACTATAAAAAAAAAAAAAATCTAACATTCCTATTATCATAATCCCTGAAGGAAAGAGGAGGGCAGTCCTGAAAAAAATACTAGAAAAAATAATGGCTGAAAAACTCCTAAATTTGGTAAAAGACATAGAACTACAGATTCTGGAACCTGAGAAAACCCAAAATAGAATAAACTTAAAAATCCACAGCAAGACACATCATAGTCAAACTTCTGAAAACTGAAGATGAAGAAAACAGCTTGAAAGTAGCAAGAGATATGACACCTTACCTATAGGGACACATCAACTCCAGTGACAGTGGATTTATCAACAGAAACTCTGGAGGCTACAGAAAGTGGCACACTTTTTCAAGTGCAGAGAGAAAGGAAGAGTCACAAATTCCTATACCCACTGAGAATATCTTTCTGGAATGAAGAGAAAATCATGATATTCACCAATGAAAGAAAATTAGGAGAATTTGTTACCTGCAGACCTAATAAGAGAATGGCTAAAGGAATTCTCTGAACGGAAAGGAAATGATAAAATAAGGAATATTGATGATAAAGAAAAAATATGACATGGTAAGCAAAAAATGCAGATAAATTCATGATGCTTGATCATTGAAGCAAAAATCATTTCACTCTCTGACATGGCTCTAAATGTGAATAGAAGAAATGTTTCAAGACAATTTACGTTATAAAGAAGGGAAGAATAAAAAGTCATAAAAAAGATAAAGTGTTTCAATTTTATTCCAATTCATAAAATGATGAAACAAGTGGATTACTATGGATAGATAGATATAACTAGAGCAACCACGGAAGGAGATATACAAAGACATATACTTAGAATTTCTATAAATGAAAATAGAATGCTAAAATCTATTAATGAAATCCACAAGAAGTCAAACACATGAGAGGTTGTCCAACATTGTTAGCCATTAGAGAAATGCAAATTAAACTCATGGTATGTCATTAGACACTAACAGAAGGACTAAAATAGAGGGAGAGGCAAGAGGGTGGAGAAATAGCAGACTGAAATAACACCAGATCCCAGAAGTTCAGATAGATAGGTATCAAACCATTCCAAACTCAACAGGAGATACAAACTCAACAGGAGATAGAAGAGAAGAAGAGCAGCAATTCTAGGAACAGAAAATCGACCACTTTCTGGAAGGTAGGACATGTGGAGAAGTGAATCCAAAGTGACGGGAAGATAGACCATGGTGGGAGGGGCCAGCTCCCGGCAAGTGGCAGAGCAGTCGGGCAAAAAAATCACAATTTTTAGAAGTCTGCTCCACTGAGGGACATTGCTCCAGAAGCTAAGCGGGGTGGAGCCCTCACGGACACAGTGTGGTCTCAGGTCCTGCGGGGTCACAGAAAGATTGGAGGTGTCTGAGTGTGGCAGGGCTGCCAGGTATCAGAGCAGGGAAGCTGAATACTGAAACAGAGCTGAAAAGTGAGCTTTCAGATCTGGGTTACCTTAAACCATGATCCAAGGCACAGTCACACCACTATTGTTCAAGCAGGGAACCCACAAGTGGCAGATCCAGGGAGATTCACCTTCCTCCTGTGGGTTGAGTGGCACAGCAAGAATCTGCTGGGTTTGGAGATTCCAAATGGGGCCATGTGCCAGAGATAGAAACACTTGGGCCCAGGATGGGTGAGCACAAAGCATGGCTGGAGACCAGGGAGACAGGAGTGATTGCTTATCTATGAGGGCAGACTGAGGAGTGGGTCCCTGAGCTCTTAGATCCTCCAGGCTGGAGATTAAGAAGCCACCATTTTCATTTCTGCCCTCCAAACAGTACAGAAAGCATTCAGGGAACAAAAGCTCCAAGAGCAAACCTGACCAGATTACTTAGTCTGGTCCCTGGCAAAGGTGGTGCAATTCCGCCTTAGGCAAAGACATTTGAAAATTAAGGCAACAGGCCTCTCCTGCAGAAGAGCAGCAAGAACATCCAGCCAAGACCAAGCTCACTGATCAAGGAGAACAGCAGAACTCCAGAGAAAGAGAGCAACACATAGACTTCATGGCTTTTCCCCCATGATCCTTGAGTCTTGCAAAGTTAATTTTTTTTTATTTTATTTTTTTCTTATTCTATTTTTTAAAATTTTCCTTTCCTCTTTTAATGTTTTTCAACTAGTTTATCTTAATACCTTTAAAAAAAAACTTTTTAAACCTTCATTGTTATAGTCATATTTTATCCCTTCATTGTATTTAACCTTATTTTTTTGTATACATACAGTTTTTTTTTTTTCCAAAAAATTTTGGGATACAATTTCTTCTAATAGATCAAAATATACCCTAGTCTAGAACATGGCTTTATTCTAGTCTCCAGCCTGAGCACATTCCTTACTCTTTTTTTTTTCTTTTTCTAACTGACTTACCTTATCAATTCCTTTTTTATATTTTTTAAAATTTTTCTTCTTTACAATCATATTCCATCCCTTCATTGTGTTTACTCTTACTTTTGTATATATCTAAGATTTTCATTCTTTAAAATTTTGGGAGGTAGTTTCTTCTAAGAGACCAAAATACACCCAAAATCAAGTGGGTAGCTCTGTTCTATTCACCAGTATATATATACATATATATATACACACACACACATATATATATATATGTATATATATATGTATATATATATGTAATTGTATATAATTTTTTAACTTATTTTTCCCCCTTTCTTCTCCCCCCAGTTTTGGATCTCTTCTGATTTGGTTAGTGTACATTTTTCTGGGGTCTTTGCCACCCTTTTAGTATTTTATTCTCTCATTCATATATTCTTATCTGGATAAAATGAGAAGACAGAAAAACTCACCACACACACACACACACACATACACACAAAGAACAAGAGGCAGTACTGACAGCTAGGGACCTAATCAATGAGGACACTGGTAATATGTCAGAACTAGAGTTCAGAATAACAATTCTCAAGGTGTTAGCTAGGCTCAAAAAAGGCATGGAAGATAGAGAAACCCTTTCTGGTGAAATAAAAGAACTAAAATCTAACCAAGCTGAAATAATAAAAAAAAAAAAAAACTATTAATGATGTGCAATAAAAAATGGAGGCTCTTACTGCCAGGATAAATGAGGCAGAAGAGAAAATTAGTGATGTAGAAGACCAAATGATGGAGAATAAAGAAGCTGAGGAAAATAGAGACAAACAACTACTGGACCACGAGGGGAGTGTTCAAGAGATAAGGGATACCATAAGATGAAAAAGTATTAGAATAGGGATTCCAGAAGAAGAAGAGAGAGAGGGGCAGAAGATACATGGGAGCAAATTATAGTAGAGAATTTCCCTAATATGGTAAAGAAAACAAGCATCAAAATCCAGGAGGCACAGAGAATCCCCCTCAAAATCAATAAAAATAGGTCCACACCACATCATCTGATAGTAAAACTTACAAGTCTCAGTGACAAACTGAAATACCTGAAAGCAGCTTGGGATAAGAAGTCTGTAACATATAATGATAGAAATATTAGATTGGCAGCATACTTATCACAGAGATCCGGCAGCCCAGAAAGAACTGGCATGATATATTCAGAACACTAAATGAGAAAAATATTCAGCCAAGAATGCTATATCCAGTTAGGCTATCATTGAAAATAGAAGGAGAGGTAAAAAGTTTCCAGGACAAACAGAAATTAAAAGAATTAGCAAACACCAAACCAGCCCTACAGAAAATATTGAAAGGGGTTCTCTAAGCAAAGAGAGAGTCTAAAAGTGGTAGACCAGAAAGGAACAGAGACAATATACAGTAACAGTCACCTTACAGGCAATACAATGGCACTAAATTCATATCTTTCAATAGTTACCCTGAATGTAAATGGGCTCAATGCCCCAATCAAAAGGCACAGAGTATCAGAATGGATTAAAAAAAAAAAATCATTATGCTTAGTGAAATAAGTCAATCAGAGAAAGACAATTATCATATGATCTCCCTGATATGAGGAAGTTGAGAGGCAACGTGGGAGGGTTGGGGGGTAGGAAAAGAATAAATGAAACAAGATGGGATCGGGAGGGAGACAAACCATAAGAGACTTTTAATCTCACAAAACAAACTGAGGATTGCCCAGGGAGGGGCGTAGGGAGAGGGTGGTGGGATTATGGACACTGGGGAAGGTATGTGCTATGGTGAGTGCTCTGAAGTGTGTAAACCTGGAGATTCACAGACCTGTACCCCCGGGGCTAATAATATATTATATGTTAATTTAAAAAAATTTTAAAAACAAAAACCAAAAACCATCGATATGCTGTCTACAAGAAACTGATTTTAGACTCCAAAAGACCTCCAAATTTAAAGTGAGGGGGTGGGAAATAACTTACCATGCCAATGGACATCAAAAGAAAGTTGGGGTGGGAATCCTTATATCAGATAAATTAGATTTTAAGCCAAAGACTATAAGACATGAGGAAGGACAGGATATCATACTTAAAGGGTCTGTCCAAAAAGAAGATCTAACAATTTTAAATATCTATGCCCCTAACATGGGAGCAGCCAACGTTATAAACCGATTAATAACAAAATAAAAGAAACACATCAACAATAATAAATAATAGCAGGGGATTTAATACCCCCCTACTGAAATGGACAGATCATCCAAACAAAAGATCAACAAGAAAATAAAGGCCTTAAATGATACACTGGACCAGATGGACATCACAGATATATTCAGAACATTCCATCCCAAAGCAACAAAATATACATTCTTTTCTAATGCACATGGAACATTCTCCAGAATAGATCACATCCTGGGTCACAAATCAGGTCTCAACTCTCAAAAGATTGGGATTGGTCCTTGCATATTTTCAGACCACAGTGCTCTGAAGCTAGAACTCAATCACAAGAGGAAATTTGGAAAGAACCCAAATACATGGAGGCTAAAGAGCATCCTACTAACGAATGAATGGGTCAACCAGGGAATTAAAGAAGAATTGAAAAAAATCATGGAAACAAATGAAAATGAAAACACAACTGTTCAAAATCATTGGGACGTAGCAAAGGCAGTTCTGAGAGGAAAGTATAGAGTGATACAAGTCTTTCTCAAGAAACAAGAGAGGTCTCAAGTACACAACCTAACCCTACAACTAAAGAAGCTGGAGAAAGAACAGCAAAGAATGCCTAAACCCAACAGGAAAAGAGAAATCTTAAAAAGCAGAGCAGATATCAATGAAACAGAAACCAAAAGAATAGTAGAACAGGTCAATGAAACTAGGAGATGATTCTTTGAAGAATTAACAAAGTTGATAAACCCCTGGCCAGACTTATCAAAAAGAAAAGAGAAAGAACCCAAATAAATAAAATCATGAGTGAAAGAGGAGAGATCACAACCAACACCAAAGAAATACAAACAATTATAAGAACATATTATGAGCAATTATATGCGAAAAAATTTGACAATCTGGAAGAAATGGATGCATTCCTAGAGACTTATAAACTACCAAAACTGAACCAGGAAGAAATAGAAAACCTGAACAGACCCATAACCAGTAAGGAGATTGAAGCAATCATCAAAAATCTCCCAACAAATAAGAGCCCAGGACCAGATGGCTTCCCAGGGGAGTTGTACCAAACATTTAAGGAAGAATTAATACCTATTCTCCTGAAAGTGTTCCCAAAAATAGGAATGGAAGGAAAATTTTCAAGTTCATTTTATGAGGCCAGCATTATCTTGATCCCAAAACCAGACAAAGAACCCATCAAAAAGGAGAATTACAGACCAATATCCTAGATGAACACAGATATAAAAATTCTCACCAAAATACTAGCCAAATGATTCAACAGTACATAGAAAGGATTATTCATCATGACCAAGTGGGATTTATTCCTGGGCTGCAAGGTTAGTTCAACATCCACAAAACAATCAATGTGATAGAATACATAAATAAAAGAAAGAAAAAGACCATATGACACTCTCAATAGATGCTGAAAAAGCATTTGACAAAGTACAGCATCCTTTCCTGATCAAAACTCTCCAAAGTGTAGGGATAAAGGATACATACATCAATATCATCAAAGCCATCTATGAAAAACCCACAGTGAATGTCATTCTCAACAGGGAAAAACTGAGAGCTTTTCCCCTAAGGTCAGGAACAAGGCAGGGATGTCCACGATGAGCACTGCTATTCAACATAGTACTGGACCTCCTAGCCTCAGCATCAGACAACAAAAAGAAATTAAAGGCATCCAAATCAGCAAAGGAGAAGTCAAAATCTCACTCTGCAGATGATATGATACTTTCTGTGGAAAACCCAAAAGACTCCACTCTAAATCTCCTAGAACTTGTACGGGAATTCAGTAAAGTGTCAGGATATAAAATCAATGCACAGAAATCAGTTGTATTTCTATACACCAACAGCAAGATAGAAGATAGAAATTAAGGAGTCAATCCCATTTACAATTACACCCAAAACCATAAGATACCTAGGAATAAACCTAACCAAAGAGGCAAAGAATCTGTACTCAGAAAACTATAAAGTACTCATGAAAGAAATTGAGGAAGACACAAAGAAATGGAAAAAAAGATCCATGCTCATGGTTTGGAAGAACAAATATTGTGAAAATGTCTATGCTACCTAAAACAATCCTCATATTTAATGCAATCCCTATCAAAATACTATCAATTTTTTTTCAAAGAAATGGAACAAATAATCCTAAAATTATTATGGAAACAGAAAAGACCCCAATAGCCAGACAAATGTTGAAAAAGAAAGCCAAAGTTGGTGGCATCACAATTCCAGATTTCAAGCTCCATTACAAAGCTGTCGTCATCAAAACAGTATGATACTGGCACAGAAACAGGCACATAGATCAATGGAACAGAATAGAGAGCCCAGAAATAGACTTTCAACTTTATGGTCAACTAATTTTCAACAAAGCAGAAAAGAAAATCCAGTGGAAAAAAATATAGTCTCTTCAACAAATGGTGTTGGGAAAATTGGACAGCCACATGCAGAAGAATGAAACTGAACCATTTCCTTATACCACACACAAAAATAGACTCAAAATGGATGAAAGACCTCAATGTGAGACAAGAATCCATCAAAATCCTTGAGGAGAACACAGGAAGCAACCTATTTGACCTCAGCCACAGCAACTTCTTCCTAGAAATATTGCCAAAGGCAAGGGAAACAAGGGCAAAAATGAACTATTGGGATTTCATCAAGATCAAAAGCTTTTGCACAGCACAGGAAACAGTCAACAAAATGAAAATACCCCTGCAGAATGGGAGAAGATATTTGCAAATGACATATCAGATAAGGGGCTACTATCCAAAACCTACAAAGAACCTATCAAACTCAACACCCAAAGAACATATAATCCAATCAAGAAAAACAGGAGAAATTTAAAGAGTTAGCACATGTGTTTGTTATGTTCTTTGTCATTTTTTGTTGCCTTCATTGAGTATTGGAAAATTTAAAAATAAATCTTAAAGTATTCGCCTAAAAAAAAAAAAAAAAAAAAAAGAAAAAAGAAAAGAAATGGGCAGAGGACAGGAACAGACCTTTCTCCAAAGAAGACATCCAGATGGACAACAGACACATGAAAAAGTGCTCCACATCACTTGTCATCAGGGAAATACAAATCAAAACCACAATGAGATACCACCCCACACCAATCAGAATGGCTAAAATTAACAAGTCAGGAAATGACAGATGTTGGAGAGGGTGCAACCTCCTACATTGTTGGTGGGAATGCAAGCTGGTGCATCCACTCTGGAAAACAGTATGGAGGTTTCGCAAAAAGTTGAAAATAGAGCTACCCTATGACCCAGCAATCGTACTACTGAGTATTTACCCTAAAGATACAAATGTAGTGATCTGAAGGGGCATGTGCACCTGAATGCTTGTAGCAGCGATGTCCACGATAGCCAAACTATGGAAAGAACCTAGATGTCCATAAACAGATGAACGGATAAAGAAGATGTGGTATACACACACACACACACACACACACACACACACACACACTGGAATACTATGCAGCCATCAAAAGAAATGAAATCTTGCCATTTGCAACAATGTGGAGGGAAATAGAGGGTATTACACTGAGCGAAATAAGTCAATCAGAGAAAGTCAATTATCATATGATCTCCCTGATATGAGGAATTTGAGAAGCAAGTGGGGGGCTTGGGGGGTAGGAAGGAAAAAAATGAAACAAGATGGGATCTGGAGGGAGACAAACTATAAGAAACTCTTAATCTCAAGAAACAAACTGAGGGTTGCTGTGGGGAGGGGAGGTGTGGAGAGGGTTGTTGGGTTATGGACATTGGGGAGGGTATGTGCTATGGTGAGTGCTGTGAACTGTGTAATCCTCATGATTCACAAGCCTGTACCCCTGGGGCAAATTAGACAAAATATGTTAATAAAAATAATTAATTTTAAAAATGGACTAAAATTAAAAAAAAAAAACAGTTGACAACACCAAATGCTGGTGAGGATATGGAAAAACCAGACAATTCATGTGAGAATGTTAAAAATGGTACACACACTCAGGAATAGAGCTTGGGAGTTTAAAAAATAAATAAAGACATGGCTACTGTTCAACTTGACAATCATGCTTTTGGGCATTTATCCCAAAGAAAATGAAAACCCAGAGAAAACAAAGCCTATGCAAGAATGTTTATGGCAGGGGCGCCTGGGTGGCTCAGTGGGTTAAAGCCTCTGCTTTTGGCTCAGATCGTGATTCCGGGGTCCTGGGATCGAGCCCCACATTGGGCTCTCTGCTCAGCGGGGAGCCTGCTTCCCTTCCTCTCTCTTTGCCTGCCTCTCTGCCTACTTGTGATCTCTGTCAAATATCTTTAAAAAAAAAAACAAAAACAAAAACAAACAAACAACAACAACAAAAAAAACCACAAAGAATGTGTATGGCAGCTTTATTCGTTAGAGCCTCAGACTGAAACCACTCTAGTCCCTCAAAGGGTGAACTGTTAAACTATGGTACAGCCATACCACCAATGCTACACAGCAACAAAAATAAATAAACTCCTATTACGCAAGAACCTGGATGAGTCTCTGGGGAATTATGCTGAATTAAAAAACAATCCCCAAAGGTTCAATACTGCATGATTCCACCCATGAAACAATCTCGGAATAACACAGTTATACAAATGGAGAACAGATTAGTGGTGGCCATGGGTTAAAGAAGGGGTTGGATTGAGAAGAAGGGGGTATGGTTATAAAAGAACCACAGGGCGGCACCTGGGTGGCCCCATTGGTTGAACATCTGACTCTTGGTTAGGGCTCAGGTCATGATCTCAGAGTCCTGAGATCAATCCGGGTCCTGCTCCATAGTCAGGGTGGCGTCTGCTTGAGATTCTCTTTCTCCCTCTACCCCTCCCACTCATGCGCTCTCTCTCTCTCAAAGAAATAAATACATCTAAGAAAAAAAAAAAAAAAAAACTAAAAGGCCATATGGTTTTATGGTCTTCCCCTATGAATTTACCTGCTTTCTAGGATTGACAAGGCCCTATGAAAACATGATGATCCCAGGGGCTTGAATGCAGAGGAGGGCAGTTTCCCAAACAAAGTGAGTACAGTATAGACAATAAAATACATCTCTTCCCTTTTACTAATGACCTTTGCTCTAAAAAATATATTTTTATTTTTGTATTATTACCATATAATGTATTATTTGTTTCAAGGGTACATGTCTGTGGCTCATCAGTCTTACACAATACACAGCACTTTACTAGCACCCTTTTCCCTCTTACTCTCCTCATCACTGGGTACAGTCAGATCTTTCTGGGTTTGTTTTTAATACTATCCGTGCGATCAGAAATCTAAGGTACTACACTGTTGTTATAATTTGCATTTTCCAAATGTTTATTAGCCATTTGTAGTTCTTTTGCCTGAATAAGTTCATCTTTTACCTTTTATTCTGTCAAGGTCTACTTTTTACTGATTTATAAGAACTCACTATATATAAGAAATGTTAATCCTATGCATAATATTGGTATGGCAAACATTTTCTTTAAAAAAATTAACTTTGTTTTCAGTAATTTTTGTTGTCCAACTAATTTAAATTAGATGTAGTCAAATACGTAGATATTTATCCTTGCAGCTTTTGGTAAGTACTGGGTTTAGACCAAAAAAGCCTTGCCTACCACCAAATCATTAAGATATTTTATAGGTTTTGTTTATTCTGTGTATATTTTTATTCAGTCCTTTTATTCTTTATACATATAATTAAATTACCTCTGAGTTTGGGATACAACTTTATTTGGACTTCAAAAAATGGTCTAATCTCATTTATTTTAGAATAGTCCATCATTGTTCACTAATTAAAATGCCGTGATCTTCCAAAACCAATATCTCATATATCTAAGAGTCTCTTTTATATTGTCAGTTTATCTTTCTGTTCCTAGGCCAGTACTGTTTATGTCTTAGAGCTTTAGGGGGTCATTATAATTTGGACAACAGCCAAGCACATTCTGTATTTAACGTCTTCCAGGCATTTACTCCTGCTTTTTCATTTCCCTGTACTGTTAAAACCTTATTTCCAAGTCCTCTCCATCTTTAATGTGCAAATCAAATGCTGCCTTCCTGAGAAAACAGTTTCAGAGCCCAGGGTCAGTGGAAGATACTTGCTTCCTGAGTGAATTAAGCAACTCACTTTACCTCTTTTTTTTTTTTTTTTTTGGTTTATTTGTCATTTTGTTTTTATTTTACCTTCATGAAATAGGAAACATAAAATCACCTACATTATACACACTGGTTGCAAAAATCAATTAAGAGAATATATTTAAAGTGTTTTGCACAATGCAGGGCACATGATAAGTACTCAACAAATACCGACTCCTCATAATATTACTGCTACTATTACTCATAGCAGTATTATTTCCTTAGTTATGGTTAATCTCTGTACTTCTGTTCCCATAATACTTAGTGCTTCTGTTTGCACACTAATTATATTCTGCCTTAAGCTATTTTCCTTTTTGAAATTGTCTTCCTCTCACACTAGGCTTTAAGCCTTGTCTTTGCCTGAAGACAGATTAAGTTCTTTAGCACCTCGCACAGGTCTTAATATAAACAGTAGCTTAATAAATGGTAAAGTAAACTACACTGATGATATGGCTAGGTAATGACTATTTTATTCATCTTGGGAAAATATGTTTAGTGATCATAATAAATATAATTCATTTCCTCGCTAGGCCACTGCTCTGAACACAACCCTGTCTTCTAGGTTCCTGAGATGAAAGTCAGACTGCAATTGAGGGAGGGTGGGGTAGCTCTGTGGGAAGAAGGTTTAGGGAGATGGATGGAATTGAAATTTTGTTCTCTGAGGGAGGCTCCAACTCTTCATAGAAGAAATGCCTTCTTCTGAGGAAAAGGATGTGAGGGCCATCCAATATCCTTACTGTCCCCAAACTTTGTGCAGCAAGAGGGCATGCTGACTGCAGAGGGGGCCTGGAGTCTTTGAGAGATAAAACAGGAGCTGGGCTCAATTCTAGGGTGGTCCCAAAGCTGGCCTGATCTCAGATCATCCCTGAATCCAGGGCTCATGGAGCTTCAGCTCAAGGACAGAAATAGACACAGCAGGAAGAACAGGAGATGACACAAGGAGGAGAAGGAAAGGAAGCGAGGGTGAAATGGAATGACAAGCAGAGTGAGGACGATGATCAGACCAGGAAGGAAGTGGAGTCAAACCCTGGGATTCTCTCAGCTCAAACCTCCCAATTAGCCAAAGGACTCACTCTCTGTATGCTGCCAAGCTAAGTAGCGGTTGTGATGAGCACAGGATGTTACACACAAGTAATGAATTGTTGAACACTACATCAAAAACTAATGATGTATTATATGTTGGCTAATTGAACATAATAAAAAATTTAAAAATAAAATAAATAGGGTACCTGAGTGGCTCAGTGGGTTAAGCCTCTGCCTTTGGCTCAGGTTATGATCTCAGGGTCCTGGGATCGAGTCCTGCATCAGGCTCTCTGCTTGGCAGGGAGCCTGCTTCCTCCTCTCTCTCTGCCTGCCTCTCTGCCTACTCATAATCTCTCTGTGTCAAATAAATAAATAAAATCTTAAAAAAGAATAAATAAAATAAAATAAAATAAATAAATAAAACATCATCAATGGCACCAACAAAAATAAAAGAAGAAAGAAAGAAAGAAAGAAAGAAAGGTGACACACATGATGCCTGCTATCTCCCTCTGAATCATGCCTACTCTTGGGGCTTTTCCCTTTGATTTCAGCTGCTATCAAAAGCCTAGCCATAAGGAAAAAATAATTGCATCCCAGTTATGATACTGATTGGCTGAAATGAGCATCTTTTAGTTATCCTTTTTTTTTTTTTTAAAATTTCCACTAGCATTCCATTAGTGAGCAGCAACTTGGACCTGATGTGGGACTAGGGTCAGGAAGGATTGCAAGCAGACCCTCAGCCTGCAGCTTGACAGAGCCTAAGCAAGAACCACTAGGCTGAGTCCAGATGACCCACAGAACCATGGTGGATCATAATAAATATGTGTTTTAAGCCACTGAACTTTGGAATGGCATGTGACATACAGTAGACAACCAGAAAAAACCTTACTAAATCCCACAAAAAGTGGGCAAATTCAATTCAAGTTCCCTAATGCTACAACTGTGAAAGATGAGGGCTCTGAATCACAACAACAAAAACATGACAATTCAACCAGTTAACTCAGGACTGCACAACAAGTTGTGCCTATACCACTTCCTGAAATAGAGGGCTTCCCCTTCACAACCCTTCTTAATCCATCAAGTTGGTCAACTCCATGTCAGCATGAACATTTCCAAGTCCTCTTTCTTGCTACCAAATACATGTTTGGTCCTTCCAGTTGAGAGGTAGAGAAGACTCATTACAAAATGGTTTATGCAATAGAGAAACTTACTGGTTCCCATCAACCTAAAAGGGGCAGACTTGGATATTTCTGTCTCCAGGAAGAATGTGATACTGGACTCACAAGATAGCCCCTCTGCTTCCTCTGCATCCATTTCCTCTTCAGTCTCTAGACTGGGCTCTCAGTGGCTTCAGACTTACCCTCACGTCTCAGCAGTTACAAGTGTCACATAATAACAAATATTATGCCAAGATTTGGATTCTGGCCCCTCCATTTACTGACTGTGTGGCCTTCAGCAAGATAAAAGAAACTCTGGCTTTAATGTCCCTTCTATAAAATGGGGACAATAATGGCCACTTTCCCACAGGACTGCTGTATCAAACAAGCAACTCTTAAAGAACTTAGAGCTATGTCCACTGTTGAGTGAGGCCCTTACAAGTGTTTGTGGTGGTGATGCTAAGATTAGTGGTATAGTAATAGCAGTGGCAGCAGCCATAGTCTCTCCTACTATCCAAGTACAGCAGAGAAAAGGGAATCTATTCTCTAGCATTCTGTGAGGTTCCTTGGCTCCCTTTGGGTTTCCTGAATGCATGAGAGGTCCCGCAGGTGGGATACACTGATTTACTCAGGGTACTCAGAGCCCCCGGAGCCCCACCTGAAGCCAGGAGGAGGTGAGTCCTACAAGGCTGGGAAAGAAGAGGTCTGCCAGGAAGGAAAAGACGGTGATGGATTCCAGAGAGGCCACAGACATCTCCTAGTAAGGGAAACTCTCAGTACTAGGGCCTCACTGTAATATTGCTAAGCCCACCTTGGGAATGCCTCACCATCTTCCCCCAAAGGCCATTTGTGAAAAGGCTGAGCTGAATCCATCTGATTTGGCACAATAGACACTTCTGGGCATCTCACTGTGTATAGACTATGCTTTTAGCAGAGATGAGACATGGATGGAGTGGCAGGGGAAACTGTCCCTCTGCTTTCCTCTCACTGACTCCTCCCCACACCCAAACTTTGCCACACCCATGTAGACTGTGGGACAGGACCCTGCCTTCTGAGGTTTCTGCTAGGACCACATACATCCCCTGTGTAGGACCTTCTTCCCAGGGTGTGAAAGGAGCATGTCTAAATCCTAAATTCTCCAAGTGCCAGACTTCAGGTCCTTCCATCTACAGAATCCATTCACCTAGTGGATCCAGGTGGATTTGCATTTTTTAGAGCAAAACCAGTTCAAGCAATCTGTAGTCCATAAATCCCCTCCCTACGGTGTAAGAAGAAAACACCACAGTACAAATGATACATGTTGTTTCTTGGTCTCAATAAAACATTTGTCTCTCTTGTGTGTAATTAATTGTTAATTGAAAGTATGATGAATTATAGCGGCCTATAATTAATTTAGTAAGAGACTTTGATGAAATATGACTCTGAGCTTTTCTCCAGACCTATTTTCATTTTAGAAAGCAGTGGCAGAATTGGATTCTGTATGAATTCTTCTGTGGCCTGCTGTGTTTTAAACATGACGGATTGGTAGTGTGGGTTGGGTAGAGGGGGAGGCATAGATGGTAGCATGAGAAAAGGATGGTCTCACTGGAGACAGCATCTGGTGTTTGGGTTATCCGTCTCTCCACACAAGGGTGAGTGGCTCCTCAGTTCTGAAGGATGAAGTCATCCATTTGGGAAGCCATGTAGGCCCTGGGAAGGAGCTGGAAACTCACCTCAAGCCTCAAGCTGTGGGCAGAAACCTTCAGCTGGATTATCTTTAGGTTAGAGAGAGAAGTGTCCCATGAGGGCAAGGGCAATCTGATCTTTTCTGGATATCATCTTGGGCAAGAAGGTAGTCTGGTCCAGAGTGTGGGTACTTGAAGGGGCTCTACTTTGGTCCAAATGGTTTGCAGAGGGCAGAAGAAACACCCCTGAGGACAAAGGCCCCACTGTCTGGGACTGACCCCTGAGGCCCTGTGACTTGATTTTATAACATCTCACAGAGACCCTGCAGACGGATGATCACTCAGGATTCCTACAACATCCTGGCTAGTAGCAGCTTACCTCTGCCTGGACCACCTCTGGTGACCCTGAGCAGCCTACCTTCACCCCCTTGCAGCCTACTTCACCCTCAGAACTTCCAGACAGGGAGCTGTGCCAAGGACCAGGGAGAAAATGGACTATTTTTCACCACAGTTTATCAATAGCAGTGTAATTAAAATGTCCTTTGATTTGTCGAGCTATCAATATCTTTTGTTTCTCCCCATGTTGCCTGCATGTTAATTAGGTCCTTAATTTATGGAGTTTCTGGTCTGGTCAGTTCCATTGTCCCTGGCTCACTGTCCATTCTCATGCAGGCCCTTCTCTATCTGAGGCCCTTTCCAGGCCTCACATTCATCCCCCCAACATCAACACATTTGCAGCCAGCACTCTGGCCTCTACTTCCCCATCCTCGTCTCTTCTGCCCTATCCTCACTTCCCCACCTCACAGCCTCTTAGCCCCCTCCACTCCCCATCCTTATACTTACATAAGTATACTTATACCTTATACCCTTCTTCATCCTTACATCTGCTTTCTATGGAAAACTCACCCCCTACTCAGATTCCATCATATCACTGCACCTGGAGAGATTTTACTCCTTCTCTGTCTAAATATAGATCCTTTACACCCTGCCCCACCCAGAGTTTTCTCCACCTAAATGTCTAAAACCTGGAGACTGATTCCTGTCCTTTCATCGGGGGACTATGCAAAGAAACAAAGAGCATGGATACCTCTGGGGCTAGGGAAAGCCTGAATGATTCCTGGCCTCCTAGGTCCATTTTTCCAGCTGACTCCTGGGACATTCGGGAGCCACAGAAGGATGCATATGTCATCCTTTGGTATCATTACAGTCCCAAGAACAGCCCTGGATGATGAAGAATGAACTAGATGATCCATGTTGCTAGAGAACAAGCCTGAGGATTCTTTGTTTTGTCTTATTTTGAAGAGAAACACACTCTGTGCCTTTACTGTCTTCCTAAGCAGAGAAGCATTCCAAACATCAATAATCACAGTTCACATAAAGTACAAAAAGTCTATTTCCACCAAGCAAACATCAGACATGAGAGGAGAGTATGAGTGAGAAAAATTTGAGACAGGTGGCTTGAAATAAGGAGACATTATGAGCAGCCTTGAAGACTTCTGGCTTAAAATGATGGCTGGGAGCAGCTCCCAGCACAGCCTCCTCCAACCTCTCTCTAAAATATAGATCAGAACACAGAGAAAACATGAAAACATAACATGGCAAACGAGGCTGTGCAGACCAGTGAGAGACTGCAGAGAATGAACTGTAATGTTGCTGGAGATAAAGCGGGGCTGGGAAAATCCTACTAAGATGTGCATCAAAGGAAAACCCCACTTTTATGTTATAAAAGAAAGGTCACCTTCAAAACTGTAGTAAGAAAATGAGCGCCTTCTCTCTTGTTTGTTGTCTGATTCAGAGACCTGAGTACATCCAGAAAACTGGGAAACAAACCAAGTCTTTCCACAGTAAATGGTGCTCTGTAAAGTAGGCTGAGCACCGATCCAATTTCCCTTTACCCCGACAGGTATTTTTAACATAGAGGTAAAAAAAAAAAAATGCAAATTCCAGGAAAATATTGAAGCAAAACTGTAGCGACAGGAAACTGATGTTGCCAGGGTATTCTGGGAAACATGGTACCCACAAGTGAAGTGTTGTTAATACAAACTGGGATGCAAAAGACACTATAGTCAAAGCCTGCTGAAATCCGAGTCCTCATTGCCTTGTCATGCCTCGTCCTGGGGTTTGAGAAAGGAATCCCTTTGGCAGAAAAAAAGAAAGATCACATAAAACTATTGACATCAGCACCTCAACCTCATTCTAGCTGTAGAAGTAAGATGGGGATTGAGGTCCCTGCTCAACCACCAAGTGCAAGCCACTTGCCCAGCCAGTTTGACACCTCTGTTCTACAAAGATTGCTTCCATGAAATGTCATGTGAAAAATACTCAGAAGATAATGGAATTATATGGAAATGTTATAATTCTTGGGATTCACTCTCACCTCTCTCTCTCTGGCAGACTCTGCTCCTGGGAATGTGGTACTTATGACTTGTGCTGGCCACCCCTCCCAGCATGAATGCACCTCGGGCCCATCCTCTCCTTATTCCTGGCATGGAGGAATGTGTGGAATTTGTCTCTGACCTGCCCCAGCTATGAGATGTGGGTTGTTGGGCAAACCAAGGGGAATGACACCATATGAACCAGCGAGGAGAAAAGGTGTGAGGATGAAAATGTGAGCCCAAGCATGGCGGCTGAGCCTGTATGTAAGTTGCAGAGTCGGACGGCTGCTCTGGCCTTAACCTCAGTACAGCTTAGGTGGAATTGTCCAGGCAATGATCAAGAAAGGTTAAAACAGCCTGGAATAAGACAATAAATGAGACGGTTGTAATATAAGGGCTATCATTCTTTAAAGGGCCTCACTACTGAGATCCTGACTAATTCTGTAACCCTGTCCCTGCAGCAGCCCTAAGGGAGATCGTGCAAGATCAGCAATGATCCCATTAGCAAGTCATGGTACAGAACCCAAACTCTCCAGAGTCTGGGGGCAGGCATTAGCCCCTATAGCCAGGACAAGAACAAATGGCCCCAAAGGAGGAATGGTGTGGCAGTCAGCAGGGATGAAGGGCCTCAGATCCTGGAGAGACCACACGGCTCTTGAGTAGAGTGTCTTTCTGCCTGGAAGCCAACGGGACAGCTGAGAGGAAAAGAAGCAGGGAGCTTGGAATATTATCTTTACTGCGGCATTTAGAGTTAGCCTATGCTATCACACTTCCTCCCCAAATAGTAGGCCCACAGGAGTCTGAATTGCAGTGAGATGAGTTCTTTTTTCTACAGATGAATGAGAGGAGCTTCAACACCCAGGCCCCTTGGAGGTAGAAATCCATTTTGATCCTTTGGTCTAGAATCATAAAACCCCACCTCCATCTCATTGGACACATAAGAAAGTAGGGGTGCAGGAAAGCAAAAGAGCCCCACCTCGAGATAGCTGTGCATGAGACCCCAGCTTCTGTCACCTCTGCTGCCACACCCCTGGGCTTCAGAGCCCTCTGTTTTAAGGCCTGGTCACAGGGATTTTTAAAACTGTCCCCAGTATCATGGAGGTTAATCTGATGCAATAGTTTTCAACCCTGATTAAATGCTAGAATCACCTGGAGAGCTGGTTAAAAAAAAAATTTCCATTCCAACTAAATTAGGGTCTCTGTGGTAGGGACCCAGGTATCCGTGTTTTCATAAAGCTCCATATGTGCAGCTGGCCTTGAGAAAGAGTCTTCTGGGGCTATCCTCTCCTACTCTGCCCTTGAGGTCTTCTAGACTGTGCCCTACAGACCTTTCTTAAGGCCACTCTTACCTAAGAAAATGTTCTTAAGAGGAAGCTTTTGCATTTGGGGATCCAAGCACTAGTTAACCTGCAGTCCGTTATGTTTCATGATTACTTCATGACATTGTCCCACATTCTTGCTCTTTTTTCTAGGTTAACACGATCTATTCTATCATTCTATGCCATTACGAATTTTGCCAAAAAGCAGAGCCTGAGTGAAACTTACATACACACACACTACATAGCCATTTACTCTATTTTGCCTCAATTTTCTTGGGAGAGCAACCAAGAGCTACCAGGAAAATGTGGAAGTAAAGAAGCTTAGGCAATCTGAGGAAATTGGAGATATGACAAAATAAACTAGGAATGTGTAGGTTGTAATTTACCAAACTGTCGAAAATTCCTTAAAGAACAATTTAAACTGTAGTTAACAGGACCTACAACTACATACTAGAAAGTCTAGGTGGGTTTGTTTTGTTTTGTTTTGTTTCTGTCGTTTAAATAACTTCATCTGTTTAATGCTACAGTTTCCCTTGCAGTGTTTTTTCCCCCCTCCGGAGCATTCGAGTCACTTACAGGGAGACCAATAAATCTCAGATTAATTTCAGTTTGCTCTCCCTACCTGTCCAGGTCTGTCCAGAGATGTGGTTGGCAGAATCAACACCCTGAAGCCATCCACATCCTAATCCCTGGAACCTGTGAATATGTCCCCTTAAATGGCAAAGGGACTTTGTAGTTGAGATGAAGGTAAGGACCTTGAGATGGGAAGATTATCCTGGATTATCTGGGCAGGCTAATTCTAATGTCATGAGTCCTTAAAAGTGGCAGAGGAAGGAGAGAGGAGGGAAGTCAGGTGCAATGTGAGAAAGACGTGATGAATTCTGAGAAAGAGGAATCAGGCCACGAGCTGGAGAATGCAGTGGCCTCTAGAAGCTGAGAATGGTCCACCATTTACAGCTAGCAAGAAAACAGGGCCTGAATCCTACAACAGCAAGACACATATTCAATTCTGCCAACAACCTGGATAAGAAAGAAAATGGATCCTTCCCCAACACCTCCAGAAACTAACTCCTTCCTGTCAACACCTTTACTCAAGCCCAAGGAGAACTGTGCTAGGCTTCCAATGTCGAGAACTGTAAGACACTAACTGCATTGTATAAGCAGCTAAACTGTGGGCAGTGTGTTACAGCAGCAGTAGAAAACTAACCCAAAAGGGAAAGCTAGGGGGGTCTGTAGTGTGGCAGACACACAGACTGGAATGTCAGCAAAGTTAAGGTCAAATTCGAGAAAGTCACTTTTTACATTTACAACTCACATTGCCATTTCTTCTCCCACCTTCTCCTTTTCTTACCTTTAAGGAGGTAGAATGTTTTTGTTGGTTAAAAAAATAAATTGCTTAGACTTTTACCAAAGCCAAGTCGAAGAAGTTATCATCAACTAATAATGCTGATTGGGTGAGAAAACATCCCAATCTCTACCTTCTGTCTTATTTCTCTTCCCTGAAAATACTAATAAGGGCAAATGGACAGGTCTGGGCCTGGGCAGTGGCCCAGTCACTTAGGGGAGAGAGTTTGTGCCAATATACCTATGGGAACTGCACAGGGAATTCCTTGGAATTTGGAGCAGATTATCAGTAACCCACTCTTAAAACTGAAGGAAGAGGAAAAGACCAATGTTTGTTT
This sequence comes from Lontra canadensis, assembly GCF_010015895.1. Classification (NCBI taxonomy): domain Eukaryota; kingdom Metazoa; phylum Chordata; class Mammalia; order Carnivora; family Mustelidae; genus Lontra; species Lontra canadensis. Next base: position 33,185,925 of record NW_022630997.1, read on the forward strand.
ATCAATTACCACACTTGTTCTGCAAAGGTCCAGGGACTATCTTAAGTGTCTTATGTATGTCATCCTATTTAATTTTATAGTAATAAAAACTGAGAAACTGAGGCGCAGGAATATTCAGCAACTTTCAAAAGCCACACATAAGATTTGCATCTTTCCGAAGTGGGTTAAGGGAAAACTAACCATGTATTAGATTAAAGTCAAACAAACAAACCAACCTTCTCCTTGATGGGTATCCAGAAACCTCTATTCTGAATTTATGTACACAAACACCTATCTGGGGTATAATTTTACTTGGCTGAGCAGACAATCAGCCACTGGCATCTCTTCAAGTTCATCATTACCTCTAAATGAGTAATACTCTTCAGTGGCCCCTACCACAGTAGGTCAAGGGGAGGCTAGGTAACTTACCTCTATTATACCTCATTCTTGCAATAATTTCATTAGGTAGGTAATGTCTACATATTCCAGAAGAGGAAACTGAAATTAAGAAAGGAAAGGTAGTAGGGGTGCCTGGGTGGCTCAGTGGGTTAGAGCCTCTGTCTTTGGCTCAGGTCATGATCCCAGGGTCCTGGGATCGAGCCCCGCATCGGGCTCTCTGCTCAGCAGGGAGCCTGCTTCCTCCTCTCTCTCTGCTTGCCTGTCTACTTGTGATCTCTGTCTGTCAAATAAATAAATAAAATCTTAAAAAAAAAAAAAAAAGAAAGAAAGGAAAGGTAGTTTCCTGAAGTCAACAAACCAATAAATAGAAAGGCAGAGTTTTGAACCTTGTCAGTCTGAGCCAAAATCACGTTATCTCCAGCCTTCCACAAGACCAGGCCCCTGTGAATTGGACCAGTGAGAACTTCCTTCTCTGAACCTCTCAGTGGTGGGAGTACTGACAGATTCAACAGCTTCTGCCTACATTTGCTCTTTGCCTTGAGGACACCCATCAAGGTTCAGCCATCATGTGAAGGCCCACTTGAAATTATCAGGCAATCACCATTTCCTACATCTCCCCTTCCACCAGATAGAAACAAAAGTTATGTCCTTGAAATTTCTACAGAGAGCTATGGAGAGAAAAGCAAAAGGACCAATCCATTAGGTGATGATAGCAGTCATTATGTCAACCAAGCTTCAATGATGGAAGCTACAGACTTAGTTGATGCAAACTTTAGCACCATAATCTCAGCCTTCCCCGGATGTGCTGCAGGTATTTGCCTTCTTTGACTACAAGGGAAATGTTATATGCCTGCATAAAACATGCAGCATTCTGTTTCCAGAACCAAGAGTTCTCTCTGCCAAATACTAAAATCCCACTAATTGATACACTGTGGTTTTTGGCCAGCCAGTGTCTTATTTCCATAATGTCAGTTGGTGGTTTAGTACATTTTATTTTTTTTTATGGTTTGCTTGCACTGTTCACTCTGGGTGTAGAGCCAAGTCATCCACCAGAGCATTCAGTGTGAATTGTTGGCCACCGAGCAGTGGCCTGCAGCTTCTGTGTCAATTTCAGATGGAGAGAGGCCAATTATTTTATGATATTAATTTGCATTATATTTGCCTTTACTGTTTCAAAAGAGAGAGGGAAAAGTAATCTATAGAAACACAGTTGGATTCAACCTGTGAGAAAACTCCTAAGCAACAACACTTTAGTGGAAGAACAGGAGAGGAAGATGCCTTTTGAGTAAGAGAATGGAGTCCTCTAGAAAGTCAGTGGCTCAGTGGTCAGTTACCAGCGACAATAATATGTTATGCTGGGTTCTAGAAAATTGGAATATTCTTGTGGTAGATTCATTTGTTCATCTTATATAATATCTCTTAGTAATATTTCTAAGAAGTTTATTGTCCATGGACAAGCATAATATGAACCTAAGACTGATGACCTCGTAGGGCTGGGGATCTTTGTTCACGTTACCTGAGTGAGATACTCAAGGTCAGTCCTTTCTGAAGGACACAGGGTCATCAAATACCAGAACCATTACCCATGTTGAGTTAACATGTGTCAAATGTTATCCTGAATATGATAAGATCAAGGGAATTCATGAAAGTTCCAGTCCTCTCAAAAATTAGTGCTTATCAGCAAGGCAATCAACATGATGACCTAAGCTCTGAATGTACAAATATATCTATATTATCAACATGATTCAGCAGGGAAAGCCATGCCAATGAAATTGCCACTTTTGGTTAAAATGAGCATAATTTGCCATGTGTTAGTTTTTTTGTATGATAACCTTGGCTTGTCCTAACAGTTTAGAAAATAAATCTTCATTATACTTTCTGAAGATCAGACACCCATCTGTCAGTTCATTACAGTGGTTGTAGAGAAACATTTGGAAGGGACAATTTAACAAAATGTAATTCTTGGCTAGAGGGAACTCCCCAACTGCAGAGAAACAGAACGCATTGCATCTTGGAAAACACAGAAGTTGGAAGGAACTCAGAACATTGCTAGAAAGGAAACCAACCTGGAAAATCCTCCTTACACTCAGAATAGCATTAGTAAGTCAGTATATACTGAAGAAGAGTGGACAGCTGCCAAACATAGAGGGACAATAGCTAGAGATGTAGGACGTTCAGAGGTGTGTTGACAGTGATCTTCAATTCATATGCAGCAGTTGAGAAAGGATAAATTACACTGGGTATTGGAAAATAACAGCCAGAGTTAGAGAGAGTATGGAAGGTCTGTCCTTTCCCAGAACCCAAATTGTTGAGGACAGGCAAGGACTTGGGCTCAGGGGCTCCTGTACCCAGAAAAGTGAAAATCATTTTACTAGACATATACTGCATTTGCCTCCCCAATACCCATTCTCTGTTTCTGAAAAGAATGCCCTGTGTTTTCTTTTGTAAAATCATCCTTTCCCTTGCTTTTGCATTATATTTTGGGTTGTGATGATCTCATTTAAGGTCCAAGAATGGGCATGGCATCCTTATAGTTATGATATCAAAGTCAGAGGTGAAGGAGTGTGGTAAATCATGGTCAGGCATGATCATGGAAAGACCCTAAGTATAAGAAACTCCCTAGACTCTGCCAAAGGAAAGAGTCTAGAAACTCCCTAGACTCTACCAAAGGAAAAAGGAGGCTGTTCAAAGTGCTAATATAGCAAGCATTTGAAGGTCTTGATACTATACTTGGATCATTGCTTGGTAAGTAACATAATTCTTGCCTTGGATCACAGTAGAAGTTGCTTCTGGGTCCTCAAGTGTCTGGGTGAGTAAAAAGCATGTGGTCCTCTGACCTAGTGAACATCTCCTCCCTAGGCGGTTGCTAAGACTTTGGGCCTGACTGACTATGAGTAAAACAAACAGGAACCTCACCCACAGACTCACATCCTCCTCTTACTTACATGTGTGATTTTTGTCCAGCTTACTTGATGCTTTGGAGGCAAAGCAAAGTAAAGCATACTTGAACTGAGTCCAAATCAACATTTCTGCCAGTCCTTGAACCCAAGCCAAATATTGTGGCTGAACCTAGCACTGTCCAACCATGACATGTTAGAACCAATCAGAGTTGACTCATGTCTGCATCTACATGGATATCGATAACAACAACTTGGCCTACCTGGAAGACAGCTACCGCTTTGTGGAAATCTTAAATGAGGTTCTCCACAGTGTGAGTGCTGGTGTTCAACTTCTACAAGGTTTACACAGTCGTAGATGAGATGACTGCAGCTGGTGAGATCTGAAAGACCGGCCAGATGCTGGTGCTGATGCAGCTGCTGAGGCTGCCATCTCTGTAGTGAGGACATGTGAGCCTCTCCTGGCCCCCAGCCCACCCCAGATTTCCCTGCTTCCTTCCTCTTTCCAGGCCTGGGACCGACCACCAAAAGCCCCCTCCCTCAGCTGCCCAAAAGGCAGGGATCCAGCTGGGCACAGGCCACAAGGCAGGAGCCTGCACCAAACCACCTCTGGGCCACTGCTGTGGGCAGAGACCACCTTATGTGTACTGAGTAACCAAACCCTTGTGCTGTGATTCTATCTGCAGAGCCCCCAGGAAACCTGTGGTCCCCCCCCCCCCCCAAAAAAAAAAAAAAAAGATGAGTTTTGGAAGTTGAGTTAAGTGAAAGAGAGAGGAAGATCCCTATTTCTGTCACTCTTAAAACTGCAACGACACCACACTAAACCTGCTGGGAGAAACCTTGCCGCCATATTATGAGATCCTGACAAAGAATGAGAAAGTAAAGAAAAAAATGTGAGATGGTGAGAGATCAGATCCTGATGACATTGTTTGATCCTTTGCCTAAACTCCTCACTTAAATTAACATTTACCTTTTGCTTAAGTTAGTTTGGGTTTAGATTATTTTGATTTTCAACCCCCCCCCCAAAAACCCTAATTTATTGTGATATGTGGACAATATTTTGAAGGATTTTCTTGACAATATCAGAGATTAAGTTTCCCAACAACATCAGTTAGGTACCTACTCTTTCTCATCTCTAAGTCTGTTCCTCATCCCTTCTGTGAGTCTAAAGCTGGGAGCCTAAAACTACACTTCCCAGGGTCCCTTGCCTGTGGTCTTCCTTGTAGCTTTGACTAATGGGAGGCAGGGGTAGGAGACTAGAAAGGAGGTGGAGGAAAGAAGGGATTCTTCCTGATCTAGCCGCTATCAGTGGTACCTTCAGCAGCTGAGCTGCTCCCTCTTGGTCGTTGGAGCACTGGAGAAGGGTAACTCACCATAAGTCTGCACACCAGCAGCATGGCAACCCCCTGCACAGCTCACAGGGACCCCTCTCCAAGCTACTAGGACAGTTCTGGTGGTCTCACTACTTCTCTTTTGTTTCCCTAGGACTAAACTTCTGAGATGAATGTATGCTTTCATATCACCAGATATTAATAGGGGAGCATGGTGGACAGTATTACTGTGGTTATAGATAATTGTTACAACCTCATAACCAATTTAAACCTCCTTTATAAAATGTAGTTTTCTGTTTTTCCCTTTCAGACACTGACGAATACACCAATTATCTCTGCCAAAGTAAGAGATACAGGGAACAGTTTGATGATCTCCAATAAAACCATGAATGTTAATAGGTACACAGTTATTCTAGGGAGAGGCCAGTTGTCCAGCTCCTGTCCTGGGGACTAGTCCCCAGCATGTCAATTCCCTGGAGATATTCCCCCTAAGGAACATGGTTGCCTCTGACTGAAAGCATGCTTATCCATAATTAAAGCGTATATTTATTCCACCCCAACTCCAAGTGACTGGAAATACTTTGCTTTGCCTTATTCTCCCAAACATAGAACAAGAATTGTGCAGCATACAGCTGGTGATGTTGTGCAAATTCCAACTTAACCTACTATGGTCATCTACTGCCATAACAACCTACTCTAAAATTTAGTGGCATAAGACAATGACCATTTTTACTATGCTCTCAGAGTCTGTGGGTGAGATATTTGGATCAGGAAGAACAGTCTCTGCTCCATAATGTCTGGGGTCCTGCTGGGAAGGCATGAATGGGTGGAATTGATTCAGAGGTCTGGAAGCTCGGCTCAGAGTACCTACCTGTGACCTCTCTATCACAGCAGCTTATGAGTATTTGAAATCATTACATGGTGACTTCGGGCTTCAAGAGTGAATGATCTAGAAAATGAGGCAGAAGCTTCATGGCCATCATGACCTAGCCTCAGAAGTAACTCGGAATATCTTCTGCCAGACCTTCTCGGTTGAAGCATTCAGAAGACCATCCAGATTCTAGGCAAGGATCATATATACCCATCCCTCAAATAACACATAGCCCAGTCTTTAAACCACCCACCATGCTCTTGGAAAACAGTATGCAAAGTTATTCCTTCTTTCTTAAATGTCATGTTTTATTGTATCATCAGTATCGTGCAGGCTTTGCACTAGCTGTGGCTCCTGGGCTCACTGGGATAACCTAAGGAGGATAAAGAACTATTTGCCTCATAAAGTCTTGGGTAGTTTCACTGATCATGCAGGACCCTCTGTAAATATAGCTGTAGGCAGTGTGACATTTCAACCCTATATGTAAAACACTATTTTTACAAATGGTGATACTTAAGCTGTGTTTCCATGTTGCATCACCTTTTAAAATCTCTTCCAAGGTTAGCTCCTCACATCCCCCAAATGGTGCACATCCCACAGTACAGAGCAGGGTCATCAGTAGATGAGGTGGGTGGGGTGACCCAAGAAAAGCAACCCCAATCATTGATTAAAAGGCTTCTGTCCAAGGGAGGCTTGTGACATCATAATAACCTACAGGGGACTCCTTGTAACCTACAGAAGACTCCTTGTAACCAACAGTATTAGAAAAATAAAATCCACAGACAGATTCCCAGTATATCTGGGAATTCCTGCTGAGGGCATCCCTCAGATTCAGTTATGTCCTTCACAATGTCTAGCAGCCACACATTAGAGATTCAAATGAACATAAGCTTCTATGAACCCACACATTAAATAAAGGGTCAGGAAAGAATCCCAGGACTAACTATCTAGCTCTGTTTGCATCACAAATGGAGCCGCTAAGAGTGCTCTAAAATAAAAGAGGCTGTGGATTATCACCATGTGGAACCGCCAATAGATAACAAAATGTAGGCTGTTCAAAGACTGTCCGCCAGGAAAAGGGGGTGAGTATAAAGGCCAAAGCAGTTTGGAATATCTGCTGACTTTGGATTTGTTCTTATTAAAGAACGCTCTTAATGCTATTACTGATCCCAGGTTTAATTTAATATCCTCTCTTTAAGCCCTTCTAACATGGCCATTATGAAATTTTGATTGATTACCTTTTGATCTTACCTTTACTTCTAAAATCTGGTTATCTTCATATCACAATCATGGCCACTGCCTAAATACAGTGATCAAAATTCAAACTTCCTCAAGGTTATGTAGCATATATGGAATTACAAGTCAACCCCAAACTATCAAAATTTTCAAGAGCACAACCAACAGCTTCATCTGACTGAACCCACTGCCCCCCATTTCCTCAATCTGTTGCAATGAATGCCCTTAAACTTTTTATTTTCTTCCCACCTCCCCTTACTCTCCCTTCTCAGAACCCCTCTACACCATGTCTGGAGGAGGCTAGACAGCACCAGAACCGGATAGAGAATAGCTGGAGTCCAGGAGATCTCAGCCAGAGATGCTCAGGAAGCACTTGGAAGTGAGTTGGCAGAGCCAGACATGGTGGAGAAGGAAAAAATAAAAATAAAAACTAAAACAGAATAGCTCTGTGCTAGGATAATGTTTTGTTTATCATGTTTTTCCTCCAAGGAGTGCAAATACCTTGCCCAAAAGAACATACTGCCATTCCTGATAAATTGCCAGAAATACTCTCTGCAAGACTCAGAAACCAAGGTCTCTATTTGTTTCTACGGAAACCTCAGCTTGACACGAGGTACCTCATCGTACAGCAATCTACAGACACTAACAAGACCTGACTCATGAATTAGGAGAGAGTGAGAAAAAAGAGAAAGGCTTGTTAGAACTACAAAGAGAAATTAGAAATATAACTTTCTATTCCTAGGCCCTAAAAAGGCACATTGCCTGGCACATGGCAAGTATGGAGTTCCCGGTCATGGAGTGAATGATTTCTCTTCCTCACCTCAGTACCAACACATCTATCATGTCTGCGGAAGCATTCACTCTTCCTGGCTAGAATCCAGGCTCCTCCCTCCGTCCTTCCACAGAGAGACATCCCACCTCTGACACCTAGCAGGCCACGCCCACCTCCAACAGAACACCAAACAGGAAGCAAGAGGCTTGGTGAATGCTCCTTGTGATAGTCTTCTGCAGAGTCGACCAGAGCCAGTCTTGCCTAACTGTTCATAGGTGCTGCTGCTCTGTGTGCAGGTGCTTTCCCCATTGCTTTTACCTCTTCAGCTACTGTCTCCCTCTTCCTGGGACAGCCACCTCTGCTCAAGGTCCTTGTTGCCTTCCTTGAGGTTCCATCATCAAGAATGGCCTTCGTCACACCCCTCTGCCCTGGGTCACTGCTCCAGGATCCCAGACACCTCCAGCATTAGCAACATTACTTCTCCCCATCCTAGTGGGCTGCAGCTACCTGCTTCACACCCAGCCTCACACTGATCCTGAGTGTGCACTCACCCACTATCCTTAAGCAAGAGAATTTGTTCCAACACAAGCTGGACCATTTTCCTTCCTTACCTGTCTGAGGCTGCTTTAACTCCTGCCCCCACGCCTAGACTAATTCCCCACATCCCACATTAAAGACTAATTCCTTATTTACACTCCACCAAACACCTGTCAGTATAGTGAAAAGGCATCAGAGTTAACCTACAATGAGAAGAACCCTCTTTGCAAAGAAACACAATGATGGAGCCTCCAGGGCAAGGGCTCAGTGAACAAACTCGGGGTAACTGAGGAGGTTTGAACCCTGGATTTGACCATGCTGGGTAGGGAAGGTTGGTGAAAAGAGATTTTGATGCAAAATTTGAATGCCAGCCTCTATCTTGATTGTAAAGTCCTCAATACATCAAAATCAGCTTTTTCAGGACTTAAAACAGTGCTTCTGGAGGCTTAATGTGCATCAGAATTACCTGAAGAGCTTGTTAAAACACAGGTTACTGGGTCCCACCTCCAGGGTTTCTGATTGAATTTATCTAGGGTAGGGGCTGAGAATTTCATCTCTAAGAAGTTTCCACAGGATTATACTCTGAGCACCACCCAGCAGGGAGTCTTGGCTTTGGAGAAAGAGGCCTTGCTCTTTGGATAAAGGAGAGTCTGTAGGTTAGAAGGAGGAAAGAATGTAGAGCCCACGAGGAAAGAAAGCAAGGTACACTCAAACTCTTCTGGGGGAGAAAAAGACATCCGTCTTTCACAGCCTCTTCCATGGGTGAAAAGGAATGGAGTAAAGTAGTTGGCATGAATGCCCCCTCACTCTTCTCCTCCCAGAAAGCATCCTAGAAGTCCTGGGAACCTAACAATTGGAGCAAAGTCCTTGGCTATCCTCAGGGCCCAAAGCAGAAATCATGGCTTAATAGCTTCTCATGGAGGGCATGGTGCCCCCAGCCCAGTGAAATGCATACCTTATGTTGGTTCCAAGCACCGTTGAGTTGAGGCTCAGATGCTGTGTTTTGTGTGAGTCACTTTCTCACAACACAAAGCATTCTCTTTAATGCTGGGATTCCATTAGGCTGCTCCTTTTCTTCCTCTAAGGGGAGAGGTGTCTCTTGGATGATCAGGAACTTTAAAATGCAGCCCTTGGGGCTCCTGGGTAGCTCAATGGTAAAAGCCTCTGCCTTCAGCTCAGGTCATGATCTCAGGGTCCTGGAATCGAGCCCCGCACCGGGCTCTCTGCTCAGTGGGGAGCCTGCTTCCCCCTCTCTCTCTGCCTGCCTCTCTGCCAACATGTGATCTCTGTCTGTCAAATAAATAAATAAAATCTTTTTTAAAAAATGCAGCCCTAAATATGGCCTGTCCCCAAGTCCTCTTGTGCTGTTAAGGACACAGAATCTGACAATAGGGGCATGGGTCTGTGGTGTGGTAGCCATGATAATGGACTCTGATGCTCAGGGAAATATTAGGTGTAGTGAAAACAAGGCTGGTGGTTTTACAGAATTTGAGTTGTACTGCTAAGGGGATAATGGTACAAATGCATAAATTACAAAATGCAGGATAACAGTGAAAGTTTGTGTTCAATGAAGTAAAAATCAACCAATAAAAATGGAAACACCACCTTTTTTTTATTTTAATCATTTTTTTAATTTATTTTCAGCATAACAGTATTGATTGTTTTTGTACCACCCCCAGTGCTCCATGCAATCTGTGCCCTCTCTAATACCCACCACCTGGTTCGCCCAACCTCCCACCCCTCCACCTCTTCAAACCCTTCAAATTGTTTTTCAGAGTCCATAGTCTCTCATTGTTCACCTCCCCTTCCAATCTCCCCCAACAGCCTTCTCCTAACTCCCCATGTCCTCCATGCTATTTGTTATACTCCACAAATAAGTGAAACCATACGATAATTGACTCTCTCTGCTTGACTTATTTCACTCAGCATAATCTCTTCCAGTCCCATCCATGAAACACCACCTTCTATTACCCATTCTCAAAGTATTAGGAGCTCATATTACTCTCATGTGTTTTCTTTAATTATTTGAAAGATAACATGAGATGAGTCCAGTTTCCTTTGGTGCTTTTTCACTAAGCATCTGCAAGATACTGTGCCAGATGCTAAGGACCTTCAGAGGGAAGCAGCTGGTTCCTGCCCTCAAGCTGCTCACTGTCTGCTACCTAGACAGGACTGTGCCTCTAGCCTCAGGACTGCTAGGGAGGAATGCTGTGCTACCACCAAGCACACGCGCAGTGGAATCAGAAACACCAGGTGTTAACTCTGAATCTATAGCTCACTGGCCACGTGACTCTGAATGATTTGATCGATGTCACTAAATCTCAATTTCCCCACCTTTAAAATAGGGATAATAATTCCTCCCTAACAGGCTGTTAAAGAATCGATCAGAAAATGCTTGTGCAGCACCAAACACCAGACATGACACAGAGCAAGTGAATAAGAGGCATTTTCTTTCTTGGCTCCTGTCTTCGACACTGCCTGCCTGAAACTGACATCAAAAAGAAGGAAGCTGGCAGATGCAAGCCCCAGTCCCCATCTACCAGTATCCTGAAAGCTTAATTGGGTGGAAAAGTAAGAGGGCTTAAGGGTTTCACTACCAAGTCATGCTGGATGTTGACACGATTCTAATCTGCACCTGTTTAGAGACTTGTGTCCCGTTGGTTCCTTGTTCAGCTGAGTCCTTTTTTTTTTTTTTTTTAAGACTTTATTTATTTATTTGACAGATCACAAGTAGGCAGAGAGGCAGGCAGAGAGAGAGGGGAGGAAGCAGACTCCCTGCTGAGCAGAGAGCCCGATGCGGGGCTCGATCCCAGGACCCTGAGATCATGACCTGAGCCGAAGGCAGAGGCTTAACACACTGAGCCACCCAGGCACCCCCTGAGTCCCTGTCTTATCCCAGTCTCCTCCCTATGTCTGAGATCCCATCTCAATTTTCTACTTGGTCACCTGTGGCGTGCAAAAGTACTGACATGGCTGGTTCTTTTGTTTTTCTCTCTTTTTTTAAGATTTTATTTATTTATGTGACAGAGAGAGACACAGCGAGAGAGGGAACACAAGCAGGGGGAGAGGGAGAAGGGAGAAACAGGGTTCCCATTGAGCAGGGAGCCCAATGCAGGGCTCCATCCCAGAATCCTGGGATTATGACCTGAGCTGAAGGCAGACGTTTAACGACTGAGCCACCCAGGTGCCCCTTCTCTTCTTTTTTTCACATGAGTCCTGCCTCCGTGGCCCCAGTAATGAGTTTTGATTCGCTGACTCACGTGTGACTTATCAATTAATTTGCCTCCTAATCTAAATGGACATATTCTCAGACATTGGGAACCACCTGTTCTAGCTCAGCCTTAGAATTAAACAAGACTGGAGAGCTCTTGGCTCTGGATCAGATGAAGAAGTTCAGGTGATGGGGCATGTGGATGAGCTGTAGGTAGACCAGAGCCTCTTGTTTAAGAATTAAACGAGTTCCTTTGGGTCTTGGCCCTAATCCCCACTCCAGAGAGCCTGATGTTTTCACTAGGAACCTACCTTCTCTAGCATAACTGGTCTATGCTGCCAAGGGTACCCTGAAGTTAAAAACAGAGATATCCTGTATACTGTAAGTTTTAGGCTTTGATGGTAGACTTTGATAGCACCAAAGTGTCCAGACTCCCCCCAAACATGCACCGTTCATAGAATGTGAACTTAATGAGAAAGATTTAGTTTAAGTTGAGGTCAATTGCCTGTGAAAGTAGCAGGAACCATCCTATCTGGGCATGAGAGCTCAGTTTAAATTTCTCCCACACAAAGCCAGGAGGTCCAGGTCCAAAGAAGAGTGGAGGTGGCCCTGGAAAAGTCTTCTCAAAAACATGAACCACTGAAAATGAGATTTCTTTTTTATTAATTCTATGAAGAGACCTATCAGCTCTTTGGAGATTCAAATGTCAAGGAGCAAGGTAGAGGTGAGGAAATCCATCAGCAGACCATTGCAAAACTCCAGAAAAAAGATGGTAGATCAGTCTATAGGGCACAAGCAGAGGTAAGGTAAAGCCACAGGAAATGTCGCTGCACTGATGATATAGCCAACAAAACTTGCTGTTGAGTTGGCTTTATTAGCAAGGAGAGGATTCAGTGAGATCAAGGATTTGGTCTGAGGGCTTTAAAGAAAGTGACTGTTTTTTCATTGAGATGAGGAAGTTTGAGGGAGAAGCATCTATGGAAGAAAATAGGAGCTAAGGTTTGAAAATATTAATTAGGAGTTACATGTTAAGTATCCAAACAGAGATGTGCAAAAGGCAGCTGGATACAATGATCAAATCTGGAAGAGAGGTCAGAATTGGAGACGCAGATACCTGAGCTGTCAGGCTGCAGAGAACATTTAAAGGCACTGGATTGGACGAGATGACAGTGCATGAATCTGAAGAGTAGCAACAGGGTCTCAAAGAACACGTCTCTATTCACAGCACTTCTGACACTAAATATGTTGGTTTTCCACACAAAGCAGTTCTCTAACTCTCTGCACACACCCCCGGCTGTCCTACAATTTAATTCACTTCTGACCCTGACCACCTGGAGTTCATGCAAACCTCACAGATTAAGGGTTCAGTGCCACAAACCTGTCTCCCACTTCCTAGGCTACTCACACATATTGGGCACCAACACTTCTGTCCAACTTGGTTATTAACTGAAGGTTCTCAGAATGCCCTCCTCAGATTTAATAATTTGCTATAATAGCACACAGAACCCAGGACAACACTTCACTTACCTGTGCCAGTTTGTTACAAAGGATACAAATGAATAGACCAATGAAAAGGTATATATAGGGTGAGATCTAGAAGGGCCCCCAGCACAGGGGATTCTGTCCCCTTGAAGATGGATATGCCACTCTCCCAGCACATGGCGGCATTCACCAAGTCAGAAGCTCTCCAAGCTCGAGTTTAGGATTTTTTATGGAGGCATGATGACCTCCTTATTAACCCAATCTCCAGCCCAACCCCTCAACTGGAGGTTGGAGGTGGGTTAACAAGTTTTAAGCTTCTAATCATGGCTTGGCGTTTCTCATAACCAGCTCCCATTCTGAAGCTATGAAGAGCCCATCCAGAGTTGCCTCATTGGGATAAAGATGCTCCCATCACCCAGGAAACTCCAAGAGATTTAGAAGCTTTGTGTAAGATCCTCCTAAAATATTTATTGCTCAAGAAATTACAAGGGTTTTAGAAGCTCTGGATCAACTTTCAGGAGCTCTGTATTCCTTGGGCAGAGGCAAAAAATATATAAATATACACATATGTAATATATATATACATGGGGGGTGTGTGTGTGTGTATGTGTCTGTAGTGTATATGTATATACACTATGTCACAGAGTCAAATGACTGAGCCAAAGAGTATGCCAACATTTTGAGGCCTGAAAAAATGGAGCCCTTATGTGCTAAAATTGGTACAAAGTGCTGAGTATCAAGGACAGAGATATTAGAGCTCCTCAAATCACAGAACAGACATGCCTCTGGATAATCAGACACGAGAATCCTACTGATGAAGTACAAGACCAGATAATCTAGCAAGAGTGTTTGTTTAGAGATGTCTAAGACACAAAGTCATGTACAGTTATTACTAGTGGTAAGAGAATACAGAATCACAAGGGTCTAAACCAAGGATTCTTAAGCTCCTTGGTCTCAGGACCCCGTTGAATTCTTCACATTTATTGTGGTTTTGATGAGGAGGGTCCCAGCTATCATTGTGTAATGTATTAGAAATTAAAAATAAAAACATAAGCAAAAACTAAAAACATAAGTATCAGAACAACAGATGTCATCACTTACCATGTAATGTCTGGAAAACACTATAAGCCTGTGAAAGAATAAATGTGAAAAAGGGAAGTAACATCTTTGGGTTGTTCTAAAAATGTGAAAATGTCTGTGATCCTGTGGACTCCAAAAAAGGTCTTAGAAAGCCTTGGGGATCCCCACGTTGCAAACCATGCATCTCAAACAGCAGAAATTGGGTGAGAGATATTTAAGAAATAGGCCAGAAATAATGTGGCTGATGAACTGTGAGGCTGGTAAGGGTAAGTTAGGGGTCTCACATGACACCCTGGTTGGGTCTGGAGACTATATGTAAATGTTGTCTGTCACTGAGACAGGGCAGTGGTTTCCAAATGTGTGCTGTGACGTTCTTAGAAGGCAGATAATTCAATCAAATAAGTGGCAACCAGCACTTGTTTAAATGAAATAGACTGAGTATAAAATGTCATTAATTGTCTTATATACATGCATACATATGTATATGAATACTAAGTTGTGAAACATAGCCCTTAATGTGAATGAAGTTTGAGAATTCTTGAGATAGGGAATACTGGAAGAAACAGCCTCCTGACTGGGGTCCTTGCCTCTAGTCTTGCCCTCTATTCCATAATGACTTTTCAAACTGCCAATCTAGACATGACAATCCTTTATATGAAGTTTTCCCAATCCCCCTCTCCCACACTTAAGACAAAATCCAAACAGCCTAGTATTCTCCCACAAATGCCTTATTCTCAAGTCAAAATAAAACAAAACAAAACAAAACAAATCTTTCCAAATCTTTGGTGACTGTGGCCATTGCCATTATGAACGTGCCCTCCATAATATCCACCACCAGGCTCACCCAACCCCCCACCCTCCGCCCCTTCAAAATCTTCAGATTGTTTTTCAGAGTCCACAGTCTCTCATGATGCCCTTCAATGGATGAATGGATAAGGAAGATGTGGTTCATATACACTATGGAGTATTATGCCTCCATCAGAAAGGATGAATACCCAACTTTTGTAGCAACATGGATGGGACTGGAAGAGATTATGCTGAGTGAAATAAGTCAAGCAGAGAGAGTCAATTATCATATGGTTTCATTTATTTGTGGAGCATAACAAATAACACGGAGGACATGGGGAGATGGAGAGGAGATGGGAGTTGAGGGTAACTGGAGGGGGAGATGAACCATGAGAGACTATGGACTCTGAAAAACAACCTGAGGGTTTTGAAGGGGCAGGGGGTGGGAGGTTGGGGGAGCCAGGTGGTGGGTATTATGGAGGGCACGCATTGCATGGAGCACTGGGTGTGGTGCAAAAACAATGAATTCTGTTATGCTGAAAAGAAATAAAAAACAAACAAATCTTTCAAATCCCAAAATATGTCTTGATTTCTCTGGGGTCCATACTGGACCAAATCCTATTATGCCATCTCCTCTGCCTAGAACTTTGAACATTTAGACCCATCTTGTGTTCCAGAATCCAGCTCTCTCAGGCATGATGAAACATGACCAAATCCTCATCAAACTTTCCTCTTCCCAGGCACACAGGAAAATGTTTCCAGGCTCTTTCGGATCTAGGTGGAGCATGTGACCAAGTCTGGCCACCAGAGCATAGGTAGAAAGTGATGTATGTCACTTCTAGGCCAAGTGCCCAAACTATTCTGTGCCATCCGCCATGTTTCCTCTCTTCCTTCTTCAAATCTCAGATGGAGAGAACCTCTGGACTTTAGCAGATGTCGTAATTGGTATAATGAGAACATCCTTAATCCCTAGATTTTATATGAGTCCAAAATAAAGTTTTATAGTTTTAAAATACTAAGATCGAGGGCTATGTGTTTTAACTACCCTGACTCATATACTGGTTTGACCCTTTAACAGTTACCAAATTTTCTTGTAATTTTCCAGGAATGAAATGGGGAAATAGATATCCCTCTTTGTCTTAAATTCTGGTTACAGTCTACACTGTTTCCAGTCTCTTTGAACCTGTCCATAGTCACCAATAGCCCCAGAAAACTGGAAATGGAGCAACGGAAGCTTCAGTTCCACCAGGGCTGGAGATGACAATGGAGCAAACTGCTCATTGTTGTATCATGCAGGGCACTCATCCTAGTTCACAGACTCATAGGAAACAAACATAGCTCATGACAGGCCTTGTAGCCCATGTCAAGAACTTGGAATTTGACATTGAATGAAATGGGGAGCCATTTAGGATTTTCAGCACCAAAATGGCATTATATGACTTAACATTTTAAAGATGTACCCAGGCTGCTGTGTTGAGAATAGACTGTGTGGTGTGGAAGAGTAAAGCAGGGAGACCAGTATGGAAGGCATTGGGTAACTCACAAAGAGATTTTAATGGGGATTTGGTCCAGAGAGTTACCAGTGCAGATGGTAAGAAGTGTCTGGATTCTGGAACTATTTGGAAGACGAAGCCAAATTTAATTTCTGTTGTGATTCACCTAAATGTCAAATCTTACTTCCTCTCTTCATCTAGCCTTCTGCCCAAATATAATAGCCTCAGAGCATTCCCCAAACACTCTATCTGAAATAGCCCTCTCATGCCTGCTCACTCTCCATATTGAGTACCTGAGATCCCATTTGTAATGTATTTCATTGATCTATTAATTGTTCATCTCTCCAAATAAAATGTTATTTTCTTTAGGACATGGACCGGTCTGCATCCTCATGTATACCCAAGAGTGCTAACCCATAGCTGACACTCAAATATTTGTCAAATGTGTAAGTAAACTCATTCAATCAATCTTGTTGGAGCTACAGCTCTTGCTCCTAACATATCAAGCAACAAATACAAGGGCCTCTTCTATAGAAAATTGGCTGTGATGCAGATCCATCTCAGTGGTAAAAGAAAGGGATGACCTGGCCTAAAGCCTGGCCCCAATTTGCTCTATGTGCCTAGAGCCAGAATCTCACCAACAGACTCAGTCTCTCCCTATTTCTCATATATTTTCTTTTCCTCATTCATCTTGCTCAAAACATCAAACAGATTTCCAGTTTTGAGATATGACCTAGAAACTTCAGGATTGGAAACCACTTTGTAGTACTATTACATAGGTCTTTTCATCGTCAGCCAAGCATCTTAGAAATATTTGCCACTATCATCAGTGGTATGGAAAATTAGCAAAAGCCTTTTACTCTAACCAAACACACCCCAGAATTCTGGATACTGTGGCTTTCATGGCAGAGAATTCCTGATTTATGAATGAATGATATGTTCTGGTACTCAACAGGACCATGGCTGTTGGCCTCACTGGCAACAGTTTTACTGAGAGTTGCAAGAGACACCCTAGGAAGTAAGAGACATGTGGATCCACTCACAACTGGGAAGCCAATAGTGGAATCTCCTTTATCTGTCATTCTTTTTTTTTTTTTTTTAAAGATTTTATTTTTATTTATTGGACAGAGAGAGAGATCACAAGTAGGCAGAGAAGAGGCAGGCAGAGAGAGAGGAGGAAGCAGGCTCCCCGCTGAGCAGAGAGCCCGATGCGGGGCTCGATCCCAGCACCCTGGGATCATGACCTGAGCCGAAGGCAGAGGCTTAACCCACTGAGCCACCCAGGCGCCCCTTTATCTGTCATTCTTGTTCATTGTGTGTCACCACATCAGTCTCAACAAAAATCATCCTTTTCTGAGAATTATTGATGTTGAATTGACTGCTGAGCTGAGAGCCACAGAGATGACATCAGAGAGGAGCTAGGGAAGAAATGACTGCTTTTGTCATTCGCAGCTGGTGACTGAGGCAGTTTGAGCCACTAAGACCCTTGAAATGAACAATGCAGGTCATTAACAACCAACCTTGCCCTAAGGATCTGTCTGCCCCCCCACCCAATTTCCTGCTTTCTGTCCTGCTCCTACAGACATAACCTCTTAGAGACTACTTACATCAGAAGCAGGAGTATTTCTTGAGGACTTACTAAATGCCAGGTACTGATGTCATTTCTCTTATGCTTTTTAGTCCTATAAAACTCTTAGACTAACAATGAGAGAAAGACAATTATCATATGATCTCACTGATACGAGGAATTTGAGATACAAGACAGAGGATCATAGGGGAGGGGAGGGGAAAAATGAAACAAGATGAAACCAAAGAGGGACAAAACGGTAAGAGACTCTTAATTTCAGGAAACAAACTGAGGGTTGCTAGAAAGGGAGGAGGGTTGGAGGGATGGGGCGGCTGGGTGGACATTGGGAAGGGTATGTGCTATGATGAGTGCTGTGAATTGTGTAAGACTGATGAATCACAGACCTGTACCCCTTAAACAAATAATACATTATATGTTAATCTTAAAAAGTAATAAAAAAATATTTAAAAAACCTCATATGCTAAGACTTTATTATCCCAATTCCATACATAAAGAAAGAAAGTTGCCCAGCCATAGAAGTAAGTAATAGAGCAGTACTGGATTGTTACTATCTAAAAGACCAGGATTTCAATAACTGTTCTAACTTACCTTCACCTTAATTATTCTTATAAACTAGTCCTCCATTCTGGCACAGTATCCCCTCTCAAGGCCAGGCCAAATTCCCAGCATTCCAATCATCTCACTGCTCTCCTCTTCCTTAGGAAGAAACCTTCAGACTTTTTACCCTTAACCTCTAATAACAGCAGATTCCCGAGGCCCTTAAGATCTTTGTAATGAAAAACAAAGCCTCTCCCCTCTTCAGAATCATTTTTAACTGTATAATCCAGGATTGTTGGCTACAGACACTATGTTATACAGCAGATTTTCAGAATTTATTCACTCTGGACAACTGAAACTTTATGCCTGTTGGACAACAACTCCGCATGTCCCACTTCTCATTCTTACCTACAATAATGTAAAGAGAGTGTGGGAGGAATGGGGAGAGGGCAGGAGAAAACTTTTGGAGGTGACAGGTATGTTTATTATCTTGACTGTAGTGATGTTTACACAGGTTGATGCACATATCTGAATTCCTCCAATTGTACACATTAAAAATGGAGAGTTTTGTACATCATACATACTTAAATAAATCTGGTTTTTTTTTTGAAAAGACATTATAACTGTAATTTTTTTTTTTTTCAAAAAGGGGAAAAACAAAGAATCTCACTTTGACTGACAGGGAGGAGATCTGGCCAGAGGGATCACGGGCCTGCCTCCCCACCAAAAGGACTGAGAGAAGTGAGGGAAGGATAGAAGCTTCCAGGATTCAGGAAAGCAGGAGTTCCCACTACTGCTGCTGCTGCAGCTGCCAGAGCCTAGCTTGTCATGTGCATCCCCCTGAGGTTTCCCAAATGGCCTCATTCCAGGTGTACTTGATTTTGCACACCAGAGCAGATAAAGCCAAAGGCAGTGTTTAAAAAGAATTAGTTTTGTTATGGTATTGCTTTATTTTTTTAATTAAAAAAGGCAATCTAAGATGAAAGAAAATGCTTGCAAGCCACCTGTAATCCAACCCACTCTAACAAAACCATTTTCCTCTACCCTCCTTTAGACATATTTTGCGTGGTTGTGATTGCAGTGAACTCAGGATGTTCAGTCTTTATTTTACTGATGATCCCATCATAAACTTGTTTTTCAGTTTCAGAGTCCTCAAAATGTCACCTTTGTGGTTTTATAGAATGGCATTAAGTCAGGACAATATAATTTTTAAACAATCTTCCAGATGTGGGGTACTTAAGTTGATTCTCTTTAAAAATTTTTTCTATAAAATTTTTTTTCTATAATTATGGTTTATACAGCAGAATGCTTGCAACATGCTGGACATTTTCCAAGTGTTCCACATTTGTTAACTCATTTGATCCTCACAACAGCCTACAATTTATTCTACAATACTTATTGCCCACAAACGACATGGAGGCACAGGGAAGTCACATTACTTGCCCAAGGTCACTAGGTAGTTGAGTGGGGAAAGCTCACTCATGAGTCCAAGGGCTTCCCATTCCTCAGTGTAAGCACCAAACTGCCACCCACCTGTCTTTGCTGCAAAGAATCTATCTGTGCAAATATAGAGGCTTTTCCTGGCAAATATTTTCTTAAAATAAATTCATAGGGTCAGAAATTATTGGGTCAAGAAATATGAATACATTTATGGCTCTTACTAAATAGTTCTTCAATGCTATTCAAAAGAGTTCTTTCCACTTCAAACTCCACCAGCAATGAATGATCACGCCAGTAGGACCATACACTGGACAATTTCAAATTCTATTATAAATTTTCATTTTGCTTCTTTAATAGCTGCATAATGATTTCTATAGGTATTTTACTTTAGCAATTCTTTGAATACTAAGAATGCTAGGCACTTTCCAATCACTTCTGTCCCAATTGTGTATGTACTTTTGTTTGTTCATATCCCTTTCATATTAAACCATTATCTTCTTCAGAATACTTGTGCATTTGAAAAAGAAGCTCTTAAACCCTTTATCTTTTTTCCTTAATCTGTCATATTTGATATAAACATTTTCTAAGTAGATAGTCCTTTTTCTCTCAATTTTATTGTGTTCCATTATACAGGGGTATTTTAAAAAAGAATTTATGTGTATATTAGATTCTGTTGCTCTATTAATTCTGAAATGAGATAACATGGCAACTCAGCAGCAAAGTGGCTTTTGATAGTCAAGATTCTTATTACAAAATAGAGATAATATTGTATATTCCATAAGATAGCAACCAGGAAAAAAATGAAATTAAATTCTTGAAACCACCAGTGTAAATCCATCTTATTTTCTATTACTGCAAATAGATTTGGGAGGAGCAGTAAGTTTCACATCTTATTGATGGTGGTTGGAGGAAAAAAAATTCTCTTGAGATTCGTCTACTGTTTATTATGCCACTCTTCTATTTTTCAGTATAATAATAATAGTTGTTGATTGCTTTAGATTTTCTAGGTACTCATGTCACCAGCAAATCATCAGTTAGCTTAGTTTATTTCCACATTTATGTCTCATTTCTTTTTCATGTCTTATTACAATACTTTTCAAAACAATATTAGCCACTACTGGGAACTGTGAGCATCCAAGCACTTAGAAATTTTCTGTCCTTCGTGGAAGGGTTGTGGAATGGTATTTTGAGATATTGCCTTCCAACAGCTGTTTCCACTTCCTGTACTTTCCACCCCTTCAGCTGGAAGCAGCATTGCTTTGTTGAGGAAACTACCATACCATAAAAACAGTTAAGAGCTATCTGGGTTTCAAAAGCCGAGTTTTGAGGATCTCAGTCCAATGTTTACATCATAAAAAAAATATGTGGAACATTGATAGAGTCTCACCATCAAACTAGATTGATTCTCCAATCAGGAGAAAGGAAAGAAACACATCTGGCCCTTAAAAGGTGGTGATCCTTAAAGAGGGGAGTGACAGAAACTCAAAATTGGATGGCAAAATCCAAGAGCAAATTACTGAGTAGAGACAAGGGTACCCACATAAGCCTTAAATTTATCTGACTGGAGCCAACTGTTCTTTCTCCCAAACTCAGCACAGCCTGATTCCTGTTTGATGTTGGTCTACATGCTTCCAAGGTACCCTTCCGCAGCCTCGGGTACTGTGGAAAGAAACTTCTCCTCAATATCGGGACTTTGACATTGGGCAAATTCAGGGACAGAAGAATAAGAAACACAAACATTAAGGTCTTCAGTCGTTTAAGTCAGAAGTGTGAGGGGCTAAGTTCTCCTGACTCAGGGTTAGTGAAAGAAGTGATCAGTCCAAGGGTGAGGTCAATCATCAGCTCTGTGCTCCTTTTCCCAGACTTATAACCATCATCTGGAGAAAAGTTCTATATTCCCCAAAGAGGATTTTTATAGAGCATTTTTAGATCCTTTGGAATTTACAAACTCTTCTCAAGTGATTTTATAGAACATTCACTAGAATTATAATTGTATTTATTTTTTAAAAACTCCAGTCATGTGCTGGAACAAGGTTAGGTTCTAGGAGGAGGTGAAGAAGAACATGCACTTTGGTGCTCCGTCACACCTAGGCAATGTTTGGTTGTTACCCGCTACACCAACAGCCACGCTATTAGGGCCATACACCCTCCTCTCATGGGTACAAAGAAGTAGGGTCTACAGGAGGGAATGGGACCTCAGGTACAGATTGAGGCGCCTGGCTTCATTGGAATTCCTCCCACAATAGTCCCCAAACAAGCTCCCTTTACTGCCTGAGGTATTCAGGAGCTATGGGTGGTATAGAATTAAACAGTGAATAACTTTATTTACTATTCCTTGCCCATGGCCCTCACAGAGGGTTGGAATGGCTCCTCAGCTCACCGGGCCTCAGAGGTGCCTGTGGGTCTGGACTATGGGCTAGTCTGTGGTTTGGGGTTTGTTCTGCTTTTATTGTGAGCAGAACTTCCAACAATTCCTGTGCCCCGGGTGGTTACTATTGATTTGGCTGGCTTCAAAACTACAGACAGAGGCAGCAGAGTGAATGCAAGCACAGTGGCATACTAATGCCGGGGCTGGGATACTTCCGTCTTGAGGAATTGTATTTTTTGAGTGCAGACCTGGCAGGCTCCCAATTAAGTATTTGATGACAATTAGAAGATTCATTTGTAAGATTTCAGAGGTTTCAGGGTCCTTTCCATCACTGGGTTTCCCTTTGTTGTGGTCAAGTGGTAATTACTGAGCTCTGTTTCAATGCCCTGCGGGGCAGCCCTCTCCCCCCAGCCTGGGCTCTCTTCTGACTTCCAGGGTCATTCTTCCATTTTGCAACTGCAAAATTGTGTATTTTCTTCACTGTATAACTTTTCCCCCAAAATACACCCATGAAGAGAAGGAAAGCCCCAATGTCCTCTTACTTCCTCCATGCCACAGCCTCTCATTTCTCTGAGATTTTCACGGTGCTCTCCCCGCAGTCTGTATGCGCTCCACATCCTGCCCATCTGAGCATTCTCAGATGGCCTGGGTCATTCACCTGCTTGTGAGGTCACCACTGGTGCTGTCCAGATAACTTGTTCTGAGAACCTTCTGTAACACCTGTAAATCCCTTCCTCACAACCATTACAACACGCAAGTGCCATTGTTTTAAATGTACAAACACCTTCAGCACTAGGAGTCACCAGGAAGACATAATAAGAATTATTAATCCTAGATTGTTCTTACACGGTAAGCAGAAGAAGTCCTTGTTCAGTCAAAACATTGTCATATGTCGGGGCACCTGGGTAGCTCAGTCAGTTTACTGGCTCCCTTCAGCTCAGGTCATGATTCCCTGCATCCTGGCATCAAGTCCCGCAACAGGCTCCCTGCTCAGTGGGGAGTCTGCTTCTCCCTCTACCTCAGCGGATCTCCTGCTTCAGCTCTCTTGTTCATGCTCTCTCTCTTTCAAATAAATAAATAAAATATTTTTAAAATAAATTTTAAATATTTTTAAAATAAAATAAAATAAAATAAAATAAAAAATCATATGCCAAAATATGAATTTCAGAACCAGAAAGACCTGACATTGGCCAGGTACCTAACTCTCTCCATCCACATTGTGTCATAGACCCTCCAATTCTGAAATTCATATATTCTGGAGTAATTATCCTAATTGCCCAATGTCTAAAATATCTGGAACTAAAGATACTGTCAAACTAAGACCTGGTATCTAAATAACAAAATGGCAGGACATGCAAAATGATGCCGGAAGTGCAGCCAAGAAGTGATGTACCCTCTTCCTGAGGATTAATGCCTTTTAAACAGAATGGAAGAACTATTTTTAAAATCTTTTTTACAATAGCAAACGTCATGCAGAACCTACTCGGATACTACAAAAAATTATTACAAGAAGAACATCTAGAAAAATATTTTCTTCCAAACTTTTTTTTATGATAGCTATGACATTTACTTTCATAAAGCTATGACCCCCATGTCCTTATCACTCATGTACTCAATTCCTTCTAGTCCATTCTATTCTCATCTATTTAATTCTTTAGGGGAATATTGGTTGTGAGTCCAGCCAAATGAAGTCTATACATGAATTGTGCCAATATGAGTTTCCTGATTTTGATGATGTACTATGGTAATAGAAGAAGTTATCTTTGGGAGAAGCTGGGTGAAGGGTACGTGAGAATCTTTTGTAGCACTTTTGCAATGTATTGTTTGTCTTAAGTGAGTTTTAAAGAAGACTTAAAAATACATGGGTTGTGAACATAGAATTGGCTTTTTAACCCATTAATGAGTTCTATAATGAGCATAAGCATTGGTCCTCCAAGATAGTTTATACAAAATAAATCTATTTATTCCTCATATTCAGGACTAACCAGTTTCATGAAATTGCATAAACAATAAAAATAAAAGAAATTATAAATACCTTAGGATGAGAAATGTGGAAAATTACATGGAAAAAACTATGAAACATTATACAAATTTTCAAAAATTCTCAAGAGAGGGAAGTTTAGTATATACTAAATAACTTTTAATTGTTTGGTTAATGCAAGGACTTATTTTTGTTCTTACCATAAAACCCACCAGTTTTGAGGGGAACTTGATGAAATGATCCCAAAGTTCACCAAGGCAAATAAAGCAAAGATGAAGCCTAATGAAGTTCTCTAAAAAGAGTAGTGAATCAGAAGAGGCAGTGATGTGCTAAAGCTACATGTATCAGCTTGCAAGAGCATATTGTTAAATTTTCAGGAATTTTGTGATCTGACTGAGGTCATATTGGTAGCTTGGTCTCAATGGGAAAGTTAAATCCTTATGGGTGGCCATTTAGAAAGAAAATTATAGAAAACTTCCTGTCACCAAATACAACAAAAAATTTGGAGGAACAAAAAAGTAACTTACTAAATGTCACAATTACTTTAAAATGTATAGTAAAATTTAACATAATCAATTTTAATCAAATATTTGCCTCTGGGAGAATGTTCTGGATTTCAAATTAAAGAAAAAAAAATAACAAAGGATAAAACATAGATATGCTGCTTAAAACCTTAGAAGCTCTGGTTGACTATACTTTAATATAAAAAATAAAATAGAAAATAAATCAAATAAATATAAATAAGCAAATAAACTTGCAAGTTCTGGGTTTGACCCAAATTTACATGTTAATAACTCATTTACAAGTGCACAATTAAAAAGTAAATTTAGAAAAACATTTGTAACAAATAACACAGCAAAGCTTAATAATCCTAATGTATAAATTACTTACACAATAATAGATAAGTAGAAGCACTAAAACTTCAATAGATAAATGGGGAAAAGCCATTAACAGAGAAGTCACAAGAGGCTAATGCAATGTCGATAACAAGCATGAACCCAGGGAGTCTGGTTAATCTTTAAAATGTACAAATTCTACATCTTTAAAATGTACCACTTGGAAAGGTACAGACAGAAAGAATGAGGCTCAGCTCTCCGGCTGCACCACTATCTTTTCTTTTTCATTATCATCACCTCCTGACATCCGGTCATTCCCTATGGTTCCCCACAGGCACCTGCTCCTTCTGCTCCTTCTCTGGTTCAGCTACTAACATCTATCATTCTCAAGTCTCCACAAAGATGTTCTACCCACTGAACATTAAGGCCTTTTTCCTTCCTCAACCTCCTTATTTCTTCAAAACACTCTGCACATACCATTTCAGTCCACAACGTCCCTAAATACCCTCTGGTTTTCCTATAATAATGCCTCCTCTGAGGCCTCAAATGAAAAGGCCACAATCTCCTTTATGCTCACTCAACAGTTCCTCAGAGCCCCTGTGCCTTGCCTCCATCATGACATTTAACCCACTGACCCTCCACCTTCTCTCAATCCTCCTGTCCCTATCTCCCTCTACTCCAATTTAGATTCCATAGCCCATCATTCTCTCTTAAACCCTCTAAACTCCCAAGCTCCTACTTTCTGCCATCAAGCTTCCAGGCAAATCCACAGGCATTAATGAGACTATCACTTTCTTCATGCCCATACAAAACTATGCTTGATTAGCAAAATCACACTGTAGGCAAGTAAACATCACTATAAACACATGATCACCAACTACAACTCCCCAGTGACCCAATTATGTTTTCATGACCAGCTTTTAAAATATTTTAATTATACTTCACAAATATCCAACTTGTCTGTCTGCCCCACTTAACCAATGACTTTGCCTCAATCTTCATTGAGATTATTTAAGTCAGCACACGATAACTCCTTCAAATATCCAACATGAATTTCACAAAGTTATCTGCATGTAGACCTGTCCTCTCCTCCCACCCTCCTATTTTAAGAAAGTGCCCTTCCTCTTTTTTAAGACCAATTGCTAGATCAGCACCTTGACCCACTCTTACCTTGCCTCCTACCTTTGCCAAATCTTGCTTCATCAGCTACCTCCTTTTCTTTTTTTAATCAGACAAAATAGGCTTTATTGCTTTTTTTCCCCTAATTTCAAGTTTTTATTTAAATTCTAGCTAGTTAACACACAATGTACTATTAGTTTTAGGAGTAGAATTTAGTGATTCATCACTTCCATACAACACCCAGTGCTCATCACAAGTGCCCTCCCTAACCCTTATCACATCTCTGGCCCATGCCCCTCCAGCATCTCTCAGTGTGTTCTCTATAGTGAAGAGTTTGTTTATGGTTTGTCTTTTTCCCCATGTTTCATTTCTTAAATCCCCTATAAGAATGAAATCATATGGTATTTGTCTCTCTCTGACTTATTTCGCTTAGCATAATACACTCTAGTTCCACCCACTTTGTTGCAAATGACAAGATTTAATCTCTTTTTTATTGCTGAGTAATATTCCATCATATATATATACCTCACTTTCTTCTTGCCCCCCCCCCCTCTCTCTACACACACACACACACACACACACACACACAATGTATTTATATATATAGCAGATATATATAACTTCTTCTTCATCCATTCATCAGTTCATCAGTCAATGGACATTTGGGCTCTTTCCATGGTTTGGTATTGTTGATAAACATCAAGGTGCAATGTGCCCCTTTGAATCAGTATTTTTGTATTCTTTGGGTAAATACCTAGTAGTACAATTGCTGGGTCATAGGGTAGTCCTATTTTTAACTGTTTGAGGAACCTCCATACTGTTTTCCAGAATGGCTGCACCAGTTTGCATTCCCACCAACAGTGTAAGAGGGTTTCCATTTCTCCACATTCTCACTGATATCTGTTGTTTCCTGTGTTGTTGATTTTACCAATTCAAACATGTGTGAGGTGATATCTCACTGTGGTTTTGATTTTATTTCCCTGATGATGAGTGATGTTGAGCATCTTTTCATGTGTCTGTTAGCAGTCTGGATATCTTCTTTGGAAAAATGTCTATTCATATCTTCTGCCCATTTCTTAACTGGATTATTTGTTTTGGGGGTGCTGGGTTTGATAAGTTCTTTATAGATTTTGTATACTAACCTTTTATCTGATATGTCATTTGCAAATATCTTCTCCCATTCTGTAGGCTGTCTTCTAGTTTTATTGATTGTTTCCTTCCCTGTGCAGGACCTCTTGATGAAGTCCTAATGATGGACTTGATGATGAAGTCCTAATAGTTCATTTTTGCTTTCATTTTCCTTTCCTTAGGAGACATAACTAGTAAGAACCTTGTTACAACCAAGGTAACTTCATCAGTTACCTTTTACATCTCTGGTTATTATGTCTCCACCCTTTTCTAGCTTCTCCTTTGCTATCTAATAATGAAACTTTGGAACACATTAGGGCTTTATTATCCCTTTTCATCTCATTCTACATTTGTTCCTAAGCAATCTCATCAATTTCCATGATATGAAATACCATCAACACACTAATACATATCCCTACCACTCATGTACTAATGACTGCTAAGTTTATTCCACCCCAGACTTCTTATCTGGATTCCAGACACATATACACTCAGCTGACTCCATAACTTTTCTCTTTGGCATTCTCAGACCAAATTCAGCACCTTCACACCTGAAGTCAAATCTTTTTCCCCAACTTTGCTTTCCCCACTGCATTCCCATTCATCACAATCATCTAATCCACTGCCCATACCAGTAATTTGAATATAATATTCAACTTACGCTTCTTTTTTCTTTCACTTTCCAGAGATAATCAATCACCCACTCTACCTCCTAAATATTACATATATATATTACATATATATAAATATATAAGTGATATATATACGTGTGTGTGTGTGTGTGTGTGTGTGTGTGTGTGTGTGTGTATCACTTCTGTCTGTATCTACGGCCACTTTAGCTCAACCTATCATTATCACTCTCTTGACACACTTCAAAGAGTCTTCTCTCTCTGCTGTCTCCAAACCATTTGGTACACATTCTGACTAGAGTGTTCTCTTTAAAACACTAATGTGATAATGTTACTTCCATGCTAAAAATCAAGCCACCTGGTTCCCATAATTCTTAAGATAAGGCCCTGGTCCTCACGACCTCTTCAGCCCACTCTTGTCCTTGGCTCCCTCCTGCCTCACAGCACCCCATCACAATGTCAGTTTCCTGGTATGTCTCAGCAAGACATTCTCCCCTTTCTTTCCAAGCATTTGTACATCTCATTCCCTCCGCGTGGAATGCCCTTCTGTGCAACTGCCCTTTGCCAGGTTATCCTTACTCATCTTTATGTATCAGATGAAGTATAATTCCCTTAGGGAAGTCTTTTTGATTCCTCAAGACTAAGTCAGTTTGCCTTCTGAATCTCTCAGAGCAGCATCTGCTTCTCCTTTACATCATTCTCCATATACACAGTTAAGTGACTGTTTGACTCACCACTTGTTTCCTATTCACAGAGCATAAGATCCATGAGAAAAAGAATTGGGTCCATCATCTCCCCACTTGATCTCAGTGTCTAGGACAGTGGTTAGCCACCATAGATTCCTTAAAATAAGTGTTGTTTGAATTGGCATGTCCTTGCCTATAAAATTCAGAAATAATCTTATCGGGAATCCCAATTACTGTCAAGCGCATTGAAATATTTCCTATCGTACACTGCTCTCAGGAATATAATTTGTCACAACCCCTTTAGAAAATAATTTTTAATGATGTATTCCAAGTGTTACTTTTGAACTACCAATTCCACTCCAAAGAAATAAGCCAAAGCACAGGCACAAAAGCTTACACACAGATGTTTCTTGTCTCATTGTAATACTGAAAAAATATGAACAGCATAAATACCCAACAACAGTTAAGTAAATTAAGATTCAGCATCTAAGTAGCATGTTATTTCACTATTTTTAATTATGCATATAAAGAATTTGCAGTAATTTGGGGCAATGCTTATTTTTTAAAACTTTTGGAAAACGAGTAGATAAAGTTATATAGACAGCATGTATTCAACTGTGTAAAAAAAAAGGCATATACAGAAAAAAAGAGTAAAACTATAAAAAATAATAAGACCCATTGTTAGGACAATGATAATAATGTTAGCAACTAGCACTTAGCGAGCACTTGCTGTTGCCAAGCCGTTGCTAAGCATTGCTGTGTTTTACACACACTGGTTCATTGGAAGCTCACAACAACCTTATTACTTCAATTAGGTTATAATTATCCCCATTTTTAAGATGTTAAGAAACTAAATCTCAGAAAGATTAAGAGACCTGCCTAGAATCACCCACAATGCCCAATGACCGAGTCTGAACATTTTAAAATAATGAAAAGAGTCCCCCATAGTAATCATCCCATTTCCTGGTGATATGATTATAAGTGATTTTTTCTGTGTTTTCCTATTTTCTGAATTGAATATGAATAACTTTAATAAACAAAAAGAAAAGTCTCATCTGGAAAGAATATGTTGTATATAATTTAAGTTGACCAAATTCTTAACAACTTTAGGATTAAGAAGAACCTGACCACATTCTTATTAACTATAGGATTGTCCCATATTTAGGACAATCTTCATGCTAAAACAATCTTGGAAACAGAAGTATAAACTATTTCAGAAGCCCACTGTATCACCTTCCAGTGTCTATTATCACAAGTCTCAAGACCACCTGGTTGTTTTAGAAAATTAACCCATGAGCATCACATGTAATCCAAAGTACAACCTGCCCCCATTCGGTTACGTACCCATCTTTATCAATGAACTGATCAGGTAAGATAGAGATCACATATTTTTTATCAAGTCATTCTCATGGAAGTATAGGACAATACAGGATCTGGAGCAATAACACTTATTCATCAATCCAGGTGTTTTATTAACATGTTAATAGATTTAAAATTCCTCCTCTTGCCAGCATTCCATGTTAGCAGGAAAATGAAGATCCATTCAAAGGATCTATGATAGCTGAGTCAATTTAGGGTACAGGAGTGTGGCCTTCTTTGCTTAAAGAGAGACTGTCCTTCTAGCTGATCTCTTTCTAACAGGTTTCCAGCAGAACTTTTAATAGTTTGAGAATAAAATCCATCTGTATTGAGAACCATATATATTGGCCATCTGTCCAAGAAAATTCTTCTACAGTTTTACCTTTACCTGAATATCACCTTAATGAAATCATACAATATAAAGCCTTTTCAGATTGGCTCCCTGCACTTACCAAAAATCATTTAAGATCCACCCATCTAAGCTTGTGCATGGCTTGATAGTTCATTCCTTTTTATGGCTGAATAGTATTCCACTGTATGGCTATTCTACTATCAGTCAGTCCTGAACTAGGCCAACACTGTCTTCCCATCCCTGCCCTCACCACTAGCACTAAAAGCATTTGGAACTTTTTGTTTTGTTCATTCCAGAGGATCCTAATGCTATGGAAACCTGATTGTTTTCTGGCCACACTTTGTCACCACTTCTGGGCACAGATGTAGCAATAGGAGAAGGGATCCTGAGCACCAGTGATCCAAGGTCATGACAGAGCTGTGCATTCCTATGCTCTATTGCTCAGAAACAATGTCCCTAATGCCCACTTGAGGAGTATGATGATGGTTAAAGTTGGAGAAATTTTCCTCCTGACTTTTATAACAGAAATGTTTTAAGCTTCTCCTCCTGTCTATGATACAATTCAAAATACTACAGCATTAAGAGTATCAGGCATTAAGAAAGATGATCAAGATCCAATATCCCCAGTGGCTTCCCACTTCAACAGGCAAATCTGAGTGCAACTCAGGTAAGTACAGCTTGACCTGCAGCATAGCCTGCAAAGTCATGTGGTTGACCTCCGTTCTCTTCTTCTTGAACATCTCTGCTCCTTCACGCAGCCCTCCTGCATGTGTGTCTGTCTGGATTTCCAAGGCTCCAACTCTAGCCCCAACTATACCTGACCTTACAGCTATGGTCCCCATTACTATCTGATCCCATTAGGCTGTCTCAATTCCCAATGTCTGTGTATAGTAGAAACCATCTGAACTGTCTGTCTGGAGTTTGAACATGGATTGTGATCTACAAACTGGGGCATCAGCACCCATGTTTAGAATCCAGTCATGGCTGATTAGGACAAGGGAAGGCCCCAGACCCCAAGAGAACTAAATATGTTCTCTTTCTTGAGGATTTTGGAATGTAAATTGAGATCAAGGATTAGAAGCTGACACTGAATGATATCAAATGAAGCACTTTAGACTAGAAGTGTTTTTCACATTGTAGAACACAATATTTTTCATTAGATCATGAAAAAAAATTAGTGATGACTACCACTTTTGACAAAAAACTAAATGGAATAATATATATTATATGAGAAAATATTATAGTGCATTGCACATAGTAAGGATACATATTATTTTGTTAATACGTTTGTTTTAATTTTATATGTGCACTTTCTAGGGCAAACATAAAATGTAGTTCTTCCTGTGGGTCATGGTTAAAAAGAGTAAAAAGACCCTGATCTATAGGAAACTATAGATGCTACTTTCTCTACTTTCTCTCAAACTCTAGATGCTACTTTCTCAAATCCTTGTAGTACAGCAGTTCTTTAGTGTAAGGCTAAAAGGGGACAGTTAATCCAGCTTGCTTTGGTTCTATTATGGACAAAAATAACCTTAGCTAATACATCTGAAGCAAGATTCTGTTTGGCTGAGCTCCATTCCAAGGTCCACCCCTTACCCAAGCACCTCTGCTGCTATAATGAATTTACATGATCTGTAGGGCTGCCCATTCCAGGTCATGAGTTATGAAAGTTTCTCCAAGGAGGTATATGCATATACAGGAAATGCCAGGGGTCTCATCGAACTATTTTCTAACCAAAAAGAGTAATCATTTGATGATGTGGAAGTGAGCAAAAGTTAGAAGAAAAGAACCAGCTTCTCCTAGAATATGTACATCTTAGGACATGCCTCACAAGATCTTTCTAGATTCCCCTAAGGACCTGGCTTTAACTTCTGTTTTATATTTGAATTCCCTTTACATGGAGTAAATCGATATAAGAATGGGAATGCCTAGTGAAGTTATGAAATTGATAATAAATGGATTACTACTTAAGTCAAAAATCTCCCATCTCTGAAAATGACTTATAAATATTTGTTTAGGACCCCTGGGTTTACATCTGTGCCAGATATATGACCCTGTTTCCTTGGTCATAATACAGTGGTGCAGGGGTGAGCCACTGGTCATTAGTCCTTTTCTTCCCAAATTCTCAAACTGGAACTGAGAGATGCAGGTCACCAAGACAATGGCAGGAGATTGGGTGCTGTAAGCAACTGAATTTCTCATGATCTGGACAGAGCCAGTTTCTAATAGGAGAGAATAAAGAAAGAAATTCAGGGACAGACAGAGAGAGGACCCTAGCAACACACAAGTCTCAGGTTCTAGTTGACTTAGGGACTCGCTGTAACTCTGCTCTACCCACAATTATAGAAACAATACCCCAAGGGTCTTTCAGTGAATGTCACATCATACCTAAGCTCAGGAAGTCACCCTGTACCACTCTGCACACAAAACATTACCATTGCTGCATCTGTCTCATTGCCTCTGAATTTGTTTAAGCCCTACAGGAAATAATCACTTTAAGGAACAAACTGACACCCAAAATAAGTTTTACTACAAAATTGGTATTTTCTGGGGAGACTCCACAAAGAGTTTTCCTAGAGACTCTTAGTAAGAAAGCTAATTCAAGTTGGGTCTCTGTCACTT
Source organism: Lontra canadensis (assembly GCF_010015895.1). NCBI lineage: Eukaryota > Metazoa > Chordata > Mammalia > Carnivora > Mustelidae > Lontra > Lontra canadensis. The sequence goes on from NW_022630997.1 coordinate 33,218,644, forward strand.
CAGAAAAATCTTCTGATTATATTATAGTGACCTGTCCAACACCTTTCTAAAAACAAATCTGTACCAAAGCTCAGAAAATCTCAGCAAGCCAGATATCAAAGGAAATGCAAACAATCAGCAGTACTAAGTGCCATGTAGTGTGGTGGGCTGCTCCAGAACTCAGTTTATTTTTTTTTAATTTAATTTAATTTTTTTTCAGGGTTCCAAAATTCATTGTTTATGCACCACACCCAGTGCCCCATGAAATACGTGCAGAACTCACTTTAAGATAAGGAAACTGGGTGGCTCGGTCAGCTGAGCATTGACTTTTTTTTTTTTTTTAAGATTTTATTCATTTATTTGACAGAGAGAGATCAGAAGTAAGCAGAGAGGCAGGCAGAGAGGGGGAAGCAGGCTCCCTGCCGAGCAGAGAGTCCAATGCGGGGCTCGATCTCAGGACCCTGAGATCATGACCTGAGCCAAAGGCAGAGGCTTTAACCCACTGAGTCACCCAGGTGCCCCCTGAGCGTCGACTCTTGATTTTGACTCAAAGTCTTGGGACTGAGCCCTGTGTTGGGCTCTGGGCTCTGTGAGAATCTCTACCTGAGATTCTCTCCTTCCCTCTGCCCCTCTCCCACCCAAATAAATAATAAATCTTTAAAAAAAAAAAAAAAAAAAAAGGAAACCAAGATCCTAAGGCAAGATTTTTGGGTCACTCAGATGCTAAATGGCTGAGGTGGGAGTAGAATACAGATCTGTTTGAAATCAAAGCACAAGGGGTTTTGCCCCCAGTCACTCCTGGATGTCTGCTGACAGGACAACCCTACCAAGGACAGTTCCTGGCTGCCTCACAAGCAGTTTGCCATTTCACTTAACTGAAAAGGTAAGGTAATGCTGGCTCACTCACAGAATCTTCTGAGGGAAGACACCTTTTATCACAGTTGGTCTTGATTGGGCCCCAGGCTGCTGGAGCTGTTCATAATGACTCCCAGTTAGAACCATTACTGCATGATGAGGTGTTTAATTTATAATGTGAATCGGGGGCGCGTACTGAATAAACCAAGAAGTATTTACAAGGTTCTTTCCAAGCCTACAGTGCCTACCAGCAATTCTTAGTCCCCATCCCACCACCCCCCCAGAGTACATGTTTCCATGGAAACGGATGCCTGGTGCTCTGAAAAGGTAATTTCAGTTGTGCCTGGATCTGTGGATGAAGCCCCTGATGCCTGTGGAGGCAGCAGCAGAAATGTCGGCTTCAGAGAGTTGCTCCTGGTAGGTTGTGAAGCCAGGCCTTGGGGTGCAGTGGAGTCAGGAACTGGAGCCCTAAATGAAATGGGTGATGAACCAAATTCAACAGTAATGTGCCTCCATCCTTGAGAACAGCTGAGGGCATGCTCTTCCAGTCTCCTTGTGGTTTATGGACTTGCATACCCTGAAACTTTCGATTATGGTTCCCATGGCACTTCCCTTCTCTTTTCCCCAGAAGTCTCAGTGCTGCATCCACACTGTCTCCATATGCGCCATCCATCGGGCACAAGGCACAATCGCAGAAGGGACCATGAGACTCACTCTCCCTAGTGTCCATCTCCCTATTCCCAGATTTCACTGCCACAGGACACTTCCCTCTCTGACAAAGAGTTTATGAGGTTTGGCCTCCAAGAGACCCCTGCTCAAACTGCAGCTCTTCCATTTACTGGTTGGGATAGAGAGCTGCTTGGAGGGACACTACAGCAGGATTAGGGGGTTTAAGACAGGAGGGAAGTGACCCTATTGGAGCAAGGGCGATCACACCAAGCAGGGATATCTCCCTAAGAACTCTCTCCTGTCTCTCACTGTCTGGCACCTGCTGTCTCTTCTCTGTGTTGGAGCCATAATGCCAGGGAACCCTGGAACCGACCTCTCCCAGTGAACCATACGGATCTAGATGTCAATATGAGATCTTTGGGTCTTTGTTCCTTCCTGAAGTCTTACCAGAGGCTAGCCTTACAAATGGGGCAGCATCCTTGTTCCCACTCACCCTTATTCTGATGCACTTAAATATTTGTTCTGCCAGCCTGCAAGGCTCAGTCTCAGGCAGACAAGGTCTCTTACTAGAGCTACTTACAAGCTTGAATGGGTTCTCAGTCTCTAAGTCCTAGACTGCATTCCAGCTCCTCCTGGAACTGGAGCCAGCCTCAGAAAGTTTGAGGAAAGAGCATATATGTCATATGCTGGTAGGCAGTTGTGGGGAAGGGACACAGACACAACCACCACTGGAAACTGAGACCTCCCAAGGTAAGTTCCCAGACCTCCCTTTAATTTCTTGTACTACTTCTCTACCTTTCTCTTGGTTCTCACTCTTTCTTCGCTCTTCTCTTTACTCTGCTTCTCACTCTTCTCCCTCTCCCTCTTGCCATCTGTCCTTTTGTCATCCTTGCCCATGCTGTCCCTATCCCTGTCACTTGCCCTTGCTCTGGCTTTGAATTTTTCTGACTCCTTCTATCTCCCTCTTTTCCTTGTCTCCTGGCTAGGAAACAAGAAAACATCAATATTTGTGCTAATCAGTTACTTTTTGGAGCATGGTATTAAAAAAAGATAGAAGAATCAGAGTCTAAATTCTGGTTTTGAATTTACCAGAACCCTGGCAGAGGCCTGCAGAGCCCCACCTGTTGGCTGAGTTCCCACCTATCCTTCATACCCAATGAAGAAACCAAGTCATCTCCCATGAGCAGCTTGTAGTCCAGGGGACCACAGAGATCCCTGTGCTAAGGGAAGCTGGACACCCTCAGGCTCACAGCAGAGTGCCCTAGAGATGCTCACTGTACTCCTGAGAGAGGTCCATCCTAGGAAGGCCAAGCCATGACAGCTCGGCACACAGGAGTCGTCTCAGGCAACTGCCAGTCCCCTTGCCCCTTCATAGTACCCCCACTGCTTACCACTTAATGCCAGTCTTTCAGGTGCTGTCCCAAAGCTATCACATAGTCCTTTTCCCATCCCAATTTTTTGCCAACAAGATGGAGAGGATGACTGGTTACCTCCCTGTGAGCCTGACTAGACCTGTTTACAGCCTCATTCCCCAAAGGCTCCAAGGAGAGCTGTGATCTTAGAAGAGGCCTGTGTAATTATCTATGTGGAACCACCTACACGGGGGCCTTTGACCATGGCTCTTGGCCTTCCCTCTCACATGTAATTTAAACAGAGACATTTTCTTTTCTCTGTTGAATTAAAGCTCAAGGAAATGACCTTCTGCCAGCACTGACCATGAGGAGCCCTGGGGGTAAAGGGAGCCCAGTCCTGGATTTGGGTATTGCTAATGATTTCCTCTCAGCACCAGGGACAGCATCTAGGTGCAGCTAGGCCCAGCCTGGGGCCAGCATTCTTCCAGCCTTGCTTGACTTCCCAAAGAGACCCTCCAGATCAGGAGCCATGTTAAAGAAGAAAGGCATATGGTAAGAGCCATCAGACTTCTCCAATCACAAATGTGGAAATCCAGCTGGGAGGGACTGGGGGAAGTCCAGACAAACAGAGCCCTCCCCCAAGTCCCAGTTCTTAAACCTTGCACTCTGAGTTGCCACTCCAGATGACATATCTTGACAACCCTTAAGATAACTGTGGACAGGTGTGCATACATTTATGTGCGTGCATTTTTCTGTGTTCCTGAGGGTAGTGTTTGGACACATGTTCACTTGCAGGATTTTCTTTTGTTTTTCGGTGGAGTTTTTTGGGTTTGTTTTTTGTTTTGTTTTGTTTTTGGGTTTTTTTGCAGGATTTCTAAAACTCAATTAGATGAAGGCTGCTATGAAGCACTCACCATAGGGCTTGTATAATAATTTGTCTCCTTCCTCCTTCACTCTCTTTGATCTCTTCTTTAGAAGTTGGGAGAGGGTTGTTTTATAAACTCTTTTCTGTCTTATAATTGTTGTCATTATCTAAATTACCACAATAAGTTGAAATAAAGAGTATTTTACCTCCCTGTTTCCCAGCACAGGAGGAGAGCAGCAGAACAGAAGTAATTGGAGAGTAGAAAAATTATTTCTTATTCAGTAAGATAGCTGTATCCACTCAAACCTTTTTTTCCCCGTTTTTTAAGTTTCTATACCAAAAAAAAAAAAAGTTGTTTTATAGGATTTTATGTAGAAGGGAAATAATAGAAAAATTCTATAGAAATCATTGACAAGCTTATTTTATTTGTTCCAAGAGGCAGGCAGTTTTCCTGTCAGATACCATAGAGAGTGAGTGCTTTAAATATACTCCTTTGGATATTGTGAGCAATTTTCAACAGCAATTATTTAAAATATTTATGAAAAAATTGGGAGGAAGTTGTCTCCCAAAAAATGCATAGGTAAGTATCAAAATACCTATCTCTGGAGGGTGGGTCTAATACTAAAAATATATAAAAATATAAATAAATAAATAAATACTTCAAAACAACTGAAAGACCTGCATTAAAACTATAAAGGAGATGCGTAATGAAAAGTACTCTAAGAATATATAAGTGAAATTAAAACAAAAGGGTAGTTTCGCCTTTGTTATACCCATCTTCTTTAGGTCAGTTTGGTAGTTAGAGAAGGCTAGCCATATCTATGAAATATAGTCAGAATTTGACACTTAAGTCAAAACCAGAATTTAGACTCTGATTCTTCTATCTTTTTTTAATACCATGCTCCAAAAAGTAACTCATTAGCACAAATATTGATGTGCATTTATGCTAAGGGTTGACCACATACCAGACACTGTGCCTTAATCAAATTCTCACAGCAACATTGGAGGTAAGTATCATACCCCCATTTCATAGATGAGGAAACTGAGGTTTAATAATCTGTTCAAGGTAACAGAGTATGAAGCAGGGTTGGTGCTGGAACCCACGACCATCTGACCAAGAGTCTAAGCCATCAAATTACACTCTTGTATTTGGAATAGCACTGTAGCTACCTTCAGTGGATGAGTGGAAGGCAGGCTATCTCTCAGGCCCAACCACACATCTAATGCCCCAGACTCTGCTTCCTGGACTGATGAAACTGGTCCTTGAGACAGGGACTGTACATTATGGTCCTGAGAGAGGAACATGCCTGTTTGTTGTTTCTGCAATTCCTAGGACCTCCTTACTCCCCAATCCTATTCCTTCTGCCCTCCTCAGTTCTGCAACACCACTTCTCAAGGCCTCCCGGAGCCAGGAGGAAGTCATCTAGTAAAGCTGAGGGTTGCGGGTAAATCTCAAATATTCACTCAGAGTTGTAGATGGAGGGAAACACAGCTGCAGACAGGGAGTACGGTACTGCCTTTGGCAACTCAGAGGTTTGAGAAGGAAATGGAGAGAATGCTTTCTAATATAGTTTTTAATGCCTTTATTTCCTCCTAGAATTACAAAGAGGGTGTTCATTCTGGAACAACACCCCAAGAGACCATTTTTGTTCAATATTTTCAACTGACAGGTTGAAGGTGAAGCTCAGAGGCCAAGTGAACTCCCAGGGGGGGCAGAGCAGGTAAACAGATTACAGGTGGTTACACAGCACGGAGGTGCCAAAGCAGAGACACAGTGAGGAAATGGAGACCTGCTCCCCAGCTGAGCACGTGATGTTGCCAGCCAGCCCAACCTCGTGGCCTCTGTGATGGTGAATGTGTCAACTTGATGGGGCCACAGCTTGCCCCAGTACCTGGTTAAATATTATTTCTAGGTATGTCTGTGAGGGCATTTCTGGAAGAGATTAGCATGTGAATTGGCAGACCCAGTAGAGCAGATGTCCCTCCCCAATGTGCTCTGACATTATCCAACTTGTTGGGGGCCTGACTAGAACAGAAAGGCTGAGGAAGGTTAGATTCTCTCTCTGCTTAACTACGGGAGCTGGGACAGGGATCTTCTGCCCTTAGCACTATAGGTTCTCACTGGAATCTACACCTCAGGCCTCCGGCTCTGAAGCATTCAAACTACACACCAGCATTCCTGGCTCCCCAGCTCAGAGATGGCAGATCATAGGATTTCTGGGTCCCCATAATCACCTGAACTAATTCCTTACAATAAATTTCATTCCTTGAAATTAACCTCCTATTGGTTCTGTTTCTCTGGAGAGCTGTAATATAGGTACCTTCATTGATTTCCAACTCTCCCAGAGTATACATGAGAGACCACCTGGCACTGGTTTCAGCAAAAAGGGAAGTTTACTGGAGGCTCTCAGTGGTTTGTCAACCTGAATTTAAAGAAGACTCCAATAACCAAGTTTTGGGGAGACAATATTCTGGATCATTTCAGCCTGAGATATAGAACTAAGAACTCAAATATCACCAGGATTCCTTTTACCCATCCCTTTTCTCTGCTTCTTGGAGCATGGGCTCTATTTTCACCTTTACAGAACTGATTTCTATGTGGAGCAAGGGACAGAGCTGCTGGTAGTTCCACATCTATACCAAAGCAGAAAAACAGCCATTTCCAGAAGGATACTGGCTGGTCTATATGTCATATGCCCAGCCCTGTGTGTAAGGAGGTCACAATATTATGACAGTCATCCCTCATTAGACCCACATCATAAGACTGAGAAAGAATCAATTACTCCCAAAACAGGGATATTTGAACAGAAAAAGGTTCTTCCCCACTCTTTCTGTGCCATGTGTATGTAAATGGAGGAATGGAGCACCCAACAGTGACTGTAACTGGGTAGGGCCTTGACGTAAACTTAGAAACTGCACATTGAACTTGTTCGTGCCATAACCTTTCATAGAACAATCTGAAGGTTTATTTGTAGGAAAAGTATGTGCATGTGCTGGCCAGAATTCCAAGGATAAATGTCCACACCAAAATGGTGAGTTGGTTTCCACATGAGCATTGAGACAAGAGATGAAGCCACAGTTGTCCTAGGATCAGTACTGGATGGGGGTAAAGTGTTAGGTATGAGGGGTAACAGAGAAATTTACTTCTCAATTAAAAATTGTTGGAGTCCTAGAGCCAGAGTTGCCTTGGAAGTCAGTTTAAACCGTCTATTTCCTAGATGAGAGAACTGCAGCCCAGACAGAGGAAGCAACTTACCAAAAAATGCACAGATAAGTATTTAGAAGGCTTAGGACTAGAAGTCAAAAATTCCAGAGCCCAGAACTGTGTTCTTTCCCTGAAGTTTCTCCCTATGAAGGTCCATTACTCGGAGCCACTCAAGTTTAGATGCTTTTTTCCAATCCACTGAGATTGAACTGGGAGGAAAAATCAATAACCCTCCTCCTCTCTCTAAATCTCCCTATAATTTCCCAGAATTGTGGGACCCTGGCAGCAGCATGCTTATGGTAGGGATGGAGAAGGAGAGAAGGAGTAGCACTCTGCTGTCCCACCCCCCCCAAATGGGTGGGGCTTCCTACCTTCCAAGGCAACCCCCAGACAGTGACCAGTGACTTGTGCACCCAGCCCTGACCCCTCTGTGGCTGTCCTCTCACAGTGGAGGGAAAGAAAGTGGAGGTGGGAAAAAATGTGGGAAGAAAGGAAAAGAAGAAACAAAAAGTAAGGGAAAATAAGGGAGATAGAAAAGGATCATAGAGAGAGATCAAGTGGAAGAGGAGGAAAGAGAAGAAGAAAAAGAAAGACAGAAAGGGACAGAGAGACATGGATGGCCACACACACAGGAAAAGACCAAAGGTAACAATGAGTCAGAGATAAGGAGCACCCAGCAGGGAGTCTGCTCCTTCCTCTCCCTTCCCCTCTCTACCTCCACCTGATTGTGTGAGTTCTCGCTCTTAAATAAATAAATAAAATCTTTTTAAAAAAGAAGAAGAAATAAGGACCACAGAGAGAATATGAGTTATAGAATCATGACTCTGCTGAGGATAAGGGCCTTTGTTTCTGACTGACCAGGAGGATAACCACCAATAGTCCTCTGCAGAAGGAGAATGAGCTGAGAGTGAATCAAGCCTACTTTCCTTCCATGGATCACCCAATTATAGATGTTTACTAACACTTAGAGTGGCTCTGCAGCCAGAAGCTGAGAGTGATACAAAGCCACTCCCCTACCATGCTTGCCCAGAGGCCCTGAGCCTAACTAGAGAAAGCTTCATGCAGTAAATGGCCACTGACTGATGAGAATCATTCATCCAATATATATTTACCCTTCTAGTTGGCAACAACAACATTATCATCATCATCATCATTATTCCCCTCCTCCTGCATGAATTCCTCTTCCTCCTCCTCTTTCATTACCAACATCACCATCATCACCATCATCATAATCACTATCATTATCATCACCATCATCACCATCATCATCATCATCATTATCTTCAAAGCAGCTACTCTTTCTTGAGTGCCTAATATGTGCTGGGCACAGTATTAAGTCTACTGTGTATGCTACATCTAATCTGGACAACAATTGTGTGAAGGAGACCTATTTATATCCCAGTTTTGTACAACCAAGTCAAACAATCAGAAAGGTTAAGTAACTTTCCTGAGAACAAATAGCCACTGAATGTCAGAATGAAGCCTCATACACATGGAGCCTTTTCTATTCCAAAGACCCTAGAATGAGCTTTAAAAAAGGAATAAGGAACCTATAGCACCTTGTCCAGAACCCTCAACCCCCGCAACACTCTACCCATTTCAGATGCAGGGACATTGCTAAATATCAAAGGGGACACTTTGCCCAAAGGATTAATTGCCTTTTAGAAAAAGTCTGAATGAATCAAATTCTGTTGAGTATGTATATTCTTTGCACTGGGAGCCCACATGCTTTCCTAGACCCCAATTTACTTGTACCTTCATTCATTCAGTAAATATTTGTGGAGTGCCTGCTTTGTGTCTGACACTATTCTAGGTGTTTAGAATATATGTATGAACCAACTCAACAGAGCTTAAAGTCTAGTGAAGAGAGATCAAATACAAACAAATAAACAGATCAATATGCAATATAAACACACATAAGAATAATTGAACTAAATGTAGATGAACAAAAAAGTAAAAGGAGAGAAAGCAATGGAATATACTATTTCAGAAACTGTGGTCCCTGGAAGCTCTCTTAAGATGGGATATTTAAGAAGCATAAAAGAAATGAGCATCTGAGCTATGAGTATATCTGAGAGAAGATCAATCCAGGCAGAGAGAAGAGCAAGTTCAAAGTCTCAGAGGCAGGAGAATCCTGTTTGTGTTCAAGGGACAGTAAGGAAGTCAATTTTGCTGGAGAGAAGATGAGAGTCAAGAGGATGAGGAAGATCCAGCAAATAGATAGTGAAAAAGCACCAATGAGGCAGGAGGGAGCCAGAGAGTGCAATTTCTCAGAAACCAGAAGGAAAAAGGGTTTCAAGGAAAGAAGAGATCAAAACTTTCTCCAATGATGTTAAATGCCCAGGACCCATTCTTTTCACCTGGGCCTCTAAGAGCCAGCTAAGCAGTCAGGTCATGTGATAGCCTAGGTGAGAAACGGAGTTCCTATAATCTGACGTCCTGACATCAGGCCTTTGAGTTTGACTCCAAAAAAAATGTCAGTCTTGAGAAACTGCAGGACAAAATTCTCCAGGCCTTGGCTATTTCTCTAGGGCATTCACTACTCCTAGAATAAGGAATGTGCCTGTATGCCACATTGTTAGTTAGAAATCACAGATCCTGTGGCCAGAGTGGACCTCAGCCCCAAGTGGCTTGGAATTTCAGAATATAAAAATGTCCCAGTGTTATTTAGGAATACTGTGGTTTGTTAAACAACATACATGTAATCAAAAAATGGGCCAAATCTAAAATCTGGAATATATTCCCTACCTCCACAGGCTTTCTCTATCCCTTCCAGGTCATGGATCCTACTCCAGGTCTATCACCTGTAAGTACCTGGGTAGAGTTAACTGACTTCAACATGGATGTTAGGACCTAAGACTAGTTATAATATTATAAAGATAACTGTTATATTCCTCTTCCTGGTTTTAGCTCTTTCTTGAATAAGTTTCTTGGCTCTAAACTAACAAGAATAGGAGCTTCAGTGAAAATTCTGAAGAATACAACTTCTATAAATGACCTCATTTCATAATATTACCACCACTACAAAATCAATGCACAGAAATCAGTTGCATTTCTATATACTAACAATGTGACTGAAGAAAGAAAAATTAAGGAATGATCAATTTACAATTGCACCAAAAACCATAAGATACCTAGGAATAAAACTAACCAAAGAGATAGAAATTACAAACCAAAGAGATCTAGAAATTGCAGAACACTTATAAGAGAAATTGAGGATGATATAAAGAGATGGAAAAACATTCCATGCACATGGATCAGAAGAATAAACGTTTAGGGGGTGCCTGGGTGTCTCAGTGGGTTGAAGTCTCTGCCTTCGGCTCAGGTCATGATCCCAGGGTCCTGGGATCGAGCCCCGTGTCAGGCTCTCTGCTCAGTGGGGAGTCTGCTTCCCCTTCTCTCTGTCTCTGCCTGCCTCTCTGCCTACTTGTGATCTCTGTCAAATAAATAAATAAAATCTTTTAAAAAAAATCTGGCTGCCCATAGAAATCTACACATTCAATGCAATCCATATCAAAATACCATTGACATTTTTCACAAAGCTGGAACAAACAATCCTATAACTTGTATGGAACCAGAAAAGATCTCTATAGCCAGGGGAATGTTGAAAAAGAAAACCAAAGCTGGGTGTATCACAGTGCCGGACTTCAAGCTCTATTACAAAGCTGAGATCATCAAGATAGCACGGTACTATTACAAAAACAGACACACAGATTAATGAAGCAGAATAGAAAGCCCAGAAATGGACCTTCAACTTTATGGTCAACTGATCTTCAACAAAGCAGGAAAGAATATCCAAAGGATACAGTCTTTTCAATAAATGATGCTGGATAAATTGGACAGCCACATGCAGAAGACTGAAACTGGACCATTCTCCTAAACCATACACAAAAATAAACTCAAAATGGATGAAAGAACTAAATGTGAGACAGGAATCCATCAAAATCCTGGAAGACAACAAGGCAACAACCACTTCAACCTCAGCCACAGCACCTTCTTGCAAGACACATCTCTAAAGGCAAGGGAAACAAAAGCAAATGAACTATTAGGACTTCATCAAGATAAAAAGCTTCTGCATAGCAAGGGAAACAGTCAAAAACTAAAAGGCAACCCATGGAATGGGAGAAGATATTTGCAAATGGCGTAACATATAAAGAGATGGTATCCAAGATCTATAAAGAATTTATCAAACTCAACACCCCCAAAAATGAATAATCCAGTCAAGAATTGGGCAGAAGACATGAACATTTTTCCAAAGAAGACACGTAAAGGGTTAACAGACACATGAAAAAATGCTCCACATCAATACAAATCAAAACTACAATGAAATACTACCTTACACTAGTTAGAATGGCTAAAATTAACAAGATAGAGAACAACAAATGTTGGTGAGGATGTGGAGAAAGGGGTAGCCTCTAACACTGTTGGCAGATGCAAGCTGGTACAGCCATTCTGGAAAACAGTATTGTGGTTCTTCAGGAAGTTAAAAGTAGAGCTACATTGTGACCTAGCAATTGTACTGCTGGGTATTTACTCCAAAGATAAAGATGTAGTGAAATGAAAGGGCACCTACACCCCAATGTTCATAGCAAAAATATCCACAATAGCCAAACTGTAGAAGGAGCTGAAATGTCCTTTAACAGATGAATGGATAAAGAATATGTGGTTCATATATATTATGGAATATTACTCAGCCATCAGAAAGGGTGAATACCTACTATTTACATCGATGTGGATGGAACTGGAGGGTATTATGTTAAGTGAAATAAGTCAATCAGAGAAAGACAATTATATGGTTTCATTCATAGGTGGAATATATGAAATAGTTCAGAGGATCATAGGGGAAGGGAGAGGGAACTGAATGGGAAGAAATCATAAAGAGTCACGAGAGACTCTTGACTGTGGGGAACAAACTGAGGGTTGTGGAAAGGGAGGTGGGCTGGGGGATGGGGTAACTGGGTGATGGACATTAAAGAGGGCATGTAATGTGATGAACACTGGATGTTATAAGCAGCTAATGAGTCATTGAACACTACACCAAAAACTAATGATGTACTATATATTGGCTAACTAAATTTAAATTAAAAAATAATAATTTTTAAAAAAGAAATATAACCACCACTTACAGAGGGTTTATGGGGGGAAGAGTGCACTTGCTTTACTGGAACCAACTAGACCAACCTCAAACTAGGACATGTGAGCTTGGCTGAGTACCTATCCTTAAGAGACCAAAGACTCCCCTAACTGGCATCCTCCACGAACATCTAGGATGTGTTTCTTATTATAAATCAGAGCCAACTGCTTCATCTTTCTCTACCTCCAATGTCTCAAAAACTCCCAGTTTTCACCTACAACAACCAACTGGTAGAACTCAGCAGATTTTGAGTTCCCCTAAAAAGTCCAAACAAACAAAAGAATTTGTAAACTAGATAGATGCACCCTAGGCTATGCTGCAGGACAGAGAAGAGAAGGTTTACATCACAGATCCTACAACAAAAAACTTCAGAATCCCTGTGGGCATTTCTGTCCTCCCAAGTTTTGGACTTCCTAAACCTCGGGCCCATACCCTGGCCCACCCACGCCACCCTGACTTCTCTTCCCCTACTTCAGGCTCTTGTTTCTTCAATCTCATCCTTGTCTTCTGCAGAGCAGTCCAGCAACTGCCTTTGTTTTTTTAAGAGTTGTTTTTGGTTCACAGCTAAACCGCCGGGAAGGTACAGAGATTTGCTACATACCCTCTGTCCCCAGCACATGCACAGCCTTCCTCATTATCAATATTTCCAACTTGATTGGTACAGTTGCTACAAGCTATGAACTTACATTAACACATCATAACCACCCAAAGTCCATAGTTTAATTAGGAGTCAGTCATCGTGTTGTATGTTCTGTGGGTTTAGATAAATATCTAATGACACGTATCCATATAATTATAGTATCATGCAGAGTGCTTTCACTGCCTTAAAAATCCCCTATATTCTACCTATTCATCCCTTCCCTCAGCCCCCTCCCAAGCCCCGGCAACCACTGATATTCTTACTGTCTCCATAGTTTTGTCTTTCCCAAAATGTCATATAATTGGATCCATACTGTATGAGGCTTTTCAGGTTGGTTTCCTTCACTTAATAATACACATTTAAGTTCCTCCATGTCTTTTCATGGCTTATTAGCTCTTTTTTTTTCTAGATTTTATTTATTTATTTGACAGAGAGAGATCACAAGTAGGCAGAGAGGCAGGCAGAGAGAGAGAAGAGGAAGCAGGCTCCCCGCTGAGGGGAGAGCCCGATGCGGGCTTGATCCCAGGACCCGGAGATCATGACCTGAGCCGAAGGCAGAGGCTTTAACCCACTGAGCCACCCAGGCACCCCATCTTTTTTTTTTTTTAAACACTAAATGACATTCCGTTGTCTGGATATACCACAGTTTATCTATTCACTCACCTAATGAAAGACATCTTTGTTGCCTCTACATTTTAGCAATTAAGAATAAAGCTGCTATAAATATCAATGCAGGCTTTTGTGTGGACATAAGTTTCAACCCCTTTGGGCAAGTATCAAGGAGTGTAATTGCCCGATTAAATGGTAAGAGTATGTTTAGTTTGGGGGAGCCTCAGTGACACAGTTGGTTAAGCCACTGACTTGATTTTGGTTCTGGTGGTGGGAGTCATGGGATATAGCTCTGTGTGCGGCTCTGTGCTCAGCATGAGTCCCCTTGGGACTCTCTCCCTCTCCCTCTGCACCTCCAAGCTGTGTACTCTCCTTCTCTCCCTCTCATTCTCTCTCTTTCTCTTTTTTAAAAAAGTATGTTTAGTTTTTTAAGAAACTGCCAAACTGTCTTCCAGAACGGTTGTGCCATTTTGCATGCCCATCCGCCATGTATGAGAGTCCCCATTGCTAAACATCTTCACCAGCATTTAGTGTCAGTGTTCTGGATTGTGGCCATTGTAAAAGGTGTCTAGAGGTATCTCATCATTGTTTTAATTTGCATTTTCCTGATGACCTAGGATGTACCTTCATAAGCTTGTTTGCCACCTGCATATCTTGTCAGGCAACCAGTGGGTTTTTTGGTTTTGGTTTTGGTTTTGGTTGTTTTATTTTGTTTTATGTAACTTGAGCATGTTCTTGAGGAGCTGTCTCCAGCTCCAGACACATAGGATGTCTTCTTTTCTCATTACAACCAAAGACCACTTCTTCCCTTCTGAATCTGTGTGTTCACCTAATATCCACATCTGAACAGCATCGCCTTTATCTCCTCTAGTCATAACCCAAGGACCTAGGAGACAATCATTTTTTCCTACAATTGATAAGGTTATTTGTAACATAATCTTGCTCACTAACAAGAATAGCTACTATACATTGGGCACCAGCTATGTGCTAGGCACTCTGCTAGTCACTTACAGCCCATAATGTTTTGTCATCTTTACAAAAGTTGCAGGTTGTAACTTCTATCATTTCCACTTTATGGTTGAGGGATCTGAGGCCATACCACTAATTAGAGGCAGAGCCCATTGTTCTGAGCACACTGTTTCTAGAAAAATAAGTATTGAAGGTTCATGCCCCTCCTTGCCTTTCAGTGGTCCACAAGCACCCTGTTCACCCCTCAAAGAGAACAGGAAATATCTCTTGCTGTCTTGACATTCATAGGGACAGATCTCTTGGCTCTGGAAGGCAACCTTTGCTACTATAAAGCTCCTGGGTTCTGTGCAATGAAACAAGTTTCTCATTGTTATTTTTTGAGTCCATTTTTTTTTTTAATTATAGACCAGAGGTACTGTACGTTCCATGAACAATCATCTTACTGACATGTTATTCTGAAGCTTGACTTCATTCACCACGACACATGCTGGTTATGAAATATACAAGCAGAGTTGTAATGAAGCGAGGCCAGGGAAGGATTAAATTGGAATCTGAACTAATGCCAGCTAAGAGACCCTACCTTAGTAGGGTAGAGACTTGATTATTACTATTATGTTTAATAAACAATCACTCAAGCTCCACAGAAAGGGAAACAATCAGAGGCACAACAGGGGAGCAATAAAAGAAATCCTTTAAATCCTGAATAAAAACATGTTTGTTCAAATCCAGAGCTGGCCTTTTTTTTTTTTTTAATTCAAAATGAATGCAGCAAACTGTTGAACATCTTAGAGGTATGGAGAAGCATGAACGTGGAGCAAGAGTTTGCAGAGAGGAGGCAGGGGCCCATTCTTCTCTTCCTCCCTGTAGAGTCCTGGCTCTAGAAAGTAAGACATTTGGGCTTCAAGGAGGAAGTTGGAGCATAGGTCCAACAGAATCACCACTGGATGAATTGAACTGATAGCTCTTTGTTGTCTCCCAAATACTTTGAAATACTCTGATCGCCCATGAGGAAAATGAGCATAATCCACCCAGAACTAAAGAGATTTGCAGGACCACCTGAAAGAATGGATGTCACCTCAACTGAAGAAGGCAGACATGGGCCCAGACCTCAAAGCAAAGCCTAGTGGAAGGAGAAGCCATTACTGTCAAATTACCAATATACCTGAGGAAAATTGTGTGTGTGGAAAGAAGTCTGTTTGCACAAAACTTAGATAAAGAGAAATCATGAGCAACAATGTATTAACTTTCCTCAGTACTGCCTGGTAGACAGAGTATCCCTAGTGTATGGGTCATCTTTGCTTACTGGAGAGATTGTTCTCCACTATGTGTAAGTGACATTGAGGCAGACCTAACCAGACACCACCTGTGCTGTGACTTTGCGGTTTTCCAGCACATCTCAGAGGCAACTGTATTAACCAGGGTCCCACCAGCAGAGCACGGCACACTCCAACCAAGACAATTCAAAGACGTGTGGGTAGGGTAAGAAAATCACAATTGACTACTAACATTGCTCCCCTGGGATTGAAAGGGCAAGGAAAGGGGGTACTCCCGATAACTAAGAGGGAAAGAAAAGTGTGAATGCATATCTTGGGAAAGATTGTGATCACCGTGGGACACAGCCAGTCCCATGCAAACTTTAGGGAAGGAGCCAAAGAAATAACTACCCTGATCATACCCTCCACCCTCTTATCACTCGCTGGTGCTCCTTGTTGTACTACCCCAACCAGAAGCCAGTGGGAAAGATAACACTTTAATATAATTCCTACAGATCATCTCCCAGGGCAGAGAAAGCTGGAGAGAGAATTTAAAGGGACAAAGGGTAAGTGTCTATTCTAGTATCATAGCAGAGCAATCTAGCCCATGCTGTAAAGTTAACATGAGGCTACATTTAAATTCTGGCCTTGCCATTTAGAGCTACATGACTGTAAGCCAGTTATGTCACTTCTCCACCCTTCAGAGACTCCATCAGTGAAGTAACACTGTATTATTTCCCTGTGGGGTTGCTCTAGGATTAAAGGTTGTGATAGACGTCTTGTCTGCCCTCTCTCCATCTGTTCTGATTACTTCTTTGGCCTGGCCGTTGCTAAGGCAGGAAACCCAGCCTAAGATAAATAACATGTTCAGGAACTCCTGCATGGCTTAGTTGGTTATGCATCTGACTCTTGATTTCAGGTCAGGTTGTGATTTCAGGGTTATGGAATCAAGCCCCACATTGGGATCTATGCTCAGCACTGCATCTTCTTGTCCCTCATCCCTCTCCATCTGCTTCTCCCCCTGTGTCCTCTCTCTCTCTAAAGTAAATAAAATTGGGGGGGGACCATGTTTGTACTCAGCACATGGTGGACATTCAGTAAATGGTTCTGAAGATGAGAGTGATGATCCCCAATTGCTCATAGAGTTCCTAGATATTTGCAAGGGTGTCATCTAGGTGGAAGGAATATCCGTCACAACACGAAGTAGTCTGGCATCTGGTCTTTGGTGAGTTTGGTTAGTATGAGTGAATCTCAAGGCTGATTGTAGATGGGAGCCCTGAGAGTATTCTTAGGGCTCAAACAGAGCCCTAGGAGCCCCATGAGGCCTGCCCCTTCTAGGGCCTGGCCTGTGCTGCTAGTCCTCCATGCTCTGACATCTCTTCCAAAACTCCTATTTGTGTAATTCTAGAAGAAAACACCTGTCTCTAGAGGAAATGAACCCCACTTCGCAAGGAGCCCCCCCACCCAGCGAGCCCCATGGCTCTGGAATTCTCCCTGTTCCCTCAGCTGCCAAGATTGCAGGGTCTTGAGCTTTATCCACATGGGGCCTTAGAAAGAAGAGCCAGCAATGAAAAGTCTGAGTTATTCTGAGAGTAACTGATGGCTTCCCAAAAGCTTCCATTTGCTTTCCCACTATCCACAGAATTTTCCCACTGTCCCTGTCTTTGAAAGAGCCTGCACCTGGCATCTAACCACATGAAATGTCAGAACACAAACTTTTACTGTGGGTCCACTGTGTGCCATGCACTGGGCAATGTGTTCTGTGTGATATATTTTATTTAATCCTTACAATGACCTGACTTACCCTGTGGTCAGTAGCACTGCCCCCATTTTATGGAGAAGCCAGGGAGGTTCAATAGAATTATGTTATTTGCTCAAATAATGAAGTGGAAGATACGGCGTTTGAACCCAGCTCCATCTGACTCCAAGAACAACACTCTTTCCCCTGTTTGGAGTAAGAATAGCAATGCAAATAACCACTTATGTTTTAATCTTATAATAAAGGATGCGGAAAGAGTAGGAGAGCAAAAATAACTCACTAAAGTATGTTCCATTTTTCTAACTTAGGTATGTTCAATCCTCTTCTTATTTACACTTCCATGAGGAAGGGCAGATAGAGCAGTCCAAACAACACAGAGGGTACAAGAAAGAGGTGCCCAAGCTTTTGGGGCATCCTCAGTGTAGACCTGGAGATGTCGGGACCCAGGTCTCCTCTGTAGGGGTTGTGGGAACTCAAACATCGGAGGAGTAAGTACACCTACATTGTCTGAATGCAGCCCATACCCTGGTTTCCAGCAAGCAAAGGTTGGCAAAATGCATTAATGATAGGAATCCTCCGAACCCCTTTCTGTTTATTACTGAGAAGCTCAGTGTGACACTATGAAAGGATTTCAATTGCTTTCTTTCTCTGGAGATGTATGCCGTAGCCCACGTTTCTCCATTCTCATTTCTTCTCATAAATCACAGCAAGAACTGTGATTTGGAAACCACGCATAGCATAAGCTGAATGTTTATGTGCCATCTCTTTGTTCATAAAACCTTCACTAATTACTAATGAGGTCAATAAATTTGCACAGCAACTCTTACCAAAAAAAACAAATTTTCCCACTCACAGCTTCCAAGAAGAGTCAGACCTACTGAGCATGTTCACCAACCACTGATGTCTCTGCGGATGCCCCTCCCCAGTTCTGCAAGCTATGTAGATGGGGAAGCCATCCCAATGTGTTTTCTTGGTGTTCCAGAATCAGCTCTGTTCATAATTTCCTTAGTTTCACCACTGTGGGCTTTGGGTCCCCTTTATGTGATGCCAAGTATTGTACTTTTAAAGAAAAGCATTCTGTAGGACTCTGGTGTGATCTCTGTGTCCAAGAAGTGGAAAATAAGATTTAAGTGTGGTGGTTTCCCCAAAACAATGAAGCACAAGTTTCCATTGGCGTTTCCGGAAATAACTTCCTTTAAATATAACTATATAAACTTGTTTTGTTTTGTTTTTGAAGAGAGTGAACATACAAGTGGGGGGAGGGGCAAAGAGCGGGTAAGAGTGAGTGAAATCTTAAGCAGGCTTCACACTCACCTTGGAGCCCAATGTGGGACTCAGTCTCACAACTCTGAGATCATGACCTGAACCAGAATCAAGAGTCAGAGGCTTAACCAACTGAGCCACTCAGGTGCCCTTAACTACATAAACTTCTGATTTTATAATTCAGAGTAATTTTAACACCACACTTTTTTCATGATAAAGGTTTTATAATTCATTTTAGTATCAGAAAGGCCTAATGACAGCATCTCTGCTCGCCCCTACTCTTCCTTTTCAGATAAACTAAGATCTCCTTTTCTGTAAACCCCCTCTATCAAGGCATGACACATTGATTATTGAGGCTATGGGCTGAGCTAGACTATGAGCTTGGGATCACACTGTCTCAGAATCTCCTTCTGAATCATACTTTATACTTTGGCATCATACCCTTGCCTCATGTTCAGGCTACCCCAAAAAAGACTGATAAAAAAAACCTGTCAGTATATTGAGTAAATAATTTGAGGAAGACACTGCCAATCTACCACTCAGTATCTCCTACATAGAAAATGAAGCTGATTACTATATTTTTGTGC
Organism: Lontra canadensis; assembly: GCF_010015895.1. Lineage (NCBI taxonomy): Eukaryota > Metazoa > Chordata > Mammalia > Carnivora > Mustelidae > Lontra > Lontra canadensis. The sequence continues at coordinate 33,237,783 of NW_022630997.1, forward strand.
TTAGCGTGGGCACTAGGAATCTCAGAAATGAATATTCAACTCATCAATAGTGAATATTTAGGATTCTCCAGTCTCTACTTCTGGATTCCAACACTCACACCCACCACAACTGCCCAGCCACCGTGCCGTGTCCTGATTTAAATTTTTCTGGCCCTGGGATTTATTTCTTTACAGCTCGCCAACTTTAGTTTACATATTTTTGAAAGCTAACTCATGTTTTGTGGCATCAAATAAATAAATATTGTCTAACGGGTATTTATATTGTTTTCCCTTTGTAACAAGAGCTGATTGAATGAGCTTCCCACTAACTTCTGTGTTCATTTCAACACTTCAAATAACTTAACATCAAGCACTTAGAATTAGACTCTGCTTTATGTTGGAAAACAAAAACATGCCTGAGTAGGTTAAGAAACTTATTGAAGAAAATCAATAAGCCTAGAGATTGTTCCATTTTTAAGGTTCCATTTAAAGCTCGAATTTCACTGCAGGGAGTGAAGGAGAGTCAGGGAGCTGAGGTGTTCTCATTCACAGCAAAGGAGTCTCTCTGTTTGCTGGATTTCTCATTCTGTGCCACTGTCAGTTTTAGGGGATTACATAAAATTTGGGAAAGTATGATAGATGCCTGTCATTTTGAGACAGTTTTTGCAACCTCAGCCTTTCTGACTTTAGTTTTCTTAAACATGATTGGCAGGTAAAAGTGGAGTTCTACCAACTCATATGCTCTAGGAATAATCCAACTCTCCAAATATTTCCCCTGACTGAAGGGCTTATGGTTGCTGCAATATAGAAGATGCTACATACCTTCTCTTGACTGGCAGCCTGGGGGTCCTGGCAACAGCACCCTAAACAACAGGATGTAGGAACTTTTGGAGTACATGGCCAAGGAAGACATACACCAAGTAATAGGAGTTTTCAAAAACAGTCCACATAGAAGGCAGGATGTGTACATCTTTGGGTCTGGCACTCAAAGGAGGGATAGGATGGGTAACAGATTAGGCATATCCATTTTAAAGGAAGTAAGTGTGATTCAACAAGATCCTCAGGTCTTCAAGTATGAGTATAAAGTAGAAAGGCAGGCTAGCCAAAGGTGAACCTGGAGATGAAAACAAAAAACTTTGAAGTGCTCAGCCATGAACAACTAGAAAGACATATCATGCTCTCAGATAGAAGCAATCAGTATCACAGAAATCTTTCTTAAATTAATTAACAAATCTGATGGATTAGCAATCCAAAAAAATAGCATCAGACTGTTTTCTGGAGTCATACTCATTAATGATCACATATATTTGGAAAAACAAGTATGCAAGAATAACCAGAAAAATCCTGAAAAGGAACGGGGGGTTGGCAGAAATGTTGTGGTTAGCTCTTTCAGGAACTAAAATTAATTACAAAAACTTTTATCATTAAAACAATGCAGTACTGATGCGCAAATAAACATATGCCAAAGGATAACAGAAAATCTAGATACAGACCCAATTTTATATGGAAATTCAGCGTACAAAGAATTCAGTATCTCAAATCAATGGAGAAAAAAGAGACTAATAAGTGCTAGTGACATAATTAAATAATGTCTAAGTAAGTTTGGGTCTATTCCTCATATTTTGTTCAAATATATATTCTAAATAGATCAGGTAATTAAATGTAAATAAAATAAAATAAAATCTTACAGGTACTAAAAAAGGGGTGATGGGACTAATTGCCTCCATAATCTGAGAGTAAGCAAAACCTTCCTACCTATGACTTAAAATCCAAATGCAATAAGGGAAAGGATTTATAAGCTTGGTACTACAAAAATAGTAGTAAAGGCAAATAACTACATGAAATTTCAAAAGCTGAATGGCAAATTGAGAGAAAAATTTGTAATTTATTACACCAAGGGTTAATATCCATACTATAAAAAGAGAAAAAGGGGCGCCTGAGTTGCTCAGTTGGTTAAGCGTCTGCCTTCAGCTCAGGTCATGATCCTGGAGTCCCAGGATTGCCCAAGTCCCGGGATTGAGCCCTGCATCAGGATCACCACTCAGCAGGGAGTCTGCATCTCCCTCTGCCCCTCATCTTGCTCAGGTTCTCTCTCTCTCATCTGTCATTCTCTCTCTCTCCTTCAAATAAATAAATAAATAAAATCTTTAAAAAAAGAGAAAGAGAAAAAGACCAAGAAAAATCTCACAGAAAAATGGCAAGAGACTCAAAGAGCCATTTTAGAGAATAGAAATATCCCTTGAACACAGGAAAAGACGTTCAACCTCACCATTAATAAGAGATATGAAAATCAAAACTACACATATAAAATTTCTCGGATTGACAGAATTCCAAAAAGTTTGATAACATACTCTTGAAAAGTCTATGAGGAAATAGTCATTTTTATCAATTGTTGGTGGGAATACTGAATGAAAAAGCCTATGTGGAGGGTAATTTGGCAGTATCTAGTACAATTTCATGTACTTTTAACCTTTCATTTGGCAATCCAACTTCTAGGAATCTATTGGGATGATACAATGGCAAAAGAAAAGAAAAGACAATTTCATATGTTAACTGCAAAGATATTCAATCAACAAAAGCCTAGAAATTACCCAAATGTCCTCCATTTATAGGAGAGATACTGAATAGATTATGGTACACTTACACAGTATATGAAATATATATATGTATATATACATATATATATTTGTCTGAAAAAATGCAATGTAGACAAAAGTATTTCTAGCATATGATTATTCTTCTAAGGAGATGATGTGATATAGATAAAGAACTACTTGCTTTTATTTTTTAAATGGAAGGACAAATAAGCAAAAATGTAATGGTTATTTGTAAGACTGAATGTAGAAACAGAAGGGCAAAGGTGAAAGAGAGAAAGTGTGCTTTTCGGATCTACAGCTCTGCTGGTGGAATTCTGTAAAATTTTTACATGATTATGAAACACAATTAAATTTTAAAAATTTAAAAATAAAAAGATGAATGAAACAAAGGGACACAGCTCTATGATGGCATACCACTATCATGGGATAACACAAAGAAAATACTTTTCGTGATTTCAAAACAAAGTACTTTGAGTAGATGCAAAATAAACACAGTTGTACAAAATCCTGTGGTCCTCAATTTGGATGGAAGTGTCAACATGAACCCAAGATGATTTCAACTTTAAAATTGTTATGCTTTATTTATATATAAAAAGGAGTAGAAATAAAGATGAACCCAGCAGGAATGAACACCCTTTTTGTCCCAATTGTGGTCTCAAAATACAACTTCCCACTACAAGGAAACAGGACTCCTTGACTCCAGGTCTAGAGCAAGAAACATATAAGATGCACCGAACATCTCTTCATACCTGAAACCAAGGAATATCTTAAAATTAATTGAGAGCTTGCCAAAACGACTGAGGAGTCACCTTGAAGAATTTCCCACCGGCCAAAATAGTACAATTTGAGCATCAAGAGGATATTAACACAATGGATTGAAACACTTCAAATATTCTTTTTTTAAAAGATTTTATTTGTTCATTTGACAGAAAGAAAGAGAGAGAGCACAAGCACGCAGATCAGCAGAGGCACAGGGAGAAGCAGGCTCCCCACTAAGAGGGAGCCCAATGTGGGGCTCGATCCCAGGACCCTGAAATCATGACTTGAGCCAAAGGCAGACAATTAACCAACTGAGCCACCCAGGTAATCCCACTTCAAATATTCGTAAGTCCATTCGTTCAAAGTTACTCTATAGGAAAAAAATCCCTTGATTGGTCAATTTTGGAGGATACTAGGGGACTGGTTCACTATTTTGAAAACTGGTAAATGAGGAAAAATAATCACATACTTATTTAACCTTTCCTACATAAAATCTATCTCTGGGTAAAAAAAAAAAAATAGTTGATGAAGGGAAGCTTCTCTTTAAAGAAATGTTCTAGCCAGTAAATGAAGAAGGATGAAATTGTAAAATTCGATTCAGAGCACCTGGGTGGCTCAGTCAGTTAAGCATCCAACTCTTGATTTTTGGCCCAGGTTCATGATCTGAGGGTTGTGAGATTAAGACCTGCCTTGGGCTCCATGCTCAGCAGGGAGTCTAGAGATTCTCTCTCTCCCTTCCTCTCCTTCAGCCCCTCCTTACACTCACATCCCCCCCAAAATAAATAAGTAACTTTTTTTTTAAAAGCACTATTTTACAAAACCCTAATGAAATGATAGATGTAGGCAATGATCATCAACAGCTGTTAACATCATAAAAGAGAGTCAATGTCATATTACATGGTAATTGATGGAAATACACATTACCGCCTTTGAATCAGTCTCACCAAAAACAAATCAAAACTAAGTCTGATCAAGCCTCTAGATCTAACTACAACTTTACAGGAAATACAAGGGACAAAGTACCATGTAATCAGCAAAATCCAGTTTTGTTTTATAGAATAGATAACAGTTTTCTTAACAAACTGCATAGGGGAAACAGGAGGAAGGGAGCACCTATAGATTAAAACAGGGGTCAGCAAGCTATGGTCTAGAGGCCAAATGTGGCTACCACACTGTTTTTGCACATAATTTTTTTTTTTTAGAACGTAGCCATGTCCATCCATTATGAATTGTGTATGGCTGGTTTTGTGCAATAATATGATACTGGAGTTGAGTAGTTGTGACAGATCACAAGGCCCACGAAGACAAATAATTACCACCTGGTCTTTTACAAAAAAGCTTACCAATCCTCTATTTTATTTTTTTGAAGATATTATTTATGTATTTATTTATCTACTTATTTAGAGAGTAGGAGCAGGGGGAGGGGCAGAGGTGGAGAGAGAATCTCAAGCAGACTCCCTGCTGAGTGCAGAGCCCAACATGGGGCTTGATCTCACCACCCTGAGACCATGACCTGAGCCAAAATCAAAAGTCAGATGCTTAACTGACTAAGCCACCCAAGCGCCCCTAATATCCTCTAATTAAAAACTTTTAAATGATGTATCAAATAATTATAATATGTGGGCCATATTTTGATCATGATTCAAACAAAGAGTTTGAAAAATAAAAGGGATCAGAAAATGATAGTTAAAGGACATTTGAGAGAGTCTGACTAGTAGGAATGGTAAAGGAATACCAGGCACTTGCATTAAGAGATCTGGGACTATGTGGTCATATAGCACAACTGCTGCTGGGAAGCCAAGAAGAGATGCACCCCCCAACATCCCAGTACATTTGCTAAAGAGATACACTGAGTTCCCTTAGTGGGAGCAATGTCAGAGGCACCATAGAAGTTGAACCCAAAGCATATCCAAAGGAAATGAAATCACCATCTCGAAGCAATACTTGCACCCCCATGTCATTTCAGCATTATTTGCAATAATCCCACCAGTGCGGGAACAGATAAAGAAAATGTGTGTGTCTACACACACACACACACACACACTGGAATATTGCTTAGCCATAAAAAGGAAGGAAATGCTGCCCATGTGACAATGTGGATGAAACCTGAGGGCTTCATGCTAGAGAAAAAGACAAACACTATCTGATCTCACTTATATGCAGAATTTACAAAATCTGAACTCATAACTACAGAGAACAGATTGGTGGTTGTGGGGGTGATAGCTAGGTGAAATGGGTGATGGTGGTCAAAAGACACAAACTTGCATTTATAGAATAAATAAATTCTAGGGGTATAATACACAACATGGTGACTAGAGCCAATAGTACTTGTATATTTGAAAGTTGCTAAGAGAGTAGATCTTAGAAGTTCTCATTTCGAGATAAAAACATAACTATGTGAGGTGATAGATGTTAACTAAAGTTACTGTGGAAATCATTTTGCAGTATATGACAAATGAACTCATGTTTTCCATCTTAAGCTTATACAAGGTCATATGCCAATTACATCTCAGTAAAGCTGGGGAGGAAAAGTAGAAGCCCAAAGTACACGAGCACTTCTTTCTAAGTACTCTCCTGGAGGGAAGAAATCCAGATTGCTCTTGTCAGAGTTTCAGCAGCTGAGAAAGGAGAGGGACAATCTGACAACTGGAGAAAGGATCCAGCCCCAGAAGCCAGGACAGAACTACAGGAAGCTGACAGTGGGAACTACAGGAAGCTGACAGTGGGAACTACAGGCCCTGAAGCAGGAGCAGAATGTTGTCTATTTCATGTGGTGCCAAAGCCTACCAATTAAAACTCAAACCAAAACAAAAAAAAAAACACAAAATACCTTAGGATTGCAGTCTTTGTAATCACTTCAAGTATCAAAAACTGGCTGCGTCAAAGTATCTGAGGTGGACAAAGACAGCCAGCACTTAGCACAACAGCTTGCACGCATAGTACGTTGGTGACTTTGAATTAGAAGCCCAAGAAAGTAAGAACTTCCGCCCACCTCACAGTATAAACGTTCTATTTGTCACCATTTGTGCAAAGACCTCATACCATGAGGAACTTTTAGTTAAACCTGTGGATTTCAAAATCACACAGAGGGGCCATCTAAACTTTAAGCTCCTTTTCTCAAGGGGCTCCTGGTCTTCTTTTTTGTAGAAAACCCTATGTTTGCAGACCAGCAAGATCCCAGAACACCCTCTGCCCTACAAAGCTGAAATAGAAAGCAATTTGCAACCGAATGGCTCTGCTTTGATGATTTGGGATCCCCCTTAACATTGCCTTTGATGGGTTTCTTTCTGTCAGTAGCTACAATATCACTTTCTCTAATTAACTCTGATGTTTCCTTTGAGCTTTTTTTCCTGAGAAGGAAAATCATGTTTAATTCAGAGGAGCTATCATTACCTTGATGAATGGAAAACAGCTCTAAGCCACAGACTTAAAGATAAGCAATAAAATCAAAATGATTACATCCCCCTGGTATGGCCCTATTCAAGTCCTTCCTAAAGGTAGTTCCCTGGATCAGGGGTTGGGGGGCTAGGGTAAGAAGCATGAGGAGTAAGGGAAAGGTTAAGGAAGACAATAGCTTTTAGACCAAAGTTTGGCCTGAGTTACAGCACCCAGATAATAAAACAATTAGATAACCTGAAATATACTGCCTATAGCGGACACTCAAGCCATACAGCTGCACATAAGACTTTAACTCACTATTTTTTTTTATTTAAAAAAAATCTTATTAACATATAATTTATTATTTGCCCTAGGGGTACAGGTCTGTGAATGATCAGCCTTACACACTTCACAGCACTCACCACAGCACACACCCTCCCCAATGTCCATAACCCAACCACCCTCTCCCTACCCCCTAAGCCTGGCAACCCTCAGTTTGTTTTGTGAGATTAAGAGTCTTATGGTTTGTCTCCCTCCTGATCCCAACTTGTTTCATTTTTTCCTTCCCTACCCCTTTACCCCCCACTTTGCCTCTCAACTTCATCATATCAGGGAGAGCACATGATAATTGTCTTTCTCTGATTGACTTATTTCACTCAGCATAATACCCTCTAGTTCCACCCACATCATTGCGAATGGCAAGCTTTCATTTCTTTTGATGGCTGCATAGTATTCCATTGTGTGTGTGTGTGTACGTGTGTGTATGTGTGTGTGTGGGTGTATATATATGTATACCACTTCTTTATCCATTCATCTGTTGATGGATATCTAGGTTCTTCCCATAGTTTGGCTATTGTGGACATTGCTGCTATAAACTTTCGGGTGCACATGCCCTGTCAGATCACTATATTTGTATCTTTAGAGTAAATACCCAGTAGTGTGATTGCTGGGTTGTAGGGTAGCTCTATTTTCAACTTTTTGAGGAACCTCCATGCTGTTTTCCAGAGTGGCTGCACCAACTTGCATTCCCACCAAAAGTGTAGGAGGGTTCCCCTTTCTCCGCATCCTCGCCAGCATCTGTCATTTCCTGACTTGTTAATTTTAGCCATTCTGACTGGTGTGAGGTGGTATCTCATTGTGCTTTTGATTTGTATTTCCCTGATGGTGAGTGATGTGGAGCAATTTTTCATGTGTCTTTTGGCCATCTGGATGTCTTCTCTACAGAAATGTCTGTTCATGTCCTCTGCCCATTTCTTGATTGGATTATTTGTTTTTTGGGTGTTCAGTTTGATAAGTTCTCTATAGATTTTGGATACTAGCCCTTTATCTGATATGTCGTTTGCAAATATCTTCTCCCATCCTGTCAATTGTCTTTTTAACCTCACTAGTCCTTACCTGCGCTCTCCCCACCCATAGATTGTTTCAAGAATATATTGATAAATGACCGAGTTTTCATAAGACCCTTGGCATCTCGTAAGAGCACAAGTAGTATTATTTCATTTTGCTCTGATTGAGTACCTCTTCCCAAACAACACTTGTTGAACCTCCACATACATATGACATGCCAACTCATTCAAGTGTTATACCCAACTCAAACCAAATTCATACTTACTTATGAATATTCCCAGTTTTGATCATGCATGGAGGGGTTAGGAGAGTGGATAATCTCAAAAGCAGATCACAAAGAATCATCTGCATTTGGCTTTAAAAACCAGAAGGGGAAAAAGGTTTTCTCACCCAGAGTTCCTTTCCTCATCTCTTAGGCAAGAATTATAGTCTACTGGAATAATCTGAACATGCCAACTGCCTAGTATAGACAGATCAAGCTTCCACTGGAGTAGCTACAGATGACCTAGGGAGTGTTTAACCAACACACCATTGAATTAGAAATTTCTTCACTCTGGTCTGTTGCAATTCAAGGTCCATGTCTCAAAATCAAATGTTGTTCTTTCATTGACCAGGCCAAAACTATCATAGGAGTTTTGACAGCCCTGGAGATGTGAGTACATTCTCCAGATCAGATTCCTACCAGCCTTTCCCTGGGCCTGAGCCAGGCCTGACTCCAATTGGCATGAAGGGCTTGATATGTACATCCCTTGGGGAGATGGCACCCTTGCTCTACAGAATAAATAGGCCATCAGAAATGTATAATGATATGGATGTTTAAAGATAAGCCTTTTCTCTTTAATTTCTTTCCACCATGATCAAGTCTTCCATTTGAAACCAGACCAGTACTTCATGGACTGGCCCCCTATTGCTCAATCCTTGCATCTCTCTATTCTTCAAATTAGAAATGACTGTTTACTGTCCTGCACTGGGAGACTCAGCCACACATACACTCCCCAAACCCACCCGATCCCAGAACCCATGGTTTAGGGAAACTGTGCATCACCACTTGGCTACTAGCCCCACTTCCAGCTCCAAAATCCTCTGTTCATGTGAGAGCTTACCAGCTCAGGATAAAATGAGACCATCTCCTCTCCATTTCTACATCCTTTATCCTATTTTGCTGCTTGAGATCAAATCAGTGCATAAGCAGCCCCTTCAAATTGCTAACCTGTAATGAGCTGCGATCAGCCTCACATTCTTTCTTAGGAAGGGCTGACAAGCGAGCTCTCTCACATTCTGTACTTGAAGAGCCGCCTGTTGTCAACATTTAACACTATAAAAATGTTTATTTAATGTTCTCAATTTGATTAACATTCAACCTCATTTAGCATATTATGTGAGAGGGGCTCCATGAGGCACTGTTTTTCTCTACTCTTTTTAAACACTTGGAGATAAGTAATAGTCTTATGACACAAGTAAGAAAATCAAGATCAATTTTAGTCAGCTTTCAGCTAGATCACTCTCTAACTTATTCTTCAGTCATGGAAGCATGAACTCAAGTCTCTCAAATAAGCACTGCACAGAGCTGCCTGTCACTGCTGCACTGGAGAATTCCAGGAGTTCCACTGTGGTCATGAGCTGATCTCCCTCAGTTCATAGCTCCCCAGCAGCTCATCCCCAGCAGCTCATGATGGGTCTTGTTGGTAGCCAGCTGGTTTGGGTCCAAGCCAGATATTCCTCTGGGACCTTAATCCTATGACTTCTCCGTTTTTAACTATCAATTTTGTTTCATCTTTTAGTTGGATGGAGTGAGTCCTCATGAGTACTTTATGAAATTATATGTATATGGAAAATTTTTTAATCTTTCATATCTAGAAATGTCTTTCTGTTATGTTCTCTCTTGACAGAGAACTTGGTTTGGTTTGAAATTCTTGGGTAAAATGTTTCTTTCTTCAATCTTTGCAGAAATTGCTCATAATTTGGCTCTCAATGATGTATAAGAGAATCAAGGTAGCCTAAGACTTCTTTCTTTGTGGGTGGGAACCTACTGTAATTTCTTGGCCAGATACTAATCAGAATTTTTTATCCTTTAAAAATGTGCCTATATATGTTTTTTCCACAGAGTTTCTATGTATGGGTGTTTTTTTCCACTGACTTCTTTTGAGAACTGGTGGTGCTTTTACATATAGTTTTTTGTTTTGTTTTGTTTTTTTCTTTGCTTCAGGAAACTTTCCATCATGGCTTTGATTATCACTTCTCTTATATTTGCTCTTTTAGAGAATTAATTATTTAACTGGCTACTCTTCATTTTCTGACCTCCCTCTGTAGGATTGTAGAAACCAACAGATAAGCTATGTGGACAGCCTTTGATCTGTTTTCTGCTTGAAGAGATGGTAAGTCTGTCTCCCTGAACTACAACTTAGGGGCCAGAATGATGGATACAACGTTTGTTCAACTTTAGTTCTCATTTGCCAAAAGCTTCTTGTCTATTATAGGTTTGTTTTATTACATAGATATCTTCTATTTTTCAGATAATCTAAACAAATTGCAGGGCTCTTCACCTTCTAGGATACAAACTGTTACTGTGGATGTCCCCATCACCACTTTTTATATAATTGTCTTCTAAAATTTGCTTTCATTGGGTAGCTAAGGAACAGAGGGCATTATCTGCCACAAATGGGTTTCATTTGGCCTTCCTAGTGCTTTAAAAAATGATAATACTGTTGAGCTATGAATACTATCTAAGTGGTCTACAGATTCAATGCAATCCCTATCAAAATTCAGACAATGTTTTTTTGCAGAAGTAGAAGAATCCATCTTAAAAGAAACCATCTTAAACCCCAAATAGCCAAACAATCTTGAAAAAGACTGAAGTTGGAATTCTTGCACTCTCTGATCTCAAAACTTACACCCAAGCTACGGTGATCAAAACAGTGTGATATTGGCATAAAGACAGACATGTACACTGATGAAATAGGATAGAGAACTTAGAAATAACCCTATATATATGTCTATATTACATATATTACATATATTATATATATAATTTTGCTTAGTATAACATATAGTATAAATTTTAATATAGCTACATATATAGTATATATTATAAATATTATATATAATATATATACGCACAATATACATAGTCAAGTGATTTTTAACAAGAGTGCCAAGACCATTTAATGGGAAAAGAACAACAGTCTTTTCAACAAATGGTGATGGGAAAACTGGATATTCACATGCAGAGGAATGAAGTCCGACCCTTATGTTATACCATATGTCAACTCAAAAATCTAAGACCTAAGCATAAGAGTCAAAACTATAAAACTCTTCAAAGAAAATATAGAAATAAAGGTTCATTGCATTGGGTTTGGCAGTAATTTCTCACATATGACACCAAAAACTCAAGGGATAAAAATAAAAGGAGGTTAATTGGACTTCATCAAAATTAAAAACTATTGTGCCTCCAGAAACACTATCAGCAGTTGAAAAGGCAACCCATGGGACAGGAGCAAATATTTACAATCCTACACGTGATAAGGAATTGATATCTGGAATATGTCAAGAAGTCCTACAACTCAACAACTAAAGACAAACAATTAAATTAAAAAAACGAAGGAAGGGATAACCATTTCACCAAAGATATAAAGATGGTGAATTAGCACAGGAAGAGGTCAATATCACTAATCATTGGGATTTTGATTAGGCTTGATTTGCAAATCAAAACACAATTATATAACATTTCACACACATACTCACACACACATACACCCATAGGATGGCTATTGTCAAAAACAAAACAAAACAAAACAAACAAACAAACAAAAAAACAGAAAATAACAAATGTTAGTGAGGATGTAGATAAACTGGAACCCTTATGCACCACTTGTGGGAATGTAAAATGGTGCGGCCACTGTGGAAAACAGTATGGCAATTCTTTAAAAAACTAAATAAAGCTATCCAACAATCCAGTAATTCCACTTCAGGGTATATCCTTAAGAGAATAAAGTGGGGACTTGAATGAATAGTTGTACACCAATGTTCATAGCAGCAGCATTCACAGTAGCCAAAAGGTGGAAACAACCTATCTATTGATGGATGAAAGTACACACAATGTGTGTTCATTGTGTGTTCACACAATGCAATATTACTCAGTGCAATATTACTCAGCCTTAAAAAAGAAGGAAATTCTAACATATGCTACAACTTGGGTGAACTTTGAGGACATTATACTAAGCAAGAGAAGCCAATCACAAAAGGATACTGTATGATTCCACTTACATGAGAAATCTAGAGTAGACAAACTCATAGAAACAAGAAGGTTGGCAGCAGTTAGAGGTAAAGGGAAAACAGAAATTGTTATTTAATGGGTACAGCATTTTAGTTTTGCAAGATGAAAAGTTCTGGAGATTGCTTATACAAGAATGTCAATATATTTAACACAACTGAACCATACACTTAAAAGTGGTAGACAGTAAATTTTGTTATGTGTATTTTACTACAAATAACATTTTAAAAATAATTTTAAAAAGGAATTAAATGCTGCTGGATGCTACAGCATGGTTGATTAGGCCCTATACGTAGTGGAATAAGTCAGACATAAAAAGAAAAATACTGTATGATTCCACTTTTATGCAGTTCCTAGAGCAGTCAAATTCATAGACACAAAAAGTAGAATGCTGGTTGTCAGGCACTACAGGAGAGGGGGGCAAGGGCTACAGAGGAGGGGGAGTTAGGGATTTTTTGCCTAATGGGTAGAGTTTCAGTTGAGAATGAAGAAGTTCTGGAAATGCATGGTGGTGATGGTTGTACAACAATGGAAATATACTTAATGTCACTATACACTTGAAAATAGCTAAAATGGTAAATTTTTTGTTATATATGATTTATAATAAAGAGAGAAAGGATTTGAATATATTGCTAACATTTGATAATCAAAAGATTTAACATAAAGTAAAAGAAGACACAATCTGATAATCATGTGCCTGTATTCAAAGACAGTTACAACTAGAAATGAGCAATGGTTTTCAGACTAGGACTAGGATCACAAATTTTCAGCTCACTCCACTTCCTAGTTACCCCATCCCCTGACAGCTCTCAGCATATTGCCTGACTGGACCCTGGAACCATTTGAGTTTATGGCCCCTCATATAGAAAGATATAAGGAGGAGGCAATAATTTTTGACTCTTGGACCACATGGAGTCAGCCTCCTTGCAGAAAATTGATGGTGACAATTATGATGTTTTCAACTTTTGTCAAAACCCAGGGTGAGAGTGAGGAGGCAGTATAAAGAGTCTTTTTATCTTTACCAAGCAATTACATCCTGAGGCCAACTTGAGTGGGACTTTTTCAAAACCACTTTCTTCACTTTGTGGTAAGGGGAAATTCCCATCAGATCCCGCCTCCCTGTTAGAAGTTGGTGTGTGTGTGTGTGTGTGTGTGTGTGTGTGTGTGTCTATGAGTTTGTATGTCTGCAACTGATATCTTGGAAGTATTTCTTCTTGCAAGTTTCAGTCCATTTTGTCTGTCAATTGAGGATATCTAGATCCTATTTTTGTCACCCAATATTTTCTATCCCTCGTAGTTTTATGTCATAGGTAATATTTATAAATAGTCCTATTAGACATTTATTCACTTTTGCATTAGTCTTGAACAAGACAAGAAAGAAATAAAAAGGGTGGGCCAGTTTCTCAGAGGTTTCCCTCCATATTGGTGTCAATTATTTAATGAATAGCTTTTGATACCACTGTGTCACCATTCATAATGCAATTGACCATGGCCTAAGTCGATTCTTATTTCTCCAAATTGTCCTTAAAGACCACATCAAATGGTCCCAGTTTTCTGATTTATTAGTGTTGTATTCCTATCAAAGACAGGGCTTTAAAAAAAAAAAGTATTAACCTCAAAAAATTCTTTCCATACATGCTATGATAAGTCTGGAAAAAGGGCAAAAATTGTATGTGGCTGTAGCTGATGGAGTTTAAGGAGAAAAGAACAGAGTTGGGGACAGCAAGAAATAGGGTCAAGCCAGAGATGTAGATGTTCTCCATTTACTCCATTTTCCAGATAAGAAATTTGTCTCAGGAATGATAAAACTATATATACTTCAAAAACCTCTTCAACATTTTTTTTTCAGATGTTAAAAAAATCAGCAATTTAGGATCTATAAGTAACTATGAATAAAGCTTTTAGCTTAAGCATTAGAGCCATCTCTGGGTGGGTGCAGGATTTATTAAATAATAGCATCCCATGTATCTTACTACCAAATATTGGCCTTATCAGATACCACCATCTATTCAAGTAAGCCAGACTGAGTCCTACCATGCCAACTTCTTTGCCATTCATTCTCTACTGCTGCTGAAGAGCCCCAGTACCTTTGAACCCCTGGTAACCTTGGCAGCAGCCAGAGTGAACAATACCTTTGTTCCCCATCCTGGCAGAGGAGCACAGCAAAGAAAGCAGATAGAGCCAGGGAAGTGCCTCAGCTGGGGAAGGGTCTGACATCTTATTCTTCAAAAATCAGAGGCCCACAGCATCAACATTATCCCCAGACTAGGGAAGCTGAAAATACCTGCCCAGATTAGGTCTTATGTCAAACGGCAAACTAGAGATGAAACTAGAGAGCACGGTCACAGCCCTCCCTGGGAGTGGCAGCAGCAGAAAGCATCCGGAGCCCACTTGGGTTGGTTGATGGCCACAGTGGACCACATGAACTTAGCTGGAGTGAAGAACTCCGTGGAGTCGAGAACTCAATGGTTCTCTCAAGGGGGAAATGGCCAAAGCTGGCACATGACTCATGGGTGTACCCAAGCCCACGCATGTTCGAACCAGACAGAACATGGACTTACGTCTGAAACCACACTATTGGCTATTAAGAACGATGTTATCTGCCCTATTCTGGCAGAAATATATGTCCTGCCCAAATCAGAAAACTCTGCACAGTGCTTAATAAAGGGACTACTGACAAGGGTGTGTGCAGCATGTAGGGAATGACTGAGGGAAACAGAATCTTGAGTTAGTAGAGGTAGTCCCTTTAGGTCTGTAGGAACCAGGGGAAGGAACAGACATAGCAAGCCAGAGACAGAGAGTACACCATGCTGAAGGCCCAGTGGTAAGGCTGAGCCTTGGGGCTAGAGGCAGGTCCTGCCATGCAAGGAGGGAGCTGGGAAATATGGGTCTCTCCTCACTCTTGCCAGTGCCCCATGTAGGCCCAGCTCAAGGACCAGGGGTCATGGTGCAGCCAGTGCAGCCTCCCTGGTCAAGAGCAGGGTAGACGTGGACAAAGAGAGGATCATGGGGAGCAAAGATAAGCTCGTTAGCCCAGGAAAGGACAGCTGCTCCTTTGCCATGAATACAAAGAGAAGCGAAAGACATAAGCCAGGACTCACAGAGCAGTCCTAGACTCCAAACACTGAGAGAATAGTTTTACATAATTCCTAGCAATTCCTATTTTGTGCCAGATATTTTTTTAGATACTTTGCATATTTTATTTCTTTTAATCTTCACAAACTTGACATAAATATTACTATTGGCACACTACAAACGAAGAAACTGGAACTCAGAGATGCCAAGTAAGTGAGGAGGGAAAACTGGATTTAAACCTGAATTGGTCAGACCCAGGGTTTGTCTGCTGAACCATGTGGTGGGCCGTCATTGCACAGGAATGTAAATCATCAGTGTCAAGGGGACCATCAGCAGAAAGGTCAGCGTGGCCCTTAATCAAATGGAGACCATGAACTCTGTCCAGAGGCAGGGGGGCATCCTGGCTTTGGTGAGCTGGTTCTCATCAGCAGATCTGGCTAGAGGGTGGCCAGCAGGAGTTGGAAGCTACAAACAGTTCGGTAGGAGGTGATGTCCTTGGATGCACTAATTACAGAATAAACTTTTCTAAGCCACTTTACAGCCATAAGAGAGACTTTATGCCACTTTCACCTTGAAAAAATTGAACATGTTGCCATATTATCATGAGATCACCAGCTCATCTTGGTCAACGTTTTACTAAGGTCACCCTGAACAAGGAGCGTGGGCATGGTTGAAAGCTGGACTCTTCTCATAGTTTTAATAGTAAATATTATCTTTAATAAAATGATTAATAATAAAATAATTTAATAAATAAATTTATTGAACACTTACTACGTGCTGGACAGTGTTATACACCATCAAGATACAGTGGTTGAAAGACACAGTCCCCTCCCAAACAGAAGTCAGAATTTAGCTATTGAACTAGTAAAAAGCATTTCAAACGCAAGTATTACTAGGAAGGCTATAAACAGGATATCACAATAGACAGTAACTAGAAGACAAGGTGGCTACTTGACGCAGATATAAGGAAAGACCTCTGCATAGAAGTGATGCTTATGCTAACATCTGATGGATGATCAGGGTCAGTCATGCATGGTCCACTGGCAGAGAGAGAATCTCAGGCCAGTGTGGAGAGAACACAGAAAGCCAAAAGGAGAACAGGACTCGGAAAGGACAGAAAAGTGGAATTCAAATCACATGGGCTCTTAGAGGTCTTTTTGGTCCTGTTAATGGAAATCCAACAGATTTTACATGAGGGAGTAACATGCTATTATTTATAATTTTTAAAGCTCACTGAGGCTCCTGTGTGAGGAGTGAGTTGAAAGGGATGAAAAACCCAAGGAGGAAGAGCTCCTGGAAAGCTACTGCCACGGTCCACGTGCAGAGTAATTTGCATCACAGCTGAGCCCATGTTTGCTGGGGGAAGGTGAAGTGTCTGAGTGCATGTTGGAGGTTAAACCTCAAGAATTTTGTTGGGCTGGGTGTGGAGAAAGGGACGACGTGGAGGCAGAAACCCAAAATGATACCTGGGTTTCTTGTTTGAACGAATGATGGGTGGTGGTGATACTGAGAAAGGGAAGGCTGGAGGGAACCAAGTCTGGAACTGTAAGAATTCCTTGTTGCCTGCATTGAGTTTGCAATTGCATTGGGGGCATTCGATTAAAGTCATCAAACATGCATGTGGATATATACAAGTCTGGAGTTCAAGGGGAAGCTGGAGTCCTGTGATTTTACCTGATATAGAAAGCATGAGACCAGATAAGACTGCATTAAGAAGGAATGGAAGCAGGTTGAGGAAACAAGCCAACTACTAAGCTCTGAGGTTCTCTCTGAAGTCTAAAGACATGGAAGGAGTAAGAGTCACAAGCTAGGTCTTCACGGATTCCAATCCACCATCTGATACTTTGCTCTATGATGCTGGCACTAGAACCCTGAAAACAAAATTCCTTCTTTGCAGGCTGGCTTTCCTGTAGGGTCTGCCAGTAGGAGACACTGGAAGGAAACCCAAAAGCTGAAGAAAGCAGACAGTCTTATTCCCTCTTGTTCCCTGTGTACTTGCCGATTCTGTTAGTATTGACTCCCCACAGCCCTTCCCCCTAGACAGCCGCAGATGGCTCCAGACTCCAGAGAAGCTGGTCCTCTCTGCAGGGTCATGCAGTAACCCACAGCATTCCCACTCCACCTGGCCCCTACACCCCTGTCTGAGCCCAGCTCTGTCTCAGCTCTTCCCAGAGCTTTGCAAGTGTCATCACTGGCCAGATGGGAACCACCCCAAAGCTTCTTCCCCAGCTTTGCCTGGAGGCTTCTCTGATATTCTAGTTCTGGTAACCCCAGCCTCTCCCTCTGTCTCCCTGCCTTTAAGACCTAAAGCACTTCCTGCAGGTACAGCTTCTGTCCTCCCTCATCCTTTTGCTGCACTCTCACCCTCATGCGGCCAGTTTTCTGTATTAAATTCTCTTCATGGAAATGCCTAGTACAGGTTCTATTTTCTAGGATTGAGAAAGAGAGCCAGCAAAGTGCCCTGAAGAGGTAAGGAAACAAGAAATAAGGGAGTGTGGCTTAGAAGACAAAATAAGACATAGTCTCAAGAAATTAATTAGGAAGGAGATACCTGGCTCAGAGGTGGAAAAAGAGAAAAAAAAAAATAAAACCATCATTTGGATTTAACTGTGGTTTGTTGAAGGCCTTCACTATAGTGTTTAATGGGCTCATTTTCTAGGTGAGGACCAAGAACATGACACTGACTCATTCTAGCTGCCTTAAGAATTGGGATAACACAAAGTTTTGCCTTAGCTTTAGAATAGCTATTTAATTTTTTTTTCTTT
This sequence comes from Lontra canadensis, assembly GCF_010015895.1. Taxonomy (NCBI): domain Eukaryota; kingdom Metazoa; phylum Chordata; class Mammalia; order Carnivora; family Mustelidae; genus Lontra; species Lontra canadensis. The sequence continues at coordinate 33,255,953 of NW_022630997.1, forward strand.
TTAATACTTAAAACGAATTTGACTGAGTCATTCATTTCAAAGATTTCATTATTCAAATATTTGATACATTTAAATAATGTAAGATAGAAACATAAATACCCACAAAGTCACCACCTGACTTAAGTTCTAGAACTTTCTCAGGGTTATTGAAGTTTTCTGTGTGAAAATCTGAAGTTATAGCCTTCTTTCTCCCACCTAAAGGCAACCCTATTTCTGAATTTTTTGAATTTATTATTCCTTTGCTTTTCCAAATAGCTCTCATACATACAAAGTTACCCCACTGTTTTTTGCTGTTATTTAATTTTTTAATTTACAAAAGTGTTATTCAAAGTAAGTTATTAAACTTATTTTTCTCTTCCTTTTTTTGGAGCTCCATCTATGTAATACATTTAATTCTCACTGATGTATTATATAGTATAATATTTCTTTGTATAATCATAACACTATTTTTTTGTCATTTTCCTCTCAATGACCATTTATTTACAGCTTTCTGATACTACAGATAATATAACTATATAGCATTATTGTTCATGACTTCTTTTCCACGTGCACAAGAATGTCCCAGTGTTGTAAAGAATGTCCAGGGCATAGGAAAATGTTTGTTTTCAGCTTTGCTACCTAATGCCAAATTGTTTGCCAAACTAATTCTATGAAATCAAACTTCCTCCAATGGTTTATAAAAATTAGCCTTACTCCACATTCTTAAAAATTTTTTATATCACTTGACATCAACTTTATTAACTTCTGCCATTCAGGGAGATCGACATTGTTATCTGATATTGTATTTAACATGTATTTCCTTGATACTGAAGAGTTTGGGTATTCCTTCATATGTTTATTACCACTGCATTTCCTCTTCTGTAATATGACTATTTGTATCTTTTGTTCATCATTGTACTTTATGGATCTCTCTAATTCTTTCTGAGTTATTCGCATCTTTGTATATTCTGTTATTTGGAGAGTTATTTATATATTCTGGATACCAATAAGTTGTTAGTTATATCTAGGAAAAGTAATTTCTTGGGGTACCTGCATGGCTCAGTTGGTTAAACATCAGCTCTTGATTTTTGACTCAGGTCATGAGCTCAGGGTGGTGAGATCAAGCCCCACACTGGGCTCTGTGTTGGGCGTGGAGCCGGCTTGGGATTCTCTCTCTCCCTCTGCCCCACCTCCCCGCCCTGCCTCTCGTCCCTCTCCCACTTGCATACACTGTCTCTCTTTCTCTAAAACAAAAAAAAAAGAAAAAAGTCATTTCTCATAGTTTATAACTTGTCCTTTTTTTCCCCCTCTTTATGGTCTGATAAGCAGGGCTCTTAATTCTATCATAGTCACATTAATCAGGTTTATAGTTTGTGCTTTTTGTGTCTTAAGAAATCCTTCCCTATCTCAGAGTCATAGAAATATTTTACCAGAATTTTTTAAGTATTTCCTTTCCAATGAAAGTATTTAATCCACCTAGAGTTGATTTTTGTGAACTATATATGAATCTAATTCCTTCTATCACAATTCAAGTCTGTTTTTTGTTTGTTTTTTGTTTGTTTTTCTCATTTCTGGAATCTGAGTCCTCTTCTCTTGTTTTGCTTATCATTCCTTTACCAGTTAATACTTAATAGCTTTGTAACAACTTATGACATCCAATAGGGAATTTTCCATCAGCTTTTTCTTCCTGTTTTCTTCCTGTTGAAGTGTCTTTTGACTCTACTCGACATCTTCTCTTAATATGTTTAGTAATCAGCTTATTTGGTTCAAAAAAATCCTGCTAGGATTATTATTCAAATCAAAGGCGTTCTTTTGGGGTGGATGGGGAATTGGCATTTTAAAATTATTGAGTCTCCCTTTCAATGAGCTTAGTATATCTCTCCATCAATTTTAATTTTCTTTAATACAATAAAATCTTAAGATTTGCTCAATAGAAGTCTTATTTACCCTTTGCTCAATGGATTCCTTGATCCATTACATTTTTGGTTGCTCTTATTAAATTCAACTTTAAAATAATGACATTTTCTCTTCTTTGTTGCTGGTATACAGAAATACAATTTATTGTGGGGTATAAAATTTAATGGTGCCAAATTTCAACTCATTCTCATTAGTTATAAATATTTGCCTTTAGAATATTTAGAGTTAACTATATTTACATTCATAGCAATGTAAATAGCGACAGTGTTTTTCTACTTTTAAAATTTTTCTTGTCTTACTACATTGGCTAGGACTCTGCAATAAGATTGAAGCTACTTAAACTACTTCTGATTTTAAAGAGAATGGCTCTAGACTTTCACCATTGAATATATTATATGTAATAAGTGATTGACAGTACACTTTATTGGATTCAGAAAGATTCTATTACTATTACTCTTGATTTTTCTAGATTTTTTTTTACTAAATGCATGTGAACATTATGGATAGATTCTCTATTAATGTGCTTTTCTCCTTTAGTTCTTTAATGTGGTGAAATATAGTAATAATGATCTGATGTTAGTTCATCAATGTTTTCATTGGACAATTCATATCAGACATGATACATTATCTTTTTTGTATACTCTAGATTCATTTAACAAATAATTTAAGATTCTGCATTTATATTCATGAGTGAGATTGGCCTGTAATTTTCTTTCTTGTACTGTCATACGGTTTTGTTATTTTTCTTAGAAAATAAGATTATATTATCCAGTAGAATTTGTATATAATTAGAATTGTCCTAATACTTGAGTGTTTGTCATAATTCAAATGTAAAAAACCATCTTGGTCTTTTGTTGTTGGTGCTTTTGTTTTTTAAGTGGGGAGATTTTTTCAGCCTCTGGGTTAATTGTGTTGGTTTTTATTTCTTCTTGGTTCAGTTTTGATAAATTACATTTTCTGGTAGTTTTGTTTCAATTTTCAATTTTATAGACAAGTCCCACTTGTGTATAACTTAAAATTTTTAATATCTGTGCACATTTGGGCATGCTCTCTTTTCATTGTTAATATTACTTTCCCCCTTTTCTCTTCAGTCAACCTTTCTGAGTATTTTTCAAGTGATATCAAAGAAACAACTTTGAATTACATTTCTTTTTTCTGTTATTTTCTGACTTTAGTTTGTTATTTGCTTTCAAATTTCTTAAGTTGGATTCTTAGTTTACAGGTTTTTCAGTGCCCCCTTTCCTAACATGAGCTTGAAATACCACTCCTCTGCATCCCACAAATTTCAATATTAAGTGGTTTTATTATTTTTCCATTCTAAGCATTTTCTAGTATTCATTATGATTTTATCTTTGACCTACGTGGTATTTAGAAGAGTATGTTTTCAATTTCTGAACATGTAGGGCTTTTTCAGTAAAAGAAAAAAATGCTATTGAAACCTATTATAATTGCACTGTTGATGAAAATATGATCTGTTCACTAATCATTCTTTCACATTTGTTGAGCTTGAGTAATAGGGACAATTTTGATAATTATTACATTGTATTTGAAAAAAAATACATATTTTCCAGTTACTGAGTGCACAGTTTTATACTTTTCCATTAGACCAAGCTTGTTAATTGGGTTATTTGAATGCTTACTATTATAATTATCCTTCACTATTTTTTGTGTGTTTGACCTTGTACCACCAGGTTATACAACTCTAGGGTAATTGTTTACATAGAGCAGTCTTCCCAAACTGGTTGATTATCACCCATGAGGTTTTTAAAAATGCAGATACATGTTGCCTGCCCTCATTCTAATTGAATCAATCTCTCTCTTCTTATAAGGCCTAGGAAACTGCATTGTTTAAAGGCCCCATGTGATTATAATGAACAATCAAGATCAAGTAGCTCTGTTTTTTTTTGTTTTGTTGGATTTCACTATATTTTATTCTTACTGATGACTTGCAAAATGAATTCACCTATCCATTAAAAGCCAGTTCTTTCATGAATTTATGCAATGGACAAGAGACCATAGACATCGTTAGGACAGGTACAGATAACCAGGACTCGTGACTCTGCAATTTCCCGAGAAGAGGAGAAAAAGGAAAGTTAGCCTAGGAATAAATACCGTAGACAAAACCTAGTCGTGGGTCCTCGGGAAGTGAGTGGGAGATTCTCTCCACTTATGATGCCTTACTGCTCCCTTTAGATATTTACAGGGAAACACAGGACCCTCGTTTGCCAGGGAATGTCAGAAAGGGTTCCTGCAACAAACACTTTCCGGAAGAGAACTGAGGAGAGGCGATCTGGTGCAAGGACCAGAAGCACTGAAATCACTTGAGAACATGTTAAAAATGTGCAATCTCAGGCCCTACCCCAGACTTCTGAACTCAAATCACTTAACAATATCTCCAGATAATTTTTATGTGTACACAAGTTGGAGACGCATTTTAGAAATCAGACAGTTTCTGCATTTCTAACAAGTTCCTCAGTAATGTCAATACTGCCGATGCTAGGCTCACTTGGAAGAGCAGGGTCCCTATCACAGGGCATATAAACAGGAAAGAAGCCCTTAAAACCATTTGAGGATCCCCACATCCTACTAATCGCAGCAAGGATGCTATGTGCACTGAGGATGTTTATGAAACTCAAACACAGCCCCCTCCCCGAAAATTTAACATAATATGGAAGCGCACAGGCACTCTCTCCATCAACCAACAGGGGCATCCAATTACCCAAGGGAAGAATGCTGGAAACAACTATAGAACTGCTCACCTTTCTTGTTTCCACTATGTATGACAGGCTGCTCTCATCTGTATGACTCAAATTCATTAATTTTCCTCCTCAAATTCTCATGGACAAACTACAGCCTCCTGCCCTTTTCTGCCTTTCATTTCTGTCATTCTGTTGTCTATCATCTCAAGCAATCATAGCTGGGGAAGAAATCCATGGAGACCACATGCTCCTATTTAAATGAGCAACATATCTTCAGATTGTTTTTTGTTGTTTTGTTTTGTTTTGTTTTAGCAATTGACATGCAGGCAGCACTCACATAGAAAACAGCTCTGCCAGGCTGATCTCAGGTCTGCCCTTTTACGCTGCATTTCTGAAAACATCAGGCCAGTATGGAGGGCAGGCAGGGCAGAACTCTGACCTTCCTCAGGGTAGGGGGGAAGTAAAGCAGCTCAGGGGTCTTGGCCATCACTAACCTTTTGCCAAAGTTCCCCAGTTCCTCCTGGTAGGGGTGAAGTTCTTCTCTCAGATTCTTCAGGAAGGGCTCTAAAGGAGTATTCCCTGGGTTTCTGAATATTTAAAATTGCTGTGTATAGCTCTGGTACTTTGAGAACAGTCTGTCTGGACATAAAGTCCTTGGCTATCTCTTATCTCTCCTTGCATTTCTTGAAAATGACGTTCCTCTTTGTTCCTACTTCATGGGTTACTGGAAAGAAATTTGATGCCACTCTGATTCTCTTTCCTTCATCAGATATATGATCTTTTTTGCCTGGAGGCCCAGAGTTTTGTTGTTGTTTTTTTTTTTTCCCTTTATCTTTAAAGTTTAACTTTCACCACGATAAGCCCCAGAGCTGATGATTACTAATCAACTTTCCAAGCATACAGTGTAATATTTGATATATAGAGAGCTTTTTTTAATTTACAGATTTTTTAGATTATAATTTTAAGTAATAGTTTCATCCCAATAATGAAATTTCTTCCTCAGAGATTCCAATACTGGGTTCTTTTAATCCTTTTTGCCTGGCTTTTGAAACGTTTTCCTTATTGTTCTAAACTCTTTCTAAATTGTATTTACTTCTTTCTTTTCTTTTATTATTTCACTACATTATCCTTTGGGGATGTATAATTCTGTTTTCATTTCTTGGATTACTCGTCCTTTTTCTTCAAATAATTTCTAGATTGGATCAATTGTCTTTTCATTTTCTAAAAGATTTTATTTATTTGCCAAGAAAGAGAGAGAGAGAGTGCACATAGGGGAGCAGGCAGAGGAAGAAGCAGGCTCCTGGCTGAACAAGGAGCCCCATGCAGGATTCGATCCCTGGACCCTGGCATCATGACCTGAGCTGAAGGCAGATGCTTAACTGAGCCACCCAGGTGTCCTGTTATTTCATTTTTGTTTTTGTTTTTAAATTGTTTTAGTTCACTTCTCTTATGACTTTTTAAATTTAACTCAAAGTTTTTAATTCTGAATCAAAGTGTTCTTTCATATCTGAAAGCCTTTTATACTATTTAATTCCTGTCAGAGCATGGTGTTACCATTCTGCTGTTTCATTGTCATTGTAGGGAAATGTTCTCATTAGCTTAATAATATGCATTCAGACTTTCTGGACTTTTTAAGTTGTTTTGTATGAATGTTGCTTTTCTTTTTCTTTCATTTTAAAATGTCTTCTGTTCGAGGGGGCACCTGATTGTCTCAGTTAGTTAAGCATCTGCCTTCAGCTCAGGTCATGATCCCAGAGCTCAGGTCATGATCCCAAGGTCCTGGGATCAAGCCTCACATCAGGCTCCCTGCTCAGTGCCTGCTTCTCCCTCTCCCTCAGCCACTAAATAAATAAATAAATTTATTTATTTATCTCAAATAAATAAAATCCTCAAATTTTTTCAATAAAAAAATTAATAAAATATATTCTATTTTTCTAGGGCAGTAATTGACCTTCTATGTAGGGAGTTAAAACTTTCAGAGTCCACTGGGCTCCTTAGTTCAAGAGCATCCTTCCCTCTCTTGATACAGACAATACAATTTCTTTGGGGATTGAATACTAAGAGGTTAGGGTATTTTCTGATTCATCAATCTTCTTTCATTTGTGGAGCATGGTTTAATTTCTCTATTTGCTTCCTTCTTCATCTTTACCACCTAGGCACCCAGAGAGACCTATCCCTTTCAAGGGACCTGCAAAAATTGAGCCTTCCCAGCACTGCTGCTCAAATCTGTATGTTTCTTCAGTGACCAGCATTCTGACTTATGAAGACTCAGACCTGTTCTTGTATATGCCTACTTACAGTAAAACCCTCTTTCTGGAAGCAATTTTATCAGCGCCCCTCCCACTGCTGGGATCCACTGCACTCCACTCTTTCTGCTCAGTCTCTCCCTGCCCACGCTGACATGCCCTCCACTGCAAGATTTACTGTGGGTACTTATTTCTCCATTTACATTGAATTCTCTCTCTGAATCATGCTTCTAAGTAATTCAGGGGTCAAAGAAGAAATCGAAATGAAAAATTAGTATTTTGAACAAAATAAATATAAAAACACAACATATCAAAAGTTCTGGGATGCAACTAAGGCAATACTAAAGGGGAAGTTTATATCAATAAAGAGAGAAATTTTAAAAATAAAAAAGTTCTCAATTCAATGACCACAGGTTCTATCTTAACAATTAGAAAAAGAACAAATTAAAAGCAAAGTAAACAAAAGAAAAGAAATAATAAAAATTCAATTGAAACCAATGAAATAGGTAACAGAAGAAAGAGCAAAATCAATGAGACTACATCCAGAATATAAAAATAACCAATAAAAAAGGAAGTAATCAAAAAATTCAAAATGGGCCAAACATTTGAGAGGATATCTCACCCAACAAAATATGATGGCAAATAAATGCATACACATTAGTCAATAGTCATTAGCCCAACATCATTAGTCATTAAGGAAATACAAATCAAAACCACAAGAAGATCCCACTATACACCTATTAGAAACTCAAAAATTAAAAGACTGACCATAAAAACTGTTGTCAAGCATATGGAAAAACTGGACCTCTCACTCACTACTGGTAAGGAATGCAAGCCAACAGTCTATAAAACAGATTGGCAGTTTCATGAGTTAAAGACACATCTACCATATGATCAAGCCATTCAATTCCCAGGTATTTAACCAGGAGAAATTAAGGCATGTGCCCATATAAAATCTTAGACATTAGTGCTATCAATTGCTTTGCTTGTTGTAACCAGTAACTGGAAACAGTACAAACATCCATTGACAGGATAAAGAAATTGGTGTATGTCCGTATGATAGAATACTGCTCAACCATAAAAATAGGGAAGAAATGAATACATACACCAGAGATTATTTTAAATTAATTATGAGTGAAAGAAGCCAGACCAAAAAAGAGCACATCCTATATGATTCTATTTATATTTAAATTCCAGAAAATGCAAACTAATGGACAATAACAGAAAGCAAATCAGTGGTTACCTGGGGATGGGGAGTTGGAAAGCCAGAAGGGGGAATTACCAATAAGTACATGATAGCTTTTCAGGGTGACAGATATATTCACTATCTTGATTGTAAAATGTTTCATTGATGGTTTCACAGATATGTACATCTACACAACCTGTAAAATTATATGTTCTACATATGTTCAGTTTACTATAAATCAAATTACCTCAATAAAACCATTAAAAGGTTTGAAAATGTAATGCCATTCATACTAATGTTCTAAATATAAATAAAAGGGGAGCTTCAGTGGGGATATAACTCTATGTGCTGGTACAAGTGAATTTGCTCCTATGGTGATTTACCACAAGGACCTAAAAAATAAAATATGGCTAGAAAATATAATGATTAATATCTGAAATCTGAACTGATTGAACCAATAACTTTATCAACTCCTAGTTGATCAACTAGGAGCTAGTTCTTAGTGCGTTATTCCATACAAAATAGGTTATAGATGTGTGGGAAGAGAGCACACCCATACATACACCCACACACCTATACAAATTTCTAAGATTTTTGGCAAAGGATATGGACCTTAGCTGAAGCACAAAAGCAGCCCCAGACAGAAACAGGCATAGCCTATCATGATGGACTCTTCTCCTGGTCTTGGCACCTTTGTCTCCAGTGACCAGTGACACTTACAAGTCAGGGAGAAGTACAAGGAAGACAATTCTCATTTTAATTCTCATTTTTGCCAGTTTTCCTTTCTTTCTCTTTCAAGGACTTAATTGAGTGGCAACAGGGAGCCATTTGCAGGATTTAGGGCTGGGGAGAGGGGGTGGATTGAGTGGTGAGGAGAAAGGCAGAGAAAGTGGGTGAGGGGCAAGGAGGCTCTGAGGAGCCTCCTTAATAATTTGGCCTTATGTTGCCACTTCAAACAAACACACTGAGAGACTTTTCCCTTTTCTTGAAGGAAATATTTACCTTTCTACAAATATATTTACTCTCTCCTCATTGCTGAATCAAATTAAGCAAGGCTTGCAATTATAAGGTCACATGCTCATCAAGGTGAGAAAAAGAGGAAGCAGTGCCAGCTGTCCTCTCTCCTCACCTTCTTCCAGCTCCCCAGGGACTCAGAAACACCACGCTGCTGCTAGGAGCAAACCGCAGCTGGTGGTAATCTGAAGCCACTCACGCGTTGGGTTCATTTTCAAAAGCTCAGTGTCTTCTATGGAAAAAAATAGCAATAATAATAGTGAGTATCCCCAAATTAATTTAGCCACTTAAGTCATGGAAGAAACCAAAAGAGAAGAGGCATTTTTCAAAGTCGTATTCCGTATAAGGAACAAAAGGTACAAACTATACTATTTATTGATAAGACTCTCGTGGTTAATGCAGATTTAATGACAAATATATTGCGCACACAGAGAATTGGAACAAGCTTTTGGTCGATTGTTAACAGCAAATACCACCACATGATAGGACATGTGCATCCTTACTGTTAAATGAAACTGCTAACTTGCAAAGGATGCATTAGTTCTTGGCATATGTGTACTGTTTATAATGGAAGAATGACAGACAAATACTTGTGTTCTTTTAGAAGAGGTAGTTGTGTACATGATTATTTTAGGAGATGCGTATGGGTAGAAAAAGTGTCTTACAATTACTATTATGGAATTTAAAAATGCAAGGTTTCTTTTTCTTTAAAAAATTAGGACATAATAAAAAATTAGGAAATAAAATAATAAAACATCCTCCTTTGATCAAGAAAAATATGAAATAAAAAATAATGAGTTTGCTTTCTAAGCAAAGAATCAGCTTCTATAGTAAGAAAATTGTAGAGTCTAAAGTCCTCTGTTCAGACCCCATGTTATAAATTGCTTTTCTTTGCTGATAAGAAAAGCTAAGAATTCAGAATATTCATGATCCAGGAAACTAAACAAAAACCTGCCCGTGAAGTAATCAGTTTGAGACAAAACTAGAAGACTACAAAGTGATTCTATTCAATCATAAGTGACAAATTCCCTGAGTTGTGTTTTTCTGTCATTCAATATTAAGAGATAAGTATTTTCTTGTCAATTTTACTAATTAAGACTATTACATCTACAATGCAATCTTTATCCTTCAGTCTTGCAAGAATTGCTAGGAATCACAGGAAAAGCAGAATGTGAGTTCAACAGGGTGGCATGCTTTTTTTTCACCTCCCCTTTCATTCATTGGGCAGAGGCATCACCAAAGCATTTTTCTGTCTCTCTTTACTCCAGAAGGGCAAAAGGAGCTAGAGCAGTGTCTGCCGTAGAGGATAGCTATCAGAATCAATCATCTTCCTTTTTCCAAAGGGTTAAAAAATTATTAAAGGCATGTGACGGCATCAAAATTGAAATTTACTGGGAAGCTTTCTGGGTCTGAAGTCCCTGTTGGAGCACCCCCTAGGTGTTAATCGCATGGTGCAAGAATTTGTACTGAACACCAATCCTCAATTTGCTAAATTCTTAGAGATGGGCTGAGGTTAATATTATTTCCTGATCTGGATTCTGTGTTAAAGAAAATATGGATTTGATGATTTCAACCCAGAAGTACGTGCCTGTTAAATATTCTACAAGAAGAAATGGACAAAGGACATGATTCTCTTTTCCAAGGATAAAGACGCATACATAAGTCTTCAAAATGAAAGGTGTGATAAAAGCAATGCTTTTGCGGCTCTGATAATACCAGCAAAGACGGCTGCTATGACTCCAGGTGGCTTAGTCAACTGGCATATCTCGGTGATAGAGTCAGTTATCTCAAATACCCTGAACCTAGCGTGTCAGTGCTGTGATAGCTGATGGTTAATGTGGAGAATGATACACCCAGGAAATCCTAAGAAGACCAGTTTGATCACCAGGAGGCAGACTCTCCCCTAGACATCTGAGTATCTCTTTTTTCTTAAAGGGGGGAAAAATGATGATGCCATTTTTAAATTATATCTAAGTTCTGCAGTAGACTGTGAGAGAGCTGAGAAAAACCAACAAGTGGGTTAGGAAAGCACTGGCCATTCCCTTTCAAATTAAAACTCTGAACCTTCCAGTATTTGCAAGTGATGTAGAGAATGCATGGAATTGTTGGATTCAGTCATTGAACAAACTTACTGAGTGTCCACCATTTCCCAGACACTTTTCAACGTACCTGTGATATAGCAGGGAACAAAGCAAATAAAAATCCCACCTGCAGGGACCTTGCATTCTATCATGTGTATGGAAGAGATGGTCCAGGGAACAGAAAGAGCAAACATAGTCAATAACTGAAACCATAGTAAATTGGATGACGGTAATTTCTATCATTAAAAGAAAACAATTCTTGCCAAAGGATGGTGGTGGGGAGGATGGTACACATTTCAAATTAAAATAGGGTGACTTGGGATGCCTGGGTGGCTCAGTTGGTTAAGCTTTTGCCTTTAGCTCAGGTCATGATCCCAGGGTCCTGAGATTGAGGTCCCTCAGTAGGGAGTCTGCTTCTCCCTCACCCTCTGCCCCTCACATGCACGCTCTCTCTCAAATAAAATCTTTAAAAATGATAAAACAAAATAGAATGGGGTGATTTAAGCAGGCCATATTGAGAAGGTAACAACTGAATAAAGACTAGATGGAGGTGAGAAAGGAAAGGGTGCAGATAATGGGAGGAAAGCAGAGGAGGCAGCCAGTTAGAGACCAGGAGGCTGTCTGGGTGTTCAGAGGGCGAGAGGTGTGGAGTGGAGCCACTGTGCATAGAGCCTCAGGAGATGAGGTCTGAGAAGTCATTGGCTGGACCATGTAGATCTTCATATGACCCTGGCTTTCACTGTGAAAGGAGACTTTGCAGGGTTTCCAAAGACTGGCATGATCTGGCTTAGATATTACATGGATCATGTTGGCTACTTTATTGAAAGTTGTACAGGAGAGAGGCAGGGCAAGAAGCAGTTAGAAAATTATTAGCATACTCCACGATGTTAATGAGATAGGGAAGGCTTGAGCCCCGGGATGGTAGCAGAGGAGGTGGAAAAAAGTATTGTTCCCTGGATATGTTCTGAAGGTCAAGAGCCAATGACATTTCCTGATGGAGTGGATTTCATATGTGAGAGAAAGAGGGGAACCGCAACGGCTCAAGTCTTCTTTCCCTGAGAAGACCAGAAGACCATCAGCTGAGATGTGGGAGACTACAGAAGGAGCAGGTGGAAAGGAACTCATGTTGGACCTGTGGCATGTGAGGGACCCAAGTGGAGATGTTGAGTAGATAGCTGGGTAAGCAAATCTGAAGTTTAGAACAGAGACCTCAGCTAGAAGTGTACATTTAAAAGTTGTTTGGATATAGGTGCTATTCAGTGCCTAGAGACTGGTAAGGGGATGTCAGTGGAGAAGGGATCAAGCCCTGAGCCCAAGGCATTCCAGCATTAAGAGGTCAGAAAAGGAGGAGGAAGTAGGAAGGGAGACTAGGAAGTGTCGTCACTGAGGTAGAAGGAAAATCAAGCTGTTTGGTGTCCCAAAAGCCAAGCGACATAAGGATATGAATGAAAATAGGGTGATAAATATAATGTGGGAAAAGTAGTGATGCCTCAACTCGTTTCTGCGGATGAGACTCTGACAGCCTGCTTCACCCACACTGGACCTTGCTTCTGGAATCAGGGTCCTGACTTGCTACCCCTGACCAGTCATAAGGGCTGTGTCCACAATGACAAATCATGTAGCTCAAGGTTCTCCATCCCTAGAACTTCAAGAACTAGCCTGGCCCAGAGTCGCATTCCTTCGGCTACTAACTAAAACTCATTTTATGCAGTGTATTACAGTGCTGGGCACCTGTTTAGAGAGGAAAATTCCAGAGCTGGTTCATTTCCATAATCAGCACCGACTCCCTCCCTTCTCCACTGCCAATGTCACTTAGTCCAGCACGTTCCCCATCCAATTCACTCAAGTTATGACACCTCATGAGCACAGACTGTCTTATCACTTCTTCATCTCACTAATCCCAGTGCAGCAGACTCTCAATGAGCATTTTGTCAAATTGAACTGAACAACCGGTACTTTATCGTATTTCTCTCTACTGCTATGGCAGAAGGGGGGTGGGGAAGCTGTACGGGGGAATCTGCATTCTTTATATGACCTTGAATGGAAAGAGTACATTTGCAATCCTTTCTTGGCCTGTGAGCAGTGAGGTTTCTGATCCAGATACAAACAACTCAGGAAAGGCAGAAATATCCCCGAAGTAGGGCGGCATCTGGGGATAAATTCACTCAGCGCCTCTGGTTCCCTGAAAACAGGGAATGTCAGCTTCACCTGCAGACCTAATGAAAGCTGGCCCCATCTCCAGGAATGATGCCTCTCTCACATCCTGGATTACACTTCCGCTAAGTCACCCACAGGAGTCCCAACATAGCTGTGTTCCTTGGGGCCTAGAATCTTGACATGCTCTCAATCCCCAAACTCACTTCCACTTTCATGGAGCAGCACAAAGGCACCATGGTGTGCAGCTGATTGCCTCAATACTCCAAGAGAGGCATTTGAGGTCTCTGATTTGAAGACATTATTGTAAATGTCATTTGCATGGAGCAGAATGAACTGCCTGCATTCCATCCCTAGCAAAATGCAAAGAAGAAAATCAGGGTTATGAAAATTGTTTGTCAGAGGACGGATGAATTCTGATTTAGGAGAAGGTATACAGTCCCTGAGTTCCAGCAAAGGCAAAGAGGAGACAGGGCCATAGTAAAGAAAAATATCATTTGGGTTACTCCCAACTAGTAGGATCATATAAAAGTGAAATGGAGAATAAGAGTTTGTGATGTTGATGGATTATGATGAGAATTGAGTTAAAGAAAATAAATGCTTTAAATCATCCAATTCCCCAAATAACATTAGAAACCAGGGAACCAGATGTGTTCAAGCTTATCTGCACCAAATCTGAAAAACATTGGCAAGATTATTAACTGCAATTTCACAATGACATGCTGCGGCCCCAAAAGCAATTCTGAAGACAGCTTGTCTCCTCACAGAGATAACAGACTCAGACATAATCCAAGTTCCTTCAAAGGGCCAATGCAGGGGTCACAGCCAAGATCAAGTTTGTAATTATAATTTCACCTTCTGCTGGCAGAGAGCATGGAGTCAGAGGAGACACTACCCAGAGAGGAGCAATTTTCTCTATAAAATGATTGTCATTAACAGCGTTTATAGGGAAAATGACCACGCCTTTGTTCTTTCAAAGTTCTGACTTTATGCTACTGCGTCAAATAGTAAACCACAAAATTTAAGAGAATCCAAGCTATTATCATGTTGCCACATCTTTATGATCTTATAAATACTAACTAAAATACCCACAACAGGGCAGCATTTGTCTTCTTTTCATGCAAGAAAATTTAAGAGTGTGTTGGTGAGTGCACTACCTGGGCAACCCTTCTGTTTGAGATGGGGAGGGTGTGTTTGGACTCTTGCTGCTACACTGTGGAAGCAGGACAAGTGTTCTAGTCCTCATGTGTCTTTGTGGTTAGGCTGGGAAGCTAGAACAGGGTCTTCCCTGCCCATCCCAGAAGGAAACATTTGCTCAGCTCCTAAAGGCTACATGGCAGGCTTTAAACCTGCAGAATCAAAAAAGGAAATTTGTACTCAATTAGATCAACTCTTTTGTAATAAAGGTGGTGAAACCAAGAGCCAGACAGGGTGAGTGGCCCTCCCAAGATTATAGAGTCAATTAATGGTAGAGCCACATGTGGTCTGATTTCCCAAACACTGTGGTACAGTTTCTACTGCAATATATTTGATGTGGGCGATCATGCTGCCAGCCACCCCATCTCCAGTGTCTGATATTAAAGATTATTGGAAGAGAGAGAGCAGTGGGGAACGGATATCTGAGTTGGGCTTGCTAGTTCTTGTTTTTATTGTACTAATTACCACCATTACTGCAAATATACCAAGAAAGGGTTTCTTAGCATAATCTTTATACAGAGCCACATATTATATTACTTTGGGGATATGTATAATTGCTGCCCCCCCAATTCCATCCGTGAGGCCAAGTAATATCTGTGTCTTTCCATATCAATACTGTTAGCTTCTTTGCCACAAGCAGAGATGTGATAATTATCACATGCACTCAGATCCCGAGCATAGAATGCAATTTTCAAATATTGCTGAAAACCAAATGCAGTCAAGTTTGCTATATTCTTAGGAAACCAGACTTAACTGAAGAACTAACAACACTGGTTTCTGTTGACCTACTTATGATCTGACAACTAAAAGAAAGTAAAAAGAGCAGGATGCCCCAAACTCAGAAGTCAAGGAGGCACCAGTCTTTACTCTCAGTGTGGGGAATTTGGTTTTCAGTTGTCATTGGGCTATCTAATGGGCGAGACAAGGACAGACTCGATTAATATACACTTGCGGTTCTTTGTATGTACCTGACATGGTTCATGGCCACTGGGGCCTCACTTTGCAGACCAATTTGAAAAAAGCCATTCCTATCTTGCTATTAATGATACCCATGATAAGAGGGATAAGTGTTTCTTTTGTCAACTGCAACTCAAAATAGCATGCTTGGGTAAAAATAAGCAAATACGTACACGTACACTTTCAATGGAAAACAAACAATAATAGCCAACCTTGGAACCAGCTCTCCTTCTGACTGTGGTTTCTGTGCTGACTATTGATTTGTGTTCTCAGAGAGAGTCAGATCCCAGCAGTTGGCCTCAGATGGCAAGTCAGTCTAAGCAAAAACCATGATTCTTCATTCCTCAGCAGCTGACATTAAAGAGTGATATCTAATGAAGGTTTCTTGTCTGAGCTACCCCATTAAAAGAAAAGCATCTATCAGTCAGTCAATGTAGGTTCACAATACCAAAGAGCCCTGGGACCCAGTAAGAGCAGGGGAAAATCTGATGGGGAGGTCCCATCAGACCAGCCACCCCACTGGGATGTAGATAAGGTTGTAGAACTGAGGCTCCCCTCCAATAGCTTCAAATGAACCACCATAAGTGACTCTCCTAATTGTGTTTCTGCTCAGCACTGGAGGGCCTCACTTTTTTCCTTTAATGTAGAAGGAGAGGGGGAAAAAAAATCTGCCCAGTCAAACCCACACAAGGGAATTCTCCTAAACAGAGAAACTTAACCGCAGGCTTTTCCTTCCTTGGACATATTTTAAATGTATATAATGTTAGATGGCTGCTGGAAAAATGACAAGTGTCTGTTTTCATTAGACTCCCCAAGTGCATAGATCTAACAGACAGCCTCTCCTAGGCATGGAAGAACTTCCAGCTTCAGGGTTTCCATAGCAACGTGTCCCCACTGCAGGCGCTGCAAGGCTCCAAGTCATCATTCACAGGAACCCACGTTCTAGACACCCTGTTAAGTCATCCAGGAATTTCAACATCCCAAAGGTTACCAAATCCAATTTCCCGAACAGGTCAAACTTCCTGCATTGGGGGATAGCCTTCTAGATCAGAACTCCAAGAATTTTTTGTTAAATTTATATGTGTTTCTTCTTTCCTTCCAGTCTGGCTCTGCAGCCTAAGTATTGTGTATTTTAAGGCTATACATCTTAAATTGTTCTGGTTAACTCTCTTTCCTCTCCCTATGATGAAGGAACATGACACCCTTCTCCTCAGCCACCCCACTGGGTGGTACTTGTGGGAGGTACTGCTCCCCATGTTCAGTCACCTAAGATGAACCATTGCAAGGAACGCTAGGTTCACAGGTCTCCAGGTGAAGTGGGAGGAAGGAAGAAGCAAGTTCTCAGAAGCCCTTAGCCCCAGCAGGGGCCAGCAGAGGCTGCATTTCTAGAAGGCTCTCTACCTGCCCTGCACCCACAGACTGAATGAGGGGCTGCAGCCCCCCAGAACGGTACCCTTTCCTAATGCACGCAGAGAGGATGGGCATATGCACAGACCTGACAGTGTGTAACACACTTAGCACTCCTTTTTTTCATTTCATCCTCAGAGCCTGATGACACAATTCTTATTCCTCCTAAATTATACTGAGCAAAACCAAGGTTAAGTACCATGCTCAGGGCCACACAACCATAAATGGCAAAGCCAGGATTTCAAAGTAAGTCCTCCGGCATCCATGTCCGCATTCTGCCCACCATTCTCAACGGTGCAGGAAAATACACAGCCGGGAGTGCCCTGACCTCTCCAAAGGGGAATGCCTGCTGGATAGAGAAAGGGTGGGTTCTGCTCTTAAACCATCCAATTAGAGGAATTTCTCACTAACTGCTACCTGCACAGGGCCCATTGGCACTGAAAATTCCATTGTGCCTTAAATGGGTATATTGCCACCTTCTGGGCGCACAGAGGATCTTCATTTTTCACGGAGACCAAATGACAACAACCCTGGTCGTCGTTCTCTGTGCCTAATGCTCTGTGTTCAAACAAGACAGTTTGGATCTGTGCTAATAAATTCTTATCAGTTAATTGAATCAGTCACTGTTCATTTACCTGGGCACCTCTGACGGGATCTACAAACAGCCCTTCGCAATCAAGATCTTCCGGAAATTAGATGGATACGTGAAAGGCTTCCTTCAAACCATAACATGCCCACACTGGGAAAGGAATGTTCAGGTTTCATATTCCTATGTGAGGGGGTGGGAAATGGATTTGTTAAGCCTAGGATGAGGATGAGTTTAGGATTTAGCTACTGTCACTTCTCTTAATTGAAATGCTGTATCACAAGGGCTTTGTTTTCATTATTTTTTTTAAAAAGGAAGATTTTAATACATAAGGGAAGTATCTAAGTATGAAGTCAGTAGCTGAACGAATTGGGGAGACTCATCAGCCACTAACGGGTCGTCAAAAATGAGGATGTCCAATGTATGGCCAAGCAAGGAGGTGCTAATGACCATGAGTGACAGCTCAACCACTCAGCACCTCCCCTTAAGTCACACACAACAGACAAGGATGAGGTTAAAGGCAAAAGGACTTGAAGACACAGAGGTCAGTGTCCAAAGCTTTGAAATGTGACAGCTCAAATACAGCAAAGGAAAAAAAAAAAGTTAAAGAAAGAAAAAGAAGAAGAAAAGAGAGAAGACTATTTATTCTTCATTTTCCCTTGGGAAAAAAGGTTTGTTTTTTTTTCCCCCCAGGCATTCTTCCAAGAATCCTACCTTTTCCCCCCTCCTAACTAAATCATCTGGTCAAGAACATATCTCAGAATGTGCTCTTTTTAGTTGGAAATTCCAGCCACCCAACTGCAACCAAACGGGAAGAGGCATGGGGGTGTGCGGGAGAAATGCTTGTAGGCTTAGATCAGGAAAGCAAATAGAACCCACTCATTTATTCATTCTTTCAACAAATATTTATTTAGTTCTTACTCTGTGCCAGACACTGGGGACAGAATAATAAATAAAATATTCCCATGGAACATGCACACTGGTAGAAGAAGACATAGTAAACAAATATTTCTGTCAGGTGGCCATAAAGAGTGGAGGAAAATAAAATAAGGTAATGAGGAAAGGGTTTTTATTTTATACAGAGCTGCCACAAAGCCCTGCTTGATGAGGTGGAATCTGACCACTGACCAGAAGTAAGGAAGCAAGCTATCTGGATATCCAGAAGCATGACTAATATGGCAGAAGAAAGAACCCATGCAAAGGCCCTGAGGTACTATCAGAGTTGGTACTGAGCCAAGGAAGAGGGCCAAAAAGGTTGAGGGAAGTGACCATGGGTTATTGACTGGGATCCCTAGGAGCACACTGAGAATGAGGTGATCAGGTAAGAAGTGTATTAGGATCAGTACATGTGAAAGGAAAAGGGAGAAAGCAGCATTAAACAAAAGGAGGAGTTAGACCACGATGAGATCTTGACAGAGAACTCAGGCAGCCCCCCCCCAGGGAGCTCATAAGCTGAGATATCCCTTCAGAGTTGCCACGCTCTGTGCCCATGTATCTACCAGTCATCAGATGCAGGCTTCCCCAGGATGAGAACCTGGCTTTGGGAGAAGCAGCTATCTCCATGGGTGGGCAATTTCCACAGGGGTCTGGAGGCTGCAGGAAATAATTCTTTCATTCCTGAAGAGGGGACACACCAGAGTATTCTCTACACCAAGGGGGAGAGTGTCAAACAGGTAAGCACAGAAATAACCAGGAACCAGATTCTTCCAAAGCTGTGGGTCGAATTTTGGCTTACCATGGGCAGTCGCTGGAGGATTTGAGGGGTCTTAGATGTTAAAAGCATCTTTCTAGCGGTTGGTCTGACATCTGACACAGACTATGGGTGTGGAATGTTACAAATAGTCACATCATTGGTATAGTACTTCAGGGAAACAAAAATTGTGAAAGAGAAAGAAAATAAGTTTTCAATAAAGGCAGCAAAGTCCCCATAGTCACAGGTGTCATCAGGGAGCCCTCTGCCAGCAGCAAAACAGGACGGAAGGGGCAGGAGAGAGCAGATCTAGACAGAGGACAGGAGAACAAGGCTCAGCCATTCCCATCTGGAGAAACATTGGAAAATCTTTCATGAAGATGAATCAGAGGTTCAAATAAACTTTTTTAGTGTGTTTGGGCAAGAAAAGAAGTTTAGACTCTCTTTGGGGTTCTCAGGACAGCTGAGAAGGTAGGTCACAGTGGTGTTCAGGAAAGGTGAAATTCATCCAGGAGCTGTAAAAGAGAGAATGGGACATCCTTCCACTTTGGGGCAGCAGTTCTCAGAGTTGGAGTGTATCACAACCATCTGAAGAACTCCCAGAGAACACAGCAGCCCAGGGGCATGTCCACAGGCTTGGCCCTCAGTCCCCATATGGCTCCTAGTTTCCCAGGTGAGGCTGGTACCCACAAAAGTTATAAAACCATTGAGTTGGAAGATCGCTTTATGGTGTGCCAGTATTTGGATGGGCTCCCCTCCCAGGCAAAAACCAACCAAAAGACAGCACTGTCCTTTCGTTCCCATTCAAAATCAGTGTCCATTAATGTCCACATATATGCAGCATATCCGTCCTCTACAGTAAGGTAGACTCATCACTTCTTTGAAAAAGCCTCCAAACTGGTGAGTCTCCTTGGTGACAGGAGTGGGTGACAGCAGAGTTGCCAAGACATTGCTGCTGAGTCTCTTTTGGCACAACCCAGGGACCTGGGGACTCACGGGTTCTACACAGAGTGGAGAACTGGGCAAAATGTGGTTCAAACCTTTAACACCTACATAGAGAAAAATAAAATTGGCCCCAGATGTCCTCCAATCATGAAACTATTATTGGGATGTAAAGTCAAAGTTTCTCCTTTTTTTTTTTTTAATTTATGTATTTATTTTGAGAGTGAGAGAGCATGCACAGAAGGAGGAGCAGAGGAAGAGGGAAAAGAGAGAATTCCCAACAGATCCCCACTGAATGTGGAGCTTCACGTGGGGCTTGATCTCCTGACCCTGAGTTCATGGCCTGAGCCAAAACCTAGAAACAGATGATTAACCAAGTGAGCCACCCAGGCGGCCCCTCCTTATTTTTTGACAGAAAAGCAAAATTTAAGCAATCTAGTTCCTAAACAGACAGGCTTGAAGCACACCATCTAGGCTCTCCTTCCATGTTATAATTAGAGGGCCAGACTCCAAAGGCCCTGGCAAGAAACAACAGTGGCAGACCACTCATCTCCTCTATTTCAGTGGAAATGTAACACTCCTGCCTGGTGGTGTCACGGGTCTCGGGCTGCATAAAGGGACTTTTCAGTCACAGGAATACAACTTTTTTTTTTTTTTTTTAAATCAAGAAGGGCTGGAAGGGGATAGGCACACGAAAATTTATGACAGATCAAATTTCATTTTCAGGAATCTTGTAAAGACTGACAAGGTCTTCACTGCCTCAGTGAAACTCCCATGGATAAGTAAAGCTTACAGAGAGGCACGTTGCCACATAAAATCTCAGAAATATGTCCACCAATTATCCAACCAATTGTGGAACAAGTCTTTATCCAGAAGACAAAGAGCTGAATTAAAAAAAAAAAGCACTGTTGCTTCAGTCACTATTTGAGAAATAGGTAAAGAAAGAATCTAATAGGAGTGCCTGGGTGACTCAGTGGGTTAAACATCTGCCTTTGGCTCAGGTCATGATCCCAGGGTCCTGGGATCAGGCTCCCTGCTCAGTGGGAAGCTTGCTTCTCCCTCTCCCTTTACCCTACCCCCCTGCTCATACTCATGCACTCTCTCCCTCTCTCAAATAAATAAAATCTTTTTTTTTTAAAAGAAGAAAATACCTAATAGAGAACAAAAACCAAGAGAAGCATCAACAGAGGGTAAGGGTTTTTGCTAATATATTATATATTTGTAAATATGCCATACTAGTTTTTAAACAAAGTCATATTAACAATAGAACAACTGAAGTCACAGATTGAATTACTAAAGCAAAGAAGTTACAGAAAGAAGCCAAAATGCAAGAAATTTTCATATGCCATCAAGAGTTTAAAATATTGCAGTTCAGTACACCGGGATTACATGAGAGCACTCCTTGTTGCCTTCAAACAATCGCTTTAATTGTTACAAACAGTATATTTATGCTCCAAATTTACTATGAATAAAGACAACAGGGCCTGTGCAACAAAAGGACTAGATAAAAGAAAAACAATTATGAAGATGTGTGCTACTTGATGGGGTGACCAACTGGGACTGTGGAAAGAAAGGGAGTTGCACAGATAGGGCAAGGGCAGTCGAACAAATAGGAACCCCACAGAAGATCCCAGGACAGTGGCTGTGAATGCAGGAAAAAGGCATTGAACAGAGTACCCGAGGGATGAGAGGCTGCAAACCACCTCCCACCCTGCCCGGAGGCCTCGCCCATGGCCACTACTCCCACCACCCCAAATATTCAGAGACCCTGGAGTATGCCCAAAGGAACTTTGCTATAAACATATATAGGATGGCTTGAGCAAAACATAGGACACATACTATCTACACAGTCTTTGCCACATAGCTCTGAAGGTCACATGCTGGTTAGTTCATATAGGAATTGGGTTCCTAACCCAGCCATTCTTATGCTAAATCTCCCTTTTAACTTATTTTTTAAAGATTTTATTTATTGGGGTGCCTGGGTGGGTCAGTGGTTTAAAGCCTCTGCCTTCGGCTCAGGTCATGACCCCAGGGTCCTGGGATTAAGCCCCACGTCGGGCTCTCTGCTCAGCAGGGAGCCTGCTTCCTCCTCTCTCTCTGCCTGCCTCTACCTACTTATGATCTCTGTTTGTCAAATAAATTAAAAAAAAAAAATCTTAAAAAAAAAGATTTTATTTATTTATTTATTTATTTAATTTATAGACCAAGACACAGAACACGCACGCACACACGCACACACTCACAGGAGAGAGCAGAGAGGGGCAGAGGGGAGAGAGAGACTCTCAAACTGACTCTGCCCTGAGTGCAGCGGGGGACACTGGGCTCCAGTTCATGACCCTGAGATCGTCACCTGAGCCGAAACCAATAATAGTTGAACACCTAACCCACTGAGCCACCCAGGTGCCCCGATGTCCCCTTTTAACTTTTCACTTTCACTCCGGACACTGTAATACAGATGAGAAAAGGAAAGCCGTGCACAATAACTGTAATATTAGGAGATAATTTTTAAAAATTTTAAAATAGCAAAACTTACAAGATCCTCACCCAGCAGACCACATTGGTCAGATTAGAGCATTAGATGATTCTATTACAATATAAAAACAGAAATAATGATGCTAACCTTCCATTTCAAAATCTCAGGAAAAAAAGGAGGAAAAGGACACAGACTAATGACATAAAGAAGTACGCATAAACAAATAGAAAAACAATACAATTAATAAATCTAAAGCCTGGCTCTCTGGAAATACTGAAAGACGCAAACTTGTGTTGGGATGAATCAAGACAAAGAAAGAAAAGCCTAAATCAACAAAATTTGAAAGAAGTATGGAAATGTAGTTAGCCATGTACAAAAGACTGCTTTAAATTATAAGGGAATACCCTGTACACTTGTAAAATTCTGCCACTGAAAAACTCACTGAAAAGGATAATTTCCCATAAGACTATAAAATGCAAAAATTGACACAATAAGTAGAAATCTGAATAGGCTAAAAATTGATAGATAAATTGGAAAAAATTTTAAGAGATTACTCAGAGAAAGGGCTGTTTTCCTCTATTTTGCACACGGACTTTTTTCCACACCTGGCCCTCCTCCAAGTGGCAGGCAGACAGCAGATGTGGCAGACACTTTTGGTGAAGGACATTGAGGCTGGCTGTACAACTGAGAGGTCATGGAGGGAACGGAGATCACAGATTTTCTTCACTCAGTAAACATACTACTAACAAGTTAGATACAGAATAAGAGCTATAGAGACACCAACGAATGGCCCTAGAAAGCTTGGGCTCCCCAAGGGGTCAACCAATGCACAGTAATTAAAGGCTCACTCAGGAAATCCTGGCAAAGCCTTCTCCTTGGCTCAGAGCTGTGCTTGGCGCTAAAACAGATTACGGGGCTAGGACCAGAGCAGCCAGTGAGCCCCAAAGCTCGTATCTTCCTCCAAACTCACAGAAAAAGGTCATGGGAGTGAATGTGGCTCAGTGTTCCTGAAAAGCAAGATGATGGATCACAGTGGGGTATAACCTGCTACACTGCTCAGCCCTGGAACCCTAAAGTATCTTTGTTTTGTTTAAGATTTTATTTATTTATTTGAGAGGGAGAGAACATGAGTGGGGGGGGGGTGGAGGGGCAGAGAGAGAAGCAGGCTCCCTGCCGAGCAGGGATCCCATTGTGGGGCTCCAACCCAGGACCCCAAGATCTTGACCTGAGCAAAAGGCAGACGCTTAAGCAACGAAGCTACCCAGGTTCCCCTCTTTGGGATTTTCTTAAATATAGGAACGTAAATACCAGGAAAGGGATAGCAGGAGAGTTTTTTCTGGAATTTTGGAAATATCATGTACCCTTTGGAAAGGCAAGGTCAATGGGTCCTAGGCTAGGCTTTGAGAAATACCACCCAGAGCCATTATGGTCCCAGTTAGAAAGTTGCTGCTGCCTAAACCCACAACTACATCACCTCTGACTCTCCTCCCACCACAGAGTGGGTGCCCCACATCCTGACAGGCTGCCCAGATGGTTCACATCTGACAGGCAGAATCTAAGTTGCATGTCCGCACCCTACAGTTAGGGAAGGTAGAAATGTAAGGGTATGTTGGTTTTAAGATTTTTAAGATTTTTGCTTTGTTTTGAGATTTTTTTGTGAGAAAGGCAGGATTTACAAAACAGGTCATTGTCAAACTGTGAAGGGAAACAAAATATTTAGAGCATCTGTGAACAACCAATGTTGATTATTACAGCTGTGGGCAAAGTGCCTCTGTTCCTCTCCCATAAAAGGGAGAGTATAATAATCTCCCCTAAGTGACCTTAGAATTGAATGCATCTGCGTGGCACAGAGACTGACGCGCCATTCTCCCTCAGCATCAGCTCACAAGGACACTTGCCCTAAATGTACATGCAGAACTGATACTGGCTCTTCCTAAGTGGGTTGCCACCACAAAGACACTGCATCTGAAAATGTCATTCCATATTCTATCCTGGTGTAGGACAAAATGTTACCCAAAATATTCACAAAAGAGTCCGGCTGTAAAGTTAACCTAGCCAAGCAGAGATGCAAGAAGATACCCAGCGTAGAATTAGAAGCCACACCACTCTTCCTTTAAAGGGCAAGGACATGGTAGTGCTGAAACAGATGCTCCACTGTGAGTTCATGTCTGGCCAAGCCAGGGAACGGGTACCATGACGACAATGGCAGAAACCAAGGAAGTCACCAGAAACAGTGTGTCTTCCGTGCCAAGCCCTGTGACATGCTTTTTTCTTTTCAACGTTATCACATTGACTTGGTGTACCAGTCTTATAGGATGGACATTACTGGTTCCATCTTTTATAGATAAAACACAGAGGTTGAAAATGTTTGAGGATTATTCCAAACGAGGAGGCATTAAGAGTCTGAATCCAGCTGTCATGTGACCCCAAAGTTTGCTCTACCTCTTAGATGGAAGTCTCCTGCTCCTGGGCTCCTTGCCAGCTCTGTGGCTTTCTGTGGCTTACCTGTACCCACATTTCCACCTGTAGTGTGACAAGGGCCTTCATGCCAGGTGATTCCTTCAGCACCCTGTTCTTCAGAACTCCACAGTTCTCGCTGGCACTGACACTTTGCTGTTTTCCAAACTTGGTGTCCAAGTGTGACACAGTGAACCAGTCCCTTCCTCGCCATTGAGCTTGATGATCCTTTCCTGAGATCTCTCTGGGCTCTGCTGACCACTTTTGGCCTGAATCCACGGAAGCCCACAGCTGGTAGCTGACCATTAAAAAAATGGATGGATTAACTACAAAAGAGGCAAAGTTCACTTTGGGTCTCTTGATTTCAGAGCATCCCTGTGTAAAACAGTTAAGCATTCCGTATGTAAACTGTCAGTGCATTTCAAAGTTCAATCGCTCCCCCATCAAGCGAGTGTTCAGTGCTTATTCTCCTTGTGATTTCCAGCTTATTAGGGCTGCTGTGATGGCAGTCTGTGCTTCAGATCATTAGCTACTTACTCCTTAAATGGAATCCATTTGCTAGATATAACCAGGAACCCTCAGTAGTTTGCACTAATTATGTTGGGCTGCATTGTTAAGGTAAATAACAGAAGAAACTAACAGTGTATATATCTATGAAGGCCATAATTTTCCTGTTTGTCCCAGACAGTAAGCATTTGGGCCATTTTTTAACAGGCTTATCCACCTGTCTGGTCAAGGGGATGATGGATCACGGGTTCTGCTCCAATGAGAGGCTCACAGCTGGGCAACACTCACTCGCACTCTCCCCTCCTACTGAAAGGTGAGGAGCTGGGATTCCCCAGGGTATAAATTTCAAGTTGGGAATCCAGTCACATGTTTCTCTTGGGATGAGGCCATGTAGTAGGAGACCGGTCTGATTGTCAGAGACTCGACCTTGTGTTTGAACATTCCAGAACCATAGAGGGGGGGAAAAGGACCTATGTCCTAATCTCTCTGCTATTCTGTGAAGGGAAACAAGAACTGCCTGAGCCAAGAGTCCAATAGCCATCTACCAGACCTGTGGCTTTCTAACCTCTGTGGAGCCATAGGATCACGGAGCATCATGGAATCATTAATGGAAGAGGAAAATGTAGAGACAAAATGCATGGATTGAGATATGAGTGGCTGGGAAGTCTATGGCTCTCCACCACTGTGTCACCAAGAGAACCCACAGGACAGCCCGCTTAAACACAGAATAGAGATTATAGTCAGTGGTACTATAATGGCATTGTATGGTGACAGCCCCGGCTACACTTGTAAGCAGAGCATCTTTTTTTTTTTTTTAAGATTTTATTTATTTATTTGACAGACAGAGATCACAAGCAGGCAGAAAGGCAGGCAGAGAGAGAGGAGGAAGCAGGATCCCCGCCAAGCAGAGAGCCTGATGTGGGCCTCGATGCAGGGCTCGATCCCAGGACCCTGGGATCATGACCTGAGCCAAAGGCAGAGGCTTTAACCCACTGAGCCACCCAGGCTCCCCGTGAGCAGAGCATCTTGTAGAGAGAAGGTGAATCACTATGTTGTAACCTAGAACTAATGTAACATTGTGTGTCAACTATACTCACATTGTAAAAATTTTTTTTTAAAAAGAACACTATTTGTTCCCTGTATTTGTTCCATCATAAAAATGTTGCTTGCCTTCTGGGACCTCTCTTTCTTTTGGACTTAGAATATACTTCCCCAAACTGCCTCAGTTTGGCCCATGGTTGCTAAGCAACTCCTTCATTCCAAAGCTGCAATAGATTGAGGGGATACTGAGGCTCTGCTGGGCTTTGAAGAGATTTTTCACAGGCAGAAGATATGTGAGAAAGACACAGCCCATATCCCAACTGGAGGTCAACATTAGACCTAATTCTAGAATAGGGATTGCTGGGCCTTCCCCAATAGTTCATTCCTCTTAAAGGACACCTACAAATTGTCATTATTGTTACTGGGTGGGATAATTGTTCACTGTTAAGTAAGAAAAGGTTTGTGTATTTTAAGGATGTCTTTCAAAGAAAACAGGAGTAAAATGTTATGGTGTTTGGATAAAAATATTTCAGCAAAGAAGAAAGAGAGACTCACATAAAGCAAATGTGGCAATATCTTGATAATTGTTGAATCTTGATGATGAAATGCAAGGATTCATTTTATTCTTCATTTTCTCAGGTCAATTTTTTAAATTTTTTTAAGTTGTTTTTTAGATTATTTTAAATCTTCCTTCAACTACTGCACATCTACATGTATACGTACCTCAACAATCCTTGGAGGGAAGGCTCTCTCCTTTAGAAGAGAAATGATCTGGAATGCCCATAACCAAAATGCCCCTGTGAAATGCTCAGGAAAATCTGAGTGTGCTGAAAGCTCAGAGGTCTTTGAGGTGAATTTCCTCTCCAGCCAGCAGTGTGTGATGAACAGACCAACGTGCTAAAACAACATTTCCTGAAAGCTCTTCTACACAAGACCAGGCTTATGACACGTTCCAAGCAAGAAATGGTTCCACTGTCATGTATACTTAGGAAAGAGATGCACATGGGCTCCTGCTCAGCAAGTCATCATGGTCATTATCATTTTAAAAGCTCTGCTGAATCTTCAGGGACAAAAGGAAAAAACTCCTGTTGTTCTCTTATCCTGTTCTGTCCTAGAGACTGAGAGAGGAAGGAGAGGTCCCTGCATTGGGAAAGGAAGGGAATGTATATCCGTCCATCCCTTGGGGCCTTCTACATACACCAGAGTTGTGTTAAGTGGCTTTCCTGGTGTCTGCAGTAAGTCCTCATTATGCATTCGCTCAGCACCCTGTATTTCCCCGACTGGAACATGTGTAATGCTTTACTCTGACTTCTTGTTCCGTAATTTATCTTTCCTGTCATATCGTGAACTGCCCATGGGTAAAGTCTATATCTTGTGTTCATCACTGATAACTACCATGGTCTCCTTTTAACTTAACATAATTCTTACAAAATTATGGATGCTCAATAAATATTTGCTGGGTAAACAGAGGAGCTATCTCACTGAATCCTCAGGATGGCCAGAGGAGAGATCAGTCTCCCTATTTTATAGATGATGGTTGGAGACACATGGAGATGAAATAGGTTTTCTCAACTTTTTACAACAAGGGAGTGGCATATCTGGCATTCAAAATCAGTTTGGTTGACCCTTAATGTTCTTGCATCCCTTCACGGATAAATATTATAAACCAAAATTGCAGCAATTCTGAAGAGTAGAGAAAGGAAAGGGAAAATTAGTAATTTTGCAATGGAAAAACTTGCAGATGCTACCTTATCCAAAGTTGACATGGCCTGCGATAAGGACACCCCATGATACTATGTGATATCCTCTGATAGGGCATGATGAGAATGGCACATCTCTGGATTTTCTCCCCACAAGCCCAGACTTCCCTCTAATCATGAGAAGACATCAGACAAACCTACACTGATGGACATCCTACAAAATACCTGACTGGTACTTTTCAAAAAGGTCAAGGTTATATGAGCGAAGACTGAAAACAACCATAGACCACAGACTGGAGTAGACCAAGGAGAAATGGTGGCAAAATGCAATGTGGAATCCTGGACTGTATCATGGAACAGAAAAAGAACATTAGTGACAAACAGAGGAAATCCACACAAAGTCCAAAGCATAGTGAACAGTATTTTACCAATATTCAGTTCTTGGTTTTAGTAATTGTACTTTGTTTGGGTAAGATTTTAACATGCGGGAATGCTGCATTTAGGAAGGGTATTGTGCAAGTTGCCATTGCCTCCGTAGCAAATTGCCACAAACTATGACTGAAACAATACATACTTATAATCTAACAGTTCTGGAACTCAGAAGTCAGAACTAAAATTAAGATTTTGGCAGAGCTGCCTTCCTTCTGGAAGCTCCAGGGGAAAATCTGTTTCTTTGCTTCTTTTTATTATGGTGAATTATACCTAGGATGAAATTGACCATTTTTGCCATTTTTTTCTTGTAGAGTTCAATGGCAGTAAGTACATTCACATTGTTGGCAACCATCGCCACCATCCATCTCCTGAATGTTTTCATCTCCCTTCACTGGCACTTTGTACCCATTAATGATATGTTTACTTGCCTTTTCCAGCTTCTAGAGTTACCCACATTTCTTGTTTCATGGCCCACTACTATCTTCACAGCCCACAGAGCAAGCAAATCTCTCTTTGGCTCTCCAATCTGCCTCTCTCCCTTATAAGGATCCCTAGGCTTACACTGGGCCCACCAAGATAACTGTAGAATAATCTTCTCATCTCAAGATCTTTAATTTATTCATAGCTGCAAAGTCCCTTTGTCATATAAGGTGACATATTCACAGGTATGAGAGATCAGACTTGGACATACTGGGGGAAGGGCATTGTTCTTTCTCTACAGGTGTTTAGGAACCATCTGTATTATCTTTGCAACTTTCCTGTAAGTCTAAAGTTATTTCAAAATAAAATGTTTTAGAAACAGCAATAACTGTGTGACCATTTATGATAGACATAGACTGTCTCAAAATACATATTCACAAATTCTCAAAGTTGCATAGGAACTTAAAGATTTTTCTGTTATTGACCAAATTTTGATAGTCCTCAAGGAATGATAATATGTGGAGTAAGAGGTAAGTTTATCTGAAAGTGACCCCTAGATATCTTTCTGAAAAATTCTTGATGCTGAGTCTACTGAAACGAAGAGCTCCTGTAGCAACCAAGTACAGTATCAACCCAAGGCAAAATGAAAGTAATCAATTTAAAACCTGGATCCTGCACAGCTGGAAAGATATTCCTGTCCCTTTATCTCCCTACAAAAACAGCTTCTAGAATCAGTGGTCTTTGACCTCAGGCCAAAACCAAAGAAGTACCCTATAAAGAACTTTCTTTATACTATACTATAAGCAGTTGAGGGGTGCCTGGGTGGCACAGTCAGTTAAGCATCTGACTCGTGGTTTCAGCTCAGGTCATGATCTCATGCTCATGAGATTAAGCCCATGTGTTGGGCTCTGTGGTCAGCAAAAAGTCTGTTTAGGATTCTCTCCCTGCCTCCTTCTGCCCCTCCTGCTTGTTCATGCCCTCTCGCTCTCTCTCTCTCTCTCAAGTAAATAAATAAGAAAGAAAGAAAGAACGAGTAAACAAATGAAAGAAAGAAAGAAAGGGAAAGTGGGTGGAAGGAAGGAATAAAGAAAGAAAAATTAGTTGATGCTCCAGAGGGACACCTCCTAAGATGTGTGTGGGGAGTTTGGAAGGAGAAGCTGAACAGAGTGGAACCAACTCCAGAACTTTCCAATAGACACTGAGAAAATGGGGTAAAGTAAGGAACACCAGCAGAAGAACTATACTGGAGAAAGTTCACCTCCTAAGCAATGACCTTATTATTTGGGCCATCGTCGGGGGTGCCCAGCCTTCCAGCCTGCTCTATTCCTACAAACCTAACAAAGTAGCCAGCCTCTGAAAATGCCTCACCCAATTATAATGTAGCCACAATTGACCTGTCCAGGCAAAGAAGATGCTTGGAAAACAGACCCATCTTTACTCATAAATATGCAACCATTTGGGTGTATGGTAATGCAATTTACAGAGGTGAGGAAGATGAGTGGAACATCAGTTTGAAGAAGATGATAAAGACCAGGAAACAGAGGAAATCCAGAATTCTCTTTCAGACATGTTAATGTGGCTATCAGAAACCAGCATCAATTCTGGAAAAAAAAAATACAGTTGTTTTAAACACTTCTATCAAAATCAAAATCTCTCAGATTGAGTTTAAAACAAAATACAAGTATACACTTTTATATGATACAACCAAATCCATATAACACTGAAAAATGAAAATTAAAATTTACTCCAGTTTACAGTGACTACTTACAAAAGAAAATACCCAAGGAAGGTAGACATTTTAGTATCAAAGGAGAATTCAAGGCAAAATGCATTAAGCAAAGAAAAGGTTACTTTACACAGATAGAAAGTATAACCTATAATGAAGACTCTAACAATCAAAAACTTCTGAAAGGGAATGAATTATACAGCATCAACGTGTAGGGCAAAAGCCACGAGGAATGCAGGAGAAAACAGACAGAAATTATTACTGTGGTAGACCTGGAGTGCTACCAAGTGTCAAAGACAGATTAAGTAGGACAAACACAAATAAAGGAAGTAAATAAACAAGTAAATAAGGACCCGATGCTGGTAACGACATGATGAGTGGAGGTGGAGGCACACATTTTCAAAGGTAACCTCAACCTAGCTTTCGCTCTTCTCTCCTGCCTGTTCACTCCGTTCATGCCCTTCTCCCCCCTCCCCTGCTGCTTCTGGTTTACCTTTTCTTAGAAAAGTGAGGAAACTTAACCATATATATATATATATGGTTATCTGTATAACCATATATATATACACACAGATATATATTCCATATATATCATATATCATATATGTGTGTGTGTGTGTGATGGGGAACATAAATAATAATCAAGTAAGTTAAGGGAAAAAAATGTTCTGAGTTGGTAGATGAAGCCATTCTAGCTGCAGACCCCAAAGGTGCTATTGCCCTTGACCCAGGTAGAGCCCAGAGCCTTCCGGGGGGATGGTTTTAGAACCTCTCTGTGACCCTATTATTTCTATTCAAGAGGCACAATCTGCCTTGGCCACTGATGGAACTTGATAGCCCACTAGCCTTTGACTTTGCGATGAAGGAGGAACACTTTCTTATTATTTGAAAGTTGCCTCGCTATTTTTCCTCCCATGTGTGAGTTTTGTTATATAGCTTATAGGGATTCTGGACAGTTCTTCCTGATCTAACACCTTCCTAGATGAAACCTGGGAAGAATTGGTTTTGGCCTTTTTTCTTTTTTTTTTCAAATTCTTTTTTTTTTTTTTAATTTCATTCTTTTTTTTTTTTTACATTTTTTAAAATTTCTTTTCAGCATAACAGTATTTATTGTTTTTGCACCACACCCAGTGCTCCATGCAATCTATGCCCTCTCTAATACCCACCACCTGGTTCCCCCAACCTCCCACCCCCTGCCCCTTCAAAACCCTCAGGTTGTTTTTCAGAGTCCATAGTCTCTCATAGTCTCTCATGGTTCACCTCCCCTTCCAATTTCCCTCAACTCCCTTCTCCTCTCTAACTCCCCTTGTCTTCTATGTTATTTGTTATGCGCCACAAATAAGTGAAACCATATGATAATTGACTCTCTCTGCTTGACTTATTTCACTCAGCATAATCTCTTCCAGTCCCGTCCATGTTGCTACAAAAGTTGGGTATTCATCCTTTCTGATGGAGGCATAATACTCCAAAGTATATATGGACCACATCTTCCTTATCCATTCATCTGTTGAAGGGCATCTTGGTTCTTTCCACAGTTTGGTGACCATGGCCATTGCTGCTATAAACATCGGGGTACAGATGGCCCTTCTGTTCACTACATCTGTTTCTTTGGGGTAAACACCCAGTAGTGCAATTGCAGGGTCATAGGGAAGCTCTATTTTTAATTTCGTGAGGAATCTCCACACTGTTCTCCAAAGTAGCTGCACCAACTTGCATTCCCACCAACAGTGTAAGAGGGTTCCCCTTTCTCCACATCCCCTCCAACACATGTTGTTTCCTGTCTTGCTAATTTTGGCCATTCTAAGTGGTGTAAGGTGGTATCTCAATGTGGTTTTAATTTGAATCTCCCTGATGGCTAGTGATGATGAACATGTTTTCATGTGTCTGATAACCATTTGTATGTCCTCATTGAAGAAGTGTCTGTTCATATCTTCTGCCCATTTTTTTTGAAGCCAGATGACTGTGAAGTTTGAGGAAACAGTCTGTCAGACCAACCTCACTTCCAATACAAGCTGCAAATGTTAGAGGTTCCAAAACCAAAGTTAGGTTTGATGATTTGCTAGAAGGACTTACAGAACTTACTGATAGCTGCGGTGGTTATGGTTTACTACAGGGAAAGGATACAGATTAATATCAGCTAAAGATTGCTGTATATAGGACAGAGTCCAGGGGAAGAACCAAACACAGAGGTTGCCCCTGTCCTTTCCCCCATGAAGCCAGGACACAATTAGTCTTCTGGCAATTATGCCTGACAATGTGGATGGAGTACTGCCAACCAGGGAAGCCTACGTAAGCCTCGTGTTCAGAACTTGACTGGGGCTCCATCATTTGATTGCCTACAAGGGTGATCTCAATCACCAGTCCCTCCAGAGGTCAACAGACCCTGCTTGTCCCAAAGCCCCCACCAACTAATATCTCCTTGCTGGTCTTTCTACCTTGGCAGTCCCCACCATAAGACTGTCTAGTGTGGTCAGATCCCAATCTAAATCATTTTGTTAGACTACCTGGCATGACCCAAGGCCTCACAGTAAACAAAGACACTCCTATCAGGCATGACATTCGGAGAAGACAGAGGCTAGATCTCTTTTTAGGCAAGATTAAATTCTTGACTACACAGAGGTGCAAGGCCTATGCAACTCAGGAACAGTGTCTAGAGAGTTGAAAGAGACCAGGGCCAGATGATAATGACGTGAATATTAATAGCACTAGCTTGGATTTACTAAGCTTTTCTATGGGTCAGGCACTGTGCTACCTCCTTTCATGGAGTACCTCACTGAGGTGTCAACCCTCACCCCCAGACATGGAATAGATATTCTCCCTAGGGTGTGTGGGGAGAGGGGGTCATAAGACCATGTGATCAGTTGGTCAGTTGCATTGAGACTTGGCTCCTCCACCTGTGTCCTCCACTTTTAAAGAGATGGACTGAAGGTGCCTTATACAGCACAGTGACTAAAATCAGGGACCAGCCTCAAATTTCTAGTGTGGTAACTTTGGGCACCTGTTACTAGATGAAAGTCCATGAAGGTAGAGAGTCTAATCTGTTTTCTTCATTCCTGTATCTTCAACCCTGAGAAACTACCTGGCACAAAGTAAATACTCTATACATCTTTCACGAATAAATGAAACTTATCTAACCTAAGCCTCACTTCCTAGTATTGAAAATAGGAGAAAACCTATCTGTCACTAGAGATGTTGGAAGGATTAGTGCATTAATGCAGTAAGGCCTCTGGCAACAGGAAGTGTCCAGTAAAGGTATCAATCACTGTCAGGGCCATGATTATTATCTAGCTCAGCAGGGAAGAATGTTTAGAAACTGATAGAAGTCCCCTTCAGGAGTGGAATGTGCATCTGATTGGAATGAGGCCTTCTTGGTGCCCCTGCACCTGAAAATTTTGGCAGGGCCTGGGCAAGGCCCTCCAGAATTGGAAAAAAAAAAAAATCCCAACACAGAACAGACCCCATTCCTTCTTTCCAAACTGTGCTCAAGCAATTCCTGTTTATTTCCTAGTTCTTCATCTCCACTCACATCTTAATGCTTCCTCCTAGTTCATTTTGCTGTATCTTCTTGTGCTTGAATTTTTCAGACACGTAATAATTTTATCTTTAGCTTTCCTTTTTTAAAGATGATAGCATTTGGGGCTATAAAATTTCCTCAAAGTACAGACTTAGCTATCTATCATAGATCTTGCCATGACATGTTTTCTCTTTTTTTAAAGATATAGTTATTTATTTGCATGAGAGAGACAAAGAGGGGGAAGGGAGCAGAGGGAGAGAATCTTGGAGCAGACTCTCCACTGAGCATGGAGCCCAATGCAGGCTCAGTGTGGGGCTCAATCTCATGACTGGAGCTGAAACCAAGGGTTAGATCCTTAACCACATGAGCCCCCTTGTGCCCTTGCCACACGGTATGTTCTTATCCCTGCTCTCTAGTTGGTTTGCCACAGTGTTCACTTTGGCAACTCATATATTCTAGTTAGTTTGCTGCTGCATATTTTATTTCCTGTAAAATCCTGTAACTTAGAGTTAATTCCATATTTCTTGATTAGGACACATTTGAAAGTATTGGTTGAGCTGGTTTCCCAGTAGAAAATATAAGTCTTATAAAAACTAAAGGCTTGAAGTTGAAAATGAGATCTATAACCCTCAGAGGCACAGCTACTGTGTTTCCATCACAAAACACCCAAGCAGTGAGGTTGGCTGATCCTTTTCTTGTGTCCCTCCCTAAAGGCCCTCCTTTAGCAGGCAGACACAAGCCTCCACACCTCATTCTAGAGTGCTCCTGCACTGGGAGTGAACCCCAAACTGGTGCTCAGGGACTGCTCAGCTCACTGTGGTGGATCTTTTAGTACTTACAGAGAACACAATTTGCCACTGGGCATGAGAATGAGACAACTGAGAGCCATTCTCACTACACCTAGAAAGAATCTTTACCTTATCATATTGCTACTATAAATTCACCTTTAAAACACAAGAAATTGTGGGGTTCTTGGCTGGCTCAGTCAGTAGAGCATATGACTCTTGATCTCAGGGTTGAGTTCAAGCCCCACACTGGGCGTGGAGACTGCTTAAAGAATTCAAACATCAGAAATTCTATTTTTATAGTTAACTTATCTTTTTAAATGTTTTAGGGGAGGTTCCACTGATCTACCTTCTCCCGGATGATGTCTCATTCCTGGGTTCATTCTGAGGCAAGTTATTTTCTTCTTCCCCAGGCCTCAAACCTGGGCTGTGCCCATCCTACATGGGCACTGGCTCAATCTATGAGATGAAAGGCCAGCACTGAATGTCCAAAGCCCAGTGCCCCACCCAGGAATCAGGCCCCAGTAAATCAGTAAAGCTTACCTTAGCAAGATTCCCTGAATTTCCAAAACAAGAGACCCCAACCAGGGATGGAACCATAAAATTGTTCCATCTTTCCCACACAGTGAGAATTCCTTCACCACCAAGAAGGCCCTGCTGACTCATTACGTGAGCTTAGGCAAGTCATTTAACCTCTCTAGATCTGTATCCTCATGAACAAAATGTGTATAAGATCAATTCCTCGGAGTTGCCTTGATGACTGAATGGAAGAATGTATGTAAAACACTCAGCATCGTATCTGACACATAGAAAGCAACAAATGTTAACTTTTCATTATTATTGTTATGGTGGTCGTAGTTAAACTCGGACGAGATTCCCACACACTCTTTAACGCATCCCCAGCTATGGAGTAGTTGCAACAGCCCTGAAAAACAAACATAATTTCACAGAAAAATGGGAAACCTTAAGTAGTGTGCTCAGAGGAATAAGAAAAAGAAAAACAGTATGTACCTGCCTGAGAATATAACATAATTAAATATTTGTTAATATATGATTAATATAGATATAAATGCAAATAAAATTTTGGCAGGATCTCCTTAGGGTCCCAGAGCACAAGTTCCCCAAAGTTGCTACTTTGGCTTCTTATTTATAAGCTTTATATCAGTGTGATCAGCTGAGTGTGGAACCAGGAGTCATTTGTGTGTTCTTTAAAGTGTATCACAGGGGTCACCTGGGTGGCTCAGTAGGTGAAGCGTCTGCCTTCAGCTCAAGTCATGATCACAGGGTGCTGGGATCAGGCCCTGCATCAGGCTCCCTGCCCAGTGGGAGCCAGCTTCTCCCTCTTCTCCCCACTCATTCTTTCTATCACTATCTCTGTCACTATCTCTGTCTCTCTCTCCCTCTCTCTCTCTCAAATAAATAAAGTCTTTTGGAAGGAAGGGAGGAAGGAAGGAAGGAAGGATGGAAAGAAGGAGAGATGGAGGAAAGAAAGAAAGAGAGAGAGAGGAAGGAAGGGAGGGAAGGAGGGAGGGAGGGAGGAAGAAAGAATCACATGGAAATTTGGTCAGGCCAGGAATTAACATAGATGATATCTATCCATCCTGTGTTTGGTTTTAAGGACACAGTGCTCTCTGTCTGACAATCAGATTCTGTACCACTATGGGTGATAAGCCAGGGTCCCTAAAAAGCCAAGAGGGGTTTTCTGCTTCAGCACCACCTGTTAAGGCAAGCTAGCAAACATGCACACACACATAAACACACACACACACGGCTCTCAGATGCATTTTAGCCTCAGAATGTTCTTGAAAAATATTTCACTTATTTGCCAACATAAAAATCAAATGTCATATAATTAACAAAGCTTGGGATGCCTTGCTGGCTTAGCAGTTAAACATCCAACTCTTAGTTTTTGCTCAGGTCATGATCATAGGATCGTAAGACTGGCCCCACCGCAGGCCCTAAGCTCAGTGCAGAGTCTGCTTGAGATTCTTTCCTCTCTGTGCCTCCCTCTGCTCGCACGCACTCTCTCAATCTCTCTAAAATAAATAAATAAAATCTTCTGGGAAAAAAATAGCAAAGCATTTCATTGTGGTGCTGGTATTTAACATTGTCTATGAAATTTAGGAAAATGAATTTGAAATGAATTCTGTAGACTAACGTGACCCTTTCAAAAAATTGGTTACACACACACACATGCACACCCACACCCCTCTTGCTATATCAAAAGTATTGGGTATATTTATATACTTTGGCCTAGTAATTAGAAGACTAGAACTGTATCCTCAGGAAATATGCTTAAATATAGAAAAGTGTTTATTTTAGGGGTGCTTATTATATTTATTATTAATAAAAATGAATATTGAAAGAAGCCTAAATGTTCAAAACTGGGGAATTACAAAGTAATTTATATTATTCCCACCTACTGGAATATTATGTAAGACTGAAGTTGTTTATAAAGAGTTAGTTATATAAAGAAACAAGAGCATTCAATGACACATTGGACCAGATGGACCTCATAGATATATACAGAACATTCCACCCTAAAACAACAGAATACTCATTCTTCTCAAGTGCACATGGAACCTTCTCAAGAATAGACCACATACTGGGTCACAAATCAGGACTCAACCAATACCAAAAGACTGAGATTATTCCCTGCATAT
This sequence comes from Lontra canadensis, assembly GCF_010015895.1. Classification (NCBI taxonomy): domain Eukaryota; kingdom Metazoa; phylum Chordata; class Mammalia; order Carnivora; family Mustelidae; genus Lontra; species Lontra canadensis. The sequence goes on from NW_022630997.1 coordinate 33,293,726, forward strand.
TCTCAGATCACAATGCTTTGAAACTGGAGCCCAATCACAAGGAAAAGTTCAGAAGGAACTCAAACACCTGGAAGCTAAAGACCACCTTGCTTAAGAATGCTTGGATCAACCAGGAGATCAAAGAAGAACTGAAACAATTCATGGAAACCAATGAGAATGAAGACACCTTGGTCCAAAACCTATGGGATACAGCAAAGGTGGTCCTAAGGGGGAAATACATAGCCATCCAAGCCTCCCTCAAAAAATTGAAAAATCCAGAACACACCAGCTGTCTCTACACCTTAAAGAACTGGAGAATCAACAACAAATCAAACCAACTCCACACATAAGAAGAAAAATAATCAAGATTAGAGCGGAGATCAATGAGGTAGAAACCAGAGATACAGTAGAACGTATCAATGAAACTAGAAGCTGGTTTTTTGAAAGAATCAATAAGATCGATAAGCCATTGGCCACACTAATCCAAAAGAAAAGAGAGAAAGCCCAAATTCATAAAATTATGAATGAAAAGGGAGATCACAACTAACACCAAGGAAGTAGAAACAATCATCAGAAGTTATTATCAACAGTTATATGCCAATAAGCTAAGCAACCGAGATGAAATGGATGCATTCCTGGAAAACTATAAACTCCCAAAATTGAACCAGGAAGAAACTGACAACCTGAATAGACCGATATCTAGTAACGAGATTGAAGCAGTGATCAAAAACCTCCCAGAAAACAAGAGCCCAGGACCTGATGGATTCCCTGGGGAATTCTACCAAACTTTCAAAGAAGAAATAACACCTATTCTCCTGAAGCTGTTTCAAAAAATTGAAGCAGAAGGAAAACTTCCAGACTCTTTCTATGAAGCTAGCATTACCCTGATCCCCAAACCAGACAAAGACACTACCAAAAAGGAGAATTTCAGACCAATATCACTGATGAATATGGATGCTAAGATTCTCAACAAGATCCTAGCAAACAGGATCCAACAGCACATGAAAAAGATTATCCACCATGACCAGGTGGGATTCATTCCTGGGCTACAATGATGGTTCAACATTCACAAATCAATCAATGTGATAGAACAAATTAATATGAGAAGAGAGAAGAACCACATGGTCCTCTCAATTGATGCAGAAAAAGCATTTGACAAAATCCAGCATCTGTTCCTGACTAAAATGCTTCAAAGTATATGGATAGAGGGAACATTCCTGAATGTCATAAAATCTATCTATGAAAGACACACAGCAAAGATCATCCTCAATGGGAAAAAGCTTGCAGCCTTTCCGTTGAGATCAGGAACACGACAAGGATGCCCACTCTCACCACTCTTGTTCAACATAGTATTAGACGTCCTAGCAACAGCAATCAGACAACAAAGAGAAATAAAAGGTATCCAAATTGGCAATGAAGAAGTCAAACTCTCTCTCTTTGCAGATGACATGATTCTTTATATGGAAAACCCAAAAGACTCCACCCCCAAATTACTAGAACTCATACAGCAATTCAGTAACATGGCAGGATACAAAGCCAATGTGCAGAAATCAGTGGCTTTCTTATACACTAACAATGAAAATACAGAAAGGGAAATTAAAGAATCAATTCCATTTACTATAGCACCAAGAACCATAAGATACCTGGGAATAAACCTTACCAAAGAGGTAAAGGATCTGTACTCGAGGAACTACAGAACACTCATGAAAGAAATTGAAGAAGACACAAAAAGATGGAAGACCATTCCATGCTCTTGGAACGGAAGAATAAACATTATTAAAATGTCTATACTGCCTAGAGCAATCTATACTTTTAATGCCATTCCGATCAAAATTCCACCGGTATTTTTCAAAGAGCTGGAGCAAATAATCCAGAAATTTGTATGGAACCAGAAGAGACCCAAATCACTACAGAAATATTGAAAAACAAAAATAAAACTGGGGGCATCACGTTACCTGATTTCAAGCTTTACTACAAAGCTGTGATCACCATGACAGCATGGTACTGGCATAAAAACAGACACATAGATCAGTGGAACAGAGTAGAGAGCCCAGATATGGACCCTCAACTCTATGGTCAAATAATCTTCGACAAAACAGGAAAAAATATACAGTGGAAAAAAGACAGTCTCTTCAATAAATGGTGCTGGGAAAACTGGACAGCTATATGTAGAAGAATGAAACTCGACCATTCTCTTACACCATACACAAAGATAAACTCAAAATGGATAAAAGACCTCAACATGAGACAGGAATCCATAAGAATCCTAGAGGAAAACATAGGCAGTAATCTCTTCGATATCAGCCACAGCAACTTCTTTCAAGATATGTCTCCAAAGGCAAAGGAAACAAAAGCAAAAATAAACTTTTTGGGACTTCATCAAAATCAAAAGCTTCTGCACAGCAAAGGAAACAGTCAACAAAACAAAGAGGCAACCCACGGAATGGGAGAAGATATTTGCAAATGACCGTACAGACAAAGGTTGATATCCAGGATCTATAAAGAACTCCTCAAACTCAACACACACAAAACAGATAATCATATAAAAAAATGGGCAGAAGATATGAACAGACACTTCTCCAATGAAGACATACAAATGGCTATCAGACACATTAAAAAATGTTCATCATCACTAGCCATCAGGGAGATTCAAATTAAAACCACATTGAGATACCACCTTACACCACTTAGAATGGCCAAAATTAGCAAGACAGGAAACAACATGTGTTAGAGGGGATGTGGAGAAAGGGGAACCCTCTTACACTGTTGGTGGAAATGCAAGTTGGTGCAGCCACTTTGGAGAACAGTGTGGAGATTCCTCACGAAATTAAAAATAGAGCTTCCCTATGACCCTGCAATTGCACTACTGGGTATTTACCCTAAAGAAACAGATGTAGTGAACAGAAGGGCCATCTGTACCCCAATGTTTATAGCAGCAATGGCACGGTCACCAAACTGTGGAAAGAACCAAGATGCCCTTCAACAGATGAATGGATAAGGAAGATGTGGTCCATATACACTATGGAGTATTATGCCTCCATCAGAAAGGATGAATAACCAACTTTTGTAGCAACATGGACAGGACTGGAAGAGATTATGCTGAATGAAATAAGTCAAGTAGAGAGAGTCAATTATCATATGGTTTCACTTATTTGTGGAGCACAACAAATAGCATGGAGGACAAGGGGAGTTAGAGAGGAGAAGGAGTTGAGGGAAATTGGAAGGGGAGGTGAACCATGAGAGACTATGGACTCTGAAAAACAATCTGAGTGTTTTGAAGGGTCGGGAGGTGGGAGGTTGGGGGAACCAGGTGGTGGGTATTAGAGAGGGCACGGATTGCATGGAGCACTGGGTGTGGTGCAAAAACAAGTAATACTGTTATGCTGAAAATTTAAAAAAAAGAGTTAGTTATAACAATAAAGTGAAACCAATGCAGGCTAAAAAAACATAATTATGAAAAAATAACTAGGCAGAGTAAAAAATTGAAAGAAAGTTGGTTCAAATGGTATCATGGCTTGTCTTGGGGTAGGAAGCTTTTGGGTAACATTTTTCTCCTCTTCTTTTTTTGTTTTCTAAATTTTATAAGGTAAAGGCTTTTTGAATGAAACAATAGACTTTATTTATTTTTATTACTTATTTTAAGTTTTTTTGTTTATTTATTGGTTTGACAGAAAGATGGCCAGATCACAGGTAGGCAGGGTGGCAGGCAGAGGGAGAGGGAGAAGCAAGCTCCTGCTGAGCAGGGAGCATGATACGGGGCTCAACAGCAAGACCCCGGGATCAAGGCCAGAGCTGAAGGCAGATGCCCAACCACCTGAGCTACCCAGGTGCTCAGCTGATTTAATTTCTGAAAAGAAAAAAAAAAAAAAATGGAAGTCTAAGAACTAAATGAGAAAAGGAAGAATAAAAAGGAAATGACATTTCTTTCTCCTTGCCCCTCCTCCTGACCCTTGAAAGGTCTTAACCCAAGGGATTTATCCCAAGGAAGGGCTTACAAGCTGTGGGTACCTCATCAAGGTTCAGCATCCCTCCCCATCCAGCTTACTAAACTCTCAATAACTGACAGCAGAGGTAGGATTGTACTGTTTTCCAGCCCTAGTGCAGAGAACAGGGTCTGAGTACTTAATAAACATTGAATTGAACAGAGTGAGACCAACCCATTTTGGCCTGACTCCAATCGTTCTTTCCAAAGACGTTTTCCATCTCAGTACCCACTGCCCATCTCTGGGGCAAGACAAGATCAAAATTTCTTGCTGCCTTTTGGGCTGACTTACCCAGAAACCCAAATGTTCAGTCTCTCAGATATCTCAGGACCCCCAAGACTGCCAACATGTCCAGTCCATCATAGCATATAGCCAAAAATACAAACTATGATTTGGATAGATGAAAGACAAAAGCAGAGGATGACTTTGATAATTCAAAGGAGGGACCAAATCAATTTCTTCAAGGTAAACTCTGCTGCTGTGCCACAAATCTTAAGCTCCTTGCCTGAAAATCTATTTACCACACATTCACCTCTACTCTCAAGTCAGAAGCATCCCTTGGACAGCTCACATTCCTGCAAATTGGTGTCTATTTGTAGCAATTTGGTTTATTATCACTGGTTCAGGGACAATTTAGAGCAGATTTTGGCAGGCTTTTGTGATACCAATCTGCCCCGTTGTTCTCCTTATGGAAGACACCTCCTTTGCCAGGAAGATGCATTAGTTGTGGGTGACTGAGTAAGAACACAATTAACCTGTCAGAGCTCCCATGGATCCCTGCTGGGCCTGGAAACCGTGACTCTCAGGGATGCCCATTTCTTACGTTGACCAGAGGACCTGTCCAAAGGGCCCTACTGCATTTCTTCTCACATTTAGTGCCAGAACATTCAGTAAAGACAAACAGCACTTAGCAAGGAGATCAGGACTTGAGAGTTCCATGGATAGATTCTAGGATAGTTCTTCCCACCCCATCCTCTCAGAATCATGTATGTCTAACCCAAGAGAGCTGTGGAATCAGTTTACAGTCCCAAGAGCTCCCAGAAGTCTCAACATTGCCAGGCAGGTTGAAATGTCCTTTCTGAGGGTTTAGCCTGGCTCCAACTTGGATCTTCAGCTAGGAAAGACTCCTACTTTTTGATGCCCAAGGTAATAAAGAGAAATGCATCACACATGCCCTCAGCAGAGGATGACCGTCTCTGGAGATTGAGTGGGTCACACATGAGACTTCCCAAACTAATAAGGGATGTCTTTCCATCAACTGTGCCAGCATTACCCACCAGGAGTCATTCCAATTATAATCAGAGAGAACTTCTAAGGAGGAAAAGAGAGGGACCAATTCTTGTCTTTGGTTTCCCCCTCTTTATCCAATTCCCAAACTACCAGAGATGGCAGCTGCTTTACCCCTGGCCTATAACCTCCCCGTCATATGTGTGGTTTTGTGGAAAGAGCACAGGCTTTGAACCCACATCCACATGGTCACAAATGTGGCTCTGACCTTCACAAACTGCAAGACCTTGGACAAGTTACTTAATCTCTGTACTAGGTTCCACCTGACACCTTGGTGTGTGGGTTTTATACAGCTCTATCCCCAAAGGCCTAGTAATGTTTTCAGAGATATTAAGTTCTTTTAAATTCTATTAAGAAGCATTAAGAGAGTTCCTTCCTTCAACCTATTAGTCAACAAGGTCATTCATGTCTCAGCTCAAGCGTCATTTCCTCAAAGAGCCTTCCCTGATCACCCACTCTCAGCCAGTCATGAGCACATCACTTTTAGATGTCATTTTATTTATTCATTCATCTATTTGGTCAGTGGCTCAATTTATGCTCTGTGATTCCTACAAGCTTTATAAGAGCTGGGAGCTTATCTGTTCTTGTTGACCACTGCATGCAGTGTATATAGCAATTCCTGAAACACTGACAGAACTCACAGACATCTATTGGACAAACAAAGTCAAAGCATGGGCTCTAGCGGAGAGCATCTCACAGTGTGGGGAGCGAAAGGCACTGACACTATACTTTGTTGTGGGACCAGGCTTCAGGAAAGCTTCCCAGCTAGACCACATGGCCCTCTCAACCTACAATGGTTACTTTCATATGTCAGCTTGACTAGGTAAGAGATGCCCAAGAGCAAAGGGAGACGCTTCCATCAGATCAGACCATGCTGAGACCCTCTCACTCTGGACCCCTTAGAGGATATCCCCAGTGCTTCCCTGGATAAGTCCAAAAGTGAACAGAAGAGCAGGAGGAAACCTTTCTTGGAAGGAAAGGTTGGAAGCAGAAAGAGCCAATTGCGTGTTTTCCCAGCCACGGAAATGGAAAGCACAAGTCTTGGGGATGTGCCACAGAACACCTTCTGTCTAACTGGGGAGCCAGATCTGGGCTCAGTTATCAACTTCTGTTTAACATATATTTGTTGAAAAAGAGAAAAAGAAATCTATCTCTAGGAAGAATAAAGGTTTTTGTTCTTTAGAGGGAACTAAACCAAAGTGACATTTTAAAACGCATAGGTAATCTAGATAAATAAAAATACAAATATATAAATAAAGTGCCACTTTCCCTCATCAAATTATAATAATTAAAGTAATTCCCCACACTGATTCAAATGAGATAAAACAGCATGCTCTTACTCGACTAGTAGGAGAATAAATCAGTATAGAAATTGTGGAAAGGCATCAGGAATCTTAGAAATATGTACACCAGGTCTGCCCCTTAATGGTTGCACAAGTTGCGTTTTGCCTAACCCCGAGGGGGTACTATTCGCCTTGCAAGAACTGCAATGCAGTTACTAAGACAATTTTCCAGTAGAGAGCAGCCAAGTGTCTGAAGGAAGGGCTGCCTCTTTTAAATGTGCGCAAGGTCGCCCCATCAGCTACTAGCAAGGGCAGTTTACATACATGGATACAGTGACTCATCTCTGCGAATCCACATGAAGCAAAATATTGCCCAATATGGAAAATGTTTTATTTACAAAGATCTTCATCACAGCATTATTCAAAAATTGCAAACAACCTAAATGTCCAATCGCAGAGAAATGATTAAATCATCTGCAGTGTACACAATTGAAATTTATGAACTGCTTATAATAACATGGGAAAAATCTTCTGCAGTCTTATCATTATAATTTTATATGGATGGATACAAAATTGTGTATACACCATGATTACTACTATGTAAAGCAAACAAAAAATTTTAAAGGCTATTCATAATAAAAATACAGGACAGTAATAAGCCAACATATTAACAGTAGTTGTTTGGGGATGGTAGGTTTGCTGGTGCTTATTTTTTGCCTCTCTAATTTACTATATTTGACAAATAATTTAATGAGCATGTATTCACTTTATATTGAAATCCTCACCAATAACTATTTAGAAGCAGAGAAGAGTTAGAAATTAGAGGCAGAATCTAAACCTTTCCAAATTCTGTTGCTGAGACTTGAAGACATTAAAACACCTGATGTGGTATTTTAGTATTTGTGGAAGATCTTTCCGTACCTGGGCCAAGGAAATTATTTTACACCACCTGCTCCAAGAACCCACCCCCCCATAAGAGCAGGGGCCAGGGACACAGGAAGCTCTAAAGAAGGAAAGAGACTGCAGATGACATGAAACTATATATAGAAAACCCTAATGACTCCACCAAAAAAAAAAAAATTATTCAAATTGATGAACAAATTCAATAAAGTTACAGGATACAAAATTAATATACAGAAATATATTGCATTTCTATTTACTAATAATGAACTAGCGGGAAGAGCAATTAAGGAAACAATCCCACTTATAATTGCACCAAAAATAATAAAACACCTAGGAATAATTTAACCAAGAAGGTGAAAGACCTATATCCTGAAAACTATAAGACACTGATGAAAGAAACTAAAGATGACACAAACAGAAAACTATAACTCACTCATGGACTAGAAGAATTAATACCATTAAAATGTCCAAACTACCCAAAGCAGCCTATGGATTTAACGTAATCCCTATCAACACATCAATAGCATTTTTCATGGAACAAGAAGAAGTAATTCTAAAATTAGTGTGGAATTCAAAAGACCTTGAACAGACAAAGCAATCTTGAGATAAAAGAACAAAGCTGGAGGTATCAAAATTTCAGATTTCAAGATATACCACAAAGCTATAGTAATCAAAACAGGATGGTACTATTTTCGTGCCAACAAAAACAGACAGATCAGTAGAACAGAATAGATGGTCCAGAAATAAACACACATTTTATGGCCAATTAATCTATGACAAAGGAGTCAAGAATATACAATGGAGAAAGTCTTTTCAAAAGATGGCATTGGGAAAATGGGACAGCTACAGGCAAAAGAATGAAACTGGACCAATTTCTTACACCATATACAAAAATAAGCTCAAAATGGATTAAGGAACTAAATGTGAGACTTGAAGCCTTAAAACTCCTGAAAGAAAACATAAACAGTAATCTCTTGGACATCATTCTTAGGAACATATTTATGGCTAAGTCTCCTCAGGCAAGAGAAACAAAAGTGAAAAAGAACTATTGGGACTACTCCCAAAACAAAAGGTTTTTAAGCAGCAAAAGAAACCAATAGCAAGAAAAAAAAGCAACCTAGTGAATGGGAGAAGATATTTTCAAATGATTTATCCAATAAGGATTCAATATCCAAAATACATAAAGAACTTATAGAACTCAACATCAAAAAAAACGAACAATCCAATTAAAAATGGGCAGAACTGAATAGACATTTTCTCCAAAGAAGACATGCATATGGCCAACAGGCATATTAAGAAGTGTTCAACATCACTATTCTTCAGGAATATGCAAAACAAAGCCATGTAATGTAAATTGGTACAGTCACAATAGAAAACAGTATGGAGGTGCCTTGAAAAATTAAATATAGGAATAACATATGACCCAGTAATTCTACTTCTAGGTATTTATCCAAATACAACAAAAATGCTAATTTGAAAGTATATTTGCACCTTCATGTTCAGTGCAGCATTACTCACAATAGTCAAAATATGAAGCGACCTAAGTGTCCATCAATGAGTGAATGAAGAAGATGCGGTACACATCCACAATGGAATACTGCTAAGCCGCGTAAGAAAATGGATCTTGCCATTTGCAACAACACAGATGGGCCTTGAGGGCATTATGCTAAGTGAAATAAGTCAGAAAGAGGAAGATAAATACCATATGATTTCACCTACGTGTGGAATCTGAAGATAAAACATACAAATAATAATAATAACAACAAGTTTGTAAATATAGCGTAGATTGGTGCTGCAGAAGACACAGGGAGGGATAAAGGCAGGCAGTCAAAAGGTATAAACTTCCAGCTAAAAAATAAGTCGTGGGAAGGTAAATGTCCTGCATGGTGACCGTAGCTGATACTGTACTGCATATCTGAAGGTGCTGAGTTGATCTTAAAAATCTTCATTACAAGAAAAAAAAATGTAACTATGTATTATAACAGATGCTAACTAGACTTACTGTGATGATCATTTTACAATGCATAAAAATTCTGAATCATTATGCTGTATATCTGAAACTGACATAATGTTAATATCAACTTGACCTCAGCCTCTTCCTTTGCCCACCTTAACACTGGCCAAGACATACCACTGAAGGAAATGCCAGAGAGATGCTCCAGCACTCCAGAGTGTCCATTCTGTGTTGTCTCAGCCTGCGAGACAAATTATTCCTTACGTCTAAGCCCAGCTCTTTACATTTAAGCTACAGCTTTTCTCTTAACCCTGTACACTTGGGTTCAACAAGACATCAACTGCGCCTAAGAAAAATGGCTATAGACCCCAGTGTGGCTCCTACCCAATGTTGCAGAAGATGTGAGCACAATGCCTGCATGTGAATCCTTGTCACAGCTGGGCTGAGCCCCAAACACGGAGTGTAGGCCTTAAAAACAGTGTAAACCACTTCCCAGAGGGAACCAACGGGAGGGTCCTGGCCAGGTTAAGCCATTGTTCACCAGTGTAGGGGTTGTCAGGAGGGACCTTGCCCTCACCTCTATTGCCCTGAGGGCCTCTCACACCTGCCACAGGACCCCTGCCCTGCCTCGTATAAAATGGCAGGCTGTAATTGCTTCATTCTGGAAGGAATGGGAATTTGATGTGTGCAATTTAATTTAGGATGCCATTCCAAGACTTGTGGTTAATGCACCAGTCGTGGCTGGACACAAAGAAAGGGGGCAAAGAGGTCATTTTCCTCCACACTTGATGTCACTGTGCGTGGGACAGCACTGCCCTCCTTCAGCTAAGTTGAGTGCTTGAGAGCCATGGGCCAAGAGTTTGCTCCATCATAACAGTTCCTCTAACTTTGCTTTCTCATTCTTTCTCCTGCAGGTCACCAACCAAGATGATTTTGACTGCTTTACTTTAGCTAATGGATATAACGAGAAGCAACGCTGTGAATATGCTTTTACAAATTCTGCAAACTGCCTACTATTCAAGCTCTTGATATGCCCACTCTGAGAGCCATTTCCTCCTCCCTCAGTTGAGAATAATGACATAAAATTTGAGGCATGTCTTCTCACGGTAGAGAGAGGAAAAGGTATACAAGCATACAGCTATGCTCACTTTATTGCACAGTATGGAGATCACATTTTTTACCAACTGAGGAACAGAGGCAACCTCATACTGAGTGAGCCTATCAGCGCCATTTTTCCAATAACATTTTCTCACTTTGCATCTCTGTCACCTTTTTTTTTTATTTTATTTTATTTTTATTTTTGGTGTCCCAGAATTCACATTGTTTATGCACCATACCCAGTGCTCCATGCAATACATCTGTGTCACCTTTTGGTACTTCTCACAATACTTCAAACTTTTGAGTTTGATGACTCTGAGAGATTCAAGACTTCAGAGGAGGAAGTACCTGCAGATGTGGTGCGAACAGCAAGAGGAACTAGAATCAGAAGTGGAGCCTGAGGATGAGCCTGGATTGTGGCAACCTCCTCATCAGACTTAAACAGATGAGGAGCTGCTTCTCGTGGATGAGCCTGGTTTCTTGAGATGGAATCTACTCTTCGTGGAGATGCTGGGAATATTGTTAAAATGACAACAAAGGATCTAGAATATTCCAGAAACTTAGTTGATAAAGCAGCAGCAGGGTTGGGGAGGATTGGCTCCAATTTTGACAGAAGTTCTACTGTGGGTCAGATACTATCAAATACCACCGCATGCTACAGAGACATCATTTGTGAAAGGAAGAGTCAATCGATGCAGCAAACTTCACTGTTGTCTTACCTGGAAAAATTGCCCCAGACGCCCCAGCCTTCAGCAGCTGCCGCCCTGATCCATCGGCTGCCATCAACACTGAGGCAAATCCCTCCACCAGCAAAAAGATGATGACTCGCTGAAAGCTCAGATGATGGTCAGCATTCTTTAGCAATAACATGTTTATAATTAAGGTGTGTACATTTCTATCATTTTATAATTTATTTTCAGCATAACAGTATTCATTGTTTTTGTACCACACCCAGCGCTCCATGCAATCCGTGCCCTCTCTAATACCCACTACCTGGTTCCCCCAACCACCCATCCCCCTTTTAGACATAACGCTTAGCACACTAAGTATGTTACAGTATAGTGTAAACACAACTTTTATATCCATGGAGAAATCAATAATTCACTTGACTCCTTTTATTGTAATATTCACTTTATTACAGTGGTCGGGAACTGAACTTTCAGTACCTCTGAGGTGTGCCTGTATAAAGTAACAGGACCTGAGCGAGTTGTTAATTGCTTTTTCTACGCCAGACACCATGCCAGGTGCCTTCTATTAATTACTGCATACAATCCTCAGAAAGACACCCATGAAATAGGATTATTTCCATCTGGTGATGAGAATATTATAGCTGAAATACCTAACACTGCTTTTTCAAAATCACAGAGATAATAAAAGGAATATTCAACCCTCCAACCCAGAGCTCTCTGCCAAATGACTACACCAACAGGTCTTTTACCACATATACGCACACACACACATATAGGCACACACGGTCACATGCAGGTACCCACTTAGAGGTAGACACAGAGGGCAAAAATACAAACAGAAGTCTGTATGGCTTTGTGTATACACACCTGTCTCTGTACACACTCTCTCTGGACTGAACAATGGGAACATAGAATGCTGAAGCTCTTCATCTCTTGAAGTATTCGTATGGGTAAGCAGTTCCACTTAGTCTATCCACTAGCAGAAAAATCAAGTTGAAAGTGGGCAAAGCAGGCCCTTTATCTGTACTGTCCTGGACTCTTGGCTACCTGAGCTGAGAGTTAGTACATGAACCCCAAGGAGACCTTGAACATCAGCCTGCCTGAAGGCAGTGGCTAGACCTGCGGCCAGTCAAAGACTTGTTCAGGGTTCTGGGATTTTCATTCTCCAATGTCCTATAACTTAATGCCTGTCCTCAGTGGGGGTATACTTGACCTTCTGAGTCAGAATGCTGAATTAAGGTAGGATGCTGGGGTCGAACACAACAGCAGCACTTTGCCTTTAGGCACCATTAGCACTGACACAGAGTGGAAACCCAGTAGGGGTTTGTTGACTGGCTAATCAACTGACTAACCAACAAGGGAGATCTGCAGCTGAAGCAGCAAATTCACTTCTGTGGGTAAAGATGGTTTATATATCTCAAGCCTGCTTCTCCTCAGAAGAAAACATTTGCAACTAATTTATCCTTAAACATATCATCTTCCCTAAGGATAGCAAGAGGCCCTGGCTCATCAGGCTGGTTGGCTCTCCTGCTTTCCAGATGGCATGGGCATCCTTGAGCTAGATCCACCTGGTAAATTCCACCATCCCACAGAAGCACCATTCCCCAGAAACTGCCTACAAACACAGGTACCTACTCAAGGCAAAGTACTGGTCTGCTAACCTCATGCCGCTCCCATCTTCCTCATCCTCAGACTGCTGACCCCTCTCTCGTATCATGTCCAGCTCTTTCCATCTAGCTGCCCTTCTAATATCCTTTAGGCTTCATGAATCTGGCTTCTGTTCACATTCTGACTCTTTTTCTGGCTTGGTTTTACATCATTTGAAACATCTGTTAAGAAAACCCTAGTTCAGCCATGACCCCTCAAAATCTCACTAAAAAAAGGCTCTCTTCCTGTTTCCAACCTGAATCTCAGTCCTCTGAACACAGCACAGGCTAAGGGAAGAGCCCACATGCACTCCAACACATACACAAACACCAAGAAAGAGGAGGAGGTGAGAGTCTTCCAAATATCCCAATTGCAAAGAGAAAGCACACTTCCCCATGACTTGGCAGCTGTACTCCACTGTGATGTCTCCAATTTAAATGTCAGTACAATTTGCCCTTATAAAAACACAGTTCCCTCCCCCTCCTTCACCAGGGACTGCATCTGTAACCACGGTAACAAAATCCAGGTGCAGCAGCAGAACTGCTGTTTCTATGAGGATGGAGAGCACAGAGAGGGCAAAAGGAAAGAGAGATTCTGATGTGCATGCATCCTGGGGTCTGTCCTCACTGAGTCCTGCTCCAGAGAGACTGAGAACACTGCATCTATTTTATGAGTAAAATGATCTCTTGCCAGTAGTGATACCCTTCTACCTGTTCTTCCACCTAATGTCAAAACCTCTATTCCATCTAGTTAGTTTACCTAAAAAAAAATTAGTTTCAGGAACAAAACAGTGAAGTCCATTGGTTAACTTGCCTAAAGCCAGAAGGTCTCTCTGGACAACAGAGCCCAATGTGTTTGAGCATGCTTTTCCAGTTGAGTAAGATACTGTGCTCTCTTGCTCTTGCTGACTCCTGCTCTCTCTCGCTCTCTTCTCTCTCTCTCTGTCACACGCACACACACAGGCACTCACCCATACACAGGCAGAGGGAAGAGGAAAGGGAAAGATGCTAAGAATTCCTGTTCTTTGATCACTGGACATGAAACTTGTGCTTTAAAAATAACTTATTTAATACTAGCATCATCTATGCTTTTGCATGTATGTTCCACGCTATGCATCTGTGTATAGGTGCACATCTCTGCATGACTATATGTGTGTGTGCGTGTGTGTGCGCACACACAATAGTTTAACGACTTACCTAACCTACAGTAAATGGCAGAAACAGGAATGCTCAGAGTTTATGACTCCAAAGCTTTCTTTTCATCATACCATGCTGTCTCCCAAGTAGAATTTCAAGGAGTACCCAAAGGCAATCAATCAATCAATCAATCAATCTAAATGAAATCTGGCTGGCATAAAAATACACCATAACCTAGAAAGCACAAATAAAGAGCCACCTCTGTTGACTCTCCCATACAAGCTGGTGGCAGTGCCAATGCTGTCAAGATCAGTCTGTCTTGGCCCCTGAACAATCTGTGTGCCCAAACATAGGTGACCTTTTCTAGAAGGCCCACAGGGAAGTCACCAACTGTCAGAAATCCTGGGTACTTTTGAAGAAGTAGGGATACCCCCTTAAGGACAGAGCACAAATTTAAAAAGCCAGAAATAAGGTATCAAGAAAGAGCCTGCCAGACTCAGGGGGCACTCCCAGAAAGAATCCTTTCCTTGACTTTGTTGGCTCTCCTGATCTCCACTTTGGCACCCACCCTCTTTACCTGTGATATGGTAATACCCATTTATTCCATTGTTGACTTTCAACTTTACCTGTGCTACCTGAGCACTCTGACCTTAACCAGTTCAGTTCCTAACTCCATTATTGACCTATCCTTGAAACTCTACTCTGCAGACATTAAGACCTAATCAATTCTGTGTTTGGACACAGAAATTTGGATCAACTCAGTCATGGCCAGGGCTCAGAACCCACCTCCTACAATGACCCACATACCCCAGTTTCCACAATGGATACAAAACTGACAAAGAAAATAGGACAGAACAACACTAAATACTAACCATAGAGGTGGCTAAATTTATGTGGCTAAATACCAACCAGACCATAACAGACATCTACAGAGCCTTCCATCCAATGATATCATTGTACATATTCTTCTCAACTACACATGTAACAATCTCAAGGGTAGACTATATTTTTGGTGATAAAACGAGTCTTTTTTCTTTTTTTCAGTGTTCCAAGATTCATTGTTTATGCATCACACCCAGTGCTCCAGGTAATACATGCCCTCCTTAATACCCACCACCAGGCTCACCCACCCCCCCACAAAACCCTGTTTATTTCTCAGAGTCCACAGTCTCTCGTGCTTCATCTCCCCATCTGATTTCCCCCAATTCACTTTTGCTTTCCTTCTCCTAATGTCCTCCACCTTATTCCTTATGCTCCACAAGTAAGTGAAACCATATGATAACTGAGTTTCTCTGCTTGACTTATTCCACTCAACATAATCTCCTCCAGTCCTATCCATGTTGATACAAAAGTTGTGTATTCATCCTTTCTAATAAAGGTGTAACATCCCATTGTATGTATGGACCACATCTTCTTTATCCATTCATCTGCTGAAGGGCAACTTGGTTCTTTCCACAGTTTGGCAATTATGGCCATTGCTACTATGAACATTGGGGTACATACAGATACTACATCTGTATATTTGGGATAAATAACCAGTAGTGCAATTGCAGGGTCATAAGATAACTCTATTTTTAATTTCTTAAGGAATCTCCACACTATTTTCTTTTCTTTTTTTTTTTTTTCCCACACTGTTTTCCAAAGTGGCTGCACCAACTTGCAATCCCACCAGCAGTGTAAGAGGGCTTCCCTTTCTCCACATCCTCTCCAACACTTTTTGCTTACTGTCTTGTTGATTTTGGCCATTCTAATTTAGTGTAAGCTAAATTTAAAAGTACTAAAATCATACAAACTACATTTTACAATGAAATTAGAAATCAACATAGACAGAAATTTGGGAAATTCACAAATACATATAAATTTCATAAAACACCCCTAAATAACCAATATCAAAGGAAAAATCAATACAGAAATTGGGAAATGGTTTGGGATGAATGAAAATGAAACACAATACACCCAAACAAATGGCATGTAGCAAAAGCAGAGTTCGGAGAAAATTTATAGCTATAAAGATATATACTTGAAAATAAGAATGATACCATTTATTGAAGAGACTGTCTTTTTTCCACTGTATATTTTTTTCCTGTTTTGTCAAAGATTATATGACCATAGAGTTGAGGGTCCATTCAATAAATGGTGCTGGGAAAACTGGACAGCTATATGTAGAAGAATGAAACTCGACCATTCTCTTACACCGTACACAAAGATAAACTCAAAATGGATAAAAGACCTCAACATGAGATAGGAATCCATCAGAATCCTAGAGGAGAATATAGGCAGTAATCTGTTCGATATCAGCCACAGCAACTTCTTTCAAGATACGTCTCCAAAGGCAAAGGAAACAAAAGCAAAAATGAACTTTTGGGACTTCATCAAAATCAAAAGCTTCTGCACAGCAAAGGAAACAGTCAACAAAACAGAGGCAACCCACAGAATGGGAGAAGATATTTGCAAATGACAGTACAGACAAAAGGTTGATATCCAGGATCTATAAAGAACTCCTCAAACTCAACACACACAAAACAGACAATCATATCAAAAAATGGGCAGAAGATATGAACAGACACTTCTTCAATGAAGATAAACAAATGGCTATCAGACACATGAAAAAAATGTTCATCATCACTAGCCATCAGGGAGATTCAAATTAAAACCACATTGAGATATCACTTTACACCAGTTAGAATGGCCAAAATTAACAAGACAGGAAACAAAGTGTGTTGGAGGGGATGTGGAGAAAGGGGAATCCTCTTATACTGTTGGTGGGAATGTAAGTTGGTGCAGCCACTTTGGAGAACAGTGTGGAGATTCCTCAAGAAATTAAAAATAGAGCTTCCCTATGACCCTGCAATTGCACTACTGAGTATTTACCCCAAAGAAACAGATGTAGTGAAAAGAAGGGCCATCTGTACCCCAATGTTTATAGCAGCAATGGCACGGTCGCCAAACTGTGGAAAGAACCAAGATGCCCTTCAACGGATGAATGGATAAGGAAGATGTGGTCCATATATACTATGGAGTATTATGCCTCCATCAGAAAGGATGGATACCCAACTTTTGTAGCAACATGGACAAGACCGGAAGAGATTATGCTGAATGAAATAAGTCAAGCAGAGAGAGTCAATTATCATATGGTTTCACTTATTTGTGGAGCACAACAAATAGCATGGAGGACAAGGGGAGTTAGAGAGGAGAAGGGAGTTGAGGGAAATTGGAAGGGGAGGTGAACCATGAGAGACTATGGACTCTGAAAAACAATCTGAGGGTTCTGAAGTGGGGGGGGGGTGGGAGGTTGGGGGAACCAGGTGGTGGGTATTGGAGAGGACACGTATTGCATGGAGCACTGGGTATGGTGCAAAAACAATGAATACTGTTACCCTGAAAATAAATTTAAAAAAATTAAAAAAAAAAAAGAATGATACCAAATCTGCAAAATAAACTTCTACCTCAAGAAACCAGAAGAAAAGCAAAACCTAAAAATAAAAACCAAAAGCAAGTAGAATGAAGGAAAATAAGATCAGAGAAATAAATGAAACAAAATAGAAAAAAAAAATTATAGAAAGTCAATGAAACCAAGTTAGTTCCTTGAAAACATCAACAAAATTCATTAACTTTTAGCTAGAATAAACAAGAAAAAAGAGAAGATTCCAATTCCTAAAATCAGACATTAAAGAGGGTATTACTACTAACCCAACAGAAATTAAAAGATTAAAAAGGAACACTATGAAAAATTATGTACCAATAAACAGAAAACATAGATGAAATTAACTCAAGACGAAATAGAATATGTCAACATACATGTAACCAGTAAAAAGAAATTAAATTAGTAATAAAAAAATTCCATGAAGAAAAAGGCCAGGACCAGATGGTTTCACTGATGCATTCTCCCAAACTTTTAAGAGATAATTAAAATAAATCCTTCACAAGCTCTTCAAAAAAATATGAGGAGGAAACCCTTTCCTTCTTATTATAGGAAACTAGTATTACTCTGATGCTAAATAAATCACAAATTAGAAAACTACTGACTCGGGACACCTGGGTGGCTCAATGGGTTGAAGCCTCTTCCTTCGGCTCAGGTCATGATCCCAGGGTCCTGGGATCGGGCCCCACATCGGGCTCTCTGCTCAGCAGGGAGCCTGCTTCCTCCTCTCTCTCTGCCTCTCTCTGCCAGCTTGTGATCTCTGTCTGTCAAATGAATTTAAAAACAAAACAAAACAAAACAAAAAAAACTTTAAAAAAAAAAAAAAGAAAACTACTGACAAATAGCCCTTATATAAATTTTAAAATCCTCAATACAACACTACCAAATTGAACCAGGGGCACATTGAAATGATTATTAACCATGAAAACCTGGGATTTATCCAAGGAATGCAAGATTAGTTAACATATGAAAATCGATCAAAATAATAAATCGTATTAATATATTAGTACAATAAGAACCAAAAGCATAGACTATCTCTATGGACACCAAAAAGGCATTTGACAAAACTTAATATTATTTCATGATTTAAAAAAAAACTCAACAAACTATGAATAGAATTCTTTAACCTGACAAAGAGCATATATATATATATATATATATATATATATATATATATATACACACACACACACTCACACAGCTAACATTGTACATAAAGGTGAAACCCTGACAGCTTTGCTTCTAAAGGTCAGGATCAAGACAAGTATATTTGCTTTCATCATTTCTATCCACCATTGCACTGGAGATTTTAGGCAGGGCAATTGGTCGAGAAAAAGAAATAAAAGGTATTCAGTTTGGAAAAGAAGAAGTAAAATTATCTCTATTTTCAGATGGTATTAACTTGCATATAGGAAATCCTAAGAAGCTGACAAAAAACTATTAGACCTAATAAATGAGTTTAGAAAGGTTGCAAGATAAAAGATCAATATAGGGTGCCTGGGTGGTTCAGTTGGTTGGGCGACTGCCTTCGGCTCAGGTTATGATCCTGGAGTCCTCTGATGGAGTCCTGCATCAGGCTCCCTGCTTGGCAGGGAGTCTGCTTCTCCCTCTGACCTTCCCCTCTCACGCTGTCTCTCTCACTCTCTCAAATAAATAAATAAAATCTTTTTTAAAAGGTTCAATATAAAAATCCATTTTATTTCTATATACTAACAATGAACAATCCAAAACTGAAATTAAGAAAACAATTCAATTTACAGTGGTATCAAAATGAATAAAATACTTAAGAAATAATTTTTAAAAAGGCAAAATGTGAAACTTAAAATATATAAAACATGTTTACAAAAAATTAAAGACCTGTATAAATGGAAAGACATCTGTGTTTGCGACCTAGAAGACCTAACATTGTTAAGATAGCAATATTCCCCAAATTCATCTACAGATTCAATATAATTTCTGTCAAAATGTTAGTACCTTTATCCCCCCAGTAATTGACATATGGATCCTAAAATTCGTAGCGAAATTCAAGGGAACCAGAATAGCAAAACAGTCTTGAAAATGAAAGACAAAAACTAGCACTTGCATTTCCCAATTTCAAAACTCAGTACAAAGCTAAAGTAATAAAGATTGTGTGGTACTGGCATAAGGATAGATATATACATTGATGGAATAGAATTGAGAATCCATAAATAAACCAATACATTTACAGTCAATTGATTTTTGCTGAATGTATCAAGGCAATTCAGTGAGAAAAGAATAGACTTTGCAAAAAAAAGGCACTGAGACAATCAAATCCACATATAAAAGAATGAAAGTGAACCCCTACCTCATTACACAAATAAAATCTAACTTAAAATGTATCAAAGACCTAAAAGAATTAAAACTATAAAACTCTTCAAACATAGGGGTATATCCTTATGGCCTTGGAATAGGAAATAATTTCTTAGATATAACACTAAAAGCACAAGTGATAAAACAAAAATTAGATAAATTTGGCTTCATCAAATTAATAACTATTGTGCATCAAAAGACAGCATCAAGAAAGTGAAAAGAGAGCCCACAGAATGGAACAGATCATTTGCAAAATATATCTGAGAAAAGTCTAGTATCCAAAATACAGAAAAAATACTCACAACTCAACAATAAAAGGACTAATAATCCAATTAAAAATGGGTAAAAAATTTGAACAGACACTGTTCCAAAGAGAACATGTAAGTGGCCAATTAACACATGAAAAGATACTCAACATCATTAATCATTAGGGAAATGCAAATCACAGCCACAAGATGCCACTTCATACCCCTTAGCATGGATATAATCAAAAGGACATACAATAACAAGTGTTGGCAAGGGTGTGGATAAATTGGAACACTTATTCATTTCCAGTAGTCATGTAAAATGGTACAGTCACTTTACAAAACAGTTTGATACCTCCTCAAAAAATTAAACATAGAATTATCATATGACCTGGCAACTCTACTTTTAGATATCACACAAGTTAAATGAAAACATATATCCACAAAAACCCTACATGAATGTTCATAACACAATTACTCATAATAACCACAAAGTAGGAACAACTCAAATGTCTATCAACTAATACATGAAGAAATAAATCTTGTATATGCTTACAATGGTACGTTATCCAGCCATTAAAAAAACTGATACGTCCTACAAAGATGAACCTTAAAAACATTATGCTAAATCAAATAAACCATACCAAAAAAAAAAAGAGCCATATTTTTATGGTAACATTTATGTGAAATGTTCATAACAGGCAAATCCATAGACACAGAAAGTAAATTAATGGTTACTAGAGGTTGGGGCAAGTAAGGAATGGAGAATAACTACTAATATATATGAAGTTTCTTTGGGGGGTGATGGAAATATTCAAAAATTAGATAGTGGTGATGGTTGCATATCCTTATGGCTATACTAAAAGTACTAAATTATACACTTTAAAATATAAATTTTATGGTAAGTCACGTTTATTGTGATTTTTTAAGAAGGATACATTAAATAACCTCAATCAAGTCCCAGGGAAATATTAGACAAATGCAAAATAAGAAAGGTTTTCTTTTTTTATGGGGAGGAATGTATTCTTCAAAAATGTCAATGGCATAAAACATTGTAGATTCAAGAATGATGAGTAGGCATAACAACAAAACCCAATACCAGCTTGCCGACTGGATCCAATATTCCAGGGAAAATGCTCTTAAGGATACTAGATCAACAGCTTAAGTGGAATAAGGGGTGATGG
Source organism: Lontra canadensis (assembly GCF_010015895.1). Taxonomy (NCBI): domain Eukaryota; kingdom Metazoa; phylum Chordata; class Mammalia; order Carnivora; family Mustelidae; genus Lontra; species Lontra canadensis. Next base: position 33,314,866 of record NW_022630997.1, read on the forward strand.
ATCAGACGAAATAATTACATCAATATCAGTTTTTGAAGTTGAGAACTGTGTTATGATTATGGGAATCTCCTTACTCTTTGGAAATATATACTGAATTAAGGAGAGAGAGACGTTTCTTTAATCATCTACAGAGTGAGAACATGCAAATGATACAGCACGTAGTGTAAAAAGTTAATAGACAAAACTAGGTAAAGAGTGTATTGTACTATTACACTATTCTCATTCTATCTTTCTGTAAGTTTGAAATTATTTCCCAATAAAAAGTTTTTAGAAAGGAAATAATACAGAGAGTTCAGAGGCTGTGCTTTTGAGAAGAGCAAGTTACCGTCGTATTCTCTAGTTAAGAGAGTTTCTGGGCTGCCAAAACATGGAGGCTTCAAAGTTCTTGGCTAGAAAATTCTTGGATGAAGCTGAAAGGTACTCCCTAAAGTGTGGGTGGAAAACAGTTTTCCAGCTCTCACCTGGACAAGTCTGAACAACTGCTGAGCAAGGAAAGAGGAAAATGGTGGCTCAGCTACAGCTTCACCACCCATAGGAGAGAGAATGCAAGCATTCCCGTGGGGCAAGTGTATGTTGTGGGAAGTGCAAATAAATAAATACACAAATTTTTTAAAAATCCCAAGTTACTTTGAAAGGACTCTGAACAAGAGGGTGGTCTAGCAAGATGTAAGAATCCCAGGAGCTGTCCCTCACATAGGGACTGACAAGAGTCACAAAGGGGATAATGTACATCAGAGGTCCTTGAGCAAGGATTTCCAACGAACCCAAAAATTATGTGTTGAAAAAAGTCTTCACTCAGGCTGTCCAGTGCAACAAAAGGAAACCAAGCTGACTAGCCTTTGTTGAAATTTGTGACCACTAGCCTCAGGGTGCAATCAGGGCTGCTGCAGTCCTGCAATCACATTTCCCAGTCCCTCCTCTTCTTTACATCTTCACTCTTCTCCTCAGACCTCTAGCACATTACTCATTCTCAGAAGATAACCTTTGTAGTAGGCAGTCCCAGGCCCTATCCAGAGTCTTCCTACAAGCCTTCAGCCTATATTCTTGAACTCCATGGCTCAGACTTAGTGAGTTCAAATAAAACTTGTTTTCTACCAACCCCCGAATGAACCCTGTTTCTCCTGCAACCTTTCCCATTTCAGTAAATGACAGACCCATCCTCCCAGTTCCTAGGGGAGTCCTCTGGAGTCCCTTCTTTCTTCTTCATCTCAAATTCTACCCAGAAACAAACCCTAATGTATTTACCTTCAGAAAACCCAGAATATGACTATTCCTCACTATGACTCCCTAGGCTAAACCACCACCCTGTGTCATCTAGATGACTGCAGTCACACCCTAACTGGTCTCCCCACTTCTGAACTTGACTTCCCTCAGCACCCAGGAAAGTCACAGTAAAATTTAAGTCAGATTACACCCTTCATCCACACATCCTCTCCAGTGGCTTCCCTGCCTACTCAATTAATAGCTGAAATTCCTGCCATGACCTAACAAGCCTAACATGACCGCCCCCACCTCCAACTGCCTCTTGCCCCAACATCTGCTATTCTCCATCTCACTTGTTCCCCAGCCACACTGGGCATCTTGGGCTCCTTGGATATTTGGTCTCCTCTGCTTAGAAGTTCCTCCCCATCTCCCCGCAGAGCTTACTCCCTATTGCTCTTAGGTCTCTTCCCAAATGTCATTATTACCAGAAAGCCCTTCAATGTCTGCTTTATAAAAAATAGCAAACCCATTCCCAGAAATCCTGATTCCTCTTTCCTTCTTTACTTCTCCTCACAGCCCCAATTATACTCAGATATATTATCTTTTTATCAATATATTTTGCCTTGCCTGCTTGAACAGAAGTTCCATGAAGGGAAGGACATTGTTGTACTGGGTCATACCCAAAGCCCAGAACAGTGCTTGGTATGAATGAAGAACACAATGAGTATTTGTTGAATAAATGAATTAACACCATCCTCTGTACCTAAATCTGGAAGGACCCAGAGGCAGTGTGGAAGTGGGGGAGGAAGAGCGATGCTAGTGAGGAGTTGAAGAACAAGCATCACCCCTACCCTAACACTGATCCATAAGCAGAGTCAGACCTGAGCAGACAGACAGGCTTTCCCGGATATGTGCAGGAAGTTTTGATTTAGATCAGTCTCAACTTGTTAATATCTGAAGACAAGACTATTCTAATATCCAAACCAGATCAGAAAGGCAGCAGGACTTCCCTCAATCTGATCCTATGGTGGGGAAGGGAGAGTGGGCAGAACAGATTTAAAAGCAGTGTGGAAGAATATGAAAGCTATTTCATATGCCCCCTGCCCACTACAGTCCATTTAATAAACCAGGTGCCCTTTCTCACTGCTGATGCAGGAGATGGTGCAGAGGGAAGTGTCAGGACCAAATTGGCACACAAGCAAGTCCCCACTGGTGTGTCAAAATCCCCCTCCTTAACAAGGTGAACACATCTTGCACAGTGTGAAATAAAGCCACATGTGTCAACTGAGTCTGTAGGGGCAGGTGCCTTCCCCATCCTGCATTTGAGGCAAAGCCAGGATTTGTCAGCAAAGCCCCAAGTCTATCTTGAGCCTCCCTAAGTGGCAGGCAGTTACTGGGGCTTTGATGAAAGCATGATAGCCTCAAAAGTGCCCTAGAGAGGAAGGGCTGATCATCTAAAACAACAAACAAACAAACAAACAAACAAAACAAACAAACAAACAAAAAAAACAATGCTCCAAATGTGTGAGAAGAAAGGATGGCATAAGGGAACGGGTATACAGATGGGAATCTACCACGTGTACAAGAAAACTCAAGCAGCATAGCATAGCAATGAAAGGAAAGGGATGTTGGGAGTTAAAGAGGAAAGAAGGGCTTGACCTGAAGAATACCTTTGGGGATCAGGATTCTTTAATCCAACCTATATGGTTGTATACCCTGCATAGCTCCAATGAGCATGCCCTTTATATCTTCACCAAAGTCACTAAAAAGTGTGTATTGCAGGAGAACTGTAGTCTGTCAACACACAAAACCCCTGGAACCCTTCTTCCAAGTTGACCTCAATCAGGTAATATCAAGTATGTGGAGGGGACAGTCAACACAGTCCCCTTACCATCCTGGCTCCAACCGTATTTTTCAATTTTGTCCATTGGAAAATCATAAGAGGCCCTATCAAGGGTCTTGTTTAAACCAAATAAAGTATTTTTGCTGGGTACTGCACTTCTGAAAATCTCCTCAGTGACAGACTCAAAATCTCCATCAACACACATGCAATGCGTATCCTCTATGTACATCATCACTCAGAGGGAGAAACCCACACTTACATATATAGGATTCATGTACTTAATAGTGCTTACAACATGACAACACACCAGCCAGTATTCTAAAAGCTTTATAGTTATGAAATCATTTCATTCTTAGGCACAGTATGGCTAAGTAACTTGCCCATGGTTAAACAGTTAGTGAACAGCAGAATGGAGTTTCAATCCCCAGCCATCTGCCCCCTAAGTTGTTGCCTTTTAAATTAATTAAGTCTGAGATATAGATGCTAAATCCTGATTATACAGCCATTCCTTTTCCAGTCCAACTGATGTCCAAGTTCTCATCATTCTGGGCATTGCTTTGTTCCCCTTCACAAGCCTTATTTGCCTACCTTTTATACCTTCTACACCAAAGATAGCCTTTCTTTTTATACTGCTTTACAAGACATAACCACTACTGCCCTTTTCAACTCAAGGTCAATGCCATGCCCTTGCTTTTCACTGTTTTCTAAAGGCTCTTGCATGCTTTGTACTGCATTTAAAGGTTTCTTTAAACTCTGAGCAAACAGGCTAGATTGGGTATGAGTGAAAGTACAGTTAGTGCTGACCTTATAACCAGATTCTTGAGATCTCTGGTGGTCCAAGGGTGCTATAACAAACCCCTAATCTTTTTAGGTTTATAGCCCCCACAAAACAGTTACCCCCAGTAACTGAGATTCTAAGAACATTTGCAGACATTAATAGCATCACCAATGTGACGAGGCACACATTTATAGTCATTGGACAAACTCTTACGGCTTCTCCTATTATCTAGCACTGGGCCAGGCTCTACACAGGGATGGTCCTGAGATTGCTATTTCAAAAGCCTGGACAGCTAACTCTCTAGGCCAAGGCAGTTGCTACTGATAACTCCCTTATGGAAGCCAAAAAGAAGAGCTTAGATGTTCACTCTACCCACAGCAAAAGCCCCATGATAATTAAGGAACAATAATGCTTCATAAAAGAGTAAGCACATTCACTTATTTGTGGAGCATAACAAATAGCATGGAGGACATGGGGATTTAGGAGAAGGGAGTTGGGGGAAATTGGAAGGGGAGGTGAACAATGAGAGACTATGGACTCTGAAAAACAATCTGAAGGGTTTGAAGAGGTTGGGGGGTGGGAGGTTGGGGGAACCAGGTGGTGGGTATTAGAGAGGGCACGGATTGCATGGAGCACTGGGTGTGGTACAAAAACAATGAATACTGTTATGCTGAAAGTAAATTTTAAAAAATGATAAAAAAAATAAAAGAGTAAGCACAGCATATGGAACCAATGGAAAGCACCTCCATAAACTCTAACATGGCAGGAGGAGAGGATACCTGGTAGTTTCCAACTAGGCTCCTACAACAGTTGTCTTCAACATATGGTAAGTAAGTAAATCATCCCCACTTGAGGGCTCAAGTAGGGATCTCTGGAGAGACAATTCATGAGACCCATGCCATCCTATGCCTGCCTTGTTGTTCACAAAAATAAAATGTACTGGGGCGCCTGGATGGCTCAGTCAGTTAAGGGTCTGACTCTTGATTTCAGCTCAGGTTGTGATCTCAGGATCATGAAACTGAGCCCTGCATTGGGCTCCATGACCAGTGGGGAGTCTGCCTGAGATTCCCTCTCTCTCCCTCTTCTTCTGCCCCTCACCCTCAACATACATTCTCACTCTCTCTAGAAAGAAAGAAAGAAAGAGGAAGAAAGAAAAGGAAGGAAGGAAAGAAAGGGAAGGAAAAGAAAAGGAAAGGAAAGGTATAGTAAAGGTCATAGAAGAGTCCTCCCAACTCATTATGTAAAAGGTCCAACACAAGCTCCAAAGTGAGCCTCAAGGGAATCCCAACATTTTGTGGCCAGCTGCCCTGCCAGCATAACCAGCCTGAAAGGATAAGCTTCCTTACCACCAGGAGGAATGCCAAGGACTGACATGCCTGAAGCCACAGAGGAAATCTCTCATACTCTTAACATAAAGGAACAAAAGGAGAAGGGAGGAGGAGAAGAAGGTAAGGACAACAAGGAGAAAGATGAGCAGAGAGGGAAGGAAGAGACAAAAAGGAAAGGAGAAGAAGAGAAAAGAGAGCTTCACTTGAGTCAAAATAAACCATTATTTTAATAATTTATATTTAATTCATACTTATATTTATAAATACATATTTATATTTAATTTATATTTATATTAAATTATAATTTAATAATTATAAACCATTGTCAGAAGTTAATAATTTCTCTTCCTTATTTCCCTTTTCTCATCATCCCAGTGACCATCTTCCTTCTCTTTTTTAAATTGTTTTTGACCTCTTCTTTGCTTTCTTTTGGGCTTATATTATCACGGCATGAATCATTTCCCATTGAAAAGTCTTTGGACTCCACTTTTCAGTGAACCTGAATATATACTATGAATACAAAGTGAAGAGACTGGAAGTTGTTCCATTCCTCGTAAGAAAAAAGCTGAACAAACTGAAAATCAGCAACTCTTCTTGAACTCATCAGAAAATGCAGGGCATAGGACAAATTGCCTGCCCCAATTTAGGAGAGATGAGCAAATACAAAGAAAGAAGGCTTACAAGGAAGGAGCCATAGTCAGAGCCTGGGAGGTTTTGTATAGACAAGCTTGAGAGAAAACCTGTTAGGGACCCACCATCTGGGGAATGGAGTAGGGAACAAACACCTTCATGAATTTTAAGGCCAGGAACCCCAGCAGGTTATCAGGGTGAAAAATCAGAGAAATATCTCCTCATGCTTCAGGCAGGAGAAAGGAAAATAATCATTTCAAAACGCCCCCAGAGCTTTCTGTTCTTATTAACAAAGGTCTGCCCTCAAGGGAAACTCTTGTAGCAGATCTCAACCAATATGAGATTCACCCAAGCCTAACCAACAAGGAGGAAGGGGAATACCCAAATTTGACCACCTCTAGTCTTCCTGTGTCACCTAAGGGGAAAAAGGAAGGAGCTGAAATGCACTTGTAAAGGACATAGTACAGTGACACAGGACCATCAAATACTGAGAATTTCTCATAAAAAACTAGAAGGCTTTTTCTCCCCCTGCCCCCCCAACACACTTTACCACACACCAACAGGGCTCCTCTATAATAGTAGGAGATGACAGCTGAGAAGGACTGCAAGGCTCAGGTTCTGTTCCAGAAAGAGTCTGTAAGGAAACTCAAAAACAATTTGCGAACCCAAACAAGAACACTAGAGGAAATTTGAGCCTCTGACACCTAAAATTATAGCACATAGTAAGCAAACAGCCTAACTTCCAGCCAGATAAAAATAAACATCATACTAATAACATATTTACCTCATTTCCTTTTACTCAATATAGCATGTTCAGCTTTCAAAAAAAAAAAAAATTACAAGGCATTCTAAAAAGCCAAAAATACTTAAACTTTAAAAAAAAACACAACAGTCTGAAGATGCAAACCAAGCATCAGAATGAGAATCATGTATGGTAGATATTTTGGGATTACCAGATTGGGAATTTAAAATGACTATGATTAATATGCTAGGAACTCTAATGGAAAAAGTGGGTAACACTTAAGAACAGAAGGGTAATGTTAGCTGAGAGATAGAAACTTGTAAGGAAGAACTGGAAGGAGGTGCTAGAAATCAAAAACACTGCAACAGAAATGAGTAGGGCCTCTGCTGGGCTCATCAGTAGAGTTGATGCAGCCAAGAAAAGCACCGTGAGCCTGGATATGTCAACAGAAAAGTCGCAGAATTAAAAAAAAAAAAATGAGAAAAGAGAACAGAATATCCAATACTATGGGACAATTATAAAAGGTATAACACATGTGTAATGGGAACACCAGAAGCAAAGAAAGAAAAGAAGAAATATTTGAAGATATCATGGCCAAGAATTTTCCAAAACTTGTGACAGAAATCAAACCACAGATCTAAGTGTTCAGAAAACACTCAACACAATAAATGCAAAACAAAAACAAAAACAAAAAATAACACCTGCATATTTCATATAAAATATGTAGAAAATCAAAGCCAAAGAGAAAATTTGGGAAGAACTAGGGAGGTTGGGGGAGGGGGGGGGACACTAGCCTACAGAGCAACAGCCATAAGAATTACATAGAACTTCTCCTCATAAACCATGCAAACAAGAGAGGAATGAAATGTTTACGTGTTGAAAGAAAAATACCAAGCTAGAACTCGGTATTCTGAAGTGAAATCATGTTTTAATAGTGAAGGAGAATTACTTGCTCAGACAAAAACTGAGGGAATCTGTCACCAGTAAATCTGTTCAATTTGAAAAGAAATTCTTCAGAAGAAAGGAAAATGACAGAGGTGGGAAACATCGATCCACACAGAGATAGTAAAAGCATTAAAAAAGGAATAAATGAAGGTAAAGAAAGCTTTCTATTTTTCTTATTCTTAGTTGATCTAACAGATAGCAGTTTGCTCAAAATAATAAGAGCAAAGCAGTGGGTGATTGTAACTTACAGATAAGTGAAATGAATTAGAAGGGACGTGAGGGAGGAATTTGGAAATCTCTAGCACCTGTGAAGGAGTTTAATAATTACTTGGAAGTGGATGTAGATTAGTTGTAAATGTGTATCACAGCTCTAGGGCAAAGAGTAAAATAAAAAACAACAATAACCACAATAACAACAAACAACTTCACAAGCCCATTATTCACACAAGCACTTTCCAGGTAACAGCCTTCTCTCCCACCCCAGGATTCCTCTCACAACCCTGGAATACGAGAGCTGGGTACCTAGGACACAAGGGCCCACATCGAGGACAGGACCCTGGACCGCAACGGCTGAGGTGCTGTTGGATGCGAAAAGAGAACAACGTGGACCAACCCCATCCACCGCTTTCACAGCCTCTCAGACCAGATCCATCCGACCCTGGTTCATGGATATGTGTCTGTGGATCTAGCCAACTTTGCGCTTTCTGCACTGTTCTCCAGCACTTCCTGAATCTAACAGAAGCAATCAGAAGCCACCTTGTCTCCGTGGGACAGCTGCGTACACCGCCCAGAATCTGAGCGCACACAGGTAGTCTCCCCTGCGGGCTCTCAGAGCTGCGGCTCTGACTCCTAGCCAAGAGGCAGCCCCTGGGCTTGCGCCCTCCGTCCCTGCCCCCCTCACCCTCTCACAAAGGGAGCCTGACAATTCTCCTTCTCTTCAGCATCATCACTTCTCTTGCTACTAAATTATTCACAAATGTGATGCTATTTCTCCCACATTAAAAAAACATTAAATAACTTCCTTTACTCTGTGTCCCCTTCCAACTACCGCCCTATTTCTCTCCTTACCCTTTACAATAAACCAGTAAACGTAATTATACGGACTTGCCGTTTCTAATTTCTTTCCACCGATTCTCTTTTGGATCCATTGCAATCAGGCTCTCCACCCCCACCACCTTTGTCAATGTCCCCAGCGACCTCCAGGTTGCCAAGAACAATGGTCAATTCGCAGCCTTCCTCTGACTCGAACTTCGCTTTTCATCTACACCCCTCTGTGGGAGTTCTCCTCCAGCACGGTGGATGTAGACTCCGCTCATACCTACAGCCCCAGCCTCCATCTGGCAGACCTCCAGACTCACCTCTGTCATTGCTCTGGGCCTCCCTGCATGGATGTTTGGAGGCATGCCTGAAGGCAATAAAATGTTTGGACCTAGCAAGGACCAAACTGCTGTCCTGATCTTCCCGGAGCCCTTTCTAGTATAACCACAGACAATTCATCCTGTATCAGCTCAGACCCACAGCTTAGCCTCATCCTTAACTCCTCTGTTTCTCTCACTTTCTACACCCCATCTATCGGCAAATCTGGTTAGCATTCCTTGAAAATATACCCAGAATCCAACACATCCTCCCACATTTATTTGTGAACACCCTAGTCCAAGTGACTATCATTTGGAAAATTTCTGAACAGATCTTCCTGCTCGCAGTCTTGCTGGCCTACCAGCATGGTTTAGCCAGAAGGAGCTTATATTCAGAAAGGCTCCATGGTCACAGACTTTGTAACTGCTATTCCCTCTGTCTGGACCATTCCTATAGAACGCTTGCCCCCTCACATCCTGAAGTTCTTGCTGAAATACTCTTTCTTGGAAAAGCCTTCTCTGACCATCCTATTTAAAATGGATTCCCCACCCCTAGCCTTCGTTCCTCACCATTCCAGCTTTATTTTTCTCCGTAGCATTTACCTACACAGTGTTTCTCTCCTTTGTTTACAGTCTGTCTTTCTCCACTGCATTGTAAGCTCCAAAAGCGTAGGGATAGCTCTCTGTTTGGATTACTGCTTTACGCCAACTCCTAGAATGATGTTTGGCAAACAGACAAGAATAAGAAGAAATTCATAATAAATGCTAAGTATTTGCTGAATTAATGCTTCAGTCCTTTTGTTACATAATCCTACATGCCTAACTCTATTCTTCAAACATCTTCCATAAAATTCTCAACATTTTCTTGGAGATTTCTGGCTTTTTTTTTTTTAATTCAGATTACTCAAAGCTAACAATTCCTTAGAATCCATTAGCAACCTCTAGTCTTTGTGGAAAACTAATCACAGACATCAGTTACAATCATAAATGAAAATTGTTTCCCTCCAATAAGATGGTGTTATTGATGTGGCATTCCATGAGGTTGGTGTTGTTGATGTGGCATTCCAGGAGGATGCTGGAGCAACCTACTTACTTCTGCAGTTCTAGAAGCATCTCCACATTTTATTGCCTTCAGGCATGCCTCCAAATTATTTAAATTGGTTTCCAGTCATCTTTGGTGCAACTCTGAGTCTTTTCCAAATATAGAAAATACACACATATATGAACCAAGGAAAAATTGCAGAATTAAAATGGCTTAGTACTTCTTTGCAAATTCTATCAGAGTCTAGTAGCAAGTGTTTCTAGGACAGCCTGTGGCTTTACATCCATAGTTTTATGTTCCATCCTTCCTTTACACATAGCCTGCCAAAGAGTAAATAAAATTTCACAATAATTGCTCATAAAAAATTTTTCTCAAAAAAAAATATTTTCTCACCCAATCACCCAAGTGAAGAATGTAATTATATAATTAAGATTTTATTAATATGGCCTAATTTCCATTCCCAAATTGTCCCTAGACATTTTATCATATGTCATTGTTCTTTTTTCTTTTCCTTTTTGTGAGCAAAGGAAACGCCACATTAAAACATAGCCTATTCATAGGGACACAAAACCGAGCTCCCATTTCCCAGGATGCACTCAGCAGCAACCTTTCGTGGAGTGCCCCTCCCTGCTATGCCTTATTCCCCTGGACATGCCATGGACTATTTCTGCCAATGAGAAAGAAACCAGCCTCAGGGAGTAGGTCCTAACAGATGCCCCTCTCCTGAGCACAAGGACACTTCTAAAATGTATTCTCTTACGTAGACCCATAATTTTCCTCAGAAAACTCCTAAAAGCCTATGAGCAACCAAGCCAACTTTTCTCCACATGGCCCAAAGTTCCTACCATTATCAAGTCTGACTTACCCCACCCCAACGCTGAAAATTTTGATACAGGTGGAAACTTTTCACCTCCCCCTTCCAGAAATGTTTTAAGGAGAAAATTACCCTGAATTTAAGTAAGACATAAAATTTTTCAATTAAATGTAAACTCTTAAATTTTTTTTTTATATAATTATTTCAAGAGGACTCTGGTCATCCCAATTTGAGTTTCTGAGAGGTGTGATTTGGTCACCATATTTCCTTTAACAAAAAGAATTGGAAACATTTACCATTACATATCAGAGAAGGGACAGTTACCCTGAGCTTTCATTGCCTTGTTTCTCCTGGATGCCAAACTATCCACCCACACACTGTATCTGAAGACAGGGGTTTACCACCATGTACTCTGTAGAGCCACTGCATCAACTTAGAGAGACCAGCCTCTGTGACCACTGAAACTCATACTCCATCATCAAGAAATTCCCTGAGGGCTTTGATCTTTGACTTTCTTGGTTTCCTTCCCTTAATGTAACAGAATCTCTTTCTTGTTCACTGTGCACACCAACTAGCCTGTGGAACCTCTCAGGGGTGGCTACCTTCCCACCCCGCCCCCCAGGCCTTGTAGCCCTGTGCCTGGAGGTAGGGTCAGGATCCTTCGTTCTCTTTGTTGAAATTCCTCCTTTCCTCCATCAAAAACTCTAGCTCTATTGAATCCCAAATCATCAGACTTTACCCCCAGTGCCCTTCATCACTATGGCCATCTGCCGACTCAGGCTCACTTCTCATTGATTGAAGATTTTGGGCACCAGACTTATCCTTTTCAACACTCTTTACATAATTATTCTTGGAATACACTGGTCCAAGCAACAGTCTGTTCTCTCAGTTTCTGGACATCCTTCACTCCACTCATCTTTCCTTCCATGCTGCTGCTACCACTTCCAGACTATCTCACTTTCATGGATCCCCTTTCTGTCTAGCCTCTCTACCTCCACACTTCCCAGCTCACTAATTTCGGTATTGCCATTCTTGCCAACTCTCTGATCTTACTGGGATCTGGTAGTCTAGATCCTTCCCTCTTTACATTGTCCATCATGGCCATCATGTCTTCACTCTTTCCCTTGCCTCACTTTGACCCCATAATACAACAGATTTGCCTTAATCTTTTGTAAACACCCTTAATCTCCTGGCACCTCTCTAACTCCATTGTATTCATTAGGTGGAGGAAAAAAATATCTTTCTTTCTATCCATATATCTTCTGCCTTCACATGCACACTGATGCAGCTAAAACAGGAGTTGGCAAACTATAATCCTTGGACCAAAGGTGAACCACACCCTGTTTTTGTAGTTTTATTGGAATATAGCCACATTCATTCACTTATGTATTGTCTGTTTCTGCTTTCATGCCACAATGGCAAAGTTGAATAGTGTTTCAGAAACCGTATGTTTCACAGAACCAAAAATTCTTTATTACCTGTCCCTTTATGGAAGAAAGTTGCCAAATACTGTGTCAAATCATTCTTTAAAACAATCCACAATAATGTCCACTGGCCTCACTTTTGGTTTATGTCTTTAAAACCCAAGTCAATATCTAATTTTAACAGTCATGACTGCTACATCCCCTAGTATATCTTACCTGTTCCCATTCTCACCTGATGGCCTCACCTTAAAACAGACAGAAAACACATGCAATCAAATAAAAGCAATTTCACCTTGCATCACTAAATTCATCTCTGTCTCCTATACCACCTATCTCCCTCCCACTTTCAACTTTTCCAATCATACATTGATATTGCCCATCATAAAAAGAATAATACAATTTCACTTAACCATGCATCCCCTTCAAGCTTCTGCTCATTCATTTCTCTGCTTGCCTTCATAGAAAAATTCTACACTCAATATATCCACATCCTATCTCTGATTTTCTCCCCACTACTTGGCAAAATGGCTTTTTATCAAGGTACCTAAGACATTCATACTGCTAAACCCAATGGTTTATGCTCAGTTCTTCTTGTACAAGGCATCTCAACAATGCTGCAGGAACCTGATTTTGAAGCCTTTCTTGAACCAGATCTTCTCCTGGTTCCTAGAGCTCTATCCCTGGATTCCTTCCACCCTCAGTAACAGCTCCATCCCAGTGTCTTTGCAACCTCCTCATCCACTGACAGATCTCTAAGTGTTAGTGAACCCCCAGGTTTTGCTCTTGGCCTTCTTGCTCTCTGTATCTCACCTGTTGGCCTAAGTGAGCTCATCAAGTCTCATTGGTGTGAGTCCCTTCTCCAGGTTCTTTTTTTTTTTTTTAAGATTTATTTATTTGACAGACATCACAAGTAGGCAGAGAGGCAGGCAGACAGAGAGAGGAGGAAGCAGGCTCCCTGCTGAGCAGAGAGCCCGACTCGGGGCTCGAACCCAGGACCCTGGGATCATGACCTGAGCCAGAGGCAGAGGCTTTAACCCACTGAGCCACCCAGGTGCCCCCCTTCTCCAGGTTCTTAAGCCCCAAATTCCATCCTTCATTTCCACCTTGACCCTGATATCCCACCAGATACTTTTACTTGGTAAAGTCCACTAACCACCTTGACCTCAGACTGGCCACAAACATTAATTTCCACACCCACCCCAAATAGCTGCTCCTCCCAGTCCTTCCCTTTCGGAAAATGATAGGACCTCCCACTCGCTCCTTGGGCCAAAAAACAGATAGTTATCCTTTTTCCTTTCTTCCACAACTCACATCCAAACCTCATATATATCCGACTGGTTCAATTTCTACAAGGTAGTAGGAATCACGTCACTATTGACCATCTCTGTGGCTACACCCTAGACGAAGCCACCAGCACCTCCTATCTGGACTAAAGCAGCAGACTTGAACTTCCACGTGTGCTATTCTCCAGTCCAGGCCTCCCATATGGCCAGAGTGGTCATCCTAAACTGCAAACCATGTTGCACCATCTCCTTACTGAAAACTGTCCAGTAGCTTCTCGTTGACATTAGAGTAAAACCAAACTCTTCATCATAGCTAAAAGGCCCTGTGTTATTATATCCCTGCCTCTATCTCCAAAATCCTTCCCTTCCCCTTGCTCCTCTGCTCTGTCCACCAGCTAGTAGCCTTCCTTCCATCCTTCCAAGCTGCCCACTTCCTCCCATCAAGATCTTCTTGGAATGCTCTTCTACTAGGTCTCCAAATAGCTGTTTTCTTCTCAAATGTCACCCTTCAGGGAGACCCTCCTTGACAACCTGAGTTAAAATGGCCCCTTTCTCCAATTTCTATTATTTTTCTTCATATCACTTACAATTCCTCAGAACATGATACACACACACACACACACACACACACACACACACACCACACATGTTTGCATTTGTTTACATGTTTATTTTCTCACCAAATTAGTCACCGGCTCTTAGAGGATAGAGATTTGATTATTCTTCTGCCACCTGCCTAACCTCTAAACCAGCACTGAAAATAGAGTAAACTTACCATAAATACATAGTGTCTGACTGACAAATATAAGAAAATGTAAAGTTAGTTAATATAACACCTAATCCTAAGGAAGTTACAATTTATAAGATTGTTTTATATTCAGGTAATGCATGAACTTTCAAATTTTGTTGGCTTATGGATAGAAATATTGCAGCCTTGAAAAACCACTGATTCCTGCTCTCTTGGGTAGTGAAGACTCAGGAAGAAAATCACATATTTAAAGTGACATTGACCCTGCATACACACATATTTATCCCAACCAGGTGCAAGCCCTCACAGGTGCAGACACATTTAACACCCCTGAAAGCCGATTTTTCCCCGTGAGAGACAGGGACCTTTTAGGAGAGGTACCAGTTCCTTTAACAAATAGACCATATAATCACTGATTCACTCAACATTTATCATTCCCCAGGCAGTGTGCTTCTCTAACCCAGTATTCTTCTCCGTATGATTCTTCTCCCACATTTAAAAACACACACAGACACAGGAAGTTATATTTACAGAAATACATAGTCAATGACTTTAAAAGGTTTAAACCTCACCCTATCCTCACGCTAGTGGAGCTTTGGCTTGCTAAATCCACATGGAGGAGGATCGATGAGACAAAAGGGGTAGAGCTGTTACCCGAAGCCTCCTTCTGCCCAGGACAAACCCCAACAGGCTAATAAACAGGGTAATAAACAGGCTAATAAACACAGTGTTGCCAGGTAAGGCTTCAGGGCCTGAGCCTCTCTGCTCCAGTCACTGGGCAAGGCCAAAATCTATCACACTGTTGAACGGGCCCCAAAGACTTAGAGGTCACAGTGCCTCTTAGCCCCCAGATGCATTAGGTGCTCTAATGGTACCAGTATGTGGTACCACTTACGTTCTGGAAGGCAACACACACACACACACACACACACACACACACACATGAAGTTCGACACAGATTCCGGGGGCCTTCATCTGTCAGGTCTCCAGTCAGGAGCCTTTCACTGCGAAAAGCCTCAGATCATACCAGGGTGAAGACAGAAGGCACTAACTGTGCCCTAGCTGCACCTGGGCAGGAATACGCTGATCCTGGGCTACCTGTATCCTCGGAAGTTTCAATGCTCTTGGAACAAAACACACTACCTTTCCATGAGCATTCCCAGAACCAGCTAATCACCTCCTAGTAAGAACCTATCCCTCCGAGATAGTTCAATCAATCAGACAGCCCGCCAATGAAGTCTGGGAATGCATTTTATACTCTCATCTCTGTTTTGCACCCTCTCTGACAGCCTCGGTGGTCGACTCCATTTTCCCAAAATGGCCACAAGCATGCCTTCTATCCCACCCGCTCTCCTGACAGTGTGACATGGACACCTCTCCCCTCATGAACTGAGGTCTATGTCTGCTCTCCTTGAATGTGGACAGGTCTCTGTGATGGACTCCACAAACGGAACACAGAGAATGTGACTCTGCATGAGGCTAGGCTCATTGAAGGCGATGCATCTGGGTTTGGTTCCCTGGGAGCCCGGCCAGCATGCTGGGAAGGAACAGGCAGTCGGGGAGCCAGGAAGGGCTCTGCATAAAGAGGCCTGTGTGGGAAGGAACCCCGGCCCCCAGCCCAGCCAACCCACTCCAGCTGATAGTGATTCAGCAGCACTGGCTTCTCCCACTAAACCCTACTCAAGCTGCAAGCTCTTGTGCTGCATCGATTCTTGTTTTGAGCCACAACATTTAGAGCTGATTTTTTACACAATGATAGTTCACCAAAACAGCTGCTGTCACATCCCCTTCAGGCATGTGCTCACTGTCACAAGGTCAATGTGGTGCCTTCTTTGTCTCCTTCTGTGAACCAGGTTTGGGCATGTTTGACCCATTCACCTTACTCCGAATCAAAACGTTATTTGTCTTCTCAAGATACAAAACTTAGCTCTGCCCACCTACTCATTTTCATTAGACTCTCAGGGACCAGCCATTGTCTACTCACCTGTCCAAGGTGGTTGTCAGGTTTACACAAGAGCCTGAAATTCAGGCCACCCTCAGAGAAGATGAAAAGAAAGGGCATCACCAAAATTTGAGGGACTCTGTGAGTTATAAATGGGGGCAAATTGAAACCCAGAGGCAGTCATCCAATAGCGAATGCATCAGGGGCTGGCTGCATCATATAGAGTCAGAATGTGAGAACCTAGGCAGGGTTGAAAGCAAGAGTCAAGGGTCAAATAAGTTAGGGCATGTTTGCAAAGATGGGGAGTCAGTGCAACATTCTACAGGTAATCAGGTCATGAGTCACTACACAGTCACAGTTGCTACTTCTGGCAACAATTAATTAAGGTCAGTCTTCACAACTTCTTACATCCAGTAACTTTATAACCAAAAGGAATGTGGTTAATCAGTAATGTGTTCTCAGTAAACTCATCTGTGTCCTGGTAATCAGTTTCTCTACAGATGCTCTCAGGCCATTATTTGCCCTGTGTGTGTGTGTGTGTGTGTTTGTGTACGTGTGTGTGTCAAAGCAGATCCTATGTTCAGGGTCACCACTGGATAAAACTATGCATAAGACAATAAACACTGACCTACCATCTCCAAATCATGGGCCATGACCAGCTGTGTGACTTTAAACACATTACTGAATTTTTCTAAGCATCTGTATCCTACTTCATAAAATGGAGATGAAAATCACAGTATTCATTCTGGAAGGGTTTTTTTTTTTTTTTAAGATTAATAAGATAGCATAATTAAAGCATCAGGCGCCTTTAGTTTGTGATTGGTAAATTCTGAATTCTCTCCTAGTTTCCCATTGTAAAATGTGGCAAGCCTGCCCAGGACTGCCAAACTAAGCCATTTGTCCTCCTGCATTATTCAGAGCTTCACCCAGGCGTGTCCCAACTCCTAGGGTTGATCCAATTAGTCACTCACAGGCTGTAGCTTTAGGGGTCTTGACACCATCCTAAGAGCTCTCATCAGAAATTCTCTCCTTTCCTCTTTTTCCCTGATAGCTACAATCTCATTTTATCACCAAACAAAACCACATTCCCCTTCTTGGCTGTATCTAAAGCCACCAGTTCACCACAGAGCCTCTCAGAATATGTCTCCCTGCAAAATAATCCCACCCCAGAATCAGGGCCTGATTGAACTTGATGACAGTGACATTCTTTTTTTTTTTTTTTAATATTTTATTTATTTGTTTGACAGAGAGAGATCACAAGTAGATGGAGAGGCAGACAGAGAAAGAGAGAGAGAGAGGGAAACAGGCTCCCTGCTGAGCAGAGAGCCCGATGTGGGACTCGATCCCAGGACCCTGAGATCATGACCTGAGCCGAAGGCAGCGGCTTAACCCACTGAGCCACCCAGGCGCCCCGACAGTGACATTCTTAACGCAAGTCAGACAGCAAGGCCTTCAGAGGGTCCGTCCCAGTGGAAGCACAGCAAAAAACAGATTGGGTTAATCTTCTATGTGGCTCCCAATTTTCTAGGCTTTAAAGCGTAACAGCTGAAAAGAGCCCATTTTCCCCATATTTTCACTTAGGTATCCTTCTTAAACCAGCAACTTTCCACAAATATCTCTATATCTCAAATGACATAGAGTGGGGAAGCCAGGGGGCACCCTGGGACAATCTTGATCTTCTCTGTCTTCTGACTCTGTTGGTATATTCTGCAGGTACTGGGCAGGTGGGGACCATCACACAGCAGCTCTCCCTTTCAGACAAAGTAGAAAAATATGTCCTAAAGAAAACATCATAGAAAACAGGATAGAAAGGTGCTTTGTCCCTGGCAGTGTCAGGACTCAAGCCTGTATCTTAATAAAGGATTCCTTTAACACCTGCCTCACATAGGAATGAAATTCAACAATCAGCACAGATGGAACTGGGCATTCAGGGGAACATCTCTACTAGGGAGAGCAGACCCTGGAGAGACAGCAACAACTTGTGCTCTATAGAACAGTGGTGAGAGCCACCCACAGTGAAGCTGCACAGGGTCGTGAAAACAACTGCCCTTTGTTGTAAGGTCCACCTGTATTAAAGTCCCAGCTCCTCTCGTGACTAGCTATGTGACCTTTAAAACTCCACATTGACATCCATGGTATAAGGACATAAACTGGATTCTGAATTTTGGAGAAGAAATTGCAACTCCACACCACCAGGGGAGGCAGAACAGAAAAACAGCCAGAACTTTAGGAAAAAACAAGGACCCATGGGATGGGAGCATCTGCAACAGGAAGATGGTTGGTCTAGAAGCCTGGGTTGCAATTTCACTTATCTCCCCAGTGAAGGTTTGCTTTAAGAGAGAGACAAGGACACAGGAACTGTATAAACTAATTGGATTTGAACTTCTGGAGCAAAACTCAAGATAACAAAATTGTGAGCTCTTAGGTGTGGTGATCCTTAATTCCCAAGCCCACACCCAGAGACCAACTGGTCTCAGCAAGAGGGCTTTAAGCTGGAAAACAAGAGAAGTGGTTGTAGTGAACAGCGAATCTTGTCATATACATACACATGTACACACACATACACACACACACACACACACACCATGACACAGTGCAAATCTGTTCTCTTAGAACCCAATTGCAGTACCCTTATCAGAGCATAGATAGAACTCAGCGCTTCAGCCATCTTTGAGAGTATTTTTCCAGTGTCTACAACCCTTAAATTCTAACCATAAAACCCCAGTGCTTAAAGGTCTTTTTACCATTCTTCTATGTCAGTGTCTAGAAAAACTGGTTTGAAGGATAAACTTTATGATAACCATTTAGATTGCCACTGAATGACTAGAACCTTGCAGGTACCCATCTCCAACCTGGAGAAGGAAGGAAAGGATCACCCATGCAGACTCGATTCTGAGCCAGTGCCAAGTACTTCTATGTTTAGAAGTACTTCTACTTCTTTGAATTGTTTTAGCTATAGGTACTCAAGACTGGTGTTTTCAGGGATCCCTCAGGGAGAAATGCAGCCTGAAAATGCAAGAGTGGAGAGATAAGTACTTTAAATGATGACTAGTCTAGGACCAAGAATGAAATGCCTAAATAAGCCCATGGGAAAAATGCCTATACCAGAGAGCAGTTAGGACTTTGCAATAACAGTAGTCATGATTCACTCAAATAAACTAATTGCTTTAATCATAAACAATACTTACTGTTTTTGACATCCAACAAACAAAACACATAATGTATTAAGATAAATTAAAATAGCATGGGAACTATGCTTATGTGGCATCACCAAGTCCTGGCAGGAAGGAACTCAAGTTGGGAACAAACAGATGGAAGAGTTTGTCCTACTTAAAAGATACTGAATTGGAGGGAGAAGTGGCAGATGGTGAAGGACGTGATCAGAACTGTCACCTTAGACTTTCTTCTGACCACTAAGAAGAAATGGCTGATGAAGTGTAAATTACAGAAACTTGAGAGAAAATTATCATATCATCTCATGGTAGCAAAGAAAGGAACAGTTGGGGAGATGAATGTAGGTACTAGATTTGGGAAGGCAGCTCTCAGAAATTTAAGAGAAAGAGTGGCCAGAATTATAAATCATGATGCTTTTTTAGGAAGGAAGTAATGCTCCAAAAAATGTGATTTCATTTTATATTTGTAAATGACCCTGGTGAGAAAGAAAATGTAGAGTGCTACATTCAAACATCATGCTAGGGTTCCCCGTTAGGCAAGACAGAACAGGGTCATGGCTAAGAGCCTGGCCCTGGGGTTTGACCAATGACATTTGATCCCCAATCCTACCCCTTTACAACAGAGATCTTGGGACTAGTAACTAACATTTCTACATTACGATTGTCTCATCCATTAAAAAAGGATATGTAATACCGTTTCTTCCATGCATTACTGTGATGATTGAATAAAATAAAACATCTCAAGTGCCTGGCATAAGTAAAGCACAATAGATACAGCCATGGTCATCTATTCTGGCCAGCCTCCATTCTAGACAAAGAAGGCATAAAAGGATGAGGCTTGTTCCCTGCCCTCAAGCAACTGTCTGCCATTTTAAATAATGAAAATGCAGTGGGTAATGATTAGTACAATGTAGCTGTAGCTGCCTTAAATCCCCCCAGGAATTAGATGTAGAATAAGTTAATCATGTTGTCAGTCAACAAATCAAACTCAAGAAAACATTGGATCTGCCCACTGAGCAGTAACTAATTCAGATTATTAAAAAGAAAAACACTCAAAAGATGGATAGGAAAACATGATCAAGACTGATGAACAGAAACATGAAAAATAGGGAACAGAGTGAGCTATTGTTTGCAAAATGTTAAGACTCTCCAAAAGGCTTTCTCAGTTACTCTTGAGAGTCTAGAAAAGCCCAAGGAAGAAACACAGAATTACTGGTGACGATGGATGGATGATGAAAAGTGAATTTCCTTACATTTCATTTGCTTCTCTCTGCTCTAAGAGCATGCACTTGGACTGAGAAGAACAGAATTAACCTGCCATGGAGAATAAAAGGCTTACACTTATTAGGAGACTGTAAAGGCACCCATGCTCTCTTAGTGTTTTCAAGTCTTTTGGCCAACATATTGGAGCTCAAAGAACAAAAAGAATTTTCAAATGGAATCAACAAGCTTCTGTCAGTGATCTTTGGGAAACTAATGTAAGATGGAAAGTTTCTCATAGATTGGAAATGGGCCAGTGCTGTTGTAATCTTCAAGTAGCAGAATTCTGCAAACCACAGACAGGGGGCTTGGCAAAGACAGTGTGCTGTCATAAATGTCACTAAAGAAAAGAAACCACAAAAAAGAAAATCATTCTTAAGGAAAAGGGGATAAATCAGTGTCCAGTGCAAGAATATGAGAGACTATGGCTCATATCCCTTATGCCAAGTGCAATTCTAGATGCTTTTATATACACAAACTTATTTAATTTCCCAAGAACCATAGGTATTATTATGCCCACTTTTTATAGATGAAGGAACTGGTACACAGAGAGAAAGATTAAAGGATGAGGAATCTCTGGCCATTTTGTGGATATTCAGGATTCTGCCGTTCAAGAATTAGCACCTGGCATTCTGGAAAAATAGAAATATCCCAGAGTTAGGGTGCCTGGGTGGCTCAGTCAGTTAAGCATCTGACTCTTGATTTTGTGAATTGGGTCATGGTCTCAGGGTCTTGGGTTCAAGTCCTGTGTGGGACTCAGTGCTCAGGCAGAGTCTGCTTGGGATCCTCCGTCTCTGCCCCTCCCCACCCATACACAGTCTCTCTCTCTCTAAGAGGCAGAAAGGATGGAAGGAGAGGAAGGGAGGGAGGAAGGAAGGAAGGAGGAAAGAAAGATCCCAGAGTCTAAGGAGGAGTCAAATGAACAGACTGGATAGAAAATTACAGTTGCAATGTCCAGGACAGCAAGATAATCAATGAAGTCTTATGAAGATGTTGTGGCAGAGCCCTTTTGTGATTTCTTTCCAGCCTATAGACTATTCTCTTTCCTGAGAACTACCACCCCACTCACAGAGATGTACCTTTGCACTCCAATTTGACATAAATGATTGAACCAAAACTGAGCCAACAGATTTTCCTCAACAGTTTGGAATTTGGAGATAGGAGCCAACCTCTGCTATATACCTGAACGAGGAAGTGATGAGAAACTAAGCTGGAGGCAGCCATTGTTGGCCTTATTCACATGCACAAAAGTGAAGTGTATATACAGATGACAGAGAGGCATAGAGGTGAGATGATTCAGCCCTGAGAAACCAGAATAACTCTGATTCCAGATGTTCTCTCAGGTCTGGACTCTTGTCTCCTATATTCCTTGTTTCTGCATGCTCCTAGGATATTCCTACAGATCCTTTTAAAACTTTGCTTTCAGTGCTTACACTAGCCTGACTGAGTTGGGGGAAGTGATAACCAAAATGCCTGGTTTAGATACCAAGTCTTGTAATGACAGATACGCTCTCCTCCTGAAACATGAGTTAGAACACAAAAAAAGCCTTATGAAATGTACCCAGGACATGGAAAATGAATTTCAACCACATCACCTGGGAGCCAATAAAATCAAAAGACAATGGAGTGCACACCTAGAGACTTTGAAGATCTGGGGAAAAAACTGAAGAACACAGAGCAAATGATTTTATTTTCATTTTCTTCTTCTTTCTAAAGATCATAACTTTGTGGAATAAAGAAATATGGGGGCACCTGGGTAGCTTAGTCAGTTGAGTGTCCAGCTCTTGGTTTCCACTCAGGTCGTGATCTCAGAGTTGTGAGATCAAGTCCTGCCCTGGGCTCTTTGCTCAGCATGGAGTCTGCTTCGCATTCTCTCTCTCCCTCTGCCTCTCCCTCTGCTTGTGCTTGCTTTCTCTCAATAGAGAAGTAAGATCTTTTCAAAAATAAAATAAAATAAAATAAAATAAAATTAAAAAAGAAAGAAAGAAAGGAAGGAAGGAAGGAAGGAAGGAAGGAAGGAAGGAAGGAAGGAAAGGAAAGGAATACAAAGCATAAGGAAAGGAATACAAAGCATCAAGAAAGGAGAAGCTAACACAAGAGTCAGTCTCCTGATCTGGGGCTTTGCACAAGAGAATTGTTGAGTCTTGGCAAAGAACAGAGGGGATTTATAAGCAGAGGGAATAATGTAAGACAGTAGACTTAAAAATAGGATCAAAGATGATGAGCCACAGTATTGTCAAAGAAGATGAAAACCTCATCAAGAATTATGCAAGTGGAGGGGCTCCTGGGTGGCTCAGTGGGTTAAGCCTCTGCCTTCAGCTGAGATCATTATCTCAGGGTCCCAGAATCAAGCCTGGCAATGGGCTCTCTGCTCAGCAGGAAGCCTGTTTCCCCTCTCTCTCTGCCTGGCTCTCTGCCTACTTATGAACCCTCTCTCTATGTCAAATAAATAAATAAAATCTTTAAAAATAAATTATGCAAGTAGAAACTATGAAGTCACCAGACTTGACACAGGCAGGATCCTCAGATTCAAATAATAGGTAAGGAAGTTAAGATAAAAATATATCATCATTCCAGAAAAATGGCACTGTGAGGAAATTCATGTAAGTTCCCCTCTCCCTATTACCTCTTTTTATCCAGGTAAACCAGGACAGGATTGAGAATTCTCACAACAGGGAGCTCATACTTCGGGTTAAGATCTAATGATAGCCTATTTTTTCTCATGTGAAAAGCTTAAGGGAACAATGGACCAACTGGTCTCCATCCCCAGTAACAATCCTATTACTGGAATAGTACTTGGCCAATATGATTATAGAAAGAGGTATTTTTTAAAAAGATTTATTTATTTATTTGAAACAGAGAGTGCATGTGTGTGCAAGTAGGGAGAAGGGCAGAGGGAGAGGAAGAAAATCCTAAGCAGACTCCCAGCTTAGTGAGGAGACCAATGGGGGGCTCAATCCCATGACCCATGAGATCATACATGACCTGAGCTGAAATCAAGAGTCAGACGCTCAACCAACTAAGACACCCAGATGCCCCTAGAGGGATGTTTTTCTGATACTTGCTCCAAATTGCAGAGAACTCTTTGTAATGAGCCATAGTCCATATTTGGAAACACTTGATACTCTAAAGAAATAAATAATAAGCATTTTCCATGGGGCAAAGTGAGATTATAAACTTCAGCAGCACCAAGAAGCCAGCATCACTCAACTCTGGTTGGACATGAAGATTAAGAATGTTCCTTCAAGGGGCACCTGGGTGGCTCAGTGGGTTAAGCCTCAGCCTTTGGCTCAGGTCATGATCTCAGGGTCCTGGGATTGAGCCCTGCATCAGGCTCTCTGCTCATGGGGGTGGGGGGATGGGGGCTGTCCGCTTCCCCCTCTCTATCTGCCTGCCTCTCTGCCTACTTGTGATCTCTCTCTCTGTCAAATAAATAAATAAAATCTTAAAAAAAAAAAAGAAAGAAAAAGAATGTTCCTTTAAGAATTACCCAACCCCAAATCCAGAAGTTGGGTGATCAAAGCTCTTTCTTTAGATGAGCAACAAAAACAGAACTTCAAAACATCTTCCTAGGAAACCTGATCCTAAAAACACTTGAGCAAACAGGAAAGAAGCTTAAGACCATAATGAGCTATTTCCATCTTCAGAAGAGGAACAAAATACATTTGAATCGCACTATGGAACAATTTGAATTGGTATTGGATGTGGTTAATAATAGAATTTATTTTGCAGAAAATCAATTAGTAAAATGGAAAACATGCTTGAGATACATACAAATGTCAAAGAAATTAACACAATGGAAAAAATGTGAACAAATGTTTCTTACACCCACATTCTGCCTGGCTCTTCTGGATAATGGGAATACAAAAATCAAGAAGCCATTTGCATCTGCCCTCAAGGTGATCACAGCCTCGTTAAGGAGGTAAAGAAATTAAATAGATAATAATCTAGATATTATTAACTGACACCAGCTTACTACCCCAGAATCACAAAAATAAAGTTTTCCTCACAGTATCCACAGATGCTATACGAAAAGAAAAAAAAAAAAAAAAAGATATGAAGAATATTCTAATGCACTTAAGAAAGAAAAAAATTTATAGATTTTATTCTCAGGACAGACATTAATACCACCCAAAAACCTAAAACTAAGCATTAGCCTCCTAAAATACAAGAAAATAAAGAACACTTCAACAGCCTATTGTGGCAGAAAAGGTAAAATCTATAAAACTGTATATCACAATCTGTGAGATATAAACACAACTGTACACAGACAGAAAGATAGGTACCATCAATGTTTTTGCCATTTCTAATATTATAGCCCCACTAGGAGATAGTAGTAAATGAACTATTAAAAAAAAATAGAAAATCCCAGAAATATTACAATGCAAATAGAAAAGACAGTAGCAAATCTCTTCAAGAGAAAAAGAAACATTATTTTTAAAATTATAAAGGGCTTCTCTTTTCATACCCAGCCTTTACCTGGTTGAAGGAATTTTATTAATATTACATACTATTAAAAGAAAAAAGAAAGCAAAGAAAATAAAAGGTTTGGGAACAAAAGGACATCTTGAAAGTAAACAAAATATGGAATTGCTGTAATAAAAAATTCAATAAAGGAGTTACACTTCTGGATAAGACAGACAAGCACAGTCCACCCTGTCTCTCCCACTGAATGCTGCTATAAAACCTGACAATGCATGGAGCAGTTACTCAAGAAATCTGAAAGGTAAACAACAGGCAGCTGAGGAAGAAGGCCAGAATTCAAAGTGCCACCAAACTGGTGGTAAATATATCTTTTTATCTACTCTGACCTTTCATCAGCCTAGTGGGGGGGGGGGGGGGGGGGGGGGGCGGGGGGGGGGAGAGGGAGACCTTAGTTCCAAAACTGGGCCCCAAGGTATAGAAAGAGCTGCAGGGAAGACCCTTTAGTTCAGCTCACTAAGCAGAAAAGGAAATTGCAAATGTTCAGAGAAAGTGTGGAAATCCTTTGGGACTGATTTTCTTCTTCTTTTTTCCTCCATTTACTGGTGTCCCAGCCTTAAGCCATCTCCTTGTGATGGCCACAGGAGCCCATAGAAACCAAAACTCAGAGAGGGAGCCCTGTTTTGTAGGCCATGGAGCTCTGGTCCCAAGAAAACGGGTCAAACTCTCATTAATTTTTTTTCCCCTCCCGCTGCCTTCCTGCTGCTTGTCTCTGGAAGCAGCAGTTGAAGAAGCAGGGTAGGGTAATGAAGCCCCAGCATTCTGGCCTAAGGATTAAAAAGGGAAGCCTCAGGGATGCCTGGATGGCAGTCAGTTGAACATCTGATTCTTGGTTTTGGCTCAGGTCCAGATCTGAGGTCAGGAGATGGAGCCCCTTGTCAGGCTGTGCACTCACCACGAAGTCTGCTTGGGTTTCTCACTCCCTCTGCCCCTCCCCCTTGCTTTTAAATAAAGATATCTTTCTTATAAATAAATAAACAAAAAATAAATAGGAAGCCCCATGGAACTGGAAAGTAACAGGCAAGAAATTGCAGAAAGGGAAGAGCTAAGGAAAGAGACACCCATGCACTTTATTAATTCCTGGGCTTACCCTGATACTGTTCATGCGCAGATCAGATTTTAATCAACCTATCAAAAAATTTGAGAAAGGGACTAACAAACATCATTGCCCAGCTCTCAAACTGACCACTAGGCGGCAGACATGTGCAATAGCGCCAAGGAACACTGAAAAGGCTTTGAAAACTGAATTAACTTTGAAACCAGAGCTCACTGAAGATGGGCAGGGACGTGCAGCCTGAACCTAAAGAGGTTGGTTACCTGCTAATACAAAAATAACATTCTCCATAGAATTTTTTTAAAGATCCAGAGCTTCACAATATATTCAAGGTGTCCAGGATAAAATTCAAAATTACTCAACATACAAAAGAACCAGAAAAATACCAAATCATAGGTGGCGAAAATCAGTTCATCCTAATGCCAAGATAAAACATATTAAAACTATGTGACAAAAAATTTGAAGCATCTATTATAAAAATGTTCCAGCAACCAGTACAAACATTCATGAAACAAATGAAAAAAAAAAAGAAAGAGAGAGAGAGAGAAAGTCACAAGAAATAGAAGACATAAAAAATCAAATGGAAATCTTAGGATTGAAAAATACAATCACTGCAATTTAAAAAACTCACATCTCCATATCAGAATGGAGATGATGGAGAAAGAAAGAAGGAAAGAAAGAAAGGAAGGAAGGAAGCAAGCAAGCAAGCTAGCTAGCTCAAAGATAGACAAATAAAAATTATTCAATGTGAACAACAGGGGATAATATATTGAAAAAATTCACAGAGCCTCAGGGATATGTGGGATTAATATAACAGTCTGTCATTGGAGTTCCAGGAGAGAAGAAAAAATGTATACCTGAAAAAAATCTGAAGAAATAATGGCTAAAAACTTTCTATTTGGCAACAAACATAATCCTACAGACGTAAGAAGTTCAACAAATCCCAAGTAGGACAAACCCAGAGAAATCCATGCTGAATATATGATCAAACTACTGAAAACAGAACCTTGACAGCCACAGACAAGCAATGCATTATTTACAGAGAATAATGATTCCAATGACTATGGAAATCATAATCATAAAAGAAATCAGAAAATATGATGACTTGAATGAAAATGAAAACAGAGCATACCAAGGCTTGTGCAATATACTGTATTTATACATAAATTTTATCATTCAATACTTATGTTAGGAAAAAAAAACATGGTAGCTGTCAATTTATTACATCTAATAACCAATTTTACCCTCTACTCTGTATTCTGTGATAAAAGAACTAATTTAAGCATTTTTCCTTTAAAGTGAACATGATGTTCAACTTTCTCAGTAGAGGACACTGGAAGCACAGTGCAGCGGGGAGGCACTCTCCTGAGACTTTTAGCTGCTGTGCAGAGGGAAAGGGATGAGGATGTAAGTGTGTGCACATCTGGTGGAGCTCTGTTCTAGTCACAGGCCAGAACATGTGAACATTGGGTCACCTATTGCTCCCAGTCTAGCAGTAGTATTTCCACTGTCCTCTTGACATAGAAATTAATGTCCTGTAGACTTCCTTCCTTCACTTACACTTGAAGGACTGTCAGGAGAGCTGGGGTTGTTTACCTGTACCGGTACATGAAGGCCTCCCACCTACAGAGCACCTGAAGACTTCCTGTCCATACAGGTACCCAAATGCCTCCTGCCAGCCCTCTGTTGCCCACCTACACTCCAGGAGATTGCCACTGTGCCATCTCCCTCTGCAGGTCCCACCTAGCTCATCTTTTCCCTGAAAAGTTCCTGTTGACACTTCACACACATGCCACTAGTTGATGATTCTCTAGGCATAAAGGTAGATTTCTTTAACTTGATAAAGACCATCTACAAAAAAAATCTACAGATAGCATCATAGTTAGTGGTGAGAGACCAGATACTTTCCCATTAAGATAAGGAAGAGGAAAAAGTGTCCCGTCTCATCACTTCTATTCAACATCACAATGAAAGTGCTAGCTAATGCAATAACACAAGAAAAGGAATTTGGAAGTATACATTGAGAAGGGAGAAATAAAATTGACTTTGTTTGCGGATGACATAACCATCTATGTAGAAAATCTCAAAGAATCAACCAAAAAACTCCTGGAACCAATAAGTGATTACAGCAAGGTTGCAGGATACAAGATTAATGTACAACAGTCTATTACTTTCTTTTTTTTTTAAGATTTTATTTATTTATTTGACAGAGATCTCAAGTAGGTGGAGAGGCAGGCAGAGAGAGAGAGAGAGAGAGAGAGGAGGAAGCAGGCTTCCCACTGAGCAGAGAGCCCAATGCGGGGCTTGATCCCCCACCCAGGTGCCCCAACAACAGTCTATTACTTTCTATATAAGGGCAATGAACAATTGGAATTTAAAATTAAAAATACAGTGTCATATACAACAGCACAAAAAAACTAAGAACTTAAAAACAAATCTACCAAGGTACATATAAAATCAATAAAAGTAAAACTATAAAACCCAGACGAAAGAAATCAAAGAT
Organism: Lontra canadensis; assembly: GCF_010015895.1. Taxonomy (NCBI): domain Eukaryota; kingdom Metazoa; phylum Chordata; class Mammalia; order Carnivora; family Mustelidae; genus Lontra; species Lontra canadensis. The sequence continues at coordinate 33,343,415 of NW_022630997.1, forward strand.
TTAAATAAATGAAAACATATTTTATGTTCACAGATAGAAAGATTCAATATTGCCAAAATGTCAGTTGTTCCCAACCTGATCTATAGATTCAGTGCAATTCCAATCACAATCCCATCAGTTACTTTGTAAGTATCAACAGTAATTCTAAGATGTTTATGAAAGACAAAATACCCAGAATAGGCAATATTACCCAACTTCAAGACTCACTAAAAGCTATAGTACTCAAGATAGTGTAGTAAAAGACTAAATAAGTAAATAATTGAAACAGAAGAGAGAGTCAAGAAAAAACACACACACAAGGATAGTCAACTGATCTTTGACATGAGAACAAAGGTAATTCAGTGAAGAAAAGATAGCCTTTTCAACAAATGGTACTGAATCTACCAGACATACACATGCAAGCAATCAACCAACTTAGACAGACCTTACACATTTCACATAAATTAACTCAAAATGGATCATAGAAATGAAAAGCACAAAATCATAACACTTCTAGAAAACAGGAAAAATTTAGGTGATTTTAAATTTGGTGGTGGCTTTTTATTTAAAACACCAAAAAGCACAATCGACTAAAGAAGAAATTGTTAAGTAGAATGTCATTAACATTAGTAACTTCTGTTCTAAAAGAGACATTTAAGACTAAAAATATATACCACAGAAAAGGTGGCAGAAAATATTTTCAAAACACATATCTGATAAAGGACTTGCATCCAAAATATATGAAGAACCCTTATTTGAAAACTCAATAAGAAAACAATCTGGTTTATGCAGCATTGTTTACAACAGCTAAGATATTTATTTATATTTATTGTGCATCAATAGATAAATGGATAAAGAAGATGTGATACACACCATGTCTTTTTGTAGCTTGAGAGCTACACACACACATACACACACACCATGGAAAAATTACTCAGCCATATAAAAGAATGTAACAAAATGGATGGACCTAGAAGGTAGGATAAGAGAAAGTCAAAACCGACAAAAGTTTAACTAAGGAGTTTTAATTTAATGTATACTTCATTATACATTATATTATATGTTATGTATATAGTAGATACCTTATATTGTATTTGTATATATATTGCATATATTATATATTATACACATTATACACTAGATATTATCCCTCCATAGTCTGACTTTTAAAACTATGCACAGGCAAATTCTGAAGGTGACACACTCTTGTCAGCTGGACAGCAAGTTCTTTCTGTATGGCGACTCTGAGTGGCACACCTCCATATCCCTATCACTGTCTGTCCGCCCGCCAGCATATTCATTCATCCAGACATGCTCAGGAAGCACTTCCTCCAGGGATCTGTCCAGCCCCTCTTCCTATGAAGAAACCCAGAAGATGGAGGATAGTGGGACAAACTACAGACTCCATCATTAGATTTGGTTTTAAGGCTGCAGCCAGTACTCATCAGCTTCCATCTCTACTGTCCACTCTAAGTTCCTTTTGCCCTCAGCTCTCACCCCAATGGGACAACAGAAGCTTTAACTTTTAAGATTTTATTTATTTATTTATTTTATTCTATTTTATTTATTTGAGAGAGAGAGAGTACATGCATGAACCAGAGAGTGGTGGGAGGCAGAGGGAAAGGGAGAAAGAATCCTCATGCCAACTCCCCACTGAGTGTGGAGCCTGACATAGGGCTCGATCCCCTGATCCTGAGATCATGGCCTGAGCCAAAATCAAGAGTTGGATGCTTAACCGACTGAGTCACCCATGTGCCTAGAGATTTGACTTTTCTTGCTGACCAAGGTTGATTATGGGATGATAACTCCCCTTTTTGCCTGCTGGTTCTGGATGCAAGGAACCCAGGGGGTCTGGGCAGCCAGCCATAGTTTCTAGTTCAATGGACGCTTTTGACCTCCAACACTCCAGACTTGAGAGCTGCACATGGGAAGCTCAAGTTTCTGCAGTGGATCATTGGCAATGAAATCACATAGGACCACTCTTGCTCCCACACCTTGTTATCTATACTCACTAATTGTTGAGAATTGGAATAGAGCATCACATAAAAGCCTCTGTGTCAATGCATGTGCCACTATCTGGATGACAGTGCCCCATCTATGTAGAGCATTCCTCTTGAACTGGTGATTCAAAATTCCTGCTGGTAGCTCCTGGTGGTGAGATATATAAATACAACTAGTGAATCCTAAGGCCATGGATCTACTTAACACCTCCTTGACAATAAAGCTGTTTCCTTGGTCAGGTGTTATGGTATATGGGATCCATGGATAATGGTTCTGGCTAAGGTTCATGGGTTGGAAATATGATCCTACAACCAGAATAGGTTATCTGTTCCTGGAAGAGTAAAATTCTGGCTCTTAAAGAGTAGAGGGGACTAATGGAGTCAACTTGTTACCCAGTGGATAATAGATCTTTTCAGGGAATAGTGCCAACCTAACTATAGAATATTTGTCTCTACTGCTGGCAGATTGGACATTCGGAGGCAGCAGTAGCTGGAATGGCCATGTCTAATCTGCATAATGTTAGGGTATTATATAGCCTCCATTTCTCTGCCACTGAGGCCACTTCATTTGTGTGCTAGCACCGTGCCAGGCACAAACAAAATTAGCATCAGCTGGCCTGAGTAATTTTGTCTAACTGGTAGCTTTGTGCCTCTTCCATGATGGATGCCCCTCTTCTAAAGGGGAACTAGGATGAGGTTTGGGGTATTGAGGTATCAATGTCAAGTCGAAATTTCCCAAAATGCTTGGGTATTTCCCTTTCTTCAGAGTATAGTCCCCTCAGGAAATGGCCATAGACCCTTTGGAAAGTGTACAGAATTGATCACAATGCCTATTTGTAGGATTGCAGTTCTTTCCCTAGTGGTCTGGCCTCTTCAATAAAGGGATTCTAGGTCTAAAAGTTGTTGCAGGTCCAGAAACTGAGAAAATATTGGAGCTTTTTATTGCAATGAGACTATCAACCTCCTGCTTCTTCATTCTTGTGTTCTGATTATCGAGGTCAAGCAGCCCCCTTCTTGGCTACCCAAGGATTTTAGCCCTAGAGATGCCATGTTCTAGTAGCCATATTCAACTCTTTTTGCAAACCAAGTCTTCTTGGTTGCCCCTCTGACCCTGCCAACCATTATGTTCATCGCAGCTCCGCTCTCCTTCACACCCACTCACCCACTTCTGATAGCTAAGCACCATCGCCTGGCCTCTCCGGCTTTGTGGGGAAGGGAAGGGCTATCATTCCCATAGCTATTAGTGAGCCGCAATCTATGACAGCCTCTCCAGCCATTGGCCCCAGCCTTCAGAGGTGGGCTAGAGTGGAACTTCTCAGTAAGTGCATTCCTGGTGAACATGTGCTCAAGGCCTTCTGAGAAAATATAATCCTCTGGTGGTCCTTTAGCCTCAGATAATATGTGTATTCCAGCATGCCCAGGTCTTGATCCTTTTAATCCCTTCCTAGACCATCTGGCACAAAAGTTCAGACATTTCAACATCACTCAATGTGGGCCATTGGTTTTTCCCGATTCAAAGAATTATCTTCACAACAACGTTGCCCCAACGTCTACATTCTTTCCAGGGTATCAAACCCTCTGTCCCTTATTCCAATCTCACCCTCTTGCCCCTTTGATTGAGCACATTTAGAACCCAGTCTCACAGATATTCCCCCAGCCCCTGGTTAGGATCTTCACTTCCCTTAGGTATAAATACTGGCCTTCTTTCTGAGGCTCAGCATATCCCCTATTGGATTATGCTGCAACTCGATGCTGCTTATAAGCTTGGCAGCCAGGAGAGGAAGTATGTCATCTCCTAAAGGGGCAACTATGACCTTATTGGGGAAAGAGCTCTGTACTCCCAGCCCACAGTGGGATAGTGGTAGTAGCTCTTAATAGAAAGTGTTAAGGCACATCTACAACCTCAGAAGATTTACAGAAGTCTGAGGAGGAAAATTCTTTGAGGGAATCCATCCAGATTGTCCCTATCCCATGGGTCAGAGTCCTAGAATTTCCCAGCCAGGGACCTGACCTCAGCATAAAAGAGCTGCTTTGGTTGAGCATTAAACCATCTTTGAAATATAGCCACTCTAGTAGATCTTGGGTTGATATCCAGCTTTATTATTGTTCAGTGCATGAAAAAAAAACTTTTCTTCTTCCGACCAAAGAGACTGTCTGGCTCTAGAATTCAATATTCAACTGCTAATTAATTGCTCTCAGCCTTTCATTATCTATCTATAGAGTGTCAATGAAACTTAGTAACAACCACTCAATTCCATTATCCTGATATTTATCATTCCACCCATGTATTCCAGACACCCAGATCTTCATACTGATCAGTGCATTCTCCTACACTGTGGCACCAGGTTACCACACTGAAGTTTTAACAATAGGGCTATGACTTCATGCCAGAGCCTGTCCATGATCCACGGATTCCCTGGGATGGGGTGGCATTGCCACCTGGGCAGTGACCCCATTGAAAACTCTACCTTACTGATTGTTCTCTTGGAACCACAGGGCCAGTTAGAGTTCTCTAGAAAGCAGGCACTGAGATGAAGATAGAAATTCTAAAGATGTATCGGGGAATAACTCCTATGGACAAAGCACAAAAGAAGAACTGGGATAAGAAAGCAGTCCGATGGCAAGGCCAATGTGACAGAGTCTCTGCCAGCTCTGCAGGGAGCTCCAGAGCAAATGTTGGGTGTTGGAGGGGTGCCAAATGAGGCAGAAATGTCTAGGCTCTCGTACGACTGCTTACTCAGTCACTGGCTGAAGGCTAGCCCATAAACAGCATGACCGCGGCTACCCCTGCCTTCTTCAGTCATTGGCCAGCATGCCCTGAGAAGATTGTGACCTCATTTCAAAAGCTGAAGTGGAAACTAAAAATAGCTGGAGACTGTCCATCCATCTTACTCTTCAAAATGCTAAAAGAAACCAGACTGCCCCTGCGGTCGAGGGCCGATACTGACTGGGAAGGGACAAGAGGGAACTTTCTGGAAAATATTCTATATCTCAGTAGATTCGTGTTACATGGCTTCATACATTTGCCAGAGCCCATCCAACTGTACTCTTCAGATTTGTGTGTTTTACTGAATCTAAATTATATCATAATTTTTAGAAAAGTAAAAGACTATAAGCACACACACAATGCAATAGCATGACACTCATGAGAATGGGTAAATGAAAAAGATGGACATTCCCAAGTGTAACTGTGGATGTGAAACAATGACATGTCTTCACACAGCTGGTGGGAAGTAAATTGGTAGAAACACTTTAGAAAGCAGCATCAAAGCTGTACATGTCACATCCAGTAGCACAGCTATTTTTGTTCTACGAATAGTTCCAATGGAAACATGGTGGGGGGCCTGTGTTTACATGGTGCTATCAACATTCTAGTCTACATGTACTCACCAAAGGATATGGACTAGAATGTCAACAGCAAAATGACTCGAACAGCTATCAGTAGTAGAATGCATGAGTGGAATACTATACAGGAGTGAGAATAACCCATGTACAACTAAATGGAAGAATAGATGTGACTTTCACAAATGTGATGTTGAACCAAAAAAGCCAGATTATTTCTATCCATATAAAGTACAATAAGGGGAACCATAACCTGTACATTATCATTAGAGTATTGGAACAGTGACTGGAACAGAGAACAAAAGGGTTGCTTAAGTTTTCGTAAACTGCTGCTTTCCCTTTTATCTTAGTTCTTGGAACATACATGTTAAGTTCATGAAAATTCATCAGTTTATACATTTATTCTCTGTACGTTTTTCTGTATATAAGTTATACTTCAATAACAATTTAGGAGAAGAGAGGGGTAGGTTGCCTAATCTTACTGAACTATCCCAGGGTATTTCTGGCTTCAGGAGCAGCTAACTCCAAGAATTTAAATAATGGTATTATATTAGGATCCCCACTCTGATCCCCACTCTTCCACTCCTTTCCCATACCTTCCCCTCTGCTTCTTTCCTCTCCTTCTTTTCCTCCTCATCCCCCTCTATCCTCTCTCTCTTTCCCTCTCTTTCTCTCTCACACACATACACACACACACACATACACACACACATAACACATGCACACACACATACCTCTTCCCCTGTCCCAGGTTTCTTAGCTTTGCCTCCTCCTGGGTGAGGTTCCGTCTTCACCAGCCCCCACTAGCTGGTGACAGGATGACTCTGGTAGCTCCAGTCAGACCAGATCAGCCATTCCAGCAGAAACAGAATTTCCCATTCTCAGTAAATCTAATAAACATCCCAGGATCAAGCTCCCTGAACCAACCAGGATCCTCTACCTAATCCAGAAACAATCGCTCAAGCCAGAAGAAAAATACCCTAAATGGCTAGCCTCTACCATGTGCTCACCCTCAGAGACAGTCTCACCCAAACAGTGTGGGCAAGAGTGGAGGAGGGATGGTATTCCTAAGGCAAACAGAGGTGCTATTACCAAAGGAAGAATGCAACAGCCCAGACTATGGAGTCCTCTGTTTTCAAACAGGCATGGGCCTGATGGCTTTCAGGAGACTACTTACAGCCTATCTTGCTTTCATTTAGTTTTAACATGTCTCTTCCTTGCCAATGAATCCATTTGCACCTATTTCTAAGGGTAATCAGATATCTTTTCTTCAACGATTTAACAGAATAAACACATTAGACTCAATCTATTATGTCCTTCCTATTTCTTGTCTAAGTCATAACCCTCTATGGTACCTTTTTTGAGTCCTTTCTCAAATGGAAGCCCCCAAGGAAACCCTCTCTGTCCTTCTACTTAAAAGTGAAATTCACAAAGTTATTCAGGACTTATTGTTGAAGCCATAAGTGTCTAAAAGTGTAACTGCTCTGGGAGTAAGTCATGTAATACCTTTTCATCACCCTGGTTTTCCTTATCTATTAAACAGAATGAGGCAGTATTTACCTGGGTCTCAGAATACTCAGAAACACTTTGTCGTCTCAGAATTCTTTTACATTTTCTCCAGCAGGTCTACGTAAGAACCTGTATAATTTGGAGTGTTTATCTCTCTATTGATCTTGGATATAGGGGAGGACCAGAAGTGCCAAAATACTGAGTTGGAGGTCATAAGATGCAGAGGGCTCACCAGGAGAAGAGGACACATCCCTGAAAAAAATGCCACTGACCTAGAGGTGAGGCTTCCCAGAGCCAGCTGCTATCCCTGGTGATCCTGGGGAGAGAGCCAGCAGGAACTCAGAGGTGCCTATTGGGAATGTGGCCTGCCAAAGATGTTCAATAATGTTCCTTCCAAATCCCCAGTGCCCTCCTCTCCAGTCTCACCTGGCTCAGCCTCTCCTTGCCCCCCACCCCTCTGCCACTCCAGCTTCCTCAGGAATGTGCATATTCCCCAAGACCTTGCTCAGCCTCAGGATTCTAAACCCAGGCACAACCTGCCCCGGCAGACCTGGGGTCACCAGGGCTGGAGGTGACTCAGAAACCCAATCTGACACTTCAGGGAACACGAGTCCTGGAAAGTCAGAACAGTGACCCTCAAAAGATTCATGCTGGGTCCACTGGCTTGCAAGAGTCAATACTGACTCCTCAATACTTTGGTGTTTCTAAGAAAGCTTTGGCTTTGGTTGCTTCCCTACCACACCTGCTGCACACTGTAGAGGAACCACCACCAGCCCCCCTTCTCACTATGACACTCCCAGCATAATAGGCTCATGCAGGAAAGGGAATAAGCCATCCACAAAGCTCCACTGTTCTGGGCACATTTTGTCTAGAATATTGTTCTAGGTCTCCTCCTGTCTCCTCTGTAGATAGGGGCCCTCTCATTACCACCCCCATGAGGGAGACTCTGAGCCTCTAGTTAAGACAGATTAGAGCAGGAAAGGGATTTCTGTGTGTGAGATACTGTGGCTGAGCTTATCACAAACATTTTCACACTTAATCCTCAAATGACTTTGTGAGGCAGGTTATGCCTAATTTATAAATAAACAAAGGCTCAGAGTAATCCTCCTAAATACACACGTGGGTGTCAGAGCCCCAATCCAAGTATGGATACACCTAACACTAATGCTCATGCCTTTTCATTCCTCAACAAGCAAGTAGTTATTTATTCTTCCATAAGGGCCAGACACCATTAGGATGTGGTGAGAAACAGATGATCCGAGCGCTGGCCTGGCGAAGTCTCCTAGAGAAGGCAGGGGGAAACAAGTGCTGTAAATAGCTATGGGGACAGATGGCGGTCAGGGAAGTCTGCTCCAAAGTTGTAATTCCTAAAAAAAATTATTGCATAATTGACCTACCGTAAACTGCACATATCCAGAGCACACAATTTGATTAACTTTTGACAAAGGTCTACTCCCATGAAGCCACCACCTCAATCAAGATGATGAACATATTAAACATCCCCCAAAGTTTCCTCCTGCCCCTTTATAATTCCTTCCTCCAGCCCTTCCCCACCCCCCAGGCAAGCACCAATCTCCTTCTCTCACCAAAGATTAGTTTGCATTATAAATCATGTACTCTTTAAGGGAGGAGGGAGTCTGGCAACATTCACTCAGTATAATTAGTTATAGATTTATTGGAGGCATTGCACGGCTCAGTATTTTCCTCATGTTATTGCAGAGAAGTATTCCACTGAATGGATATGCCACAATTTGTACACATCCACCTACAGATGGACATTTGGATTATTTCCAGTTTGGAGCTATTATAGGTAGAGTTGCTATTGGACATCTGTATACACTTAAGTGAGATGAACCCATGGGCAGGAGCTCCCAGTGACCCTGTTAGATTTCTCTCTGCTAAAGAACTTTGGTCAGGAGGATGCCTCATCATTGCTTAATTACTTCCTCCTGACCCCATCCTGTACTATTTTCGAGTATCTCATATCTGCTGCCCAGCCAGTATGCTCAATAGGTGTTACTGGGGACTATCAATTAGACAGTCACTGATCTCATGGTGATGCAGAGCCATGGATCATGGTTTCCATTTCACAACTTACAGAGATATTCCATCGACATCTCCCACTAGGACTAGGAGTCCAAGTCAACACAGAGTCCAAGATCAGTCATTAACACAGCACAGCCAGGGCAGTCAGGAACCAAAAGCCAACTGATGTGTCAGCCAAAACGGGAGAACCGGCTGCAGATGTTAGAGGCCCAAACCCAGAGTGTCAGGGTCAGGATCCACTCCAGGTTCTCAGCCAAAGGAAGTGGACGGTTGAGACCACAAGATAAGCTCACCAGTAGGCTTTGATCAAGGGCAGAGTACTCCCAGATTCTGCCCCATCTTGTCGTATGTCCCTGCAATGTCTAATTAGACATACTGCAGTCATCTCTGATGACAGAGGTTTGCTACAAATAGCATGGGAAGTCACCTGCTTAGCCACAGCCCCCTGGTCTACCTCTCCCATCACTGCCATCTGTCAAGCTGGCTTGGAAGCCAGAAAGAGGTTACACACTCTTAAAGAATCTGAGGTCAAGTATAATTCTTTCTCGGAGCTCCCCTAGCATATACCTTCCCCAAGAGAGCAAATGTGATCAAATTTGATGTCTACTACTCCAGCAGAACAATCAGAATTACAAGTCAGCCTTCATCACAGTGGTAGTGGGCCTGCCTTCTGCCCATCTCATACATGGGTATGAGATGTATACCCATGTATACCCATGTATACATACCATGTATGTATGTATACATACATGGACATTTTGTGTCCACTTCAAGTCTGGTCAGTCCTGGGCTCAGTCAGATGATCCCAAATAACACAACTGATTTCAACAATAAATCATGCAAACATTCTCAAACAGCCTATGAGGAAAAAGCTGGTTGGGAGCACTTCCATAAATTTGGCTCTCTAGGGCACCAGGGAGGTTCAGTCGTTTAAGCATCTGCCTTTGGCTCCGGTCATGATCCCAGGGTCTTGAGATCAAGTTCTGTGGCAGGCTCCCTGCTTTACAGGGACTCTGCTTCTTCTGCCCCTCCTCTCACTTGTTCTCTCAATCTCTCTCTCTTTCTCATTCAAATAAACAAACAAAATCTTTAGAAAAAAATATTTGGCTCTCTATTGGTCCAGTAGGCACATAGTTTCATGGACACCCCTCTGCTGCCCGTCTGCAGATCCCTCTCCAAGGTTATGACTGGTCCCTAAGAGGAGCTGCAAGGAGCAGGTAAGTTGGCTCAGCTACCAGGAACAGAGGACTATGGGACTGGAAAGACCCATAATACACACTGAGCTCAGCACAAAGACACCCTATTTCATTTCTGTCATTAATGGATGCTCAAGGCTGCTGAATAATTGGCAGGGCTCCCTACCACTTACCGGTACCAAGAGCCCCTGAATTTTGTTAATCTTTAAGTCCTTCAGTGGACTTCTGGGCACAGGAGCATTCCAGCTCTAAGCACCTGCCTCCTAATGTTAGTACTAGATGGAGACATAGCTCCTCTCATACTGCAGTGTAATGACTAGCATAGCCGGTTTCACACTGAAATTTCAGAGCATGTCTACTCTTGATGGCAGCATCCTACTCTTTGACTTGTGGACAAGACTGACCATGGTGCCTTGGGCATTCCAGCTGCAGGTCATGGGCAGACTTGCTAAATAGGAGGTATGCTTCAGTGTGATAAGGCAAAAATTGTCTTCAGTGTTACCTGTCTGGGATTTTATTTCTGGAGGTCCCTTGTGTTAGTGACATAACTTTGGGCAAGATACCTAACCTCTCTGGTTCTTAGGAAAGATAAAAACAATGACACCCACTCAAGGACTTAGAGGACATGTGAGAGCATATATGAAGTGCCTGCCAAGAGGCCTCGTGTCAGCAGATACCACCTACCTGTTAATTTTCCTCCTCTCCTTCATTTACTCCTCTTCTCTGGCCTCATATATCTCAGTTGGAAGCAGCCTCATGATGTATTCCTGTTATCTTGACTATGGAAAGAATAATGTTAAGAATTAGGATACACTAGGCCCACTTGATACTCTATACCAGACAGGTGTGTTTACAGGGGTCCGTGGCTCTAGCGTGAGTGGGGGCAAAGAGCTTAGGCTCCTTCCCATTTGGCCTGGCACCATAGATATCCTCAAGATACAATATACTGACAAACAGCATGCTCAAGGTGACAGAGCCAAAGAACAATGCCAGTGATAGCCAAGAATAAGATTTCATTTACCCCTGATGTTTCTGGGTGCAGGACTCCCAAAATGCTGTGCATATGTCACTGTCAAGGGCAGAGGAGCCAAGGGTTGACTCTGAACACCTGTCCTACCTTAATCATGTAAAACAGATTATGGGTAAAGTAGAGGATCTGCTCCATGCTTGCAATACTAACAAAAATGAGAAAATGCAGGGGGCATGAGAAGAAAACTGAGAGCCATTCAGCAGTGAGAGAATACCCTCAACTTCCTTATATATTTTTTTAAATATGTACTTATTTATTTTAGAGAAAAAAAGAGAGGGAGAGAGATAGCATGAACAGGGGGCGGGGCAGAGGGAAAGAGAGAGAATCCTAAGCAGATTCCCCACTGAGCATGGAGCCCAATGTGGGGCTCAATCTCACAATCCCAAGACATGACCTGAGCTGAAATCAAGAGTCAGATGTTTAACGGACCAAGCCACCCAGGTGCCACTCACCTTTCTTGTATTTTTTCCCTTATTCCAGCTCTACTGTTTGTCCTGGACCAGCAACCAACCTCCTTCTCTCTTTCCAGTCACTGTTGTGTTTCTCTTAGCAGGGGGAAACAAACTGTGCCCCACAGGCCAAATTCAGCCAGCCACCTGATTTTTATAAATTAAGTTTTATTGGAACACAGCTATGTCCATTTGTTTCTGCATTCGGCATGCCTACTTTTGTGCTACAATGGCAGAGTTGAATAGCTGAGCGGAGATCTTATGGCCTGAAAAACTAAATATTTAATATGTGGCTCTTTACAAGAATGTAAAGCTAAACTTAATCTGTGTTCTTTGGAACACTATAATCCTAAAAGTTGAATTAGTCTAACGTTATTTTTAAGCCTCAAAATGTAATGAGTTTAGAGCCCTCTGGATTATGCAGAGAAGTTTCTGGAAGAATTCTCAGAAAATATATTATGTTTATATATACTGTGACTCTCCAGAGGAATGGGTATTTTAGTTTGGGAGTTTTAGCCTCATTTTAAAAAGAAAATGAGCCCAAGGCAGAGGTCTTACATGCTATTACTTTATTAGGAAGTGCAAACCCAGGGATCATGACAAAGAGACATGGGGAAAAAGGCAGGAAAAGCCAAGAGGAAAAATGAGGCTGGTCACCAAGCTGGCGGCCACCAGACAAGGCCAGTCCTGACTTTTGTGTGTGCTGTATTTCAGGATTGCCTGTAATGAGGGGAGAAAAGGGATTCATTTATCCACCAGCCTGTGTGGGTTCACAGTAGGGACCGATGGTGATGGCAGGCAGTGGAAGGTATAGGGGCATGCTTGAGATGAGGTACCAGCCTGCAGTCAGAATCCATGGAGAGCTGTTGGCCAGAGGAGCAGCTCGAATAAGGGGTGAAACAGAAAAGATCTGGGGGTTCATGTAAGTTCAGAATTGTCAGTTTCCCAAAGCTATTGGGCCATGGAGTCATCTTTTCTACAAGTACCCTACTGCCATGTCAAAGTGCCCCTCCATTGCTCACAAGGGTCTTATACTAAACAGGTTACATCTGCTCTCTGAACTTTCCCATCTCCCTGTACAACCTGCATCCTGAAGCCTCCTTTCTCATCCCTGAACCACCACTCACCCCTCCCAAAACCCTGCAAAGCCTGTGACCTCTTCTCAACATGGACCTTCCGCCTAGAGAGGAAGCTTAGCTGGGTGAAAAGGGCACACACATCCCCTAGGATGAGATCCAAGTTTGGAACTGTTTCCTCACTCACCAGCTGGGGGAGCTCCAACAGACAATGCAACTTGCGTGAGTTTCAGTTTTCTGGCCTCTAGAATGGGGCGGGCAGCACAAGGTGACAGCAGGAATGATGAAATAACTCATGGAAAGAGCCCTGCACACCACAGTTGCACAATGTACTGTAACTATCCTTTGTATTACTATTACTACTACTATTACTACTGCATTATTTGATTTCTTGGGCTTGTATGTTCACCAGCTTCTCTCTTCCCTATTTCCCTTTCATACCGTGGTTCTCCCTCACCTCTTTTTCCCAAATTTCCAAGTCCCCTGCTGCTATGGACTGAATTGTATCCCCTCCTAAATTCATTATGTTGCAACCCTAACCCCCAATGTAACTGTAGTAGAGCTAGGACCTCTATGGAGGTAATTAAAGTTCATTAGGTCAGACGGTGGGACACTGAAAATCTGTAAGCAGGAAGAAGGCCTGCAACCAGAAATCAGCCCTGCCAGAGATTGACCCTGTACTTCCAGGCCCCCAGACCTGCGAGAAAATAGATTTCTGTTTTTAAGTCACCCAATGTGTGGTACTTTGTTATGGCGGCCTGAGCATGCTCATACACATTCCCCTCCTCCTCTTCCTGCTCTGAAATGGAGGTGTCTTCAAGGTAATAATGCCTCAGTCCTCAGCATTCTCCCTCTCCCCCACCCCAGTTCTAATCTCCCTCCCTCCCTTGACTTTACATGTGACTCATGAATCCCTATATCCAATTCTGACCTCTTCTCTGAGCATTTAGAACCAAATTTTGAAATCTCTGTTTGACTTCTCCACTGGGGTGTCCCACTGGCTTAGCAAACTGTCTAAAATTGAACTCATCATTCTCTCCCTGAGAGCTCTTCGATATCTTTTCTTCCTGCTGGATCCTTTGTAGAACAAGGCAGGACATAAAGAGAAGTGGATAGTTGTACAGAAGAGCAGAAAGACAGACAGGCAGGTAAAATTCGAGCTAACATTCAAGTACTCATCTTATGCACTATTTACTACAAAAAATTATTTATGTGGATCTGTTGGCTAAGTTCATGTCATTTTACAGGTAAGTTGAGGAAAGCTTAAGCAACTTGCCTGGGATCACAGAGTCAGTAAGGGATAAAACCAGGTTTGGAAAGCAGGCAGTCGAACTCTAAAGCATGGCTTCAAACCAGGTCTCTGGATTTCATCCAAACAATCTTCTCTCCTCTGTCTGGATAACCCCATACCCACTCACAGCCTATCCCTGTTCCTGACATGTAGGAAAATAACAACACATGTTCACACTATTTTCCTGCCTGCTCTCCCTCCTCTCCCCTTCTCCATCACGCCCACTTTACCAACATTATTTCCATAGCCTAGAACAGCCATGGTCTCCCTTGAGAACTGATGCATGTGTCAGTGTGTGAAGCTTCCCCTCATCCCTCCAGGCAAAATTCATCACTCCTTCCCTGTGCTCCCTCCCAGCGCATTTTATTTTTACTGCTATCAAAGCACATATTTCTTGGTATGATAGCGAGTGCAGGGTCTCCCCTGCTGGCTCGCACACTCCAAGACAGCACGCACCTGACTAGTTCATCTCTGTGTGCCTCCTGTGTAACAGAGTGCCTGTCACACAGTAGGAGGTCAGTCTGCGGCTATAACAGAGGTTGAATTAGCCACAAACTTACTAAGGCTGTAGCCACGTGGACCAGTGGTGTGGAAAGGAGCTGACAAGAACCTGTGATTACAGCCAGAAGACACAGGAAACTTCCACAAAAGGGGAACTTTTTTTAAAAGGGCGAAAACCATCTCCCAACTAACCTCACAGACTCATGAAATCAAGCATGCCGATGACAGAAGGGTACCAGCTTCCTGGCCCAGCTTCATCCTAAAGGCAAAGAGGATTTTTTTTTTTCTTTGCCACTGAGGAAGCTGAAACTATTAAAGCTAATGGCCTTCATGGGATCAGGTAGCTCAGTGGTGGGAAGGTGGCAGGAAGGCCATTCTCTGCTTAAGAGATATTCACATGTCCCTAAAATGCCCTCATCACAGAGACGCACATGGGACTTCCTCAAAGACATGAGAATATGTACACATCACAGCATGTGAATATGGGATAAGTTCTATCCACAAATTTGGAGTTGGAAGAAACATCCATTTCTCTGTAATTTATAAATCAAGTTAAATTTGTGTGCCACCAGGGTGGTAGAAATATCTGTCTCAAGACTTCTAGGTAGAGACAGCAGATTCAGCACAAACTTACCTAAAGCACCCTTTCCCACAGGGCCACTAAAACCACAGCAAAGACATCTTTTCCTAAAAAGAAAAAAATCAAAAAGACCAGGAAAAAAGGAGAAAAGACAACATCTACCTAATTTTGGAGGCTGGAAAGCAGATGGGTGAATGGAAACCGACTTGGCAGTTCTAAGCCTACAGTGGGGAACACCAAGAAACAATCTAAATAAGAATGCAGACTCCTCAAAGGCTTAGGAACTGGCAGTACCCCATATCACCTCTGCAAGTGAGGTAGAATGGTGGGAATGGCTAAGAAAAGGAAGAGCATTTGAAAGCTGTGTAACTGTCAGATCCCAAGCTGACAGTGCAATGTTGTCAAGATGACACATTAAGGAAACCAACTGCCTCGCTGCAAGTCCCAGCTGGCCACTTACTGCCTGAGAAGATCTTGGGCAAGTTCCTTTACCACTCTATGCATTAGTTCCTGCATCTGAAAAATAGGGCATTAACACTTCCTCCCTCTTGATTAGCTAAAATCAATCATATATATATATATATATATATATATATATATATATACACACACACATACACACACATACACACACACATACATACGTACGTACCAGGACTGGCACATAATACATTCAAAATAAATAAAATACATAGATCACCACTCCCATTACACACCCCTGGGCAATTGCTTCTTCTTCACTTCAGCTGGAGGTGGAAATATTTTTTTCTGGAGGCAACAAAAGAAACTGTATGTGAATAATAAAACACCATGAGGGACACCAGGCTGGCCCAGTAGGAAAAGCATGTGTGACTCTGGGTTTTGGGATTGTGAGTTCAAGCCCCACACTGGATATAGAGATTATTTAAATAAATAAATAAACTTAAAAAAAAAAAAAAAACTACCACCATACTCAGGGACAGAGTGGCACAAGTAAAACAGGGCAGTTAGGGAATCGTGCACACTAAATATGGACCACCCTATTTCTCCTTGACTCCCAGAACTCTGGCAACCAGCCCACATCTTCCCAGTGGAATTTTGGAACAGCATTTTCTGAGAAACTGACCAGCCCAAGAGGAAAGAACTAATCACAACAACACCAGAAGTTTGCCAGTAGATAATTCAGACTAATAATCCTACAGCGAGCCTCATAGTTTAGAATCCACACCCAAGTATTCAGAGCTTGTGATCATTTCTTAAACCACTTGAGTTCTAAACTGAGCAAACAACCAAGGACTCCCAGACATGGGAGACAGTCTCTAATACAGAACACAGAGAACTCAACACCAACCAGCAGAAAAGAGCAACTAGTGGGGGGCCTGGGTGGCTCAGTCAGTTCAGTGACTGCCTTCAGCTTGGATCATGATCTCAGGATCCTGGGATTGAGCCCATGTATACTTAAATGTCTGACAATATAGTATAAATGCTAAGAGAAGAAAAATGGAAGTACGTTGTTATAAGATTCTTACACAATACATAAAATGGTATAATATTCTACTTGGAGATAGAATGTTATAGGTTATAAACATACATTATAAATGCTAAAGTAACTAAAATAACACAACAGAGATAGAGCTAATAAGATAAAGGAAATGAAGAGGGAATTTTAAAAATATACTCAATTTTTTAAAAGGCAGACAAATAAGGAAAGAAAAACAAGGAACAGATGAAAAAAAAAGGAAAGCAAATAGAAAACTGGTAAATTTAAACCCAAGCATATCACTTATCACACTAAATGTAAATGGTCCAATGCTGCAATAAAAGGTGGAAATTGTCAAATTGGATTTTGAAAAAGCCAGACCAAATATATGCTGCCTATAAGAAATCCACAAAAAGGCTTAAAATGAAAACGTTAAAAAAAGTGCCATGTTAACACTATTCAAAAGGATTTCAGAACAAAGAATATTACCAATGTTATATGTTATAGAGATTTCATAGTGATAGAAGGTCATTGAGAGGATATAATTCTCCTAAAGTTTTATCTATTAAGTAACAAAATTTCATAATAAGTGCAGCAAAAATTGATAGAACTGCCTGGAAAAACAACAAAACCACAGTTTTAGTCAGAGATTTCAATGCATCTCTTTCATTAAATTGAGAGAAAAAGTACACAGAAAATAAGCAAGAATATAGTAATCCAAACCACATTAACAACAAATTTGACCTAATTAAGATTTATAGTCCATCCAACAACTGCAGATTACACAATCTTTTCAGGTAAATGCAGAGTATTTACTAAGATAACTATATTCTAGGCAATAAAACAAGTTTCAATAAATTTTAAAGGATTTAAGTCATACAAACATACATATGTTCTCTGATTAAAATGGCATTAAATTAGCAATCAGTAAGAGAAAGATATCTGTAAAATCACTAACTATTTGGAAAACAAGTAACACACTTCTGAATAAACCATGGGTTAAAGAATAGATCAAAAGGTAAATTAGAATGTATTCTGAACTGAATGAAACCAAAAACAGAAGAAACCAAGAGTTGTGAAATGTAGCTAAAGCTATCAGATGAAGCAGCCACTCCACTTCTAGGTATTTACCTAAAAGAATTGAAAACAGCCATAAAAAGACTTATACATACTCTATAATTCCATTTTATAAAATTCTAGAAAATTCAATTCTAGCCTATAATGATAAAAAGAGTATCAGTAGTTGTCTGGGGAGAGTGGGTGTTGGAAAAGAGCAGAAGGAAAGATCACAAAGTAGCCCAAGAAAACTTCTGAGAGTAATGGATATGTTGATATCATGACTGTAGCAGTAATTTAATAGGTATATTTGGATTCATGGGAACTTATGTGTTTCCTGTCCAATCAGTATATCATCTCTTCTTGTGAAGGTCCAGAAAGTATCTTTTCAGTGTTTATTGCCAAATGCACCATTTTTAGCTAGGTGATCTCCTAACACACACACACACACACACACACACACACACACACACACAGATAGCAACACTACTATTACTCAGAAAGTATGGCCATGATTTTTTGGAATTCAATCGCATTGAAATAAGACATTCTTGCTCCAAAAGTTCCCTAGTTCTATTTATTTAATCCTTGTTACAACCTTACTCATACCTTTACATCATCTATTATATCGTCCGTGAATACTGGCTTTCAATGACGTCCTTATGACTCATTACTGTGCTTCATTTTAATGACCACAATTATAAGTCTTAACCAGAGTACACAGGAAAATGTGAGAGATGATTCATGTTCTAATCATGTTTAGTTTACTGTTTGGTATTTTATAGTGTAGAAGTAGAACATCACTTTTTCCAGCCATGTCGTCTCTTGAATTTCTTAGGCTGCAATCACTACATTCCCAAAGTCCTCCATCAGTGTTGACCACACATCTGTCTTCCATATACTACCTCTAACAGAGAAGTAGGAAACAGGCCAATGCATAGAAGAGTCATCTCATTTGCACAAGGAATTTCTACCCCTCATCCTGCGTGACTTCAGACCACCTGGGAGAGCACATCACCACACCAATAAAGGGCATTAATAATAAGGCCTTATAGCATTGCAAAGCAATAGTCTTGAAAGTCCTCTGTGGATATAGGCACAGCCAACCCCAGGGATGGCAAGACACTTGCCATAAAGCCTGCAGAGGGGATGGAATGACTACAGAGCAGCCAGGGATGAAGACGTGCATATTTAAAGGACACTTGCTGCCCTGCTGCTGAAGATCAGAGGCAACACCATAGCTGGAACATACATCATGAAACACAGACCCTCACACAGGTCAAACACATCAGTCAGAAATAGACTACCAGTAGTCCAGAACTATGAATTCATTCTGAATCTAACATAAGTGAGTGTCACCAAAACTCAGCATACTGATACCATTCTGGTGGCCCAATCTCACATAATCCCCTAAACAAACATCATGGTAACCAGCAGGACTGTTCCTCTGGAACCTGAGTTTGGCCGATGAATCCAGGACAACCACATAGATGCAAGGCTGAGGTGAGAGACCCCTTGGGGCATCTGGTTGACTCTGTATACTCCACATTGCTAGAAGGTTGGCAAGTACAAAAGAGAGAAGCAGGGACTGAAACCACCATGAGCCCTGGTCCAATTTCAGAGCACACCAGCAAGATTCCACCAGTTCTGGCCCAGTCAGTTCCAGGTACTAGAGGGGGACTTAGAAAATTTCCAGGTATGCAATTCCACGAGACTAGGTCTGGACTCAGAGGGCCCTGCCAACCCTGGCAGAGAGGGACACAGACAATTTCAAGGATAGCACCATTCTGAAGCAAAGGACTTTGGACAGGGTCCCCACTTCTCATGAATCATGGAGAAAGAGCTCCCTTCCTACCTCAGTAGGGATGACACAGAGTAGAGCCCCAGGCAACCTTCAATGAAGATGTAATGTGAGAGAGAAATAAATGCTATTGTTTTGAGCCATTGATTTTCAGGGTTGTTACCACAGCAACTCAACCCATCGTGACTGATGCACGGGATGACAGCTATCACCAGACACAGAACTCTCAGTCCAGACCAAAGCAATGTAATTCAACAGGAAGATATGTTGAGGGGTGTCAGCACTAACAAGCCTTCTGTTGTTATCAGCTTTTAAATATTCTTGAATTAATAATGTTCTGGTGAGCCAAACCCAGATTCTTATATTTTACTTGGCAGATGATGAATTCCTTCCATCAGAACACTAATTTCACCCCCCACTGATGTGTTCTTCTTTGTCCTAACCCTAAGAGCTAGACATCACTCATGAGAACTTAGAATCAGAGAATTGAGAGTACTTTGATCCTCCTGCCCATATTCCTGCTGGTCAGTGTCTTACTCATTCTACAACCCAGCTGCATTCTCCATACACTCCTGGGACCCCCACATAGCCTCTCCCACTGATTTCCCCAGAGGGGCTTCTATAGAACCTCAGTGACATGGAAGCTGAATGATGAGTCAAAAGCCCCATTCACCTGATCTCCATCTGGACACTTTTATCTAGTAGGTGTAATAATGCCTTTCCTTATCCTAGGAATCAGCCTTCACATGTATTTAAATCTTGCTTTGATAAAATAATAAAATATTTAGGGAAAAAAGAAAATTTAATCTCATTCCTTATGGGGGTGTCCTTCTCACCCAAGTTTGCAGCAAATGGACCTATAAATGGTGCTAGTAAAATAGCAGGGAGGCCTCTAGCTTCCATCATGATGGCTACTGACAATCTCCCAGCTTAAGACCTAAGTGCACCCTTAAGAACCAGGCATACTTCCTTCCATGGCACAGGACAGGTCAAGAATTCCTGCATGAACGGAAACTATATGTCATTCTTCCTGGACACAGACTGCAGCTGTTTCCCCTGAGATTCTACTCTCTCTCCAGAGCTGCCATTAGGCATTGGGCAGGGGGAGGGAGAGGGCATACACTTACCAGTCCTTCCACTGCTGTCCTGACCTCTGATCTCTTTTCTTGACAGGGGCGGGGAGTAGGGGTAGGAAAAACCAGTCTTTCTCTCCTTATGTTTCCCTGAAAGGCCTTGAACAATATTTCTTCAATGTTTCAGGCTTCAGGAAAATCAAAGCCACAAAGTGCTATGTCTTAAAGCCACTTTGGGCCTTGTAACACACAATCTCCCTTACTCCCTACATCCATCAACCATGTCAGGGACCTAACAGTCTGCCTGCCTTCATGAACTGGTGCGCAATGGCAGAGAAATACAGAGGGAATTGCTGAAATTAATGTCCCCGCAAGAAGCAGAGAAAAAGAGAGTAGGACTGCCTCTGATGAGTACACATAAAATATACGCATGCATATACAACTCAGGGACCCACATAAACAAGGATCAGAGAGGAAAGAACAGATGATTTGCACCTGTAATTTTCAAGTCCAATCAAATCCATGCAGAATTCCTTGCACCATTTCTTCTGAATCTTTGTTAAGAACCTAAGTGCTCAGCGGATGTTCTGGTGGATCTGGAGCATTTAACAGGAACCTCTGATAAGTGGTCCCTTAGTCTAATGCAGTCACTTCACCGGATCGAATCCCATTTCAGAGTACAGAGCCAACAATGTCAAATGTGCCTGCAAAGTGAAGTAAAAAAAAGGTTTATTCAGGGACTTCTGAGCCCAATTGTCTGTAATGAAACTCTCGTTTCTGCCTCTGGTGGGCCTCAGCTCTGACTCAGGAGCCCCAGCAGCACCGCCGCACTCTCCCTCCTCACTTAGGGCTATCATTAGTTACAGCCGCTTTCGCCTCAACTCCAGCACTTTGCAGGCTTCCTGCATTTCCCAGTGAATGGCTTAAAGAAAGCACATTTTGCAAATTACTATCCTGTAGGTCAAAATTGTCAATTCTTCCTTAAAAACAACTGCAGCACCCCATTTTGAAAATGACTATTGTTATGTAGCACTGCAAGGAAAAGACCAACATTATTGAATAGAGCCATCAGGAGCAATTTAGACCCATTTCATGCCTGCCATATTTATCCCTGCTCCTTGGCGGAGCTGTGGTATGTGAGTATTTAACATCCTTTGCAGTGAGCAGCATCAGGCTAGCTGTGCATTCTTAATGGGTCTGCCTCTACAGTCTGGGAATGAATGGGGGACCTAATTCCAAGTGCAAATACTGTCTTCGACATACATAGAAAATGAGCTGCTGCAAAGTTGGGCAGGGCCCCAGTGGGTGTTTCTAAAAGTGTATCTAACTGCAAAGAACTTACTCTGCGTCTAGAAGCAAGAATACCTGGGCAGGTGTGAACTTTGTGTGCCATGGAGCCTGAGATAAAGGGAAAAGAGGGGGGTATGGGACCATCCTGGTGCATGTTCAATGTAGCAAGTATTGCAGAGATGTGGCTGGTTTGCAAACCATGCTCTGCCATGTGCAGACAAGTCATAGCAGGGACACCGCACACAAAGTAGTTTAAAAGGAATCCTGTCTTTGGGGAGCAAAGTAGGTTCAAGAGCCGGGCCTTTGGGGGGCACTGGAGGAGACTCTCAGGACTTCTTCAGTTTTAGGGAGGAAAGCACCAGGCATTTGTGGTCAAGGTAGGTCAGCTAGGGGATGATTTGCACAATGGCTGATGGCTTCACTCATTGCCTGACAAGTGTGGAATGGGCTGGTGGGCACTTGTTTCTCGCTCTACAGGGTGAGCCTGTTCTTCTTCACAACCTTGTACATGAATCCCAGTGTAGACAGGTGTGGATCCAGGCTATGCCCACATCACATTTGTTGGAGTCCCATTGGGCCAAGCAAAGTGATGACTTGGCCCTGAGCCAACATGGGAGGGGTTTACACAAGGGCATGGATTCAGAAAGGTTTAATTCACCAGGGTAGGGGTGGAGCATACTTTTCATGTAAGAACCAACCACACACTGTACAGTGCTGTCTGGCCCTGCTTGGGAAACCCTTGTACAACAGGCCTGATCCTGCTTCCTCTTTACCCTCCAGCTCATGCTTCATTGTCCAGCTGGCTGAAAACAGGTAGAAGTTGCTTCAGGATGCCAGAGCTTTGTCCAAGGGGCTGGACAGAAGAAGCTCTCAGTAACAATGCTTTCCTGAGTTCTCTGACACAGCCACTGGATCATCACTCTGATTAACAAGGAGAGACATTTCTGTGGCATTTTCCCAGGGTGGCCACAGGCAGAAGCACAAGCAGCTAAAGATAACAGCTTGCTACAAAGCCTGTCTCACCAAAGAGTTTTCCTGTGCATCCTAAAATACAGCTTACCAGGCCTTCACAATGCCATCAAAGGTGCCATGCTCAGTGTTTATCATTTCACTTAACTGTACATACACAACCCTGCCAAGTAGCAATTATTAACCCCATTTTACAGATGAGTAACCTACGGCTCAAAGTATAGCAACTTGAACAAGTCACAAGGCTGGTGATTCCAAAGCAAGTGTGTCTCTCTCCAAAGCCTGGGTTAGACTGCACACCTTTTTGCCTTTACAAGGCTGCTGAAGGTCTAGATTTCTATCCCACTCTAAGAACCCTAAATGTTCTAGCCCATGGCTCTGTTGACATTTGGGAATGATGTTGACATTTGGGAGCAATGGAGCAAATGAAAATATTGGCTCTGGAGTAAGATGACAAGGGTTAGAATAGATTGCCCCTCATTTAGGGCAGTTTTATAATCTGTAAAGTGAGATCCTCAGAGTCTTACCTCAGAGGGCTGTTATGAGGCTTAAATAAGTTAAATGATAGAAAGTCCTCAGAAAAAAGTGCTGGGCACTCAGAAGCACTCAGTAAATATTCATGATTATGATTATTATAAGTTGGCTTCCATCCTATCCCTAAAGCACGGGTGAATGGTGCCTTGTTCCAGCTAGGCATAGCAAGATTTTATTTTATTTTATTTTATTTTTTTAAGATTTTATTTATTTATTTGACAGACAGAGATCACAAGTAGGCAGAGAGGCAGGCAGAGAGGGAGAGAGGAGGAAGCAGGCTCACTGCTGAGCAGAGAGCCCAATGCAGGGCTCAATCCCAGGACCCTGAGATCATGACCTGAGCTGAAGGCAGAGGCTTTAACACACGAGCCACCCAGGCACCCCATGATTTTAATATTTAAAATAGTTACTGTCTGGTATAGGAGAAAAAGTGACCACTCTGAACAAATTCAGCATTCACATCCAGCACGTCAGGCTGTAGTGACAGACAAAGCTGAGTACTCAAGCCCTGGACATGACCCAGGGGGTGGGGAGAGGAGCTGGAGGGCAGAGCTGGCCAGAGAGTTTGGAGAAAAGATTCCCAAAGGCTTCTAGAACTATGAGTCAACCCCAGTGGGGGAGAGAGAGCTGGGAGCAGAGCCCCAGCCCAGAGAGTGAATGTCCTGGGCAGAGATCCTTGCCAAGAAAGGGATGGAGGCCGCAGAGGAAGACAGGATCTGCTAACTCTGACCAGAGTCCTGGATGGGTCTGGGACTAAGAGCACAGCTGGAATCAGGGGGATCCAGGGATGAGCCCCTACCTGGCTCAGGTCTGGATTGTCTCGGGAGCCTATCTGCCTACAAAGTTGGGGGGTGGGGCGGTGGAGGGATGCAGGGCAGTGGCCTTCGGGCTTGGAAAGCCATTGAGGAAACAGGCCTGTCAAATCTTCCCTGGGATTGTGGACCCTGCCACAGATGGGGATCCTGATCCCACCCAGTGAAAGCAAGCTTGTACTCTGCAGCTTCAGAATTCATCCCATTCCCTTCCCTTTGCCTACTCCAACTCTCCCTTCCCCCTCCCTGTGCATTTCAACCCCTGTTAATTACATGGTCCTACTTCACTGATGACCACCTTCAGACTCTTTAGTCTTCTGAGGGCAGGACTCTGGACACTGCTCTGCCCCCCAAACCCTGTCAGTCTCCCACATTAGATCATCACAGGCCTGGAGACACTCAAATGCCTCAGCGGGCACCACCTTCCCAGGCCAACAGCTGCTTGCCAGGAGGGGTATCCCACTCTTTGTTTGGGATGAGATTGGGTGAAATCCTCCTAATTAAGCAGAATCGCCCCAGTGGAACCTAAGTCCGGTTCTCCCCTTCCTGCACCCCACCCCCATCTTCTGATTGACAGTTCTAGGTTAGTGGAGTAGAGAACAGAGTTTGCCAGAGAGAAAAAGGCACAGGGATGGATCTTTGCATGTCCTTCTATGTGTTTAGGAAAACCCGCCTTGACACAGGGCAGGTCGGGGGATGGTGGGCAGTTTGCTGGTGATTAAGGACTGGCAGGGGCAGGAGCTCTCAAATTGAGGGCAGCACAGCCAGAAGGCAAGCCTGCAGCAAATGCAAAAGGGCCTACCTCACTCCTGGCAGAGCACAGTAGGATTTGGAGTCAGAGAAACATGAGTCCCAGGCCCAGGCAGGCTGACCTTGAGCACACTCCCTAGCTGGAGCCTATTTCTTTGTCAGCGAAATTGAGATAAAAATGCCACCATCACCACCCCCGGACCAGGATCGGAGGAGGATTAAATAAGATCACCTAGGTAAAGCGGCTGGTGCTCCCTGGAGTTCCACTCCTGTCCTCCGTCCTCCCTTCCCATCACTATGGCCGTGACAACAAATTCTCTCCTCTCCCTCCTCAGAGGTGCCATGGAGCTAGGATTTTAAGCAGCATCTCAGGCTTGTGCTGGCCAGTATTCCACTACCAGAGCTACTGATCTGGCTCCACGGAGCCTCCCCCTTCCCCACCCCTCATTATTTAGCATAGTTTCCATCTTCCATCCAAGCCATTTATATGGTGCCCATGAGTGCCTCTCACCTCCCTAACCCTTCCTAAGCACCAACGTGAAAATAACTGTCTTTTTTCCATTCTGCCTTACCACCTCTGGATGTACAAGTCACTTAGCACCAGGAGAAATAATGAATTTTCTCCTGTTCTGCTAAGGTTACCCACCATGGACCATTAAAAAGATACTCATTTTTAAAATATACTTGACAGTCTGGAAGATATATTTGAGATATCAGAAAACTGAACCCATTATGTGACATTTAGAATATATAGTGTTACGATACATTTCTAAAATGTGCAATATACCTTATAAATTTATATTGCATACATGGCACTTAGATATTTGTATTATTTTTCCTCTGTGGATTCGGTTTCTAGATGATTTCCCTGTTTGAGCTTCCCCTCCTTATTACTGGGCCCCTGGCCAACATAGCAAGGGGAAAAAAATAAAGACTTGAATGCAAAGTTCAAGGTCAGTTATTTGTTGATTTCACAACAAAGACCAGCAGAGGAGCCCAGAAAGTTAAAGTTTTTCCCTTTGCCAAGCATACTCACAGATAATTTTCCAATGATTACATGT
This sequence comes from Lontra canadensis, assembly GCF_010015895.1. Classification (NCBI taxonomy): domain Eukaryota; kingdom Metazoa; phylum Chordata; class Mammalia; order Carnivora; family Mustelidae; genus Lontra; species Lontra canadensis. The sequence goes on from NW_022630997.1 coordinate 33,369,219, forward strand.
GACCAGCAGGGGCTCATTTCCCCATTTCATAGATGAGAACATTGAGGCTGCAGTAATGAAGTCACTTTCACACCGTCATGCAGCTAATGAGGGGCAGAGGAAGGATGACAGCCCAGGTCAGCCAGATACCCAAAATGCATCTGCCCTAGCAGTGTCCCAAGGCCTTCAAGGAAGAGCCCCAGTCTGATCAGAGCCACTGTCTCTGAAAGGGAAGACAGTGATAATGGAATAGAACTCAAGTCTGAGACACAAGAGGACAGGAAGGCCCCTCATCAGGACTTCTGAGACTGGAAATCAATCATCTTGCCTGGAACAGGGCTGAGACTCAGGTGAGGCAGGAGGAAACCAACACAGTAGCTAAACATGAAATTCAAACTCCTTCATGTGGCACATAAGGTCCTCTCCAATCTGGTTCCTAGTTTCCTGTCTCTCTGCCTCTCTCCTCTCCTCTGCATCCATATGTCCAGACAGGTCTTCCCATCCCCCAGAAATGTCCTGTCAAGTCCCATGGCTGAGACTTCCTCACTGTCATTCCTGCCTCTGAAAGGCCTCTCTTACTCACTCCTTGTTTGGGTCCTGCTCATCAGCCTCACTCCTCCAGGTTTTTGCCAGCCCTCCACCCACAGTCCCGAAGGCTTTCCCACTAAAGGGCATCTACACCATGCTCCTGCTGTGCACACTTCACTTCCACACATCAGTGGGTACTAACCCTGAGCTCCCACTTCACCCAAAGACAAGGCCCAGAGTATGTGCTCAGTTAACACTTATCAGATGAAATTAGTGAAGCTCTGGAAACCAACTGACCCTTCCTCGCATTTTGGGTCTCTTCACTTTTTTCCCCAGTTGTTCGGAGTCATTCTCTAGGCCTTCCCAGAGAATGTAAACTTTTGAGAAAAACCCTTCTTCTCTGGGTAGTATATTCAATTCCAGTTTCTTCCCTGGATGTTGCAAAGACAGACTCTCCTATTATCCTACAGAGAGGCTGGAATCCAGGGCTACTGGAAATGAAGAGGTAAGAGAGAGGAAATGCAGTGGTCAAGCATCCCTGACTGCCCAAGGTGCTTCTGCATTCTGTGGCCACTCACCAGCGTGGGGGAGGGGGAAGCCTCACCCTGCAGAAAAGGAACCCCACAAGTCTCCATAGCTCTGAGCTGGCTCATTCTCCCCAACATGCACTCTGTCTTTGATAGCTTATGGACTGAACCTTATTTCGTCCATCCAGCCTCTTCTTTCTTATAGACACACACTGCTGGGTCCCCAGGGATCTCTGGTGCTCCCTGGCTACCTGGGTGTTAAGGCAGTGAACTGTCTCATGTTGCAGACCTGGAGAATAAATTATAGGACCCAGTGGGCACAGAGAAGCGTAGCTGTGATGATTTCACTTTTGAGCTCACTGAGACTATTGGCTGAAGCAGAGAAGGGACTCAGATATTTCTGGTAAGTGATCAGGTTTGATGTCTTGATTTTCCAATGAAATGTAAGCTCCTTGAGGGGAAGGACTTCATTATTCCTTACTGCTCTATGTTTCCAGTGAAAAGAACAATACATATCAGAAGTTCAATAAATACTCCTATTGAATGAATGAGTGAAAGGAAGAATGAATGAATGAATGAATGAATGAATGAAGAGATGGTTGGATAGATGGATGAATGAATGGATGGATGAGTGGATGGATTGCTTTAAGGGGGAATTTTGAATTGGGACTAAAGGAGGGAAAGAGTATACAGAGCCCTCCTTGCAAAAGGAAAGAGAGGTCAAGACTGAGCACAGAGCATACCCTAGTACCATACTTGATGAACTGGGGTTCCTGCCCTGGGGATGAAAGTGTATGGGACCAAAAGCTGAAGAAACTGGACTTTAAAGTAAAGAGGTCTGGGGAGACTCCAGGCACAAGCAATGCTGCTTCAGGTCCAGGGTGAAAAGTTGAACGCAGCCGGTGGAGAAGGCCGTCTCCTCTTTCTGCATCAGAGTGGGAACAAGATGCTGCTCACTGCTTGTCAGGACCACAGAGAGGCTCTGCCCCAGATGGTGGGCAGCTTCTCCCCGTGAGGGGTCCCCAGCAGGGGCAGCAGTGAGACAGAGGCCTCAAGTGGCAGAGGCCTCCATGAGAGTCTAGAGAAGAGCCTGGGATTTATTGTGAAGCCCAGGAGAAGCTATACTTGGGCTCCCAGAAATACCTGGGGAAGCTGAGTCACTGAGGGAGGCCTGCAGCCAGTCAGGGTCCTGGGGGAGCAAGGCTGAGACCCGCAGCCACACAAGGGCTCTAGGTCCCCAGCTGGTGGGACACACACTACCAGGATACCCTTAATTGTCAGGCCCAGCAGCCTAGAGCAAAGGATATGGCACAAAGGATCCCAGAGGAAGAGCCAGACTAAGAGAGAACCACTTGTGAGCAGAGGACCAGGCCTGGAAACCTTGCTCAGGCCCCAGGGGAGCCAGGGTTGGGGGAGGGGAGCAAGGCCAGCTCCACTTGGTGTTCCTGAGCTCTCCCCACATTTAGCAGAGCACTTCCCTTTGCAGAATGTGCCTATAACCCCCTGGCAGCCTCCTCCCTGCCCTGCAGCCCAGTTATGAGAGTTTTGCCCACCAGCTAGCCAGGCAGCGTTCCAAACAGAAAGCAGGCCTGACAGCAGGAGATGAGCTGGATAAATATTCGGGGGAGCTCCGGGTCAGGCTTTCTGGAGCTGAGGCTCCCAGTGTCACCCCTAATGGAGGTCTCAGGGTCTGCCCCACCAGGTCGCTGGTCAGGGTAGGAGGGGTATCAACAGCAATAGGCCCCTAACAGGAAGATTTCTGAGATTAAGCTAGCAACCTTAGATCAACATAGGCCCTTCTGATACTTGGACAACTGTGCCCCCCAAGACCCCTCTATCCTACCTCCCCAACATCAGCTCAGTGTATCTGGCTACCACCGGCACTGAAGTCCAGATCAGACACTAGGCGGCCTAGTCAGGGCCAGAATATCAGCTCAGGAAGAGGGGAGAGGCATAGTCACAGAGTGTGTGTTGGTCCCTGCCAGAGGGAACATCACCCCCTCTAACGACCACAACCCTGCCAGCCACCAAGAATCGAACCCATTGTACAGATAGAAGAGTAAAGCCCAGTGGACTGCCTTAACTTAACCAAGGCCCACACTTGTGACTTTTCATCTGAAATAAGACTGACCTCCCTCTCACTCCTGCTATCTGCAACCCCTTTCTGCTCCTCTGTGACCCCAGTCTTGGGCTGGGAGCCTGCTAAGAATGCCAGGCAGCTTTAGACAATATGGAACCATCTCCCTCCTCCCTCTCCCTTCTTCATGCACAACATGCATGCCTCTGCCCTCGTGTCTCCCTGAACCTCTCCAAGTCAGCACACAAGGATTTTGTTCTGACTCCTCCACTGGTCATCTTCCCAGTCATATTCACCATGTAGACCATGGGCTCTGCTCCAAGAAGCAGCACTGCTAATCCGAGGTTCAGATTAGTTCGAGATGTCTTCCTCATATCCTCCTTCTCTAGGCTCAGACATCCCTACACTGGTCTCCTAGGGCAGTGACCCTCTATCGGCCTCGCCATGTTCTCCCAAGCTGCCTTCTCTCCAATGGCAGGCTCGAGGTCTGCTCTGCAAATTCAGTTATTAGACCACTTGCTTACAAACTCAGTCTGTGCACTCTCTCTCCCTCTCTCCTCTGGTACTTCTTTTATGAACCTCTTTTTCTGTAAGAACAGCCTATCCTAAAAGTCAGCTCCACTAGCTCCTGGTCTCTGAGGCCCACACCTGTCATGGTCAAAGCCACAGCTGAAGGAATACTCAGGTCACTGCCATTCTCAGGAGGGGCCTTGCTTGCCCCCAGGGTTCACCACCTGAGACTATTCCTCAGACCTCAGTTTGTTTCTACCAGACCCTACTCAGGCCCACCGTCCACTTGGTTTTCTGCGAGGAGAGAAAAAACAGAAGTTTAGAGCATGGATGCCAGAATGGACTTCAGGTTCTCAAAAGGATAGAGCCTCACCTAGAGATGTCTGCTCTTGACCACAGACAGATATAACAGTCGTTTCTGTGGTTGCAAGGGATTGCCAATCTTCCAAATATAACATTGAGCCTGAATCCAAAGCTGCACACTTCTCCAAGATCTCAACATGTAATAATAATAATGATAAACTTCTTCCTAGAAACATCGCCAAAGGCAAGGGAAGCAAGGGCAAAAATGAACTATTGGGACTTCATCAAGATCAAAAGCTTTTGCACAGCAAAGGAAACAGTCAATAAAACCAAAAGATAACTGACAGAATGGGAGAAGATATTTGCAAATGACATATCAGATAAAGGGCTAGTATCCAAAATCTATAAGGAATTTATCAAACTCAAAATCCAAAGAACAAATAATCCAATCAGGAAATGGGCAGAGGACATGAACAGACATTTCTCCAAAGGAGACATCCAGATAGCCAGCAGACACATGAAAACATGCTCAACATCACTCAGCATCAGGGAAATACAAATCAAAACCACATGAGATACCACCTCACACCGGTCAGAATGGCTAAAATTAACCAGTCAGGAAACGACAGTGTTGGCAAGGATGTGGAGAAAGGGGAACCCTCTGACATTGTTGGTGGGAATGCAAGCTGGTGCAGCCACTCTGGAAAACAGCATGGAGGTTCCTCAAAAAGTTGAAAATAGAGCTACCCCATGACCCAGCAGTCACACTACTGGGTATTTACCCCAAAAATACAAATGTAGTGATCCGAAGGGGCATGTGCACCTGAATGTTTATAGCAGCAATGTCCACAATAGCCAAACCATGGAAAGAACCTAGATGTCCATTGGAAGATGAATGGATAAAGAAGATGTGGTATAGATGTAGATATACAATGGAATACTATGCAGCCATCAAAAGAAATGAAATCTTGCCATTTGCAATGACATGGATGAAACTAGAGAGTATATGTTGAGCGAAATAAGTCCATCAGAGAAAGGCAATTATCATATGATCTCCCTGATATGAGGAATTTGAGAGGCAGGGCAGGAGATCGTGGGGGGAAATGAGAGAAAAAATGAAATAAGAAGGGATCAGGAGGGAGACAAACCATAAAAACTCTTAATCTTATGAAACAAACTGAGGGTTTCTGTGGGGTGGGGTGTAGGGATAGGGTGACTGGGTTACGGACATTAGGAGGGTATGTGTTATGGTGAGTACTGTGAAATGTGTAAGCCTCATGATTCACAGACCTGTACCCTTGGGGCAAATAATACATTATATGTTAAATAAAAATATAAATAAATAATAATGATAGCAACAACATAATAAAAACCCTGAGTCAGGGTTATTACAGCTAACACTGTATCAGAAGTGAGAATCAGATTATAAGTGTCTTGCCACATCTAACAGACCAATGACAACAGACCAATGACTGTGTGCTGGGCACCCTTCCAGGAGCTGGGGGATACAACAAGGAAGGAGCAAAGAGCCCTGCCCTCAGAGACCTTATCTTCCAGGACAGTACCTGACGCAGGCTGTTGCCCCAGATGGACCCAGAGAGAAGAGCTGGCAAGTCTGGAGTATCGGCTAAGCCCCAGGAGAGGGCCAGCAGGGAGGGAAGGGCATGTTTGGGGCCAAGGGCAGCAGCAGGGAGACCAGAAGTGTGAGGAGCCCAGCCTTAGCAGCACAGGAGCCTGAGGCCCATGATGGCACTCCACTCTCAGAGATGGCTCTGCCAGCACCCATCTCATCACTCCAAAGGACTTCGAGTCTCAAAAAATTTCCTGTTGCTTTGTCCTTAGAGTACACTCTGCACCATTGCTGTTTACAAAGGATGGAAAGTAAGCCTAAATGCACAGAAACTGGCCCTCAAAAAGCTTTTAGGACCTCAGTGCTACACAATTGGCCAATCCTCGAAAAAACGCAGACTGTTTTGAGCAAAGCCACTCCACTCCTCTGAGGGTTAGCAGGAAGCATTGTGCTGACCCAGGGAGTCCCATTTTATAGCCACAGAGGAGAGGAAGAACACATGGACAGGGGACTTGAGCAGCCCCCAGGATGTCCAGAGTTAGGTGGGTTTGACCCATAGGGACTCAGATGGTGACCCAAGTTGGCATGGGGTTTACGTGCACCCAGATGAGCCTGGAGGCTGGTGGAGGGAGCCAGTGCTGAGCCCTTCCCACCCTGTGATGTTGTTCCATGAAGGCTCAAAGTGCAATACCCTCCAGCCATTTTTTCCCTTAACGGAGAGCTGGAGACTCAGTTGAGGCCAGGAATGGGGGGAAGGAGGAGGTTGTGGGGAAGGACCTGCTCCAAAGGAAGAAGGCATAGTTGACAACAGAAATAGGGCCTTGGAAAGAGCCAGAGAGGTGTCAGCCTTGAGAAGTCCAAGGTTCAACCACTGGAACAGAAGCAAGACACACAGAAGAGAGGTGTGGAACAATAATCCACAAGGCACAAAGCCGTGGAGCGATCAGGAATTGCTGAAGAACCTAACAGCGGAGGAGGAATTCTTGGAGCATCTCCCAGGGGCCCCTGGCTGGTGATCACATACGGCCCATGATGTCTGGGTTCTCTGTGTGAGAGCTTGTGGGGCAGCAGATCTCCTAACCCTGGGACTCATGAATGGTTCTTCTAATTAGTACACGAAGGTTACATGCCATCAATATGAAGAAGCTAAGCACACATTTTTACACTGACCTCCCTTAAGTGTCATTTTAAAAGATTACACCCAGATTAACGCAAGGCTGCTGGTATTGTGTCTAACCACAACTCTCACCTACCCACATGGTATGAACCAAGGTACAGACCAGTCTCATGTTGGCTGGACCTCTGTTTACTCACTTGAAAAAATTGGGGACACTCTGGATAACCTCTGCCAGGAGATGAGTTTGAATTTGCAGACTCGGTATCCCCTGCACCTGCCAGTCCTCTAATGTCCACGGACAGGTAAAACAAACCTGGGATCTTTCTGCAGTGATTTGAAATCCAGATTCAGTCACAGAGGCCAGAAGGCAGTGCTGATACTTTGTATCACTGCCCTCCATCCACAGCCTCTCCTGAAAAAGAAATCAGGCAGCGGGAAGCCGAATGACTGGGGGTTTTCAGATGGCATGGCAGACCCGGTTCGGTTTTGTAGGGATCGTGTTGGTTTGCCAACTGAGCCCCATACACGGAGGGCAAGGAAAGAGCGAAGAAAAAGGCCACTCCGGGTTGGTAGGTGGCAGGTTTAATAAGCAAAGGAACTTCATTATGAGGCTTGCTTGGGTGGACACAAGATGAGTAGATCTCCAAAGTGACCCCCAAGATCTTCAAGTTTACACAGAAGACTTCACTGCATTCAGGCAGGCATATGTATCATCTAGTCGGCCTTAACACCTTACTCTCTCCAACGATGTCCCTGAAACAGCTCCCACCTTGGGAATGGTGAGCAGAATGCACAAACCAAGGACAGGAGATGGGGAGGAACCCCTAATTACTGGGATCCAGCCCAGGGGTTAAGTGGAGGCTGCACCCTCTTGATGACCTCCTCCAGCTGACTTGAATTAAAATGCTGAGACGGGAGACCTTGAAAGCTTCGGGAAGAGAATGTTTTTCCCAGGTCCAACAAACCAATGGAAGCACATTCATCTGAAATTTAAGAAGGACGGAAGAAATATAGTCTGAAACTAAATCTAAATACTCCAGAGGATAGAAACTTTAAGAGAAAGAAAAACTCACAAGTATCTTCAACCAAATTGATAGTGTATGTTTGTTTAAGCAGGGATATACCCTTATGGCTATGCACTGTAGGTACCCTTCTGCATTACTTGGGAATATCCCAAACATTTCAAAATAAAATATTAAGAGAAAAAGGCCAATGAAAGAGAGATTATAGGGGAAAGGAAGAAAATAAGGAATAAACAAAGAGCAAGGCTTCTAGGAACATATGACTGGTTAGATGTTCTGAACAACACACAGCTATGTATTCTTACTCAAACAAGAATCCAGATCCTGGAGATGAAAAACGTTGGTCTTCACATCCAAGCTGTTCAACAAACTTCAAGTTAAACACAAAGACATCCAAACCTAGATATGTAATAAATTGTCAAAAGCCAGACAAGTTGGCAAGGTTGCAGAATCGAGATCGATATACAAAACTCAGTATCATCTCTATACCATAGCTGTGAACAATCTGAAAATGACAGAATAAAGAATAGTATTCCTTGGTACGTATTATAGACTAAGAATACTTAGGGATGCATTTAACAAAAGTACAAGACTTGCACCCTGAAATTTCAAAATATTGTTGAAAAGAATTAAAGAAGGCCAAAATAAAAGAAACAACATTTCACATTCATGCATCAGAAGGCTTAACAGCGTTAAGTGATGACGCTGTCAAACCGAAATATAGATTTGATAGGATACTTATTGAAATTATAGCTGCCCTTTTTTTTGGTTGCGGAAATTAAGAAACTGGTTCTAATATTCCTATGGAAATCCAGGGGAAACTGCTGTAAAAGAGTAAAAGTGGATGGAAATTAAGATGGACACATTAGTATTTCAGCAAGGCTTGGCTTTAAACTGAACACTGTTTTCTCTTCCTCATTCTCAAGGCTTCCCCCTCCCTTTCTCTTGTTTTTCTCTAGAATCATTTGTTCCAGGAGCTAGGTATTGATATTGACATCTTGCTGACCTCAATGTATACTTGGAAACGAGACTGGGAAGGCCAGCGCCAGGGTTAGGCAGCAGACCTCCTTGAAGACCACGAAGGTAGCTGGAGGCATATTCCAGATTCTTATCAAAACTGCCTGGATCGGGGCACCTGGGTGGCTCTGTGGGTTAAAGCCTCTGCCTTCAGCTCAGGTCATGATCCCAGGGTCCTGGGATCGAGCCCCGCATGGGGCTCTCTGCTCGGTGGGGAAGCAGGCTACCCCCCCTCTCTCTGCCTGCCTCTCCGCTTACTTGTGACCTCTGTCAAATAAATAAATAAAATCTTAAAAAAAAGAAAAACTGCCTGGATCCTGTCTTTTCCTATAAAACCCCTCAGCCTTTTACCCGGGGCAGGTCTTCAGTTTAGCCCTGCCACAGACTCTTTTGCCTGGAAAAGTAATGAAACTATCGTTCCTCTTTATCCCCAAACCCTTCCCTTTAGCTCTGGAGCACAGAAGATGGTTTTCAACAATGCAAGGAACTCAGAATAGCCAAAACAATCTTGAAAAAGAGAATGCAATCAGAATATCCTAATTTCCTGCTGTTACAACTTTCAAATCAAGACAATGTGGTGCTGACATAAGGATAAATATGGAGACCAATGGAGTAGATTTCAGAGTCCAGAAATAAGTCCTTACATTATGGGCAACTGATGCTTGACAAGGTGCCAAGATGATTCAATGGGGGTTATCATGGTCTTTTCAGGAACTGGATATCCACAATTAAAAAGAATGAATTTGAACCCCCATATCACAACCATATATAAAACAATTCAAAATGGATCACAGAAATATAAATGTAACAGTTAAAACTACAAAACGCTCAGATGAAAACATAGGATCTTTGTGACCAGGAGTTACGCAATGAATTAACCTGACTATTTCACATGACAGCTGACCACATCTTATCTCCTAGGATTCCACCTATATGAATTCTCAGCACCGGCAAACCTCAAAAAATAGGAAAGTAGATCATTGTTTGTTTGGGCCTGGGGGCAGAGAGGCAGGAATGGGGTGTGGCTGCTAATGGGTATGATATTTCTTTTGGGGTGATTTTGGGTTTTGACTCTTTTTAAAAATTTTTTAATTAATTTTTTAAATTTTAATTTTAATTTTTTTTATAAACATATAATGTATTTTTATCCCCAGGGGTACAGGTCTGTGAATAGCCAGGTTTACAAACTTCACAGCACTCACCATAGCACATACCCTCCCCAATGTCCATAACCCAACCACCGTCTCCCTACCCCCCTCCCCCCAGCAACCCTCAGTTTGTTTTGTGAGATTAAGAGTCACTTATGGTTTGTCTCCCTCCCAATCCCATCTTGTTTCATTTATTCTTTTCCTACCCCCCCAAACCCCCCATGTTGCGTCTCCACTTCCTCATATCAGGGAAATCATATGATAGTTGTCTTTCTCCAATTGACTTATTTCACTAAGCATGATACCCTCTAGTTCCATCCATGTCATGGGTTTTAACTCTTTTGTTCCAAAATTGGATTATGGTGATAGTTACACAACTCTGAAAATACTAAAAACTATTGAATTCTATACTTTCAAATAGGTGAATTTTATAGTATGTGAATTAGATTTCAATGTAAAAAAAAAAAAAGAAGAAGAAGAGATTTATGGTACAAGAGTCTTCTACAGGGGACTGGTAAGCAGGTCACATAGTGGTGGTTCTCTGGGGCTTTTGAGGAATTCCAACTCAGTGTGCTCCTTCCAGTGGCTATTAGAACTGTTGGTTTTCATAGCTGCTGTGGTTACAAAGGCCCTAGTTTTCAAGGCTCCTGTGACTCTAGGGGGTGGGAGTTAGGACTAGGGCAGGGGACCATGCCATAGAGTTCCATGTTCTTACTAAGAGTCAGTCATTTTTCTTGAAAAAACTTTTTTTAGATCCTTTCTAGCCTTCGATTAATTTCCAGAGTTCTGCAAAAGTTCATTTTGAGACAGTTTTTGCCAGTGTTTTTACTGCTTTAATAGAGAGGCAGTTTATTATAAAGGTCCTCACTCCACTGTTCCAGAAGTTCTGGCCCCTCTTCTTCATGCCATTTATCATCATTGAATTTTATACCTTTCTGGGTGGTTTCTTAATGATTTTATTTATTTATTTGAGAGAGAGAGTTAGAGAGCATGAGAGGAGAGAGAGATCAGCGGGAGAAGCAGACTCCCCGCCGAGCAGAGAGTCCGATGTGGGACTCAATCCCAGGACTCCAGGATCATGACCTGAGCTAAAGGCAATCGCTTAACCAACTGAGCCACCCAGGCACCCCTCTGGGTGGTTTCTTTATGGATGTGTGTCACCCCTACTGATCATGAAGTCTCAGGAGGAAATGTCTACAAATCCACCAATATAACCCCATCGGTTCCCATAGTCTCCTTTCTCCCTGTTACAGGGAAAAGACAGTCCCTCTTCCTGGCAAATGTCAGTCCCCATGCAACCCTTCCTGTTCTTTGAGAATCTACTACAGTGATTCTCCCTCTTCTCACAAGTATCTTCCCGGTTCCTCTCTACTGAACTGTTTCCAACTGCATGAGAACACATTTTGTCCCTGACTTGTTTTTTTGTGGGTGTGTGTGTGTGTGTGTGTGTGTGTGTTTTAATATGCACAGCTTGGACCTCACAGCCTGGTTCCTGCAGATGCCTCCTTCCTCTATTTCCAAGCCAAACTTCTTTAAAGGTTTGGCTACAAGCTCTGGTTCCATTTCCTTACCTTCTACTTAGTATTTAAGCCATTCTTAGCTGTGTTCTTTTTTTTTTTTCAAGATTTATTTATTTATTTGAAAGAGAAAGAGAGTGACAGCATCCAGGAAGGGCAAAGGGTGAGAAACCGAGTCCACTAAGCGCACAGATCCACGTGCGGCTCCATATCACGACCCTGAGATCATGACCTGAGGTGAAATCAAGGATCAGACACTCAACGGACTGAACCACCCAGATGCCCCCTTTGCTGGGTTCCATGTCCATTAAGAAGCAAAAACGACTCTGATATTTTCGTTTTATTCTTTCAAAAAGCAATTAATAAGCACCCAACATTAGCATCAAACACTGTTGTAGGAACAAGATACAGAAGACATACAAATTCCTTGGACATTTTCTTTACAACTTTCATTTTTATTGGCCTCCCAGCCATATTAGGCACAAATGGCCGCTGACTCAAAAGGCATGTGGCAATCCCTTCTTTCCCTGAATTCCAGGATCCCTTTCTCCCGTCTCTCCAGCTACTACTTTTCAGACTCCTCTGAAGGATCCTTCTCATAGTTGTAGGCTTTATGATTGAGGGTTGTTTGTTTTTTTTTTTAATTGAGGTGAAATTCACATCACTTAAAATTTACCATTTAATTCCAATCTTTAAACATGAGATAGCCTCTGGAATTTTCTTTACTTCTTCCCCTCTACTTTTTTCCATAGTTCCTTTCTTTTCTTTCTTTTTGTTCCTTTCTTTTCAAATGCCTTCTATTTGTGTGCCCCCTCTGTTCCTTTCTTTTCAAATGCCTTCTATTTGTGTGCCCCCTCCCCGCCGCCACTTACACGTGCAGCCTGAAATTCCCCTGAGGTCCAGACACCAACAGCCTCTACACATACATATTTAACCAGGACTTGAAACATGCTATTTTCCCCTAAAACTTGTTCCTCCTGCAATATTCCTATGGCACCAACATCCACCCAGCTGCTACACTAGAAAACTTTGTAGATTTTCTGGATGCTTCCCTTTTCCTCACAGTTCACGTCAACTTTACAAACCAAATAGCTCTCTGATTCATCCATGTCTTTCCATTTCTACCAAAGACACTCTGAATTCTCACCTTGCAAGATGTTCTTTACTGTTGTTCCCACATCTAGTGGCCTCACCCCCACCAAGTCAACTCTCCACATAGCAAAATGAACTTCAGCCTCCCTGACCAAGTCAGGCCTCCAAGTATAAGCTTTCATAGCTTCCTCAACATCTTTTTTTTTTTTTAGAAGTAAAGCATGTTTTTTAAAGATTTATTTATTTGTTTGAGAGAGAGAGAGAAATAGAGAGAGAGAAGGTGGGGTAGGGGCAGAGGGTAAGAATCTCTAAGGAGACTCCCTGTTGAGTGTGGAGCCTGATGTGGGGTCCAATCTTATGACCAATAAGATCATGACTTGAGCCAAGAGTCGGATGTTCAACTGACCAAGACATCTGGGCATCCCTCAACATCTTGATTTTTTTTTTTTTTACTATTGAAACTAATTAGTCATAATTAGTTATTTTTTAAGATTTTATTTATTTATTTGACAGAGAAAGCATAAGCAGGGGGAGCAGCAGACAGAGGAAGAAGCAGGCTCCCTAGTGAGCAGGGAGCCTGATGTGGGACTTGATCCCAGAACCCTGAGATAATGACCTGAGCCAAAGGCAGAAGTTTAACTGACTGAGCCACCCAGGAGCCCTGTCATGATTAGTTTTAATTCTCCCTTTGCCCAGGAGAATGTAAACTCCATGAGAGCAAAAAGAGTATTGGCCTTTGTCTTCAGTTGTTTGCCAAATGTCTAATAAGATTTCTTAATAAATACTTGCTCAGAATGTTGAGCAAATGTATATTCTTCCTCAGCTTATTTTACAATTTAGCAAACAGCACCAATCACAAGCAGCCAGTTATGGAAATAAAAGCCATGAATGTCATCCTTGATACAAATTTCTCTCTCATTCCTTACCCCTAAGCCATCTAGAGGCTTTTATATTTTACCTCAAAAAAAAAAAAAAAATTATACCTGGGGCGCCTGGGTGGCTCAGTGAGTTAAGCCTCTGCCTTCAGCTCAGGTCATGATCTCAGGGTCCTGGGATCGAGCCCCAAGTCAGGCTCTCTGCTCAGCAGGGAGCCTGCTTCCCTCTCTCTCTCTGCCCACCTCTCTGCCTACTTGTGATCTATCAAATAAATAAAATCTTTTAAAAAAAAATATACCTGAAGTCTAACTACAGCTGACCATCTTGATATTCATTATCAGACTCTCTCCTGGACTTCCCAAATAGTTAATTAACCCAGTTCTCTTCTTGCCACGCTCCACACCACCCTCTGTTCAACAGACAAGTGTATCACTGCCTCCTTCCCATCCATGAATAGTCTCCTGGGAGAGAAGTCACGATCCTCAGAAGACACACAAGGTTCAACCTCACTAGCCTCGTCCAGAGTGTTTCTTTTTGTTCCCTTTGCTTTCTCTCAGTACTGTGGATGCGCAGCCATTCTAGGCCTCAGAATTCTCGAGATCCTCCCACATACTGGTGACTCCATCTGAAGGGCTCCCCTTCCGACACCTTTACCTGATTGTTTCCCGTTCATCTTTCATGTCACAGCTGAAATGCCACACTTCCTTCGGGAGGTCTTTCTCATCTTCCCAGGTCAGACACTCATAAGACTCCTGGCTTATTACTCATCTGACTTCCCAGATCGTCAGACACTCGTAAGACCCTGTACTTTCCCTTTTCTACATTTACCACAACTATCTTCAAATAGTTCACTCACTTCTGCATTTATTTTATCCCTTTCTCTTACCCTAAAAGGGAATCCCATTTCCACTGAAGCACTATAGTTCATTGATTAGGAGCACAGGCTCAAGAGCCAGACCTCTGAGTCTGAACACCACTTATGCCACTTACTGGTGAGGTGACCTCCACCAACTTACTCCAATTTTCCCTTTCTCAGTTTTCTTATGTGTAAAGTGAATTAAAGTGTAATGATATCTTTCTCATAGTGCTGTGTGGATTCAAGGAGCTAATTCATCTAAATCTAATAGGATATGCCTAATATTAATATGGCAAATGCTAGGGTTGCCTGGGTGGCTCAGTTGATTAAGTGTCTGCCTTCAGCTCAGGTCATGATCCCAGGGTCCTGGGACTGAGTCCTGCATCAGGCTCCCTGCTCAGCAGGGTGTCCCCTTCTCCCTCTGCGTTCCACTCCCTCTGCTTGTGCGTGCTCTCTCCCTGACAAATAAATAAAATCTTTAAGAAATATATGGCAAATTCTCAAAAATACTAGCAATTATTACTATTACCTGTAGTAACAAGAAATACAGGGGATTTAACTCCAACGTATAGTAGTCACTCATTAAGTCACTGTGAATAAGAATAGATCTCGAAGACCTGAAGAATGATATCCGTGAGAAACGACAGCAAAAACAGCAACAACAAAAGCAATTAAAAATATGTGTCTGTATAAAATCCAAAAAGAAATACATAAAATGACCTATCTGAAAAAAAATTACCAAACATAATGAGGGACATAAAATAAAGGTTTGAATAAATGAAGAAACGGGCCCTGTTGGAGGATTCAGTATTGTATAGATATCAATTAGCAGGAGATAAAATGTACAAAAATCTATAGGCAAAAAACATGAATTGGGTAATGGAATACCATGATAAACATAGATCACTTGCTAAGGGAGATGAGTGCAGAAGTCTTCACAATGGCTAGAAACCCTGAAAAGAGTAAAGAATTCTAACATAACAGGGACAGAACAGCATTTTGGGATAAAAGCAGAGAGAGAGAGGAAAAGCAATAGAACCAGAGTTCTAAAAAGTTTTTAAAAGCTAGAAAGTTTTTAAAGGTCATTAACTTAGCCAGTGAGAAATAAGGAACCTAAGGACAAGTAGCTTAAACACAAAGGATATTTACTGTTGTACGTAAGGAGAAATCCTGAAAAAGGAGGTCCCCAGATAAACACTGTCAAGGCCATAGAAGGCTTCCCTACCACTTTCTTGACATTGTCCTCATGGTCTGAGGATGGCTGCAGTCCTTCCAAACATCAAGCTCTTCCAATATCAGGAAAGGTGGGAAGAAAGGGGCATTTTTTTTTTCAAACATTCTTTCTTCTTATGAGAAGAAAACCTTACCCACAAACCCCCAAGTGAATTACCACTTGTGTTCCATTGCTCAGAACTGTTCATGTGCTGTTCTATTTTCTGTTGCTCCATAACCAAACACCCCAAAACATGCTAACATAGAACAAAAATCATTTCCTTTTACTTTCAGATTCTGTGGATCAAGAGCTGTGACAAGGCACAGCTCCATGGTATATGGCACCCCAGCTTGGAAAACCATCATGGCTGGGGATGCTCTGAAGAGCTAGGGTCTCACTTGGAAGCTTCTGCACTCCCCTGCCTGACACCTGGGCTGGAAAGACTCAAAGTTTGGGCTCAGCTGGGAGTGTTAACCAGCACAACCAAGTGTACCTTCCCTGTGGGACTTGAGCTTCTCCACTGCATAATGGAGGAATTCTAAGAGGGAGATAAGGGGTGAATAAAATGTAACAAGAGAACTGAATGTAGGCTACATGGTCTATGACCTAACTGCAGAAGTCACATAGTGCCACTACCTCCAAATCCTACTTGTTGAAGTGGTCAAAACTCCCCAGCTACAAGAGGAGACAAGAAAAACCCTACCACTTGGTGGGAGACATGTCAAGGAATTTGAACTTACTTTCTATCTAGATCAATCCCTAAATCCTGATAGGTTTGGTTTCACAACAAAGAGCATCTTGAGTCATTGCCTGCCCCGCACACCACCACCAACTCAAGACCTCAACCTCCTTTTCAAATACCATTACTTGACTCACCAACCTGCCTTCAAACAGGGATTGCCTTCTCTTCCTAAGATAATCACTTTACATTTGGACAGTTGCTTTACAGAATCAGTCCGCATCCCAGGCAAATGATTTTGTCTCATGTTAGGCCTCTCTGGTCTGAGCTGAGGATGGGAAATGGGAAAATGTAGGAAGGTGAGATAAAATGATGGGCTGATGGATTGGGTCATCAGATCATTAAAGGGTTTAGACACATTCACGAATTGTGGTTTAGTGGCTTGTAGGGTCCTTTGTCTTTGTCAAAACCACAGGGTCCAGTGACCAGACACATTTTAAATAAATCAGTCTGGATTTTATTCACTTACCATCAGCACCACATTTATGATGCAGCCTTTGAAAAGGCCATCAGTCCCTCCTGGAATCTGCTCAGTGCAAGGAGCTGTCAGATTTCCCAGCAAAGCCTGGATCAGGAGGGGGAGACACACCAGTCGTAAGCTTCACTCCTTCTTAATTTTCCTTCTAAGTGATTCCTCATGCATTCGAAGATGTAGATGTAAGAGCAGAGTCTTACCTGGCTATCCTGCAGGCGACTCTTACTGCACACATCCTAAGCAGAATTCATTACCTCCATCACTGAAACTTGCTCAGACTTCTCTGTTTTTAATCACAATCAGAAGCACCGCTTTCTAGCTGGCAGTTAGCCAGAAATTCTGGAGGAGTTCTTAAATTCTCCCTCTCTTCTTACCTGCTGACATTTAGTCTTTCACTCAGTCCTATCCAGACTGCTTCATCAATGTTCCTTCTCCATCCCTGTTGTTACTGGTGGGCTCACAGCACCACTGTCTCCTTGCAAGCCTCTTGCTACCTCATGCCTGGTCTCCCTCCTCCAGGCCTGCCCCTCCA
The DNA here is from genome assembly GCF_010015895.1 of Lontra canadensis. NCBI lineage: Eukaryota > Metazoa > Chordata > Mammalia > Carnivora > Mustelidae > Lontra > Lontra canadensis. The sequence continues at coordinate 33,386,317 of NW_022630997.1, forward strand.
CCCTGCTGCCAGAGGAATCCAAGGTCATGGCTTCCCCCAGAGACGTCTGCCAGCCCCCCAACCCCATGCCTACAGGATTAAGTGCCAACTCTAACTCTTTCCACAAAACCCTTGATGTATGGTCTGCCCACAATCTATATCACCAGTCTCTTCTCCTGACGCCCCCTCCCCCAACTCATGGGCCTTCTCACCATTTAGCAAATATGCCAGATTTCCAATTATTGCCTTTAGTTAAGGTGTTTATTATCTCTGCCTGCAAATATGCATTACCTCTACTTTGAATAAGGCTACATGCTTACAGATCTAACTTAAGTATCACCAACTTTGTTTTAATTGTTATAATAACTATATTCAAAATTTATTGAGCACATACTGTTGCCCAGCCCATGCACTAAGCGTCATATGTGGATTGTCTCATTTAATATTTATAGCAACCACTGTGCATTATGCAGATGAGAGGCTGAGACTTGGTCAGGTTTGCTTGCTCAGGTTTACACAGCTGGAATCCTGAAGCAAGTGCTCAGAACCACTGCCAACCCCACCAGAGGCAAATCCAGGCAGTGCTTCCTGATGATCTTGGCCATGAATGTCTACACCTCTGCTACCACCCCTAGCATGAAGTAAATACACCTGATTCATCTTGTTTGGATACTGATTTAAACAAATCATGGTTCAGAAACACATATTTATGGAACAATCTGGAAAACTTGAATACTAATTGTATATTTGATGATACAAAGGAAATACTCTTCACTACTGGTACTGTGGTTATGTTGTTAAAAGTCACTGTCACATAGAGATATATTAGACTATTTAGAGATGAGATGAGATGAAGTCATGGTTGCCTAAAGGGATAGTCTGCAGGGGTAGGTAGATAACACCTTCTGGCATTATCATGATAACTATTTAAAATAGAAGATGTGTACATGGACTTTCATATAATTATTTATTCTACTCTGTGTATGTCTAGAATTCTCTATAGTAAAAATAATCTGTAGATTTCCTCAAATCCAATGAGCATTTATGTTCATCCCCCTGCTTTTCAACCGATAGAAAGTAGAGGACATTTGAGTCTTAGCTTTGAATCTGCAGCAATCCCAGAGTAGAAACTCTGCTAATGTTTCTTGAGTGATGAGGTAGTAACTGTGCAGGTCACTTTCAAAGGCACAACACAGAGTTGCCTTCCTCCAGATTCTCCAGCTTTGAACCAATGACACCATGGCCACCAGCATTATGGATGGGCCATCTGGAAGACCAGAGGCCAGCTGCTAGGGTTGGAAGTTCTGCTCCTGTCTCAGCTTCCTTGAGTCTCACCTATTTCCACACTGATCTGGTTCGTCTTGAGTTCCTGCATTACAACCCTTGGAAGCCAATTTGGCTATTGTGTGATACCTGGTACCCTCGGGCCCTGCGGCTTACACTGCTCCAAATGCTCTCCTTCCTTTTGTGACTAAGTCCCCAGTTCCCAGCCAAGTCCAGCTGACCCCACACTTGGATGAGAAAGGGATTTGGCTTTAACCCTTAAAATGTGATGGCTAGCCTCCTCCCAATAGTTTGGTTTGACCACGGGTCCTGTTCTGGATGGGAGTAACTTGAGACTGGACACGTTTTCTTTAGAGTGACACAAATTTGTGAGCAGAAGGCAGAGACCTCATTTCAGAGAAGAATGGACTCACTCAATACTTCTGGCCCCCACTCCTGTCTCTCCCTGGAGGTACCTCCGTCAGATGGCCAGAGCCTGCCTATCTGGTGTGTGGACCTTCCAAGATGGAGGCTGCCTGGGGAATGTAAGGCAGCTTGAGCATTCCTCTAGCTGTGACAGGTCAGGCTTTTGCTATGTTCAAGTCACAATGCTCCGTGGTCACCAACAGCTGCCCCAGAGAGTGAGGCGAGGCACTCCCTGCTTGGGGAGGAAGGGGAGACAGGGTGGGGCCGTACTGAGCAGACTTGCTGGGGTCAGAGAGTGAGGTATTACTACAGTCCATCAGTCTCTGGGGTGCCTCACAACAACCCCCAGAACAGAAAGAGACAGCCTCATGGGGAAGAAAGCACAGCAAATCAAGAAGCACTGGAACCTGGTGCACAAGCCCCACAAACAAATTGTTTGCAGGGGCTTCCACTGTTTGAGGCACCATCCTCCTGGATGCTGGGTAAAGAACATAGGCTCCAGCTGTATCTGGTCCAAATCTCCCTCTGAGAGAGATGGCTAACAGCTCAGAATTGCCTCAAGTAGCGGCATGTGAAGGGCAGGGTGTTCAACATGATGCAGAGTGGTGAGGTAGAGGCTGTGGGCAGCAGCAGGTCCTTTCAGGAATGAAGGATTTATTCTCCCAACTGCTAGGGGCACTACCACCCAATTACCCCAGCTGTCCTCTTCAGGGAGGGGCTCAGAGGAAGGAAGACTTCTTGCCCAGGCCATGCTCCCCTCCCAGAGCAGCCCATATCCAATAATGATACACACAGCAGTATAAGGGCTCAGCTCTATCTCCCCAAATGGGATCAGCTCTGAAGACTCATCCCACCTTCTGATCTCTTTGTAGTCATCTGAGGTTTCCACTGAGACTCTAACACAGATCAACCCACCCATCTAACCAATCCTGCTTCCCTCCCTACTTCCCTTCCCTTCCCTGCCCTCTCCTTGTCTCTCTTTGCCTTCTCTTTTCTCCCTTCACTTCCCTTTCTCCAGGTGCTGATCCCAAAGCACTCCCTAATAATCCTTCTGAGTTCAGCACTCCCACTCTACATGTCACCCTGTCCCCTATGTGCCAAAGACTGTGAACAGAGCAGGTGACACAGAGCGGGTAAGATGCAGTCCTCACCTTTCTAGAAGCTCACAGGGACACACATCTGTATGGGCTTGATTGTTTGGTGCAGAACACAGCATGATGGCTAAGAGTAAAGCTTCAGAGCGAGACAGACTTGGTCTCAAATACCATCTCTGGCATTTACTAGCTGTGTAATTTTGAAAAAGTCATTTAACCTTTCTATGCTTCAATTTCCTCAACTGCAAAATGTCAATGATAACACCAACTGAACTGGTTGTCATAGGGATTAAATGAGATGTGTGTATAAAAAGAGTTTATTATAGCATTTGGCCATATAAACAATGCTACACATCCAAAAATTGAAGTATGCTAAAAAGAAAACCATGTAGACAAGGGAGGTTTCAGTCTATCAGAAACAGAAAAGAAAGGCTTCCCAGAGGCAGTGAAGTCTGACAATTTGTTTTTCCAGACACACAGGGGAGAACATGGTGGGGATTCTGGGCTAAAATGCCAGTGGGTAGTCCATGACACAGCTTCTCTCAATCTGCTATTAAAACCCAGGATGGTACAGAAAAGCTGCAGAAATATGTAACAAGGGGTTCCAGGCATCAGCCAGTCTAAGAGGAAGCCCCAACACACACACTTCGCAGCGCCAGAATAGCAAGCATCATCAGAGGGGCAGCCCAGCATTCTCTGCCCTCCCTCAGCCTGGAACCCACCATCCCTCAGCCTGGAAAGATTCCTGGGAGTGAAAGAGAAAAGAAGACCCATCACTTAGAAAGTGCTCAGCTCCAAGTAACAGGAAACCTCACTGAATGCCTTCAAGCCTAAGATAATGTGTTCTCATGAGACAGCAGTCCACATATGGGGCTCCGGTCCTTATTCTGTGGGGGCCCTGGCTTTGCCTCCTCCCTGTCTTGGCCTGGCTCTCAAGAGGCCTCACCAGGGCTACAAGACAGCTTTACCACCTCCATGTGTCACATCCAGACATGACAGAGTCTGGACACAGGAAAGGCACTGTCTCTTCCTTGTACTTCTTTAAGAAAGGAAGGAAGGAAGTCAGTCTTTCCTGGGAGTCCCCCACATCTGGTCAGAACCACTGATAGTAGTAACTTACCGTGTGTGTGTGTATGTGTGTGTGGTGTGTGTGTGTGTGTGTGTGTGTGTGTGTATGTGTGTAATACATATAGTAAGTTTTCCCCTTACCTTTTCACATCTTCATGTGCTGAGTTAGCACATTCTTTTTTAATGTCTGTATAAGCTTTCACTGGGGGAATGAAACAAAAACGACTAATATAGACAAATTAAAACCCACCTTCCTGGGGCAGAGGATTGGTTCCATCTTCCCTAAAACACAGACTTCAGGCAGAGGGCTAACACACTCACAAAACCAGGCACCAGTGAATCAGGGAAGACAGTGGCTTAAAAAAAAAAAAAAAAAAAAAAAAAAAAAAAACTAGGTCAGTATAAAAAAGCTAGAAAGTTAAGGAGGAAATGTTACATAAGATGTGTAAGTTACCAGTTACCTAAAACACAAACAAAACTCTCTTTGCATGTGTGTGTGTGTTTGTGTGTGTGTGTCCATAGTAAAGGATGGAGAAAAGCCTTGAATGTCAAGCAAAGGAGTTCAGACTTAAAGAATCATAAAATAAGAAGGAGACCACTAAAGCAGAGCTTTCAAACAGTTGCTGGGAAAAGTTGTACAGGATAAACTTAGATAATCAGGCTTGAGTCAGGGCAACAGAAGGTTGTGAGGGCACATATGGTTGTAGCGAGGGTCGATGAGACATGACAGGAATGGGTCAGAATTTTCAGAGGAGAGATCTCAAGTGATTTAGTGACTGTGTATATATAAAACCAGAAAAAACAACTGACATTATTATAATAATAACTAACATTAACTAAAAGTGCTTATTTTATGCCTGATAGCTTTGGAAGCTGACAGATAAGAGATAGATAGATACTCATTCAAATCTTTCACTTATTCCTAGGCAATAAGTACCATTTTGGTGCCCATTTTACAAATAAGGAGACTGAGGCACAAAAAAAATTAAGCCACTTGCTCAAGGTCACGGTTAAGACATCAAGTTAGGGGATCATGTCCCTTGAGCTGGAGTATTTGCAAATTGAGGGATTTGTCCTTGAAGGGAAGAGGGGAGAAAAGAGTGCAGCCCTCACAGGACACCCTCAGCAAGTGCCTAGGAGTTTTGTTTATTCGTTTATTCCTTGACGTATTTGTTCTTTATAGCTTAAATATTCTTAAACCTATATCTACATTCTGCTTCCCAACAGTCTGTCTTTCTGGGGTGCATGCAATGCGAACTTCAGAGTGAATTTTCAAGTGTGATCCTTTTTAAGCTTCTGCTGTGGTCTAAATCCGTTCCTCCTTCATGTCTCTGTCAGCCCCTCTCCACGGTACAAGTCCTCTGTGTTTCAGGCCTCAAGGCTTGTTTTGCTCCCTGTGAATGGTGAATGCTGTTTCCCTTGGGCTCTCAAAGCCTCTCAGGGGAGCCAGGCTGTTTCTCTCCCAAAGCCACTCAAGGACTTCTTGCCAGTATCAAGGTAATGTGGTTACCACACCATCTTGAGTGCATGGACCCAGACTTCTTAGAGCTATAACAGAAACAGCACCTGGCCTCCCACTCCCCACTTCTCATGCCCTACCCTCATCCTCACTCTCACTGCTCACTTCCTATGCCCCATCCTACTACCTCTCACTTCCCATCCCTAATCCCCACCTCCCAGGCCCCACCCTCCCTTGCTCTGAGAGGAGTCTTGATAGAGCCAGACAAGGCACATTCCATGATAGCCATTTCAACTACTTCCTTACTTATGGCCTTTGCCGTATCACACCTTCAAGGCAAGAGCTCACCCTACCAGGGCCTGGGTGCATCTGAAGGAATCCCATAGGCACACAGAGCTGACAAAACCACACACTTATGGACACTACCACTCCAGGGTCCTTGGTACTCCCTGGCTCCCCAGTTCCCTGAGTTGAAATGCAGAGGAGAAGACCAAAGTAAAATTCAGTCGCAAAGTCTTTAAATATAAATGTGACTGCTATTGAAAATGAAGAGCATAACTGAGTTGATTATTAACTTAAGGAGGTTTTTAAGAAACCAAAGGAAATCAAGAAAAAATGATAAACTCAAAAAAGGAAAATATTTTTTCTTACTACTTAGGGGAAGGAGAGAATATAAACAAAGCCAAGAGATTATATTTGGGACAAGTAATAAGAGATGTACATTTCAGGAAAATTAAATCAGAACAAAACATATATATAAGTAACCAAAATTACAAGTGAGAGATAAGATGCAATTACATAAGAAGGATACTTACAAGTTATATATAAATATTTAAGTCTATGCTAGCAAAGTTGAGAAATACCAACATTTAATGAGTTCCCAGGAAATAAATAAATTACCAAAATAATCCAAGAAAAGTGGATATCCTGAATGAATCATTAACTGTGTAAGAAACTGAGTAAAGAATGAGTCCTAAACAGACTTTGAAGTCATATTTCAAATTTTTTTTCCAAATAAATTAATTACCGTTATTTAAACTATTCTGTAATTACATGTGTTAGAAAGCTAGCACAACTAAGATACCAAAATCAGATAAACACAGTTCATCAAAAGAAATCATAGAATAGGTGGTCATCTTAAATTCAAAATTAAGTACTAAGAAAGTCTAACCGTACAAAGAGAAAGATGGCATGAACAAGTAAAATTTGCTACCTATATGATCTGATACATAAAGTAGAATGTTTTACCAAGATGTTTGCAAATTCCCTGACACTGCTTCTATCGAGGGTGGGGTCTGTGTTCCCTTCCTTTGAACCTGGGCACACAGTCCTTTGTGTCAACCTCAAAAAGCAGAATGTAGCAGAATGAGGTATCATGACTTCTTGCTAAGTTTGAAAAGGTGGGGCATATTTGGTGGTTTCTCATGGGACACTCACTATGGAAACTTCCAGGAGAAGTCCAGTGACTTTGGCCCCCAAATGGAGAGACCACACAGAATCAGAGAGGCCCACAGAGGCCCAGATGTTCCAGCCCCTGCAGTCTGAATGTTTCCAGCCCAAGCACTAGACACTGGAGGAAGGAAGCCTTCAGGATGTTGGTTCCAGCCCAGCCTTTGCCTGTCTGACTGCAGACACATGAGTTAGCCCAGGCTGGAACTGCCTCCCTGAGCCTGGTCAACTCCCAGGTTCATAAGGAAAATAAATGGGGGTTATTGCTTGAAGCCAATGCTTTTGAGAATTTCATTACACAGCAATAAACAACTAGAACATATCTAATCATTAAACTTAATCAATTAATATAATAATGTGATAATATTCATATGTGACCCCTGCAATGGCATTTGATAAAATCAAATATCCATTCCTTATTAAAAAGCTCTTGGCAAGGGAGGGAAAGAGAGTCCCTGGGGGTGCCTGCGTGGCTCAGTTGGTTAAGCATCTGCCTTTAGCTCAGGTCCTGATTCCAGGATTCTGGGATCAAGTCCCACATCGGGCTCCCTGCTCAGTGGAGAACCTGCTTCCCCCTCTCTCAGCCACTCTCCCCGCTTCTGCTCTCTCTCTCTCAAATAAATAATTTTTCTTAAATTTTAAAAAAGAGAATCCCATAACACTTGTGCTCTCTCTCTCAAATAAACAAAATTTTTTTAAAAAGTAAAAAAAAAAAAAAAGAGAGTCCCTGAACACAATCCCAAATCTCTGTCCAAAATATAAACCGACATTGTGCACACTATGAACCACTATAGACATTCAACTCTGAAACAAGGAAAAGAACACAACAGTGTTGTGGACATTCAAGCCAATATCCTAATAAGGGAAAAATAAATAAGAGATGTAAATATCAATAAGGAGAGCAAATTATCAACATCCATAGATTATATGGTATCTACCTTGAAAACATAAAGAAATTAAAATATTATGAAAAAAGGACTGAGTCACAATTATGAATACTTGTGTATGTGTGGGTCTGTCAAAACTTAGTTAAGCAATCCCTCACTGTGTTGTGCTTATCGGAGGACTTCTGCCTTCACACCAAACAAACTAGACCAAGATTTGAGATTGTCGATTGTATGAAACCGCTGAGGGGATAGAAGAACCCAACAAATAAAGGTCCCTAAATCTATGGGTATCCACACTCCCTAGAAAGCAGTAGAAAATTACAGGGGGATGGGGGAAGAGAAGAAATAGCTCAGGCTGATAGTGGGTGTAGCAGAGTACTTGGACCCTGGAGTTAGCCTGCCTGGGTCCAGGTTCTACCTCCCCACTCACTCTCCCTACTGGCCTTAGGCACATTATTTAAATATGAGGCCTCAGTTTCCTCAATAGCAAAGTGAAGGCATTAACCACGATGCCAAATGCATATGGTTGTGATAAAAATTAAGTTGTTCTCTATACATAAAGTATTCAGAACAGTTCCTGGCAAATAATAAGCAATAGCCATTATTAGGATAAATTCTTGGGCTAAGGTCCCCATCGGACTCAAAGAAGTAGGTCATTGTTTTGTCCGAGTAACGAACACTAGTGACTTTAGAATTAAATGAGAAATAATAGTGCATGTATCCATTAAAATTTAAAATACATATAACCTATGCTTAGGCATCTTTACATTTAAGAAGTTATCCTAGAGATATGTATTATGTTTGCAAAATCTGTAGATACAAAGTTATTTACTATGGCATTGTTTGGAATAATCAAGTCCAACCTAAAATGTCCATTAATAGGGGATTCATTTGCTACATTAGATAGCACATGCATAAAATAGAATATGTTACAGCCATTAAAAAGAAGAAGAAATATCTTTATTCCTAATACATGGAAGGAACTCTAATTTACATTGATTTTTTTAAAGTTTCAGAATGGCATGCATAGTATCCTATCCTTTGGTAAAAGTTATAAATGTATGTGTACCTATATATGTGAATGTACATATTATAATTCACATAAAATTCACATACTGTAATTTACATACATTTATGTGTACATATACAGATATACATATGTAATTGTATTTATTCCCATATATATGCACAGAGATATAATTCAGTTTACATCTATATCCAGCCTCTCTGGAGTATACACTAAAAATAGGCAAATGGTTGCCTCCTGGGAGGTAAGCTGGTTGGCAGAAGTGTGGAAAGGAGTCTTATTTTTTACCATGTATCTTTTTGCTCATTTTGAATTTTGAGCCTATATTATATTAGAATAACTATTCTTAAAGGCATATAAAGGAACTAAAGAAAATCATTAAGTTTAGCCCCATTGGTAAAACCAAAGAAAATATAAAATTACAAAATAATATTTGCCCATACAAAGGGCAAAGTCCTCTTGATTTGTTTTAAGATCAACGGTTTGCTCTCTGTGCTCACAAAGTGGCAGAAAATGAGAACCCTCCTAGGACCCTGGTGGTAGTGCATCACCATAACATTTGGTAAGGCAATGAAATCACAGTTCTACCTGGTTAACCAACTTGTAGAAACCTCTGCCTAAGGAGTTAACCAAAGTCAGGGGCAAAGATTTGTGTGCACATGTACATCTATAAAAATAAATGCACAATATTTGAAATAATGTTTTTGAACTATATATAACAAAATAGATATCATGCTTTGGGGTTTTTAATAACAGTAATACTTCTTCAAATTACTTAAGCTTATTTCTCATGACAAAAGTAATATCTGAACACTTGAAATAAAGGATATTACAGCTGGACCTCATAACATTAAATAAATAAATAGTATATGAGACTATGCGGTGCCATTCTACTTTCTCATGTATTTTTTATGAAAGTGCATGTCTGTTTGTCTTATTGGCATCGGGAAGCTTCTTTCCTGCCACCTCTATGGTTCTTTTTTTTTTTTTTAAGATTTTACTTATTTATTTGACAGAGAGAGAAATCACAAGTAGGCAGAGAGGCAGGCAGAGAGGGAGGAAGCAGGCTCCCCACTGAGCAGAGGGCCCAATGCAGGGCTCCATCTCAGGACTCAGAGATCATGACCTGAGCCGAAGGCAGAAGCTTAACCCACTGAGCCACCCACGTGTCCCCATCTCTATGGTTCTTGACAATGAACAAAACATAGCAAATCATTTAGATCAAAGAATCCTAAGGTTATTTTTATCAATATAGCATCCCAGGAGTAAGCTATGCCCCTTCTAGAATCGGATGCTATGAAAGGGATGCTTAATGAAGGACACCCTGCCCTATTGCACTATCCTGCAAAGACTCCTATCCATTGTCTCAACCTGCATGATACCGTCCTTCACAGCACCTTCCTGCTAGTCCAGGGCTGAAAGCTTGGTAACTGCATTTCAGAAATGGCCTTGCCAGCATCCTCGGGCTTCAATTTGGCTGCCAGAAGCATTCATGTGAGATCTGGAAAACAGAAGATGGAGCCATTCTTCTGTCCCTCAGTGGCTGTAGACAGGCTCATGGGCATCAGCAGATGGCTGATATGTGGCTGCACCAGCAGCTTGCAGGTCACCCCCTAAAACTGACACACATAGCAGCTACAAGCGATGGAGCTCCCCAGCAGCAAACCCTCTGGGATTCCTGCAGCCTCTGGTCTCCAAGCAAGCTTCTCTATGACTCCTGTTCTCCAGATTTCTTGAAAGCCAGGAGCACTCCTTGACCTCTACTCTTGTGTCAGTTCTTCAAAGGGTTCTGGAAACTCCCAGTTCCCTATATTAATTATCTTTCTGATTAAAATACCTAACATGTCTGCTCTATCCCCGAATGACCCCTAGCAAATATAGGACTTCAAAATGCAGATTTCTAGTGTCTCCATCACAATCCACGTCCTGTTTAAAAAAGCACTGGCCAGAATGAAAAATAGCAACACAGCTGTTGATATCCATTAAAATGTTTATCCTCTTGACATTTCCTGATCTAAACTATGGCCAATTAAGAGTTCGGGAATGGTGGCATTCCTAAATCCTACGTGTTCAGCAAAACATGTTAAAATAATGATCCTTATCCGGGGTGATCTTGCCCCTTCCTGCTCAGAGATATTTGGCAATTTTAGAGACATTTTTGGTTGCCACAACTGGGCAGAAGGGGTTTTGTTACTGGCGTTTGTTGGGGAAAAGCCAGAGCTACTGCTGACCATCTACCCTATAATACACAAGAAGCCCACTCAACAGAAAATCCTCTGACCTGAAGGGTCCCTGATACCAAGGTTGAGAAATGCTGCCTTAAACCTTTTTTCGTCAGTCTTTGGGGATCATTATATCAAAAACTCAAGTTACACAAATTTTAGATTCCATGTGATAAAAGAAGAGAAATCTTTGTAATTAATTCCAAAAATGGGCCACAGTCAGGACCCGTGATACAGATGAGAGAGAAATGCAAATTGTAGAAAGGGATATCCTTCTTCAAAGCTGCTTTTAACCTAAGTAATAAAGGAACCAGAAGAGGGCTAATAAGAGAACAAAGAGAAGAGAAAAGACTCTCAAGTAAGGAAATTAGGCCTTCTCACTCTTCTGCAAAATAATGAGTGTTTATTTATGTGTGACCAATTATGGATGCCTTTTCTTTCTTGCTTTATACTTTTTGTATTTTTCCAAATTTTACATAATGATCATACATTACTTCTATAATTGTAAAAAAAATCCATAAGCATTATATCTAAAATGGACAGAATGAGAATAAGAACCCTTTCAAAGAAATATTTAGTTGTATTGCTGCAAGCACTTTACATCATCTCTGAAATCCTCATGGGAATACAGACAAATAGAAAAATTACGCAACTCCCACCAAACTGATTGTTCTGCTTTATACCTACACCCCTTTCTACCAAGTTTTACTAATGAAGTTTCTTGAATTTACCGAAGACAGTCAGGAATGAATTGTAAATTTTCCCTTACCCTGTGTGGATCAAGAGTCAGTCTGTTGTCCAGGGGATGAAGAGGCCTCCTATAGGAGGAAAAGAGGCAATCCCCTCCTCTGTACCCCACAAGAGGCGGGCCAGGTGATCAAACTTCCTGAGCATGAAATTCTGTTTGCTCGGATTTATATGTGCCCACGAATAGCAACATTTTACTGCGCAGTGGTATTTGTGACCCAAGGCTAGTTTTTAATCTGTGGATTTCAAGGATGCAGCTCATTCCTGAAATTTAAAGAGCCATAAAATATTTATCTTGTTATTTTAAATATATGAATTATTTACATGCCATTGGGCTGCACCTAGAACTAGGCCAACTGCCATTCTCTCTCTTCTTTCCAGCAACTTCCTCCCTCCCAGAAATGAGAGGGAGGGAATAGCTAAAGCAAGTGCTCCTTAGCCATGAAATGGTCCATAAGATCCCTTATGAGCATCATTCAGCCCCTCCTGACTGCTCACGAGGAGTGACTAACCTGTCCCCAGAGGGGCAGGGGGGTTGGTGTATCTACTGCACCACCCTGAGCTTGGAGTAGAGCAGCATCCAGGGTGGTTGGACTCTCCAGTTATGGGTCCCACTCTCGGTGCATATCTGATAAGAATGAATGAGTAGGTGGCAGGAAAAAACAACTTATTATTTACAATCTCTCCCCATCTTCTAAGGAAAAGAAATTCCAAAAACCCCTGTGTTTGCTGAGGAACGATAATAGGTGGGAGGATGCAAGATTGGAGACACTAGGAGAAGGACAGAAAAATTGCTCACTGAACCTATGAAGGGGAATAAAGACGGGGAACAACGAAAGGGAAGAGAGGTGAGCCTGGACTGACAAGTGAGGAAGAAGTTTCGCGAGCATTTAAAAGAGGGACTTGGTGAGGGGAGAGATGGGGAATAAGGACAGCTCTACATCAAATGCTCTTATGTGGTAAGGGATGTAAACCTTATCTCCCATTTCCCCTCAAGATCTTTATTAATATCTAGACTTCCTTGTAATGAGCCGGGCCTTGCATGTTGTAAGTATTCAATAAATATTTGTTAAATTAATTAAAAAAAATCAGCGAAGAATTGTTTAATGGAGTCAGATTTTTCACTTCGTGGGGTGCACACAAAGTGCCGAGTCTTTCCCTTGCAGGCTGTTCCACCGTCTTCATAATCATGGTTTTTAAGGCTGCATAAATTCCAATTTGCTGACATGCTATAATTTACTTATTCATTGTAACTTGATTCTTTCTTCTGTTTTTCTAACAGAGGAAATGCTGCAGTGAACATCTTTGGACATAGCCTTTTTGTGCACACATACTGACAAATTGCTTTCTCAAAGGTGTGGGTCCCAGCATATACAGGCTTAGCCATGAGGCAGCTGGGGAATCACAGTTGGAGCCCAGTGGGAAACTCAGACAGGGCAGGTTTGGTTTGGGCCCCAGCTGTAGCCAATGGTCCTCACAGAAGCAGGGTAGATACATGTACTGGTGATTACATAAACTTTTCTGAGGTCACCCCAGGCTGAGCTCAGTGCTATGTCCTGAGAATATAGAACTGCATTCAAGAATCTTAGTCTGGTGTGAGAAGCAACATGTAGTGATTAAAATGACAAAAATCACCTTAGTGGTTAAAATGTAGTAGGATGAGGACTATGACAGAGGTAGGCTGAGAGTGTTTTTGCCAATACAAGATACCAGTATCTTATCTAACCTGAAATGAAAAGAACAGAGAAAGTCAGAGAAGGCTCCTGGAGGAAGTGATGTCCACAATCTTTCTTAGAGGAGAAACTGAAGAACGGATTTGAGGAATGGGAAGGGTAGTGATTACAAGGCAAGGAGAAAACCATTCACAAAGGAACAAGCAAGAAAGAGAAAGCACTACAGGGCAAAGAGCATGAAAACAATCATGTGTATATTGGGAACTGGAAACAAGGAATGGGAGTGGCTAAGAAGATAAGCAGAAGATAAGATATAAAGGTTCTTTTTTTTAACAGAAGAAAGATTTATTTATTATTTTTACAGGGGCAGGGGCCAGACGGAGGGAGAGAGAATCTCAAGCAGACTCTCCCGAGTGTGGAACTTGACACAGGACTCAATATTACCATCCTGAGACCATGACCTGAGCCAAAAACCAAGAGTCAAGATGCTTAACCGATCACCCAGGCACCCCAGATATAAAGGTTCTTGAAAACGTCACTGGGAGTTTGGACAGCACACCACAGGCAGTTTGGTCACTGAGACTGACTGATAAGATCACATTTTCCTGTTGGAAAGATGGGTGGAGGGTGAGGAACGGCTAGAGCCAGGGAAGCAGATACAAGTAGCCCAGAGCTACATATTGAGGGATGGCCTCCGTAACAAAAGCATCATAGAAGGTAATGATCTCCAGTCATTTCTCAGGGAAGGCACACCCAGGTTCAATAGAACTGCAAAGCTCAGACACACTCACAAATATTAACTTTATTGACTTCCCTAGAGCAAATATCTTCCTCTCACTTTTCTGATTCAGTTCTAGCATGATTCCTCAGATTTCCAGCTTTATGGACTGCTGGTTCCATTCTCTGATAATACCTTCTGCTGATGGCTCCTCAATGCCACCTTGTTCCTTGGATCATGCTCCATAAATGCCTACTAATTTCTCCCTGTATCCTGACCCACTTAGCTCAGGAAGCTGTCTCTGCAGTACCAGGATATGTGGAGATTGGATCCACCAACTGGTATCTTCATGGCTTATTGGGGCATTAACATTACAGCTCTGTGTATTTGGTCTATGATGAACTATATTGGTCTGTCTTCTCCAGAAACACAGAACTAATAGGAGATATATATATATATACATACACACACACATTTGTTTATATATATATATATATATGTATATATATGTGCATACATACATACACACACATATACATACATACATACACACACATGAAGAAATGTACTGTGAGAAAGTGACTCATGCAGTTATGGAGGGTGACAAGTCCTGAAATCCACAGCCAGCAAGCTGGAGACCCAGGATAGCTAATGGTCTAAGTTCCAGACCGAGCCCAAGGGCCTGAGAGCCAGGAGGCTGATGGTCTAAATGCCAAGCCAAGCCTAAGTCCAAAGGCAAGAGAAAAGCAAAGTCCCAGCATAAAGACAGGCAGAGAAAGAGAGAATTCTTTCTTACTCAGCCATTTACTCTATACAGGCCTTCAGTAGAGTAGATGAGGTCCATTCATTGCAGGGAGAGCAATATGGTTTACTAGGTTTACCATTCAAATGCTAATCTCATCCAGGAACATCCTCCCAGACACACCCAGAATCATGTTTAACCCAACATCCGGGTATCCCACGTCCCAGGCAAGCTGACACATAAAATGAATCATCACAGAAACTAAGAGGACCTCAGCCAGAATTTGGAGGTCTTCGCTACACCAGTCTCTGGAAGGGTGCCGTTCCATAGGGTAGACACATGCTTGAAATACAGCCAGTCTGAATTGAGAAGGGCTGTAATAGCAAAATACCAGATTGCAAAGACTTAGCACCAAAGAAAAAAGGGTAAGATAGCTCATGAATATTTTATATTGATCACATGTTGAATGCCAATATTTGGATATACTGGGTTAAAGAAAAAATATTATTAAAATTAATCTTACCTGTTTCCTGTTACATTTTTAATGGAGCTGCTACAAAACATCAGATCATATATGTGGTTTGCATTCAATTTCCATTGTCCAGTGTTGCTCTGGAGGGCTGGGTAGAAGTATCAGTTAGCAAGGTTTCGTGGTAGCATTAGGGGTCCAGATAAAGAAGTTAAAAATTCCGGGTACGGTTTTAAGCTTAACAAAGCACAGATGGACTAACATGGAAACTGAGGCTTTGGCCACTGAACTAGGTTGAACTTGCATTGTTGGGATCAGGGGCCACCATGGTTCCCTGGGCTGGGGACTCCCCCTGTGTAGGCCACCTCAGCTTTGACCTCATGACTCCAGGTGTCATGGACACTGGCCTGACTCAGGGACCGTCCTGATGAATCTTCCAGGAGGAGGCACTCCACGATGCCATCAGCACCCTGTGGTGGAAGGAAGGGGCTGCTACTTCTGCTTCTGCCTCCTTGCTTCTTCGAGTCAGGTAAATTCTATGCAAGAGGCCCGATCACCCTCTCTGAAGCAATTCTTGTCCCCTCTACTCAAATACATTATAAGTTTGTGTTTTCAACTGAATAAAATCCTAAGGCTTCCTGATTTGAGCCAGAGGCCCCAGTGCCCATCTCTTCAGACAAATAATAAGCCTTCCTTCTCTTCTGTTTGCTTTTCTAGATACAAAGAGGTAACAGATAGAATTAATTCCTTTTACTGAGGAAATTTCAAATCCATTTGTAAATACTGGTTTGGTTCTTAAATGGTGCTTGAGAGGTGATATATCATTAAAGGCTGTTTAGATTTCACTTAAGCGAGAAGCTTCTGAGGCAGGCAAGAGTGATGCTGCTGGAGGTGTGTGTTTACAGATCTTATTAAGGACTCTAAGCACTGAGCAGTACCCACTGGGCCTCAGTTGGCAAACACCCAGAGCATGAAGCAGGAAGCTACACAGGGGAGGCTGGTGGGAGTTGAAGAGCTTCCCAGAAAAGTAGGAAGAAAGGAAGGATGAGCAAATAGCAGGGGAGACTGAAAATGGCCACAGAAAGACTGGCTCCAGCCTATTTCTGCCACAGTGACCTCAGGGAGAGGTCCCAGCCAGGGCAAGCTGGGGATCCTGAGTCCTACAACAGTGGGACTCAAAGAAGTGAAGTCCCCAGGATGTCCCAATGCTGTGCCTTCCTTGTCAAGCAGCCATTACCACAGAAGGGACCTCCTCAATCTCTCCAGGGACCCCATGTCCCCGTTGGCCTTTCCCTGGCAGGCCTCCCTTTCCTTGCCATTTCACAGGATGAGGTTTCTTTGGCAAAACACAAGCAGTGAGAGGTGATTATTAGCCTGTCAGCATTTCCAGTTTGGCCCCTCCCTGAGTTTGCTGAGGATTCTGTCTCTTTGTCTCCCCACTCTCTACTCTCCACCAAATGTCCTGCTCTACCACGTGGGTCCTCAGGCTTCTGTGATAGAATGTGACAGGGAGTGGAGGAGGTCAACAACAAGTGTGTGAGGTGAGCACTGGAAGAGGCTGGAAAGACTGTAATGAGAGCCAAGGGAGCCAAGCGGAGGGCTTCGCCCTGAAAACGGAGCTGGGGTTTCTGTGGCACAATATGCCACACTACGGCACTTTATTGGTGGGGGAGGGAGGATGGCTGGGCTCTTTGGGAATGGATGTAGGTGCATACATCTCCATTTCAGATTAAGAACATCCAACTATGCATGGCCTGAAAGTTCATTTTGTCCAGGAGTGCACGAAGGCTGCAGTCAAGGTGTAAGGACCTGAGGCAAGCATCAGTTGAGAGGGCTCCTGGAACACCCCCAGAGCCACAGGGACACTGTGAAGACCTCATTAGGGTTGGAAGTAAATTCGGGGGTTGAGATGTGCAGACTGACACATGTACTTGGAGCACCAGAGTCCCATGTGTGACAGACGATGCAATGTACCTATCCAAAGCCCACTATGCCCTTCTCTCTTACTGCCAGAATCCCTTAGAGTTGCAATGTACCAGCTAGAAAATTCCTTTTTACAATCTCTCTCACAGCTGAGAGCCGGTACCTGTGTGCCAATGAGATACAAAGGAATCTGCAGTAGAAATCTGGGTGTCTTGTGTCTCCATAGATAGCCCTGCCCCTTTCCCCAAGTTACTTCCCTGCCTGGGATGTAAACAAGAGGCTAGAGAGGGGAAAGCCACTGTTCATCACCAAATGGTGAGTCTGAGAATGAAATCTGTAAGCAGAGAACAGCAGGAAAGAAAGAGGAGGAGCCTGGGGTACAGATGCCACCATGAGGACCTGGACTCTGATCCCAGATGGCTAGCTCCATGAAAAATAAATAAATCCTCCTCCTCCTTCTTTAAGCTATTCTTTTTCAGATTTCTATAGCTCTCCCCTGACAGACATGATGCTAGGTGCATTCACTAAAGAAGAGGAAGTCTAGAACACTCATCTAAATTGCCAGCTCCACAGGCACCCAACTTCTTAAGAACTCATTGTCTGGGGACACCTGGGTGGCTCAGTCATTAAGCATCTCCCTTCAGCCCAGGTCAAGATCTCAGGGTCCTGGGACTGAACCCCACATCGGACTCCACAGGAAGCCTGCTTCTCCCTCTCGCCTCCCCCTGCTTGCGTTCCCTCTCTCGCTCTCTCTATCAAATAGATAAATAAAATCTTAAAAGAAAAAAACAAAGCCTCACTGTTGGGAGTTAGCATCAATAAACCCTGTCCTCTGCCCCCCAAAGCCATGGCCTGGAAATATCAGTCAGGTCTCCATTCCCTGGAGACTTGGATGTCACCGTGTAACTTACTATGGAAGCATTGGCATCAAATTTAAGGAATCAGGGGATGCCTGGGTGACTCATAGGTTAAAGCCTCTGCCCTTGGCTCTGGTCATGATCCCAGGGTCCTGGGATCGAGCCCCACATTAAGCTCTCTGCTCGGCAGGGAGCCTGCTTCCCCCTCTCTCTCTGCCTGTCTTTCTGCCTACTTGTGATCTCTATCAAATAAATAAATAAAATCTTAAAAAAAAATAAAACTTATTGTTTGGAACTACTGGGAGTTAGTCAGTATGAATGAACATACTATCCCTTGCCCCCCAAAGCCATGGTCTGGGAATACCAGTCAGGTCTCCATTCCCTGGAGACTTGACTGTCACCATGTCACTTACTATGGAAGCACTGGCATCAAATTTAAGGAATCAGTGGAAAGTAGTATACCAGAGTTCATAGAAAAGGATTTAGAGTGATGTTTAGCCTACAGAATGGGAGAAGATATTTGCAAATGTCTTATCAGATAAATGGCTAGGATCCAAAATCTGTAAATAACTTACCAAACTCAACACCTCAAAAAACAAATAATCCAGTCAGGAAATGGGTAGAAGACATGAACAAATATTTCTCCAAAGAAGACATACAAATGGCTAGCAGACATATGAAAAAGTGCTCAACATCACTCACCATCAGGGAAATACAAATCAAAACCACAATGAGCTACCACCTCACACTGGTCAGAAAGGCTAAAGTCAACAAAGTCAGCAAACAGCATGTGTTGGTGAGGATGTGAAGAAAGGGAACCCTCCAACACTGTTGATAGGAATGCAAGCTGGCTCAGCCACTCTGGAAAACAGTATGGAGGTTCCTCAAAAAGTTGAAAATAGAGCTACCTTTGACCCAGAAATCACACTACTGGGTACTTACCCCAAAGATAAAAATGTAGTGATCCGAAGGGACACGTGCACCCGAATGTTTATAGCAGCAATGTCTACAATAGCCAAACTATGGGAAGAACCTAGATGTCCATTGACAGATAAATAGATAAAGAAGATGTGGTATATATACATAATGGAATATTACACGGCCATCAAGAAGTGAAATCTTGCCATTTGCAATGATGTGCATGAACTAGAGGGTATTATGTTAAGCAAAATAAATCAATCAGAGAAAGACAATTATCATATTATCTCACTTACATGTGGAATTTAAGAAACAAAACAGAGGATCATAGGGGAAGAGAGGGAAAAATAAATTAAGGTGAAACAGAGACGGAGACAAACTATAAGAGATTCTCAACTCTAGGAAACCAACTGAGAGTTGCTGGAGGGGTGATGGGTGAGTGGATGGAGTAACTGGGTGATGGACATTAAGGAGGGCAGTTGATATACTGAGCACTGGGTGTTACATGCAACTGATGACTCACTGAACTCTACCTCTGAAACTAATAATATACTGTATGTTAATTAAATTTAATTTTTTTTAAAAAAGAAAGGTTAAATGGAGAGAACAAGGGTCACTCAGAAGACAACATCTGTAGCACAGAGCAGAGGAGTGCATTAAGAATTCCTGTAAATCAACAACATCTGCACAACCCAATAAAAATGTGATTTTTAACTTAAAAAAAAAAAAAAGAGTGATATTTGGAAGGCACCAGAGAAACACCATAAGGATGAAGTGGCCCTGAGACAGAATGCTGCTACCCCCAGGACACTTGATGGGGCCTCGCATCACAGGATATATTCATGGATTCGCAGCCTTAACTACTGAAAGTTGTATGTGTGGACAGCGCTAGACGCCCATCGGCCAGATCATTATGTGCGCTGGGGAGACAGAACACACAGGTTATAGGAACAGAGATAACTTAATACAAAGAGTTGCTAACCAAATGGAAAGCAGTTAACTAGGCGCTTAGAAGAGTAACAAGAGGCAGACACAACAGGAAGCAGTTACTTTGGCCAGGATCAGAGGAACAAAGGGAAGAGACTGGAATTATTAAAACTTAGAAAAGTAGAGAAGGAGACCCTTGAGCTGAAACTCAAGACTTTGGAATAGGGGCACCAGCCAGCGACAGGTCTCTGCGGCCATGAAGAGTGACACGCGGTGCCGGAAGCCCAGTTCCATGAGAGCTGGAAATCCCATCCACAGTTGGGATTCAGCAGCTGCTAGGGAAAGAACTGCCTCTGCTGGGGACAAAGGGCCTCCTGGGAAAAAGAACTTGTTCCCTCCCACTCCTCCAGCTTGCAGCAGCCTTCCAGTGCCCCCTACTGGAAAAGCCTAGCATAGCAAAGCAGCGGGCTGGCAGGAATGCACCTGCTGGGTCCCAGCGCCAGCATGGCAGAGCACAAAAGGAGGCACTCGGGGGTGAGAAACAGTATTTAATAACTTGCACAAGGTCCTTGCAGGAGATACTCTACAAACAATGTCTGCCTCCTTCTTTTGAAAGAGGCTGATCAATAGAGACCAGAAAATAGGTCTTAGAGGCTCCAAAGCATCTAAACACATTGAGGGAAGGGGGAAGGGAGGGAGTTGTAAGCAGTCAGAAATCAATAAGCAGCATTAATCTGGATTCCCAGGAACCACCCCCATTTCCCTATTATTGGCAAATCGATTCAGGACAGCGGAAGTAGGAAAAGGAATGGAAGCTTGGCAGGAAATAGCAGCTCAGGCCGAAGGAGCTCAGCCAGAGCAGGCTGGAGAAGCCAAGAAAGGCCACTGGGGTTTCACACCTCGGAAACAGAGCTCAACCAGGCATGGTTCCAGTGGATGGAGATAAGCTGGTCCTTGGCCAACACTGATTGAAGCATTACTGTGCTTCCTAGGCAGAAGAGGGGCCCCCAGGTAAAATCTTGCAGACATGGGCGCTGGCCCCATGGCATGCCCTAGAATTGATTCAGGAGGTGAGTCTGGTCCCACAATTGCTTTGGTTGTGACAAACAGAAGGGTCAAGTGGTTTCAAGTTCTCAGGTCCCTTTAAACTCCTCACAGCAGAGACATTGGTCTGAGAGGGAAAGGAGATTAGATGCTTCCTCTCAGTGTTATGGGCTTGTCCATCCCCCAGTCCTGAGGTTGGCAGTAAATGTATGAGTATACTCATCCAGGCAGCTGGAGGCTCCCAAAATGCTAACATATATTCAGAGTGAAAGAAGACAATGTTGGCAGGAGGAGCATGTGAATGTGAGCAGAAGGAGGTGGTAAGAGCTCACAGAGTGATTGAACATCTTTTGCAAAGTCCATTATATTGTTTAAGTGGTGATGGAATAAAAACATTGTTTATTAATATAATGCAGCTTTGTCCCAGCCTCAGGCTCATGCTCACTGACTAGCATTTGGGCCTGGCCTGATGCAGTTTCTCCCCCTCCCCAACCTCCGGGCTCCCCGACCTTGCCATACCCCTACGAGGGCTCTTGTGTGGGAGAACAGAGAGGAAGAGACAGACATGGAGGATGGGGCCCCTGTAGGGGGCCTATGGCTGGGTTCAGGGCTTTTGAGGACCAAGGCCTGAGGAACAGCTGCGCTGAGGGAACAATGTAAGGAGGAAGAAAGGGAGAATTTTGGAAGTATTGCCAGAGACCACGCTTTCCCTTTATGGGCCCACAGATGTACAAGAGGAAAAACATAAATTGTTTTGAAATTACTTTTGGCTGTATACGCTGTGTTCTTTTAACCACAACACTGCTTTGGGAATACACCACGGGAGTGGTGGCTCTATAATGTCATAAAACCTATCTAAAAAGCCCCTCAGAGATATAGGAACTGTCAGACAATCCCCTAAGCCTTTTCTACTTCTAGTCCCAGGCAATTTCTTTGGCCAGGCCAGCTCTGGGTTTGGCCTTCCTACTGCTGCCCTCCTAGACTTAGCTCCTTTCCTCTCCTCCTTTCAATCAGTTCTCTGTCCTTTGGGGTCCCTTCCCCAGCCTGACCATGGGGACAAACAGTGTCCTAGGCTTCCCATGCTATTCCAAAGTCCATCCCAGTGGCCTTTCCCTATTTCAGGAGTACACTGGTAGAGTCCCTACAGGCATAGACACTGTTTTCATTCCCTAGGGTAGTCATGATCAACAAATTGCAACACACACATACATACATGCACTTTCCTAGATGTAAGTCTCCCAAGCCAGCCCGTGCAGAACAGTAAAGGGCAAGTAGCAATGGCCCAGGTGACAACTTTGTCTCACATGGGTCCATGGCTTCTCCAAGTCCCCTGGCTGGGAGATGAGACCCTGGTGCTCACTGGAACATCATCTCTTCCTCATAAGAAGAAAGTAATCCACATCCTCGGGTGGAATTCCAGTCCCATCTCCTGGGAGGAAGAAGGTGCCCTTGGGAAAGGTGCCCTTGGAACAACTGTGCCATTAGGAATGGAAGGTTTCTGAGAACCAGGAAGAGCAGAGAAAGTGACAGTACTTGGAAACCAAAACCCAGCCCACCTTTCAAGTAGC
Organism: Lontra canadensis; assembly: GCF_010015895.1. NCBI lineage: Eukaryota > Metazoa > Chordata > Mammalia > Carnivora > Mustelidae > Lontra > Lontra canadensis. The sequence continues at coordinate 33,408,777 of NW_022630997.1, forward strand.
AAGCACAGTTAACCTCACCCCCTGCTGTGCCCATTACTCATCTATACCCTTTCAGCTCTAATGTCTTGAGATCCTTCAACATTCTCACTCTACTCAACACACTCTCATTAGAGAAATTCTTAACTTTCCATCTCCCCCACCAGCCTGCGAGCTCACTGAAGACAGGACCAGGTCTTAGCCTTCTCAGAACACCTGCACCTTCCCAGGCCTGGCCTCTGCTAGGTCTTGAGTAAATTGGAGTTGAACTGAACTGGCTGTCTAAGTTGGCCACTATGCCGCTCATTCTCAGAACTCTCCATCTCTGGCCTACATCAAACCTTCCTGCAACTGCCTCTTCAAAGGCAGAAACATTCCTTCCAGATGAAAGTCTTCTATTCCAATGTCACGAGCTCTTTTCCTACTCTCGTTATACGAGTTTCCACTTCACTTGTATGGTCCTCTAGGTAGAGGTATTTTCTGGTTTTAAATAAAATAAAAGTCATCCAACACCCAAAAGTCATCCAAAACTATCTTTGTGTGATGGAAAGGACACTCCATGGGGCGTCAGGACACTGGAGTTCCAGTCACCGCTCTGCGGCTGATCTACAGTCAAGACCCAGGTGCTCTCATGAGGGAGAACCAGGACCCAGCTGGGAAAGCTGTGATGGCGGACATATTGTGCCACACGCCAGAGATCTTTTGTTTGGGGTTTACTTCGCATCATCACAAGCATGACGTGACAAAGGCTTGGTTGTCAACATGGCCCCAAGCAGGCACAGAGCTTGATAAGATGCTAGGTTAGGGGAAAAGAAGAGGAAGAGAAAGCAGGCTGTATTTGCTCCCTCTCAGGATGAACCCAGGACAGGGATGCCCTGAAGGAAAATATGGGCGTGAGATGCAGGCTCTGCCCCGATTGTCCCTGTGCTTGTAACTCCACTGGACCCCTCACTGGCCAGACTTTTCTTGCTTGAACTTGTCCACTCCTCACTTCCTCTCAGCCAGTGCTTTTCAAATAAACACTTTCCTATAAAGCTTTCACTTTCGTCTGCTCCATTTACAAATGGCCCTTCAGCCAGAAGAGCCACAGCAATGAAAAGTCGATCTCAGCCCCAAAATCCTGCGTGGTGGCTGGGCACTCCTTCAGGAGCCTGGCACATTCCGCCACCCTCACACGGCTGCCCTGCACTCTCCCCGACTCGTAAATCTCAGAAAACGACGAAGGCCTGCCTAGCTCTGTGCTCCCACCCTCAGAGAAATCACCGAAAGGAAAGCAAGCGGGTGTGAAAACAGCCAGCAACCAGTCAAAGCTCCCTAGCAGGAGTGGAAAGGAGCTGACTTTCAGTAACTCGGCAACCACTCACTCGCCAAGAACGGAGCACATGGTCTACACTACGGGGAGTGTGAAATGATTTCTTTCACACTGCCTTATTGGAACATTCCCCATCGACAGCAATCACTTACCCTTCCAAAGATTCAGGCTAGAAGAAACAACAAAGGATAGAGAATATGCAGGATTTCCCAGGGACATACATACAAACACAGATAGGCACACCCAGAAATTCAAACACAAACACCCCGGTAAGCACACACTCAGTACATACAAATCCTCGGGCACCGGTTCACAAAGACGCTTAGATCCGGAAGCAAACCAGCATTCATCCATTTAGATCTATGTATGCAGCCTCTAACACACAGATGTTTAGTTCAAGACCCAGGCACACCACATGCCCCAACACTCCTGGGCATGTCAAACTCAGGTCCAGAGCCCAGAGAAACACAAAGACACTCAGAGAATTAAAAAAAAAAAAAAAAAGCATAAAGATATGGACAGCCAGCTTAAACTCCCAACATTCAGGTGCAGAAGCAGCAAAAGGGTTTCTAAGAGGGGAGTGACCTGTCAGATGTATAGTTCAGTGATTACCTCCAGGGATAGTAGGAGGGTGAGCTGTTGGAGATGGGGAGTAGGAAGGGCTTTTATTGTGCTTGCTGGGGATGAGAAATGAGTAGGATTTGAGCTGAGGCCTCAAAGGAATGGATTTCAGAGACATTTTTAGTCTAAGTCCCTGAACTGAAGAAATTCAGTCTACCTAGAAAAGGGGGCAAGGAGACTGTCTCTTGGGCTTCTGGCTTGGGCAACAGGCTGTCACTGACTGCGATGAGCAGTACTGGGTGGAGGGTGGGAGGACAGCCAGAATGACCCCCATCAGTTAGATAAACAATGAACTAAAAGTATCCTGAGTACTGCTCCCGGGGGCATGGCCTCTGACCAAGATTTGGGGGCCTGTAGCTTACACCCTGAGCCCCAGTGAGCTTTCAGATCCCTGTCCCTGGCATTCTGTCTGTCAGAAGAAGATAGACACATTGAGTTCAGATGACAGGAAAAGCAAGGAGCTGGCCCAGGGACCCGCGGAGCTGGTCTCACATACCTCACACATAGGTAGGACTCAGGACTTTCCAGCCTGCAAGGCTTCTGATTGATCGGTTTCCTCGAGATCTCCCAGTCACTGGGGCTGCCATGAATTGGCGACAGTCTAACAGCTTGATCCTCCCTGTCCCTTTGGACCCGGTCCTCTCTGGAGTCACAAAGACACTTTGGGAGATGAAAGTCACCCTGTTCCTCAGCTCTCCCCCAGGGTTTATTCTGCTTTGGGCAAGAAGTTGATGGCTGTCCTCAGGGTCTTTCTTTTTGCAATCATTTTTAGCCTTAACAGTGTACTTATTTAAAAGTAAGGGGAGGGGCGCCTGGGTGGTTCAGTCGGTCGGTTAGTGTCTGCTTTGGCTCAGGTCATGATCTCAGGGTCCCAGGATTGAGTCCCATTTCTGGCTCCCTGCTCAGGGGGGAGTCTTCTGCTCCCTCTCCACTGTCCCTCACCCCTGCTCTCCCTTCTACTCGTGCTCTCGTGCTGTCTCTCAAATAAATAAATAAAATCTTATAAATAAATAAATAAACGAACACCTGAGCAAGGACCTAACAAATACCTAAATGCCACCTGGCCCCAACAAAGCAACGGAAAACATCCTAGAGCAGAGGAACCACCTCTAGGATGAGCTCTGATGACCAAGACTGAAGGAGAGCCTCCTTGCAAAGGCCCAGCAGCTAAGCTGCCTGCATTTTTGAGCATTAAATCTTCCCTGAGAAGAAAGAGAGAGAAAGCCTCCCCTCAAAGGCCTAATTCCTGGGAACTGGGTGTGACCTTAATAGAAATCAGATCCCAGCAGAGGAAACACCAACGAAGTTCTGAGGGCTTCAGATGCATTCAGCTCTTCCCAGGAGACTTTGGTTTCTGTTCAACCTCTCCACTCTCACCTGCCCTACCTTCGGACCCCCTTAGCTGGGAGTCCCTGTTGCTCTTAACACATGGGAATAACAGAGACAAGGGTCCTTAGGATACTAGTCCTGTAGAGGGACAGCAAGTCTCCAGCTCTGCCTCCAGCCCTCCAAACACCAAGCAAGTTCACCCAGACAGACAGCCAAGAGAAAGGGAGAAGGGAGAGCCGATCTGAGGATAGTGCTCTGGAGAGTGAGGGGTCCTCCTGTCCATCCCCCATCCTTCATTCAGTAGACCTCTATTGAATGATGACAGTGTGAAGCATAGGAGACAAAGAGATGCCAGGAAGGGTTGGTGGTCTGCTGGTCCAGGCAGACTTATAAACCAATGTAAGAAGACCATGTAGTTAAGTACTAATAACAGTACACACAAGGAACAATGAAACTGCAGAGGACATGGTCAACACCATTGTATCTGTGTATGTTGGGAAGGGGAGCATTATTTAGACTTCATGGAAGCAGAAGGGAGTCTGGGCAGGAAAGGAATGTGCTGGAAAGCAGAGTTTAGGAGGTACATGATAAGGGGTCTGAACACCTGGAGCACTTGGCAGGTAATGCCCAACCACACTGGGAGTTGCACATCCCCAGCCCTATCAGACAGTATAAGGAGGTCTTTCCATGGTCTTTCCAGATTCTTCCCTCATAGGCCAGGCTGAGCCATTGAATCACCTTCCTGGGATAGTTAGACTTGGGATGGAGAGAATCCATTCATCCTTAGTGGCTGAGGCTAGAAAATAAAAAGGGAAGCAAGGGGTCAATCCCAGAAAAGGGCACTCATAAGAGGTGGAGGGGCCCCAACCACATTCAGGTCTTGACTCCGGTGGTTCCTGACACCATGACTACCCTGACCTTCTCCAAGTCTTGGTCATTCAGTAGGTGCCACAGAATCTTTAAATAAAGTCTTGTCTTTGATAAACCAAGCTCCAGCTGTGTTTTCCCATTTGTAACGAAGAGGTCCTCAATGACAGTGGAGAATGGTTAAGATGGAACTTAAGGCAACTGCACTGAGATAAAGGGAAGAGGGAATGTTCTAGAGATGTTTCCAGGGCGGAAATCAAAAGGGTAAGTGGAGGATGAAGAGGTGTGAGTTTCTGAAATGTCATGTAAGTCAAGGAAAAAGATCCTTTTAAGGAAAAAAATCATACTCAATGATACAACCCCCCAAAAGAGGAGGACTGAGAGGTCAAATATTGGAAAGTGGTGATTCGATGTAGCAATTCAGAAACTCCTAACCAGACAGCAATGGGTTAAGTAGGAAATGTGAGGAGAGGAACTTAAAAGAATGATTATTTACTCAGCTTCAAGTCCACTAAAAACATCAACCAGTACTATTTTCGTCCTATAATTCTGGTGTCCAGTGTTGTCACAATAATTCAACGTGATCAAAGTAAAATTATTCTACTTTTTGACAGCAATTTTATGTTTCCTATTTTTGTTTTTTAAAATAAGTTAAATATTTTATTTCATTCAAAGAAAAATGTCCTTTTTTCTCATCACCCATAATAACCCTAAGCTAACAAATCATTTCCCAATGTATATATTTATTATGTTTTTATTTTTTGAATAGTTAACACATACTCATGACTTCTTATAAAGCTCATAAAGTAAATGAAAAGTATAAAATAAGATGTGAATCTTTGTGTCTCATTCATTCTCCCATTAGAAGCAGTTACCCCTGTGTTCTGTCAATATGTAATAGTGCTGTATGGTGACAGATGGTAGCTACACTAGTGGTGAGTGTAACATAACATAGAAAGTTGTAGAATCACTATGTTGTATACCTGAAACTAATGCAATATTGTGTGTCAATTAAGAAAATAAATTAATAAAGAAAATCAATAAAGAAAAAAACAATAACTTTACTTATTTTTTTTATTTTTTATTGAAGTATAATGTATGTACAGTGTTATATTAGTTTCAGGTGTACAATGTAAAGATTTGACAATTCTGTTTATTACTTGGTGCTCATCACAATAAGTGTGGTCACCATCTGTCACCAAACAATATTATTACACTCTTACTGACTCTATTTCCTACATTGTACTTTTCATCTCCATGATTTATTTTGTATCTGAAAGTGTATGCCTCTTAATCCCTTTTATCAGTTTCATCTCTTTCCACCCCAGCACACACACCTGCCCTCTGGCAAACACCAGTTTCTTCTCTGTATTTAAAGGTCGTTTTTGGGGGCACCTGGGTGGCTCAGTTGGTTGGGTGGTTGCCTTCGGCTCGGGTCATGGTCCCAGGGTCCTGGGATTGAGCCCCGCATTGGACTCCCTGCTCAGTGGGGAGCCTGCTATCCCCTCCCTCTGCCTGCTTCTCTGCCTATTTGTGATCTCTCTGTCAAATAAATAAATAAAATCTTTAAAAAATAAAAAAATTTTTAAAAGGTCATTTTTTGTTTATCTCTTTTGTTTTCTTTGTTCATTTGCTTTATTTCTTAAATTCCACATATGAGTAAAATCACTTGGTATTTGCTTTTCTTTGTCTGACTTACTTAATATTATACCCTCTAGGTCCATCCATGTTGTTCCAAATGACAAGAGCTCATTCTTTTTAGGGTGAATAATATTCCATTGTACATGCCACAACTTTATCCATTCATCTATCAATAAGCACTTGAGTTGTTTCTGTAATTTGATTATTATAAATGATGCTACAATAAACATAGGGGTGCACATAACTTTTTAAATTCATTTTCTTTGGGTAAATGCCCAGTTGTGGATCCTAAGTATTTCCATTTTCAATTTTTTGAGGAACCTCCATACTGTTTTCCAGTGTCTGTACCAATTTGCATTCCCAACAGTGCATGAACATAGAAAAGACTGAAACCAGACCACTTGCTTATATCACACATGAAAAAACCTCAAAATGGATTAAAGACCTAAATGTGGGACTTGAAACCATAAAATTCCTAGACAAAAACATAGGCAGTAATTTCTTTGACATCAGCTATAGAAACGTTTTTTCTAGACATATCTCCTCAGACAAGGAAAACAAAAGCAAAAATCAACTATTGAGGCTACAGCAAAATAAAAAACTTCTGCACAGCAAAGGAAATCATCGACAAAACAAAAAGGGAACCTACTGAATGGGAGAAGATATTTGCAAATGATATACCTGATAAGATGTTAATATCCAAATTATATAAAGAACATATACAACTCAATTCCAAAATTATAAATAATCCAATTAAGAAACAGACAGAGAAGCTGGTACAGCCAGTCTGGAAAACAGTATGGAGTTTCCTCAAAAAGTTGGAAATAGAGAAATCACACTCCTGGGTATTTATCCTAAAGATACAAATGCAGTGATCCAAAGGGGCACGTGCTCCCGAATGTTTATAGCAGCAATGTCCACAATAGCCAAACTATGGGAAGAACCTAGATGTCCATCAACAGATAAATAGATAAAGAAGATGTGGTGTATATATATACAACAGAATATTATGCAGCCATCAGAAAAAATAAAATAAAATCTTGCCATTTGCCATGACTTGGATGGAACTAGAGGGTATTATGCTGAGCAAAATAAATCAATTAGAGAAAGACAATTATCATATGATCTCTCTGAATTGGGGGGGGTTGTAAGGGGGTAAGGAAGGAAAAAATGAAACAAGATGGGATCATGGAGGGAGAAAAACCACAAGAGACTCTTAATTTCGGGAATCAAACTGAGGGTTGCTGGGGGGTGGGGGTGGAGTGTAGGGAGAGGTGGTTGGGTTACGGACACTGGGGAGGGTATGTGCTATGGTGAGTGCTGTGAAACCTGTAAGCCTGATGATTCACAGACTTGTACTGTATCAGTATTGATATCACAGACCCCTATACCCTGGGGCAAATAATATTATATGTTAATTAAAAAAATAATAAATTACATTTACAATTTAAAAAAAAAGAGAGAGAGAGTTGCCTGGGTGGCTCAGTGGGTTAAAGCCTCTGCCTTCAGTTCAGGTCATGATCCCAGGGTCCTGGGATCAAACCCCACATAGGGCTCTCTGCTCAGCGGGGAGCCTGCTTCCCTTCCTCTCTCTCTGCCTGCCTCCCTGCCTACTTGTGATCTCTGTCTCTTTGTCAAATAAATAAAATCTTTAAAAAATAAATAATTAAATCATTAAATAAAAATTTAAAAAAAAGAAAAAAAATCGGCAGAGGATCTAAATAGACATCTTTCCAAAAAAGACAACCAGATGGCCAACAGACACATGAGAAGGTGCACAACACCTACTGATCATCAGGGAAATGCAAATCAAAACTTCAATGAGAGATTACCTTACACTTGTTAGAATGGTTAGAATCAAAAACACAAGAAAACTTTAAAAATTTTTTAATTAAAAAAATATACATAGGTATATGCATTCCCTTTTGACATCTATATACACTGTTCCTTGCCTTGTTTTTTTTTTTTTTCTATTTCATTATAGCCCTAAGATTGTTCCATACCTGTGCATGTATATCAGCCTTTCATTTTGAAATGGCTGTATGGTATTTTCTTGGATTGATTTACCATATTTTATTTCATTAGACCCCTATGGGTGAACTTTTAGGTTGTTTCTATTATTTTGCTAATATAATTAGGCATGTAGTTAAGTGTTCTTTCTTTGGGCACATCCATAGGACAAACCCCTATAATGGAAACTGCTAAACCAAAGGGAATGTGCATTTACAATTTTGATAGGTAGGTTCAAACTGCCCTCGCAAGTCTACCAACATTTCCTGAGAGTGACAGGTACATGACACTCTCACCCTGCACAGTGTGTCATTGTATTTTTGCTCTTTGTGAATTGATGTTATAATGTGGAAGGTAAAGGGTTAACCTCAGACCTCGGCTTGGGATAAGGACCTCAGAGTCCTTTTTCTCCAGAAAGTACAAAGTTAAGCAAATGTGGAATGTTGTGTCTGCCTCATCTGCAGTGTGGCACTGCTCTCAGCCAGGGGAAAACATGAACCCTCAGGCTACCATGAGGATAAGGTTATAAAAGAGGGTATCAGTGGGATCCACATGAACCTTGATACTTGCCCACATAGGAAGTTGCTTGGTCTTCTGAGGAGATGAAGATGTGTGCAGCTATACTGATGAGGGAGCAGCAGGCTAGCTGAGGACAAAGCACAGACTGACACCCTACACCCTCCCCAAACCCCCGCCCCCACTCCTGGGTGGGACATATGTGACATTCTTCCAGGAAACTCCCAACTGCCTAATGTTAATGATTTACCAGAGGGAAAAATAACCTTAAGTTGACAATGCCAAAGCCTCAGGTATCTTGTAGGTCCTCTTTAATACGTGAAAGTTCTTTTGAAGACCTTCCTTTTTTCTTACCTCCCCCAACCCCATAGAATATAATCAATTGCTCCTCACAACCCCAGCACAGTTCTTTCTGCCCAAAGTTCTGTCCCTGTGCTTTAATAAAACCACCATTTTGCACCAAAAATATCTCAAGAATTCTTTCTTGGTCGTTGGCTCCAGACCTCACCCCACTGAACCTCATGTATATTCTAAAATCATGTCAATGACTTGTCCCCTGCATCCCTTCAGAATCTAAGTGACATCAGTATTAGTTTGTAATTCATGAAACTATGCAGGGGAACAAACCAATGGTTTAAATTCACACTCATTTTATTATGAGTGCTGAGCATTTCTCTTACAAGTTCAAAGACTATTTTTTATCCATTTTATGAACTACCTATCATGTTCTTTGCCTACTAGGGAGGTAATGTTTATATTCTTGATTTATAAATGCTCTTTATATGTTACAGGATAGATCACTTTATCATATGTGTTGCAAATATTTTTTTCCAGTTTTCATTTGTCTTCTGACCATGTTTATAGTGTTTTTTTACCATGGAGAATCATTTCATTTTATCGTTATACTTCTCCATCTTGTCTCCTAAGACTTGTGGATTTTATGAAGTCCTGTGAAAGGTCTATTTTATTTTAAGCTTATAAAAGTTTTCTTTCATGTTTCCTTCTAATTCTTTTTTTTTTCTTTCCCCCCCTTATTTTTAGTACTCAATATATCAGGAATTTTTATTTTGGTATAAAGAGTTAGGTAAAACCCAACTTTATTTTTTCCAGATTATTCCCGAAGTCAGTGCCTTCCTAATAAAAGCTTTCAGACTCTACCACAAGGCCCTGTTATAAGCGCTTCTTCAGAGTTAGAAATATTAGGCTTTCAAAATGCTGATGATTTCTCTCAGCAATATAGAGCAGATTATGTCAGTAGAAAGCTAGAGATATCTAATGCTCTATTCTACCTTTTTATTAACTATTTCTAAAAGGCACAATATAAAAGGATTTATAAATTTTCAACAGGTATTGAGATTGTAATTTAGGTAAACATCTACCAGATGCGCAAAGGATTGTCCACTAGCCAATACAAGATGAAGAAAAGTGCCTGTCCATCCACCCCCATGCATACCTCTTCCTCAAAAGGAAGAGGCACTCTCTGACCAGATGGGAATGCCCAGCCAGGCAGAAAAAGAGCCAGTCTCTGGGGTTCCAAGGTGCGTGTGAGTCTACAGGCTTCCTTTCCCCATGTGCAGCGCCCCCCACCCCCCGGAGAGTTCTAGACAGTTTAGTTCAAAGACACTATTTCTCAACCACTTAAACCAGAGGTGTAAGTGGGTTTGGGGTTGAGTCTCTACTCATGATCAAGAGGTCAGCAGTAGGTAAGGGCTGGACTTTGGAGAGCCTGGTGGGTAGGACATGGATGGGTATGCAATTAGGAGGCAGAAATGAGAAGTGGGGAGCATGAGTTCTTCAGTTCTGTCTTATAGAAACAAAGCTACATTTTAATTTACCTTTTTTTAAAGGCCCTCTTGAGAGCAAATATCAAAGAAATCAAGCAAGACAGCTCTTAGTTCAATAGATTTACACATCATAAATAATTGCTAAGTGTCAGCAAACTTGGTTGGGGACTGTGCATGCCCGCGATTCCATAGCTTATGATCTGGGATGATGATTCTAATGGCAAGAAAATAAATGTGAAACAGTCGATGCAAATTGATCCACCAGCTAATGAGAAAATAGCAGACCTGGATAGACCTTTTACCTTCTAAGGAAGCTGGGGAAACATCAGTTTATAGGAAGATGCATGGTTTTGGTCAGGGATCTTGGTTGCATTAAATGGAAAGCTATTGTAATCACTTTAACCAAAACAGGAAATGTAGATGTAACCAATGGCTTGGGGATAAGGGTTGAAAGGGGCAGAAACCAGCAAATTCGGAGACCTAAAGAGCAGAAGGCATCTGTTAGACTCTTATTTCAATGCTACACGAATTGCCTGGCTGATTTAAGTGAAATAAAATTTGCTGGCAACATCTTTGGAGGCCCCAGAACTGACAGAAAGACTGGAGGATCTGGCTCAGAAAATGGTCAGGATCACAGATAAGGGACTCATTAAATCTCTGCATTCACAGACACATGGCTTCTTTCCACAGGGTGAGTCTGAAGATGGTACATCTGCCTCAGAGGCTAAAGTGGGGTGCCCAAGTGTCACACCAGTCCCAAGCGACAACAACCCAAAGCTACCGCTGGTACCATCACTCCCACCCTTGAAAACCGGCCATGGCTGTCACCATTGCAGATAACTCATGAATTCTCTACTGGTCCAGGTACTAGCATCACTAGCTTCAGAAGCTAGGTAAGTCCATCTTGTTGGCCAAGTCATGTGTCTAGCTCCTGGCTTCTTGCAGGACCTGACACTTCCTATTTGGCTTTTTTTGCTTCCACTGTGGTAGATTGACTCGGCACCCCCACCAGGACAATACACTGGGCAGTGAAGGAAACAGACAAATGACCACGCAGTCAATACCCTAACATGAATGTTCTGGGAAGGACACAATTGCCACTCCTGCTGAACACCAATATTGTCACTCCTGGATACCTCTGCTACTGCCCCTGCCTCTAAAAATCATTTGGAACCAAGTCCTGGCTATCAGAGGAAGGGACAGAGGAAGGAAGCATCAAACCCTCAGGCTTCCCAAGAAAAAGACAAGCAATAAATAAAGTTCCATTAGAAAGAGAATATAGGGGCGCCTGGGTGGCTCAGAGGGTTAAGCCTCCGCCTTCGGCTCCAGTCATGATCTCAGGATCCTGGGATTGAGTCCTGCATCCGGCTCTATGCTGGGCAGGAAGCCTGCTTCCTCCTCTCTCTCTCTCTGCCTGCCTCTCTGCCTACTTGTGATCTCTCTCTCTCTCGCTCTGTGTCAAATAAATAAATAAAATCTTAAAAAAAAAAAAAAACTTCTCTGAAGAGAGATAACAGCTTAAAGTTGTTTTCTAAGAACCAAATGTAATAAAAAAAAGAACAACCCGTAAACAGGTGACAGGGATTAAGGAGGCACTTGTGATGAGCACGGGTGATGCATGGAGGTGTTGAATCACTGTATTGTACACCTGAAACCAATAGAGCACCATCTGTTACCCACACTAGAATTAAAATAAAAACTTAAAAAAAAACCCAACACATAAATACATCCCAATATATCCCAGTGACTTTCAAAATTACAAGAATAAAGAAAAAAATTCTATGAACATGAAGACAGGGAAAAATGGATGGCGCGCACACACACACACACACGCGCGCACACACACACGCGCGCGCACACACACACACACACACACAAAACAGGATAAAATATGAAGCTAGATTCAGACTTTTCCTTTCAGTCACACCAGATGACTGCCCTATCCTTAGCAAAACACTTCCTTTAAATGTACTGGAGCCGATCTAAATAAAAATCACACTAAGAAATTCAAAACTAAAATATAAATATTAGTAGTGAGCAATGCAACTCCATAAGCATAGCTTTGTATAAATACTTGTTGTAAATAGGTTTAAAAGAACAAAATGGGGTTGCCTGGGTGGCTCACCTCGGTTAAGCATCTGTCTTCCACTCGGGTCATGATCTTAGGGTCCTGGGATTAAGCCCCACATCAGGCTCCCCACTCAGTGGGAACTCTGCTTCTGGCTCTCGCTCTCCCTCTCCCTCCCTTTGCCCCTCCCCCCTCGCCTCTCCCCCTGCTCAAGCTCTCACCCTCAAATAAATAAAATCTTTAAAAAAAAAAAAAAAGAATAAAATAGGGACACCTGGGTGGCTCAGTTGATTAGGTGTCTAATTCTTGGTTTCAGCTCAAATCATGGTTGTGAGATCAGGCCCAGCATGAAGCCTGTTTGAGATTCTCTCTGCCCTGAGCCTCCCCCTGCTTTGAAGCACTGGCACTCGCTCCATCTCCCCACCCCAAAAAAGAATAAAATGAATGTCAGAAATTATTTGAAAAGAGAAGATAAAAATTAACAAACTACTAATAATAATCTCAATCGAAATGGCTTTTTTTTAAAGGACATGAAATTTAAGGGAAAGTAAATGTGTGTTTTCCTCATGCTGAAGTTAAGGAAAAATAGATACATTAAATTTTTTTGATGTTAATTGAAGGAAACCATAATGAGGTATATTTAATTAAATGTATTTATTTGTAGAATTTAAACCAAGTTGTGTAACTTATAAATCATTATATTTTTAAATAAAACACTACATACAGGATTGAAACAATTGGAAGTAGGAGTGTTAAGATAAAAATCAAACTGAGATGAGCCTCCAAAATTCCCTGAGCAGATAAAACCAGTGTAGTCATACCAATAAAGCTGAAGTAAGCTTATTTTGCAAGACTAACTTCACCTGGGCCATTTCTGGCTTTTGATTCTGGAAATCATAAGCAAAACTTGAACTGCTTCCCAACATTGACAGGAAGTAGCCACTAACCAATTTCCTGTCATTTAAAGAAATTCTATTAGAACCAATCACTGTGAAGAATAGTCACTGCTTTCTCACCATATAAGCTTCTTCTTTTTTAAAATATTTTATTTATTTGACAGAGGGGCGGGTGGGGGGGAGAAGCAGGCTCCCTGCTGAGCAGAGAGCCCAATGCGGGGCTTGATCCCAGCGCCCTGAGATCATGACCTGAGCCGAAGGCAGAGGCTTAACCCACTGAGCCACCCAGGCACCCACCATATAAACTTCTTTATGACAATAAATCCCCTAAGCCTCACTCTGTGTTTTGGTTTAAGTGCTTCCAGTTTGCAAGTTGTCTTTTTGGGGTGTGTACACTATGCTTTAGCTAATTACTGCTTTGATGACTCATTTGTTTTAGTTCTGTTATTTCTGAACTTCTGACATTGATGGCATCAGAAGTGGGACCCAAAGAAAACGCTCAATGACTCAGGCGGGTGAGCAAACAGGTGTTGGTACTTATTAAAGGCAAAAATTTAAACAAATGTAAGTAAGATAAAAGTTTACACTAAGTTAGTGGATGTTCATTGAAGCTCTAAAACATTTCCAAATGAGATGAACATTAAATGTTAAATAAGTTTATCTACTTTTGGCTTTTTAATTTTTTATAGAGTGATAAAAGGTATTTGGCTGTATTGAATAAAGACGTTTTGTTCCACACTGAAATATTTATTACAAGGAAGAAAATACTCCCAGGAATTTTGAAATGTATTTAAAATTGTTAATCTAGGGGTACTTGGGTAACTCAGTTGGTTAAGTGTCTGCCTTAGGCACGGGTCATGATCTCTGAGTCCTGGGATCTAGCCCCATATCCTGCTCTCTGCTCACCAGGGAGCCTGCTTCTCTCTCTCCCTCCATACTCTCCCTCTCTCTCTCTCTCAAATAAATAATTAAGATCTTTAACAGAAGAAGTAAATAAATAAAAATTTAAAAATAATAATAGAATAAAATAAAACTGCTAATGTACTACAGGATACTAAATATGATAGACCGTTCATAATTGCCTAATTCCTCATATTCACTGGAAGGCAAAGATTACCAATAATTAAAATTTATAATCGATATGTAAAAATAAAATTACTAGAAATAATAAAGATAAAAAATGACTGCATATGAAAATCAAGTAAGGAAAATAAAATATGGTGGGGTGTTTTGGATAAGGAAAAATGGAAGTCGTGAGTTTGGGGGGGTTTTGTTTGCTTGGTGTTTTTCTGGTTTGGTTTGGTTTGGTTTGGTTTTCTAGTAAAGGGAAAAGGAAAGTAATTTGACCTAAAGTAAAATGTTTGTTCCAGAATAAGAAAGGAAAAAGGACAAAACCTGAATGGATATAGAAAGTTGTATATAGAAAGTTTGTGGAAAAGGAATCTTGAGAAGGAATTTTATGTGTAGTCAATCTAAGATTGGGATGGATTTATTTTTAAAAGAGAATTTTAATGTCAAAAGTATACTGAGGCAGAATTAGAATTTCGCTTTCTCTCTGTTAAAAGGATAAAGTGGTTTTACTGGACTGCTTTTTATTAGGAATTATACATATAATTTCTTTAGCTATAAGATAATTTGCCTAAGAAACACAGATTCTGTGTTTTATGAAAATATTTCCTGTGCTTCACATTGTCTCTTTCAAGTCTTTGATGACTTCCAAATATAACTGAGACCTTTCTACTAAAAGAGCTAAGTTTTTTACACTATATAGCTTTCTGTATTTGGCTTTAAGACCTTTTAATTGTCACTTTGGTTGAATGAATAACTAAGTCAATTACGTCGTGTTTTACATCTTTAACCATGGCCATTTTTTACAGCTTTTGTCATTCACAATTATTCTTTTAGTATTAATTCTTCTCTAAAAGCATTCAGATCAGTTACAAACAAAAGTGTATCATCCTCAAACAGATTCACAGAAAAGACCGTAACAAGTACTTTTACAATGCAGGTTTCAGGTTTCTGGTGACTTAAGACCTTAACATTGAACTGAATAAGAATTTCTAAACCTTTAATGGAAAACTGATTGAATCATAAAGCTGCTAACCCTAGATGAAGTAAAATAAGAATTAAGAGCATAATGCTGAATGAAGTGATGAAGATGATTATAATTTTTAATGACTTCATTTCAAAAACATTGCTAGTTCTCTTTGTGATAAAAACATTTCCACAGGCCTATACTGAGCTCCAGGAGGATAAGAAACTCTGAAGGGGGGTGGGAAACAAACACCCACAAACAAACAAACCATTGCTAGTTCTTTAGTGTTTTGTCTCCCAGATTCAGGGTTCCTTTTTCTCCTTTTTTTTTTTTTTTTAAGATTTCATTTATTTATTGAAGAGAGAGAGAACACAAGCCGGCAGAGTATCAGGCAGAGAGAGAAGCAGGCTTCCTGCTGAGCAGGGAGTCCAATGCAGGGCTCGATCCCAGGACCCCGGGATCATGATCTGAGCTGAAGGCAGATGCTTAACTGATTGAGCCACCCAGGTGCCCCCTTTTTCTCCTCTCTTTTAAGCTATTAATAACATAAAACAATTTTGGAACAAAGTTTGAAACATTATCTTTGTTCCCAACCTGATCCCTCCAGAATTTGGAAACTCTTACTAAATATTCATGTTTTTCATGACAATGTATGAATTTGCATACGTTCAAAAAGAATCTGTTCTCCTATCAGAACACAATTGGACTGGTCCTGGGCTCAGCTTCCTAGCCTCAAGAGGGTTTTGAAAGTTCACTCTGAAATTCCTTATGAAAAGTTCCAGCAAAGCAGATTTAAAATAGCCTATATGGTCAACCACTATTCTTGTCACACTTATGTAAATAATCAAGCCAAGTTTATTGAAACTAGACTTAATTTGCAAACAAATTAGTCTTACTGTGGTTACTTTTGATAGAAATGGGGATGATTATAAAGAGAAAAATTGTCTCAATAATACACCTTTGTAGATAGCAGATTTTACTGTTGTTGTCTTTGAGGTTTTGTTTTCTACCCATCGACTGGACTAGATCGTGAATTCTTCCAAGTTTCCTCCAGCACTTGGCTAGAACTCTCCAAACTAACATTTTCCATTTCCTTTCATTCTTCTGACTTGGAATCACTATAAAAGTAAAACTGCGACTAAAGCTGGGCAACTTGATAGAACTTTCAGAGATATCAGCACAACAGCTCATGTGTGGACAATCTCCGTGGCTGTTGCTATGCAGCCGCTCGGAAAGCTCACCAGGGACATTCACACTGCAAAGCAGGAATATCTGTCAGATGGCCACTGATTGCCCTCACTCCGTCTAAAGATGCTTGGAACCCGACATCCAGAAATTGTCTCAGCTGGCTGCCCTCCAGACTCGGACACTAAATTTATCATTTGCTTAAACTATTAACCTTTGTTTTTCTTCCGTTTCCATAGAAATGGCTCTTGTTAAATTAACTGATTGCTCACATCATAATGAGACCTCACAAAAGTGAAAATTCACCCACAGTGCGGCCTCCTTAGCTCAAACACCCTCATCTTCATCCTGTCTTTTGTGTCTTAAAAAACACAAAAAATATGTGTTTGCCAAGAACTCATGTTGGGCCTATAAACCATCCGAGTTATTCAGTTGGTTAAATGTTGGTTCCTAGGGTCTCTGCCCTGGGGAATTTCAAAATCCTTGTCTATTGTTCTCCTTGGGGTCATCATACCAACCCCTCTAGTGTGTCATATGTTCTCAAGGGTTTTAAATGCCCTGCGGGTCAACTCCCACTCAGGGACCACATGGTATCCATGAGGATCAGAAAACCAGATAAAATCAGCAATAACCATATAAATGATGAAAAAGTGACTGATGTGGGAAACAAAAGCAGAAGAAAAATTATTAAATTTCCTTACTACCCAGAGCCCACTGACAGGTTCTTGAAACAGGCAGAGTGACATCCTCTAGGGACTCAGCTGCCTCAGTGTTGACACTTTGCTAAGGGCAAAAGGCAATCCTAGCCCGACACCCTCCCCCGCAATTCTGGATCCTATAAGCCTAATTTAACATATAAATATTCCTTTGGAAACTTCCTTTATCTCTAAACCTCCCCAAGATATGTGTTGGCAATCACCCCCTACCGATATACATCTGAAGGGTCTCATGACTAAGGTTTTATTAGACAGTAATAAATGACCTCTGCTCAACAAAAGCTAGCCCCTCAAGGTCCTGGAAACCTTGCTTCCAAAATTCCTTAGAGACTTAACACTATCCCCAATCTCCTCCCTAGTTTCGAGGGAGTATATTACTGGGCCATTCCTCATGATCTCAGTGCAGCTCTTTCTGCCCCTGAGTCCTGTCCCATGCTTGAATAAAACCACTCTTTTGCACCAAAGGCATCTCAAGAATTTTTTTTTTTGGCCATTGGCTTTGAACCCTAACATCTTTCCTACATCAGAGACTACACAGCCCTCTGGCCTGAGAACTCAAATAATGGAAACAACAAATATGTGATTCTTCAGCCTGACTACACCAACAGCAGTAACAAGAATAATTCTATACCTGTTGATCATATTCTCAGCCTACTGAGAGAATGACCAAAAGGGGGGAATTATTAAAGGCAAAACCAAACCAGAGACCCAGCCTTGAAAATTCCCTGAGCAGATAAAAACAGTGTGGTCATACAAACAGAACTGAAGTCAGTTTATTTTGCAAGACTAACTTGACCTGGGTCATTATTTGCTTTTGGTTCTGGAAATCATAAGCAAAACTGGATCTGTTCCCCAAGGTTGATGTGAAGTAACCACTGACCAATACCCTGTCATTTAAGAAAATTCTAAGATTATAACCAATCACAGTAAAGAATGAACAGTCACTGCTTTCTCAGTGTATAAACTTTATAACAATATACCCCCGAACCTCACTTCATGTTTTGGTTTGAGTACTCCTGGTCTGCAAACTGTCTTTTTGCTGTGTGCACAATAAACTTTTACTAGTTACTACTTCCGTGATTAACTCACTACTTCCATGATTAACTGGTTTTATGTCTCTAATTTTTGATAGGAGCTCGCCTAGGCTTTTGGCAAAATGAAAAACAAGATGAAAAAATGAAATTGAAATTTCAGTTTGACAGTAAGTGTGAGTCGGCTAAATACCATCCTGAAACAAAGACTACCTAATGCCTATCCAAACGAAAGAGCACCTGCGCCCTATTTTCAAAAATCTAAAACAAAGTAACACAGAAAGTGTAAAAGTGAAAGACGAAACAAAGGTAAACCAGACAACAAAAGTAGAAGCATGGCACTCGTATCAGACAATGTAAATTCCAAACCAACGAAAATCGTTAAACTGAACAAAGGATTGTGTTACTTTGGGTGAAGGTACATCTACAATGACATTCTGTTACGAAAAGAAAAACAGCTTATATGCCAGATAATAGAACAATAAATATAATGAAGTAAAATCCATTGGAAATAAAAGATGTAAAAACCAAACCAAACAAAACAAAAAACACTGTATTACATTATATTAGCTTCTATATGACTTAGAGTCTTTGAAAGGCAAAATAGAAAAGAAACAAATAAGGCTTAAAGTCATGGTTTTCAAACTGGGTCTCAAAAGTGTCTGTGGTGAAGGACCATAAAAAATATTGAAAAGGCAGTTTGGACCATCCATTTTTATCTATCAGCATCCCACAGACCCTGCATTTGAAAAACATAGCCTGGAGAAGGCAATGAGGTTGAATATGCTTCATTGTTTTTCTTTTTTTTTAAAGTTTCTATGACACTGATTCAAAAGTCAGATTCTAAATTCAGTGTAGGTCCCTATTTAGTTTTAATGGCTGCTGTGGTCAAAAAGCTATGTACAAAAGCCCACAAACCACATCAAAGAATCAAACATTGCCGGCACTCTCTGAATCGATTCTGCAAAGGTCTTTTGCTAAAATTCTGTTAGTAAATTTCCATTATCCCAGCTGTCAATCAGTTATTCATACCAAATAATTGGAAGGTGATGTGCTTTGATTTTTTTCAACCAAATAAGCTCAAAAACAACAACATTCTTTGAATGATTTTTCAAGCAAGTTAGATTTTATTTTTAAATGAGGTTTTTGGGTATGCATATGTGAGAAGTATTGTAATGATCCTGTTTTCAGCCAAAAAATCAGATAAGGATGAGACATTCCAGAGACCTGCTTTCAAAATGCTCTTTCCTTAGCACCAGGTTCTGTCAACAACCAGTTTCTCAACTTGTTAAAACATCACCTCAAATTTGAATGGACGCATTAAATGGGGGTAGTTTCTTCAAAATTCTCTGCTGCGTCACCAGAGGGGAAACCAATCATCAAAATTTGGAATGCTTATCTTTCTGCATGCGAAAAGAAATGTATTTCACTTTATCTTTAAGTTGGATGAGACTTTGAAACATTTTACCATGAGAAACCACCTCTCCTCCATGAGGGACAAATGAGACCCACGGTCATGGCCCTTCTCTTCCGGGTTTATTATAAAGATTCTCCCACTTGTTTTTTAAGCTGTATCAAAAACACTTCTGATTTCAATTTGGTGTATTTCCTTATCTATGATGGAGGCAATAGAAAAATTTCACATGGGATGCAGTCTGTGACTAACCCTCACACCCATTTTATTCCAGTAGAAGCAGCTGCTCCAACTATAACTACGCTTACTGTTTCCTGCTCCTCTCCTCCATAAAACAGTGGGGTTTTAAAAATTGTTATTAAAGAAGTAATGTACTGTTGAAAAACTATCTTCTCTAGCATGCTTAGAAAACATATTAGAGTGGCTCACCATACATGCACAATGTGCTTTGTGCATTTAATTACTCCAGGATGATCTTGGAGACACTCTCAACTGAGACATCTATACTTTTTTCCAACTAGATTTAGAAAACCTCCCATAGCACATGCACATCCTCTCCCTCTCTCTCTAAAATAAATAAAAGAAAATCTTTAAAAAAAAAAAAAAAAAAAAGAAAACCTCCCATACTGAGCAGTTTGTTCTAAAACTTGGTTCTTTAAATATATAGCAATGGATTTTACCTGTTTTCAAACACTTCTTGTTTGGCTTGGATATCATTATAACTTAAATATGGCTGAAAATATATAGAGACTTATCTTCATGTTCTAAATGCTTCGTTTTCTTTTGTATTTTTTTAAAGATTTATTTATTTATTTATTTGACAGACAGAGATCACAAGTAGGCAGAGAGGCAGGCAGAAAGAGAGAGAGAAAGAAGCAGGCTCCCCGCCGAGCAGAGATCCCGATGCAGGGCTTGATCCCAGGACCCTGGGATCATGACCTGAGCCAAAGGCAGAGGCTTAATCCACTGAGCCACCCAGGTGCCCTAAATGCTTCATTTTCAATGCCTTCCTACTGTAAGGGCTTCCATCACTTACAGATAGCTTTCCCTGCACAGTGTGTATTTAGACTTCTTACAAGATCTGATTACATCATGGTTCCTTCAGCTTCTTGGTGTGACGGAAAAAGACTTACACTGGGCGGGAAAGGGATGTCATTCAGCCACTTTGGAGGTTTTGTGGGTTTTTTTTACTATTGTTTACTTGCACTAGGGTCATTTTGCAAGAATCTTTATAGTCCACTTTCCATTTGGAGGTCAGAATTCATTTTGTTAAAACTAGAAAAAATCTTTAAATCTACCTGGCTGGGAACAGGTAAATTGTAATGTATCACAATATGCTAAAAGCTAATAAAAACAGGATGGAGATGCCATCAACCCTCCTATTTGGAAATGTCCACAGATCTTTTAGGAAAATGTACTCACAACACATGACAGGTAACTTTCTGGCATCCTTTATCTAAGGCCCAAGTAAAATTATGTCACAACAACCACAAAACCCTAATGACACACAGCAGTAAACACCTCTTTCACTCAGAAATCTGAATGCAACAGCTGATTTGCACATTCATACCTCTGAGGTTAGCTGTGGGTCAATGAGGAGGTTCTGCTGATCTTGGCTAGGCTTGCTCATGTGTCTCAGGGTTGACTGACTGTCAGCTGGTCTAGGGTTGCCCGGCTGGGATTACTGGAAGAGCTTCGATCTTTTCCACTTCTCAGCCTCCAGCAGGCACGCCCAGATATGTTCTCATGGCAGTGACAGAGGGCAAGAGTGAGGGAACCCAGTTCTGTAAGACTCTGATTATTATGCATGCTTCTATCCCACTGGGCAGAGCAAGTCATATGGCTAAGCTCAGAGTCAGGGTGAAAGAGACCTGCGGTGTGGATGCAGGGAGTGGTGAAGAGTTGGCTGAGCCTTAGAATCAATTTACTGCAACACAGTAGTCATGTCAGGAGTACAGTAAATATTAATAAAACTTAATTTGTTAAAATGAAAACAAACAAATGTTTTATTACTTACTTTCTAAAACCCGCACATCCTCTGAAATATGTACAAACCACTTTTGATATTATTGGTACTCAAGGACCTAAATAGTTTAATGATTTAGTAGCTACATTGATGGATCTTTCTCCCTACTGACAATCCTTTTTATTTTTAAGACCACAAATGAGATTTCAATAAATGTTAAAAAGTAAAAATTTATGGGCCAAATACCCTAGCCACAAAAGAAGTCACCAAAAATTAATAGCATTCTTTTTAAAAACAAAAGGAAAGAAAAGTCTTGATCATTTTAATATAACTTCTTGGAATAATTATATGGAATCAAAAAGGAAATCAAAAATCTATTATAAACTATTTTCTTAAACAATGCAATGGAGACTATTACTATACGTACATACACAAGGGATGTGGCCAAATCTATCATTCAAATTTACTGCTTCAGAAAAGAAGGGATAAAAGTAAATGTAGTATTTGACTTGAGAATTCAGAATAAGGGACACCTGGGTGGCTCAGTCAGTTAAGCTTCTGCATCAGGCTCGGGTCATGATCCCTTGGGTCCTGGAATCAAGCCCAGCATCCAGCTCCTTATTCTGCAGGGAGCCTGCTTCTCCCTCTGCCTGCTGCTCCCCCTACTTGTGCTCTCTCTCTCTCTCTTGCTCTTTCTCTGACAAATAAATAAATTCTTTTTTCAAAAAAAAGAATTCACAATAAAGGCACATCTAAGAAACGCTTCTTAAAAAATGAAATAATAAAGATCAGTAAATAAAAACAAAAGATAAAATAAAGTATCATAGATAAATAAATACATATAAACGTACATATAATTTATCTTCAAAGATCAACAAAAACCCTTTAGAACCAATAAGAAAGCTCAGTAAGATAGATAATTACAAATAAATATGCATAAGACATTGGGTTTTTTTTTAAGCCATTAGGTTTTTATACACCACAGGAAAATACCTAATAATTTAATATGTATTGCACATTCCATATCATAATCATAACAATGTAAAACATTTAATCTTTGATTAACAAAATGTGAAGAAACTTACTGAATATTTTGTAAAAATAAAAGCTATATCACAAACATACATGAAAATTTAAAAACAAAATTATTTTTTAAAGCTTTTTTAAAACTTATTATTATTTTTTAGGAATCCCTACACCAACATAGGGCTCAAACTCACAACCCTAAGAGCAAGCCAGTCAGGTGCTCCAAAGAGCAAAATTATTTTTAATTTTAATGGAATGCTAACCAAAATTGCTAAGGAGATTTTGAGTATTTCGCTAAAATAAATATATTTTATCATAAGACTGAAGAAAGGAAAGTATCTACTTTTTTTTTTTTTTTTAGTATCTACATTTCTTAAAGAAGAGTACCATGTGTCACCAGCCATATAATTGTGGTACTAATGAAGACCTGAGACATTAATGAGGGGGAAAAAATTGACAAACTCAGAAAATGAGCCAAGTATTTTTAAGTACTGCTTACAAAAGAGAGGGATGTGGAACCAGAGAACTAGTACCAGAGTTTCCTTTAAGAAATAATACTTAGAAAATTATTTAAACACTTAAAAATAAATTCCTACCTCATACCACACACTAAAATAAATTCCAAACGATCAATAAGCTGAATCTAAGAAATTAAATCACTGAAGAAAATAGAAGTGGAGAGCAATCTGATCTTAGAGTAAGGAAGGTCTCTGTAATCCTAAGAGCAAATGAAGAAACAATAAATGGGAAATCTAATTTTACCACATAGGGGTTATAAATGTGTATACACCTAAAAATGCCACAAACAAAACCTCTAACAAAATAGGAAAGATAAGGGTAACCTACTCCCAGATCAAAATTTTATGCTTCCTATGTAATAGAGTGAGGGGGAGCTCCCATAGGTTAACAATGCTCTAACAGAGAAATGGACAAAGGGACTACATCAATTTATAAGGTAAGAAAATCAATAGAAAATACAGTTAGTCCCCCACTTATCATTGGGGATACATTCCAAGACCCCCAATGTATGCCCAAACTCACAGAGAGTGACACACTATACAAACATATTGTGTTTTTCCCTCTACATAGGTACCTGTGATAAAGTTCAATTTATAAATTAGGCACAGTAAGAGATTAGCAACAATAATAATAGAATAGAAAAAATTTTTTTTAAGATTTTATTTATTTATTTGACAGAGATCACAAGTAGACAGAGAGGCAGGCAGAGAGAGAGAGAGGAGAAAGCAGGCTCCCCGCTGAGCAGAGAGCCCGATGTGGGACTCCATCCCAGGACCCTGAGATCATGACCTGAGCCGAAGGCAGAGACTTTAACCCACTGAGCCACCCAGGTACCCCAGAATAGAACAATTTTAACAATATACCATAATAAAGGTTATGTGAACGTGGTCTTTCTCTGTCTCAAAATATCTTACTGTACGGACTCCTCCTTCCCGTGATGGTGTAAGACGATAAAATGCCTACACGATGAGGGGAAGGAGGTGAATGATGAGGGCCTGGGAGGCAGCCCTAGGTTACCACTGACCTTGGGACCACGTGAATCTTCAGAAGGAGGATTACCTTCCAGACTGTGGTTGACTGCTTGTATCTCAAAACTGGGCGAAGCCAAACCACAGGGAAGGGGGCTACCGTAGACTCTAGAGAAAATAGTCAACCTCATGTGAAATCAAAGAAACGGATCATAACAGAAGGATGAGATGACATGGTTCACCCAGTAAATTGGCAACATAGTTTTGTTTGCTTTTACTTTGTTTTGTGTTGTTTGGTACCTAGGTTAGCAAAGTTCCCCAGAATGGCCATCAATCACTGATGAGAAGGTAAGTGTGTCCATTTAGAACCACAGATCTGGGCCTTTCATCAGGTCCTGCTCTTTCAGAAGGAACTCTGAGGAGATAATTAGAGATGCATGCAGAGGTGTTTGTACAATGATGTTCACTACGGTGATACTTATCATTCAAAATAATTAGCGGCAACCTAGATATCCAACAATAAGGGAGTGCAGCAGTAGGAGGCAGGTTGAATCATCTGTGGTACATCTATGTGGTGAAGGAGCTATTAAAATCATAAGTGGAAGATTATTTGATGAGGTAAGACATTCTTCATAATATAGTATTAAATGAACAAAGCTAACCCAGGCATGCAGTGAGATGGCTAATTAGTTTAAGAAAAAGACAGACTTAGAAAATGAAAGAATATGCCATGATTTTAATTCCAATGATAATTTTCTTTTCTGCATTTCTAGTTCTCACAACAAACTTCTATTCAATTTACAAATCAGAGGGAAAATAATAAATCTTCTAAATTTACTCATTCAACATTTTTAAAAGCACAATGTTCTGCAAGGTTAGTGGGCTTAGCAACTCTCCTAAATAATCCATTGTTCCTTCAGAGAGATTGAAGTCATCTGTCTGGAATTCCGAAAGCTGACAACAGCCATTTCAGATCCTCCAGTGTTCTATCTCTCAGATGTAATAGACGGAGATCATCACAGACAATAATGGCAGAAAAAAAGCATACAGTGAAGTTCAGATGTGCTTTTGGAAAAAAGAGTATGTAATGAAGAGAGTCAAGTGGCAAAGAAAAAAAAAAAACACCAAATTAAAACATTTCTTGATCTAACACTGCCAACAGGTCTATCGTATCGGCGTTAAAAACTCTTTTTTAATCTGTTTGCCACAGATTTAATGCAGCACAGAGAACAGATAAAGCAGGACAAGCAGCCATCGTCGGTCCCCAGAGGTGCTGCCCTCCTTCAGTCCGAGAAAGCCACCAGGAGACAGGATCATTCAATGTGGGGAGCTGCTCTGCCTGTCCAGCTCCGACTGCAGACTCCATCTCCAGGATGGGGACAGTCTGTTCTCAGAGCAGCAGAGCTCTAGTTATGAGGAAACTGTTTATCAAGAATCCCTAAGGTGTGAACAGCCCTGAGCCAAAAAAAACAGGGAAAGGAAGAGGCTTGGAGAAGGTGAGGCAAGGTGGGTACAGGTGAAGTGCAGGACAGATAAAGGGCCTCTGAGCCCAGCATCAGTGTGAGAGGGAAAAGCTGAGGATCATACCTCGGGTGTGTCTGCGGGGAGGGGGAAGGCTTGCACTCCGTATCTCCATGAGCCTCCTCGGTGGTGGTTCTGAGCAGTCCAGAGATAGAGAGAGTTGAAGGAAGCATCAGGAGGATTGAAGACATTTACTCAAAGTCACACACCAGGAACCGGTGAGCAGGATCTGAATGCAGATCTGTTCCTCTGCCTTGATGGGCTGATTTCATCCTCACCCTTGGTGGTGGGGTCTAAGTGACACGTGGCAATGAGAGGCTATACAGGTATCCTCCCTTCCAGGGCCAAGCAGGCTTGCGGGACAGCAGTTTCACCTTCTCTGTCTTTTTCCTCCTCCCCCACCTTGCCTCTGTGTTACTGCAAGAGTCTCACGTCTCATGGCTTACCTTTCCATGTCCCCCTTGTGTGTATGTCTGCCTGCCTCTCGATTTCTCTCCATAACCTATTCTCTCTCCAGGCTGTGTAACTCCTTCCATGCAGCTAGATCTGCTGACCCCCAGGGTCTAGATCCTGTTCCCCAACCTCTCCTTTTCTGCTCTCCATGCGCCCCAACAAAGTTCCAAGCTGTACAATGTATAGAAGCTCTCGTAATGCACAACATTTTCAAGGGAAAGATAAGAAGACCTAAACTCTCTCCCAGGAATAAACTACATATATAATTTTACCAAATGACAGAAACTGAAAATGAATACAGCTATAGAAAATAGAGACCAACCAAAACAAGGAGAGCTCCTGAGATCAAATAAATTAGGAAAGAGAACATCCTCTCTCTCCTGTTCACGGTGCATAAGAGCCTGAGGCTTGAAATAGTCCTCCCGTTAAAGGGCCATTTTTTTTAACCCAAATTTCTTTGAACACAGAAGTCTTTTGTTGTTCAGGACACATGTTAACATTTCATAGACCACTAGTTATATGGTAATAAATTACAGACAGTTTGAGAGAGGCTGATGCATGCTGATGTGCATAATAGTGTAAATCATAGTGTGCCGGGAGAGGCTGAGCAGTGCGCCTGCTCCCGCCATGTTCTCCACTTCTGGTCTGCCTGCCCCCCACCAACACCCACCTCGGAGCTACCCCCACCCATGAACGGATGAATGGACAGAGGACTAGACTGCGGAGACATGGATTCAATCCTCTGTGACAGGACAGACAAATTTCTCTGGGCATCAGACCCCTTACTGGTCAGATGGGCATCGTGATACCAAAGTCTGCAACATACCTGGCATGGCCTGGACTGAAAGAATATCCCTCCCCGCCCCACACACACACACGCTGATGGGTCTGTACTGAATTGGTCTCTTTCCTCTATCAGGGTCAATACACTCACTGCAGACACTCTTCAAACTGTTTAAAATTGCTTCAAGTTTAGCCTTGCAAGCACTAAGTTCAGCAAGTGGAAGTCTATTTCTTGAGCTATTTCCATTTTCCATTTGTTAGTGACAGATGCATGCAATTACTGGAAGTTCAAGAACAACACTTCCTTCCAAATCACTGCGCACACCAGAGACAGAACACCTTCTCCTCTTGGCTGCTACACTGGAGGAGAGGACCAGGGTTGCTGACGCTCCACCTTGGATGTAAGAGAACAGCTTCCAAGCTCAGTTTTCCTGGAAACCTCCTCCCTTCTTGGGATTTTTCTGTGCTCAATGATTGCGTCCCATGTCACTCTCCAACCATCCTTCTCCCCACCAATTAGTTTTAAAGCTGCACCTCTTGCCTTGTTGGGTTTGTGGCATCATCCCCCTGTCCTGGCACCCCTGTCCCATCTCACGACAGGACAGGGCAGCAACCAGCTAGCTTGCAAAGCACAGTAACTCAATTTGCAACCCAGACCCAAAAAATCACCCTTTGATCTCAGAGAATATAACACTGTAAGTAATTACCCAGAGAGACTGGAACTTGGAAATACAATTACATTTTCCTTGTTACTTATTAGGACTGGATCAGACTCTCCTGTGCTCCTCAAGTCCTGGCATTTTCATTCCCGCATAAATAGAGTCACTAAACCACCATGCCATGCTCCTCTTGATCTGGAATGGGGAAATAGCATCTCCTGACATAAAAGTGCTGTCTGAAAACTCCCATCAGAAAGAAAAGTTGGACAGGAGGTATCCAGGACCCTGCCTGAATGAGCCCCTGGGACTTCAGGGTCACAATTTGCTACAAAGTAGAATTGTAAGCAGCCACCCCCAGGTCCCCACGCAGAGGGCTTGGTCCCTACCTTCTGGCTGGAGTGATGGAGAAGCATGAGCTTGAGAGGGACCTGGAGGAGAATGCCTGCCCCACTATAAATTGCCTGTGGGGTCTTCTAGCAGCCTGGTTCTAAGCAGGAATGGACTTCAAATGTCCAGACCCCTCTTCTCCTTTATTATTCACAGGTTACCCAACACATTCAGCCACCACCATGGCAGGAAGTGCCTATAAGATCATTGCCAGGGGGGAAGTTGTTGTCAAAGTGTAGCTTAACCTCTGCATGACCCACCAAGACCCCAGAAGGGGTCTGGAACTGCAGAAAGGGTGTCTCCTTATGGGCTGCTGATCCAACCTCCCCTCATAGTCCCTCAAGAGTACCTTCCACCCCACACGGAGTGGCGTGCAGACTGGGCAGAAGGAGGGAAAAGCCAGGGAGAACCAGGTCTGGGTGAGAGATTAGTCACACCCGTGGTTGGGCTTTTGTAGAAATGAGGCTCCCTCTGATAGCAAAGGTCCCCTTAGGAACAGCTTGTGACTTATTTCCTTTATGACCCAAACATCATTACAATCCATTCCTTTCTCACCATACTTATCACCAAGTCTGGAAACTCATCGGTTCTCCTCTGAACTCCAAAGTAATGCCTTAACGCCAACCCTCTCCTCCCCAGACCTCCACCCTCAACCACCAAAGTGAAGTTTCAAGAATAAGAATCTGGTCATGCCAACACTGTGACCCAGGCCCATCATCTCCCATAGGAACTAACGCAAGAGTCTTCCCCAGGACCACCCACACTGACTCCCCCTTAGGTTTTTCTCTTGCTATATTCCATAGCCACACTCCATACAAGAGCCAAAATGAGGAGCTGGAAGACAAAAATCGAGTTACGTCATTTTCCAGTTTAAACACCATCACACTCAGAAAAGAACTCCGGTCATGTGGATACACCTTCCCTTCCTACTGCTCCTTCCGCTCAGCCCCTCACTCCTCCACTCCTGCCACATTCAGACGACCCACCAAGTTCATTTCAACCTTTGCCCTTGTCACTTCTTCGGGCTGGAATCCATTTCTCCCAAGTGAACAGAGCAACCCAGCTCTTCCCGGACCATAAAGGATCTGCCAGAAACAGAAGTGTTAAGGAAAATCTCCACTTCTCAGAACCCAGGCACATACTCCAAATGTTGGATCAGGTGGGGACTTTCCTTCCACAGAGGTGACCCAGGGTCACAGAGGGTGCACAACCTATGGAGCTGGACTCCCCAGGTTCAAATCCTGACTCGCTGCTTATTAGCTGTGTGACCTTTGACCATTTACTAACCTCTCTGAGCCACAGTCTCCCCCTTTGTGGCATGGAGATACTAATAATAGTATAGCTGTGTCCTCATAGGTTACTGTAAGAATCAAAGGGATTATTAGACGGAGAGTATTTGAAAAATGGGAATGACAGGAATAGGAGTTACTCCAGAAGCTGGGGAGATGAGACCATATATTCCCATTTGGAACATATTGTAAACAATTGAGAATTCCGAGGGCCCAAGTCCTCCCTTGGCCATCCCTGTCCTACCCATTCCCAACCCCAGCCTTAACCTTATGGACAAGTAAAATCTTGGATGTTTTCAATGCTTTTGTATAACATTGACTTGGGGGCTAAAGGGCTGTTTCTGATCATTATTCATCTTTTCATTACTGTCATGTATTTTATTGATTTTGCATTGAAATATGTTTCCAACATTTTAAAATGAGACTCTTGCTTCAGTGGATCCCAGATCCTAATATCTGGCGAATTACAAACAATCATGTGGGTTTCTTTTTCTTCTTAATTTTAATTTTAAAAATCAATAAGTAATCTGTGATGCCTTTAAAAGATATTAAATAACACAATGAACTTGGGTTTTATTATGAAGATGTTTTCAACAGTGATTCCACAAAAATTGCAGGATTTGTAAGACCTCAAAGTGTTGGCTTTCTGGAAAACTTCTTAAGATCGAGAATAGAACTGGAGGGCCCATGGAGACCATCCAGGCAATCACAAATTTTGCAAAAGAATATAGCTGATGGGGTCCGTTATCAAAGGAGCGAGACTGATACAAAGCGAAGGCCAAGCAAAGCTTTATTTCACGCCAGTATCAAGAATCAAAGCAACCGGCGGGGGCCACCATCTCTTACGGAGAGAACGACCGCCCCCCCCCCCACGCCAACCTCACAGACTAGCTTTTATAGAGCAAAGGCCATGTAATTGAGCCCGGCCAATGAGATTGTAACACACAGAGAAAGTTGCATAGTCACCTTAGGTCACACGCAGGTGGCCAATTGAGTTACAGTTTACCCTATAGTAGCTGTTAGAACTAGCCTATCACTCTGGTCAAAATTGGCACCCAAAAGACAGGGTTTACATTCTTTGGTGGTTAGGAAGATAGTATGTGTGCTTTACTGATTGGATGTCTCCACCTGGCCTGACTCATCCTTGTATTCTGGGCTCTCCATAAAAGCTCCATAAAAGCTCTCCAAAAAGCTACTCCATAGCTTTTGAGATAGCTTTGGAGTAGTCCTAACTTTACCCAACATCAATTAGAACACACCGCTGCTTTTAGCCACTAAAATGTTTATATCTAGACCTTGTCTGAAGAAGCAGTGAGGCGGCTTTCTAATCACCGGCCACAGTAGCCGTGTAGCCCACCCGCAGAGCCACGCCCCTGGAAGGCAGGCAGCCCATCCAGGGGGCTGGAGGTGGGGGAGGAAACGCAAGTCTGAGGCTTAGAGGCTCAAGGAACAGGCATCTCACCACAGTTTTGAGGCATCAGGGGACAGAGGACAGAGCCAGCCCTTCTAACTTACTGCCTAGCGCCCTCTCCATATTCCACGGTGAAGGTGGGAACCCAGAAGGGGTGCTGCTCCAGCCTGCCCCCTGGGGCTGACTGAGTCTGGAGTCTGGACTGGAGCTCCCGTTGAGCCCAGTGGCCCCTTGAGTTTCCCCCAAATACAGGCTGTCTCTATAGAGTCAGTGAATTCAGGGACCTCTTTTTCTGCTGCCTTCTGGATTTGAAGATAGGGGGAAATATGATACGCATGCACTCACATTTTGTTTAAATCTGGCTTGGCCGGGTGACTGAGTGACCCTTCCGGTCAGGGCAGGATCATAGGTGGGCTTCTATATCTATTCCAACTCCACTAACCCCTCTCCCACATGGAAAGCAGCCTGAGACCACTCACTGACTTGCGCCTGTCCAGTGCCTTCCCCCTGACCGACTTCTGCCTTCAGCCTATCATTGACTTTCCTCCAGATCAGGCCAAGGCTAGAGAGGGGCATATGTCTTCTGTCCTGGTTCCTCCCCCACCTGCACCAAGCGAGATGCAGGAGTCATGGCCCCCACCAGTCTGCAGTAGCTGAGACAACACTGCCATCTTGTGGTCAGGAATTCTTCCTGTCACCAAAGCCGCCCCAGGAGGGCCAAGAAGAGCTTTTCTCAGCCTTACAGTTGGGAGTAAGACAATCCTGGGGGCACCCTGCCTGCAGGAGGCTCACAGACCAGCAGGATACCCAAGTAACCCACAATGTACATACACGGGTGATACAGGCCATGATGGCATCAGATGTGCCACACACAGGGGCTCCAAACCAGTCAGCAAATACTCAGTGTGCAACACTCCGGAACCAGGTGGTAATGAGAGGCATGCCGGCAATTACAACCCAGTGAGCAAAGTGCCAATTAAAGTAGGTATGATAGCTGTGGGAGCTTGTAGAGGGAGGGACAAACAGCCCGAGGAGAAGGTAAGATTTCATAAGTGACACAGGGTCAGAATCTCAAAGAATACTCCAGCATCATCAAGGAAGCGAGGTGAGGAAGGAACACGTCAGAATTTCTGAGGCTTGCAGAATAGACTCAGTTTAGAGATGGAGCACTGAGTGTGGAGGGGACATGTTCATGGTTACTTGGCGAGAGGCAAGGGTGGGGGGCACAGGCAGGAAAAGAGTAGGAGACAAGTCTGAAAAGAGAGAGAGCTTTGAATGCCAGAATTAGATTGCTGGAAATCACACGACAAAGCTGTATTTAAGAAGAAATAAAGCGGGGCACCTGCATGGCACAGTCGGTTGGGCATCTCTTGGTTTCAGCTCAGGTTGTGTTCTCGGGGTCGTGGGATGGAACCCCACATTGGGCTCCATACTCCACGGAGAGTCTGCTTGGCACTCTCTCTCTCTCCCTCTGCCCTTCCCACCACATTTTCTGTCTCTCTCTAAAATAAATAAATAAATCTTAAAAAAAACAACAATAACAAAGAAGAAGAAGAAATAATGTGGCAAAAAATAAAGCATGAACTATACGCTTAGAAAAACAACTGAATAAATATTCACCATAATGTTAGCAGTGGTTATCTCTGGGGCATGTGCTTATTTGTACGTTTCTGTCTGTGTGTCTAGCTGTCTGCCTGATCTATTTTAATAAATTTGTACTACCTTTTTAATCAAAGAGATAACAAGGCAAGTTATGGGATCGTGTGTTTCTCATTGTGGTGGTCTCTTCCCCAAGGGGATAGGTCAGAGAGTTGTGTAAAACTCAGGATCAGAGACTCTTCATCTGTCATGCTGGAAGGATCTTGGGAACCTACCCAACCTTGTCCTTCAGACCAGAGAAGAAAGGTCTGTGGAAGGGGCAGCGGCTCACCCAAGCACACACAGCCCTGCCTGGACCTCAGGATTAAGATCACTCCTGCTGCACTCAGGGCCCTACTTTCCCTTCGCTGCTCGCCACTTCCCATCGCTGTCTGGCCAGGAGTTCACCACACACGGCAAGGACCCACAGCTCCATGAAGCCACCAGGTAGGTAGCAGCCAAGCTCAGGTGATCCTGGCAGGCCTCCCTGTCCCTCTGTCATACTAACATATTGCAGACCTCCTCTTGAGAAAGGAGACAATTGAGTACCAGGACTTTCATATGACTTCATCCAACAGTTCTCAAAGTGTGCAGCTGGCAGTTCCCACAGACCCAGTCTGCAAAGCCCAAACTTTTTCCATATGACTACTAAGGTACAGTTTGGGCCCCTGAGTGGCACAGTCGGTGAAAGTTCTGCCTTCGGCTCAGGTCATGATCCCAGGATCCTGGGATCCAGTCCAGTCCCAGTCTTGGGACACAGATCCTGTGTCTGACTCCCTGCTCAGCAGGGAGCCTGCTTCTCCCTCTCCCTGTTGCTCCCCCTGCTTGTGTGAGCTCTCTCTCTCTCTCTGTCAAATAAATAAATAAAATCTTTAAAAAATACTTCGGGAGAGGGTGGTGGGGTTATGGACATTGGGGGGTGTGTGTGCTGTGGTGAGTGCTGTGAAGTGTGTAAACCTGGTAATTCACAGACCTGTACCCCTGGGGCTAAAAATACATTATATGTTTATTTAAACAATTTTAAAAAATACTAAGGTACAGTTTGGCTTCTTCATTCTCATTCTTGCATAAGCGTACGAAAGACCTTCCCAAAGGCAATGTGACATGTGATGGCAACATGATTGTCAAATGAATGATGAACAGGAAGGTGCAAACTTGATTCTGTTGATCTCCATTGAATGCCAAGGCAGGGATGAGAACCCAGCGGTCTTCTCTCTGGCTAGGCATTAGAGAATGTTGCAAAGATATAAAACAATGTCACTCTTCTCATTTTTTATTCTAATTTTTTTAAATGAGGAAATGTTATTATGTTTACAGTTTACTGTCTTGTTTTAATAAGCTTACAAATAATATATATAATTTTGCTCTTCCAATTTATCATATCATAACTGTCATTGATGTAACTCACATAAACTAAAAGTCTTTGGAATTGCCGTTAATTTTTATGAGCATGAAGAGATCCTGAGACCAAAAAATTTGAGAACCTCTAATCTGACATTCCTGCTTATCACTCCCGTCCCTGACACGATCACCTACCCATTTTCCCCACCTGCAGGGGATGGTCCTTCTCTGTTGGCCCTTTATTCACAAAGGTACAAGGAGCACCTTTCCAACCAGTGCTCCCTCCTTCCCTTTCTTTCCCCCTCTCTCACTCTCCCCTGTCCCTCTCTCCCCTACAGCCCTCCCTCTCCCTCCTCTCTCCCTTCCTCCAAGCTAAGAACTTGGCCCCAGGCAGGGCTGGGCTGACAGACTTCTGGGCACAGAATGTCTTTCTTCCCTCTCTCCTGTTTTCCTGCCCCTTGTGGCAGCCTCTGAGTCTGCATCCTGCAAGCTACCTGTCCCTCCAAGAGCTTCTCAAATGGCACCTCATCCCAGAAATTGGCTCCCCCAGACCTTTTGAAAGGGATTCCAGACCGAGGAACCTGATAGAACGAGGTTCACACCGGCCTTTTCATTATTCAGCTGTCATTTTGGGAGCCCCAGCTCCATGTCAGATGCAGAGGACCAAAGAGCATGACATGTTCCCTCCATCTGTTCACAGCTTCTGGGAAAATGAAGAAGGAGCAAATGGTTCTGTTGAGGAAAGCAGGGAAAGGCTTCACGGAAGATGTGACGTTTGACAGGGATCATACAAGATGAGGAGGCATGTACAGGGTGAAGAGAAGCGTCCTTGCAAAGGCACATGAATGTGAAAATGCACCACATGCTTAAGGACCTGAATGGATGGATGTGGGTAGATTACAGTATGTGTGCGTGTGTGCGCGGGTTTGGATGTGCGCTGTGAGAATGTGCACATGAGCGTGTGGTATTGTGTGCAGCTGTGTGAGCCTATGTGTCTGTAAGGACATGTG
Source organism: Lontra canadensis (assembly GCF_010015895.1). Classification (NCBI taxonomy): domain Eukaryota; kingdom Metazoa; phylum Chordata; class Mammalia; order Carnivora; family Mustelidae; genus Lontra; species Lontra canadensis. Next base: position 33,443,149 of record NW_022630997.1, read on the forward strand.
TGTCTGAGTGCGTGCATGCATTTGGACATGGACCACGAATGTCCCTTGAGTCATTAGGTGCCGTAGTGCGTGTGTGTCTGTGTGAGTGTCTGTGTATGCACCTAGTGATGATGAGACAGGAGTGTCTCTTGGGAGAGAGAGGAGGAAGTGGGAGACATATTACACGTTACCTCCTCACCCCAACCTTGTACCCTGAGTCTTATTACACCCATTCTACAGAAAGGACAAGTGAACTGCCACAGCACACACAATTCCTATGCGATGAAACTCTCATTCTGGCCACACCTGTAACCAAGGTCAACCACAGAGACCCGAGATTGGGATCTGGAATGTCTGAACAAAGCCCAGCTCTTCCCATATACCCACCTCTCAAGTGGAATCTCACCAAATCCCTGAAGGAGAGAACCTCAGTAGACAGGGTTTATTTTCCAGAGTCCCTCTGGCGCATGGCAGGCCAACCCCATACCTGTCACTGATGCAGAAGCTGATACTTTTTACAATGCTTTTCCAATAATTAATTCAGAAAGCCAACAGGAAAAGCTAAACCGTATTTCAGTCTCTTGGAACAGTCTCTTTAACTGGGAATTAAAGAGGAAGGTCAAGGGTTTGAGGAAGCTGGGAAGGACCCTCACATCTTCTCCTGCTCCACGGGGCCTCCGAGAGCTTGGTTTAGCTCCACACAGAAACGTCCAGAAGATGTCAGGCACTGCCAGGCTCGCTGACTGTCCTGCCTCGGCTGTTAAATCGAGTTCACTAACCTGATGACTGGAACGGATGCGCCCCTGTGTTGACTCCAGCGAACAAGGAGCACTCCTTCCAGCAGGCATTAGGACGCACTTCCTGCACCGGACACTGGTGAGGCTCTCATATGTTCTCTTCCTTAAGCTGTATCTGTTTCTTTATTTTCTCTCTTCCATGTCATATGGAATAAAACTGTGTCATACAGGGCATATTTCAAGTGATTTAATTTTTTATATATTTAAATACTATATGGATCTTGTGTTACCTATTGCATACTTTATTCATATAGACACATTTTTACAGTCATTTGGATTAGTTACTTGTCACCCCATTTTTCAGATGAGAAAACTGAAACTCAGAGGGCTTGGATAACTTCAAGTACTACAGCTAGTAAGTGACAATCAGAATGCAAATCTACCTCTTCCTGAGACACAGAGTCGGGCCTTTTCCTCTGTACTGGTTCTGTGGATTGGTCTCATTCTTAGTCACAACGAGGGTGTGTGACCTGAGGCTGCCTTGAATCCATGTCCCCGCCTCTGGGCAACCTCTGCAGTGTTCCCAGCTGGACTCTGCCACTGAGCGGGGACACGGCCCTTTCTCCACCACCTGAGGGTGGTGACAGCGCCATTGCCGTACTTTCCAAATCCTGGCCTGAAATTGTGAGGCATCCAGAGATAGAATATTATGGAGCCCGTAAGAAGCATATTTAGAGTGTTTTTTATGGCCATGAAAATAAATGCTTCTTATCTAAAACTAATAATAATAACAATAACAGCAGTAGTAGACAAATATTTATATTCATAACATGGATCACCAATATTAAAAAATATTCAAAGAGGAAAAGCCAGAAAGGAAAGTCACCAAATGCTAACAGTGGTTATTTCTAGATGACAGATTTATGGGGTGCCTATTTCTTTTTTTGACTTTTCTGTGTCTCACAATTTCCCACAATAGACATGCATAGCTTTACAAAGGGGGAAGGAAGGTGGTGGCGTATTTAATACCTGACTGTGGCCTGAAAACTGTGACACCCCTTTTCCCAGGCTCTTCAAAGGTCCGGACTGGAGCAGTTCCATGTGGAGAGCCTTCCAGAGGCTCCCAGCAGGCATCCGCGCCTGGGAAAACAAGGCCTTCCGAGGGAGTGGGCATCGGGTTTCATTTCCCCAGCTTCCTGTTCTCCCTTCTCACTTCACCTGAATATCTCCTGGAGAAGGCCCGGAGTGCAGCCTGCACCCAACCCTGCCCTCCCCCCCGCCCAGTCTCCATCTTCAGCTCTGCAGTCTCCAGCCCTAACTGTTCCCCGCAAGCCCCTGCCCAGTGACAGCTTCACTGAGAAGCTGAGGGGGCCTCTGAGAACTCCGTTGGCGCTGTGCTGGCATGTGTGCAACCCACTCATAGCACAGTGCCCAGAAGAGAACCTGGGAACCCGGAGTGTAAAAGGGATTGTTGCCTCCCCCCGTCTTGTGGGTGGCTGTCACCCAGGACCACACACGAGGCTTTAGCAACAGCCCTCGCCCATACACTTCTTCCTTTGACATGCGTTTAATCAGGGTTTCCAGGGCAGGATGGGGGCTGGGGGGTGGGACTGAGCAGCCCCTGCCTGGAGGGTTCAATTCCACTGGGGGAGACTCATAATAACACACTGGATTAGCAAAGGGACTGACGCCACTTCCGGCGAGGTGGCCTAGTCGGGGGCAGCCCCCTGTCTGGGAAAGGCTGGCCAGGAACAAGGGTGTCTGGGCTGGATGCCTGATCAATGTGGGGTGATCGGACAGAGAGAGACAAGTCCACATTCTGTGCAAAGGCAACAGCATGAGCAAGGGAACAGACACACAAATGAGAGCATGTGAGGTGTTTGGCAGGTGGTAAAGTGGTTAGAGCTGGACCTCCAGTTCTGCCTGCAGCACCGGGGAGGTAGGAATCCCTCTTTCTGGCAGAGGGCGCTTGCCGGGTCCTTAAGCAGAGGACCTGGGAGCAGCCTTGTTCTCAGGAGACTGCAGCCACACAGGAGACAGAACTAAAGGTGGGACTTCCATGGGGCCGGAGGGGAGGGGGGTGGGGTGGGGGGGCAGGAGGCAACATTCTGTCTGTCCTGCTGCCTGGAGATCTAGCATGGAGTAAGAGCCACAGAGTTATTGGGCTCTGGTCCTGAAATGAGAAATTCCAGCCTTTCCCAGTCCCGGCACTGCTGGGGAAACTGCCCTGAGTGGCCAGAGAGTCCCATGCCTGGACACTTGGCATTGGGAACCAGAGAAGGTTACGCCCACCTCCCTAGAGGCCCTGGTCTGTAACTATGAACCTGGAAGACCCAGTAGTCTTATTTGCCACCACAAGCTAGAGCATAGACCGAGCTATTCTGCAAGAAATGAGACAAAACTCTAGTCATCAAAACAGTATGGTACTGACACAAAAATAGATATGTAGATCAATAGAACAGAACAGAAAGCCTAGAAATAAACCCACAATTATATGGTCAATCAATCTTTGACAAAGCAGGAAAGAACACCCAATGAGAAGACAGTCTCTTCAACAAATGGTGGTGGGAAAACTGGACAGTTACATGCAAAAGAATGAAATGGGACCACTTTCTTACACCACGCACAAAAATACACTCGGAATGGATTAAAGACATAAATGTGAAACCTGAAACCATAAAAATCCTAGAAAAGAGCACAGGCAGTAAGTTCTCTGACATCAGCCATAGCAACTTTTTTCTAGACAGGTCTCCTGAGGCAAGGGAAATAAAAGCAAAAATAAACTATTGGGACTGCCTCAAAATAGAAATCTTCTGCACAGGGAAGGAAACAATCAACAAAACGAAAAGGCCACCTACAGAATGGGAGAAGATATTTGCCAATGAGATACCCAATAAGCAGTTCATATCCAAAATATACAAAGAACTTATAAAAGTCAACACCCGAAAAAACCACAAAGAATCCAATTAAAAAATAGGCAGAAGATATGAACAGACATTTCTCCAAAGAAGACATCCAGATGGCCAACAGACACATGAAAAGATGTTCAACATCCCTCATCGTCAGGGAAATACAAATCAAATACAATGAGCTATCGCCTCACAGCTGTCAGAATGCCTAAAATCAAAATCACAAAAAATAACAGGTGTTGACGAGTAGGTGGGGAAAAGGGAACCTTCTTGCACTGTGGGTGGGAATGCAAACTGGTGTAGCGACTGTGGGAAACAGTATGGAGTTTCCCCAAAGGTTAAAAATAGAACTACCCTATGATCCAGTCATTATGCTACTGAGTATTTAGCCAAAAGTACAAAAACACTAATTCAAAGGGATAGATGCACCCCTGTATTTACAGCGGCATTATTTACAATAGCCAAGTTATGGAAGCAGCCCAGGTATCCAGCGATAGATGGATAGATAAAGAAGATACAGTGTATAGGGCCACCTGGGTGTCTCAGTTGATCAAGTGCCTGACTTGACTGTGGCTCAGGTCATGACCCCAGGGTGGTGAGATCAAACCCCATGTTGGGCTCTGCACTGAGTATAGAGCCTGCTTAAGCTTCTCTCTCCCTTCTCTCTCCCTTCTCCCTCTGCCCTCATATCCCCACTCACGCTCTCTCTCTCTCTAAAAAGGAAAAAAAGAAAGAAAGAATATATGGTATATATAAGTATATATAAATATATAATGTATTATATATAATACAGAAAACATTTATTTACATAAATTTTATATATGTGTTGTGTGTGTGTGTGTGTGTGTAATGGAATATCATTCAGCCATAAAAAAAGAATGAAATCTTGCCATTTGCAACATGTGGATGGAGCTAGAGAGTATACATTGTTGAACAAAATAAGTCAGTGAGAGAAAAACAAATACTATATGATTTCACTCGTATGCGGCATTTAAGAAACAAAAAAATGAAGGGTATCTAGATGTCTCAGTTTCTCAAGCATCTGATTCTTTCTGTTGGCTCAGGTCATGATCTCAGAGTCATGGGACCAAGCCCTGAACTGGGCTCTACACTCAGCGTGGAGTTTGCTTGTCCCTCTTCCTCTGATCCTTTCCCTGTTCTCTTGCTCTCTAATAAATAAATAAATCCAATCTCTGAGAATAAATAAAGAGGTCTATCGTCCTCCTGCTCCTCCTGTGTTTTTAAATGTCATCTGGAAGTCATTTATTCCTTCCATTAGAGACCTCTGTATTCACAATTTATCTACCAAGTTTAGCAGCTTGATTTTGGGAAGTACTCTTAAAAAAAAAAAAAAAAGTTCTTGCCCAGATCTTTCACCTGTTTCAGATTTTCAGACTTCAGTACCGCAGCATATTGGTTGGCCCCATTTAAGAGACAAGGTAGAGGGCGCAGCCAAGCTTTAGCCTAACAAAATTTGGCCCTGGAACTTTCTGGAAATGGGTTCCAAACCCAAGAAAAGGTGTAGCCTTTCCCAGACAGATGGAGTTCTGCCAACTTTGACCCAAATCTCCATCCCAGGAATGCTGGATGAACAGGAAGATGTTTATCTTCCTGTTGAAGGGGGGCCTGGAAGAGGCCCATTTCTTCTCTGCAAAAGCTTGCTGTAGCCCCAAGCCCCTCCATCCTCTGGATTTCTAACCGAAGCATCTCTAGTCGGCCAACACAAAGGCATACCTCCACTCAGAATCAGACATCAGATTTGCAGCGGATTTTCTCCTTTACACACAAATCAGACCTCCAGGAAATATTTTAGCATAAATGTACAAATCCTTCTCTAAGTAATGCTCCAAACCTTTCTACAGAACCAGCCTCAAAGTGCAGGCAGAAGGGAAGGCCCTGGAAGGGTCCACACAGCTGCTGAGACTGCAGGGGTGGAGGAGGAGCTCTTGGTTCGAGGAAGGTTGTGGCCTCTTCAATTCCTGGAACTGTCCCCCTCGTGTCCTCTGTCAGTGTGCGCACAGCCTCTCAGGGTGGTTGTGTGCTGCAAACAGGCAGCATCCTTTTCATCTCTTCTGACAAACCACACTCTGCTGTGCCTTCACTGGATGTTTGCTGAGCACTTGGTATGTACCAGGCATCCTCTTCGTTCCAACTTTGATGACATTGATTCCTCTTCCACTCCAGAGCAGTCAGACATTGTCAGGATTCCAAGTCTCTTTGCCCTTCAAACCCATTCAGTGAAGAAAGCCACACCAGAACAGGTACACATGATGAATATTCTGTCTGGTTTGGGTCCAGAGGAAGCCAAATGGTCAGCTTTGCAGGGTCAAGCCATGACCAGCCAAGAAAGAGACACTGAGGAATGTGGCCAGATCTTGAGTCTGGCTCCAAGAGTGTTGTCTTCTGGAAACCAGCCTTCCTTTCCAGCCCCAGGGTTGTTCCTACAATTATATGTCCTGCTAGAAGCTTCTTCCCCAAGAAGATGTACCAAAGCTCCTTGAGCTCTTCAGGTGCTAATCTCTCCCTTGCCCCATGGCAGGTCCCACCCTGCCACCCATGTACCTGAAGGGCAGACCAGGCCCACAAAGTGGGAGGGAGGCCAAGGCACCAAGATCCCTTAGCACCTCCATAGCTTCCTCTCTGTCTTCCAGCCTTCCTCCATGGACACCAGGGAGGCACCAGGGCCTCTCTCTGTCACACTGGCACAGGGGACCCAAGGACAAGCACCACCCATTCCAGGAACACAGGGCCTGAGAGGGGCAGGTGACCACTGAGAACAAGGCTGTATGTAGCGTGTGGTGTATGTGTGGAGTATGTGTACAGTGTGCAGTATATGTACCTGTGCTAGAGTCTTCTCCGTCCCAGTCCAGTGATTCCACAGTCATCGTGGGAACTGGACTCTTGTAAGACCATTCTACATTCTGAAACTGTGTCTTTGATTTGGGCATTAAAAATATTATTATTTATGTTAAGTGATAGCAGTAATAGATGATAGGTTTGGTTTTTTTTTTTTTTTAAATGCTTACATGTGGCATAATAAAAGGTTGACAACCTTAGGTTAGTATCTGAAATTCTTTTTGGAAACAGGGCTAGCCTATGAAAACCAGATCTGGAGGCTCTAGATGTGGGAGATGTATAGCCTTGGATTCCTATAGCCAGGATGGGGAACCCTAGGTTCACTGCCCAGGGGTTTGCTTGACCTTAGGCAAGCTTATTCACTTCCAGGGGATGGCTGGGGTAGCATTAGTTTTCACATCCTTAAAAAAAAAAAAAAAAAAAAAAAGTTGGGTGTTTTGATGCACAAAACTTAATTGGATCTTGATGAAAAAACAAACAAACAAACAAAGGCCAGAAAAGGTATTTGAGGAACAACTGGGGACGTTTGACTATGAACTGGGTTTTAAATGATATCGAGCTATTATTAATTTTCTCAAGTGTGAAAACAGCATAATGGTTATGTGGGAGAAGGTCCTTATTTTTAGGAGATGCATGCTGAAGTATTTAGAGGTGAAGTTTTAGGAGGCTTGCAATTTCCTGTGAGATGATTCAGGGCACAACAAAAAGGATAGAACAAGAAGCAGATTCAGCAAAATGCGAACAATTGTTGAATCTAGGTATCCATTATATTAGTCTCTTAAATTCCCTATCGTTTAAATGTTGGTATAATAAAAGGGGGGAAGGCTTTAAAAACATCTTATTTGCTAATTTGTTGGGCAGATTAAGTCAAACAATGTATCAGAGAAAGTCTTTTGTGAGAATGAAGTACAGAAGGGCAAGCCTATGGTGAGTCATACATTCTAAGGATCCACATTCTTGCCCTACCCCAAGATGGGCAATAGAAGAGTGTCTTGGTGAAATCCTGTCCAGGAGATTTTTCACCTTCTAGAATGTTCTCAATTTTCAACTCCACCAATAAGCTTATCATTGTATTTCTGCAACCCCAAGTTATATAAATTTTATTATATAAATTTTATGTATCTCTGGGGCTGGGTACCCAGCCAAGAAGCCCTGGAATTAACAAAGGTCTTCTAAAGCAGTTATGAAAGACAGAGTAAGAGGGAGAGATGGAAACAGAGGCAGAGAGACAAAGAGACAAAGACAGAAACAGAAGAAGAAGGAAGAGGAGCAGCAGAAACAGGGCACAGAGAAGAGAAAAGTGGAAGCGGAGAAGGAAGAAGGAAGAAGAAGGAGGAAGAAGAAAGAAAGGAGGAAGAGGCAGAAGAGAAAAGTCCCTGAGCACAACCACAATCACCAGAAGCCTCTGTGAAGGCCAGAAGACCAGGGGCAGATTTTAAAATGCCCACTACCAACTTTGTTTATTTGTTTATTGCTAATCCTTCTTGTTATTGCTCATAAGCCTTAGCATGGGTTTCTACCTTTACGAAGGGCTATACATCCTCTTATAAAGGGCTACACAACCAAGGATGTGTTGTCCTTGACCATTCAGAAGCTGGGCATGTGCCCAGGTCTGAGATCCATATGTCATGGGGATGACAGACTGACTTCCAGATGAATAGGGGAACTATCTTGTGCTTCAGGGAGATCTGAAGGCCCAAGAGGAGGACATGGGATAGCTACTCGGGCATGAAGTGAAGATAGTGTATTTATTGCCATCTGATACCCTGGTCTTTCCAGCATGGGAAAGTGTTGGTCTTAAATCTACTTGGCAAAACTGAGTAGGGAACCAAAGTAAAGAAGTAGAGAAGTCTCAGAGCACCTGTGATACCTGATCTGGTCAGGAGGTCCTTGGAAGGGCTCCCTTCAAGGAGAGGAAAGATGGGCTCCTGCAGTAAGCATGAAAACCAGACTGCCTTGGCCACAGCTTCTGGCATTAGTGCAAGACTCCCTTCTAGATTGGTAATAAGTTTCCCATTCTTGATCTAAGACCCAACCTCAGAGCCACCTTAAGTTGGTGCTCAGTGAGAGCTTAAGAGTAAAAATTCCTACTGAGATGGTGGAAGAGTAAAATATCCTGCTGAGATTCTGGACCCTAGAATCTTCCATAAACTCTGAGAGGGCTCAGCCCATCTCATTTCCTTTACATTCTCAGCTCTTCTAAGATGTGGCCGTCAATGCCACTGCCTGCAGATCCCATACCTCCCTGACCCTAAGCTCCCTACAAATCAGGAATCCAGGAGCTGAGGTTGCTGAGTCGAGCTGGCCCTTGTCATTTAGTCCACAATCCTCAGTGCCTGCGTTGGTCCCACTCTTCTGGCCCGGAGTTTAGATGGCAAAGTCAAGTATGCCTCTCCCTACAAAGAAGCCTCTGTATTCCTTTCCATATTCTTCCATGTCCTCTGCTTCTTCCCAGCTCTCCAAGTCCCTGTCTGAGTCATTCAAGGCCCAGAACAGACTCCATGTTGAGAGGAAACCAAGGGTAGGAGGAATTTTTGGTATGTAGCCACAGGGTATCTCTGTAGCCCCACTTCATAGGGGAACCACCCAGAGGTTGCAGCCATTCCTGTTCATTTCCAGAGTTCTTTCGTTTCTCTGAAACTCCTTGTTGGGTGATTTGTCTTCATTTGCATGGTAACATCTGTGATTCAGGGATTGGCTCTCCTTTCAAACTGTTACTCTAATTTGCCATTCTTTTTTTTTTTTAAGATTTTATTTATTTGAGAGAGAGAGAATATAAGCCTGGGAGAGGCAAAGGGAGAGGGAGAAGCAGACTCCCCACCGAGCAGGGTGCCCATGTGAGGCTCAATCCTAGGACCCTGGGATCATGACCTGAGCTGAAGGCAGACACTTAACCAACTGAGCGCCCCAGGCACCCCTAGTTTGCCATTCTTGTATGCACACACTGAATAAACATGCATCAAGCTGTGACTGTGGCCATGCCTGAACTAGACCTTGAGGTTAGGTACTTCTGCCACAGCAAACCAGGGAGCTCTTACCAAAGATCAACACTAACCTGTCACTTTCCTACTCAAAATTTCTACGCAGTTCCCTTTATCTCATGAAGAAGCTCTGTACCTAAGGGAGTCATTTAGAAAGAAACTCACTGGTATTTGTGTCTCCTTTCCCAATCCCCACTCGGGGAAAGAAACCCCAGTCTTGTTTCTGAAACTCTAAGCTTCTTCCTATTCTTGGGACAGTTTAAGAGTTTTGTGTGAAGGTATGAGTGTGTGTGTTTCCACATGAATAAGTGTGTGTATATGTGTGCATACACACACACACACACAAGCTATAGGTCAATTAAGGAGAATTAGTCTTTCATGTGTCCAGTAAGAGGAGAGGATAAAATGAAAGCTTTCTGAAAAGAGGCAGAAGCCAAAGAATGGAGACACTTCCATGCAAGATCGCCAGAGAGAAGACAGATCTGAATCCTCTTCCAATTTTTCTGATACCAGATAAGCTTGAGAGTCTTTGATGAAACCATGGAAGAGAGGATGAAGTATCATTTTAATTGCTACTGGGTCTCCTCCCAGCCTGACAGGTGGAGCTTCAGGGCAAATTAATCCTGATTAAGAGAAATAAAGGAATATGTTGCTGCAGACTGATTCCCACTGCAGGTCAAAACCCCTGGCTGAATGCTTACAACTCTCCAGGCTCAGATCTATCCTGAGCTTCTAGTCTAATCCACCCCTGCACTGCCTAACTTCCACCATCTACTATGTTTAAAAATACACTGCGCTTTCTCATTTTTGCCTTTCTTTTTCCTTTTCAGCATAACAGAATTCATTGTTTTTGCACCACACCCAGCGCTCCATGCAATCCGTGCCCTCCTTAATACCCACCACCTGGCTCCCCCAACCTCCCACCCCCTGCCCCTTCAAAACCCTCAGGTTGTTTTTCAGAGTCCATAGTCTCTCATGGTTCACCTCCCCTTCCAATTTCCTTCAACTCCCTTCTCCTCTCCATCTCCCCATGTCCTCCATGTTATTTGTTATGCTCCACAAATAAGTGAAACCATATGATAATTGACTCTCTCTGCTTGACTTATTTCACTCAGAATAATCTCTTCCAGTCCCGTCCATGTTGATACAAAAGTTGGGTATTCATCCTTTCTGATGGAGACATAATACTCCATAGTGTATATGGACCGCATTCCTTTCTAAGTTCATTTCCCTTGCATGTAATGCTCTTTATTCCTTTGCCACCTGTTGAAATCTCATCCAGTTCTTCAAACTCAAGTGGTGTCTATTTTATGACACATAACTGGATCCTAAGTCCAGGCAGAAGTGACCTCTCCCTTGTCTACCCTTGCCCTTGTCTCCTCCTATCTACCTTTGCCCATAGCACTGTGAGATTTATCATGGTCGGTCTCATTACAAAGAATTGTACATCTGTCCCCACTTCCCTACCAGACTGAAGAAAACTTTTTCAGGGAAGGATTAATATGAACTTTATTCTATATTATCTTTCAATGTCTAGGACAGTCTCCTGCACAAGACAGAATTGTAGTAAATATTTTTTCAATATATTAATGAACACTTCAGTGAGTATACAGACAAGTACTTGGGTGGACAGATGGATGGATGGATGGATGGATGGATGGATGGATGGATGGATGGAGTGGTCTTTCAGTACTATAGATAAGAATGGAGTTTAGCTTTGCATGGCTCCAAATTAATGTTTGAAAAGACATCCCTATGTAAGTTGAAGACCAGGCCTTGAAATACCTTATGTTTGCAAAGGGGGAACTAAAAAGAAATTTCTGCTCCTTCAACTGGGGAAGACATGAGTTTAACTTCATTTCTCAGGTTTTACCCAGTTCGTATGTGGATAAGCCCCAGAAAGTTTGGTGAGAAAAAAATTGTCTTACTAAAAGATGGACAGATAAGGCATGGGTACACAGACAGCAACTTTGCCAGGTCTCCAGCCATTATTTCTGCACACAGAGCTAAGGGAGCCTAGAACGTAAGCCACAAATAAAGTCTATTTGTTGTAGAATATGGTCTTTCTGCACATCCTGCATTGTGATGCTGCCAACTTCACTGAATCCCTAGGAAAGAAAGTTAGCAGATGAAAACTGATCATATTTCATTTTGGAGATTTCAGAAAGCCCCTCAAGCTAAGCACTTCCAGAGTTTTAGCATTACTGTTTTAATCAAGAGTTATAGCATGATGTATAATATGGTCCTGTTTCAACTTCAGTGGAGAGAGAGGTGGGGAAAGGGAGGGAAAGACATAATCGAGTCAGAGAGGGGCGGCCAAGGCAAAATGAGAGAAGAGAAGGGAAGAGGGGAAGACAGCTTCAAAGCAAGGGAAGAGCGTGGAAGGACTCTCCTCCCAGACCTGCCTGGCACTCTTAGGGATGAAGGGGCAAGACTAATGGTGCCCTCATCTGATTCTTCCAGAGCAAGGTTAATGTGCTTTGGGTAGTCTCACAAGTGGAAACTATTTCATTCAATCATTTTATTATTTTTATTCAATAATTCAGGTGGCAATCTAGATGGGGAAGGAAATTCACATCTACTGAATCTGCAATTGTACTGTGCCATTGACTCATTAAACTCTCTGGACTTTATAAAGCAGGTACTAATATTTCTGTGTGTAGATAAAGAACTGGGGCTTGATGAAGTCAGCTGATTTATCCAAGGTCATCCAGTTAGTAAGTGGCAGTGTCAGAATCCATCTCCATTCTGTCTTACCTCAAACCACCCCACTGACAAACTGATGCCACCTCCACAGCTCATTATATCCTAATCCATAAAGTAGACTTGATGTGTATTAGACAATTCCTTTAAGATTCAAACCTTGCAGATTCTTAGAGTAAAAATAAGGATAGTGTTTGGGAGCTGTTAAAGAATATCATGTTCAGGATATAGGAGATGTGAAAGTCTTGCTCAACTCCAAGGACCCTGAAGACCCAGATAATGGACAATAGAAGACTGGAACCAAAATGTCACTTTCTTATTGGCAGGGACTGTGTCCAGAACCCAGAGAGTAGAGCTCTGATATATCCGGCTCCAATATTTGGCTGAAGGTTGAGCACAAGCCAGCTGTTCAATTCTTTCCTATGTCACAAAGCAAAACTTGTTACCTTAGCATTGTCTGGTCATCCTGTGGAGCTATGATCAGGATACTCCAGTGAGAGCGAGTGATTTCATGCAGTGCAATCGGAAAGTGCCAAAGGAGATTTTCCCACTCCATGCATAACCATTAGTGAATGATGACCCTGTCCCCTAGTAAACCAGGCAAAATCAGTATCTTTGCTTCTCCTTCCTCAAAGAAAACCTAAGAAGATTGTGACAGAGAAAAGCTTTGGCACATGGAAAGATAACTGTATGTTTCCCCAACCCCACTTTAATATTCAGCTATGTTAATAGCATAAAAAAGGGACCCAAATATGTATGGTACATGTAAAAATAGGAACGGACTCCAGAGAGGCAACAAGGGTATGGTTTTGTTAAGAACAAGCTGGCAATGTGAAACAGATAGTGCATCTCTATGGTGGCTGAAGGAGTTTCATCCTGTTCATTCTACCCCTGAGAGATGAATAAGCTCAACTCCCTTTGGTGGAAACAAGGGACAAAAGATAATTGAGGTAGCCAACCTTTCACCATCATGAGTAACCCATAATGACTAGAGTCACCAGCAACATGACCTCTACTGCTCCCAGGACAGAGTTTCCTCATGACATGGAGCTGATAGGTAGAACAGGTGCATTCAGAAACACTCAGTGGTCAGTAACCCAACTGGTAGGATAAACCACACTCAGGAAGTGCTCAAGAGTTTTCAGTATCTCAGGTCGAGTACACTGCTTTTCCTTTACCCTCAAATCCACTGGCCCACATACACATAGAATCATTATACACACTCTTGTAGACTCCTCCCAAACTCTCAACCAGAAAATTAAAAACTCAGCCTCTTTTGTGCATTTTTTTGGAAAAGTGTTAGAAGGCTATGTTGGTGTCAATGAGACCAGAAATTTTCAGAGAATGGAGAATGGAGATACAGATATCAGGTTCATATGGTTAAGTAAAAATTCAATAATTCTGAATTAGAATTGGAATTAGCAGTCTGGATGTCATTTATTTAAAAACAAACACACATTTCCTACCTATGTTTACTGAAAACATCTAAAAACAACAACTGATCCAATAGCAATGAGCATCCCTAGCACTCAGATGGTGGTCTCCAAATAGCATTTCCCATGAACAGAGTCAGAGTCAGAGTTCCAAGGAGGAATAGCAGATTCTGTATCAGGATATGAACAAGATTAGTCTATTACATTTTGTCCATCCAGAAAGTAAGGAAGCTATCAGTGACTAGTCGGGTCATATCAACTGGACTCAAGCCAATTTGAATAGGTTCTCTCAGGCAAAGATGAGACAATTTGAGCATGAGTAAGGATAATGGCTTCAACAAAATACGTTTCAATCCATTGAGTTCCATGATGGTGCTAAACAGCATCAACAGCAGTATGGAACTAGATGTCATGATAATGCTGAACAGAAGGGAAAGCTCTACACTGGTTAACTTTGAAGGATGATATAGAATCACTGTTTTGGAAGTTTATATGTAAAGGAGAAAAATTAAGCTTAATTCTCTTTCCTGTACAAACTTGATTTCTGGGCAATCCAATAGCCAATGAATTGACGTTTTTCACTGTAGATGTTTTCCAGCTTATAAATGGAGGAAACAAGGAAGTTAGAATGACACTATGTTGCAAGCCCTAATGAATTAATGGGCCTGGGCTATGATCATCATAGCTGCTAATCATGAAAAAGAAACAACCAGATTCCATGCCTTCCAACAGAAGTCACAATACCACCTAAGGAAGTAGTCTTGCCATCAGATCTCCCCTGTATCTGGTCAAGCCTCTGCATCTATTTACAAGCAATGCAAGGGAAAAGAAACATAAGGATGCCATCAGCCAAATTGACTGAGGGAAACTCTGAAAATAGACAACAACAACAAAAAGCAATGAATAAAAAAAGGGGGCTTAAAAGACTATAATTAATCTCAAAATAGGGACCTCATTTAGATCCTGATTCAAATAAACTATTTTTTTAAAAAATCACATTTCTTAGGGATGTTTGGGTGGCTCAGTTGGTTAAGTGTTTGCTTCAACTCAGGTCATGATCCCAGGGTACTGGGGTTGAATCCCCCATTGGACTCCTTGCTCAGTGGGGAGCTTGCTTCTCCTTCTGCCTGCTGTTTGCCCTGCTTGTGCGCTCTCCCTCTTTCTCTCTCTCTGACAAATAAATAAATAAAATCTTAAAAAATAAATAAATAAAATTTTAAAAATCGCATTTCTTAAACATTCAGGGAAGTTTAAATGTTAACTTGGATTTTATGTTGAAGGAATTATTAAATTATTAGATATAATAATTATATATATTTTTATAAGTCCATATCATTTGTCAGAGATTTGCTTCAAAAGAATCCAGAAATAGAATAAAAAAGGTCTGCCATTGTTGATAATTACAGAAACTAAGTTAAGTGATAGGTGTATAGAGGAGATGAATTTCTCCTCTCTGCTTTTGTGTAGGTATTACATGCTACATAATGGAAAGGTCTTTTTGAATAAAAGAAAAGGTAGTTTCTTTCACTTTTTTGTATCTGCCTCTCTTCATATATTGTTGACCTAGATAGCTTTGTCCAATTCCACTGAATCAATACATCTTAAATCTACTCCTTAAAAAAGCACAAAACATTTCTAAACACAAACATCTGATGAGAGAAATTTCCCATTCATATTGCCTAACCTAAAAATTTCTATGTACTTAAATTTCTTTTTCCGATTGATGTCTCCTATCACCTCCTTCCCCATATGTGTTGCAGATGTCTTTCCAAAGGTGTGACCATCCTGTACAAGGAGCCAAATGTTGGGTGCAGCCCAACTCTTCTCCTGACTGATATCCGTCAATCTAGGAGCACTACAACTGGAAGAGTGGCTATGTCTCAGTAAATAAAAGGGTAGATAATCACCGAGCAGAAGAAGGAGGAGGTGGTAGCATGCAACCTTTGCTGTCATGCCAGCCTGGGTCTTCACTCTGCCTTTCACCAGCTGCGTTCCTTAGGCAGATGATTTCAACTCTCTTACCTTTCATAGGCTTTTCATGAGGAATGAGATGATGTATATAAATATTGAGAAGAGGTCCAGACATAGCGAAAGTGTCCAAGATAGGCAAGATTCCCTCCCACTGGAAATGGAAGACAGCAAAGACAATGGGAATCCCAGTAGTGATAAAGAAGGGTCAAAGTGAGCCCAGATACAGTGTTGAAGGTTCAGTACAATGGCCAAGATGACAGCAAAGAGAAAGCTACTGAGGTAAATTAGGGACTACAGGAAATCTTAGTGGACACATAGGGTAGGTCACCAGGTCCCAGGAGATGGGGTGGCCCCCCATCTCTGTCCACACACCTATTCACTTCATATCCAGTCACCCCAGCACTGACCCCATGCTGTTGAGCTCCTGGACAACTCAGTCTCTCCAATGCAACCCATCCTTTGGCCTTCCTCCCTATGCCACTTTCAGACTCCAACTGGCATTCTTTCCTGGCACAACTTTCTTGTGCCTAATAATCTCATCCACGGGGAAAAAAATGCTTAGATAAACAAATTCAAAGGCTCCATGGAATCAGCTTTGGAAGATCAAAAGTTATAGGCATGCACCATCCACACAGAGCCAGGGTCTTTATCACACACAAGCCAAGACAAACCAGCTCCCTTCCACCTATTCCTGCCTCAGGACTTTTTTTTTTTTCCTTTCTTTCTTTTTTTGAAAGAGAGAGATAGTGAGAAAGCATGAATGGGGGAAGAAGGAGAAGCAGGCTCAGTTGAGCAGGGAGCCCAACACGGAACCCGATCCCAGCACCCCAGGATCCTGACCTGAGCCAAAGTCAAAAGCCCCACCCACTGAAGCACCCAGATGCCCCTCTGCCCAGGACTTTTGCATAAATTGACACACAATTTTCTAGGCAAAAGAGGAAAGTAGAGATGAAACAATGAAGGCTAGATTGATGTCTATTTCTAACTTAGCCTGCAGGGACAAAGTGGCCACAAGTAAAAGCCAACGGCTGTTTTCACAAGCACCTGCGAGGTTCCAGACATGGGCTGGGCTGCCCGGGCCCCAGTGAAAAGGTGGCACTGAATGTGGGCTTCGTTTCATCCTGGCCCAGGACCCACTTAGATTCAGGAAGTGTGAAGCATATGCAACACTGAGCTCCAATTGGAAAGTACTGGGAGGCAGGAGGCAGAGCAAAAATGAGGCTCCAACAAAGGGCAGGGAGGGTCACCGTGGTGAAGGACCTCTCTAAAGGGATACCCAAGAATGACCCCAAAAGGATATCAGAACAGAAGAAAATGAGCAGGTGGGTTGTGATCACATCTGACACTCCCCAGGGATTCTAAGATCTCTAAGCACAATTAGGAGACTGAGATCCGGCCTTTGCTATGGGAGGAATCAGCCACCAGCATTTGGGTTATTAATGTTGAAGCTATCTTATTGTGATTGCTTGCTGACGGTCCTGGGAGCCATTCATATCATACACACATATGGGGTGAGCACCTCCTCAAGGAGATTCAAAGATAAGAGACACCATCTTAGGCACTGAGCTGTGGCTCCAAGGACACAGCTGCTTCCATGAAGGACAGAGTTTCTATTTGGCCAGAGAAACCAGCTATAACCACACATAACAGCCCATAGTCTAAAGCCGAAGGAATAGCACTTGTTGTCTAACAAGAAATTTTAAATTCAGAAAAGCTCAAGGTCAGGGTGTGCTGAGGAATCCAGGAAGGCATTTCAGGGGAAAAAAAATGTGTTAGTTCTTCTCTCTGAACATTTATGGAGCACCTCCCAGGAGTGTGTCCGGCATTGCTCCAAGCTCTGGGGACATAGAGAGAAGTCAGAACTGCCCTCAAGAGGCTCAGAGCATTATAAGGAGAACTGACAATGGTTTTGTGACAATCTCTCTTATTCAGGTCCCTAAGGGGGGGGGGGGGACAGGGGGGGACCATTCATGCTACCTAGATGGGAGGGGGGCACAGAGCCTTCAGAAGGTAACAGCTGTTCCAAGCTGAAAGTAAAGGAGCAGGGACAGTTCAAGGAGGGGATGCCGAAACAACAGAGACCCCAAGCTGTAATGGTCTGTCTGTGGCAGGTCTGCAGGGTTAAGGGGCTTAGCTGGGGAGAAAAGGTGGGAGCGTCCCTGAGTCCCCATAAAGCAGTACCTTCCCCTGGGCTCCCATCTCTTCCTGTTAGGCGGGAACCAGCCTTGTTGTCCCCACCTCAGATATAAAGACCCAGTGAATTGTGGTTTGTGTGAGTCCTGGGACGACTTTTAAGTGCCTTCCAGGAGCTAGAGTAGCTCATTGCTGCAAGCTCTCCGAACTGGCCCGATTTGTTCTGGGCAGTCACAAGCAAACAAACATCTCGCTTTATAACCATCCAGTCAGGACTGTATCCAAGAGTGCCCGGCCACTCTTCTCTAGGTGGAAACCAAATTGAACTGATTTATTTTAAGTGAGAGTTACACAAGTCATCACCGAGTATGGATTTAAGCTTTAAGAATTAATGAAAGGAAAAAATTGCGAATGTGCCCAAACCACAATCCAAATGAAGGTTTGTCCTTGAACAATCATAATTTAGGATTGTCATCTGCAGGTCTGATAATGAAAAGGAGACTTTACCCAGCCCCTTCTCCGAATAATAAGAATTGATTTTTGACCAAGGCCAATCTATTGTTCCAGATCATTAACTTCAGAGAATAAATCATTTTCTGATGCAGTAAAACTGGTTTCTGGGGGTTTGGTGTTCCAGGAGGTCGGTAAAGCAGAACAGAAAGCCTCTTTCAGCTGCGAGCAGCTCTGGGGAGAACAAAGCGGTCTGATTGTTCAGGTTTCCTTTCAAGTGTTTGAATTCCAGCAAGACCTGGGTGCTTTCTAAACAATCCGGTTCTGGCGCTCTGGTCCTGAGGCCCGAATTTCCGCTTTTCCTTCAGGAATACCCTCTGTCCTGCCCCATACTGCACCAGCTGACCCACGGGGCCCTGGTTACACCAACCTGAACCCAAGAGCCAGGCAGTGGAAGGTGGCCAAGATCCCTCATGCTCAGTCTGAATCACAAATCTGAAATGCCATAAGCAAGCCTCATTATTATCCATAAGAGGTCGGCATGGTAAGACATTCAGGAAAAAAAATACATTCTTCTTCCCTCAGCTGTGAGCAGGTGAGCACACAATGGTATTCTTCTGTTTCTTATTCCAAGTGACAAAGGTGTCTCCCCCACACGGGGAGAGAAAACTAGCACAGATTCAAAGGCTCTTAGCGAGTGACAGAGAAACAGAAGCGCTCAAACAGCCATCCCATTTGCTTCTCACAATCATAATATCAGGAGAATATTGTTCAACCTTTTGTACAGATTGAAAAACTGAGGCTTCACAGGTCTTGGTGACTCCAGACCACACATCTTTAAGGCTTAGCGTCACAGTTAAAATCCAGGCCTCTGGAGCCCCAGCCTTTGCTCCTTCCACCAGCCCAGGTGGAAACTCCAGGAAGGCACTTCTGCAGCCCATCTGTCTGGAGACTAGGGTTGAAGAGGGGATGCTGTCCCAGGCACAGTGGGGATGACCACAGCAGGCCTCCTAAAGCCACTCTCAAGTGCCAAGTCCTTGTCAGATACAGGGTCACGTGGGTGGGAGCTTTATGAGACAGCACCAGCAGTCAGGGACCCACACACAGTGGGAGGAACACACAGCATGGGAACGACCAGCTGCCCAGAGGGAACATGACTGAGATGTCCTGCATCAATATTACACCCTCCCTCCCTAGCCTGTCAGTCTCCCATGCAATCCTGGGTTTGGCCAAGGTGTCTCCCTGGCTCCCGTGGCGTCAATGTTCAGAAAACCTCAAGTATCAGCTCACCATAATCCCATGAACTGCTCCCTCTCCCATAGAGGTAAATCCCAGGTAGCCTTGTATATACAGAGTAAACGATGACACACACACATGCACACACACACTCACACCCCACACGTACTCAGAGTCACACCAGGGTGACAGCTGACACATTTAACTACTCGTACGACAGGGACCAACCAATCAGAACAGACAATGTCCATGAAAGTCAGGACCCACCTCCCCAGTACACTCATCAGCGGAACACTGCCCTGGGCCCACGGCTGGTTGCAGCTGGTATGGACTCTGAATTTAAGCCAAGCTGATGAGATTCTGTCTCTGAAAATTCAGAATTAGGAGAAAGAGAGTCTGGGCTTTTAATGGAGAAGTAAACTAGAACTGTGGTTGACCAGTATTTTATAATCTATGGGCCAAGAAGCAAATAAAGACCAACTACAAAGGAAAAATAAAGCTGACAGATAAAAGAGGCAGACGTGAGATGCTCTTCCCATGGGCTTTTAGCTCAGGGCCCCCCACCCTTCCTAAGACCAGACTTATTTTAAAAAACCAACAATTTCCTTTTGCTTATGTATCAGGGTCAAAAATTATGTCCTACCACTTAGATTTGAAAACAAAATAGCTTTCTTGTTTTTCATCTCTATTCTCATCTTCCTTGAAGCCTCCTCCTGCTTCTGAAGCCTCTCTCCCTGGTTCTCCACATCTGCACAGGTATGAGTTGGGGGCTGGTTCATACTTGCCAGTCAAAGGTGAGTCCATCTCTTTTGAGAGAAAACAGCCATTCTCAGGTTAAATCTTAGGAGCCAGTGTTTAGTCTTGCAGGATAGGTCCTCCCCTTTTCCTAGCCAGAGTCACCTGGGTTGAAAGCCCCAGTGGCCTTTGGGGTAGGCTTTTCTTAAATATCTGCCCCCCTTTTCATGTAAATAGGTGTGAGTGGCTTTCTATTACTTTTAATAATTCTTAATGAATACAAGACTAGAGAGGAAGCTCCTGCTTGGATCTTTCCAAGGACAGTCCTTGGGGACTCTATCTTCTGAAGGCAGCATCGATGGGGGGAGGGGACGGAGGGGCTCGACCTTTGATTCCATTTGTCCAGTGACTCCTTTTCCTATGTGCAAAGAGGGGATCCCCTGGGCTGGCCCGCTGCGTATGCTCCTTCTCAGGAGAGCAGGAGGTTGGCTGGACTCTGACACATGTGCTTGTTTCATTTCCTGCGCCCAGTTTATTGCTGAGCAGAGTTCTATCCCAAATGCCAGGTGCAAGATGGAGCTCTCTCCACCTGCCCAGGTGTCCCTGTCCAGTTCTGACCTTGTTCCTTGTGAGTCAAGCCAGACATTACAGTATCCCTTCTCTGCTCCATTGTCACAGATGCCACAGAGATCACAGCCCTGGAAATCTATCTCTGGGCCCTCCAGCCAGGGGACTGGGATCACTGTCCTCAGGGAGTACCAGCTCTTTGGACACTGTTGCTAGAAAGCTCACCCCTTCTGCCTCCCAAGTCTCTCCCCAACTATCAGCTCTAGCTCACTGCCCAATTCTGCCTACTCCACCTCCCCAACCCACCCCATCCCCTGTTCTAGAGCTTTCTGTGGCCATGCCATCCCAGGTCATCAAGGCCTCAGCCAGCCCACATTGCTTAGGATGCAAGCTCCTGATTGCCCTTAGATGCCCATAAATCTCTCCTCAGTAGGAGATCTAGAAGGACACCACCAACAGATTCTTACCTCCCGGCAAAGATTGTTTCTGGCCTCAGCTACCTGTGGCTTGAGGGCACAGAAGGCAAGCCTGGAAAACTTTTTTTTTTTTTTTTAATGTTGTCTTCTGCTGTCCACGAGCCATATTGGGGCGGCAGCCCGGCCTCGGTCCCCACGTCCTTTCTTGCCTCCCGCCTCGCCGGCGCCCTCCTATACAGCAAACCCGGCTCGGGCCGGGAGAGGTGCGCCAGCGCCGCCACGGCGTGGGATACCGGGGAGCCAGCCACTCGGACGCACCACCGCCACCACCCCAGCCCCCATTGCGGCCAGCAGGTCCAGCCAAGCCTGGAAACTTCTTATAAACATCCTCTGGTCCATCAGCATCAGCTGCCTACTCCTGGCACTCTGTCTCCCCCAAAGGGGCTCTACTCTTCCTCAATATGGCTCCACTGTGGCTGGGTTGGTTGAATCCACTTCTGCAAATCCCAAAGGTTGGCCCGGGGGGAGGGGAGAGGAGGGACACTGAGTGACTAGGGTGCCATCGATGGACAGCAGCAGCCATGAACTCTCTGGTTTGGGGATTGCAGAGAAGGGCTGGGAGGATAGGAATACTAGACTGCAGCACATTTGCTCCCCAGACGCAAGCAGGATCTCTAGCTGACTTTCCCACAAATGCATCTCCATCTGGGACTGAGTGTCTTTGATTGAGTTTAATATCTGGACTGGAAAATGCATTACCATTTATAAAGTCATCTTTAATAATTTCATACCATAATCTTCAAAATTTAATAAGCCCTCCAGAGATAATTAATAAAAATGTGACCTAACAGAAAGTAAAATGTAATAGTATAAAATCTTCAGATATTAAAAGGCTACATGTCCAATGACCCTCCCCCCGCCCATCTGGGAACCTTGGCTTTTTCTTCATCACTGCCCTGGGGGAGGGAGGTAAGTAAGATTTAGATCAGAACAAAGAGGTAAGACAAATTCTTACCTTTGAGCCTCATTCCAAGAGCTGGATGCTTAAAAGGGAATGGTTTTCCTTTGAATTTCAAAGGATATATTTGACTTGGATAATCAGGAACCAGAGCTCTGTGAATGCATCATAAAGTTGAATCAAAAACACAAGAAATAAAGGTGTTGATGAGGAAGTGGAGAAAGGGGAACCTTTGTGCACAGTTGGTAGGAATGCAAACTGGGCAGCCACTCTGGAAAACAGTATGGAGGTTATTCAAAAAATTAAAAATAGAAATATCATATCAGCCAGTAATTCCACTGCTGGGTATTTACCCAAAGAAAATGAAAACACTAATTCAGAAAGACATATGCACCCCTACATTAATTGCAACATTATTTATTTACAATAAGCAAGAAATGGAAACAGCCTAAGTGTCCATCAATAGAATGGAAAAAGATATACATATTCATATATATATGTATATATATATGTATATATACATACACACACACACATATATAATCTTGCCATTTGCAACAACATGGATGGACCTAGAAAGCATTACGTTAAGTGAAGTAAGAGAGAGAAAGAAAAATAACACATGATTTCACTTATTTATGAACCTCAAGAATAAAACAAACAAACTGGTTTGCCAGAGATTATTGTCAGAAGGCAGAGGAATGGGAGGAAGGGCAAAAAGAGGTGAAGGGGATTAAGAGGTATAAACTTCCATTTATAAAATAAATAAGTCACAGGGATGTAAAGTACAGCATAGAGAATATAGTCAATAATATTGTAATAACTTTGTATGGTGACAGATGGGAATCCCACTTACGTGGTGAGCATTTCATAATGTATATAAATGTCAGATTACTATGTTGTACACCTGAAACTAATATGAAGTATACATCAACTATACTTAAACAATTAAAAACAAATAAAATATATTTTTAAAAAAGAATGGGACATTATTTGGGTTCTTTTGAAGGGATTGAGAGAGCTGAATTATAATGACAGGGAACCTGAAAGCCAAGGGTGGGAGACTGCTCCACTTTCAGCCTGAAATTCTGGAATATTATCACCTAAATGGGACCCCAGGAGAATAGAGGCTGGTGGCTCATGATGGTCAGTCAACACATTGATCAGGATTCTTGGTTTCAAACAAAGATGCCAATTCTGGCTAAAGATCAGAAAAGACCTTGATTAGCAGAGTATCAGAGAACCCACAGAATGGACAGAAGGGATATGTGGCAGGCAAGTCTCAGCTGAGAGGTCAGCTAGGAGCTCTCTGCCTTTGGTCTCTGCCCTTGACAATGCCATGGCTGATTATCTGCAGATGGTCCATGCTGGCTTCACAAAGCTGGCCCACCTTCTTCTGCAGATGAGGCCATCTTTCTTATACTGCCAACTCCCTGAGACTCAGCCATGCCCACCCTCATCCCCAGGCCACTCCTTATTTTATGATAGGACAATGTTCCATTCCCAGTGACCTCTGGCAGGCACATCGTCTCAGAATCCCTAGCCTCTATCTGCATCCCTCTCTGAGGGGTGCAGAAATTGTTATGGATTTTCTCCAGGCTCTGTGGGAGCCTAGAGAGAGACTGGGATGGAAGGGCAAAAGCTAGCTCAGGCCCTTTCTGGCTCCAGAAAATATTTCTCATTTTGGCTACCCAGAATCTAAACATGTGTCCTATTTGGGGGAATCCCAAGACAGAAGAGAGGCAGTTCTACCTCCAAAGCCATGGGGTGGAAGAAAAAGGGGCAAGTACTCCCTTTCCCCACCTTCGGGCCCTTAGTGTGCACATGTGGCCTGGGTGCTGCCAATTAGGTACTACTACTGGTCTTGGTTCTTGAGTGATACAAGGGTTCAGGGTCAAGTAGCTGGTTTCCATGGTGGCTGAGGTGGGATGAAATCCAGCAACATGGTGGCAGCAATGCCCATGGCCAAGTTGAAAAGGGCTCAGCTATCATCCTATCATCCACAAAGAGACTACTCTGTGTGGTGCCTTGTTTCACCCCACCTTCTTGGTATTTGCCTGAGCCCTGACCTGCAGTTTTCCTCCAAAGCCAGGACAACACAGAAACACACACTGAAAACTTATTTAACCCCAGAGGGGAAGATAAGAGGAAGAGGAGGAGAGGTCAGTTCCCAGTTTGGTTGAATATTTAACCAAATTTACAATATCTTAAACCAGAAGAAACTATATTACCAACATTGAAGTTGGTTGGTTGGTTGGTTGGTAGGTGGTGAGAGGAGTCGGTCTTACCTTCAAAGGAAATGAGGGCTCCTGAACATGTTCAATTCCAACTATAAAATTTAGATTGTTTTATTTCTGGTGTAGACAGTGAGGATAAAATTAAGTGTAATGAGCAGTGACCTAGAGAGAAGTCATTACATATCTGGGCAGGGTGGGCATCTGTGAGTAGGTCCAAGGGGAAACAGGAAATCAGACAAGGCTAAGGATCAATCCACAGGCATGGGAACCACCCTGCCCCCACAGGAGCAGAAAAGATCCCTTGCCCACATGTCTAGTGGGAAACACCCTCCCCTGGAAGCTAGAAGAAGCCAGCCCCACCAGCTTATCTCAGCTTGGAGCATAGAACTAGAAAAGTACCTTTTTATTTTCTTGAGATTTCTTGCCTTTTCCGACACCCTTGGATTCTTCCTACTGCCTTACCCAGAAATGCATTCTCTTCCTTGCTCTTGGATAATGGTGCCTTTGGTACTGTGCCTTTGGATGACTCTCCTTAGTTCCATGCACCACACTGTTGCTATACTCATTTGGACCCAGGGTCCAGGCATCTTCCCTGACCTGTGGGCCCAGCCTGCTTAGGGAGGTGGTCAGACAAGTAGACACTATCTCAGGAGTGATGGAAGGATCAGACTACAAAGAATAATGACAGGAGCCCCTCTAGAGCCAGGATGGGTGATTTTAGCTCAGAAAGGAGTGTGATGCTTAGAAGTGGAGAAAAGAGGACAAAATGGCCTCCCAGGAGCCCTCACCAGATCCCCCACAATTACCAGCAGATAAGAAAAGTGTTGGTGGGTCTATGAACCAGACATCTCTTTACTTGGTAAGCATACTTCCTGATGGTTCAGCAGAAGGTGTGGCTCAGGAAGAAGGATAACCAAACTGTCTAGTTAGAATATGGGGTAGAGATGATTTCAGTATGTGAATTCCTA
Organism: Lontra canadensis; assembly: GCF_010015895.1. Taxonomy (NCBI): domain Eukaryota; kingdom Metazoa; phylum Chordata; class Mammalia; order Carnivora; family Mustelidae; genus Lontra; species Lontra canadensis. The sequence goes on from NW_022630997.1 coordinate 33,468,418, forward strand.
TTCTAGGAATTCCAATCTAGGTAACCCAATTCCTAGATGGAGAGCTACATGCCTAGGGATAAAGCATGAGAACAGGAGACAGTGCTCTCTCCCCACTCACAACCACACCTGACAGATTCCTTCCCTCCCTCCTGGGCAGTCACCAGTGGCTAAAGGTGATGAGAAAAGTTCAGTAACCCTAAGATCCCTAAAGGAGCCCATCCCTGCCCTTCCACCTCAAAGGACCCAAACACACTGTTGATTGACATTCTTCCTGTTGCCTAGGAAATAATGATTAGAAACCCTGCTACCAACATCTTCTATATTCCAAAGAGATGAGATTTAAATCGAGGTTGAGATTGAAGGTATAAATTTGGATTAAATTTTAATACCCAAAAGAGAGCTGAAAGTTACAGATCTGACCAAGATGCTTTTAAGGAGGGGAAAGAGACTCAGCAGTGTATGGCCAATAGAAGTGACTGGGGAAAAATAAAACAGCTCATGTTCATACCCCTCTGGGTATGTAACCCTCTGTGGTATGTAGCCAGCCAGTTACAGGGAAACAGTAACTCAGTCATCTATTCCCTGAGGCTCCAGATGGGCTGGTAGAGAGAATTTGCTCCCATGTCATCATTTCCTTAAGGAACAGAAAACATTTACATCTGGCACCTTCCCCCCGTATCTTCTGTGAATGAGAAGAAGATGGGAGAGGTGGAAAGAGGAAGAGAATTTATATGGTGTTGAGCTTGGTGCTTCCTATCATCGTCCCTCTTACACAAGAAACCCATTCAACAGATAGCAAAACCAAGCCTCCAAGAGGTGAAGCAAGTAGCTCAAATGTTCTTCACTTTACACCCAGGTATGTCTCACACAAAAGTCATACTCTTTGCTCTATGTCACAAATAGAAGAGATTACACTGCCCCGGCCTAAAAACAAACCAGTTTCATCTTTTTCGTTGTTATTTTCCCAATTCATACCACCCTGCATAAGCCCTTCTCTCCCAACTCCACCCCTCCAGAGCCTGGATTTGTCATCATCAGTGATGCATTTCCCAATATTTTCATGGACATTGGGAATCATGAAAAATATGCTCAAGCCTGATCCTACTTCCTTGTCCCCACAGAGAAGGTGACCACAAAAGCAGGTCATTTTCATGAGCCACAACTCTGACCCTATTGGACAGTGCCTTACCATTTGAAAACATGCCAGCCAGGAAAAAAAGCAGTCTTTTCTATAAAATGCCCCTCTGTTTTCACAGATACTGTGCCCCAGATTTGGTCAACCAGCCTGGAGACTGTGTATCCCAGAGGGAATTTCTTCCAGGATTACTAGGTTAGGCTCAAAACAACTCATTTCCTTTCCAAAAGTGTCTTCTGCCCAGTCTGTACAGGGCTCACCTGACCAAGGAACTGTGTTTCATTCATCTGTCCCCTGGACCAGTCTTTGCTAAGCACAGGGGAGGTGGTAAGCCCAGAAGCTCAGGCTGGGTGAGATTCTTGTCAGTGAGCAACCTTGGGGCTAGGGGGCACTCTGGGGGCACAGCAAGAGGAGGCCACACTCAAACTCAGGGGTCAGGAAGATCTTGGGGTGCTGCCATGTCCACTGAAGTTTGCTGAACATGTGTTAGCTCTGAAAGTAGTCTATATGGAGAGCGTCTTGAGGAACAGTGTGGCTGAAGTGTGCACTGGGAGTAGACTTTGTTCAAGTTTAAACTTGGCTTTTTCTGCTTCTGAAAAAGGTGGAGTAATGAACTAGATTTACTTTCCTGTCTGAAACAACCAAAAAGAAGCAGATAAAATGTATGAAACAATGGCTTTCAAGATGTTGGCTATCTGGCTGTGAAGGACTGTGGTCTCTGAGAAATGGGAAACCAAAACACAGTGAGCTTATTGCCTTGAGAGCTTCAAGGGAAAGCCTAGGCAGAGCCCACCAGTCACTCAGAGTTGAGGAGACAGCAGTGAGAGCCAGGGAAGATGACAGAGCCTGGAGTTCACAGGATGGAGGGCCAAGGAGGGCAGAAGTGTAGGGAGAGACCCCCGGAGATGTGTAGATGGCCTACTCAGGTATTCAGCAGACTTCTGAACAATGTGTGTGTATGTGTGTGTCTGTGTGTGTATCCTCATGAGTGTAAACTTCCAGAGGCATGGGTGGGAGGCATCCACAGAGATTAGGAGAAGCACCCAACAAGGTCAGAAACAGTGTCCATTCCACAACCCAGGCTGGAAAACCAAAACCATGAAATGTGGTCTCTGACTTCAGTTCTGCTTGTGAAATCCCCAAAAGCTGTCAGTCAAGATCCTGCCTCTCATTGCCAAGCATCTCACGGTGCTCCATGGTAGTTGTCACACTTCTACTTTCACTGTCCCCATCTATCTCAGGCCCCCTAGGTGGCCAGTAAATGGATCCCACCCTTCCTGGCTGAGCCTGTAGCTTCTTTTGCCACCCCACGGCAGAGCTTGGATTCTCTCATTCCTCATTTCTAACCAGTGCACTCAAAAAAGAAAACATGTCCTAACACACCAGCTTTGGATTTTCTCCTCTTTGGTGAAGGTTGACCAGTAAGATAATTTTTTCTTTTCTTTTTTGAAGACTTTATTTATTTATTTGAGAGAGAAAGAGAGAGTGAGGGAAGGAGAGGGAGAAAATCTCCAGCAGACTCTCGCCAAGCACAGAGCCTGATACAGGGCTTGATCCCATAACCCCAAGATCATGACCTGAACCAAAATCAAGAGTCAGACGCTGAACTGACTCTGCCATCTAGGCTCCCCAAGAACTTTTTCTTACAGCACTTTCATTTGGCTCTGTTTTAGATGATTGGACACCTCTATTTAGGGACTTGGCACAGACCTTCTGGAGATTGATTAGGAAGTAAAAGATTAATGCTGATTGGCCACACTCAAGATTATCACTCCATATGACCCCTGTGCAGTGTCTGCCCTCCGGAGTGCACCTGAGGGCCACTCTTCTCTATAGTGAACACTGTCCACAAGGCCATCAGGAGGAGAAAAGAGAAGAGGAGGAACAGAGCAAGGAGGTGAAACAAAAGCTGATTTTCCAGGCTCTGCCCATCGCAGAGGTGGACTGCCGCAGCACTGCAGCCCTCTTGGGTGGTCCTGAAAGACCAGACACAAGGGGATCCTCGCAGCCGCCCAGGCCTCCAGGAACATATCTCTACTGAGTTTGCTTGAAAGGAAACATGAAAAAGCATGAACGTCCAGTTCGCCGAGTCTTCAGAAGGCACCAATCATTTCTACTCACACTGCAGCAGCAGTCCTGGCTCTCCATAAACTGTTTCCCCAACTGAAGTGGGACAGTGCACAGGACATTGTCAGTGGAGAACAAGCCCCTTGATAATGGCTTTAAACAACTTAAAGAACACAAAACATTAACTGTAGGAAGTCTAACGAGGAAAATGTACACAGGGAGGAGGCAGAAAAATAACATTTATTGAACACTTGCTCTTCAAGCCTTCCATTATCTGGCTAGGTGTACCTAATATACCTTAAATAGTTCCAGCAGATCTCAGTAGTTATGAATAGATAGTTCTGCAGGTGTTGGATGTGTTCTACTACTCTCTGCAGTGCCTTGCATGGCTGATCTTTGAGATGGAACACATTTCCCTCATTGTTCTTCTCTGCTCATTCCAGGTGATAGTTTTAGACCCAGTACTGTCTCATTTGATTGGTCTTAAGGGACTCCTCATTCCTCTCTTCCCTAGGTATTGTCCTCTTTACTCAGTGTGCTCTGCGTATCCTCACGACTCCGTCATTTCATTCAAGTGTCTGGCTTCATTTTACTTCATCTCTAACACCTCATTTTTGTTTCCTCATAGCTTCTCAGAATTCTTCTTTGTGGCAAAAGAAATGCTTCATCTCTTAAAATACTTAAGGCCTTGAATTAGGCAATATATTCTCAAAATACATAATATTATTTTATGAAATAAACTCTCCAAAGCAGGCACTAGTATAAATACTTGTACAACTTCAGTTTTTTTTTAATCAGAAGAGATTTTTAGGGAGTGATAAATAATGTTTCAATTATTGTTGACATACTCAAACACAGGCTACCTCTACTTCTTATCGCCAACTATGTGTATAAGTATATATACGTTACTGTGCACAGAGCATAAAATTCACCCTTTCAAAATGTACACTTCAGTGGGTTTTGTATATTCATAGAGTTGTACAGCCATCAGCACTATCTAATATTAGAATATTTTCATCACCCTAAAAAAGAAACCCTGTACCCAATAGCAGTCACTACCCAGTGAACCCTGCTCCAAGCTCTAGTAAACATTAATTGGCTTTTTGTTTCAGTGAATTTGCCTCTTCTGGGCATTTAATATAAATGGAATATACAATATGTGGTCTTTTGTGACTGTCTCGTGTCAATTAGAATAATGTTATCAAGGTTCATCCATTTGAAGTGTGTATTACTACTTCATTCTTTCTTTATTGTTGATAATATTCCATTGTGTGGATATACAACTTTTGTTTGTCCAATCCTCAACTGATAGTCATTTCAGTGGGTTTTGCTTTTTGGATATTATGAATAATGCTACCATGAACAGTTATGGGCAAGGTTTTGTGTGGGCATATGTTTTCATTCCTCTTGAGTATATACGTAGGAGTGGAATTAGTGGATCGTATGGTAACTCCACACTTTTAACTTTTTGAGGAACATTCAAACTGCTTTCCAAAGTGACTGCATAATTGTACATCCTTACCAGCAATGTATGAGGGTGATAGCCAGGGGTGTGGCTTGCTTAGTCACACCCCCTCTGTCAGCAGTGTGAGAAGGCGAATGATAGGCAGGCAAAGGAGTCACCAGGTCACTAATGCTTATAGTGGAGTGAAGTGAAAAAAAAATGCAAATAATATTAATAAGTAATCTCACTGAGCACCTCAGATTTGTGTCTTGACATATAAACAAAGGATGTTTGTGTTTTAAAAAGGGGTGGTGGTGCACATATTCATTACTGTTGAAAGCAAAGATGGACAGCTGTCATAGCTCCCTGTCTGGTCATACACAGACCCTGGTGAAAACCCCCTCCTAGACCCCTCTTCTCCAGCCCAAGCGACCCTTTTCTCAGCTCCCAGGTGACATGAGAGAAGCAGCCTCTACCTTCCTCTATTTTCTTTCCCATCTTAGCACTGTGGTAAAATTCTGTACCTTCACTTGGTTTGCCTTTTTGAACCTTAAAAGCTTGTTTGGGGAATCATATAGCTGAAATTCAACTATTTCTTGCTGGTGTTCTTCTTTTTTATCTTATTCACTCTGAAGACCAGTGAGTGTCTTGGTAGACCAGAGGTGGGGATGAGGCCATGTGTACAAAGAAATGGCAGGGGAAAGCAAGAAGAGTAATGTTTCAAATTATTATTATACACACAAGACACATATCTGAAAAACATTCATGTGAGAAAAGTCTTCAATAGACCCATGCATTTTAAGTGTGGTTAGGGGAAGTTCCATCTTGGAGAGGAAAAATAAATATATTAGGTAATTCCCAGTGACTTGTGTCAAAGACATAGCATCTTTGCCTCTGTTCCTTAAATCTGTTCTTTTCCTTCACAGCGAAACTCACAGTCAGCTGGTTCAAGTCCAGTAAGTATCTGATTCAGTAAGAGTTCTATTATTTTTGATATGCCTAATGATTTTAGTCTTTGATCCTACTGTTTTAAACTTATGAAAACTATACTTCTTATCTGTACTTTCATTTTTTTCCCCCATCTTCCCCTCATTTTTATAAAAGAGGGACAAAATTCTCAAGTACTTGCATAAATGTACACAGCTGTGTAGACTAAGAAGGTGTGCTGAGGCCAAAACTAGACCGTTAGCAGGTGGGCCACAGGTCCCAGCTGGAAGGGTCATTTAACAGCTAATGGGCAAATGTATAAGTTCAATAATGCAAGATTTCTTCCCTTTGGTAAATATTATATTAGAAATGTTTAATTTGGGGTGCCTGGGTGGCTCAGTTGGTTAAGCATCTGCTTTTGGCTCAGGTTATAATCCCAGGGTCTGGAATGGAGTCTCACATCGGGCTCCCTGCTCAGTGGGAGCCTGCCTCTCCTCCCCACTCATGCTCTCTCTTGCTATTTCTGTCTCTCTCTCTCAAATAAATAAAATCTTTCAAAAAATGTTTAATTTTATAGACTTTCTAGATTATCATTGTAAAAAGTTTAACAATAGAGTTGTGTAAAGGAAAAGTAAATTCTCTAGCTCTCCCACATGCCCCTTCACCTTCAGCGCCATACCTAAAGATAACCAATGTTAATTGCTTGGTGTGTTTCTTTCCACACCTCCTTTCTCTACACAAACAAAAATGTCTATAAACATATGTATGCAAATGTTTGGTGGTATTATTTTTAATCTCTATGGATTTATACTATGGGCATTATATTGCAACCTGTTCTTTTTGTCAATAGTATACAATGGATTCCTTTCTAGACCTATGCACAGAAATATAGTTAACTTCACCTTATGCATAATATTTCACCTTGAGGATTCTTTCAAAATTTATTTAACTATTCCCCACAATGAACCTACAGATTAGTTTCAGATTTTTGGCACCACAATAAATTTCCTTGTACATTTACAGAAAAATAAATGGCCCTAAATTTTCTGTTAAAAAAGGTAGCCAAGGATCTTGGTCAAGATGGCGGAGAAGTAGCAGCTGAGACTACTTCAGGTAGCGGGAGATCAGCTAGATAGCTTATCTAAAGATTGCAAACACCTACAAATCCAACGGGAGATCGAAGAGAAGAAGAACAGCAATTCTAGAAACAGAAAATCAACCACTTTCTGAAAGGTAGGACTGGCGGAGAAGTTAATCCAAAGCAACGGGAAGATAGATGGCGGGGGGAGGGGCCGGCTCCCGGCAAGCGGCAGAGCAACGGAACACAAAATCAGGACTTTTAAAAGTCTGTTCCGCTGAGGGACATCGCTCCAGAGGCTTAACCGGGGTGAAGCCCACGCGGGGCCAGTGTGGCCTCAGGTCCCGCAGGGTCAGAGAAGGATCGGGGGTGTCTGAGTGTCGCAGAGCTTACAGGTATTAGAACGGGGAAGCCGGCTACAGAGACGGAGCCGAGGAGTGACTCTCAGCTCAGGTTTACCTTGAACCGGTCGCAGGCTCGGTCAGCTTGGAGCGTGGCCGGAGGCAGCGTGACGGGAGTAATTGGGCGCTGTTCTCTGAGGGCGCACTGAGGAGTGGGGCCCCGGGCTCTCGGTTCCTCCGGGACGGAGAGTGGGAGGCCGCCATCTTCCTTCCCGTCCTCCGGAACTCTACGGAAAGCGCTCAGGGAACAAAAGCTCCCGAAAGCAAACCCGAGCGGATTACTCAGCCCGGCCCCTGGTAAGGGCGGTGCAACTCCGCCTGCGGCAAAGACACTTGAGAATCACTACAACAGGCCCCTCCCCCAGAAGATCAACAAGAAACCCAGCCAGGACCAAGTTCACCTACCAAGCAGTGCAGTTTCAATACCAAGGAGAGCAGTGGAATTCCAGAGGAGGAGAAAGCAAAGCACGGAACTCATGGCTTTCTCCCCATGATTCTTTAGCCTTGCAGTTAATTTAATTTTTTTTCTTTTTCAAGTTTTTTTCTCTTCTGCTAAATTTTTTTAACTTTTACCCTTTTCTTTTTTAACGTTTTTTAACTACTTTATCTAATATATATATATATTTTTCCTTTTTATATTTTTTCATTATTGGTTTTCTTTTTTTATTTGTTTCTTTTTTCTTTTTCTTTTTTTTTTTCTTTCTGAACCTCTTTTTATCCCCTTCCCCGCCCCCCCCACCTCACGATTTGGGATCTCTTCTGACTTGGCTAAAGCATATTTTCCTGGGGTTGTTGCCACCCTTCTAGTATTTTACTTGTTTCTTCATATACTCTTACCTGGACAAAATGACAAGGCGGAAAAATTCACCACAAAAAAAAAAGAACAAGAGGCAGTACCAAAGGCTAGGGACCTAATCAATACAGACATTGGTAATATGTCAGATCTAGAGTTCAGAATGATGATTCTCAAGGTTCTAGCCTGGCTCGAAAAAGGCATGGAAGATATTAGAGAAACCCTCTCGGAAGATATAAAAGCCCTTTTTGGAGAAATAAAAGAACTAAAATCTAATCAAGTTGAAATCAAAAAAGCTATGAATGAGGTGCAATCAAAAATGGAGGCTCTCACTGCTAGGATAAATGAGGCAGAAGAAAGAATTAGCGATATAGAAGACCAAATGACAGAGAATAAAGAAGCTGAGCAAAAGAGGGACAAACAGCTATTGGACCACAAGGGCAGAATTCGAGAGATAAGTGACACCATAAGACGAAACAACATTAGAATAATTGGGATTCAAGAAGAAGAAGAAAGAGAGACGGGAGCAGAAGGTATATTGGAGAGAATTATTGGAGAGAATTTCCCCAATATGGCAAAGGGAACAAGCATCAAAATCCAGGAGGTTCAGAGAACCCCACTCAAAATCAATAAGAATAGGTCCACACCCCATCACCTAATAGTAAAATTTACAAGTCTTAGTGACAAAGAGAAAATCCTGAAAGCAGCCCGGGAAAAGAAGTCTATAATATACAATGGTAAAAATATTAGATTGGCAGCAGACTTATCCACAGAGACCTGGCAGGCCAGAAAGAGCTGGCATGATATATTCAGAGTACTAAATGAGAAAAACATGCAGCCAAGAATACTATATCCAGCTAGGCTATCATTGAAAATAGAAGGAGAGATTAAAAGCTTCCAGGACAAACAAAAACTGAAAGAATTTGCAAACACCAAGCCAGCTCTACAGGAAATATTGAAAGGGGTCCTCTAAGCAAAGAGAGAGCCTAAAAGTAGTAGATCAGAAAGGAACAGAGACAATATACAATAACAGTCACCTTACAGGCAATACAATGGCACTAAATTCATATCTCTCAATAGTTACCCTGAATGTTAATGGGCTAAATGCCCCAATCAAAAGACACAGGGTATCAGAATGGATAAAAAAACAAAACCCATCTATATGTTGCCTACAAGAAACTCATTTTAAACCCGAAGACACCTTCAGATTTAAAGTGAGGGGGTGGAAAAGAATTTACCATGCTAATGGACATCAGAAGAAAGCAGGAGTGGCAATCCTTATATCAGATCAATTAGATTTTAAGCCAAAGACTATAATAAGAGATGAGGAAGGACACTATATCATACTCAAAGGATCCATCCAACAAGAAGATCTAACAATTGTAAATATCTATGCCCCTAACGTGGGAGCAGCTAACTATATAAACCAATTAATAACAAAATCAAAGAAACACATCGACAATAATACAATCATAGTAGGGGACTTTAACACTCCCCTCACTGAAATGGACAGATCATCCAAGCAAAAGATCAATAAGGAAATAAAGGCCTTAAATGACACACTGGACCAAATGGATATCACAGATATATTCAGAACATTTCATCCCAAAGCAACAGAAGACACATTTTTCTCTATTGCACATGGAACATTCTCCAGAATAGATCACATCCTTGGTCCTAAATCAGGTCTCAACTGGTATCAAAAGATTGGGATCATTCCCTGCATATTTTCAGACCACAATGCTCTGAAGCTAGAACTCAATCACAAGAGGAAATTTGGAAAGAACCCAAATACATGGAGACTAAACAGCATCCTTCTAAAGAATGAATGGGTCAACCAGGAAATTAAAGAATTGAAAAAATTCATGGAAACAAATGATAATGAAAACACAACGGTTCAAAATCTGTGGGACACAACAAAGGCAGTCCTGAGAGGAAAATATATAGCGGTACAAGCCTTTCTCAAGAAACAAGAAAGGTCTCAGGTACACAACCTAACCCTACACCTAAAGGAGCTGGATAAGAACAAGAAAGAAACCCTAAACCCAGCAGGAGAAGAGAAATCAGAAAGATCAGAGCAGAAATCAATGAAATAGAAACCAAAAAAACAATAGAACAAATCAATGAAACTAGGAGCTGGTTCTTTGAAACAATTAATAAGATTGATAAACCCCTGGCCAGACTTATCAAAAAGAAAAGAGAAAGGACCCAAATAAATAAAATCATGAATGAAAGAGGAGAGATCACAACTAACACCCAAGAAATACAGACAATTATAAGAACATATTATGAGCAACTCTATGCCAACAAATTTGATAATCTGGAAGAAATGGATGCATTCCTAGAGACATATAAACTACCACAACTGAACCGGGAAGAAATAGAAAGCCTGAACAGACCCATAACCAGTAAGGAGATTGAAACAGTCATCAAAAATCTCCAAACAAACAAAAGCCCAGGGCCAGACGGCTTCCCGGGGGAATTCTACCAAACATTTAAAGAAGAACTAATTCCTATTCTCCTCAAACCGTTCCAAAAAATAGAAATGGAAGGAAAACTTCCAAACTCATTTTATGAGGCCAGCATCACCTTGATCCCAAAATCAGACAAGGATCCCATCAAAAAGGAGAACTACAGACCAATATCCTTGATGAACACAGATGCAAAAATTCTCACCAAAATACTAGCCAATAGGATTCAATAGTACATTAAAAGGATTATTCACCACGACCAAGTGGGATTTATTCCAGGGCTGCAAGGTTGGTTCAACATCCGCAAATTAATCAATGTGATACAACACATTAATAAAAGAAAGAACAAGAACCATATGATAACTCTCAATAGATGCTGAAAAAGCATTTGACAAAGTACAGCATCCCTTCCTGATCAAAACTCTTCAAAGTGTAGGGATAGAGGGCACATACCTCAACATTATCAAAGCCATCTATGAAAAACCCATCGCAAATATCATTCTCAATAGAGAAAAACTGAAAGCTTTTCCTCTAAGGTCAGGAACATGGCAGGGATGTCCGTTATCACCACTGCTATTCAACATAGTACTAGAAGTCCTAGCCTCAGTAATCAGACAACAAAGAGAAATTAAAGGCATCCAAATCGGCAAAGAAGAAGTCAAACTATCACTCTTCGCAGATGATATGATACTATATGTGGAAAACCCAAAAGATTCCACTCCAAAACTGCTAGAACTTGTACAGGAATTCAGTAAAGTGTCAGGATATAAAATCAATGCACAGAAATCAGTCGCATTTCTCTACACCAACAACAAGACAGAAGAGAAATTAAGGAGTCAATCCCATTTACAATTGCACCCAAAACTATAAGATACCTAGGAATAAACCTAACCAAAGAGACTAAGAATCTATACACAGAAAACTATAAAGTACTCATGAAAGAAATTGAGGAAGACACAAAGAAATGGAAAAATGTCCCATGCTCCTGGATTGGAAGAATAAATATTGTGAAAATGTCTATGCTACCTAAAGCAATCTACACATTTAATGCAATTCCTATCAAAGTACCATCCATTTTTTTCAAAGAAATGGAACAAATAATCCTAAAATTTATATGGAACCAGAAAAGACCGCAAATAGCCAAAGGAATATTGAAAAAGAAAGCCAAAGTTGGTGGCATCACAATTCCGGACTTCAAGCTCTATTACAAAGCTGTCATCATCAAGACAGCATGGTACTGGCACAAAAACAGACACATAGATCAATGGAACAGAATAGAGAGCCCAGAAATAGACCCTCAACTCTATGGTCAACTAATCTTCGACAAAGCAGGAAAGCATGTCCAATGGACAAAAGACAGCCTCTTTAATAAATGGTGTTGGGAAAATTGGATAGCCACATGCAGAAAAATGAAATTGGATCATTTCCTTACACCACACACGAAAATAGACTCAAAATGGATGAAGGACCTCAATGTGAGAAAGGAATCCATCAACATCCTTGAGGAGAACACAGGCAGCAACCTCTTCGACCTCAGCCGCAGCAACATCTTCCTAGGAACATCGCCAAAGGCAAGGGAAGCAAGGGCAAAAATGAACTATTGGGATTTTATCAAGATCAAAAGCTTTTGCACAGCAAAAGAAACAGTTAACAAAACCAAAAGACAACTGACAGAATGGGAGAAGATATTTGCAAACGACATATCAGATAAAGGGCTAGTGTCCAGAATCTATAAAGAACTTAGCAAGCTCAACACCCAAAGAACAAATAATCCAATCAAGAAATGGGCAGAAGACATGAACAGACATTTCTGCAAAGAAGACATCCAGATGGCCAACAGACACATGAAAAAGTGCTCCATATCACTCGGCATCAGGGAAATACAAATCAAAACCACAATGAGATACCACCTCACACCAGTCAGAATGGCTAAAATTAACAAGTCAGGAAATGACAGATGCTGGCGAGGATGCAGAGAAAGGGGAACCCTCCTACACTGTTGGTGGGAATGCAAGCTGGTGCAGCCACTCTGGAAAACAGCATGGAGGTTCCTCAAAATGTTGAAAATAGAGCTACCCTATGACCCAGCAATTGCACTGCTGGGTATTTACCCTAAAGATACAAACGTAGTGATCCGAAGGGGCACGTGCACCTGAATGTTTATAGCAGCAATGTCCACAATAGCCAAACTATGGAAAGAACCTAGATGTCCATCAAGATACGAATGGATAAAGAAGATGTGGTATATATACACAATGGAATACTATGCAGCCATCAAAAGAAATGAAATCTTGCCATTTGCAACGACATGGATGGAACTAGAGGGTATCATGCTTAGAGAAATAAGTCAATCGGAGAAAGACAACTATCATATGATCTCCCTGATATGAGGGAGAGGAGATGCAACATGGGGGGTTAAGGGGGTAGGAGAAGAGTAAATGAAGCAAGATGGGATTGGGAGGGAGATAAACCATAAGTGACTCTTAATCTCACAAAACAAACTGAGGGTTGCTGGGGGGAGGGGGCTTGGGAGGGGGTGGTGGTGTTATGGACATTGGGGAGGGTATGTGCTATGGTGAGTGCTGTGAAGTGTGTAAACCTGGTGATTCACAGACCTGTACCCCTGGGGGAAAAAATATATGTTTATAAAAAATAAAATTAAATTAAAAAATAAATAAAAATAAATAAATAAATAAAATAAAATTTAAAAAAAAAGGTAGCCAAAATTGGTTTCCCTAAGTCAAAGGATTTGAGTACTATTTATATTACCAGATATCATGTTATTACTTCCCCAAAGTTACAGAAATTCACAGTCCCACCAGGAATATCTAAAAGCATTTATTTCTCACTAGTAAGGTGTGTTGTCAATTGTTTTAACATTTGCCAATTGGATGAAGAATGGCATCTCATTTTCATTTACCTTTACCTGCTTCATTAGTAAGATGAAGCATCTCTTCAAATGTTAATTGGATAATTCTGTGAATTCTATTCACATCCTTTGCCTGTTTTCCTGTTGAGTTACTTGTCTTTTTCTTACTGTATAGTTTTCTATTGCCACCATAACAAATTATCACCAGCGTGATAGCTTATACAACACAAGCTCATTATCCCACAGTTACAGAGGTCAGAAGTGAGAAATGGGTCTCATTGAGCTAAAATCAAGGTGGTGACCCCATTGTGTTCTCATCTGGAGGTTCTAGAAGAGAATCTGTTTCTTTGCCTTTTCTAGTTTCTAGAGGCAACCCACATTTCTAGGCTTCTGGCCCTTTTCTACTTCTTCGGTGACACCAATGACAAATCAAGTCCTTTCCCACACTGCCTTCTCTTTCTCTAAAGCCAGGGATGGTTATTTGCTTTAAAAGCTTCATGAGATTCAGCCCACCTGGATGATCCAGGCATATACCTCTAACTCAGGGTCCATAAATCACATCTGCAAAGATTTTTGCCAGGTAAAGCAACCTTTCACAGGTTCAAGGGATTACAGCATGGGTATCTTTGGGAGCCATGATTCTGCCTACTACATTTAACAATGTATGGAAATACTGTATTTTTTTTTAAAGGTGTTAGCCATTGTCAGCATAAATGTTGCACACATGCTTTAACCCTACCCTTTTTTTTATATTATCAACGATTCTGCTCTCCTCAGACTTGTAAATAGCTTTCCATCTCATCCACCTTAAGGCTGTGTAATTGTTGTGAGGTAAGCAATAGTCTCCTGCAGTTTCCTGATTCAAATGTAGTTTTCTGATTCATCAGTAGCTTGAAGAACAGAATCACAATGTAAGTTAAGTTCACACCCCTGCCAGGTCTCATAAGGGAAAGTCCGGGTAACAATGTTGATGCACCCTGAGAATGGGGTCATTGGGGCAGACTTAGCTATATATGAACATCTGGAATCCCCCAATCCTTTTGAATCCTCCTTTGCCAAAAGAAGTCTCCCCTCTTCCCTCAGTGCCCATGCATATTCTGCCCTGCTTAAAGACCCTTGAACTTACTTGGGATCAAGAGGATTCTAAAAGCAAGAGGAGTCGCATTCTCCTTCAGATCTACTCTCCATCACTCCTTCTTGTCTTGAACACCACTACTAGGACCAGATCCCAGCATAACCCCGGGGTATGAGTCTAAATATGACACAACACGGAGCACTAATGGTTTCAATCTCATAAATACAAAGGGATAAATTATACTGCCAGAGACAGCTGGAAGTTGAAATTCCCACATGACAGTTTTGAGCTCCACATGCCATTAAAGCAGCATGAAGTAAGGGGAATCAACTACACGGACTGGGATGCCTGATCCTGATTATCAAGGGGAAAAGGATTGCTGCTCCCCAATGGGAACAAGAGAAGAATGTCTGAAATGATGAAATGATATATGTAAAGTGCTAAAGGAAAATAACTGGCAACTAAGAATTTTGCACCAGAATAAAAATACTTCATATCCTTCAAAATAAAGGCAAAATGTATATTTTTCAGATGATCAAAAACTAAATAGAGCTGTACTAGATGAAACACCGAAATTCTTCAGGCAGAAGAAAAATAATTCTAGATGGAAGCACAGATTTCCAAAAATGAAGGAAGATAATTAAACACCTACAGAAAGACAGATAGATCTCTGTGAGCACTGACTATATAAGACAATAATAATAATGACATCGTGTGGAGTTTAACAACATACATGCAGAAAAAAACACATGCACTTAAGAAACATAAAGAAAATAGTACAGGGATGCATGATGGCTCAGTCTGTTGAGCATCCAACTTTTGATTTCAGCTAGGGTCATGATCTTTCTTTCCCTCTACCCCTCCCCCTGCCCTGCTTGTGCTCTCTCTCTCTCCCTATCCCTCCCTCCTCCCTCCACCTCTCTCTTTCAAATAAATAAATACATCTTTAAAAGAAAATAGTACAAAAGGCTAAAGGTACATTAAGGTAAAGTACTCTAGAGGGGAGGAGTCAAGATGACGGAGGAGTAGCAGACTGCGATGGCACAAGTTTGCAGGAGTTCAGCTAGATAGTTATCAAACCATTCTGAACACATACAAACCCAACAGGGGATCAAAGCGAAGAAGAGCAGCAATTCTAGAAACAGAAAATCAACCACTTTCTGAAAGGTAGAACATGCGGAGAAGTGAATCTGAAGCTACTGGGAAGATAGATCGCGGGGACAGTGGCCGGCTCCTGGCAAGCGGTGGAGCAATGGAACACAAAATCAGAACTTTTAGAAGTCTGCTCCACTGAGGGACGTCGCTCCAGAGGCTAAGCGGGGATGGAGCCCTCACAGGGACAGTGTGGTCTCAGGACCCATAGGGTCACAGAAAGACCAGGGGTGCCTGAGTGTGGCCGAGTTGCCAGGAATCAGAGCAGGGAAGCTGACTACAGAGACAGAACCGAGGAGTGAGATTTCAGCTTGGGGTTACCTTAAACTGTGATCCGCTGCAGAGTTGGACCACTGCTCTTTGAGCAGGGACCCCACAAGTGACAGATCCGAGGAGACTCACCTTTCTCTTCTGAGAAGCATGGCAGGAATCTGCTGGGTTTGGAGACTCCAAACAGGGCCATGTGCCAGAGACAAACATGCTCAGTCACAGGCTGGGTGAGCTCAGAGCATAGCCAGAGACCAGGATGATGGGAGTGATTGACCACTTTTCTCTGAGGGCACACTGAGGAGTGGGACCCCAAGCTCTCGGCTCCTCCGGGCCAGAGATTGGGAGGCTGCCATTTCCATTGCCATCCTTCAGAGCTCTATGGAAAGCATTCAGGGAACAAAAGCTCCTGAGAGCAAACCTGAGCAAATTACTTAGCCCAGCCCCTGGCAAGTGCAGTGCAATTCTGCCTTGGGCAAAGACATTTGAGACTCACTATAGTAGGCCCCTCCCCCAGAAGATCAGCAAGAACATCCAGCTAAGACCAAGCTCACTGATCCAGGAGAACAGCAGAATTCCAGAGGAGGGAAAAGCAAAGCATGGAATTCATGGCTTTCTCCCCATGATTCTTTAGTCTTGCAAAATTAATTCTATTTTTTTAATTTTATTTTTTTCTTACTCTAATTTCTTTAACATTTCCTCTTTCTTCTTTTAACATTTTTAACTAGTTTATCTTAACAATACCTTTCTAAAAAAAAACTTTTTAAACTTTCATTATTATAGTCATATTTTATCCTTCATTGTATCTAACTTTCTTTTTTGAATACATATAGGGTTTTTTCTTCTAAAAAATTTTGGGATATAATTTCTTATAATAGATCAAAACATATCCTGTCTAGCACAGGACTTTGTTCTAGTCTCCAGCTTGAGCTAATTCTCTCTTTTTCTTTTTCTTTCTTTTTCCAACCAACTTATCAATTCCTTTTTTAGAATTTTTTTTAAATTTTCATCTTAATAGTTGTATTCCATCCCTTCATCATGTTTACCGTTATTTTTGTATATATATAAGTTTTTCTTTCTTTAAAATTTTAGGAGGTAAGAGTCCAAAATATACCCTTCTTCTAAGAGTCCAAAATATACCCAAAATCAAGTGGGTGTATCTGTTCTATTAACCAGTCCAAGATATATTTTGTATATATTTTAATTTTTTAACTAAATATTTTAATTTTTTATTTTTATTTAAACTTATTAAAATTAAGAATTTTATTATTTTTAATTAAAATTAAAATATTTAATTTAAATTTAATTTAAATTAATTAATTTAAAAATTAAAATAAAAAATAAAAATAAAAATAAAAATAAAAAAATAAAAAATTAAATATTTTAATTTTAAAAAATTTTTTTAATTTCTTTTTACTACCTTTCTTCCCCCCCCCAATTTAGCATCTCTTCTGATTTGGTTAGTGTACATTTTTCTGGGGTCTTTGCCACCCTTTTAGTATTTTATTATCTTGTTCATATATTCTTATCTGGATAAAATGACAAACTGGAAAAACTCACCACAAAAAGAAGAACAAGAGGCAGTACTGAAGGCTAGGCACCTAATCAATACAAACATTGGTAATATGTCAGATCTAGAATTAAGAATGATGATTCTCAAGGTACTAACTGGCTCAAAAAAGGCATGGAAGATATGAGAGAAACCCTGGGAAAATAAAAGCCCTTTCTTGAGAAATAAAAGAACTAAAATCTAACCAAGCTGAAATCAAAAAAGCTCTTAATGAGGTGCAACCAAAAGTGGAGGCTCTTATTGCTAGGATAAATGAGGCAGAAGAGAGAATTAGTGATGCAGAAGACCAAATGACAGAGAATAAAGAAGCTGAGCAAAAGAGAGACAAACAACTACTGGACCATGAGGGGAGAATTTGAGGGATAAGTGATACCATAAGATGAAACAATATTAGAATAATTGGGATTCCAGAAGAAGAAGAAGAAGAAAGAGAGAGGGGGGCAGAAGGTATATTGGAGCGAATTATTGTAGAGAATTTCCCTAATATGGCAAAGGGAACAAGCATCAAAATCCAGGAGGCACAGAGAACCCCTCTCAAAATCGATAAATAAGTCCACACCCCATCACCTAATAGTAAAACTTACAAGTCTTAATGACAAAGAGAAAATCCTGAAAGCAGCTCAGGACAAGAAGTCTGTAACATACAATGGTAAAAATATTAAACTGGCAGCAGACTTATCCACAGAAACCTGACAGCACAGAAAGAACTGGCATGATATATTCAGAGCACTAAATGAGAAAAACATGCAGCCAAGAATACTATATCCAGCTAAGCTATCATTGAAAATAGAAGGAGAGATAAAAAGCTTCCAGGACAAACAAAATCTAAAAGAATTTGTAAACACCAAACCAGCCCTACAAGAAATATTGGAAGGGGTCTTCTAAGCAAAGAGAGAGCCTAAAAATAGTAGACCAGAAAGGAACAGAAACAATATACAGTAATAGTCACCTTACAGGCAAAACAATGGCATGAAATTCATATCTTTCAATAGTTACCCTGAATATAAATGGGCTAAGTGCCCCCAATCAAAAGGCACAGGGTATCAGAATGGATAAAAAACCAAAACCCATCAATATAGTTGTCTACAAGAAACTCATTTTTGACCCAAAGAAACTTCCAGATTTAAAGTGAAGGGGTGGGAAACAATTTACCATGCTAATGGACATCAAAAGAAAGCTGGGGTGGCAATCCTTATATCAGATAAATTAGGTTTTAAGCCAAAGATTACAATAAAAGATGAAGAAGGACACTATATCATACTCAAAGGGCCTGTTGAACAAGAAGATTTAACAACTTTAAATATTATGCCCCTATCATGGGAGCAGCCAACTAAATAAACCAATTAATAACAAAATCAAAGAAACACATCAACAATAATACAATAATAGTAAGGGACTTTTAACACCCCTTCCCTCACTGAAATGGACAGACCATCCCAGTTAAAGATCGACAAGGAAATAAAGACATTAAATGACACACTGGACCAGACGGACATCACAGATATATTCAAAACATTCCATCCCAAAGCAACAGAATACACATTCTTCTCTAGTGCACATGGAACATTCTCCAGAATAGATCACATCCTGGGTCACAAATCAGGTCTCAACTGGTACCAAAAGATTGGGATCATTCACTGTATATTTTCAGACCACAATGCTTTGAAGCTAGAACTCAATCACAAGAGGAAAGTTGGAAAGAACCTAAATACATGGAGGCTAAAGAGTATCCTACTAAAGAATGAACAGATCAGTCAGGAAATTAAAGAAGAATCGAAAAAAATCATGGAAACAAATGATAATGAAAACACAACTGTTCAAAATCTGTGGGACACAGCAAAGGCAGTCCTGAGAGGAAAGTATATAGCGATACAAGCCTTTCTCAAGAAACAAGAAAGGACTCAAATATACAGCCTAAACCTACACCTAAAGGAGCTGGAGAAAGATCAGCAAAGAAAGCCTAAACCCAAGAGGAGAAGAGAAATCAGAAAGATCAGAGCAGAAATCAATGAAATAGAAACCAAAAAACCAATGGAACAAATCAATGAAACTAGGAGCTGGTTCTTTGAAAGAATTAATAAGATTGATAAACCCCTGGCCAGACTCATCAAAAAGGAAAGAGAAAGGACCCAAATGAGTAAAATCATGAATGAAAGAGGAGACATCACAACCAACACCAAAGAAATACAAACAATTATTAAGAACATATTATGGGCAAAAATATGTCAGCAAATTTGACAATCTGGAAGAAATGGATGCATTCCTAGAGATGTATAAACTACCAAAACTGAACCAGGAAGAAACAGAAAACCTGAATAGACCCATAACCAGTAAGGAGATTGAAGCAGTCATCTAAAATCTCCCAACAAACAAGAGCCCAGGACCAGACGGCTTCCCAGGGGAATTCTACCAAACATTTAAAGAAGAATTAATACCTATTCTTCTGAAACTGTTCCAAAAAATATAAATGGAAGAAAAACTTCCAAACTCATTTTATGAGGCCACCATTACCTTGATCCCAAAACCAGACAAAGAACCCATCAAAAAGGAGAATTACAGACCAATATCCTTGATGGACACAGATGCAAAAATTCTTACCAAAATACTAGCCAATAGGATCCAACAGTACATTAAAAGGATTATTCACCATGACCAAGTGGTATTTATTCCAGGGCTGCAAGGTTGGTTCAACATCCCCAAATCAATCAATGTGATACAATACATTAATAAAAGAAAGAACAAAAACCATATGATACCCTCAATAGATGCTGAAAAAACATTTGACAAGGTATAACATCCCTTCTTGAAAAAAACTCTTCAAAGTGTAGGGATATAAGGTACATACTTCAATATCATCAAAGTCACCTATGAAAAACCCATAGCAAATATCATTCTCAATGGGGAAAAACTGAAAGCTTTTCCACTAAGGTCAGGAACACAGTAGGGATGTCCACTATCACCACTGCTATTCAACATAGTACTGGAACGCCTAGGCTCAGCAATCAGACAACAAAAAAGAAATTAAAAGCATCCAAATAAGCAAAGGAGAAGTCAAACTCTCACTCTTTGCAGATGATATGATACTTTCTGTGGAAAACCCAAAAGGCTCCACTCTGAAACTGCTAGAACTTGTACAGGAATTCAGTAAACTGTCAGGATATAAAATCAATGCACAGAAATCAGTTGCATTTCTATACACCAACAGCAAGACAGAAGAAAGAGAAATTATGGAGTCAATCCCATTTACAATGGCACTCAAAACCATAAGATACCTAGGAATAAACCTAACCAAAGAGGCAAAGAAACTGTACTCAGAAAACTATAAAGTGCTCATGAAAGAAATTGAGGAAGACACAAAAAATGGAAAAACATTCCATGCTCATGGATTAGAAGAACAAATAGTGTGAAAATGTCTATGCTACCTGATACGAGGAATTTGAGAGGCAAAGTGGGGGGTTTAGGGGTAGGGAAGGAAAAAATGAAACAAGATGGGATTGGGAGGGAGACAAACCATAAGAGACTCTTAATCTCACAAAACAAACTGAGGGTTGCAGGGGGGGGGGAGGGGAGTAGGGAGAGGAGGGTTGGGTTATGGACATTGGGGAGGGTATGTGCTATGGTAAGTGCTGTGAAGTGTGTAAGCCTGATGATTCACAGACCTGCACCCCTGGGGCTAATGATACATTATATGTTAATAAGAACACTTTTTTTTTTTTAAAGTTAAAGGAATCTAAAGCTCTTGACTAATAAGAATGTGAATGATAATTTCTTAGACTTTCATAAATTAAGGATGCCTACTGGAATGTCTCTATTAACCATTTAAAAAACTGTAAAAGAATATAAAAGTACTAAACCAATAGAAAAAAAGAGATAAATAAAAACTGCAAGAAATAAAGAAAGCAAGAAAGGAAAGGAATATAGAATTGCTGGAATCAATAAGAAAATGCCATTAAGTTAATAGATTCAAATCTAAATATATTATAATTACATTAAAATAAAGTAGCTAAATCTCCAATTAAATTAGAAAGATTAGCATATGAATTAAAACTCATCTATTATATATTTCTTACAAGAGATATACCCAAATAATATGCAAGTATATGAAAGCAAAAGGGAAAAAAATGTAGCATACAAATACTAACTAAAAGAAAACTGGTATAGCTACAGTAATGCCAGAAAAAATAAACTTCAGGGCCAATACATTATATGTGATAATCAATCATCAGTAACACTGGAAAAAGTCTAAAATTGTATGCATCTAATGGTATGGCATCAAAATACACAATTCAGTAATTGACAAAACTAGAAGGAAAAAAATGAATCCATGATTTTAGTGTGAAATATTTTAACATCTCTCCCCATAACAAAAGAATAAGTAGACGAAAATTCAGAAATACAGAATACTCAACCTTATTTAAAACACTTTACCTGACATGAAACACTGTACCACAAAGCAAAATACACCATTATTTTCAAGTGCATGTAGAAAATTTGTCAATATCAACCATATATCTTTCATAATGCAAGTGTTTTTTAAAATCTCAGAGTATATTCCTTGGCTGTAATGAGAGTTGAGTTAGAACTCAGTTGCAAAAAATAAAACTAACTGTAAATTCTCAAATATTTAGGAATCCAGCAGTATACTTCTAAATAGCACATAAGTGAAATAAAAAGCTACAGTGGAAATTAGAAAATATTTGGAGCTGAATGGCAGTGAGAATATGGCATACCACAATGTTTTGCAATTCAGTGAAAACTGAATAGAAGGAAATGTTTACCATTAAATGTACACATGAGAGATGATAAAATACCAAAACATAAGGATCTAGACATCCATCTTAAGAAGTTAAAGAAGGAATAGCAAGTTAAACTCCAAGAATGTGAAAGAAAATAACAGACCAGAAAACAATAAAAAGGAAACTAATGAGGAACAGAGAAAAATCAAGAAAGCTTAAAACAAAGCTTGCTCTTTGAAGGCACTAATAAAATTTATAAATCCCTGAGAAGACTAAACATGATGTCAGGGAAAATTCACAATAAATTGATATCAAGAATCAAAAGGGGGATATGCCTACACATCTGACAGACATTAAAAAGAAAATAAGTGGAAATAATGATAAAAAAACCCTTCTGCCAATATATTTTAATATGTAGATGAAAAATACCTTTGAAAAAAGGTATTTTTCATCTACATTTTACATTTTTAAAGACACAACAAAATGGAAAATTTGAGTTGTACTATGCATTTTTAAAGAAACTAAATCCATAACTAAAAACCTTTCCTCAAAGAAAACTTCAGGCCCTGAGAGCTGCATGGGTAAGTTCTTTTAAACATTTAAAGGAAAAATAATGTCACTCATACCAAACTCTTCAAGAAAACAGCAAATAGGAAACACTCCCCTACTTCTTCTATGAAGCAAGTATAATCTTTGAGTTCAAAATCTGACAAGTCCATTACAAGAAATGAAAGTCACAAGTTAATTTCTCCTATATACATAGAATCAAAAATTGTACAAATCTAGCAATACATCAGAACTAAGGTGTGATTATTCTGGGAATGGAGGAAAATTGGATATTAAAAAGTCAATTAATTTCATTTACCACATCAACAGAATAGGGGAGAAAAAAAAACACATCATTTTTATTTTTAAGATTTTATTTATTTATTTGAGCCAGAAAGAGAACATGACCAAAGTGGGGAGGGGCAGATGGAGAGGGAGAAGCAGATTCTTTGCTGAGGGAGGGAGTCCCATTCAGGGCTTGATCTCAGGATCCTGGGATCACAACCTAAGCCTGAGGCAGAAGCTTAACTGACTGAGCCACGCAGGTGCCCCATAATTTAATACATAAAGATACGTCATTTGATAAATTTAACACCCACTCAAAATAAAAATGCATAACAAACTAGAGTTAGAGGGGAATCTTTTTAATCTATTATAGGTACAAAAAACCCACAACCAACATTATACTTAGCGAAATCCTAAAAGCTTTTCCTCTGAAGTTGGAAATGAAGCAAGAATACTTGCTGTCACAACTCTATTCAACATTAAAGGAGACATCCTAATAGTGCAATTAAGCAAGAACAATAAATGAAAGGTTGAGGATTGAAAAGAAAGTTGCAAAAGTCATTACATGCTACTACACAGGCTATAATATATATGATAGAAAATACATGAAAATCTATAGACAAACCATTAAAATTAATATGTAAATTTAGCAAAGACACTAGATACACTATTAATACACAATGCACAGTACATACCCAAAATATGGTTGTAGCTTTATATTCCAATGAACGAGCAGAATATGAAATTTTAAAATATTCAAATTACAGTATTCCAAAAATACTATAACAGATAAGATATAAAAATAAACCTGAGAATAAATTTAATAAAGAAGTTACAAGAACTCTATGCAGAAAACCAACAAATATTGTGAGAAACTAAAGATGACCTAAGTAAATGGAAAGATACACTGTATACACAGACCAGAAGAAAAATCTTATACAGATGTTAATTTCTCTTCAAATTGGCCTATAGATACAATGCAACTCCTATCACAATTCCAGCAAGACTTTCCAATTTGGTTTGGAAGTTGTTAAGCTGATTTTTAATTTTAAATGGAAATGCAAATATCCAAGGAAAGTAAAGAATCTCTTGAAATAGAACCAGGTAGGATAATAAATATAAAAAATTAGAAAGCCAAAATAATTAAGGCAGTAATTAAACCAATAGAACAGAACATGGAGGCCAGAAATAGGCCCATACAATATGACTGCTGGTTTATAACAAAGGTAACATTCTATGCCAGAGGGGAAAATGATGTTTTTTTTAATCAGTGTGGTGCTGGTTAAACTGGAAAAAAAAAATTGGAAAAAAATCAAATCCTGATCTCTACTTTACATCATCCACTAAAATGAAACACATTTGGATTATACATTTAAATAAAAATGTAAATCAATAAAGCTTCTAGATGATAATATGAGGAAATTTCATCATTATCTGGGAGTAAAAAAAGATTTCTTAAATAGGACCAAAAAGGCACTAATTTTAAAGGAAGTAATTGCTAAATTCAACCTGATTAAAATTGGGAACTCATTTTCTAAAAGACACTATTAAGAGATCAAAAACAAAAACAAAAGAAAATAAAAAACAAACCATAGAATGAGAGAACTTCTGCAATATACATATATAAGTAATAAAAGACTTTAATCCAGAATATATAAAGATCTACAACAAGTAAATAGGAATAGAGCAATGCAATTGAAAATGTACTTCATTAAAAAGTGCAAATGTCCAATAAACATATGAAAATATCCTCAAATTCATCAGTGATCATGAAATTATACATTAAAATCACATGAAATCTGATGTCACACCCACCAGAATGGCTGACTTAAAAAGATTAGCAATACCAAGCATTGTCAAGTATAGCAAGTGGAACCCTCATATATATTTAAATAAATTATGGTTTGATAAATCCACACAATGCAATACCCAGTTTTTTAAAAAGCATGAGGTATTGGGGGGAGGAGCAAGATGGCAGAGGAGTAGGAGACCTAAATATCCTCAGATCCCAGGAGTTTAGCTAGATAGTCATCAAACCATTCTGAACACCTACAAACTCAACAGAAGAAAGAAGAGAAGAAGAGCAGCAATCCCTATCAAAATACCATCCATTTTTTTCAAAGAAATGGAACAAATAATCCTAAAATTTATGTGGAACCAGAAAAGACCCTGAATAGCCAGAGGAATGTTGAAAAAGAAAGCCAAAGTTGGTGGCATCACAATTCCAGACTTCAAGCTCTATTACAAAGCTGTCATCATCAAGACAGTATGCTACTGGCACAAAACCAGGCACATAGATCAATGGAACAGAATAGAGTGCGCAGAAATGGACCCTCAGCTCTGTGGTCAACTAATCTTTGACAAAGCAGGGAAGAATGTCCAATGGAAAAAAGACAGTCTCTTCAACAAATGGTGTTGGGAAAATTGAACAGCCACATGCAAAAGAATGAAACTGGACCTTTTCCTTATACCACACACAGAAATAGACTCAGAATAGATGAAAGACCTCAGTGTGAGACAGAAATCCGTCAAAATCCTTGAGGAGAACAGAGGCAGCAACCTCTTTGATCTCAGCCACAGCAACTTCTTCTTAGAAACAACCCCAGAGGCAAGGGAAGCAAGGGCAAAAATGAACTATTGGGACTTCATCAAGATAAAAAGGTTTTGCACAGCATAGCAAATAGTCAACAAAACCAAAAGACAACTGACAGAATGGGAGAAGATATTTGCATGTGGCGTATCAGATAATGGGCTAGTATCCAAAATCTATAAAGAACTTATCAAACTCAACATCCAAAGAACAAATAATCCAATCAAGAAATGGGCAGAAGACATGAACAGACATTTCTCCAAAGAAGACATTCAAATGGCTAACAGTGATGTGGAGCACATGAAAAAGTGCTCCACATCACTCACCATCAGGGAAATACAAATCAAAACCACAGTGAGATACCACGTCATACCAGTCAGAATGGCTAAAATTAATAAGTCAGAAAAAGACAGGTGTTGGTGAGGATGCGAAGAAAGGGGAACCCTCCTACACTGTTGGTGGGAATGCAAGTTGGTACAGCCACTCTGGAAAACAGCATGGAGGTTCCTCAAAAAGTTGAAAATAGAGCTACCCTATGACCCAGCAATTGCACTACTGAGTATTTATCCTAAAGATACAAATGTAGTGATCTGAAGGGGCATGTGCACCCTAATGTTTATAGCAGCAATGCCCACAATAGCCAAATATGGAAAGAACCTAGATGTCCATCAAGAAACAAATGGATAAAGAAGATGTGGTATATACACACAATGGAATACTATGCACCCATAAAAAACCCTGAAATCTTGCCATTTGTAACAATGTGAATGGAACTAGAGGGTATTACGCTCAGCAAAATAAGTCAATCAGGGAAAGACAATTATCATATGTCTCTCTGATATGAGGAATTTGAGAAGCAGGTCAGGGGGTCATGGGTGGCAGCGAGGGAATAAATGAATCAAGATGGGACAGGGAAGGGAGACAAACTAGAAGAGACTGTTAATCTCAGGAAACAAACTGAGGGTTGCTGTGGGGTGGGAGGGTAGGGATAGGGTGGCTGGGTTATGGATATTGGGGAGGGTATGTGCTATGGTGAGTGCTGTGAATTTGTAAGACTGATGATTCACAGACCTGTACCCCTGAAACATATAACACATTATATGTTAGTTTAAAAAAAAAAAACATGAGTTACTTAAATGCACCTACATAGAAGACCTCCAATTCCTGTTTTTAAATGTAAAGAGGAAAAGGAAGAGCAGTGTATTATCGCATAGGTATTAAAAAGTGAAAGGATACAGGTATATGTATATATTTACATATATCAATACACTTATAATGATATAAACTTTTTTGTAAATATACACAAGAAAGTGTTAGTAGCAGTTTCTCCTAAGGAATAGGACTGAGGATAGAGACAGGCTTTTATAATTCATGGTGTTTGAATTTAACATGTGCATGTATTTCTTCATGTGTGTTTGTGTGTGTTCATACTTATGTACACCACATACATGTACACAAACATACCACATTCATGAAGACATTCTTTGTTTATAATGTCTAACTCTTCTTTTTTAAGATTTTATTTATTTATTTGATAGGGATCACAAGAAGGCAAGGAAGCAGGCAGAGAGAGGGGAGGAAGCAAAGTCCCCGCTGAGCAGAGAGCCCGATGTGGGGCTCAATCCCAGGACTCTGGAATCATGACTCGAGCTGAAGGCAGAGGCTTTAACCCACTGAGCCACCCAGGCACCCCTATAATGTCTAACACTCTTTTTAAAGTTATCATAAACTTTTAAATGTTGGCAGACATTTGTTTTAAAATGACTTGGAGGGGACCTGTGTGGCACAGTCGGTTAAGCGTCCAACTCTTGGTTTCGGCTTGAGTCGTGATCTCGTAGTCATGAGATCAAGCCTAGCATTGGGCTCCGTGCTCAGCACAGAGTCTGTTTGAATTCTCTCTCCCTCTGCCTCTGTCCCTCCCACTTGTGCTCTGTCTCACTCTAAAATAAATACATAAATCTTTTAAAAAATGATTTGGGTTTTAGAATATCAACCTAATGCCCTAATTCTGGCAATGATTAGAGAATAGCCTGATCTGCCCCAAGGACAGGCTTAGTTTGGGGCAATAAAACATTTCATCCCATTCAGAAGCATAGTCCTGCTACAGACAGGTCACCAAGATAACTGCAGAGTGGAGAGTCAAAGCAGAAGTCTAGGCCTATTTAGGGAGTAGGGGTTCAGCTCAGTACACTCTAGATGCCTATGATTTGTCCAAATAATTCATACACAGTTCTACTGATAGTTAATAGAAGTGAAGAAATTCCAGATCCATCATTGCCTATCCCATCCCCAACTACTCCCCTTGTTTTGATCTTAACCTTATTCCTGATCCAACCTAATCCTTCCTGGTTTCCTAACTCCAGGTTCACTTTCTTAGCTGTATCTCTGCTTTTACCTAACTTTTATTATTTCAACACTGCCTGTTTTTTTTTAGTTTGCCTTTTATTATATCTGAAAACTTTGGTTCCTTCAACTTTTAGCTGACTTGGGTAGGTAAGTACTCTCTACTATTTAAGGCTCAAATCAGTCCTAATGCCCTTGGGCACCACCAAGCTAAGTCTACATAGCATCTACAAGGGAGTTTTAGTACAAATTATATCTGGGCAAGAACTTACTTACTTTTCCCTAGTCCACAGCACCCCTACTCTACTCACAGGACATCCTTCAGCAAAGGTGTATCAGAACCTAGGATTTGCAGCCAGTTCAGCAGAACTCAGGAATGGTAACTGGACTAATTCCACCATCTGTGTTAGGGCTGATTTAATGTTAAAACCTGTTTAACTATTAGGGCCTGCTTAGCCAGACTGACTCCATATTACCTGGGTAGCCATATTGTTGTTTACATCTACGGACTTCATTCCAGGAATAAACGCCCCAGCAGTTCTAAATGCCCCAGCATGTCCCAGCAGTTCCAAACATCCCAGCAGTTCCCGGTATCGGTTCTGGGTATTGATTCCGGGAGTAAGCGCCCTAACAATAGAAGCCACGTACCTTGAGGTCTGCGGTTATGCTCTATAAAACCAGCCTGTGAGATCGGGACGGGGTCGCTCTCTTCGGAGGCAGCCCTGGCCGGTCAGTCTGACTTCTAATGCTTGGTAGAGAATAAAGCTTTGCATAACTTTCACTTTTTCTCAGTCTCGTTCCTTGATAATGGACCCCAACAATCTGTACTTTCACTGACTGTATTACTTGTAAAAAACAAACAAAAACCAAAACTATCTAAATGTATACATAAAATAACAGTATTCCTTGAAAATCAAAGAACTTTGTTTTTAAAATACTATTATGATGAATAAGTCAATGTGATATGGCGGCTAGATACAAGATAATTATACAAAGATCAACAGACTATTTTGTTCTGTTTGGTTTTTTTTTTTTTTCTTTTTTCTTTTCCCCTGTAGCAGTCAGAATTCTTAAATGTACACAACCAATTTGGGTTAGTTTAAACAGAAAAGAAATGTAGTAAAAGATATGAAACCTCTTAGAGGGTCAGAGCGTCAGATTTGGCATTTAGTCAGAGGCAAATTACTTCACAGAACTGGAGTGATAGAGTCACCATTACTAGGAAAAACATTACGGCTTGCATCATCAAGCTCAGGGATACGAGGCACTGTATGTTACAAGTAGAAAATGTGCTTCTGCAAACTTTGTGTAGCTCTTCAAACCATGCCAGAATTCTTCAGTACATCTTTCTATATCATTAGCTTCTGACTCAGAGTCTGGAGAAGTAAAACTAAGTGGCAAAGCCAGAGTCAAATGCCGGAGTCTCAGCTACAAGGGAGCAGGGAAATTTCCATATGGGAGATGGTCTCTGCCTCCCACCAAGGCACATAAAGTGGGAAATTCCTCAAAACAAGAAAATAAGATCAGTGTTCCTGGGTAGCCAGAGAGAATGAGAAATGTTTATTGTAGTCTACTCTTTAATTGTCCAACATCAACATATGGCTTTCTCCCCTAATCTTCCAAATCACAACAGTAACAATCCTACCAAAAATAATGAAACCATTTGCCCCAGAAAAATGGACTAATGTTCTTCCCCAAAACAGAGACAATACAAAGCCTTATTAGATACTTCACCCAACCTCTTATCTAGGCTTACTGAATAATACCCATTTGTCCTCTAGTTCTGTAATAATCATGTATTGACATTCTGTACGTATTGACTGAATAGTAGAGTTCAACATCATAACATACCCTGCATAAAACTACAAAAAAAGGAAGATAAAGGAAGAACACAATTAGTTGAAATATATCATTATAGGGGCACCTGGGTGGCTCAGTGGGTTAAGCCTCTGCCTTCCTCTCAGTTTATGATCTCAGGGTCCTGCGATCAAGCCCCGCTTTGAGCTCTCTGCTTGGCAGGGAGCCTGCTTCCCCCTCTCTCTCTCTCTGCCTCCCTCTCTGCCTGCTTGTGATCTCTCTCTATCAAATAAATAAGTAAAATCTTAAAAAAATAAAATATATCATTATATCTACAATATTGCAAAGAGAAAGTGCCTGTATTTATACTTCCAAACAATACCATGCTTCCACCTAACATAGTGCAACTAGCACAAATAAGGGTATGTTAACCCTCTCCCCAAAAAAGGATGACCCAAAGCCCATAAGTTACTAAATCCATACTTGGATGATATTTATTCATATCATTTAGTCACAATTCCCTTTTGTTCTCCTGGATAAACTAAAACTATGTTATAAGATTAACTCTGAATAACACATATAATACAAACTAGTATGGAGAGAAGAGAGGGAAAATTGATCCGTATATAAAAATGTGTATACATATCAACATAAAGATGAATATGTATGGACACTGCAATCCTCATTTCTACAACTAGATATGAGGCCATATATAGTGATTAAAATTTTCTGTTTTCACTATCCACCCTTCACTTTTAGCCAGTCTTTTAGCTCATCATAGCTCTGTCCCCAGGTATTTCCCAACCCAGCCTAACTCTGTCCAGCAGTACACAGCAAGCAGTTGGAGAATGCTTGCTGGGAAAGAAGTCATCAGCCTGTAGGGAAAGTAGGTAAGACGTGGAATATCAGCTCTGTCCACTGCTGGCACCTGCCCACTGCATACTCAGTCCTTCTCAGGGCTCAGCCCCTTCTGTCCAAGGCCTACAAATGCCTGCAAGGACCCACTGGCAGAGGATGAGGTCTGGTGACAACATGGGACTGCACATAAGCTCTATGGAGCAGGAAACAGGGGTGCTTGGTCAGTTCCTAGAACCCAGTTCAGTGTTTGATTCATGAAGGTCAGATGAGGTTTGGTCCAAAACATAGATCTAGGACCAGACAGAGCTAAATGTGAAAACAAGCTCTGACTCTTGTTGGCTTTGTAAATTTGTGCAAACGTCTTCATATCTCTGAGCCTCAGTTCTTTGTAAAATGGAAATAAAAACAGCAATTCCTTCCCGGAGTTGTTGCAATGACTAAGGGAGACAATGCTCTTAAATACTTAGCATGGTTCTGGGACATAGTGAATACGCAATATACTCTGGTAATATTTATTTTTGCCATAGATGCACACAACAGATTTTTTTTCCCCCTCAATAAGTGAGCCTACGTTCAGGGAGCCTGGGATACCTAGCTCAGCCGGGTGTGCCAGAGCTGTCCCCAGGTCCCTGCCAATTCTGTTTTGCTTCCAATAGGCGCTCTAGAGCTGAAGAGGGTTCTTCCCCCAAGCCCTGCCTATTGTCTTGGGCTGGGGTCACCTCCTCCAAGCTTTTACCTGTCCCAGTCTGGGCAGTGTCTGGGTCTGGCATCCTCTAAGAATGCCCCCAGGAACAGAGAACTCCTATTGATGTAATCATCAATCCTACCACTCCCCAGAGGCTCACGGTGTTGAACCCTGATCCCACCCTCAGGATTCCCTGTCCATCCCTTGCTGAGAATGAAAGCCTCCTCCCCCTCATTCCCTGTGGACAGATGTCCAGCCTCTCCCAGTTGTTCTCTCTCACTTCATTCTCAGCATACCTGAGGACTAAGCTGTGCTGTGGAAGAAAATGGACTAATTCACTGAAAATCAGTGAATTGCCAAAGCCAATTTGTAAATGAGTGAGCTGCCAACTTATTAAGAATTAATTCTTGTTTTGTTTCATCATAGGTCTCTTGCAGTCATAATGATAGAGCAGTGTGTTCAGGTCAACTAAATATGAAATCCTTCTGTGTTTCACAGTTCAAAGGCAGAGCACTGCTTAAAATGAACAGCATCTAACTGTGAACAGTTGGACTTTCTCTTAAATTCAATTTCTATCTCTTTATTTCTAAGTATCTTTCCCTAACCCTTACTTTGCTTCTGAGTCTTCTTTCCATGTGCCTCTTTCTCTGACGACACAATGTCTGCAGCCAGGCATCTAAAACACAGTTGAGGGTTGGACAGTATTCAGTGAATTGGGTCTGGAAGTTATTTAATGATTCAGCAAATTTATTTTCAGCAAATTAACTTTTGGTGAATTGGCTTTGGCAATTAGCCATTCAATAAATTAGCTTTCATCGAATTGACCTAGCTCCATTGGCAATCTAAGTTCCTAAGTGATATTTCAGAACAAAATGTCAACTGGTAGCAAAGAAAAAGTCACATTTTTCTTTTACTCCAAGAGAACTAGGACTCACTAACTCTTAATCAGTATGTGTGCCAATATGTGAGTACACACACACACACACACACACACACAGGCTCTTTTAACAAAGGATGCAGTTGCCACATTGTAGCAACCGAGTCTATCTGAACAGATCTGGCAGTCCTCAAGAGAAAGGAGGTAAAGAGGATGGGATGAGGCCGCTTAGTATGTTGCCACCCAGAAACAAGGGATTGTGGAAGCCTGGATATACTCAAGAGTTGGTTGTTAAAAAATAGATGAATTACCTGGTTGAGAATCAAGTTCAGTGGCTTCACACTGATGACTGGTCCTGATGATTATAATAACCAGCATATACTGAGGACTTTATAAATGCAGGCATCCTTCTAGTCCTTCTATCAACTCTGGAAGGAGAGTATTCTTATTATCCCCCACAACAACCAAAGAACAGAGAAGTGAGGTATCTGGCTCAATGTCACACAGCTAATGAGTGGTGGAACCTGCACTTAAATCCAGAGCCCAAGATGCACTGTTTCTCTGATGGTAATCAAAGCTTGACCTCTGCTCAGATGGGCTCTTGGAAAGATGCTGCCTGGGCCACAGTCCAACAGTGTGGAACAAAGCCATGGCCCAGGAATAGGAATAGAAAATCAGAAGGGAGAGAGAGGAGAGAGAAGAGGAGGCAAGGTAAGGTACTCAGGTCCTGCTCTGTGCTAGGAATTATGGCTAGCACTTTCTTCCCAATAGTCCCAACACTGAAGATCCATCTCAGTTGCATAGAGAAGGAAACTCAAACCCAGAGAAATGTTCAGGGCCCACAGTTGATAGAGCTAGGCTTAGCATGCAAATAGGTCTGACTCTAGAGTCTACAGAAATTAGGTTCAAACTTGGGTCTGAGAGATGACAGAAAACAGAAAGACGAGCTGTGTCTGAGCCGGGCAGAACCTGGTGCCATCAGGAAGAATACTTCTTTTCCCAGAGGCAGAATTCCAGGAGAACACAGACCAGAAAACAATCACTGGACTCTTGCAAGTGTTTCCCAAGGAGTGGCAGGTTGTACTGCTGGAGCCTCCTGGAGGTGGCTGGGCACTTGCAGTCCTTTTAAAAACTCCCTCCCAGCTGTCAAATGCAGCCCACCGAACCATTTAATTTGGCAGAGCAAACATTGGTTATCAGTTAGAATGCTTATCAAATGTCAATTATTACTTTGCAGTAATTGATGTCTAATTAACATGCCATCGCCTGTTGTTGGATGCCAATTAAATGCCTAAACATTCCTTTCTATTTTATTGCACCAACAAGACAGTAATTGTACATTTCTCAGTTCAGTAACTTTGGAGTTAATTTTACTGAGAGCCTTTTGGAATATGGAAACCCAGAGATAACTCTTAGGCGGATATTTAATTGATATGCCGCTTTGTTATCGCTAAAGTCTACCTTATGTTCTCTGCCTTCCTGAGAAATCAAATTATTCCTTTCTGTAAAGGTCAAACTCCACTGGAGGTGTCGGTGCCACGCTTGGGCGAACACATGTGACAGAAAGGGGCTGGATAGGCTGAGGAGGGAAGGGAGAAAAGCATGGCCTGGCCTCCCTCCCTGCCCAGACCCAAGGTCTCTGGGAAGGGGCTTGCATGCTCACTGCAGGGACTCACAGCCCAACACAGGCTCTGGGGCACCCAGGGGTCTCAGACCCTGCAGGAGGACACATCACGGACACTCCTCAGTTCGGTTTGGAGAGACACCCTTGGCACTCGGCCACCTGCATCCCATGCAAATGTAACAACGTCTGTGTGGAAACTGAGGCATTGCTCACTTCAGGGCACTGCAGCCAAGCGGAGTCCACCTGGCTAAGGGGCATGTCCTGAGATACGAGAGACAAGGGACGATGGGCCAGTTAGGAAGTAGTCGTCCTTCAGCTCCAAACCCACCTTCCTGGCTCAGCGCTGCGAGGCTGAAGCGGGAACTCTGCCCACGACATGCGAGCGCGGACCGCGGCTCCCGTTAGACTCTGCCAGTAGGGGACGCTGCGGAGACGGTGAGGCTTGAGGAGGGAGCCCGGCTTGTTCCTTCCGCTTTGCCTCCTGTTCCTGGGAGGGTCACCCCAGCCTCCTGTCTTCACCCTAGCAGAGGCAGTTCCTTCCTGGAGCAGGAGCTGAGTCTGCAGGGTTTTCCTCCCATTCTACCCACCCTGCCAGCCATGCAGAGACTGCGCCCATGCCCAGCACCCCCACCCTCAGCAAGCCAGTTCCAGCTCCAAGATTGGAGTCTGACTTATTCCATTCTCCAGCCCTACGAGTGGGTGTGGCTTCCTCTGGTCTTTTCCTCCAGGACACCCTGGAGTCCTCTGATCCTTTCAGTCGCTCAGTAAACAATTTTGTATCTAGTGAGAATGTTTTGTATTCAATGCTCTCCACTCAAATGACTCCTGCAGCTTCTGTCTCCTAGTAGGCTCCAGACCCACAGAGGAGAACTGGACCAGAACCAGAAGGTGGCCTTGCAGAAGGCCGTGTGAGAAACACCTGTACCAAAAGGAGAACAAATGAGGGGAGAGGGATGAGGGTGAGGAAGCCCACCTGCTCAGGTGTGGTCGGGGAGGGTGGCCTCTGCCTCCTGTTCTCTGTGTGGGCTTGGACAAGTTGCTTAGCCTCCCTATGCCTCAGTTTACTCATCTGTAAAACAGAGGAGATATCAGTGCCTGCCTCCTAAATTTGCTGTCTAATGATATGTTAAGTGAAGGCATTTGGCGGAGGGCCTGGCATGGCAAAGTGCAGTGAGGGCTGCCTATCATCATGATGATGGTCGCCATGATCCTCATCAGAGGGCGGTTGGAAGGAGTAAGGAAAACAGTGCGCAGAAAGTAAAATAGCTGGCCCACGGCCTCGAGGCCAGCAACTGCCAGCTATCGCATTGAGAAGAAGTGATGAATGCAGCTTGCCTGACCCCGAAGCCCGTGAGTGGGGGAGCATTTGGGGCCGTGTCAGTGCATAGCCCTGGCAAGGGCTCCCAACCCCTCCTGGAACCTGGGAGGTACCCTCTCACTGCCCAGAGGAGCGCTCTGTCCTCGGGGCTGAGAGCTGAGTCTGTGGCCCTTCCCACCTCCTCGGGCTCCCCTGGTGGCACTTTCCACTTGGAACAGAGCTGCTGGGCAGAGATACTTCCCGATCACCCGCCCTAAGTTGCTGAGGCAAGGTGACCACCCCTCTGACAAACCTGGACGTATATCCAGGCAAATGACAAGCTCTTGGAAAGAGCCACCAAATGGTGGTAGCAGGGGCTCTGCAGACATGACCACTGCATGGGACCGCAACTCTGGGCTGTGTGGCTGCCAGTCACAGGGAACGCTCGGCAAAGCCTAAGTGATTTGGAGAAGGGAGTAGGAGAGGGTGTGGGTGCTGTCGTGTATGAAATGATACGAGCTTGACGCCTGCCACGTGTAACGTGCAAGCAGTCAGTAACTGATGCTCTCATTTCCTGGACTTCTGGGCAACACAACCCTCCTGATAAAACCTGTCCTCCCTCCCAGGCCCTGCACTTTACGCTCCCCCCACCACCCAACCCTGCCTGTCAAAACACCACCTTTGCCCTGTCTGATCTCAAGATGAAATTAAAACTTCTGGGGTCAGGGTCCAGGTTTTAATAGGTCCAGAAAGCTCTGTCACTGTCACTCTTCGCCTCCACCCCAAGTAGTTGGAAACTCAGCCATGTCAGGGGACCACGGACATAGGGCTGTGATTTCCAATGCTGGCTGAAATATTAGAATCACCTGGAGAGCTTTATAAAAATCCTAGCATCTGGGCCCTACTCACAACTCCTCTGGCAAGGGAGGAGGTGGCCCCACCACCCACAGCCACCGAAGGCCCTGGGGGTTGTTCTAGAAATCATCCAAAGATGGGATCTGTGTATTGGCCTCTGGGTTGTGTCTTTCTTCACTGCAGGCTGAGACCCCTTAATCAGCTCAAAACCCTGTAGGTAAATATGTACATATGCAATTATTTTAAAAATAGTTGAACAAGCAAATTTTTAGCCATTTAGAGACTGCCTGCTTTGCATAGCCCACCTTACCCCACAGCTGTCACCTGTTGATAAGATTGGGCTTTGCAGCTAGAAGGTGCCAAGCAGCTAAGGTCCTTCAGAGTGGACTCCCCACCATGCCATGCTGCTCAGCACCTCAGCAGACACCTAGAGCCCCCCTTTCAGACTACTCTCCCCCGCTTACCCCCTCCCCTCTGAATAGTGACCCTGAGCTGCCACAGCCTCTAGACAGATTCTTGCTGCAATGAGCTTCCTTCCCAGAAATGCAACCATACCCAAGCTTCACCCAACAAAACTGTGTGTTACTGCATCTCAAGGTCATACCTTTTTCCTTGATTGGTTCCCCCAATCCCTCACCCCCCTATGGGACTGCAGCCTCTCGAATAGAAAGGACAGGTGTGGATCCAGGGACCCACATCCATCCTTTCATGATAGGCCAAGGAAGTGGGGGGATAGGCCCAAGATCCCTCTATTGGGAAAGCTGGAGGCAAGGAACAATGCAACCCAGCCTGATGGGAATTGGAGATACACTCTAGAGAACACTTCCTCTGGGACCTGTAAGTTATTTTTGTGCATGGGATGAAGCCAAGATTTAAATGTTCTTGTTTTCCAAATATTTTGCCAGGGGTTGCAACACTATCAGTTAGATAATAATTTTTCTACTGTTTTGAAATGCCATTTTTATTATGAACTGAATTCTAATATTACTTGAGTCTATTTCTGCATTTTAATATTGTCCACTAATATAACCATTTCTCTCCCAGTACCATATTCTTTCAATTATTGTCCCTTTACAATAGGTCTAATATTTGGAAGAAGCTTAATATCTCAAAAATTTTTCATCTCAGGGTTTTATTCACTGGTCTGTGTTCATTATTTTATATGAACATCATTAAATGTTAAAAAATAAAATAAGGGCCCAGTAATAGTTTAATTGAAGTGGAATCCTATTTATAGACAACTCTGGGAGGACTGCCACCTTTAGAGTGTTGAGTGTTCTGGTCCCTTCATTCACTGACTGATTATGTCATTACTGGGGCTCCTCTGTGCCTGGTGGAATGAAGGTACTGGGGCACTGTGCAAGGTCAGTGATGATCCCTGTCCTCTCAAAGCATATTCTGAATGTTATACTTATTTAAAGAATTATTCTACACATAGGTAAGAGTTGAATTCTGGCTGTGAGTGCAAGTGGGTCTTGACTAATAAAGGACATGATCAAGACTCATGACTCCATTCCCCACTTCTCCTATGGTGACAGCAGGAAGAGAGGGCTATGTACTCATTGTCCCTGAATAGCACCCAGAAGCTGCCCTCCCTTGAGTGTGATCAAATGGAGAGCTCACAGGAACCTGTTTAATGACCCAGAACAGTAGCAAGATAGGAAGAAACTGGAAATAAAATGTCTAAATCTGAGTCCTGAGGATCATGGCAAATGGGTTCACCTTATGAAGTGGATGGAGATCCTGGCTTGTCCAGGCAGATTTCTTACTGCCTCCCAAAGAAGTTAGGGAATAACTTGCAGACAAAGCAAGACCCAGAGACTCTTCATGGAGTCAAAAACTGTGAAGGGTCCCCTAGACTATGTAGCCTCCCCACCTCTTGGCCTGGCCTCCTAGAACTGTGGCCTCATTTTTCATGGGAGCTGCTCCTGCTTGACCCCTCAGACTTCTCCTCCCCAACCTGCTCTTCAACAGAGGCTTTCTTTAAAGCACAGCTTTTTACCTTTGGCTCAACTCCCTTCTCAGAGCCTCCACTTCCATCTTCCTGCCCCCACTGACTATTACCTCCTTCCTATTCATTCAGATTCTAGTCCCTAGCATGTGGCTTCCAGGCAGCCCCATCTCCTAAGCAGACCCTGCACTATTACAGGCTACCCCACATGCACAGTGAGGCTACTAGCTTCTCTGGGCCCAGGGCTCACCTCCTTCATTCTCCCTGAGAATATTAATAAGAGAAAACCTCACTAAAATGGAATCCAGAGGCTGGAAGGGGGAGCCAATGTCATGTCAATTACAGGAAAAACTGTCAATTACAGACTCTAACAGAAGAATCCTAGACTGGGGGGTGGGGGAGACAAGATGGCAGAGAAATAGGAGGAGATGCCATTTCAACCTGTCCCCTAAAGTGAACTGATTACCTACCAAAGAACTCTGATCACCCATGAAATCAGCCTGAGATTAGAATTATACACTTTTGGATCTCTACGGGGGCAGAAGATGCCAGTGGGCAGAAGCATTCCAGGGTGCACTTTGCCTGCACCACGGTTGACACATTCAGCTACACATCCATTCAGCCATCTCTCACCAAAATGACTAGGAGGAGGAATGCCCAAAAAAAGAAAAATACAGAGACTGGGCCTTCTGCACCAGAGCTCTTGGATATGGACACAGATAGTATGTTGGAAAGGGAATTCAAGCTAACAATTATCCAGGCAACAGCTAGGTTGGAGAAAGCCTTTGATGACAAAATGGAATTGATTAGGGCAGAACTGAAAGCCACCAGGGATGATGTTCACAATGTTCTTAATGAGCTCCAATCTAATCTAAATTCTCTAAAAGCTAGGGTAACTGAGGCAGAAGATAGAATTAGTGATCTGGAGGACAGACAGATAGAGAAAAAGGAGCAGGAGGAAGCCTGGAACCAACAGCATAGAAGCCAGGTAAACAGAATTAGGGAAATAAATGAGGCCATGAAACATTCTAATGTCAGAATTATTGGAATCCCTGAGGGGGAAGAGAAAGAAAGAAGACTAGATGATATAGTTGAACAAATTCTCCACGAAAATTTTCCCAATCTCGCGAATGGAACCAGCGTTTGTGTACTAGAGGCAGAAAGGTGTCCCTTCCAAGATCATAGAATCTAGAAAGACCTCAAGACACCTGATAGTGAAAATGATGAATCATAACTGTAGACAGGAGTTCTTGAAAGCAGCTAGGGCAAAGAAATTCCTTATGTACAGAGGAAAGCCCATCAGAATAACGTCCTGTCCACAGAAACCTGGCAAGCCAGAAAGGGCTGGCAAGACAAATTCAGGGCACTAAATGAGAAGAACATGAAGCCAAGAATACTTTATCCAGCAAGACTGACATTCAAAATGGATGGAGAGATAAAGAGCTTCCAAGACTAGTAAGCTTTAAAAGAGTATGCAACCACAAAGCTGACATTGCAGGAAATATTAAGGGGGGTTCTATAAAAGAGAAAAAATCCTAAGAATATCATTGAACAGAAATATATGGAGACAATCTATAGAAACAAAGACTTCACAGGTAACACGATGTCAATAAAAACGTATCTCTCAATAATCACTCTCATTATCAATGGCCTAAATGTGCCCATAAAATGACACAGGGTTGCAGATTGGATAAAATGACAGCACCCATCCATATGTTGTCTACAAGAGACTCATTTTGAACCTAAGGATACATCCAGATTGAAAGTGAAGGGATGGAGAAGTATCTTTCATGCCAATGGGCCTCAAAAGAAGGCTGTGGTAGTGATTATCATATCAGATAAATTAGATTTCAAACTAAAGACTGTAGTCAGAGATACAGAAGGACACTACATCATTCTTAAAGGGACTATCCACCAAGAAGATATAACTATTGTAAATATTTATGCCCCCAATGTGGGAGCAGCCAATTACTTCATAAAACTGTTAATCAAGATAAAGAGTCATATTGATATGAATACATTAGTAGTAGGAGATCTTAACACACCACTCTCAGTAATAGACAGATCATCCAAGCAGAAAATCAATAAAGAAACAAGAGCATTGAATGACACATTGGATCAGATGGACCTCATCGATATATATAGAACATTCCACCCTAAAACAACAGAATACTCATTCTTCTCGAGCGCACATGGAACCTTCTCCAGAATAGACCATATACTGGGTCATAAATCAGGGCTCAAACTGTATGCAAAGATTGAGATTATTCCCTGCATATTCTCAGATCACAATGCTTTGAAACTGGAGCTCAACCACAAGGAAAAGTTTGGAAGGAGTTCAAACACCTGGAAGCTAAAGACACCTTGCTTAAGAATGCTTGGATCAACCAGGAAATCAAAGAAGAACTTAAACAATTCATGGAAACCAATGAGAATGAAGACACTTTGGTCCAAAACCTATGGGATACAGCAAAGGCGGTCCTAAGGGGGAAATACATAGCCATCCAAGCCTCCCTCCAAAAAGTGGAAAATCCAGAATACACCAGCTGTCTCTACACCTTAATGAACTGGAGAATCAACAACAAATTAAGCCAACTCCACACACAAGAAGGGAAATAATCATGATTACAGCAGAGATCAATGAGGTAGAAACTAGAGATACAGTAGAACGCATCAATGAAACTAGAAGCTGTTTTTTGAAAGAATTGATAAGATCGATAAACCATTGGCCAAACTAATCCAAAAGAAAAGAGAGAAGGCCCAAATTAATAAAATTATGAATGAAAAGGTAGAGATCACAGCTAACAGCAAGGAAATAGAAACAATCATCAGACATTATTATCAACAGTTACATGCCAATAAGTTAAGCAACCTAGATGAAATGGATTCATTCCTGGAAAACTATAAACTTCCAAAATTGAACCAGGAAGAAATTGAAAACCTGAATAGACTGATATCTAGTAATGAGATTGAAGCAGTGATCAAAAACCTCCCAAAAGGGGCGCCTGGGTGGCTCAGTGGGTTAAAGCCTCTGCCTTCAGCTCAGGTCATGGTCCCAGGTCCTGGGATCGAGCCCCGCGTCAGGCTC
The DNA here is from genome assembly GCF_010015895.1 of Lontra canadensis. Taxonomy (NCBI): domain Eukaryota; kingdom Metazoa; phylum Chordata; class Mammalia; order Carnivora; family Mustelidae; genus Lontra; species Lontra canadensis. The sequence continues at coordinate 33,509,181 of NW_022630997.1, forward strand.
TCTGCTTGGTGGGGAGCCTGCTTCCTCCTCTCTCTCTGCCTGCCTCTCTGCCTACTTGTGATCTCTATCTGTCAAATAAATAAATAAAATTTTAAAAAACCTCCCAAAAAACAAGAGCCCAGGACCTGACGGATTCCTTGGGGAATTCTGCCAAACTTTCAAAGAAGAAATAATACCAATTTGACTGAAGCTGTTTCAAAGAGTTGAAGCATAAGGAAAACTTCCAGACTCTTTTTATGAAGCCAGCATTACCCTGATCCCCAAACCAGGCAAAGACCCCACCAAAAATGAGAATTTCAGACCAATATCCCTGATGAATACGGATGCTAAGATTCTCAATAAGATCCTAGCAAATCGGATCCAACAGCACATTAAAAAGATTATCCACCATGACCAGGTGGGATTCATCCCTGGATTTCAAGGATAGTTCAACATTTGCAAATCAATCAATGTGATAGAACAAATCAATATGAGAAGAGAGAAGAACCACATGGTCCTCTCAATTGATGCAGAAAAAGCATTTGACAAAATCCAGCAACCGTTCCTGATTAAAACGCTTCAAAGTATAGGGATAGAGGGAACATTCCTGAACTTCGTAAAATCTATGAAAAACCCACAGCAAATATCATCCTCATTGGGAAAAACCTCACAGTGTACCCATTGAGATCAGGAACACGACAAGGATGCCCACTCTCACCACTCTTGTTCAACATAGTATTAGAAGTCCTGGCAACAGCAATCAGACAAAAAAGAGAAATAAAAGGTATCCAAACTGACAATGAAGAAGTCAAACTCTCTCTCTTCGCAGATTACATGATACTTTATATGGAAAACCCAAAAGACTGTCTCCCCAAACTACTAGAACTCATACAGCAATTCAGTAATGTGGCAGGATACAAAGTCAATGTACAGAAATCAGTTGCTTTCATATACACTAACAATGAAAACACAGAAAGGGAAATTAGAGAATCAATTCCATTTACTATAGCACCAAGATCCATAAGATACCTGGGCAAAAAACTAAGCAAAGAGGTAAAGGATCTGTACTCAAGGAACTACAGAACACTCATGAAAGAAGACACAAAAAAATGGAAGACCATCCCATGCTCATGGATCGGAATAATAAATATTTTCTATACTGCCGGGAGCAATCCATACTTTTAATGCCATTCCGATCAAAATTCCATTGGTATTTTTCAGAGCTGGAGCAAACAATCCTAAAATTTGTATGGAATCAGAAGAGACCCCAAATTACTAAGGAACTGTTGAAAAAGAAAAAAACTGGCAGCATCACGTTGCCTGATTTCAAGCTTTACTACAAGGCTGTGATCACCAAGACAGCATGGTACTGGCATAAAAACAGACACATAGACCAGTGGAACATAGTCCAGATATGGACCCTCAACTCTATGGTCAAATAATCTTCGACAAAGCAGGAAAAAAATATACAGTGGAAAAAAGACAGTTTCTTTAATAAATGGTGCTGGGAAAATTCGACAGCTATATGTAGAAGAATGAAACTTGACCATTCTCTTCCACCATACACAAAGATAAACTCAAAATGGATAAAAGACCTCAACGTAAGACAGGAATCCATCAGAATCATAGAGGAGAACATAGGCAGTAACCTCTTCGATATCAGCCACAGCAACTTCTTTCAAGATATGTCTCCAAAAGCAAAGGAATCAAAAGCAAAAATGAATTTTTGGTACTTCACCAAGATCAAAAACTTCTGCACAGCAAAGGAAACAGTCAACAAAACAAAGAGGCAACCCACGGAATGGGAGAAGATATTTGCAAATGACAGTACAGACAAAAGACTGATATCCAGGATCAAAAAAGATCTTCTAAAACTCAACACACACAAAACAGATAATCATGTCAAAAAATGGGCAGAAGACATGAACAGACACTTCTCCAATGAAGACATACAAATGGCTATCAGACACATGAAAAAATGTTCATCATCACTAGCCATCAGGGAGATTCAAATCAAAATCACATTGAGATACCACCTTACACCAGTTAGAATGGCCAAAATTAACAAGACAGGAAACAACAAGTGTTGTTTACTTGTTAGAGAAAGGGGAACCCTCTTACACTGTTGGTGGGAATGCAAGTTGGTGCAGCCACTTTGGAGAATAGTGTGGAGATTCCTTAAGAAATTAAGAATAGAGCTTCCCTATGACCCTGTAATTGCACTACTGGGTATTTACCCCAAAGATACAGATGTAGTGAAAAGAAGGGCCATCTGTACCCCAATGCTCATAGCAGCAATAGCCATGGTTGCCAAACTGTGGAAAGAACCCAGATGCCCTTCAACGGACGAATGGATAAGGAAGATGTGGTCCATATACACTATGGAGTATTATGCCTCTATCAGAAAGGATGAATACCCAACTTTTGTAGCAACATGGACGGGACTGGAGAGATTATGCTGAGTGAAATAAGTCAAGCAGAGTGAGTCAATTATCATATGGTTTCACTTATTTGTGGAGCATAAGAAATAACACGGAGGACATGGGGAGATGGAGAGGAGAAGGGAGTTGAGGGAAATTGGAAGGGGAGGTGAACCATGAGAGACTACGGACTCTGAAAAACAATCTGAGGGTTTTGAAGGGGCGGTGGGTGGGAAGTTGGTGAGCCTGGTGGTGGGTATTATGGAGGGCACGGATTGCATGGAGCACTGGGTGTGGTGCATAAACAATGAATTCTGGTACACTGAAAAGAAATTTAAAAAATAAAAAATTTAAAATTAAAAAAAAAAAAAGAATTCTAGACTGGAAAGGACCATCAATTTCAGGTCCCAACAATGAAAAATGTACCTTGCATCACCTGCAAGAAATTGACCACCCTTGCAATTCAGCCAATGAGAAACCATCATCATCCTGAAGCTGGGCTTTTCTGCAGTTCTCCACTCAAAGCAACCCCTCCCAATTTCCTCCTTCTTCATAAAGTAATATTTTTCTCCTTTGTTCCTTGGACTTGTTTATGATTTTGCCACAGTTTGCATGTCCTAAGTTGCAATCTCCTTTTCTTCCCAAATAAATATACTTTTTTTTCTGGCAAAACAGCTATTTTATTTTTAAGGTTAATATCCCTTTCCAGCAGACATCCACCAACGGCTGACCCTGTGTCTGACCTGGAGGGAGATGCAGAGATGTCATGATGGGTCAGACAGGGTTGTGTATAACAGACAAAGAAGTTGGCCGCAAAGCACTCCCAGAATGACAAACAAGCCATTAGGAAAAGCAGCAACTCACAGGAGAAAACTGGAGTGACCAACAAATGTAAGAGGGAGGCTCAGACTCATCGGTCATGAGGAAATGTGAATGAAACAAAACAGCACTGCCGTCTAGTAAAAGTGACAAAAATTTAAAAGCTTCACAAAAGTAAGTGTTGGTGAGATTTGATGGCAGCATGGAAATGAAATCCTTTAGGATCCTTTAGGGGGTATGTAAACAGATAGACCACCCTGGTGAGAACTCAGGCGATGTTTATTAAAGCTGAGGGTGCAGACAGCCCCCTTACATATGGGCCAACAATTCCACCGCTCCCAGTGTATCTGCAGGTGACTTCCTGCCCGTAAGCCCAGGAGACAGATGAGGACATTCACTGTATAAAATATGCAATGTCAAAATACCAAAGATAAATCCAGGAGGAAGGAGAGTGGGTAAGGAGAAGGGTAAGTGAGGTTTATTGTTAAAATCAAAAGCACTCCGTTGTTGCTCAAAGGAATAAAACATTTACACAAATCAACACGGATATTCTCAAGAGCGTGACGTTGAATAGAGGCTCCGTCCCATTTCAGGAGCCTGGGAGCAGAGGGAAAGGGAGGGGGGGATTGGGATTTCAGTTGTATTTTCTAATTTTTATTTCTTCAAAGAGAAAGATAAAACAAATGTGGCAAGCTGTTGTTATCTATTAAAGCTGGGTTGTGAATACATATTTGTCATTTTCTGCAGTTTCCTAATGTTTGAAATGTTTCCTAATAAAACATGTAAAAGAATATTTTATAACACAGTCCTTAAGAAGTTTCCGGACTCCTGGGGACATGAGATGGGGAGGCAGCTATTAAAACTGATAAATAAAGGGCCAGCACAGAGAGCCAGAGCATAGACAAGACAACTGCCCGGGAGAATTTGAAGGAGGCTTCACAGAAGGAGTGACACTGTTTGGGTCCTGAGGGATACAGAGGAGTTTCCTAGCTTGCGGGGGTCAGGGCGATGGCTGGGCACCTCAGGCAGGTGCGGGTGCAAAGCCCAAGCACGGAAAAGCATGATGCTTAGGGGACCTGGACTGGTCCAAGAAGGCTGGAGATGGGGAAACACTAAGGTCCCGGGGCCTCATCTTATGGGAGTGGGAGCCACAAGCGTATCCAAAGAGGAGTGGAATACTCAGGATTTGTGTTCCTCAAAGGTTCTCAGACAACAGTGAGTCAAGAGGGAAAAAGAAAAATAAATAAACAGGCCTATAGCAATGCACACATAAAAAAGGACAAACCTAAGAGCTGTTCGGAAGGGAATCCCCCATCTGTGGGACCCATGCTGGTGCACCTTCCTGAAACACTCCTGCGGGCTCTGGGCCTGACCCTGCTTCACCCAACCTTCCTCCCTGTCATCAAGTCTTGTCAGTGAGTACGAGTCACCAGACTTCTGCCAGTGACTCACGGAGAACCGCCATTTGGGGACCATGTTCAGAGAGAGTCCATGGCCCCAGCCTGGTTGAGCACAGCAAGTATTTTGACTGGCACAGAGGTTATTTCTGGGGTGAGCACATGGCCTGATCAGTGCCAAAGGTAAGCAATGGCACTTTTAGTGGGTGCTTAGAAAGGGATACTCCCCGATTGTCCAGAGCCTGACAGGACAAGTGCACAGCCAGGAGGTGGAGCCTGACCATGACGGGGAGCCCGAGACAAGACCCAGCGTGGAAGGGAATGGAGTACAAAGAAGGATAAATGAGAATTAGCCCCCTCTTGGCTTCCTTGTAGGCTCAAATCAAGCCATACCTGAAGCCCTTCTGCTTAAGCCAGCTTGGATCTAGTTTTCTGCCAGCTACTTGAGTCAATCCCTTGGCTTCATCCCTGGCTCAGCTTGGAGTCAGTGTCTCTGTCTTCAATGTCAGGGTCCTTGGATGGCCCCCAAGACCATGGCCTGTCTCCTCACTGGCCTGCTGGTGCCCAGGCTGATGACCTCCAGTGTGCAACTCTCAAGGACTCTGCTTGGGTCATTGCCAGGAAACCCTGACCCTAGGCCTAGATGGCCAAATGTCTGTGGAGAGAGCAGAGCAATGGCTTGAAAGACTCCAGGAGAGGGGGGGCACAAAGAGGCAAAAACACCCTCTTCTCCAAGAAACATGCAAGTCAGTGCCTGCTCACCCTCCTTATTGATATGGAACCTTCCACCATGGCTGTGTTGCAACAGGCGTATTTTACATCACTCCTTTCCAGCAGTGACAGCCACTTCTGCATTCTCTTCTCATCTCCATTAACATAGAAATAGCTCTATAATGACACCAAGCCTTACCGAGCATCACTATCCATTTATCTCATTATAAATGAAACTATCTTGTTATCTGGGTAAACTAGAAACAGAAACGTTCTGTGTCAGATGTTACAGGGCAATTGTCCTATTATTTCATCATACCTAGAGGAGCTGGAGTGGCTGCTAAAATCTGCTCCTGTGTTTTTGAGTGTTAGAAGCCGCATATCAAAATAGAAGCTTGGACAACACATGCAGTGAATCCTATGGGGCCCCTGCATAAGGGTACATATTCTGATGACAACTCCCAGGTATGCTTTGTCTTTGCACAAAACAATGCCCAGGGAAGACATTGTAGAAGGGCAGGGGGAGACAGGGGAAAGGTCCAGAGATAGCCAGAAAGTCCCCCAAGTCTCCCACTGTTCCCAGGTTGGCGGTGAGGTTGGAAGGGGAGCCCGTAGTGATGACCAAAGGCCAGCTGTTCACAGCCCACCTGTCAGACCAGAGAGGGCAGTCGTGTCAGTCTGCCTTGCCTCCTGCTTCTCTGAGTCCTCGCAGCAAATATGCATGGGGTGTGGCCTGTCCACCACACCTTGGCCCACTGCTCCTGTGATGACTTTTTCTGGCTGGTGGAGAATTGCCATGGGACACCTGCCTGCCCTGGGCCCTCAGGTCCCCAACCACAGTGCTTCATGGCTGTCGGAAAGGAAACCATGTATCCGGCGTGTGAACTCAAAAGGCAAATTGAAACCTTTAGAACACGTTCCACTTAAATCACAGGAAGACCAGAGTTCATATTACTTGGAAACACTGATCCAACAGAAAGCAGTATCTCCTGTGACTTCAGAATGGAGACAGGAAAATGGCCCCACCTCCACCCACCAGGGGAAAGAAGACAGAATCAGCATCTATCTGTGGGCCTCAGTCACTCCCTGAGCAGAAGGCTACGGGACTGCGAGATGGCTAATAACACTGTTGCAGCAGCAAGTCCCGAGCTGAGCTCATCTAGAAAGTCCATGAGGAGGAATTTCCTGCCAGCTGATGCTGGGCAGGAAGGCTGCTCCTTACCTTCGACTGGTGTGCAGGCCATTTACATGAGCCCTGACTCCTCAAACACACACACACACACACACACACACAACACAGACCACACATCGTACACCCACACCATACATACACTCACACCATACATACACACCCTATACAACTTCCGTATACCCTACATGCACATCACACACACACACACACACACACCCCGTATGTACATACCACATATACCACATATGCACACACTGCACACATACACACACCATACAGACACACAACATCACATGCACACACCACATACGCACATCCCACAAAACTCCTCTCCTAGGTAGGACAACAGCAATCTGGCTAGCACAATCTTCAAAATATTATTGTCCCCATGATGTCCTGTACATCATGGAATTAGGCTGTAACTCATTCAGGCCTGAGGAGGAAAGGACACCAGCCAGCTTTGCCGCACAACCAGCCCCAACTCTCGGTGTGTATGGCCATCAGAGTCATTCCTCACACTTATGAATGTGGACCTCTGAGTACCGCTGGCCAGACTGGGCTCCGCAGGGTAGCTCCACGGCAGGCGTGTTCTCCCCAAGGTAGCCTGGGGCCTGTGCAGCTAGGTGTGCTCCTTCTGGGGCCCAGCATCTATTCGGGGGAGCTGGTCTCTGGGCGAGAGGGCAAAACCAATCTTTCAAGCACATTACAAAGCCTGGACTAATCTCGTGCCTGCTAACATGCCACTGGCCACAGTCATAAGGCCAAGGCCAAAGTCGGAGCCAGGGAGTATATTCTGCACAGCATGAGGCCATGGTAAGGGTGGTTATAGGACTGTATTACAGGTTGGTGAAGGGTCAGGGCCAGAACTTCAATCTACCTGGGGTAACTTCTCAGTGATTTGATGGGTGAGATTCCCAGATTCTTCTTTTTTTCTTTTTTTTTTTAATTTATTTGACAGACAGAGATCACAAGTAGGCAGAGAGGCAGACAGAGAGAGAGGAGGAAGCTGGCTCCCTGCTAAGCAGAGAGCCCGATGTGGGGCTCGATCCCAGGACCCTGGGGTCATGACCCAAGCCGAAGGCAGAGGCTTTATCCCACTCATACACCCAGGAGCCCCGAGATTCTCAGATTCTTAAGCAGTTAGTTGACAACTTTCATAAGCACACAGGAGTTTAAAGCTAGGGATAATGCAGAAAATAAACTCTTTAATTGGGTACTTGTTGGGGGGCTTGGGCTCAAGAACTCAGATGCAGGAAATTTTTTTATCACAATGGGTCATGTCAGGGTTCTGGAGAGCATGGATGGCCCAGGTTGTAAATGGTATGGGTAACAATAGCGATGCCACAACCAGTCCTGGAACCCTGCACACATACATGACCCAACGTTTTCTACAGATGCAGTGCTGAGGATTCTGGGGACACCTTGTTACTCACCCCTCTGTATCAGGGCTTGGAACCTGTGCTTCCCCACTCCTTGCAGCCTCAGGTCAGAGGACGGGGTCGCCTGGCTCGCCACTGTACATCCCTCAGGGATCCCATGAAACAGCACCGTCTCAGGGAAGCTGGCCCTGGCTTCCCGATCAAAACAGCAATCCCATGCTCGAGCATTCACTCTCCTGTCTTGCTTTTCTTCCGTAGCGCACAGCACCATTTAAAGGTCTATTGATCTTACTCATTTTCTCTTTTTCCCACCAAAATGCAAGTTTCATGAAGATAGGGACTTGCACCTCCCCCCCACACACTGGTGCATCCCTAACACCTAGAACTGGATCCAACAGAGAACAAACACTTTATAAATACTTACTGAATAAATGAACTCCAGACTTTCATTTATAAGACACAGAAAAATCCTCTGGGAGTTAAGAGACACCTCCCTGACCCTTTGCACGTGGAACTCCATGCCCTGTGTCCATGTGCTCTTGGCAGCTCCCTGCTGGCTCATGGGAAAAACTATTTTCTAAACCCCCCACTCCCAGCCTGGACCTGCCCTCACGGGCTTTCAAGAAACTCATGTCACCACAACATGACGGAATGTCTAGGCGATGTTAGACAAGCATGCTGAGCTCAGGTAACAAAACCGGAAAAGCTCCTGGCTTCGAGGAGAGCAGGGATTTGACCCTGGGCGCAGTCTCGGTCCTACAGGGGTACCCCCGACATTTGGGCAGCTGTGGGTGAGCTCCTTAAGCTGACTGTGCTTCTCCTTCCTCAGCTGTAAACCGGGGACCAGGAGCACCTAAGTCTTGGGGTGATGGTGGGATGAAGCCAGGACTCCAGGCATGGAGTGCCGGTGTGTGGGAACTGTCGGGTGCTAGAACTGTCGTCATGAGGGCCCCAGCCTCTCCTGTGAGGGTCTGGAGGCAAGTTCCCAGCATCACTCAGTCCAGGACTGAAGCTCAGAATCCTCTGCACCAGTTGTCAACTGTGCAGCTAGTCTCTTTGTCTAACTGTGGAAGCTCCCTGGCTCACAGCACAGGCTTGGGCCCTGCTAACTGCAGACAGACAGACTGCCCTTGGGGATGTGGCCAGTAGAGCCAAGACTGCAGAGGGTCCCTGACAGAGCCCCTGCCTAGCTGAGGTTCCCAGCCCTGCCCACCCTGCCATCTGCAGGACTGTCCCCCACAACACCTCCACCCCCGACCCCAGCAACTTCTGTTCTGGAACAGACCCCCTTGCATCTTCCGTGCCCTTGACAAAGACTAAGCATGCTCTGTTCACTAGTGAAATCTTTCATCTCTCAACAGCCCTGCAAGGAGAGTGTTGTCATCGCAGCTCCTGCATAAGCAGTTAGAACCCAGGGTGCCCTGCAGCTCAGGTGGCGATAGAGGCCAAGGGCAGGCCAGCCAAAACGTACCCGAATGGCATATTGATTATTTTAAATTGAAGCTGCTTGGGAAATACCAAGTGCAAGGACACTCACACCCTCCTCTTCTCCCTGAAAGCAGGAAACAAATCTCCCATACATAAGGTACCCTCCCAGTGCCAAGAAGTAAAAAGATATCCTGATCACCAGATAGGAACTTAAAATCTTCCTTTAAAGATTTTATTTATGTATTTTTATTTAATTTTGGAGAGAAGTATGTGAGTGGAAGGAAGAGGCAGATAGAGAGGGAGAGGGACAATCTTAAGCAGGCGTCAAGATCAGAGCAGAGCATGATGCGGGGCTCTGTCGCACAACCCAGAGATCATGGCCTGAGCTGAAATCAAGAGTCAGACGCTTAACCGACTGAGCCACCCAGGTGCCCCAATTTATTATTTTTTTTAAGATTTTATTTTTAAGCAATGACTTCACCCAGTGTGGGGCTCGAACTCACAACCCGAGATCAAGAGTCCATGTTCCATCAACTGAGCCAGCCAGGCACTCCCAGATAGGAACTTTAAAGACAAGAAAGCTATAAAAACATACCTTGTCATTTTCTTCATAATCTACTTGGAATTCCTTACTAGGTAAAGCTCTCAAATGTCAATTTTCTTTATCCTGTCAATTCTTCACAAACTTATTGTTTCTGTCTAGAAAGTATAAAAATTGCCTGCCTTGGTGTCATTTCTTTGGGTCTCAAATTGATTTCATTATTAGGCCTCTCTGCGAACATAATAAAACTGGTTTTTTTCCCCTCCAGTTAATCTGTTTCATGTAAATTTAATTCTTCATCTCAGTGGAAGATCTTGAAGGGTAAAGAATTACACACCACCACCGCCCCCGCCCCCCCCCCGGCCCCACAACCCAACAGCGAGCAGTCCCCTCTTGTGCTGTCCTTGGCATCCTCGAAAACAAAGTCAGAAGAGAACTCAGGTACAGTGGCCTGGCCCCTCAGATGCTCAAGAACATCCCGCCCTCAGACAGGGCTCCGGCGAGCCTAAAAGAAGTCCTCCTCACACCCCTGACCCCCTCTGCCACCCAGCTTTTCTCCCTCCTGTCTCCATCCAGACCTACAATGAAGAGGCTCCGCACAGGGAGCCGTGAGCCCTCTTGTGGCCGTGCCTGGGAACGCAGGTCCTTCGCAGGGGGATTCTCATCACTCCCTTCCCAGGTTTGAGCCCCAAGAGGAGGTCTCATGCACCTCTGATACAGTGACTCATATTTAAGAAAGTTTCCACATGGGAGCACACACAGCCTTCTGATAATTTGGGCGGTACTGCTCCTACCCACATCACCCAGGTCACACACCTAAGAGTTGGTGTGTGACCTGAGATGCACTAGGAGTAAACCAGAAAGTCCGAGGAAGCCCATGCAGACAAGTTGCCTTCACATTTTGGCCAGTGTTCCCAGGATACACAGAAGATCCTGGTGCCATTTTTGAGATTTTTGTGAAAGATTCCCAAATCTGTGATCTGTCATGTTCCAACAAGTCCCTAAAGGAATTTTGGTTTTTTTGGTGATTATGCAAACATGGTGCCCTGGGATCTGTTGACATTCACTTGATGAGACTGTGAGAGTTTGTTATTCATATAACTGGGGCAGACAGAGAAAAGCTGCTAAAACTTCTGAGAAACTAACTCTTAATAGTGTAATGTATAATGCAGAAAAAATAGAATCACAGCAATGATGAGCTCGTGATTGGAGACTGGTGGTTCCTGCACGGTTGAAAATGAATGCACTTGGGAATTTCATAGTTTATGAAAGTTGTGTGCTAGAATCTCCCCACCTCCAGCCTTTTCAAAATCCAAAGGAAATTTGCAGAGATTTGCTTCTGAAATTATAACTGCTGTAGCAGCAAATCAGAGCCTGCCTTAGCTGGTACAGTGCAAACCCTGGCCCCTAGCCTAGACCCTGCAGAGGACTGAGCAATATACACCTGCAGACTGGGAAACCCTTTGCAAAAGAGACAGCCTTCAGGTACTTTGGACCCCAGAAATACAGACCTGTTTTCTCCTTCCTTCTCTCCCATGGCTGGCAACTCTCCCCTTCCCCAGCACTGTACGTACATATACAGTGAACCAGATGTCCCAGTGAGCAGAACAAAGCTGTTTGGGAGTACGGAATGGTTTAGCTAAATTCTCCAAATCTAACCCAGCTTTGGTGTGGCTCCTATCAAGGTCCTGAAAATCCCCTCTGGAACCAGCTTGTGTTTAGAGGACAAGGACAAAATTCCTCCCCTTGATACCACAGGATATCTTTCAGGGTCCTGGGCATTGCACCTGACAACCACAGTGCCTTGTCCATCTGGCCTCTGGTAGGAGCCAGAGAGAGATGGGCAAATGGCCTACACCTGCTCCATTTCACAGAAATACAATGCCAGACATGTAGGTAATTTTAAACTTTTTAGAGGACACATTTAAAAAATTTAGAAAGAAGTGAAATTTTCATATTTTATTTAACCTAATATGAACTAATTTATTTCAAATGTAATGGGTATGAAAATTATTAATGAAATATTTTACCTCTTTAAATATGAAACTTCCAGGACATCTTGGTTCAGTCTGCAACATGTCAAATGCTCAGCAGCTATCACAGTGGCTCATGGCTACCACACTGGACTGTGCGGGTCGGGAGTCCAACTCTGGGAGCCCAGGGCACAACTGAGCAACATCACTGCCATCCCCCAAAGTCTCACTCAGGGGTTCATGTCCTCAGTGCTGCTTTCAAAACATAACTGAGCCTTAAGTATTGAGGTGTGGGGGACTGGGGCTGAAAGACCTACTGGATAGAATCTGCCAAAGCCTTCACAGGACATTTTCATCCTGGGAGCCGTCGCCCGGGGGGAGGAGGAAGAGGCTGAGCAGGGCAGCTTTTTACAGGTACACCTGGTACCCTGAAATTCTAGGGTGGCTTTTCCAAGTTAATGGCTGTCCACATGGAGGGCATTTCTTAGTACTCTTGTTGTTGAATAACTGGTGAGGTCCAAGACCAGGCAAACTCTTATGACTGATCTACTATAATTTTTGGTGGGCAGTGAGCACAAACTTAAGTTTCCTTCTTTGCCTTAGCTACTAGGAAACTCAGAGTCAGGTCTGTGCTCAATGCAAAGATACTGCCTCAGGAACCCCTCCATTATTATCTAATTATTCTTTCACTTTTCCTTTAATCCTTTGGGGATTTTGCAGGGTTTCTAAGTCTTCTGAAACTTTAAGAAACCTTGAAGTCTTGGAAATGGCCAGGGTATGAAATGTGTAAGGAAGTTTCCATATTTTACCACTAGATGGCAGCATTGTGTAGTAGACTATATTGGTTTCAGCCCCATCAGACCTTTCGGGCTATTTAATAACTGTGATTTGGGGCCAGGGACCTTTAATACCCCAAGTCTCAGTTTATCATGTGAGAAAGGAAGGGCTATTGTGAAAATGAACTGAGATGAAATACAGCTGGAGAAGTGGGAACAGCCTCGGGATTAGTTGCAAGTGCTCTGAACCAGATGGCCTGCTTTTAAATTCTATTGTGTTATTTAATAACTGTGGGGTCCCAGGTAGGTTACTCAACCTCTCTGAGCCTCAGCTTCCTCTCTGTAAAACAGAGATACTAGTGCCTGCCTCATAAGATTGTTCTGACAATTATATGGCACAGAATTCAGGGTTATTTCCTTTTATCATTATAATTAATACATAAAGCACCCATCAAAATGCTTGGCACAGTGTCTATTTAGACACCAAGGTTTATATCACTGTGCCTGTGAATATCTAAGTTGTTTGAAATGGGGCCTCTACTGGCTCTATTGTGTGTGAGGCTGTGGGACTGACCCCTGGTCCTGCTGCCCTGGGGTAAGAGATGTGGTGTGGAGGGACATCGTGGGCGAACAGGGCCATCAGGTATCAGGTATCAGAAAGATACCTCAGAGTGGCTCAGCTGTGGGGAAGGCTTGTGGAAAATGGGCTGGACAGGTGGAGAGACATCTTTAGTAATGTTGCTGCAAAGACCTTGTATTTGGAATCTATCATAGTTTTTCCTAAGGCAAATAAAGAATTTACACTACTGTGAAATTATTTTTGGTAGCCAGACTATGTTTTGTATTTTCCATTTCACTTAGCATCAACACTGAACAAAATGGGTCCTTCCTTTATAACAGTCACATTTACAAAACATTTAACTCTATTGTTGCAAACAGAAAGCCCTCAACAAACATTAAGTCTTACTATGTGCCACGCTTCCTCACTGGGCACCAGCCTGGGGGCCACAGTACTGGTATTTCCCCAGTGTAGTCTCTACGAGTAGAACTATAGCAACCCCTACATTCCTTGCTTCCTTTGAGACTCACTGTATCCTCTGCAGTTTTCAGTAGCAAAGATGACTTTGTTGAATTTATTTTTTTTTGTTTATATTGCAGCAAACGAAGTTTATTTGGAAAACAAAATTCAAATTATAGAATGGAATATTCTTTCTTTGAAGTGTACCCATCAGACATTGTAATCTATCCCACTGAAGGGAGCTTAACCTTCCTGGAAGCTTCTTGGTTTCTGTGAAAAGTAATCTCCTCTCAATATACCTCTTACTGATAAATATATCAGGCATGAGCTCTATTTTCTGCTTGGGGAGCATATATCTAAAACCATATAGTCTGACATGCTCAGCTTCCCAAATGCCTCTCTACTTTATTTCTAAGATCCCTGATATTTCAATAAGGGAAAATACAGGATGAATTTTATTATAATTTGGGACCACCATTTGAGGCCTAAGCAGTCAGTACCTGTGGCAATGTGTGTTTGGAGGAAAGAAGGAGGAATAAAATACTTAAAGCCTTCAGTGGGTCTTTCAGAACCAGGAGATCCCAAACTAAGGAGTCCAGAGGCCCTGCATAGTTTATGTGCTTCCTGGCTCCGTGGGCTTATGTGACAGACCTCTGACAAAGAGAACATAGGCTTTACCCTCCTTACACCCCCGAAGGCTGAAGGCTATCTTGATTCATTGCTGCTGTCCTCCAGGCCACTGGAGACCACAGCAGGAGTTTGGGGCCACAAGGAGTCCGTGTATCAAATGCATCCCACATCAGCAGCATCACCCTCAAGAGGGACATGCAATCAGACAAGGAGAAGAAGGAAAAGGCATCCACATTGGAAAGGAATAAGTAAAACTGTCCTTTTTTTGTGGACGACCCTATATGTAGAAAATCCCATAGAACCCACAAAAGTGCTATTAGAACTAATACAGAAGTACAGTAAGTTGTAGGATACCAGATCAAGATACAAAAATCTATTTCTATACATGAATAATGAATAATCCAAAAAGAAATTAAGAATGCAATTCCTTTCACAATAGTATCAAAAAAGAATAAAAAACAGGAATAAATTTAACAAAAGAAGTATAAGATCTAGACACTGGAAATTATAAAACAATGATGAGGGGAGTTTAAAAAAGATTTACAGGACACCTGGGTTGCTCAGTTGGTTAAGCATCTGCATTCAGCTCAGGTCATGATTCCAGGGTCCTGGAAGAGAGCTCTACATCCTTGGGCTGAGTAGGGAGTCTGCTTCTCCTTCTCCCTCTGCTCCTCCCCTTACTCATGCTCTCTCTTAAATAAATAAAACCTTAGAAAAAAAGATCTAAGTAACTGAAGAGCTATTTCGCGTTCATGGATTAGAAGACTCGGTCATGTTAAAACTATTCTCCCCAAATTGAATAGATTGCAGGCAAATCCTATCAAAATTCTAGCATCCTCTTTTGTGGAACTTGATGAAATGATCCTAAAATATATATGGAATTATAAGAGGCCATGAAAGGTCAAAATATTCTTTAAAAATAAATAAATAAAAAGAACAAATTTGGAGAACTTTAACTTCCTAATTTAAAAACTTATAAAGTTACAGTTAGGGTAAAAGCAAGGGCCTTGTAATAAGACAGACAAATGAATCCATAGACTATAGAAGAGAGTTGACTGTCCAAAAAAAATTATTTGTATTTATGGTTAACTTATTTTCAACTAAGGTGCCAAGACAATCCACTAGGTAAAGAATAGTCTTTTTAACAAATGGAGCTGGGACAATTGGATATCCACACATGAAAAGATAAACATTAAAACTTCAACTTACACCCTACACAAAAAATTAATGCAAAAGAATCACAGACTTAAATGTAAGAGCTAAAATAATAAAATTTTTAAAAGATGACATAGGGGAAAATCTTCAAGTCCTTAGATTAAATGAAGATTTCTTAGATATGATACCAAAAGTACAATATAATTTTAAAAGTTGACAATGCTGATCTCTTTAAAATTGAAAACCTTTGGACTTCAAAAAACATTACCCTGAAATGAATACAAGCAGCAGATTGGGAGAAAATAACTGCAAAATACATATCTGGTAAATGACTTGTACCTAGAATATAAATAGAATCCTCACGCCTCAATAATAAAAGCAAGACTGGGGAGGGAGGAAGGACAAAATATTTAAATAGACATTTTACCAAAGAAGATCTATGAATGGTGAAAAAGCCTATGAAAAGATGCTCAGCATGGCAGTCATTAGGAAACCACAAAGCAAAACCACAACGAGATACCATTTCACACCTGGTGGGGTGGCTATTATAAAAGACAAACAATAGCTGTTGTCAGGGTTGTAGAGAAATAAGAACCTTGTACGTTGTTGGTAGGGACATAAAATAGGACAGCAGTTTTGGAAAATAGCTTGGCAGTTTAAATAAAAATCTGTCCTACAGCCCAGCAATTCCACTGTTTAAGGTAGCTCCCAAAGAGAGATGAAAACACATGTCCACACAAAGACTTACACATGACTCTTGTTAGCAACATGATCAACAATAACCCTAAACTGGAAACAATGTCAGTATCTGTCAACTGCTTAATGTGGTGTTTACATGAAATGGAAAACTATTTAGCAATGAAAAGGAATGAACTGATTCATGCTATAACTTGGAAGAACCTCAACACATTATGCTAAGTGGAAGAAACTACCCCCATGAGACTATATCTTTTCTTATTTCATTTATATAAAAAGTCCAGAAAAAGCAAATTTATAGAGACAGAAAGTACAACAGTGATGCCTAAGACAGGGGGGCAGGGAGTAACATTAATGAGCATATGGGATCTCACCAGTGGGAGAAGGAAATGTTCTAAAACTGATGTATGCTGAGGGTTGCATGACCTGGTAAATTAAAAAAAAAAAAAAGGCTTTGAATTGTATGCTTGGAATGGGTGAATTATATGATGTGTAAAGTATGCCTCAATAAAGTAGCATGTAAATAAAGAAGTAAAATGAAGATTTGGGGAAAAAAAAAACCTACTTTCTCTCTCTACCAGTGAGTAGTAATTCTGGAAGGGGAAGGTGTGACAGGCAAGGGTAATGATACCTTATTTAAGATGCTTAATCAACATAAAACACAAAGAACTCAGGGAAGCTGGGGCAAAATCCTCTTGCCTATTGGGAACACTCAGAAGCTGGTATCTGGTAAACAGATCTATGGTAAATAGAAAGTATAGGCAGCAGGAATTTCAAAAGGGGCTAACAAGAGCATTGTGTCTTCTTGTCCAGTCATGCAGAAAGAGGAACAGCTCCTCACCCCACTCCCCACAGAGCCACCCGCCCCTGGTCTGCATAGCTCACTACTCTGGACACTCTCTTCCCTCAGGCTCTGCAGAGAATCAGAAGTTGTATGCATGTGGCACAAAGGCACGTGTCTTTGAAGTGCTGTACTTGTCACATACCATTTACAAGTATTGAGTGGCATGAGGACAAAGTGGTTAAGCATGGGGGACTTATTCAGATAAGAGGAAAAATCACCATTTCCTAAGGCAGAGAAACACAATCCTGGGTCTAGTATCTCCACTTGCAGTTAGAAGCTATGGGGGGCTTGGTGAGGAGGTTGGGCCACCCCCCCGCAGAAAAGCAAGTGTTGATAATGAGACACAGTTGTCACAGGAAGAATTCTGTTTTTCTGGAATGAGTAGAATTCTATTTTTCTGAGTGAGTGAGTGCCTACATGCCTGAATTTTTACCAGCTTGCTTGTTAGGGATTCCTTTTCCTGTTCTCCTTCTCATGAGTGTGCAGTTGTGTGTAGTGTTTCTTAGGGGAGGAAGCCATGAGCTGACCCTGTGCTGTTCAGCACTAGGCATCTGGACTCAGGCAAACATTTCCAACTCAGTGAAAACTTAATGTCAAGCAAACCATAAATAAATGGTAAAATAAAAGGCTGAGGTCTTCCTCCTTGGCTCAGAACAAGCAGAGATGGATGGACTGTTCTTGAGCTTGACAAGTTTGGACAAGACAGGAGGCAGCAGAGTCATAGCTGAGCCGACCAGATGAATCTTTGGGTCTATAACTAAAGCATGGCCAGGCAAAGCCCTGAGATGTGTGTGTTCTGGTTTCTAGCAACACTGAACCATACTTAAAAACCTATACAATTATATCCCCAGTTACATAGGAAAAGTTACCATGCCACAGCAAATAGCCCCGGTGATGCTGCAGGACCCCAGGAAAGACCAACCAACCTAGGCAGATTTTCACTCATGACACTCACTTTTGAGAGGTTGTAAAGAAAACTGATGACTAATAAGAAAATACTACATGGAGAAAAGTTGGTGGAGATATAAGATGAATGTTTCCAGGCTGAGTTAGTATATGCTAACTGTGAAACTATTCAAGTTCAGGAGAAATGTATTTTGACCCTGATAGTGGCCCTACCTCCGATGCAAACCCGTTACATGAATGCAAACTGTAGTAAAACAAAGATGCAGTAGTACTACACTTGGTGTCAAATAGATCTGCCATTAGCTGTGTCTTCGCGTAAGTGACTTAAAATTTGCTGACATGTCATCCTGTAACAGAATATTGTGAACAAGGATGGCTCCCTCCTCCATGGCTATATCCTTGTAACCAGAGACTACTGGGCCTGGGGATCCTGCAGGGAGATGAAGGAAGCCCAGGACACATCCATTCCTGCTCCAGAGAAGTGCAGAGGAGCACAGGAGACAGGGAACAAGTGACCATAGGCAGGGGACAGGTGCAGGTAGACTTAAACAGGTAGGTGAGAAGGAACTGACTCTAACAGATACTGACCAACAGACCGATGGGATACCAAGGGTCATGCCAGGGCAGTGGGCTCAGAGGTTAGGAAAGGGAGGCTTCCAAAGCTCCTGCCATTTTCTTCTGGCTCTGACTCTCTCTGCATGTAAGGATCATCACTACTTGCCACATCTTTTTTGAGTTCCTTCCTCTTTAGGGTTTTATACATTTTGTTGAGTGGGGTATCATGGTTAATAAAGGTACATTAAAGAAAATGCAACAATTTTGTATGACATGGATTTTAGTAACATTTCCAGTTCCTGTCCAGTAGCCTCAAACACATGTCCTTGCGCCAGATAAGTCTGGTGGGGCACAGGAATAAAATTTAACTGAGGTCAATTTACCATGTTGTGACATACTAGTGATATTTCACATCCCATTATATCATGTTCCTAGAAAACTAAGTATCTTCCATTTCAAATGATTTAACTTGCCATTGCTAGTTAAGAAGAGAAACTTTAAAAATAATTAAAATGCCCCACTCCATCCCTCACCCTTTCCCAACTTCAGCTCAATTGGTTGGGCGTTTTCAAATTCACGGTCACTTTCTGCAGGCCCTATCCTGACCTTCCAGTTGTCTACTCATGTAACAATGTATCAGTAACCAGACAGAGAGGCATTAGTGTCAGTCCCAGAGCAGTTGTGGAGAGAACCAGTTCCCTCTAGGGCGTTGAGGGCTCCCACTGAGGAGGACTTTCAGGTGCTGTGCTAACCCAGTGGAACCAGGGAAGGTTGGATAAGAAGATGTAGACCAGGCAGCACCAGGAGCTTGGAAGAAGCCTGGCTGTACCAAGGACTCCTATCCTCAATTTTACTAAGTCATAGGCCAAGTCAGTTGGGCTCAGGGAAGGCTGTAGGTCTACTTCCAGGTTCAAAACTTTAATGAGGACTATAGGATTGTGGTGATAGCCATGAGCAAAGTCAAAAATTCCTAAGGGCAAGGTGACCCAACTCTCCCTGTCCATAAAACTTTTTTTCCTAGGCTCAAAATAGTGTGTTAGGGGGAGTGGGGGTTTGCAGTAAGGAGGATCAATTTTGAGTGCCTTTGTGCCCAGGTGCTTTACAAATGCTGCTAGGCAATAGAAACGAACTTGCTATTTAAAACAAACAAAAAACCTCTTTTCTGATTATTAAGAGCACAGTCTCTTAATTTAAAAGAATAGAAAATACATAAGATGAAGATTTAAAAATAAAACTACCCATAAATCTATCACTATCTTTTGTCTAGGTATTTATAAGCACATACATATGGGGACTATACTGCATTCGCAGCTTTATTTTGCTTTTGTCCCAGTTATGGTGTGAATACTTTAAGTAAATGTTACAATGTGAACACTATGAGTAAATATTCTTTAAGACATTAAGAGACTATATAATTATTTTTGTAATGAATTTTCATATGTGAGTAATTTAATCACCCCCCCCTCCTATTAGAAATTTCTCATTTTCCATTCCTTTAAATAGCTCTTTGCATACAAAGGTATATAATTGGCCTGCCATTTTTTTTGCCTCCCTCTACTAGCAAAGGTCACATTTTCATATTTTATTATACTTTTGTCTGCGGTTGGTCCATTCTGCAACTTAAGTTATGCTTTTTGCAACATCCACAAATTATTCTAAGACCATGGTCTCCTCTGCTTCTCCCTTAAATTCTTGGGGAGCTCTGAAAGGCAGGAGGTCAGTGTGATCCATTCCTCTGCCCTCAGCCCAAGCTCTCTTTAGAAGGACAGCAATCAGACCAAAGTCTAGGGTTCTCAGGGAGTCCTGAGATGAGCTGCTCAGGTCAGGTGTAAACGCATGCATGCCTGAAGATCTCCTCTAAGCTCTAACCCTGGCTCTTTGAACCTGAGGTAGCAAGGTGGTTGGTGTACATGTGTTTGCATCTCAGCGTTAGTCTGGGACACAACTTAAGAAAAACCATGAACCAACAAACATTCTATTTTTTCTTTTCATTGCCGTTCATGAAATTTACTTTTAATGTTACATTACATAAATGTTAACATTTCACCTAAAACTTGTCATGAAAATTCCTTAGAACTCAAAAGTACTTTTAACTAATCATGTGCTTAAGGTCTCAAGTTGGTTGGATACATCATTACCTAAAACATGTGATAATGATCTAATTTTTTCTTATAATTTAATAAAAAATTCTAACACAAATGCACATTTGTCAAGGGAGAATGGTTTTGGAGGTAGCCCTCCATCGTTTGGGGATCTGTCTTTTCTGCTGTAATGTGATCTCTTCCATGGCAGGAACAGTCTCATTTATCCGCTACAAGATCAAATCCAGGGTCTGGCACACAAGCAGCATTTTAACAATATTTACTGGGAGGAATCAAAGAAAAGCTGGTACCTTTCACTTTAACAGATGAACATTTGAGATGCACTTTTGCAGAAAACTATAATCACCTAAACTGTTAACAAAGCAGCATTATGTATACTCAAAATGAATGCCTGAGTAAGTTTATGTGTGGATTAGATCAGGTAACAGGTCATGTTCCCAAATCCAGAAAACAGCAATACCGTTTCTATAGCTGGGAAATCAGAGAAAGGCCTGTGAGGAACTGTTTCATTTTCTTTTTCTTTTTTTTTTAAACATGGATGCTAATTTGAGGATTGGGGGGAGGAATTCATGAATGAAGAAAAGACTCTTCCAGATAACCTATATTTCTCGTCACAGATCATATAGCAAAAGATGGCAGGTAACCAAAAAGTATCAACTGGGCCATACTAGATTTTATATGTATATGAGAACGGGACAGAAGGAAAATGAAGCCTGGACGTGAACTGTGTGAACTAAATGAAGAGAGACTTCAGAACGTGAGATCCTATCAGCCAAGGCCTAAAAGGGAAGGTGGTTTAAGAAAGTTGAGAAGCTTTAAAATTCGATCTTGACTGATGGCATAAGAAGAAAGGGCAGAGAACTTAAGAATATTTGATATGGCTAAAGAAGGAGTTCCTGAGTCAAATCAAATTATCAAAGGGAAATGGAGGCACGTAACCAATAATTAATACAGAAGCAAAGATGCAAATAGTAAAAGGCAGTTAAAGCCCATAATGAAACGAAATGAGGGGGAAAGGAGTTTTCCTGTTACGTTCTAAACAAATGATGAATAGGGCCTTCCTGAATAGGGTGGCACGATGTAAACCCCCTGCAGCTCCTCAAGCTCCACAAGGCTGGGACCGTGTGGTCTTGACCTCAGTACACCCAGGAGCTACCACAGGAACCGACATCCATAAAACATCCACAAAAATTACTTAAACCCCATTAATAGAAGGATAAGTCAGATTCAACTTCTTGTTTTTCTGTGGGGGAAAAAAAAAGATTTTCAGAATGGATAATGTGTAATGAACATGAGAAACAAATGAAATTACTATATTTGATAACAGCCTAAAAGAGAAAAATTTGGAGTTAATCTAAGAAAGTACTTGCTAGTAACTCAGAGGGCCTTAAAACTGATACAGATATCTTAAGAGGTGGTAAATGCCATTATTAAATTTATTAGTAATGAAATTTCCTTCATTCTTTTTCCAGCATTTATAAAACCAATTTGAATTAATAATACCACTGTATCAACTTTTTATCTCATTATATAATGATTACCACATATAGTTAAATTGGAAAATAAATTATAAATGCCCTGTTCCTTTTGTTCCTAAAAACTGTAAAATTTCACTAAGCACTCCTGTTGCTTCAAACTTTTTTATAAATGTTTATAAAAATAAAAGTAAAATTACAATATCTTCCTCTTAAATGCAGCATTCTCACTCAAGGTGCTAATATCTTTTTAAGTAAAATTATCCATTTTCTCAATTATTTTTCTGAGATAAAGCAGGCATTTGATTAAAATGGAAACTGATATATTAGATCACTTACAGAGTCTGTGGAAACACTAAACTACTTGTTCACCTCCTACTCAATCAGGGCTTGGAGTGTGATATGTGTAGAAGGGGAGTGTGTAAAATGACACAGTTTGAAAATCAACCAAACGAAAAGCATATTGGATCTTTGTGGAAAAAAATATCCGAGAAAAAGTACACTATGGAAGGCAGTGTTGAGGACAAGAAAACTTTCATAATTATGAACTTTATTTTTATTTACTATGCCAACATTTTCAGGAAAGAGACTTTACATCCAGTTTTTATAACTCATTTTACAAGCAAATTCTAATATACAGTATTTACTCTGGTTTTTAAAATCAATGGGGAAAACAATACTGCAGGTATTAAAGACTGTGGTGTTTTTGTTTTTAGTTAGTAATGACTTAGAGACTTCAAATTTGTAGGGTATTATTTTGTTACGGTGATGCTCTAACAAGGAGAAAGTGGGTAGCTTTTCCCCAACACAGTTATAATATATGATATGTAGCTTTAATTAATAGCATAGTTGTAGATTGGCACCCACAATCATCATCATTTATCCAAGTGTATTCTTTCAAATTGCTGCAGCAGAAAAACTGAAGGGAAGTACGGAAAGAAAATTAGAAAATATAATTCAAGCATCAGAATGAAGAAAAACAGCAAGGCCATCATCCTCAAGGAAAAACACCAGGGATTTGTATTACAGCTTAATTAATTTTCAAATGTGCGCATAGGCATGCAAACATAACCACCCGAACTAATGCATAAACATGAAAACTACTGTGTAACAGGAAGAGTAAACGGAAACGATGCTGCAGTCTTACTCAACTTCGTTGCAAGCCTAGCTGGTGACTCCAAATTACATCGTCAGTGCCCCAGAGACCAGGAAACCATCATGACAACTCTGCTCAGAAACTGAAAAGTGCACTTCTGTGTCTGTAACAACCATCTATGCTACAGGAAGACCAGAAGTGACAGCTATGGTGGGGGGGATCATGTTCTCTTTGACACACTGAGTAAAATACTTAAGGGTACCATGAAACATTCAAAGAACTTAGTGCTTTAATGAGTAAAGTGACATGCTGAGGATATAATTCTGTGAAAGGCTGTACTTCAAACAGCAACAATTAGAGAAATTCATTTCAACAAAGAAAGCCACGCCCAAGAGGCATTTTGATATTTCAGGCACAACTCCAAGCAATTAAGCTTATTTAAAGTGCAAGTCTGATACCTTCTCTCATTATTCAGATTTTTACTTGTTAAAATACTTACTAAGTTCCCTAACATCTATATAAATACAATGAACAGTAGTCTATATGCCTGAAAATATTGCACAAATTAAAATGAGACTCCAAAAGAAAAATGCTAGAGGGTCTCAGTTATTAGAAACATTCTAAATGATATAACTATATAATCCTTTGTTTAATGCCTTAAAATCATCTGCACCTGTACTGATTAACTCCTTAGGCCAAGCTTTCTCTAAAGAATCTGATATACATCCGTCCCATCAACAGCCGAATGTCTAATTCTACATGCTCTATTACTTTTCTCACTCACAAATGTGAAACTTAACCAACCCCCACAAAACATTTTCTTCAGGATTTATAATTCATATATGCAGCCATCTTCACCGAAATCACAAGAACTCAGAAAAAAAGCGATCTGAGTTTTACATAGAGGAGGATTTGGCACAGAGTTGACTTATAGAAGCACTAAACAGAGATCAAGCCAAATCTGAGAGTGATCCCTGATTATTCAGGTGAGTTACATCCTCACCTCATTTCTGACTTCATTGCCATGGAGCAGTTTTAAAAGAAATATTCATGCAGTTTTTAAAAGCAAACTGCAGGCAAAACTTGTTTTGTACAAGCATCCTAGATTTTTTTCTCTTAAATATATTATGCTTCATTATTACATTGCTGAGCCAAGACTGTGGCTCAACAAAAGCACAGAGAAGTTGATAAACTGATGGGTTAATATTTCTATAAATTCATCAGGAAGAAAAAATAGAGCAGGAAAAAGACTGGAATAAACAAATTGTAGGAGTCAACATTTTTATATAAAAGCTATTTCCCTCAGACTAGGGAGTCAAAAATAAAGTAAAAGTTTTGAACTTTTCCCTTAAAGGACTAATTGTAAATAATGTTTCACAAGAGTCTACACCAACTTCTAAACAAACCAAAAACCAATTCATCAATGTTTACTTTAGGAAAATATAGTGTGATAACATCCCATTTGCAATATATGAGATCAGTTATCTTTCTCCTTCAAGATGATACACCACATGTACCCACTTACAGCTGCCAGCCATCACTTCCTGTCTCTAGGAACAAAGAAGAGCTTTGCTGATATGTCTGAGTACTTTACACTAACAATATCTGGACTATGTGAAAATCTTTCTGAACTTCAGTGTTTCTCTGGCAAAAGTGCTGCTGAATGAGACTCTGGTACTAGATTTGTGTTGCTCACCACTTACCAATCCAAGAATGATTCTCATATCCAGTGAATGGCAGATTCACTTGAATGGTCCTCTGGGAGGTAAGGGATGACTGCATAAAAATGACAGTAAACAGCTCTTTCAAAATTTCCACTAAAGTACTTGCTGTTGTTTTTCTTAAAAAGGGCAATTTCACCAGTGAACATTTTAAAAATGAAATCCTTAGAATTTTGAGTGACTAAGTTTTTGGTCATAATCCCTTATGATACATTTTTGGTCACCTGATTACAAGAAAAGGCTATCTATCTGAAAAGCATTAATTCTAATTAAAGCAGCAACAGGTGAACAGCCTCAAGATGACATGATTTGGGAGAACAGAGGGCAAATTTACTGAACCATCTGATGAGTGGCCCGCAGCATGATTGGGTTAGAGCATATGGTCCCTTGGCAGTTCCCTAGCTACCTTCCTAGAACATTAGGATCACCTTTAATACTTTTTAATAAAATAAAATGTCCCTCTCCAATTCTATTTTTCATCCCAAATCTACTTCTCAAGAAACTGCCATTCAAACACACTAACATAAAAGGAAAACCTGGAAAACTCTAAAAAAAAAAAAAAAAAAAAATTAAGAATTTCAGCTTTCTCAAGATATTCGTACTTAAGTTTATAATTATTCTCAAAATATTTTAACTGTTTTACTATAGAAAATAGTTTCAATCCTTCTCTGTGGGGTATTTATAACTCACCAAAGTTTGTGCAAACATTTCAAGTCCATTATTCCAGTCTTCAGATATTAGCAGAAAGTCAATAAATATAAATATCAAAATAAAGACTTAATTTAAAATATAAGCTGTGGAACCTTAAAATAGCTATCATGGATCCAGAAGCCTATAGGATTCGAAACAACTACCAGGAAAACTCTAGCACCAACAACACATGTTACAAAATGAATACACCTTCAGGTATACGCTTCAAGATATAATCCAAGCTTTCCAAAATCTATGGAGTAACAAAATCAAATACAAATGGTGTGTGTCTGTGTATGTGTGTGCACACACGCACGCAAAACAGGATACTAAAGCAACATATAATTGGTTTTTATATCACATGAAACATTTTTAGCCAGCAGAGTTTGGTAAATAAATAAATACTGAGACTAACTGGCTGATCCTAGCAAGGAAAAACAAAACTTACATAGACTTCCCACTAAAAGCCTGATCTCTTTTATTCATCACAAAGCTTTTGCATAGACCTTTTGAATACACAAATCACTGGCCAGAATTTTACTTATAGTCTACCATCTTCAATTATCACCATATCTCTAGTTAAAACAGTAACCATATTCACAGGAGGGACAAGTGAAAAAGGGTGAGGCTCTAAGAACCACATTTAATACAGACCTTAAAAGGACTAAATGAGCAAAGCAGGTTTCTTGCCTGCTTAGTGGAATATTATGAACTTTCTGATGGGCAGAGAGATGGGTAACATGATTAGAGCCTTCAGTAGGCCTCTGAAATGGGTAAGCAAACTTTTGTGTTTACCTGAGACAAATATGCTCAAATGCCGTGTACTTCAACCAGGATATAAAATGGAAGAGCCAAACTATTAGAAGCTTCCACATTTTAATTTTAAGATTTGCAAGCTTTCAATGGAACCTCCATCATGGTAGCAAACTGCACATAAAGCCATTACAGAACAGATTGTTTTTTAAAAAAACAAATTGGCAGGTGATGGCTACGCACTTAATGTATCTTTGGTTTAGGAAGACGGGAGTATCGATTAGAGGCCAAACAATCCCCAGAATTCAAATTGCCATTCAGATTCTGCATGATTTCTTTTCTTCTTGTTAGAGGCCTTGGGATGCTTGTCTTGGCCTGGAAGTTTTGAGGCTCTAGTTGGGAGCTGCTTATTTGTTTTTGTCTAAAAGAGCCAGAAGGGGGGCGGAGCTTAGATGCTTTTGGATTTGGATTACTTGCAAGATTTGTTTGACTAGATGTTGGCTGAAGTTTTGATGAATTCCATGGTGTGGTTACTGATGGCTTTTTATAAATGGGATTTCTACTTGGAGATGATTCAGAAACTGGAGGAGGTACCAAAGAATTTGAGATGGATGGCTTAAAAAGCGGTAAGGACTTGGGCTGGGATGTATAGCCCTCCAGTGAAGACTGATTTCTTCCAACTCTCTTAGTCTGGTCTACTGTACTTGACTGGGGAAGCGTCTGAAGGGAAGTAGGTACAAATTGCATGTCACTAATTTGATTATTTGCCGAATGATAAGGCTCTTGAGCATTCGTGGTCATGTTCAAGTTTGCTTCAGAAGATGTACTCTTCGCCCCATCCTCAGCGAATTGTGGGCTTGAAGAAAAAGGCCGGTCTTCCAGATCACAGCTGCTTTCTTGTTGTAAGCCGTGTGTAAAGCTTTCATCCAGATGTGCCACACTCTGCTGTATGCCCTGGACGGTGCACTCACTGTGGGCCTCGATATGCTGCGGCTTTATTAGTTTTCCCTGGGCGTGGTCTGTGGGTCTGGGAAGGCTGCTGGAAGGCTGTAGTACTTGAGGCTATTAAAATTAAAAACAACATTAAGCAACAATTCATTTTATAAATGCCACTCAGAATTTATGTAAGTTCCAATTAGGCTGTGTTGACACTTATGTATTAATATGAGAAGTATGTGGGGTTTTTTAATAGAAAAATAAACTGTAATATTCAAGTGAATTAATGAGACACATAAAAGAGTGATAATGCAAACAAAAAATGATACAGGCAGTAAACACTAAACAAGATTTGAAATCAAACAGGGGAAAAGAAAAATCTTAAAGTACTTATTTGTTGTACAAAAAAGATTTCCTGCCTTGATTCATTAAGTATTTAAAACTTTGTATGTAATATAGCTTGACAGAATGATTTCTATAGCACTTTGCTTTAATCTTCAAAAAGCACAGATAAAACCTGTGACCATTCAGAATTTACCCATTTTAAAGACTTTTTATTTTTTAAAGGAAAGCTGTATAACACTTTAATTTATCACACTTGGCTAGAGAAGTATTAATTTAAAAGTGTCAAGGTGCTGTACTTCTATCAAGAATTAAAAATATAAGCAGATAAACAAGTTTAAGATTGATCATATTCTCTGTTGATGTGAAATTCTAATTACTCTAACAAAAACGGGTCAATACACTTAGCTAATACTAAGCTACCTTTAACATTCTCGTTGAAAAGTTTCAGAATAAAATATTTTCACAGCTTATTTGTTCTGTCTCACTGCCATATGAGGGATCAAGTAAGGTTCTGGTAAATGGAAAACAGTTACCCTGTCCAGACTGAACATTCATTTAAGATTTAAAACAATACCCTTTTGAATAACAACTGAGAGTAAAACGAATGTGAAATTACCTGTAACTTGGACTAAAGCTGAGAAGCCTACAGTAACAAAATTCTTTAGGCCAATATGCCTCACACACACTTCTCTGGAGCTCACTGTGTGATTATATTCTACATAAATCAGGAGAAACATGCAACTTTTATTACTCTTGGGTGGTCAGTAAAGAAATATGAAACTTAAAGTTATCTTTCAATGGCCCAGATAGTTAGAGTATATGAGGCAGAGCCTACAGGTCATATCCTATTATAAGGGAAGTTGTTATCAATGTATAAACACAATACACATCATTTCCTACTAAATAATGTGGATCGCAAATATAAAAATGTTTGCCAAAGGGTCAGAAACACAGACTTTAAAGGGTCAGCTTTAATTAATAATTTTTTTGCTACACTAATGCACAAAAAAATCTACATAGTATCTCTAATTTCTCCAACCAAAGGGGCAAATCTATTTATACTACATCATTCATGTTTTGTCACTTTTTCATCTCCTTGGCCAGTACTAGATGATGGCTGCTGGCGCCAAGAGTCAGGCAAATTATGGCAGGGTTAAGATGACTGTGAGCAAAGTTTAATGACTTGTAGAAGGATGGCTGGCCAGGATGATATAGGGCCAAACTGGCTATTTTAAAAATCAGTAAAATCAAGATAATGACTATTCAAAATTCATATAGAATATTACATTAAACTCTTATTTTAGGACATTAAAACTAATAAGCAATCTCAGTTTCTGCTTCAAGCTAAATGTCCTAAACTTTAAAGTCCAGTGGGCATTTTCACAATAAATCACCACAGAAATGAATAAACTGTTCTTCAAGAAGTAAGGTACTAAAATCACCAGGTAATGACAATTAGTTGGGATTCCCTAGAAAAAAAAAAGACAGTGCCAATCATCATACATTTTAGAAAGATTAGTAAAAATATAGAGCAGGACCATATTAAGCAAACCAAAAATCTACCAAAAGGGGAAAAGGCAACCAAAGAAGGCAAGGGCGCAACAATCAAATGGTTGACTGAAATGGAGATTTACTTTCCCTTTTTACCTGTCATCAAAACCTTCAAAAATATCAAAAGATATTCTAATCTTGAGTTAAAAATCATAAAGCAACTTAAGACATTTGAAAATATAACAATTTAAAAATGACTTCATTGTAATATGCCTATTGCTAGTAAGAAAAAAAGGTATAAGTATCTATCAGCTCAAAGCATATAAATGTATGATTTCCTAATTAAGTAATATATTTATCATTAAGATAACCAACCTCCAGAAAAGGGGCACTGTGAACTGTAGATAAATCATCCATTTGCACAGATTATAGTAGTCCCCCCCCCCTTATCTGCAAGAGTATGTTCCAAAACCTCCAGTGGACGCCTGAAACTGCAGAGTAATGAATCCTATATATACTATGCTTTTCCCTATACGTACTTACCTACGATAAAGTTTAATTTATAAATTGGGAACAGTAAGGGATTAACAAAAACTACTAATAATAAGAGAACAATTATAACATAACTGTAATAAGAGTTATGTGAATTGTGGTCTCTCTCAAAATACCTTGTGATATGAGATGATAAAAGGTAAATGATGTAGGAGTTGTGACATAGCATTAAGACTACTATTGATCTTCTGAGGGTATGTCAGAAGGACAATCATCTGCTTCCAGATGGCAGTCAACAGCAAGTAACTGAAACCACACAAATTACAGAAACCAAAACCGTGGATAAGGTGGGGGGACTACTGTACTTTGATTACCCAACTGACTACTGCTTATCAGAGAACTAAATGGAAGTACAGCAGGAAGATGTGCTGCATGTATTAAATGCAATAAAGCTCCATATCAAATATTGAAGAAATAGGAAATAATCAGGTTTTTAAAAATAATAAAATTTTGAGTCTTCTGAGAGGAGTTAGGTTGAACAGTTATACAAAGATGCCTATCACTTAAATAAAGTGAATAAATTAATGGTTTCTAAGTGCTTTATAAATAATGCAGATTTTGTAGTTTTAGTAAACATTAATTTTAGTGCTGTGATCTAATTTCCCTATCCCCAAATAAATGGCGTGATTTATTATTTATTTGGAAACTAGTTTGGAAATCATTCCCACTACCATAAGAAGAAAGGCTCTCAAAAAAGATGAAGAAAGGACTACAGTGAGGACCAAAAAAATGACTTCTCCTAAAAGTGGATGATTGTGTAGAACTGCTTGCCCACTAAAGACTGAATTGTCATTAGTTACCTGCTGGTGACTTAAGAAACACGCTGCTTCTTATCCTCTAGTAAATAAAGCAAAGATGCATTCTGATAGCTTGTTGCTTGAGGCACAGTTTCCCCCAAATTCTAAAGCCTCAACTGTATTAACATAAAGTCAAGATACTAATAATTCTTCTTGCCCACATTCATTACTGCTTCTATGCTGTCAGATACCTTAAGAATATATTCTAAATAAATAAGATCTCATATTCTCAGAGATAATAAGACTAATAGGAAGGAACATCAAAGACCATTCATTTTTTAAAGGTCTACAACATATCGTGCATTGTTCTAGATATAGAAAAATTTGGAGCTGAATACAATGCTATTCCTATGGAACCTAAAGACCTAGTGAGGGAGATGGGTAAACAGATGACGACACCATGTCTCAAGCATAACAACATATGAGAACAAAAAGGAAAAATATGCCTGATTGTAGAGGTCATAGAAGGCATACAAGAGTTACAAATAATCTGAACTGAGTTTTAAGATGAGTGAAGAGTTTGCCGAGTAGACAAGAAGGGAAGAAACTTCAGGGTAGAGAGCCAGTACATGCTAAGGACAAAGGCAAAAAAAGTATATGCTAAGTTCTAGTAACTTCAAATTGTTAGACTGAATTTGGAAATCACAGTGTTGGTGGGAAAGCATAGGCAAGAACCAGCTCATAAAGAAACTCATATCAGGCTAAGTGGTTATGACTTTATGCAACAGATGATGGCAGACACTGATAAATTTTAAACAGAGGAATCATAAGATCCAATGTGCATTTTACAATGTTATTTTAGTGGAATTAGTGAGTAACATACAGGAAGGGTGATTGTAAGGAGCATGCTATAACAGCCAAGATGATAAATTATAAGGGTCTTAAATTAATATACTTCATGAAAGCAAAACTAGAAAGGATTGAAAGATTTTTTTAAAGGTGGTCAGGTAAGCAGCTGTTTGGAAGGAATTCAAGATGAGTTACAGGTTTCTTCCTTTGGAAATGGATGATGAGGTACTAATCTGTATCCAAAAAAAGTTGCCCACCAGCCCATTCATTTCATAGCCTCAGCAACCCAAAAGACTCAGAGCGCAAAAGGAATCCTAGCACCTATTTTGGGGGTGGGGTAGACTTTAGAAAACACCCTGTAGTCACAAATAAGTACAGCATTAGCACTCCATCCTTGCTACTTACAGAATGGTTGGTTACTGAAGCTTTAAAATGTGAATTCATCCCCAGACTTGATGAGCTAAGTGCTTCTAAGACTCAGTAAGTTCATATCTTACCTTAATTAGGTCCATAAACCTTATCAGCACACCATTCTGAGAATTCTCAGAAACAACGGTTATAGGTATCAAGGCCAAGAGTGCCAGAGGCACTACTGGGTACCTGTGTAAGCGATTGGTAGGATCTTCAATGATAATCTTAAATGTCTATTTTGGGCTGCTTACAAAGATAACCAGAAATATGAGCTCCTTACAGGAATGTACCATGCTTTGTTTTTCTTGTAGTCGGTATTCTTAGTATGTGGCACATAGTAAGGATTAAATATATATTTTCTAGATAAATTAACAAATAAATGAAATTAGTAAGTAGTATATTCCAAAAATTGCTTCTTTGGTAATAAATAATCAAAATGATACTTCCCTCTTAGGTTAGTGATACAGCACTAATAACCAAATAAAAACAAGTTAAAAAAAAAACTGATGAAAAAGAAATCTTATAGCAGAAAAAAAAGTTTTCTCTAAATAAGTTTGGGATTAGCATAATGATTAATGTTTAGAAGGGCTGCAGGAAGAATTATAATTTAACTAGGACATAGCAACTCTCGTGACCTACTAGCCAAGCTACAAATATTTTTTACCTGGAGATCGACATTTCTGAATGAAATAAGTTAGGAAAACCGTCTTAACAAGCATTCCACTATTTTCCATTTCTTATCCTAATAATTAAGTATGATTATACATGTAAAACACGTAGCATGGGATCTGTTAGCATATCAAAAGTGCTCAATAAATGTCACCAATGATTATTAAAAGGTGTGAGAATGATGAATTCAAGCCATGGCCCTTTTATAACTGGGTTTTGGGGGAAAAAAGGGGGGGGCAAGTTCTATAGCAGTATAATAAACTAGTTGCTATAGAATAAGAGCTTTCTAGGTTTCAAATAAGTAATTCAGTACTCTCCGTTATATTGAAGTGTTTTAAATCCATAGCAGGCATATCTGATATGATACAGAAATCAAGGTTCCTCAAGTACCTTCCTGAAGATAAAACAGAGCTAGGACATGAAAGGCACTTCAAAGTATAGAGAGAATTTATATATGGCTATATGGAGGAGCTAGTACAATACAATACTGAATCACTTAGCTTTCGGAATCAGACTGGTCTGGGTTTGAGTTTTGACTCACTTACTACTGGTGAGTTACTGGGTAAATTATCTTACTACTCTGGGATGGAATTTCATAACTTATAAAATGAAGATAATAGCAGTATTTACACTTCACTGAATTGTTGTAAATAATAAATGATAACATGCATACCAAAGGGCTTAGTATAGTGCCTGACACATTATAAATACTTGAGAAATGCTACATTCTGGGCTCTGAGAGAACAGCATTTCCCTTCTTCCAAGGGTAAACAGTCAAACACAGTTTGCATGTAAGCTTGCATATGTGATCTCTAATTATCCCAAGAGCCTCAGTGGAAAGTACTGTCTTATTTTTGTAGATGAGTCAATTGAGATTAAAAGAAATTAAGAAACATACTGAAATCCACATATTTGAGCAAATAGTAAAGCCAGAATTTGAAGTGACAGAGAATTTAAAATGCAGCACTAAAACTTTATTAATTCCAATGAGTTCACAGACTTTCAGAATATACAGTTTAGGAGGATGATTATTTTAAAAACTTAATGGGCAAATTCAATACCAACATTCAGGTACTAACTTTCCTGGATAATATCCTATGTCTTTCTCAGCTGATCTATCCTACACAAGATAAGTCCCAGACACCAAATTCAAGCCACACTATGCAGCAGTTATTTTGGGGTGAAAAATGTTTCCAAGTGACCTACTGGAGGAGATATACTGAACAAAAGGAAAGGCAAATTAGCATTCATCACTAAGAAAAACTTCACCTTCACTCTTTCCCATCATTTCAAAGATTTCTAGCATTAGCATAAGAAAAAATACTCAAGCAGTTTCTGTAAACATTTTGTTCTAGAATTACCAATGATAAGATGGCAGCTAGAAACGTCAAATCCTGAGAAAAATATGTCTAAGTGTGTAAGGTAGAAAGCAGGAAATGTTCTAAAGCATAATAATGCTACTGCATAGCAGATATAGGAATTACTTAAAATTATTTTCTTGGTACACACAAGTTTATTATTATTATTACTAAATACATTTTAAAGGCTAAAAGGAAGATGGAAATGGAGCCATCTGTAACATGCCTGTATTTTCATGCAGGCTCTGACATGCATCATGCAAATTGGAAAAAAAAAAAAAAAAACAGAAAGTGACTATGAGGAAGGTGGTAGGAAAAAAATCTGAAATTGTACTGTACCACGCTTTGTCAGAGAAGTAATGGACTAACTTCTCAACTCCTTGCCAATAGCATAATGGGAGAGCAGAGACAAGAAAAAGACAGGACAATGGTGTCAGAGACCACACACAACACCAAGGAATTGCCATGACTGGGTATCGCAGCCAACAGTATTTGCTTAGCTTTTGTTGTGTTTTATCAGGCAATATTATTTTATTTAGTATATTTATGTGAAATGAAAACATTTTAAATAAATTTAAACCTTCCCGCTAAAGAGGTTTGCAAATTAATATAAATATTCAGAACCACAGAACAGTATATGTAAAACTTCTCACACTTAAATCATTTGAAGAATCTTACCAAATAAAATATTGGAAAGGTTTTGACAATTTAATATTCATACTCCAAAGAACTAAAAAGGTTTAGCCACATGTAATCCCTTACAAAGCAAGTAGAAATCATTTCTTTAATAATTTCAGAAAGCCTTGCACATTATAAACTAAATACAATATTAGTTTACTTTTATTACTACTGCT
This sequence comes from Lontra canadensis, assembly GCF_010015895.1. Taxonomy (NCBI): domain Eukaryota; kingdom Metazoa; phylum Chordata; class Mammalia; order Carnivora; family Mustelidae; genus Lontra; species Lontra canadensis. Next base: position 33,543,639 of record NW_022630997.1, read on the forward strand.
GCATTAAAGACCAATTAAAGTATAATCTGATCTTCATATATGTCTGTCTTAAATACGATGTTCTAAATTAAAAGTGAGGCTCCACATATCACTAAAAAGATGGAAGACATGACTGGATTCCTAGTATAACTAGATACGAAGAATTTTGCTCTGTAGTTCACATGAACCCAATCACTACTTCCAAAGTTTTCTGGAAACCAGGAATGCTCTTTTTCCTCTAGATCTCAGAATGGTATCTCTAGATCTCAGGGAATTTAGAAAAGATAACTGATTGACAAGTAGAAATTATATATAAACAAATTCTGAGACAAGGAGTTCAATGGCTTTTCTAAGTTGATCAGTTAACTTACTTGAAAACTATCAAACTATTAATATAGACTTAAGTAATAAGGATTTATGACCTAGGCACAATCAGTGTGAGATGCTTAATTTTCATGGGTCTTTATCTCTAAAACACAAAACCCATTAGCGTTTAACCTCTGGGACTCAGAATAGCTCAGAAAACAAAACCAAACATCATAAATAGTACTACTCCATTGCTGTGACCAATATGCATGGTATATTTATCCAGAGTACAATTTTGCAGGCATTATGGTGCAACAGATATGGCTAACAATTCCACAATCTACAGAGCAGGTTGTTATAAAAGTCTTACGCAGAAAACAGCAATTGCTGTGTTTCTCATAATTACAAAGTGCCCAGTGAAACTGGTTTATGGGACAGCCTCCTGGACCATGAGTTTAATGCACATTTCTAGTCAATTAACCAATGAATAATAGCATTTGAAATTAGCTACAAAAATGGACAGAGTATCATATTCTGTATTATTTGTTCAGTTTTTCAGTTATCCTATTTTCCATTTCACTGAAAATATTTTATTTTTATGAAAAGTCACTCCTAGAGCTAATTTCTCATTAAAGCTAATGAGAAGCTAATTCTCATTAAATGAGAAGCTAATTTCTCATTAAAGCTAATGAGAAGCTAATGCTACCCTTACATGTAAAATTGATTAAAGTCACATGGTGGAGCCAATCAGATTGAGCCACATTAACGTACACCTTATGAACATGTTTAGCAGTTCAACAGTACATATCAAGTGCTTCTAGAAAGTACACACAGCCTTTGATTAAGCAACATCCTCCTAGAAATCCACCTAAGAGAGATGGTGATACTGATCTATACACAAGGATAAACAGCACTGCAAGCATGCCTCTATTTAATAGGGAAAAATGGAAACAACATCAATGCCCAACAATAGGAAAAGATTATAGTATAGCCACATAATAATCTTATCATGTACCCATTAAAATGATGCTTTCAAGAAATATTACTGTTAACAAAAATGTTCATATGATACTATGTGAAAAAAAGCAAAACCAAAAATTAAGAAAATATGAGAGTATTACGTGTTTCAAGAGAAAGCACTATTTCATTCAACTTTTAACTGAATTTTAAATACACTCACATGTGTGCTGGGCTATTAAGTAAATAGTTTCATTTAATAAATACATACTGGATTGTGAAATAAAATGAATTTTAAGTGTCATTTGCTTGTGAAACATCCTCAGAGGCTTATAAGAGAAGGAGGAAGATATATGACAATGTAAAATTCTAGGTGGAAAAGTTTGTTATTATAATATAAATTTAGAAATCAGGCAATACTAATGCTACATCAAGAAACTGCTAAGCTATTAAGACAACTAGATGCATTTATGTTATTTTTGTTGTTTAAAAACAATTTTTGTCTAAAAAATTTAGTCTTTTTAGGCATAACAAGAAATAGGTATTACTTCAAAATATACTTTTTGAAAAGTCAAGGTATTCCTAAAAGTATATGCTCTGGCACGAAGTGCTACTTGAGATTACCATAAGGGCTTTTTACTTGTCAAAAGCAATTATTTTTGTTAAATTTTCCTACTATGAGGTAGGTTATCTATCATTCCTAATTTTATACAGTTGGAAATCAGAAAGACTAAACTAGTATTAGTTAAGTCAATTTGGACAAAAGCTGAATTCAGGACAACAAGAAGACCCCTTCTACATCCAAAGGTAGCTATTTTTAACCCAGAGAAAATTTTAATTTGAAACTGGGAGACAAGCATTATCAAGTTGAGACTAGTAATATACTCAAGAAAAGAAATGGAAGTCAAAATTTCCTAAGAGAAAAATATATAAAGACCAGGATTTTCCTTTTTTTCTACATTTTTCTGGAGTTATCCTTAAATTCAGGAAGAATATCCTAGGCCAATGCAGCTTTCCTGAGTGACCAGAGCTAAACAGTCCCTGTAAACGTTAATTATTTCATTCTCCACATATCCAGAACAGGCTATATCATTAAGCTGGAAGGTCTACTATTCCTATAAATTAAAAACAAAAACAAGACCTTAGCGAAGCTTGCCTGACTTTTGCCTTTAGAAGAAAAGTCAGTTCACTTATGTTGATGTTCAAGATGGCCTCAGAAAAGAACTTATTAATGAAACATTATAATAAAGGAGAACTCTCTCAACTATCTACCATCACTTATAGAATTAACCTCTCCAAAACTCAGCCCTAGGAATCACATACTAACTAAACATGGAAACAAATATTATTTAACTAAATATAGGTTTAGTGTAGAAGGGGGAGATCTATTCCAAAACACTATGAAAACCACTGGATTCCATACCTTTCTTTTCTATATATTTTTTGAAGATTTTATTTATTTGAGAGGGAGAGTGTGTGCATGAGCACACACAAATGGAGGGAGGTACAGAGGGAGAAAGAGAAGCAGGCTCCCCACTGAGTAGGGAGCCTGATGTGGGACTCAATCCCAGTACCTGGGGATTATGACCTGAGCCGAAGGCAGATGCTAAACCAACTGGGCCACCCAGGCGTCCCTTTCCTATATTTTAGAAAAATTCAAAATATTCTGAAAAAAACTAAAATTCTGTATTTTAGATAATTTATACATAATTCTATATTTTATATTCCATAAAATTCTTTATTTTAGAGAAATTTAAAATATTCTTTAAAATATTAAAATAATGTTAATTTTATTAGTAAACTGCTTTAGCTGTTCTCAGGGTAAATCCAAAATAGTGTAGTAGTTTAGAACATATTTTTCCTCTAAAGGAACCTCCCCCACTCAGTAAGAGATAACAAGTCATGAATAAGTCATGTACTATCACTTTCCACCAACAGGGTCTTATAAGTCTCAGTGATCAAGTTCCAGGGCCAGTTCTCTTAGCTATATAAGCCGTGAGAATATACGTACTACCTTCTGATGTGGCTAACACATCCAAACTCTAGAGAACCAAAACTTTCTCCTTACTAATTGGAAGATGAGGAGAAGAAAGATTTGATCTATAAAAGCCAGAAAAAAAGATCCTGATAGTGCTGCAGACAGTGCTTTATAGTTGGGAAATGAAAAAGGCAGCTCTAACCCAAGAGGAAAGAAGAAACATTTAAAAATGGAGGGCCAATGACTGAAGGGAGGGACAAGAAAATTCTAAAGCTACACAAATAAAAAACTAGTAAAATGAGCGTTTCTGAGATACATGTTTTCAAAATAAATGTAAATTTTTGTTTGCAATATGGAATAATTAACCTTAAACTTCAATTCCACATTATAACTAGCTGAAGGGAAGGAGAATGAGGGAGAAGAATGGTAGGGAAAGAAGACAGGAACTGAAAGGGAGCTACAGTAAATTCAAGGTAGGGATGTTAATCTGAGGTAAATCTGTCAAACCATGCAAATTACTAGCTGTAAGTCTAAAAATATGTTATGTTACACCTGCCCTTTGAAAGTCAGATTAGTTCACTAGAGTTTTAAAATAATTTCTTATGTGCTAGGAATACTTAAATAGAGGAGAAAGGAAAGAGAAGTACTTGAAGACAAGAGAAGTAAAAAGGAGGCCTACAAAGGTGGTAGGGGATGGAAAAGGAAGAGGAGGAGGAGGAGGAGGAAGAATCTCTCTTCTCATTGCTTCCACTGAACAAATTAACTTGCTACTAAATAATCTGACATAAAAACCTATACAAACTTTCTGTTCTATTTTCTTTTAAACAAAAAAACAAAAGGGAAGCAGAGGCATAATAGCCAAAAATATACCTCAAACCTTATCTCAAATTTATACTGATACCTCATAATTTTGCCTAATTCAATAAATGAATTTTTATTTGGATAAATCACATTTCTTAACTTTAACTGCTTAAAACTATGGGACCTTTGATATTTCATACAGATAAAGATAATTTATTAAAAAAAATGATCTGAATCAAAAATTAGGGTAATTCCATGCAGGAGCCATAAAAGTGACTGATTGACAATATTAATTACCTTTTTTTCACTAGTATTAGCTTTTTTGGGTGACTTTTCAAAAAAGATAAAATATAACCAACTTACCAGGTGTACTCAAGTATATAATGTAAAATAATAACAACTGTTTTGGAAAGCAGATTCAATGTAAACAAAAAAATCTTTTAAGTCAAACAATTACTAAAATCATTAGAAATGTTAGTAAACCATGCATATTCAAGAGCCATTTTCTTCTGTACTGTAAAGCAGCTGATGAATTACAAAAATGTATTAGTTGTTTAAAAAAACCCTTGAAATTAGATTAAAAAGATTTCTTTTAGATGACAGTGAAATGCAATCAAAGCTTCTTGATTAAGAAATATTTAAAGAAATGTGCAATGGTCTAGTAAGCCTGCTCCCTCAAACAGTATGCATCTGTCCATATCATTACAGATAGTGTATATATTTTTGACATAACTAGATAAAAAATTTTGTTATTCATAGATCTCAAGATCACAAAAAAAGAAAATACATTAAAGGCAGATGCATGTCAGTAGGTCTAGGGTCACTGGCAATAGGTTTAAATAGCATTAGAATTAAATTAACTTCAGGTAGTTCTCCTAAGGCTCTAAGTAGAAGTCTATTCACATGCAGTCAAAGGAAGGGTTAATTAAGAGAAGAGAACCCAGGGAGTGCTGGTTTAGCACATGCCTACAGGTCACTCTGGACAGGAGATGGGGAGCTGGGGGAGGGACAGATCATGCAGAAGGGAAATACCATGAACGGGAAGCCAGAGCAGGATAGGAGTGAGAGACACAGACTCACTCTGTCTGCGGTGCGGTGGAACAGTCCGTGGCATCCCCTGGAAGGAGCCCTGCCAAGGAGAGAAGGAGGGAGCAGAATACCCACCCTGTGCAGAGAGAGATGGGGTAGGGAGGTATAATAAAACAGGGAACCGAAAAATAGAGAAACCAAAGTCATACTTTAAAAAAAAAGTAACAATAGTGTTAATAAGAATACAGATTTCATTTTTTTAAATATAGGTAGTTCAAATGATTAAAAATATATCATAATACAAACCTAGGTATTATTCATATATTTTAAGAAAAAAATTATTTTCCCCTAATATTTATAGTTAAAGCATAAGAAATGAAATACATATTCTTTCTTGTATACATTACATTTATCATCATATAGCTCTTTTTTAAATAGCGGATTCCAGTCTTTCAAAAATGTGAAAACATTTTAAAAGGGAGATAGATTTTTTTAAACAAGTGTTAAACAGAGAAATTACATTAATTATAAATCAGGCAACAAAAAAACTATCACACAAAAAATGTTTATTTCTTTTTAAGTCATAGGTTTTCAGAGGATTAGCAGATAAAATAAAGAACACTGGCTGAAAATAGCAGAACCAACACAGCATTAAAAAGACTTAGGATGTCTTGAGAGTGAGTACTGTCAAGAATGTGACATACAGGCCACAGGTTAAGCATGCATGCTTTTTAATATGAGTAACTTATGGCTTCTTAGATTTATGTAATAACAGGTTATCAGAATTGGAATACATCTGCAATGGCATTTACTTCCATCTCCTCACTTCCCAGATAAAACTGGGTTAACAAGAAAAAGATTTGTTCGATGTCTCACAAATAAAAAAAGATTCGGTCTCAGGTCTGTTTCTAGTGCTCTCACTAACAGAAATATATCCACAAATACAACTATTAAAACAGTAACAAAATCATAAAGGAAAATGAGCTGTAAATTATCATCATACCCAGTTCAATTTGCAAAAGAAAGTATACATAATTTTTCAGACAAATTAATCTGATATAGAAATAACTTATTAGAAAAATACCAATGTAGTTTTTAACTGGTGTTTACAGATTTCATAAACACTGCTCCAAATAAAAAATTTTTCTACTTCTGTATCAATATTTCTAGGCTCGGTTCACTATAATCGGATACTTGTTTAAATTTAAGAGTAATTATATATACACTGCTCACTATAAAAAAAAAACAGAATGATCCACTTTCTATGTTAATGAAAGGGAAAAACAGCTCCCAGAAACTATATGGAATTAATGATTTTTAGAATATCCTATTAAAAAAAAGATCCTGTCTTTTGAAATTATCATCTTTTCTCCACTAATTTAGCCACAGGTGTTTGTGAAAATAACTTAGAAAATACTTAAGAGGGTGATAATCCCAACTGTTCTCCAAAGATACTGCCAGATACAATTCTATTTTGTTGTTTCAGAAATATTTTGGTTTAAAAGCTTTACACAAAACAAATCATCAACCAAAAAAGGGCATGCACTTTTCCTATAAGTTTCACCAGAGCCAAGGTTCTACTCACTGTACTGGGTAAAGACACTTTCAGACGGGGATTTTGTATATAAGCTAAACCAGCAGTCAAAGATTCCTTTTCAAAGAAATAAATTCCGGAGGTTTGTGAAATAGTACTGACAGGGAACAAGGGAACTGTGTTTTTCTTTGGATCTTCCATAAGTCCTACAACTTTAAAAAAGTCACTGATCTTCTCTGAGCCTCAGTTTCCTCATCTGTAAGACACAGGATTAGAATGTGCTAGAGAATGAATTGTGTTCCCCACAAATTCCATATGTTGAGACCTATTCACCCAGTGTGATGGTATTTTTGGAGGTAAGGACTTTGGGAGGTGAACAGGTCAAGATGGTGGAGCCCTCTGAATGGGATTCATGCCCTTATAAAAGAAACCCCATCTCTTGCCCCACCCACCACAAGAGAACACAAGGAAAGGATGGCTGTCTATGTAGGCCCTTGCCAGACACTGAATCTTCCAATTTGCTCTTTGATCTCCTAACCTCCAAAACTGTGGGATAAAGATTCCTATTATTTATAGGTCACCCAGTCTCTATGGTGTTTTATAATAGCTGCCCAAACAGACTAAGACTGAATGGTTCATCTCTAAGAAGATTCTCACTTTCAGTTCTTAGAATTCAGTTACTCACATACCTGTCCTTATCCCTACTCCAACCATTGTTATCCTTTAATTTTATAGCTATTTATATGGCATTTAAAACAATCAACTCTGTATTAAATGGTATCTCATGATAATTCATCAGTTCTTTGAAAAAATTTAAGTGAAAGTATCCACTACAATACCTAGAACCTGGCAGGAGATTTAAAGGATGTTAAATGTCCTACCTTCTTTGCCCAAAGTCCCTAACACATAGCCAACTCTAAATAACTGTTTATGGATTTAAACTGAATTAAATGAAGCTATTATAAAACAAATGAAGTTTTGTGTTTAACTATAGATAAAGCTATAACACCAGGCCTGAATACACATTGCAGGTATCTAAAAATTTTAGAAATAAAAACAATGACACCCATCTTCACTCACCCAAGATCAACAAACCATGACTTCGGGGATGGGTTTGGGCATGAGAGGGAAAGAGAGACAACGCTGAGAAATAAATACATAAATAGTTCTGCCTGCTCCTGCCAAGGGGCACCTGTTTATTACCAGTTGAACAGCTGTCATTTCAATTTTGCCTAGAAAGGCAAATAAAATTCCTCATTTTACTGACTTCACTTTAAATGTCTCCTTCCACTTCTCCACCCCCATCTACCTAATTCCTATCCAGGCGTCCAAGTCCATTTCAAACCCATTCCCTAAAAGCTTCTCTGGATCCTACCTGAACTGATTATGATCATTCTTGTTTATAAATATCTACATCATACGGTGGGTACTTGTCTCAGGAAATTTTTCTTCTGCTTTTCATTATGCTGATTTGAATGTTTCTCTTATTATTCCATGAAATATCACCACTCTGAGAATAATAGCTTTCTCACTTTTCTCGGTGTCAACTATAAATGCCAGTAAGTGACTTTCACAGGGTGAAATATACTTTCGATTAAAATTTAATAGAGGCAGTACTTCCAGTTTCAGCACAAGATGGAACAAGTAACACGTCCTCCTTTTCCTTCTACAAAGTACAGGCAAAAACTCTTGACATTATATATAAAACAAGCATAAAACTCTGAAAGGTGAAGCTAAAAAGATAGATCAGCTAGGGACCTTGAAAATCGGAGAACAAACAGTAGAAAATTCCTGGGGTACCTTTTTGCCTAATGTATCCTAGACTAGGTGATGAAGAAGTCAGCACACAGATATGCCAATGGGCATGGAAAAAAAAAAAAAATAGAAATAGTGTCAAGAAAATCCTGAATTATGCTGAAGAACCAGGAAAGAGGTACCCTAGCAGTTCACAAAACCTGTACACAATTACCTGCTAAATGCCAAAGGCAAAAAAATCCAGCCCCAGCCCTATTCCCAACAGAAAAGACTGATGGAGCCGAGGCTTCCATCCTTCCCTGGCTCTAATATTGTCTTATATCATTCTTTATGTGTGTAGAGGAAATATTTAAGACACTTATAAATGGGGGAAAGAGGTGTGCCTGGGTGGCTCAGTCATTAAGTGTCTGCCTTCAGCTCAGGTCATGATCCCAGGGTCCTGGGATCGAGCCCCACGCATCAGGCTCCCTGCTCAGCAGGAAGCCTGCTTCTCCTTCTTCCACTCCTCCTGCCCTGCTCGTATTCCCTCTCTCACTGTCTCTCGCTCTGTCAAATAAATAAATAAAATCATAAATAAATAAATAAATAAATAGGGGAGAGAAAGAGACTTAAAGGGCAGAGAGGTTCTCCACTTGGTAGACTACATAATACCTACAACAACCATAACAGTCCCATACAAACCGACACACTCAAAACACTTATGTATAAACCAAAATGGAATTCTAAGAGGTATAAGTAACATATACAAAGGTGAAAAAAAAAACAAAAAAACAGAAACAAATAAGAGGAAACAAAACAAAAAATAAAATGGAAGACAACATACCAGTAATTACATTAAATATAAAGGATGTATAGACACACCAATTAGACAGACTGGCAGACTGAGACTGAATAAAAAATCATGACCCAATCACAGGCAGACACAAGAAATTCACATTATATGTAACAATATAGTTGTTTTAAAGTAAAACAGGAAAAAGTTTTATCATGCAAAAAAATCAAAAGAAAGTAAGAGTTGCTGTGTTAATATCAAATAAAGGAGGATTCAGAGCAAATTACCAGGTACAAAAAGTGACCTTATAAAATGATAAAAGGGCAATCTGCCAAAAAAACATAGTGATCTTAAATGTGTATACACCAAATAACAGAACTGTGCAATATATGAAACAAAAACTGATAGATCTGAAAGGAGAACAGAAAAATCCACAATTACAGTTGGAAAGTCTAATGCTCCTCTATTAATAAGTGATACAACTAGACAATATAATCAGCAGTGATACAGAAGGACTCAAGGACACCATCAACAATCAGGATCTATTCAACATGTATAGAATATTCCATCCAGCAAAAACCAAATAAACAGTCTATGCAAGAGTCCATAGAACATTTACCAAAAGAGACCATAGTGTAGGCTACAAAACAAATCACAGCAAACTAAGGGAATAAAAATTGCACAGACTGTGTTTTCTGACCACAATGAAATTAAATTAGAAATCAGTAACAGAAAAAATGGTAGAAAAATTTCCAAACCCTTGGATACTAAACAACATAATTCATATATCAAATACGTTTCAAGGGAAATTAAACACACACACACACACCCCAAATACAAAAGAAATACATATTGAAAGTTGTAGAACACAGCTACAACAGTAACAGAAAAGAGAAAAAAAAACCCTCAAATCAATAAGCTGAACTGCTACCTTAAGAAACTTGGGAAAAAATACCAAATTAAATCAAAAGTAAGTAGAAAAAAATAATACAATAAAGAGCAGAAATTACAGAAACTGAACACAGAAAAAAGGAGAGGTAATCAAGGGGGGAAAAGTTGGTTCTTTGAAAAGTTTGATAAGATTGACAAACCACTACAAATGGTAAGAAGATCAGAGAGATGATTCAAGTTACTAAATCATGAATGAAACAGGGTCACAATACAGATCCTCCAACCACTAAATGGGAATACTATGAACAATTTTACAGTCATAAATTTGACAAATAAGAAGAAATGGACAAATTCTTCGAAACCACAAATTATAAAAACTCATCTGAAATTAAAGACATCATCTGAATAGGTCTATAACAATTAAAAAATTCCCCAAAAAAGAAAGTTCCAGGCCTAGATGGTCCACTGGAGAATTCTACCAATGTTTAAAGAATTAACACCAATTCTATACAATCTTCCAGAAAACAGAACTAGAGGAAAGAATACTTCCCCACTCATTTATGAGGCTAGAATTACCCTAACAGAAAATCAACAAATACAGTACAAAACAAAAAACCAGAAATCAACAGACCATTACATTTCATGAATATAAACATAAACAAGTCTTAACAAAACATTATTGATTAGAATTCAGAAATATGTAAAAGAATTATACACCATGATGGGGGTGGGTTAGGTCAACAAGAGTGACTCAAAAATGATCAATGCAATCAATAGGCTAAAGTGAAAAAAATTACATGTTCATATATATTAGTAAAGCAAAAAGGACTGAACGAAATGTAACACACATTCATGATGAAAACTCTCTGCAAACTAGGAATAGAAAGGAAATTTCTCAACTTGATAAAAAGCATCTTTCAAATACCTATAGCTAACTTTTATTTCATGGTGAAAGACTGAATGTTTTCCCCTTAGATCAGGAATATGGCAAAAATGTTCACTTCCATCATTCTTATTCAACATACTACTGGAAGTCCTAGCCAGTGACATGATGTAAGAAAAGGAAATAAAAGACATATAGATCAAAAAATTGAGAAAACTGTTCCTGTTTGCAAATGACATGACAGTCCACACAGAAAATCTAGATCTATAGGAAAAACCCAGAACTAGGAAGTAAGTTTATTAAGTTCATAGGATACAAGATCCATATACAAAAGTCAATTGTACTTCTAAATACCAGCAATGAGCGTATGAAACTGAAATTTAAAAGACAATACCATTTATAATTACTAAATATGATGAAATAATAAATCAAATAAAGTATATGTAGAACTTGTATCCTGAAAACTAGAAAATGTTGATTAAAGAAATTTTTTAAATGATTTAAATTAATGGAGAGATACACCTTATTCAAGAATTGGAATACTCAACATACTAAAGATGTTAATTCCAAAATGATATTTAGGTATAACACATTTTCTCTCAAAATCCTGGCAAGATATTTTTTTAGCTAAACACAAGCTAATTCTAAAATTACACTGAGGGGCACCTGGGTGGCTCAGTGGGTTAAGCCTCTGCCTTCGGCTCAGGTCATGATCTCAGGGTCCTGGGATCGAGCCCCGCATCAGGCTCTCTGCTTAGTGGGGAGCCTGCTTCCTCCTCTCTCTCTCTGCCTGCCTCTCTGCCTACTTGTGATATCTGTCTGTCAAATAAATAAATAAAATCTTAAAAAAATAAAAAGACACTTTATAAAATTACACTGAAAACCAAGTAAATTAGAATACAAAAGCAATTATGACAAAGAAAAAGTAGGAGGAATCATTCAACTTAAGACTTTTTATAGTTCTAGCAATCAAGACAGTGTAGTATTGGTGGAGGGGTAGACACACAGATCAATGGAATAGAAAACCTAGAAGTAGATATATACAAATATATAGTCAACTGACTTTTGACAAAAACGCAAAAGGAATTTAATAGAGAAAGGATAATATTTTTAAAAATGGTGCAAAGTAACTGGATATTTGTAGGAAAAAAAATGAACCTTGACCCAAACCTTATATCTTACATAAATATTCATGGAAAATGGATCACAGAGTTACCTATTTCAACAATTATTTATTTATTTATTTATTTATTTATTTATTTATTTATTTATTTGACAGAGAGAGAGAGAAACAGAGAGAGAGAGAGAACAAGCAGGGGGAGGAGCAGATGGAGAGAGAAAAGCAGGCTCCCCAGTGAGTAGGGAGCCCAAGAGGGGACTGGATCCCAGGACCCTGAGATCATGACCTGAGCTGAAGGCAGATGCTTAACCGAATGAGCCACCCAGGTGCCTCGTGGATCACAGATTTAAATGTAGAATGTAAAACTATAAACATCTCAGAAGAAAACAAAAGTTTTCAGTGTCTTGGTCTTGGTTTATAAAGAGTTTAGACATAACATCAAAAGAAATCCACAAACGAAAAAAAAATCCACAAAAGAAAAAAAAATGTTGATAGATTGGACATCAAAATTAAAATCTTTTACTCTTGAATGACTCTATGAAGAAGATGGAAAGACAAACTATCGGGGTGGGGTGGGAATACCTGCAAACCACATACTTTACTCTTACATAAGGACTGAGGGAGTATATAAAGAACTCCACATTCAACAGTAAAAAAATTAAAAATCAAGTGAGAAAATGGGAAGACATGAAGATATATTTCAAGGAAAATGGCAAATAAGCACATAAGAAGACATTACTAATATTAGTTATTAGGGAAATAGAAATTAAAACTATACTGATATAGCAATACACACTTACCAGAATGGCTAAAATTAAAAAATAGTAACACTACTAAATGCTGGTAAAGATGCAGAGAAACTGTCACTCATACAATGTTGATGAGAATCTGTTCTGGCATTTGTGATAAATAGCTTGGTAATTTTTTTGAGTACTAAACAGAGAACTATCATATGCCCCAGAAATCACACTACTGGGCATTTATCCCAGAGAAATGAAAATTTACATCTACACAAAATCCTCTACACAAATACTCATAGCAGCTTTATCTGTAATGGCTAAAAACTAGAAGTGATCAAAATGTCTCTCAATGACCCATATCAATGGAAAAATACTTGGCCATAAAAAGGAACAAAGTATTGATAGACACAACTCTTTGGATGAATTTCCAAGGTGTTATTCTGAGTGAAAAAAGTAGTCTCAAAAGCTCATACACTATCTAGTATCACTTACATAACATTCTTGAAATGATTTGAATAATAGGCATGGAAAATCAGATTAGTGGTTGCCATGAGGAATGGTAGAGGAAGAAGGGAATGACAGTGATTATTAAAAGGCAGCACACAAGGCAGAACTTTGTAGTGGTGCAGTAATTCTGTTTCTTAAATACAGTGTTGTTGCCAGAATCTACACAGTAATAAAATGGCATAGAACTACACACATACTACAGCCAATTTTCTGGTTTTGATATTGTACTACACTTATATAAAATGTAATCATTACAGGATATTGGGTGAACCATACAAAGGATTTTTATTACTTTTTATGGATCTATAAGTATTTAAAATAAAAATTTAAAAATAGAGGAATAAAACCACAATGCATATTAGAATAATACAGAAGAAGATTACTTAAAATGCTGATTATATTGGTAGGGTCATATTTTCTTGGGAAGGGATGGAAAACATGTCTAAGGTATTCTCATCTCTATAAAGTGAAGGTAATTTCCCTGAGTATGAAAAGAAGAAAGATTATTTAGTCCTTTCGACAATAAACAACTGAAATAGCTATAAAATACAAGACTAAAAAAACCCTGAGACCAGGCAAGATCAGAAATACCAGACATCTGGGCAACACTACACAGCAGCACTAAAAGCAGGTATTGCCTCCCCATGATTCCCTATCTATTGGGAGTGTTTCTAAAACAAAAGAGAACTTGTAGAGAAGAACTTAACTTTGAAACTTCGAAGACTCAGGATTTATAAGATGTAAGGAAAGAGTGGGAGACCTGATCTTTAGCAAAAAGACAGCAGAAGCAACCCAAGTTCCCAGATGCATGGATCTCTTCCAGCAGTGAGTGCTGGAACAGGCTACACTCCTGAACTGAAGTGTATCGTAAGTGACAGCAGTTTTAAGATGGATCTGAGAGCCAGAAGGTCTAGTCCCCAAATCTGGAAAACATGTCTACCTTTCTCTGGTCCAGAAATAGAGCTTCACTCTCCTATCATCTCAGGTTTACCCTAAGAATCAAGCAATGTCTTTGATTTAGTATCCAAAACCCTTAGCACACTGGGATTGAAATACAGAATAAACTAGTCTAAGTTCATTGAATGAATCAAAAAATGAACCTATGGTTTAAAAGCTGAAGGAATGTACTTTGGTGGAGATCATTAATTCCTGCTACTTAGTTCAGGTTTAGAGCCTAATCCAATAACCGTCACACAGAACTGAATTATGGACAGTCTAAAACGAAATGCTGTATAAATGTAAAATACCCCTAAATATCAAAGAATTGGTGACAAACAAAAATCAAAGCTCAGAATGTAAAAATTCTCAATATCCTCTTTATACTGATTCCACTTTTTAATGATACTACTGGGTTAATAAGATATTTTGTTAAAATTAATTCTGTGTTTCTCTTTAATTTGGATTCTAGGGCATTTACATTATACATGCAGCTCACATTATATTTCTACTGGAGCACTAATAGAGAGGGCAGAGAGTGCATAATTCTTTCTTAGTTGATGCCATGAACTCATAAAGTTCCTTAAGCTCTAGCCGAGAAAGTACCTTTTGCTCATCTGAATCTATTTTAAATTTTCTGATGACTTCCAAGATGAAATGGCAGATATGAGATGCTTTCTGCTAGAGAAATGTGGTTTCTCTAAAACACCTTGTTTTATATGAAACAAAGAGAAGTAGGTAGGCGTATGAATATACTCCTGGAATCCAAGCGGGAAAATAAAATCTACTTGTAGAAAAACATACCTGGGATATCTGACATAAATAGTTTAACAATATACACAATATTCTAATTTATACTTTAAATTCATGGGACATAAAAATAACCAAATAAAGGAAAACATGAAAAACAGAAGTGTCTGAAACTCGGGGTTTTAGAGGTAACTTCATTTCTCTCAAGATAAAGCCTACCAGGTCTTCACATAAAACACTGTGAGAACTCTGTGTGGGATTAGACAAGGAACTAATTTTTCCAAGAACACTTGTAGCTCTTCCCTCAAAGAGCTGCTTTTTCTTAATGCTGATGTGAGAACAGATGAGAGTTTTCACCTCAAGTAAGTTTAGAGGATTTTTATCTTAACACCGAAGAGATAAAACTCTTCCTGATTCATGATTAGTTTGCCAATTTCTCCCTCTTCTGGGAGAGTCTAGGAAGCTCCCTGGAATAGTCTTACTTGCTCCAGAAGGGTCTGTAGCACTTGGCACTACAACACTGAGCTTTCCTAGAAGATGAAGCTCTATCACTAAAAAGATTTCTGCCTTCTATGCACTCAAGTCCCCTCCACACTCTGAATCTACCTCTCCACCTAACTTCACCTAACTTGATTTATCAAGTTGCTTCCTGAAAGTGAACAGGATTATCCATTTCTCATCTGATTCCTATCATTAAATTTCTAAGAGTAAAATCTCTCTACATCCTGCCCACACCCTTGATGTACAAGTCAGTAAATTGAACTCTGTATTACACAAATGAAGTGGATCCCAGTAGTAGAAAACTTTGGTGCTGTCCTTTGTTTTCCAACTACTGTGTAGATAAACTTTGCTTCTTCAATGGATACTTTAAACAAAGTTTTAAAAATGCTTTCTATATTTCTGGCGTTTGGTATTAGAGGGTGCCGATTTAGATAGCCCTAAAATTTATGACTAGATAAATCACCCAATTGCTAAAATGGTCATATTTAATTTGTTCTTAGCCTTGAAAAACAATTCTATTTTCAGTTAGTGGCTTCAGATGTATCCAAAGGAGTTATAGTACAAATGTTTAAAAATCAGTGTAACAATACACATAATAGGATTCTTGTTGTATTGTCATAAATGTCATGAGGCTGGCATGTGATGTCTCAGTAAAGATGGCTCCTGTCAGCATTTAGCTCATTGAAACACAGACCATATTCAATGGTCCATATCTAAAAATGATCACACATAAAAATTTTTTTTCTTTGACACCAAAAATTTAAAAATAATTACATGATCACATTATAATTATTTGTTTAAACACCAATTTATATGTATATTTCACTTAAGAATACTTCTAGTGGCATATGCTATATATAAACAACAGTGAATGTAAATAAAGACCTCCACAAAGAAATCCTTAATTCCCTCTGAATATATATGAGTAGTAATATAACACCTCACCAATTGGGATAAAATGAAATGCCAAAGTAAAAAATCAGGACATTAATCTCACATAAAAATTAACTAATAATGCTTCCCATTCTCAAATCAGGAAGGCATACAGTGTGAAAGAAAAAGGACTAAGGAGAGAGTCCTCTTAAGACAAATCTTTAGGTTATGATGTTCCTTTCACGTAATACTTTATGTTATCTCCCAGGCAAGCAGAAAAAGGGGGGGAGCAGAGTTCTTTAATAGTACATATAGCATGCTGCTAGGAAGTTAGCAAACTCCTTCTCCTTGGGAAATTATGAACAGTTGACATGATTTCTGTGATATTTCTGTGATAAAGTTTTCTGATTTTATCTTTTCTATTTTTTTTTAAAGATTTTATTTATTTATTTGACAGAGATCACAAGTAGACAGAGAATCAGGCAGAGAGAGAGGAGGAAGCAGGCTCCCCGCTGAGCAGAGAGCCCGATGCGGGGCTCGATCCCAGGACCCTGGGATCATGACCTGAGCTGAAGGCAGAGGATTTAACCCACTGAGCCACCCAGGTGCCCCTATCTTTTCTATTTCATAAATAGCTATTATAAGAACATACTTGACTATGATATTTTGAACTATATGTATAATCTAGTAAATCTGAGACATGAGAACCTAATTCTAAGCACAAAGAATTGCTGATAATCCTGACCATATTCTAATTGCTGAATTTATATAAGTCACATACATATCTATTAAATAAACTATAAAATGGATTAAATCTTTGATCCACCTCTAGAAACTAATTCTAAGAGAACATTTAAAAATACATAGGAAATCATCTTTCCTCACCTCTTTGCTATATAATAAAGTGAGTTCTTAATATATGAGAGAAAACTAGTAACAGATCTAATTGTGCATATTCTGAATTTCAACTGGTAGGCAACTTTCCCACTGATACTGATAAGACAGCATTTATTTCTACATTCAATTTTAAGAGTAATCCAGGTGAGCCATTCATTATCTGACAGGCCAAGAAGATCCTTTGCGTCCAGTTTGCAATCCCTTCTTTGAGATTCAAGGGATAAATAATAAGAGAGTTGATGGTCTGAGTCTAGAAATTTTTTCTTTTTCTTTTCTTTTTTTTTTTTTTAGAAATGTTCTCTTTTTTGATATTTTGGCTTCTCTAGTTCACTTAAGATATTTAAACAAAGGCTCTGTAAAATGTATATATTGCGAAAATTTAGAATTTACTTAATGTGCAAATCTTCACACAGTGATGTTAAATGCTTTGCAACAATACTAGAAAGACATTAAAAATATTTAATTCAGTCTAAGATAATGCTACTTATAAGAACATGCTTGTACACAAATAATAATGTCATACTATCTAAATAAACTTTTATAAGTTTATACATTTTAAATGAATCTTCTCACATAATCACCATCTCTTCTCACATAATCACCATCTTCCTAGTATTCCTAATCTCACTTCAACTATTTTTGTGTGAATGATTAGATACCTTCCACACTACTGTTGTTCTTTTCCATGTTACCCATTTCACCATTTTATCTGGGTACTCTGTCCCTCAGATGAATATTTCACCAGAAGCAGACTTACCCACTTTCCTCTTTTTTTTTTTTAAGATTTTATGTATTTATTTGACAGAGAGAGACACAGTGAGAAAGAGAACCCAAGCAGGAGGCAGCAGGAGAGGGAGAAGCAGGCTTCCCGTTGAGCAGGGAGCCTGATGTAGGCCTTGATCCCAGGACCCTGGGATCATGACCTGAGCTGAAGGCAGCCACTTAACAACTGAGCCACCCAGGCACCCTCCACTTTCCTCTTAAGGTAGCATCTTTTCCAACAGCTCGTTCATATCTCTTTTTCCTCTGTCTTTCCCTCCCTAAATCTGAAATCCAGCTCGCTTATTTTCCTTCATTTCTTCTAACAATGTCCATCATTTTTTTTTCATTTTTCTTTCCATGTCCTAAATGACTGCCAACAAGTATTATGAACGGTACCTCTCTCCTCTCTACCATCCTTCTCTGCCTTTTACTATAACCAGATTACTTCCTTGGATGCCAGAAGTATTCTGAGGACATGCTTACATATGTCTCATAAACCTCTGAAGGAGATCCTCAACTAAGAGTGTCAAGAAGGGCAATTAAATTTCCCAAGATATTCAGAAAATGGTAAAGAACAAGGATTCAGACTATAACTTTCATTCTTCCCAAAGTCTTACTAGCCAGATCAAAAAATGTTACCTACACTCAACCTGGAGATTTTAAAATACAACACGCTTTGATTCCCCAAACTGCTACCTAACAAAATCACTGTGGTCAAAGAAGGATCCCACTGCACCTCCCCATCACCAACATCTTGCTTAAAGATGTTGGGTTCCTGCTAAAAAACGAACGTGCAGAATCAAGTATAACTTTTTAGAAGAGAAAAGAAAATCTTTATTATAGTAAATGGTTTCTAAAATAAGGTAATTTTATTTCAAATGAATCCTAAGTCCAAAAAACATAAAAATCAGAGAATAAACTCAATATTTAACCTCAATAGTTAATAATTATCATTTAACTAAGTAAATAAATATATGTAACTACCTCTTTAAATACAACTCAGTAAAACTACTTTTCCAGATAAAATTTTTAATTCTATTTTTAAATGGACTTTACACAACTTCAACCACTTCCCTAAACATACAACTGTGTTGCAGCCAAAATAATATACTTACTGTTGTCTAAAAGTATCTTCCTACCTCATCACCTTTACTTTTACTTTCCTTTCGTCAAGGATATTTGTTCCATGTCAATCTGCAAAATCTCTCTCAATCCTTTAAGGCTCCTCAGTGCACCTTTGGGTGAAGGAACCTTGTACTAGCAGTCAGAAGCCTATCTTAGCCACTGACAGACTATGAAAATTTTAACATGCCATTTAACCTCCCTACCTTCTGTTAACTTGGATAGCTATAAACAAAGGTGCTAAGCCAAGTGATTCCTATAGCAGTAGATAACAAGGAAGCCTAAAGTCTGGGTTTATTAACAGCACTAGGCTGGAAAACTGACCTTCATTTCACCCAAATTATAGTAAAATAACAGAGCAATGTCTTGGGGTTGGTTTTATACCATTTACTTTTGTCTGATTAACAGTTTTCAGAACAGAAAGATGAAGGAATCCAGAGATGGTATAAAAACTCCCATGAGAATGGGAAAATGGAACATCTCACACTTAAATCACCAATCTACTTAGGAATAGTGTCTGAAAATACAAACATCTGTGAGGAAAACTGAAGAAACAGGGAAACCCAAACCTTCATCTAGAAGCAAAAGGCATAGTCTTGTTTTGAAATTTCCTTCACACTAAGCTTCCACATCCTTTAAAGAAATATTCTATCTTCTCTGTCTACTGGCATCTTTTACTTTCTAGAATTCAACCACAACCTTCACCTTTTTCACCAAGTTCCTTGATTCTTCAGACGAGACTTTCCCAATCCTTTGAACCTAACAGAACTCACTGCACTCTAAGTGTATCACAGCACCAGTCCCTTTAATCAACACCTGCTCATGAAAGAAGCAATCCTGAGTGGTCTGTGTATTTTCTTCCCCAATTCTTATTTCTACTTCAAGAGCCTAAAAACTGAGATGGGAGAGACTCACAAACTTTTGTTGAATAAATTATTAGCATCGCACCTTATGTGAGCACACACAAAAAAGTTACTTATTAGATGAAAATGAAAAAAGCATTTTATAAACTTTAAAGCCTATAGCTAAGTTTTAAAAAATGGGTTGTTGATTATAATAACCATTATGGTCCCCTGTTCGTTTCTGTTACTAGGATTCCACTGCTAAAACAAGGCAAAAGAAGAGTCAAATGTGGCTTATTAGGCATTCTCTTTAAAAAAATGTCTAATAGTTGGCACCCAACAACAGGATTAGGATGACTAGCAGGCCATGCGATGACCCTCTGGCCCAGGCACGTCCTGAACTTAGTTTCAGAACTCAGATTAAATTATGGTCAGTGTATGTTAGCCTAAATATGTTTTGAAAAACAAGAAAACTTGGTTACTTTATACTGTTTAGAAGAAACCATTCCCTAACCATGCCTAAAACATAACCTTTACTATCTATATTTTAATGCATTAATTCTAAACAGCCTCAACATCTGAGTAATTATAATAGGATATATTTGAAAGTTTCAACAACAACAAAAGAATAAGCTACATCACGTATTTCCAAAGAGTCATGCTGTTAAAAAGGGAAGACTGCTTAAATATTTACTTCTTTCAGGGCATGGAGAAATACCACTCTCATAAATACATGCAATGAGAGGAGATTAAACATTCAAATAAGATGCGCTACAGTGTGCAGAACGGAAAAGCTATTAAATGCACATTCATTTATATAAAAGACACACAAGAGAAGCTTTAGAAAGCACATAAACACCTAAGAGACAAGAAAAATCAACTTACCTAAAAAAAAAAAAAAATTACAGCCATGGCAGATTCAAAATTATTAGATTAAAGTAAAAAGAGTGAAACGAACATCAAAAGAGTAAATGACATGAGAGAGTTTAAGGGCATATGTTACTTACAGGAATTCTTCTCCAGGGTGTTTGAGTATATTTATCAGCATATGTGCATTTTTCCTCTTTAGAATTTTGGTGGCAGTTACACCGAGTTGCCTGAATAAAACCACAAAATTTACACGGGTATAATTCTATATACACATATATACATACAAAAATAATTAGAGGTTGGGGCACCTGGGTGGCTCAGTGGGTTAAAGCCTCTGCCTTCAGCTCAGGTCATGATCCCAGAGTCCTGGGATGAAGCCCCGCATCAGGCTCTCTGCTCGGCGGGGAGCTTGCTTTCCTTCCTCTCTCTCTGCCTGCCTCTCTGCCTACTTGTGATCTCTGTCTGTCTAATAAATAAATAAAATCTTTAAAAAAAATAATTAAAGGCTCTTTTAAAGGGTAAAAGACCACCGTCACACACAAAAAAAGGTAAACATCCAGGTCTATTCATTAGTCTCCCATCTTATTCAGAGACTGGATTCCAGAGTCAGTCAGTAAAGCTAAAATTCTGAATAGTGAAAATTAACCTTGGGAATCTCTTACACTGTCCATAAATACACTATCTATGATCTTATGTGTATAAATATATACTATACTATGTATATAATATATTAATATATATAATAATATATATTATAATGTAGAATATATATAATATACAGATTATAAGGAATACAATTGCAAAATATAATGTATTTCTCTAAACTATAATGGTACTACAGTCACTACACCATAGTTTCTTAAATTCATTTTTGATGGCACTCTATGGATATTAAACACCACCAGTCCACAGATAAGGCTGTCTATTCACATGTGTGGTGCTTTTAAGCCTTCTTAATGATGTGTTAACCTTATTGAACGAAAGAATTTGAAGGACCACTGAATTTTGACAAGATCCATCTGACCATTCCAGTTCACAAATGAATTCTCTGCATATGATTCCACTCAAAGCATACTCATTTAGACAACACAAAGCAACGTACCTTTTGTGGAAACTTTGGTTTCTCAAATAAATAATGATCAAATTTTTAAAAAGAACGAGAAGACATAATGTGAATTTCTCACTAGTGTGGAGTATGGTTATATTCCAATACATATATTGGAATATATATATTATTTATTAAACAACCTCACTGGAGGTAAACTTTCTTGTAGGAAAACCTACATAATAAATTCTTAACTACTGCATCAAATTAAAATTAGGTGTCTTCTTTTAAAAAATTTACCAAAATTCAGAATTTTTCTTATTTTCAATCAGATCACTCCATTTTCCATATATAAAATAAGATCTAATTAAAAACAAAAATCTTTGCAGAATAGACATTTTCTATTTCTTATAGTACAGACATATTTCCCATTCCTAAAAAATGGGATAGTGAATGAAACAAAATTCACCATATTAAGTAGGCAACTTAAGAGTCACAAAGGGCACTTGGGAGGCTCAGCTGGTTAAGCATCTGACTCTTGGTTTCAACTCAGGTCATGATCTCAGAGTCCTGAGATGGAGCCTCCCATCTGGCACAGTGCAGAGTCTGCTTGAGATTCTCTCTCTCCCTTTCCCTCCACCCCTCCCCCCTGCTCATGCTCTCTTTCTCTCTCAAAAGTAAAATAAAATAAAAATATTTTTTTAAAAAAGTCTCACAGAATTCACTATAATAGGACATAACTTTTAAATATATATGGAAGGTATATAAAGAAAAAATATTTATCTTAGTGCAAGCACGTTATGTATTCTATCCTGACTACTGCAGTTCCAGAAGTAATTTCCTTTTTTTTTTTTCCTTTTTGTAGTCTATCTGCTAACTAACATATGAAGAACACTATTAGGCAAATGTTTGAATTTTTTATAATTTGAAAAACCTAGTTTTTAGCGACACTTCAATAGATGTAAAACAACTACCCAAATCATTCCCTGTCCACATGCTTTTCATTTTGCTGACAGATTCTATTTGGAGGCTTACATTCTATGTAGTTCCATATTCAGGAAAGTGTATCCTACCTTTTGACCCAATGATATATTTTGATTAGTGTGAACCAATCAGATTAATCCCATTCCACCATGCTTAGGAAGTGATAAAGAATCCAAACCTAGCCAATAAAACATATACAAAGTCTGAATAATTTCTGAGAATGTGCTCTTGATTTTAAAAATAGGCATCCTAGAGGGATGCCTGGGTGGTTCAGTCAGTTAAGCATCCAACTCCTGGTTTTGGCTCCGGTCATGATCTGAGGGTCATGGGATCCAGCCCCGCATCAAGCCCCATGCTTGAGATTCTCTTTCTCTCCCTCTCCTTACCTTTCTTTCTCTTTGAAATAAATAAATGTCTTTAAAAAAAAAAAAAAGCATACTAGAGAAAACAAGGTCCTTTTCCTACATTTGGGGACTAATACAGGAGTATGTAACACATAGAACTACAGCATACATCTTGTAACCAGCACAGGACAGCCAAAAAGTTTCCAGAAAACCAACCTAGAACTTCACCATTACCAAAATGACCATTTAAGTAACCATGAGATCTACACAATTTTGCTATTTGAGTTTACAAATGTTCTAACTTTTAAGTCACTTTTAGTTAGAGACTTTTACTTGTAACTTATAACATCTTAAGATACACACTGATTTACTAGATGGGTGATTTGGGGCAAATCATCAATAAGAGTTAATATTAATCATGCACCCATGGCCCAGGTATATATAGCATTACTCAGTTTTCATACATAGTTTATTAGACTATCATAATCCTACATTGTATTATTTTTATTACACCCACATACAGAAGAGGCTGAGGAGAAATAAAGTAACTTCCCTAAAACAACATGCCTATTTAGTTTCAGGGCAGGATTTGGAACCAGGTATATAATCCACAGTTTTTCAAATCTATGACACACAGCTAACCTGCTTAAGCTGAGTTCTACTTTCTATGACTCTATAAAGAAAATTCTACACTAATAATTTCACCAGATTATTCTGAGGGTCCAATGAGTAAATGTATCTAAATTAACTTACTACTTAGTATACTTAGGGAAAAATAAAAGAGCATTCTCAGCATTTTAAATAAGATTTAAATAGCTGAGCTTCTATACAATCCAGTTAAATACTTGGAGCACTGCAATCTGATTTTATATATGAACATTTCACACAAAATATGAATTTAACACTTTATATTGTCAATTTTCTGAAAGTGTACATGCAAACTCAGGTTAAGATAAAATGCATAGATTGCTAGAACTAGAAAGGGACTTTGAAATCACCTTGAAAATCCTTCACATTTTTTTTCCTTTTTTTCCCTTAAATTCCAGTGTAGTTAACATACAGTGATATATTAATTTGAAATGTGCAACATAGTGAACTACCAAGTCTATCCATTACTGTGTTCATCAAGACAAGCACACTCCTAATCCCCTTAACCTACTTCACTGCCCCCCTCCAATCCACCTCCCCTTTGGTAACCATGTGTTAGTTTTTTATAGTGGAGAGTTTATTTTCCCCCCATTATTTGCTTGTTTTGATTCTTAAATTCCACACATGAATGAAATCCGATGGCATCTGTCTTATTCTAACTGGCTTATTTCATTTAGCATTATACTCCACCTCTATCCATGTTGTTGCAAATGGCAAGATTTCATTTTTTCTTATGGCTGAATAATATTCCAATACACATACATATATGTATCTTTGTGTGTATAATGGTACACATATATATTACATATATATTTATACATATACATCCATACACACACTCTCTCTCACTCTCATATATATATAAACTGTATCTCTATCCATTCATCTATTGATGGACACTTGGGTTTCTTCTATAATTTGGCTATTATAAAAAATGCTGAGATAAACATAGGGGTGCATATGTCCCCTCAAATTAGTGTTTTTGTATTCTCTGGGTAAATATCCAGTAGTGTTATTACTGAAATAGAGTAATTCTATTTTTAACTTTTTCAGGAAAATCCACATTGTCTTTCACAGTGGTTGCACCAGTTTGCATTCCCAAAAATAGTGTACAAGGGTTCCTTTTTCTCAATATTTTTGCCAACACTTGTTGTTTCTTGAGTTTTTTACTTTACCCGTTTTAACAGATGTGAGGTGATATCTCACTATGGTTTTGATTATCCCTGATGATAAATGATACTGAACATCATTTCATGTATCTGTTGGTCATCTGTAGGTGGTCTTTGGAGGAATGCCTGTTCATGTCTTCTGCGCATTTTTAAATCAGATTGTCTTTTTGGTATTGAATTGTGTTAAGTTCTTTATATATTTTGGATACTGACCCTTTCTTGGATATGTCATGTGCAAATATCTTCTCCAATTCAGTAGGTTGTCATTTAGTTTTGTTGGTTGTTTCCTTTGCTGTGCAGAAGCTTTTAATTGTGATGTAATCTCAATAGTTTATTGTTGCTTTTGTTTCCCTTAACTCAGAAGAATGTTGCTATGACCAATGTCAGGGAAATTACTGCCTATCCTCTCTTACAGGATATTTATGGTTTTATATCTCACATTTAGGTCTTTAATCCATTTTTTTAAAAGATTTTATTTATTGATTTGAGAGAGAGAATGAGAATGAGAATGAGAATGAGAATGAGTGGGGGAAATGCAGAGAGAAAGGGAAAAGCAGAGCCCTCCTGAGCAGGGAGCCTAACTTGGGGCTCAATCCCAGGACCCTGAGATGATGACCTGAGCTGAAGGCAGATGCTTAGCTGACTGTGCCACCCAGGCACCCTGGTATTTAAGCCATTTTGAGTTTATTTCCCGGGGCCCCTGGGTGGCTCAGTGAGTTAAAGCCTCTGCCTTCGGCTCAGGTCATGATCTCAGGGTCCTAGGATCGAGCCCCACGTCGAGCTCTCTGCTCAGCAGGGACCTCTTTTCTCTCTACTTGCCTCTCTGCCTACTTGGGATCTCTCTCTGTCAAATAAATAAATAAAATCTTAAGAAAAAAAAAAAAGAAAAAAAGTCAATTTGAGTTTATTTCCCTTCTTGTGTGTGGAGTTGGCTTAATTTGTTGTTGATTCTCCAGTTCTTTAAAGTGTAGAGAAAGCTGGTGTATTCTGGATTTTTCAATTTTTTGGAGGGAGCCTTGGATGGCTATGTGTTCTCCCTTAGGACCGCTGTTGCTGTATCCCATAGGTTTTGGACCAAAGTGTCTTCATTCTCATTGGTTTCCATGAATTGTTTAAGTTCTTCTTTGATTTCCTGGTTGATCCAAGCATTCTTAAGCAAGGTAGTCTTTAGCTTCCAGGTGTTTGAATTCCTTTTCCTTGTGGTTGAGCTCCAGTTTCAAAGCATTGCGATCTGAGAATATGCAGGGAATAATCTCAATCTTTGCATACAGTTTGAGCCCTGATTTGTGACCCAGTATGTGGTCTATTCTGGAGAAGGTTCCATGTGCACGTGAGAAGAATGAGTATTCTGTTGTTTTAGGGTGGAATGTTCTATATATATCGATGAGGTCCATCTGGTCCAATGTGTCATTCAATGCTCTTGTTTATTGATTTTCTGCTTGGATGATCTGTCTATTACTGAGAGTGGTGTGTTAAGATCTCCTACTACTAATGTATTCATATCAATATGACTCTTTATCTTGATTAACAGTTTTCTGAAGTAATTGGCTGCTCCCATATTGGGGGCATAAATATTTACAATAGTTATATCTTCTTGGTGGATAGTCCCTTTAAGAATGACATAGTGTCCTTCTGTATCTCTGACTACAGTCTTTAGTTTAAAATCTAATTTATCTGATATGAGAATCGCTACCTCAGCCTTCTTTTGAAGCCCACTGCCAGGAAAGATGCTTCTCCATCCCTTCACTTTCAGTCTGGATGTATCCTTAGGTTCAAAATGAGACTCTTGTAGACAACATATGGATGGGTGCTGTCGTTTTATCCAATCTGCAACCCTGTGTCGTTTTATGGGCACATTTAGGCCATTCATATTGAGAGTGATTATTGAGAGATACGTTTTTATTGACATCATGTTACCTGTGAAGTCTTTGTTTCTATAGATTGTCCCCATATATTTCTGTTCAATGATATTCTTAGGATTTTTCCTCTTTTATAGAAGCCCCCTTAATATTTCCTGCAATGTCAGCTTGGAGGTCGCATATTCTTTTATTTTTTTATTTTTTTATTTTTTTTTTAAAGATTTTATTTATTTATTTGACAGAGAGAGATCACAAGTAGATGGAGAGGCAGACAGAGAGAGAGAGAGAGAGGGAAGCAGGCTCCCTGCTGAGCAGAGAGCCCGATGCGGGACTCGATCCCAGGACCCTGAGATCATGACCTGAGCTGAAGGCAGCGGCTTAACCCACTGAGCCACCCAGGCGCCCCTCGCATATTCTTTTAAACCTTGCCGGTCTTGGAAGCTCTTTATCTCTCCATCCATTTTGAATGTCAGTCTTGCTGGAAAAAGTATTCTTGGCTACATGTTCTTCTCATTCAGTGCCCTGAATATGTCTTGCCAGCCCTTTCTGGCTTGCCAGGTTTCTGTGGACAGGTCTGATGTTATTCTGATGGGCTTTCCTCTGTACATAAGGAATTTCTTTGCCCTAGCTGCTTTCAAGAACTCCTGTCTACAATTATGATTCATCACTTTCACTATCAGGTGTCTCGAGGTCTTTCTAGATTCTATGATCTTGGGGGGAGATCTTTCTGCCTCTAGTACACAAACACTGGTTCCATTTGCGAGATTGGGAAAATTTTCGTGGAGAATTTGTTCAACTGTATCTTCTAGTTTTCTTTCTTTCTCCTCCCCCTCAGAGATTCCAATAATTCTGACGTTGGAACATTTCATGGCGTCATTTATTTCCCTAATTCTGTTTTCGTGGCTTCTAAGCTGCTTGTTCCAGGCTTCCTCCTGCTCCTTTTTCTGTTTGTCCTGCAGATCACTAATTCTATCTTCTGCCTCAGTTACCCTAGCTCTTAGAGAATTTAGATTAGATTGGAACTCATTGAGAACATTGTGAACATCATCCCTAGTGGCTTTCAATTCTGCCCTAATCAATTCCATTTTGTCATCCATGGCTTTCACCAACCTAGCTATTGCCTGAATAATTGTTAGCCTGAATTCCCTTTCTGACATACTGTCTATGTCCACATCCAATAGCTCTGATGCAGAAGGCCCAGTCTTTGAATTTTTCTTCTGTTGAGCATTCCTCCTCCTAGTCATTTTGGTGAGAGATGGCTGAATGGATGTGTAGCTGAATGTATCGACCATGGTGTAGGCAAGGTGCACCCTGGAAGGCTTCTGAGCAATCAAGAGTCCCCACCCAAAAGAAAGAAAAAAGAAAGAGAGAGAAAGAGACAAGAAAAAAAAGAAAGATAAAATAAAAGGCCCAGCCCAAATGGGCCCCAAGGTAAGATTTATGAAGTATACAAACAAAAACAGACAAACAAAAAGACCGACAAAAGTAGATGACAGGAGAAAAATAAATAAATAAAAACAAACCAAAAAAAAAAGCATCCTATCAAAAAGAAACCCAAGTGTAAGATTTATATACTACCAGGACAAAAACAAATACACAGAAACACTGGCAGAAGAGAAAGATGGGAGCGTGGTTATAAATTCTCAGTGTGGTGAGGAAGGTAATTTTGATTCTTCCGGGATGTATCTTGATACCTTTGTTAAAGGACTCAACTTTCCTAAGATAAAGGGGGATTAAAAACTGGTTTACCTATAGGGGTAGCATTGATTGGGGAAAGGGGATTACCTTGAAGCTTATCTCTATACAAATATTAAAAAAAAAAAAAAAGAATAAACTAAAATAAAATTAATTTAAATTTAAAAAATTTTTAAAATAGAAAAGCAAAAGAAAAACACAGGTATATGTATCAAAAAGTTCAGGTTAAAAGGTTATTATGGAATTTTATGTGCTGGACATCTCATTGTGATGGTAAATAGGTTAAAAAGTTATATATAAAAAAATGAACCAGAATAGTGGGAACGAATTAAAAATAAAGGTTTTATCTATGAAGTAGTGGTGGTTGTCCTCTTGTCTTTTTTTGGTCTTTCTTTTTTTTTTTTTTTTTTTTTTGGTTGGCTTTCTGGGGGAGGGGCCTGCTGTGTGGATTTTCAGGGAGTCTTGCTAGAGTTAAGTCCTCCTGCCCCCATCAAGGGGGTGGGCTCTGAGGAAACCGGTTTTTCGGGCTTTTGTTCTCTGAAGGTTTTTTTGTTTGTTTTCTCTCCCCTTGACAGCTTTTGATGGTTTTTGGAGGTTTAGAGGAAAGCAAACTGCACCCAGACCTCCCTCTCAGAGAGAAGCCTCAGTCTGTCCCCGTCTGGGTGCTCCAGAGCACATAAATTCTCCCTCAGCCACTGGCAGAGCACGTTCCTAGTCAGAGTCTCTGGGGTCACAGGAACTCCCACTTGTAACCAAAATCAAGATAGCCACACCAGAGAGGTCCCAAGCAGCAACAGTACACTGAGATCTTCACGCTGGCCTGGGCAGGGAGTGCTCAGACTCTCTGGTTCCGAGAGAGCGCCAACTGGCACCTGCAGGCACCTCTCTCAGGCAGGGTGTGGGACACAACTCAGACTCTAGTAGCACAGCGCGCCCATGGAGAGTGCAAAAGGCTGTGGTTCTGCTGGCTGGTGAGGCTCCCTCACCCTCAGCTGCGCTGCCACCCAGACACTCTCAGGCGCATCGGCCACTCAGGGATCAAGACCTGGCTTCTTCGCTGCACTCTCTCTGGCTCAGCGCCAGCGGTGGCTGTCCTGGGTTGGTGGACTTAAGCTACTGTCCCTGTCCCTATGTGCCCGATTCCCACAATATCCCCCCATGATCCTTTGCTCTTTTTGAGTGCTTTCAACCAGACTCCAAGTTAATGCTGGTCCCCAATCGCAGGGTACTCCCGTATTGGGGTATTACTTTCCAATGGGTTGCTTCTGGTGGTTCCCTCCCCCTTTTGTTTATCTTCCGATATCAGTCCAATGTTCCCACTCCGCTTTACCTGCCCACTGGCGTCTTCTGCCCCCATAGAGATCCAGAAGTGTATACTTCTAATCTCAGGCTGATTTCATGGGTGATCAGAGTTCTTTGGTAGGTAATCAGCTCACTTTAGAGTATAGGTTGAAACGGCGCCTCCTCCTACTTCCCCACCAGCTTGTCTCCTCTTACCATTTTGAGTTTATTTTTGTGTATACTGTAAGAAAGTCGTTCAGTTTCCTTCTTTTTCAAGTAGCTGTTCAGTTTTCCCAACACCATTTGATGAAGAGACGATCTTTCCCATCACATATCCCTGCTTTCTTTGTAGATTAATTGACCATATACTTGTGGGTTTATTTCTGGGCTTTCTATTCTGTTCCACTGACTACGTGTCTATTTTTATGCCAGAGGCATTGTTTTGATTACTTTTGATTACATTGATTTGATTATAAATATAACCTGACATCTAAAACACCTCCAGTTTTGTTTTTCAAGATTGTTTTGGCTATTTGGGGTCTTTCATGGCTCCATACCAATGTTAGGATTCCTTTTAGTTCTGTGAAAGTTGCTGTTGGTATTTTGATAGCAACTATTTTAAAACTGCAGATAGCTTTGGGTAGTATATAGAATTTAACAATATTTGTTCTTCTAATCCATGAGTATGGGATGTCTTTCTATTTCTTTCTATCATATTCAATTTCTTTCATCAATATTTCATGGTTTTCAAGTACAGGTCTTTCACCTCTTTGGTTACGTTTATTCCTAGGGTTGTTTTTTTTTTATTATTTTTGGTGCAACGGCAAATGGGATTGTTTTATTAATTTCTTTTTGCTACTTCATTATTAGTATGTAGAAATGCAACAGATTTCTGTACGCTAATTCTCTATCCTACAAATTTACTGAATTCATTTATCAATTCTAGTAGTTTTTTGATGGAGTCTTTGGGTTTTCTATATGGAGTATCATGTTATTTACAAACAGTGAATGTTTTACTTCTTCCTTATGGGTGAATGGCTTTTATTACTTTTTGTTGGATGGATGGATGGATGGATGGCTTTTATTACTTTTTGTTGCCTGATTGCTGTGGCTAGGACTTCCAGTGATATGTTGAATAAAAATGGTGGGAGTGGACATCCTTTCTTGTTCCTGCTCTTAGTGGAAAAGCCCCCAGTTTTTCCCCATTGAGTATGATGTTAACCATGGGTTTCTCATATGTGACCCTTATTATGTTGAGGTATGTTTCCTCTAAACTTACTTTGCTGAGGATTTTTATCTTGAATGATGTTGTAATTTATCAAATGCTTTTTATGCCATCTCTTGAAATGGTCATACAGTTATCTTTTCTCTTATTGAGGTGATGTATCACATTGAACCATCCTTGCATCTCAGCAATAAATTCCACTTGATCATGGTTAATGTTCATTTTAATGTATTATTAGATTCAGTTTGCTAATATTTTGTTGAGGAATTTTGCAACTGTTTATCAGAGATATTGCCCTAAAGTTCTTTTTGTGATGTCTTTACCTGATTTTGTTTGTTGGTAGTTTTTGATTACTGATTCAATTCCATTCTGGATAACTGCTCTTTTCAAATTTTCTATTTCTTCCTGCTTCAGTTGTGCAAGGTGACATTTCTAGGAATTCATCCATTTCTTCTAGGTTGTCCAATTTGTTGGCATATAATTTTTCAAAATATTCTCTTACAATCATTTGTATTTCTATGCTCTTGGGTGTTTTTTTTTTTTTTTTAGCATTTCTGATTTTGAGTCCTCATTTTTTTTAATGAGTGTGGACTAGGTGTTTATCAATTTAGAGCCAGCTCCTGATTCCACTGCTCTGTTCTATTGTTTAAGTTTCTGTATTATTTATGCTCTAGTCTTTATTATTTCCTTCCTTATGCTTGTTATGGCTTTTTTTTAAAAGATTTTATTTATTTATTTGACAGACAGAAATCACAAGCAGGCAGAGAGGCAGGCAGAGAGAGTGGGGGGAGCAGGCTCTCTGCTCAGCAGAGAGCCCAATGTGGGGCTCGATCCCAGGACCATGTGACCATGACCTGAGCCGAAGGCAGAGGCTTTCACACACTGAGCCACCCAGGCACCCCTTGTTATGGGTTTTGTCTGTTCTTTTTATAGCTCCTTTGGGTTTAGAGTTAGATTGTTTATTTGAGATGTTTCTTGCTTCTTAAGCTAGCAATTTTCATCTCCATATAATTTTTTCTTTTTTCTTTGATTTCTTGGTTGACCCATTCATTGTTTAATAATATGTTATTCAACCTCCATGAATCTGTGCTCTTTCCAGATTTTTTTCTTGTGGCTTATTTCTAGTTTCATAGTGCCATACTCAGAAAAGATGTATGGTATGACTTTGATCTTTTTGAATCTGTTCAGATTTATTTTGTGGTCTAATATGTGATATATTTGGGAGGATGTACCATGTGCTCTTTAAAAGAATCTGTATTCTGGTATTTTAGGAGGAATGTTCTGTTTTTTTGTTTTTGGGGTTTTTTTAATTGTGTCCAAATAGCCATCATTAGTTTTTGATGTAGTGTTCCACAATTCATTAGTTGTGTATAACACCCAGTGCTCATCACTACATGTGCTCTCCTTAATACCCATCATGCAGTTACCCTACCCCTTAACCCCCGCCCTTCCATAACGCTGTTTGTTTCCTAGAGTCCAGAGTCTCTCACGGTTTGTCCTTCTCTCTGATTTCTTCCCATTCAGTTTTCCCTCCCTTACGCTCTGGTCCTCTGTGCTATTCTCTATGTTCCACATATGAGCAAAGCCATATGATAATTGTCTTGCTCTGACTGACTTATTTCACTTAGCATAACCCCTCCAGTTCCATCCAAATCGATGCAAATTGTGGGTATTCATCTTTTCCATTGGCTGAGTAATATTCCATTGTATATATGAACCACATCTTCTTTATACATTCATCTATTGATCGACACCTCAGCTCCTTCCAGTTTGGCTGTTGTGGACACTGCTGCTATGAACACTAATTGGGGTGCATGTGTCCCTTCTTCTCACTACATCTGAATCTTTGGGGTAAACACCTACTAGCACAATTGCTGGGTCATAAGGTTCTATTTTTAACTTCTTGAGGAAACTCCATACTGTTTTCCAGATTGGCTGTATCAGCTTGCATTCTGACCAAAAGTGTAAGAGGATTTCTTGACATCCTCGCCACTTGTTGTTTCCTGTCTTGTTAATCGTTGCCGTTCTAACTGGTATAAGGTGGTATCTCATTGTGGTTTTGATTTGTATTTCCCTGATAGCTAGTGATGCTGAATATTTTTTCATGTGTCTGTTAGCTATTTGTATGTCTTCTTTGGAGAAGTGTCTGTTCATATCTTCTACCTGTTTATTGACTGGATTGTTTGTTTTTTGTGTGTTGAATTTGGGAAGTTCTTTATAGACCCTGGATACCAGTCCTCTATTTGTAATGTCATTTGCAAATATCTTCTCCCATACCTGGTTTGTCTCTTAGTTTTGTTGATTATTTCCCTTGCTGTGCAAAAGCTTTTTATCTTGATGAAGTCCCAATAGTTCATTTTTCTTTTTCTTTCCCTTGCCTTTAGAGATGTGTCTTGAAAGAAGTCAGTGTGGCCAAATGTCAAAGAGGTTACTGCCTATGTTCTCCTCTAGGATTTTGACGAATTCCTCTCTCACATTTAGGTCTTTCGTCCATTTTGAGTTTATCTTGTATATGGTGTAAGAGAATGGTCCAGTTTCATTTCATTCTTCTGCATGTGGCTGTCCAATTCTCCTCATCAACATTTGTTGAAGAGACTTTCTTTCCCCCCATTGGGTATTTTTTCCTGCTTTGTCGAAGATTAGTTGACCATAGAGTAGAGGGTCCATTTCCTGGGGTCCCTATTCTGTTCCATTGATCTATGTGTCCTACTTTTGTGCCAAGACCATGGTATCTTGATGATCACAGTTTTATAACATAGCTTAAAGTCAGACATTGTGATGCCTTCAGCTTTGGTTTTCTTTTTCAACAATCCCCTGGGGTTCTCCTATATGTGTTGTGTGGGCCCTGCTGTTGTGTCCTGGTCACTTTTTCTTTTAATCCAGTTATTTGCAGAGGTTCTCTTTGCCTGTTGTGGGCAGTGTTTGGTCCCCAGTTGGGGTGCACAATTTTAACACCTAGGGTTTCCACAGGGCCTGCCATCAATGGGCCTGATGCCAACCCAGCCTTGCAAAATGCCTGGGTCAGGAGACAATGTTGCCAAGATTTGTGCAGGTCTTTTTGGGGAGGGGATCTGCAGTACGGGGACTGAGGCAAATGTGACTTGGAAGGGTGGATCCCCCAAAGCACGAGGGAGTGGGCAAGGCTTGGTGTTACCAAGGTAGGTAGTGATTATCAGTACTTGGCTACTTCACACAGCTGGCCATGTGTTTATGCTGGGGGGTGGAAGAGGCAGATGTTACCTGCAGTCTCCTCTGTTCCTGTAAAAATCCCTCAGCAATCCCTGCTCCTCTAGGACACCCTCCAAAATAAGTAAACTACTCTCTCATTTTCATTCCTAATTAATCATATATCAATATAAATTGACCTCTTTTCATAATTCTTCCCATCTTAGATTTATTTTTTTATTGCAATCCCTGCTTTTTTGATGAGAATAATTTCATTTTGTCTCACCCAACCTTTTATGTTCAACATTATTGTACCATTTTATTTGATCTAAAATTCTTTATATACAAAGAAAATTAATGGATTTTTGCATTAAATCCTCAATGAAACTAAGAGAGGTAAGACTATTTTCATTTACTGTTATTACATTTGATCTAATTTCTGTCACCTTAGTTCTGCTGTTTTTAGATATCCTTGGTATCTTTCTACTTTCTATGTCTTTTTTAAAAAATTTTATCTTTTGTATAATATACTATTCTAACCTAATAGTTATTTTAAAGCATTTCATAAATATTTTATAATTTATGTAAGTATATCAAAATATTTTAAAAATAATTTTAGATATCCGTTTGTAGAAGATAAAAACTTCAGTGCTTCTGACTTCAGGATGTTCCTTATTTCCTTCCTCAAACCTATATTTTACTTAATGTAAACATTTTCAAGAATTTAATAGTAATTTAAAATTTAAAAACTAA
The DNA here is from genome assembly GCF_010015895.1 of Lontra canadensis. Classification (NCBI taxonomy): domain Eukaryota; kingdom Metazoa; phylum Chordata; class Mammalia; order Carnivora; family Mustelidae; genus Lontra; species Lontra canadensis. Next base: position 33,578,612 of record NW_022630997.1, read on the forward strand.
AAATTTTTAATTTCAAGAAAATAAAAATGTATAAACTCAAAAAAGTCCAACATTCAAATGATATATAATTATATTAGATAAAATAATGAGCAATAAATTTTCTCCCATTACTGGCTGGGAAGTTCAGCTCATCCAGCCTACCTAAAAATGGTTTTCTTTCTTTTTTTTTTTTTTAAGTTCTTATTTATTTGAGAGAAGGAGAGAGAAGCATGAACCAAGGGGAAGGGCAGAGGGAGAGGGAGAAGCAGACTCTCTGCTGAGCAGGGAGTCCCCATGTGGGGCTCAATCCCAGGACCCTGAGATCATGACCTGAGACAAACACAGTCACTTAACTGACTGAGCCACGCAGATGCACCCTCAACCTCCTAAAATTCTTGAGTTATTTTTTAAATCTTCCCCTCAACTATTTGGTATGCATTATTAAGCAATTTTACATAGATAACTGGATTGCATGGTTTTTAAGATATTAAAGGTCTGAAAATTTACCTTGGTATATGAATAAAAATTTGTTTAGATATAAAATATGAGGGCATAACCTTTTTCTGAAGTGTACTAGACACAATTCTTGTGCTCTGTAACACATTTTTCCAAAATCTGAAGCTTATTTAATTTCCTAATGCTGTTTTTCTTCTCCCTGAAAACTGGCTAGATTTTTATCTTTAGTTTTAAAATACAAATATGAGGTCTTACTACTTTCTTTATTAATTTTATATTTGGTAGGCCCTCAATTTGCAATATCCATTCGTTTTTCAGATTTTTAAGTTTTCTTCATACTCTCAAAATAACATCTGATCCATCTCTCCTCATTATTTATTCATAAGTTGGATCTATGTGATCTGACCTCTGTGGCTCAGAGTTCAATATATTATATCCTTTATATTCTAAGTGATATTCATATTACTAAATACTTTGTTATACCAAAATATGCTTTGACTTCCAACAAATATTTTCCTTGTCTTGTTGTCAATTTTATGCCATTATGTTATTATCCTGGCCTTTTTGATTTTATGAACTAAATTATAATTATGTTCAATACACTGCACATATTGATTTTAGAAGAGACTAACATTTGAAATTGTAACAATTACAAAGTTTCAAAGATTCGAACATGACTCTGAGGGATCACTCAATATCATCCACGGGAAAGAAGCATCTTCTTGGCATACTGTTCACTCTGACAGTCTTACTGACAGAAACCTAAGCCTAAAATCCAGCTTAATTTCTCTTCTCAGAGAGAAAAAAATGCCCTGTTCTCAACTCACCAATTCATTTCTTTAAACATATATGAAGAAAGACATTTATTCTTCATCAATAACATGAATGTAAGTCAGAACATCCAACTGAAGGCCACTGAAATGGACTGATGAAGACTTTCTTCACACTTTGAGTACTTAATATTTAGACTAAGCTTTTTTAATATTTAGACTGAAGTAAATCACATACTTTCAGAATTCATATAACTATAACACAAAAGCACAACTTTGAAAGCCAAAAATAAAGTCAAATTTCAATTCTAGCCAGACTTTTTAAAAAACAAAACAAAACACATATATTGTGCACTTTGAAAAGCCTCTACTTTATGTACTACACTATAATACTTACAAGCTGATGTTCTAATAGTTGGATTTTTTCATCTTTTTTCTTTATTTCCTCTTTAAGTTGTTTTATTTCATTTAATAAATCTTCATTCTGAAATATTTTTAAAAATTAACAAGCATTAAATCAATAATGAATACTGAACAATGAATGGTTTTTGTTAAGGGGAAATTATGGGGAAAACTCTTCTTAAATATGCCAGCTATTAACCTATACACAAACAAAACAAAAAAAACCCCATTTTGGTCTTCTACGAACTCATAGTGTAGGGGCTCCTGGCTGGCACAGTTGGTTAAGCATCTGCCTTCGGCTCAGATCATGATCTTTGGATCCTGGAATGGAGCCCCGAGTTGGGCTTATATGTTCAGTGGGGAGTCTGCTTATCCCTCTTTCTCTGCCCCCACCCCATTCATGTTCTCTCTGTTTCTCTCTCAAATAAATAAATAAAATCTTAAAAAAGAAAGAATTCATAGTGTAATGGAGTCTAACATGTGAAAAATGAATAATAATAACAACACAGCTAACATTCATTAAGTACTTTTCAAATGTTATAAAAAAAGTACTTTTAGATATTTAAGCATCTGATCCTGAGTATGACCCTGAGACCCTGAGGTAGATACTATTATCCCCCTTCACAGATAAGGAAACAGGAAAAAAGGCCAATAGTAAAATAAATTACATATAAAACAGTAACTTCAGGTAAATTTAAGGGGATGTATAAGAGTTGCCTATCAAAAACAATGCAGGGCACAACAAACAGAAAACATAATTAAAGGCACAGAGTCATTTCACAGCTGGTTCAGAAATCTGCAGAAAGATAAATATGCCTGGCAGGGTAACAGGGAGATTTTTTTTTCCATGAGCCACTTTCCTGAGAACTGTCTGACCCAGAGACAAAATACCCTGTCAATTTAGTCTATAAGAAATTCCTAATAGTATTAAACAGAAACCTACTGTCAAGTAAAGCAGGGATCCAGTTACATTTCCAAGCATAAAGTATCTTTACCTTATAGTTAGTCCATTATGTTTACTACTATTGAATTATCCAGAAATATATACTGAGGAACGAGTACAAGCAAGGAAATAAGGATATATACATGTGAATGATATATCTTTCTAGAGAGAAAAATATGTAAGTAAATATAATATGTTGTTACTGAGCAAAGTATACCATCTCTTGCAGATACACCAGGAACAAACACAAAATAATGCAGTCTCTTTAACAAGAAATCAGAAACAGACATTTTACAAAGGCTTTAATATAACATGTAAGTATCACAAAAATGGGGACAAAAAAATTTTTGTAATGTTATGTATACTGAATTTGATAAAACTATTTATTATATATAAAAAATGATTTTCAGTTGAATTTAAAGAGCTTAACTTTTTACATAATAAATCAAGACCAAAAAAAGAGATAAAGAGATTGCAAATCATGAATACACGCTTAAACTTTTAAGCTATGTGGCAAATGAATCTATTAAGAAACGGTAAGTATATCTGATTATATAAAATTTTAAAGCATCTATACAATTAATATTAAAGTAAAAAGCTGGTGAAAACCTATGCAAATATGACAAAGAATTTATACTCAAGTATATTAAGAGTCTGTTCAAACATACAGGATTGTTTTCTAGGCCCCAAATAAGACAGTTCTCACAAATATATAGGTAATTGGTAAAATGTTCTATATGACTTGTTGAAGAAATACAAATTCAAGTATTAAGGTATTATTTTATAGGTATTAAGTTGAAGAGAGAAATATTCAATGTGATTAATAAAACTGCAGGAAAAAAAAATGGTACATTATCACATCAAAACTGGCCTTTCTGGACAAAAATATGGCTCTACATTGAAGAGTCTTAAAAATTCTTGCACTCTGCTTCAGTTGTCCCACTCCTGGAAGCTATGCCAAAGAAACAATCCTAAGTATGGGAAAACCTACAAGAAGGTATTATCTAAAAGTTTACAAATTTATCAGTGTCCAAAAAGGGGGTAACTGAAATACAAGGTAGCAATCTGATGAAATACTATGTAGCCATCATTCAGTCATTGCTAGGTCCCACCAGTGTTGGAGGAAAGGGACCCGAAAATGAAATTCAAATACAATGTGATAACATATTAACAGCCAACATGTATATAGTTATAATATAATTAACTTTATTACAGGCACTGCTTTAAGGATTTTACACATAAAGATGGGCAAAAACATATCAGGAAATGGGTAAGTCTAGTGAAGTCTTAAAGGATGAGTAAAAAGTTACGAATACACAGAAGTGTTGTCAGGCTCTGGATTTTAAAGTAAGAGATTCTCAGTATCATACAACAATACAGAGATGAAGGCAAGCATAGGATAGGAGTATTTGGAGAATTACAAGCAGTGATGTTGTCACACAAAGGCTGTAGTGAAGAGTGGGTACCAATATGGTTAGTAAACTGGGCAGGGGCTAAATCATAGAGGTCCATGAACATCAAGCATGGCCTAAAAAGCCAGGGGAGTGACAGTGCATTTGAGATGTCTTTAACAGCTGTTTAGAGAACAAACTGGACAACCACAACAAAATTAGACTTAGGGAACTTGTTACTAAGGTGTTGTAATACTTCAGATGACAGTAGGAGCCTGATCTAAGAGAATGATAATAGGGAGAAGAAGGAAGAGCAGGAATCAAAATTAGGAGATTCTGGTGACTGTCTCCATGTGAAAGAACACAAGAGGCAGTCAAGAGTAATTTCCTATATTTCTAGCTTAGGTGATACGGTGATTAGTACTAGAGAGTACTAAAAGAAATGGGGAAATGCCACCAAAAGAAATGGGGAACAAAAGAAGAGAAACACATTCAAAGGGGAATACTTGTGAGTTAGTTTTAGATATACTGTTAGAAGTACCTCTGGGTAACTGGATCACCAAGTATGAAAGAGAAACTATATATGTTATCAACGCATATGCCATATATGAAATAATGACAGTAAAAAGTTCAGAGAACTGGACAAAATATATAAATCTCTATTCTAAAGAAGAGAAGGAACCTACAAAGGAAATCGGAAAATGGGAAAATGTTGAGGAGTATAAGAAATTTTAGAGACAGGGGCGCCTGGGTGTCTCAGTGGGTTAAAGTCTCTGCCTTCAGCTCAGGTCATGATCCCAGGTCCTGGGATGAAGTCTCACATCGGCTCTCTGCTCAGCAGGGAGCCTGCTGCCCCCCTCACCCCCGCCTGCCTCTCTGCCTACTTGTGATCTCTCTCTGTCAAATAAATTAATAAAATCTTAAAAAAAAAATTTAGAGACAAATGACATAAAAATCAAGGATAAAGCTTTTAAGACAACAGTCACATCAAATGTTTATACATTAAAACAAGTAACTGCTTTCATCTTTCCAAGTATCCATATTAACTGGAAAAAGGTTTAAGGAGAGTCAAGGAAAGGTTTATTTGGTTTACTAAATCTACGACAAATTTATGATATAGAAATTTATAAACTGATAATGAAGAGAAAGTAAAGAAAGCACACTGATGAGAGATGAGTGAGAAGGAGGTAGTTAGGTCCTTAACAGCAGCAGAAGATAGTCAAAAACCTAACAAAGGGTGGTCTTCCACAGCATGGTGGCCATTTTTGTCCTGTAACTGGAACAAAGTGAATGAGAATGATAACAGATACAGGTAAATCAGAAGGTAGGAAGGCAGGTAGCAGATCTAGTTTGATGAATACAAGGCCACCTACAGAAAATGAGAAGAGTGGCTGAGAATGAGGCTGGAAGAGAGTGGTCCATGTTGAGACTAGCTCATCAGGGAAATGGGAGAGGAAGCTGTCCTAAGATAAAAAACAGATTAGAGACATGGCATGTCCAGTGGAGACTTTAGTTACTAAACTTGCAATGACACAAGTCACCATATTTTTATCATTTGAAACTGTACTACTAAACCATCTTGTATGAACAGGGGACATAACTGGGAACATAACTGCAGACCTGCTAATTTGGAATACTATACACACCCACAATAGGATGGAAGCACAGCAATGGGAAGAAATTTGTGCAAGAACAGGTAAGATAACATGTTGAAAAACTAAGCCTAGATAACCAGATGTAACTATTAGTCCTACAGTCTCTTTTGATTTCGGTTGTTTTATACATAATCTTGTTTCAAATAAGTCACCCCACATCCTACAAGAAAATTATGCTTCTCTGACCTCTAATAACACCATTGGCTACTTGACTTGATATGGAAGCGAAATACGCAACATGCAAGCAGAATCCACATGTGGTTCTGCCAATGCTCTTTTCCCTCAGGTACAAAAACATATCCCAGGATAGGGGCTGATCCTTGCCCTTAGGTCCCAGAATGATGAGGAAGCATAGAGTCCCAGCTGATCTATAGTCAGTATGTAACATATTGAAAAATAACAAGTGAGAAATACATTTTTGTCACTATAAGCCACCAATATTTCAAGATTATTTGTTGACTAGCAAACCCTGAAAATAGAATATAAAAGAAAAAAATAATTTTACTTGGAAACATTAAACCAAGAATGCTTTAGTGTGCTTAAGAAATAGGTATTTCAGAAATAACTGCAAAAGAAAAGAGCTTTTTTTCTTTTTTCTTTAAAGATTTTATTTATTTATTGGAGAGAGAGAGAGAGAGATTCAGAGAATGAGCTGGGGGAAGGGCAGTGGGAAAAGCAGAGTCCCCACAAAGCAGAGAGCCTGACACAGAACTCGATCCCAGGACCCTGGGATCATGACCTGAGCCGAAGGCAGACACTTAACCAACTGAGTCACGCAAGCGCCCAGAAAAGAGTTTTTTTCAACTAAAAAGGAAAATTATAAAAAACACATTTTCAAAAACTAAAATGTATCCATTTTCTATAATTATATTTTTAAACATGGGAAGAGATAAATTAATCTCATTTTCCATATATCTTTTCAATGTTGTGATTACATACAAGGAGTATCTATGAGTCATTTTAATTGGTAGTTACATTTTAAAAACTGCTATTCATAATTATCAAAAAGAACTTAAAAATTTAATTATTTCTTGATTTAAGAAAAATAATCCTATACCAATAATAGAAAGACAAATAATTATCCAACTGATAAAATATATTCAAATTAAGGTACCACAGTGATATTATTTTAACTTAGTAAGGTAGCAAAAGTTAAAAGCAGACTGAAGTAAAACTCAACATAGCAAAGTTTCAGATTTTAATATATTTATTATTAAATGTTTTAATTGTTACTGCTTTATAATTTTAGTAACAAAATAATTTTGAAAAATTTAGCATGACTCCTAATCATACCTTATATATTTGATCACCATCTTCTGGTTCTGGACTGGACGGCAATGAGAGTTGAATATCATGCAGTGAACCACTTCCATCATGCTGTCAGAAGAGAAGGAAAACATGAGATTAATACATTAACTGAAGACACTCATTTCAACATGAATTCACCCCAACCAAATGCTAGCATGGCAAAGAACAAAGAGGAAATAAGATTTCAGAAATCTCCTTTTCATCCCTACACACAGGTAGAAGAAAAGGTAGAAAAGGAAGAAAGAGAGCTAGGGCAAGAATCATTTATGGAAGTAAATAAGATACTACATGAGTGGATGAAGCAAAAAAACCTTTGAAAGTTTTAGAGTGGGAAAAAGAATATGGAAAATTTCCTAGAAAATTTGAAGATTACATCACCTACAAGAAATACAAAATGAAAGTCAGATTAAATATGCTTTAGTTTAGATATAGTTTTTTGAGTATTTCTTTTTTAGTCAGAAATGATACCCAATAAGGCGTGGCCACAAAAGTCATTTGATTAAAAATACTAGACAGGAGTATAGACATTGCATGACTCGATTTAAATGAAGCCTGAGAGTAGGAAAAACTACTTTATAGTGCTAGAAATAAGAACAGGGGTTGAGTCAGGGGAACGGGGCTACTGACTGGGAATGAGCATTAGGGAATCTATTAGGATGCTAGAAATGTTCTGTCTTGACTCTATGGTGGTTATGTGGGTAAGTACATGTGAAAAGTTCAAGTAGTACACTTAAGATTGGTATACCTTCAGCACCTTACTGGGATGTATGCTACACTTCAATAGAAGTTGAAAAAATTAAACTACTCATTCTTAAATGGAATAACAAAATGACAAGAATTAAGGCCTACTCCTTGCTGAACTGGTTAGGAATAACCAACTAAGAAATGGCATGTTAAATAACTCACAGACAACTTTGAGAAAGATGAACCAGTAAAGAATATGCCTGGGATGATGGTGAGGGACAAGCCCCCAACCAAGGCAGCACAAGAGTGGGTAGACATCGGGTTTGTTCACATGGTACCTAACTGCCTTGGGACACCCACTGAATCAACAACCTTCAGTACTGCTACCATCACAATCCTCTTCAGACGTATCTGTCCTGAGGACATCTCCTAGACCATAGAAATGTCCTGTATTAAAGAAGAGTGTTAAAGTAGAAGATATAAGCATGTAGGTCATTTTCTTCTTTATTTACTATACTGTACACCACTCAATCAGAATCTCTAGGTATGGCATCTACAAATGTGTATTTAGTAAAGTCAATAGGTAATTATTGACTGACAGCAAAAAATAAGCATTTGTCAAAGCTCTAAGAAATAAATTATATTTTTACTGGTGATGTCATATGGATACTAAGAATTTGACCTGAGAGGAGGCAATATCCTAATGAATAACAAATGTCTTTAGAACACCACATTAAATATTTAAAATAAAAAAGAAAGAAATTTTACAAGATTCATCTGAGTAAAGCTTCATCTCTGCTATAAATACCCTGACATATAAAAACAGTCCTACATATAACTATATATTTGAGAAAAGAGGAACTGTAAAATCTGACTTATTTTCAGACATCTCAATTATCTTCCTGCCACTGCAAAGGAGGAACCCCAAAGAATAGGACAAAACACAAGTATACACCACTTTTGCCTTGGACATGGTTATAGCTGTGGAAAATAAGTAGCAGAAGAGGAAAAATAAAACATTAGCTTTTAGGGTGCAGGAACAAAAAGGGCATCCCCAGGTAAAGAGAAAATATCAGGGAGACCATAAAGTACTAGCTCAGGAAAGTGACTCTGGAAAGCTGTATGTAACTTTCTAGGTTCACCTCTCAGCAGCACTTGGCTTCAACCTGATCCTAAACAGTATATCAAAGACTTTGAGAAATAAAATCAGACCATTGCCCAGACCCAATCTAGCCTCTGAAAGACGTATACTAAGAACATATCTGACAGGGCGCATGGATGGCTCAGCGGGTTAAAGCCTCTGCCTTCAGCTCGGGTCATGATCCCAGGGTCCTGGGATCAAGCCCCGCATCAGCTCTCTGCTCAGCAGGGAGCCTGCTTCCCCCTCTCTCTCTGCCTGCTTCTCTGACTACTTGTGATCTCTGTCTGTCAAACAAATAAGTAAAATCTTAAGTATATATATATACATATATATATATATGTATATATATATAAAAGAACACATCTGACAAACATGGGAAAAAGGCTTTGAAACAGAACTGATTATAACCATAATCCAAACGTAGCTGGCTAATTGGAAACTATAGCTTGAATCCAACCAGAGTGTTTACCTGCTTTAAAATTAAAACAAAAACCCCAAGAAATCCCACAGTATTCTCCATATCATTTAAACAAAATTAAGTGTCGTAACAAAACATGCAAAGATCTAAGGTAAAATCCAAAGCTACTCAATCTACAAACAAGGAAAATCTCAACTTCACACAGGAAAAGACAATCAACAAACACCAATGCCAAAACAAGACAGAAGTTGGAATTAATTGAAAGAGATTTTAAAAGGGCTGTTATAAAAATTCTCCCACAGTAAGAGAGAACTCTTGAAGGGAATAGGAAGAGAAAGTCTCAGCAAAGTTACAGGATATGGGAAATATATAAAGTGAAATTTTAAAACTGAAAGGATTCAATAATCAAATTTTAAAATGCACCAGCAGGACTAAATACCAGAATTTGAGGTAACAGACTGAACTTGAAGACAGATCAACAGAAATCGTGCAATCTGAGCCAAGGAGAGAAAACACAAGAGAAGGAAAAAAATAATAATACTGGGGTGGAAGGCTGGGGGAACCAGGTGGTGGGTATTAGGGAGGGCACCTATTGCATGGAGCACTGGGTGTGGTGCAAAAACAATGAATACTGTTACACTGAAAAGAAATAAAAAAAAAAAAAGAATACAAAAAAAATAATAATACTATGAGTGACTCTATGTACACAAATTTGACAACTTACATGTAATGGAGAAATTACTCAAAAACCACAGACTATCAAAACTCACCCCAAATGAAACAGATAACCTGAAGAGATCTGTGATTATTAATAAATTTAATTCATATTTTAAAACTTCTGTAAAAGAAATACTGAAGGCCAGATGTATTCCTAGCAAATTCTTCCAAAGTTTAAAGGAATTATATTAGTCCTATATAATCTCTTAGGGAAAATATAAATCAAATTAAGTTAGAAAATTAATCAAATTGAGTTAATGAGCCTTTGGGTGCCTGGAAACGGCAGGTGTTGGCAAGGATGTGGAGAAAGGGGAACCCTCATACATTGCTGGTGGGAATGCAAGTTGGTGTAGCCACTTCGGAAAACAGTATGGAGATTCCTCAAAAAATTAAAAATAGTTAACTTATGCTGCAATTGCACTACTGGGTATTTACCCCAAAGATACAGATGTGGTAAAAAGAAGGGCCATATATATCCCAGTGTTCATAGCAGCAATGGCCACAACTGCCAAACTGTGGAAAGGGCCAAGATGCCCTTCAAGAGACGAATGGATAAAGAAGATGTGGTTCGTATATACAACGGAATATTATGTCTCCATCAGAAAGGTTGAATACCCAACTTTTATATCAACATGGATGGGACTGGAGGAGATTATGCTGAGTGAAGTAAGTCATGCAGAGAAAGTCAATTATCATATGGTTTCACTTACTTGTGGAGCATAAGGAATAACATGGAGGACATTAGAAGGAAAGGAAAAGTGAATTAGGGGAAATTGGAGGGGGAGATGAAGCATGAGAGACTGTGGACTCTGAGAAACAAACTGAGGGTTTTGGAAGGAAGTGGGTGGGGGGCATGGGTGAGCCTAGTGGTAGGTATTAAGAAGGACACTACTGCATGGTGCATAAACAATGAATCTTGGAACACTGAAAAAAATAAAATTAAGATGTTGAAAAAAATTAAAATTTAAATTAAAAAAAGAATCCAGAAATAGAGCCTCAAATATGTTCAAAGGCATTTTTGACAAGTACCAAAGCAATTCAATAAAGGATAGTCTTTTCAACAAATGGTACTAGAACATCCATATGCAATAAAATTAATTTCACTCACACCTCACATCATATATAAAATTTCTCAAAACAGTCTGCAGACCTATACATCAAAATAAAACTATAAACATTCTTCAAATAAACAGAAAATTTTTGTTATCTTGGGTTGGGCAAAGATTTCTTAAATATGATGCTGTAGAAATGACCATAAAAAATATTGACAAATTCGATTTCAAGAGAACTTCTGCTCTTAAAAAAATGAATAACAGAATAAAAAGAGAAGCTATAAACCGGGAGAAAATAACAATAATTCAGGTAAAATACTGAGCATAGTGTCTAAATCACAGAGAGCATTTACAGACTGTGAGCTATTTTTTAAACAACAGCGACAGTAAAAATAATGGTAACGTGAAGCTCTAGGGTTTTTAACAGACATCACTAACTCACAATTGTACACAGCTGCCTAAAAAGCAAATTCCATTTTTTTCAACATTCGTTTCATCATTTACATGCCTGTTTAAGTATTTATCTATAAATACATAATAGCACTGCACATCTATGTGAAGAGCTTCTGAAAAATACAATACCAGGCACAGGCAAGGATGCAAAACAACTGCAACTTCCGTTAATCACTAGTGGGAACACAAAATCAGATAGCCACTTTGGAAAACAGTTTGGCCATTTCTTAAATTACATATATACTTACCATACAACCCAGAAATCCTATTACCAAGGTACTTACCCAAGAGAAATGAAAACATGTACACCTGAAATCTGAGCATAAATGTTTATAGAAGCTTTATTCACAAACTAGTTTTCTAGTCACAAAACTAGAAAATGACACAAATATCCTTCAACTGGTAAATGGACAAACTGTGATACATGCATAAAATGGACTCCTACTCAGCATTAAGCAGGAATAGATTAGTGATATGAGGACAGCATGAATGAATTTAAAAATTAATTATGGTAAATGAAAAAAGCCAGACTCAAAGGACTATACAGGATCCCATTTAGAGGACAGTCTTGAAAAGGCAAACTATAGTGACATAAAAAAACATCAGTGGTTACCAGGAGCTAGCAGCGGATGTAAGGATTGACTGTAAAAGTTAAAAAAAAAAGGGGGGGGGTGGAATTTTGGGGATGACTGTAATACCTATGCAATTGTACAGATCTGTCAAGCTCACAGACTATACAACAAAAAAGGCTGAATTTTAGTGCATGTAAGTTATACCTCAGAGCTGTACTAGATTGAATAGTGTCCCCCTAAAAATTCATGCCAATCTAAAACTTGGGAATGTGACTTCATCCAGAAATAGGGTTTTTGCAAATGTAATCAAGCTGAGGTCATAATGGATTAGCATCAAGCTTAAATCCAATATGACTGGTATCTTTATAAGAAGAGAGAAATTTGCACACACACACATACAGGTCATGTGAAGGTTATGTGAAGATGGGAGGCAGAGACAGCTGTGATACATCTACAAGGCAAAGAATGCCTATGATTGCCAGCAACCGCCAGAAGCCAAAGAAGCAAGGAAGATTCCTCTCCTAGATCCTTTAGAGAGCACATGGCCCTGACAACACTTTGATTTTAGATTTCTAGCCTCCAAAACTGTGAGAAAACAAATTTGTTGTTATATGCCACCCAGCTTGTTGTACTTTATTATGGCAGCCCTAGAAAATTAATAGAAGACCTGATTAAAAAAATTTAAAAGCAAATAAAAGGAGAGCGTAACACCAGATAAATCTCAACAATTACAAGAAAAATAAAATTGACATACCAGTATTACTATTACTTAAGAGGCAAGGTAGAATTAAAGATAAAAAGTATTAATGAGCATAAATGAAGACTTTAATCATCAAAGAAACACTCCACCAAGGTGATATGCCAATCACAAACATTTATATACCTAATAAAATAGCCTGAAGATACTAAAACAAAATTTGACAGCATTAAAAGAAGAAATTGAAAAATCTGTAACTATAGCAGGAAATTAACACTACTCTCAGAAACTCACAGATCAAAGATAAAAATTTAGTAAGGATGAATAAAAGATAAATAATACAATTAAAACGATTAATAGAATAGATACACTGCTACCTAAGATACACAAAATACAATGTTCTGTTCAAACTTAGAATGGTCACAAAAACTGAACATACTCTAAGCCAGGGAATAAATAAATTATGGTCCACAGGACAAAACCAGTCAGATGTCTATTTTTATTTAGTCCATGAGCTAAGAATGGCTTTTACATTTTTAAATGAGTCCATTTTAAATGATTCTATAAATATCAACTAAGAACTGCAATTTTGCTTCTTGCCCAAAAAAGCTAAAATATTTACTATGTGGCCTACTAAGGAGAAGTTTTCCAACCCTTGCTTTAGGACACAAAAGCAAATATCGACACATTCCAAAAAACTTATATCATATAAATATTCTTTATTATTAATGTACTAAGACTAGAAATCAATAAAAAATGAAAGCCCATACACAAACCAGTATTTTTGAAAACTGACAAAACATTATTCTAAAATCAAGTAAGTTAATAGGATAGGCCAAGACAACTGAGTTACTAATGTTTAAGTTATTTGCTATGCCTCAAAGAAAAAAAAAATTTAACAGTCTCGCAGCCTAGATTTAGGCAATCAAAGAGGGAAAAATTTATTTCTATCAGAGTATAAGAGCCTAAAGATCATGAATAAGATTTCCAACTGAATCATTTAATAGAACCCATCTCCCCTCCAAATAACTCCAAGACTAACCAATGGTAGTACTTCCTATTAAACCTTGATTCAAATGAAAAGTGCCCAAGCCTAAACTGGGAAAAGCGTCTTTAAGCATTAGAATGAGAAGAAAAAAATAAAATGGACAGAAAACCTTCTCTTAAAAAAAAAACACTGAATAACAATCATGCATTCAATGTTCATGCTTCATATTACATATACTAAGAAGCTAACATTTATTGAACAATGCTGGCACTGTTCTAAGCATTTTACATAAACATATTTAACAGATGCAAAAATACATAATAACTACAACACACCACTGCATGAAAAATAAGCATTTCATAGTTAACGGATTGTCCAAGTATGCTGGGCCACTTTACTAAATGAAAGTATCTCAGAAGTTTCTATGGATTCTAGTTAGGAGTTTTGAACTCTAAATACAATTAATCTTAATTAACTCTTATGCCATTCACATTTTATTTAAGATTCAAAAAGATAAACTTTCCTTTATTCTAAGAGCATTAGGAGACTACTGTCAGCAAGTCATCTTTCACTTTTCTCTTTTCACATAGCATCAACGTAAACTTTCATTCTAATATTATGACTCTTCCACATACTAACTTATTGGAAAACCCTATAACAAACTCCATCTTACCCAAGTGGTTCTTCCATGAGTTTGCAAAAACTGGGATCTTCCTATGAGTTCCAGAGCAGCTGCAATGGACATGGATAGTTGAAATGACTAACAAAAAAGTTTGGCAGCGTTGACCAATCTCTGCTGACAAGCATCATCAGTGATGTCAACAAAGCTGCCTTGTTTTTCAGATATGCTACAACACAATCACAAGAGGCATCCTAGGAAAGGGAGTAGAGGAAGAGGAGAGATTGATTTTTTTCATTTTCTTTTTGTAAAGTTTTTCTTTAAAAACAAAAGTATATGGATGAACAATCACATCACATCACACAGACTTTACAATGTGCATCAAGAATAATTTTTGAGTAATGCTAATTCACCTATGGGATTTAATATCTAATCATTCAGGCTATATTTGAGAAGATTTCTAAAATACAAATTTATAAAGACTGATTTTTAATAAGAGCTTCAGAGATGAGATGATCCTAACAAATGGTTGGGACAGAGATATTTTTAAAACAGAAAAATATGGCATTTCGACTGACTGGAACATTGTTATATATGAGCAGGTCTGTAATATTCTAAGCAAGTATTATTTATAAATTTTCTCTGTTTCAACTTTTATATTGAACATAATTATATATATTTGAGTCAGGATATCCTTTTCTGTAGATTTCTTCTGTCACATCTGAAAATATCAGTTATAAATTTCTTCTAATTTTTTAATTAAAAAATTAAGCTCTTCAGACCACTTGTTTACTAATAATAGTATGAACTAAATAACTGCTTCTATACTACTGAATTTGTCCTCAACATTTCCTTTAAAATCCTTTTGTGTCCAATTGTTTTTTAGTAGATACTTCAGTGCATATGTCTGTATTTTCTGTTCTTTTCCACTGCTTTATGTTTGTCTCAGTATTATATCCTGCTCTAAAGAGTTCCCTCCCACCCCCTTTCTCTTTTTGTGTTTCTCCAAGAACACAGAATAAACTCTTTGGTGTTAACAGTTTTGGAGTCCCTTTCATGAATACCACAAAGGTGTTTTGATTTTGACTGAAATGGTATTACATCTATAAAAAAAATACTAGAAAAAACTATAAGTTCCAATCATACACTCAGTTTGTATCTTATCTTTTGCCCTTTGTAATGTATCATTTTTATAATTGCTTAATCCTTATATGTTCTCCTAGAGTATAAGGTAGCTGACTTGGTTACATTAATATCCATGAAGTAAGTTAATTTTCACATTTAGCCTTCCTACAGAACATAAAATTTTTCAAATATTTTATACAAAATTTTGGAGGGGCCTTTACAAAATATCGCACCTTTCATCATATTTACTGGTGATTAATGTTTTGTTGATGCAGTGATCGTTCACATTATTTTCAATTTAAATCTGGGACTTGTCCTGGAGTTTTAAGTATAGCATTGTTCATGTACTAGAACAGGTTTATTTTTGGGGGAGAGAACCATAACTCACAATAAGAAATAATTTATAATCCAACCAAGCATACATATTCACGAATATCTGTTCACGTATGTGTGTGTGTGTGTGTGTGTGTGTGCATATATCTAAATAAGGATGGATGAGTCGATCGTGGACATACAGATATAGATATCACATTAAAAACAAGTTCCACAAGGCATATTTGTCTTTGCTACATGTGATGCCCTCTGATAGTGCCTATACTATTCTACTTAATTAGCAAAAATTCTAGTTATAATGGCCAAAATATATTTCAAAACCCACTAACCAGTTGTAATGTGTAGTTTTAAGAACAATTCATTACGTGTAAGACAAGAATTGTGTCGTCTTTTTTATCTTCATTATTACAATCTTAGTACTCAACAAGGGCTTAATAAAATATACTGAATGATGGAGTAACATTAATTAAATGAATACTAAAGAAATGGAATTAGCTTTTTGAGCAGCCACATAAAATTTTGAGCAATGTAAGCAATTAAAAACCACTGACCTTCACATTTTTATTGTTATTATTATTATTGTTAGTAATACCTAACATATATTAATTGCTTTCTATGCATCAAACATTATGCTTAGCACATTATCTCAATTTCCTCATGCATTCTTTATAACAGTCCTGAGATAGGAGCTATTATAATTTCTGTATTTTTTAGAGGGAATTTCTCCAAGACCACAGAACAAACAAGTAGAAGAACTGGTCTAAATTAAAATTCTAATTTCTTGAAATCACATTCACTCTTATTAATTTTCATCATTAATATCTAGAAATTCAGCATTATCCCAATTACCCCACAACTAAAAACAACTCAAGTGTCTATCAACAGGTATATGAATAAAAATAAAATTATGATATACACACACACAGAGACACACACACATACACAACAAAATGCTATTCAGCAGTAAAAAGGAATGAACTACTGATACTCAGTATATCATATATAACAGATGAATATCAAAAACATTATGCTGAGTGAAAGAACCCAGAAACAAAAAGAATACACATTGAATGATCTCATTTAGATGAATTTCTAGAAAAGACAAAATTTTAGTAACAGAAAGCAGAGCAAAGGCTGCCTGGGACAGGTTTGAGAGAGGACTGACTCCAAAGGGACATGAGAGGATTTCAACAGCTATAGAAACATTCTTTATCTTGATTGTGGTGGTGGTGGTTATACAACTGTAGACATATTCATTAAAACAGAAGCTGTACAGGTAAAATGGGCATACTTTATTTGAATGTGAATACTACCTTAATGAAATTGGTAAACTTTTTTTTTTCTAACTTGCTTCTTCTTCCTCTTCACTATACTTCAGGGGAACCTCCTGAACAAGCCATTAGGTGAGAGAGAGCAACATAAGTCTCTACCCAAAAAAAGCCCAAGTAGAGAACAGGTCCCTGCAGGGACGCAGCTTCACAGCTTACCAGGCATGTCAAAGTCCACAAGACTGAAAAAGGACATTCATAGAGGGAGTAGGGGAACATTTGAGCCTGAGTAGAATAAGAAGGGCACATGCATGCACTAATGGGCAGCCTGGTATGGACTGTCAGAGTCCAGCCTGACTGAGGTAAGCATCCACACATGACATGTCTTGGAGAGGACTACCAGAGCTCAAGCAGTATGAGGAGGGCATCTATATAGGAAAAGAACTAGTGTCAGGCATCAGAAACAATTATGGCAAGAAATGTGTCCATGTGCAGGTATCAACTGACATGTGGTATCAAGCCCAGGCAAAGTAAGGAGGCATCCATATGGGGAGAGAGGCTGGTGTGGGATGTCAGAATCCAGGGGACTGGTTGACAAGGAGTTAAAGCCCAAGTAGAATGAGGAAGGTGTATACAGAGGATGATAAGAAGCTATGCATGGGGATTCATTAAGATACAGAATTTTAATGGGGTGAGGAGAGGAACTACACAGGAGAGATGGTAACAGCAGTGGCAGGAATTGGTTGCACCCTTGATGATTGATTAAATGAATAATATATTAAGGAAAACAGAAACCAATTTTCTCACTGTTGGAGGAGAGAATTATAAATACAGAAAAAGAGAAATGCTGTATTTAGACTGGAATTAAACTTATGAGAACAAGCTTTCAATACACAGAGGCAAATTATACAGGCAAAGACAGTTTTCAATACATAGAGGCAGATACAGAAATACAGTCATAAGTATGCATATAAACATTCACAAATACACACATGTATACTCACACACCTTGAGAGGGTTTAAGGGCACTGACAACCCAATAGCAATAAGCACACTAACCCCCATATCTTGGCTTCTAAATACCATTCCCCACTAGAAGTAACCAGCATTCCTTGAAAAAAATGACTGTTCCCAGATAGGAAGAGGAAAATACTAAATAAGAATGGGATATCTTGCATTGCCAAAAACGTATTCAAAGAATGATGGGTACAAGAAGTCAAAAGTACACAGAACCCAAAAGAGTTCTCAAATGCTAAATCTTAGACAGTGTGAGCATCAAAGTAAATTATAATTCACAGATTATAAATGATGACATAAAATAAGGAACCATGAGTACCTGCGTAATTACATAAATGAGTGAATAAAGTGGAAATCTGACAAGGAATAGGGTATTTATATAGTTTCAAAATTCCTCCCTGTAAAATACTAATTACAAAGGGGGAGAGAATAATGTTACAGTAGAGAAGGCTAACAGACAATACTTTTATCAAGTGATCTGTGATAATATCACTAACGAGACAAACCAAAGTCATGAGCCACCTGACAATGAGAACAAAGCAGCACTGTTTCTGTGACATTCCTGTTGAAGATATGTAACCTAAATCCAATGATATGGCTACAAAGACAAACCCAAACTAGGGAGCATTCTGCAGAAATAACTGGCCTATAATATTAAAAAGTGTCAAGGTCATCAAAGGCAAGGGAAAACTGAGGAAGTATTGCAGTTTGAAGAAAACTAGACACATGACAATTAAAAACAGTATGTGATTCTGAACTAGATCTTTTTACTATAAAGGACATTACGAGGACAGATGGCAAGCCCTGAACAGGCTCTGAAGATTACATAGTAATAACACATCAGTGCTGACTCCCCTGATTTTGATGACTGCATTGTGGTTACACAGGAAAAAATCTTTATTTTTAGAGAATATACACTTAATATTTGGTAGTGATGTATTTCAGCAGGCAATTTACTCTCACATGGTTCAGGGGAAAAAAGTTATAAAATTTTAAGTACTGTAAATGTTTTTGTAAGGATGAGAATTTTTTTAAAAGAATT
This sequence comes from Lontra canadensis, assembly GCF_010015895.1. Lineage (NCBI taxonomy): Eukaryota > Metazoa > Chordata > Mammalia > Carnivora > Mustelidae > Lontra > Lontra canadensis. The sequence continues at coordinate 33,597,642 of NW_022630997.1, forward strand.
TTCATATTAAAAAATAAAATAAAAAACAAATTTCCTTCATCTCATAAAGGGTATCCACAAAAAAAAAAAAAAAAATAGTAGATACCACGTTTAACAGTCAAACATTGAAAACACTCCTGTTAAGTTCAGGAGCAAGACAGGAACAATTCAATATTAAACTAGAATTTCAAGCCAGTCCATAAGGCAAGGAAAAATACAAACACTGAAAAGGAAAAAGAACTGTCATTAGTGTAGATTAATAAGTATCATCATCATCATCATCATCACCTAAAAAATTCCAAATAAATCTATGGATAAATTATTAAATAAGTAATAATTTTTTTAAAGATTTATTATTTATTTCACAGATCACAAGTAGGCAGAGAGGCAGGCAGAGAGGAGGAAGCAGGCTCCCTGCTGAGCAGAAAGCCCGATGCGGGGCTCGATCCCAGAACCCTGGGATCATGACCTGAGCTGAAGGCAGAGGCTTTACCCCACGGAGCCACCCAGCGCCCCTAAATAAGTAATAATTTTATCTAGGCTGTTGGATAAACTCAACATAACAGAGTCTGTTGCAGCACTTCTGTAAACTAGCAACAATCCATTAAAAAATGATAGCATTTAAAACAGCAACAAAAATCCTAGAAATAAATCTAAGAAAAATTATACAAGCCTTTTAAATAAAAATGTATAAAACTTTATTGGAAAAAAACTCTTAAAACTCAATCAGTGGGGGCCCATGGGTGGCTCAGTCAGTAAGCATTTGCCTTTGGCTCAGGTTATGATCCCAGGGTCCTGGGATCCAGCCCTGCATTGGGCTCCCTGTTCAGCGGGGAAGCCTGCTTCTCCCTCTCCTACTCCCCAGCTTGTGTTCCCTCTCTCGCTGTCTATCAAATAAATAAATCTTAAAAAAAAAAAAAAAAAAAAAACTGAATCAATGGACCTATATTTACCATGGTTTTGGACACTCAGTCTAAATATTGTAAGCTGTGGGGGCTCCTGGGTGGCTTAATCTGCCTTTGGCTCAGGTCATGATCCCAGGATCCTGGGATGGAGCCCCATGTCAGGCTCCTTGGTCAGCGGGGAGCCCACTTCTCCCTCTGACTGCCACTCCCCCTGCTTGGGCTCTTGCTTGCTAACTTGGCTCTCTCTCTGTCACATAAATAAATAAAATCTTTTAAAAATAAACAAAATATTGTAAAATGTTAATTCTTTCTGAAATTGATATCTTAGTTCATTGTTATTCCCATTAAAATCCCAAAAGAATTTTTCACAGGACTCAACAAAATGATTCTAACATTTTATGAAAAAGCAAAAGACTAAGAATAGTTAAGATACTTCAGCAGAAGAGCAAGACTGGGAACCGTGATGATGTATTATCAAGCCTTACTAACAATGTTAGATTGTGTTACTGGACATTGGGATAGTGTCACATATATGGACAGGCACCACATATCTGAGGAAAAAGAGTGGATTCTTAATACTTTCAGCACCAAATCCACTGAATCCATAATTATTCATATAGGAAAAAAATGAAAGTGGATCTCTAGCTCACACTTACACACACTAAAATCAATTCCAGGTATTTGTAATTTAATTGTGAAGGTCAAAACTGTTAATTTTTTTAAAAGAAAGGGAGATTATGTCTATAACCTCAGGGAAAAGAGAGATTTCTTAAAAAAATATTTCTGAAAGGAGAAAACCCTACAAATACACACACAAAGTCTGTTAAGTTCAACTGTATTAGAATTGAGAATATTTGCTCATGAAAAGATACCACAGAATGAAAAAGGAGGCTACAGAAGGGAAGAAGATATCTGTAACACATATAACAAACTACTTACATCTAAAATATACAAAAAAAATCTAAAACACAGACACACAGAAAACATGATCAGACAACAAACATTCCATAAACATAAGAAGAAGCTCAAATTTCTTATTAGTCAAGGAAATACAGAATAAATCCACAATTAAATATCACTATATTCCTATCACATGACAATAAAAAGAAATTGGATAATACCAAGTGGTGCACAGATGTAGAACAATGGAAAACAGCATAAACTACTTATGGGGAGTGAAATTGAACAATTTTGGAAAATGGTATGATATTTCTAGAGTGCAATATTTCTATGTCCCATGATTCAGAAATTTCACTCCTAATTAATCCAGAAGAACTTTCACACATGTGTACCAGGAAAATGTTCGTATTATTTGTCATAGCAGACAGAAAAACCCAAACTGGAAAGAAATAAAGTGTACATCAAGAGTAAAATGGGCAAAGAAATTATTGTTTGCTTATAAAATAAAGAAATGAAAATTTATGAAACAACATAAATATGAATGAAACTTAAAATGTTGAATAAAAGAAGCAAGTCACAGAGAAACACAGCACAATTTCATCTATATAAACTTCTAAAGAGTCAAAACTAGTATCCACAGGACTACAAACATAGACAGTTAAAAATTAACAGAAAAACAAGGAAAATGTTAGATTCTGGAAGTACCTACAATCAGGAAGGAGGACATAGGAACTTCTTAATGTGTCATTTCTTTAAAAAAAATTTTTTTTAAAGATTTTTATATTCATTTGAGAGAGACAGAAAGAGCACAAGTCGGGAGTTGGGGGGTGGAGGGAGGGAGAAGCAGACTTCCCTGCTGAGCTGGGAGCCTGCCATGGGGTTCAATCCTAGGACCTAGAGATTGTGACCTGAGCTGAAGGCAGACACTCAACCATCTGAGCCACCCAAGTACCCCTAATGCCTCATTTCTTAGCTTGGTTGTGAGTACAAACCTGTTTCACATTATTTATTTGTACCCTTATGTTGTATATGTGCTTTCCATGTATATATTTCATAAACTGCCCCCCCCCTACAAAGATGAAAGAAGTCCAGAGATAAAGAAGCATGAGTTCCCTGGCTTTTCTGTGGTTTTTTGCCATCAAGAGGCATTATTTCAGCAGCTCCTTAACTCTTAGTACACTCACCCAGGATGCTGCTGCTTTAAATACTCCATCCAACACACACACACACTCATTTACACAGAGAGCAAGAGCCAAGGTAAGAGGACAGACAGGAGCATTAGAAGAGCATTAGAAAAAGTATTGGTTTTATTCTCAACATTGGCGGTGAGAGGAAATAATGAAATAAAACATTTGCATATTACACTTGATAATTCATAAAACACTATTATACACTTCTTTATTTTTATCCCCTAAACATGTAGATAGGGTATGAATCAAGTATTTTACAATCCCAAAGAAAACGTCACTAAGAGGTATCATCATGCTCTTCTCATGATTCCATCTTAGAGTTTTCATTTCCTACCACAGGGTCAAAACAGATGCTGATTATGCTAATATCATAAAGCAAACAGGGAAAATAGTGAAAAGAAATGGGAGGCAAGAAAATGGGTGGCCATAACCACTTTGGAAAACCATTTTGCATTATACACTAAAGCTATATCTACATACTTTATGACTCACCTACTCCACTCTTATAGACCCAACAAAAACGTACACATATGTTCACCAAAAGACACAGACTAGAATATTACAGCAGCATTATTCATAGTAATCCCAAACTGGAAAACTGCTAAGTGCTTATCAATTGTAGAACAAATAAAATGTGCATATTCACATTATGTAATACTCTTACCTACAGCAATGTGAATGAATGTAGAAAATGGATCACTTACAAACAAAATCTTGAGCAAAAGAAGCCAGATACAAAAAGACTATATATAATTTCACTTATATAAATTTCAAAACATGCAAACAAATCTATGTTTTCCAAAACTGGTAGTCACCATTAGAAATGAGGGGTAGTGATGCTTCTGTTTGGGGGTTTGGTATAAAGTTCTGTTTCTTCCTAGGTGCTGCCTACATGTGTATTTTCAGTTTGTGAAAAGAGAGATAGACATATATTAACTATCCCCTTCTCTTCATGTATATTATGCTTCAAGTGTTTGAAACAGGGTATACGAAATTAAAGTAAGGAGACAAGACATCACTGAAAAATCATTTTTTTTATGTCTCCATGTTACAGATCAGGATCAAAATTCTTATTTAACTATCTCTAAGTTAGGCAACACAATATGACAAGTATTAAGCTAAAAAATTTCATAAGCCCTGAGTTTAAAATGCATTCTGCATTAGAATGCAACTGTGTGACCTTGAGAAAAACAAATCTGGGAATCTTAATTCTCTGCCATTAAAATAAGATTACTGCAATCCTCTCTGTCCCACAGTGTAACTGTGATAAAGAAAACAGGATACATGAAAGTACTATTTAAACTGTGAAATAACCTTGAACTTCATATAACAAAAACAAACAAACAAAAATAGATCAAAGGCGAAATAAAATGGCTTATAATTTTAAATTTTATCTGTGTATAATAAGAAGTCTGTTCAAGTGAATGCTTAAATATAGAGGCGTATTAATTAAGTATTCTATAGCTGTGGGTTTGGCTGAGGGGCTGCAGGGTGATGGTAAGGAGTTGGGTCTGCCTTCACATTCTCCTCTCTCTGTTGCCCCCTGTCAATCTCCTAAGAATGCCACTGTGCACAACAGGCCTTGAAGTCATGAAGACTGAAGGGGGCGGGGGGGGGGGAGGATAGTCTTGGTTTTATTACTAATTAGCTATCTCTCTCTCTCTTTTTTTTTTTTAAAGATTTATTTATTTTAGAGGGAGAGCCCATGAGGTGGGGGGTGGGAAGGAGAGAAGGAGACTCCCCGCTGAGCTTGGAGTCCCATGGAAGTCAATCTCATGACACTGAGATCATGACATGAGCTGAAATCAAGAGTTTGATGCTTAACCAACTGAGTCACCCAGCTGCCCCACTAATTAGCTTTCTGAGCCTCAATGTCTTCAGCTGTGAGATGAAGCAGCTATCACCAGCTTTTCAAGAACTAAAGATAATGTACTTTAGGAAACCTAGAAAATTGCCCAGTACACAATATAGACAACTATATAAGTTTTATATACGCAACTCTGTAGGACATATGCATGAAAGAGAGCACAATTTTAACTATTTTCAAAGCAATTAAATTTAACAAATTTAGGCTAAAAGTTGGATGTCTGCAACAGTCTCTTAAATATTATGATTTAAGTCATTCCCTCTGCTATTCATTTTCCACAAATCCCTTCAAATAACATTTTTAAAATATCAATTTGGCCACGTCACTCACCTGGCTTACTACTGCCTAAAGAGTAATGCTCAAACTCCTTTTGTGGCACATAGGCCCTTTACAATCTGTCCTAAACCTAACTATCACTACTGCCTCCTCTCTAGCATCCTACATTTTAACCATATCCCATTACGAACTGATCTTTGAATAGGACGTGTACTTTTCCAATAACTTTTTTTTTCCAAAATAGTAAACACATATTATAGAAAATTAGAAATTAGAAAATGTAGATGAAAAAAAATCACATTCTCACCAGCTGGGTATCATCACTATTAACACCTTAGTGCATTTCCTTCTGGAGATAAACATATATAAATATATGTAAAAAATATATGACTATAATGCACATACTGTTTTATAACCTATCTTTAGTTAACAATCTTTACGTTTCCATTTCAGTAAATTTCTACCTCATCTAAAACACGGGTCATATTCGAATTTCCTCCAATTGTCCAAAAATGCCTTCTATAGTTGATCTGTCAACCAATATCCAATTCAGAATCTCACATTACATCTGGTTAACTGTTAAATTTCTTTTAATGTAGAACTTTCACCTCCCCACATCAACTTTTTGGGACACTAACAAGCTAAAGAGATATTATTATTTTTCCTACAGAGTTTTCAACCATATGAATTTGTCTGGTTCCTTCCTCTCTTTTTCTTCCATCACCTGTTTATCCTATAAAAGGGAAGCTGTAAGAAACGGCATGAGGAGTTAAAATTAAATGGTTTTGTTAGAATATATCATGCATAATTATGTATATCACATGAGCAGATACTATCTGGATAACTCAACTCATTAGTAATGGGAAAACCATCTCTGGATTAGGATGATAACAGTTTGATCTCTCCAGTGAACAAGTATGTTTTTCCTCTTGTAACCATTAATAATTTATATGGTGTTACTTTGGCACAGTAAGAACCGACCAGAAACCCACTGTCCAGTCACCTAACAGTTATAGCAACAATTAGTAATCCTGGCATAAAGCAGAGATTTCTTTTTTTTTTTTTTTAAGATTTTATTTATTTTTGACAGAGAGAGAGAGCGAGAGAGGCAACACAGCACAGGGGAGCTGGAGAAGGGAGAAGCAGGCTCCCTGCCGAGCAAGGAGCCGAATATGGGGGCTCAACCCAGGATGCTGGGATCATGACCTGAGCCAAAGGCAGATGCTTAATGACTGAGCCACCCAGGTGCCCCATAAAAGCAGAGATTTCTTTAGGGTTTGTAAAATAATGTTTTTCTACTTTTATCACACTTTCTACATTTATTGGCTGGCATCCTTCAGCAAAATTCAATCCTAATTCATTAAGAATTCAGTTACTGAAATATAGATGCCAGTTTAGTTACTGAAATACAGATCCCACTATAAATGCAATATAAACACTTAATTCTTATTAATAAACATTTTTAATGTAAGAAATTGTATTAAAAGTTACTTCAAAGTGTATCAAGTGAACACTTTTTCTGACTTTCTCTTTATTATCTTACATACTCATGGATTTTCCCATAGTCATCATGATAAATGCAGCTCATGCTCTGAAGAACCTGTAACCATGTTCATGCTGATTCTACTCATCTCCCCCAAATCCTAAACTGATAAATTCAACTTACAGTTTCAAATCTCCATAATGCCACAGAATGAACTTCTTCATCTCCAATGCCACAGCAATTTTTCTATTTTGTATACTACATAAAGATACCTCTAGTGTAATATTTGGATGCATATCTTTTTCATTTTCTGGACTTCTCTTTCACAAGTAAGGATAGTATCTTTCACCAGTGTTATTTACAGTTTGATTTGCAGATCACTTCTGGCACAAACTATTCTCTGTCTGCGACATAATAAAAAGCTTGCACCAGACTATAAATCAACTGGTTACTAAACAGTTTAGTTTTGGCTCAGTTTTTTTCTTTGATAGCAAAAATTTCTGGAAGAAGGATGAAATGTGTTTATTTCGATTCTGGCAAGAGTTCTTGAACACTTCATGGACTAATAACAAATACTTGTACAAGTTACTTTGAATAGCACTGCCCAATCATCAATTTGCTCTTAACTGCCAGAAACACAAAAGGAATATAAACAACTGTTTGTTGAGAAAGAAGGCAGTATGCAGGAGTAAAGACCATGGGTGTGCCAAAATATCCCTTCTAAGGTAAAGGATAAGTCATTATACATCTGGATCCTCCTATAATCAAAAAAGATGTATAGTACCTAGTGGGGATCTTTGGATTTTGGAGGCAACATACTCCTAATCTGGGTGTGTTATTCTGGCTCACTTACCACGTGAACCAAATAGCTGCTAGTTTTCAGTAGGTTCAGAAGGTTGTGCAACAACAGGTCCTACCTGCTAAGCCCAGAGGGTTTTGCAATAGGTCCAGGCTGCTGTTCAAGCTGCTCTGCTCTGTGGGTCCTATGTCCTAGCAGGTCCCATGGTGTGGAAGTATCAGTGACTATTTGCAGACTAAAAGAGGCCTTTGTACATGAATCTCAGTGAAGGCCCTTACGATTCTGGAGAAAAACCCTGCCATCCTTTGTAGATAACTACTGTCCTTTTGAAATACAGCTTTTGGCCTGCTACTGGGTCTTAGTAGTGACTGAATGCTTAATCTTGGGCCACGAAGTTACCATGCTACCCGAGCTGCCCAGCATGAATGGGGTGTTATCTGACTCACAAAGTCATAAAGTTGCAGGTGTATGAAACATTCCATCATCAAATGGAAGTGGTATAAAAGGCCCTAAGGATACAAATAAGTTACATGAAGAAGTGGCTCAAACGCCCATGGTCCCCGCTCCTTCTACACTGCCCTCTCTATCCAAACTACATGGCCTCATGGGGAGTTCCCTAGAATCAGCTGACAAAGAGAAGACCAGACTCAGGCCTGGTTTACAGTTCCATATGATATGCAGACAACATCTGGAATTGGATAGCTACAACACTACTGCTCCTTTCTGGTACAACCTGGAAGAATAGCAGGGAAGGAAAATCCTTCCAGGGGACAGAACTTCAAGCTCTGCATGTGGCTGTTCACTTTACTTAGAAGGTAAAATATCCAGCCATGCAACTGTATACCAATACATGGGCCAATGGTCAGGGACTTAGAAGAAACATGACTGAAAAACTGGTGACAAGGAAATCTGGGGAAGAGGTAGGTGGATAGACCTCTGTGAATGCACAAAAAAATATGAAGATATTTGTATCTCATGTGAATGCTCACCAAAGGGTGACCTCAGCAAAAGAGAATTTAAAAAAATTAAGTGGGTTGTCTGATCCATTCCTGGATATCAGTCAGCCTCTCACCCCAGCCACCTCTGTTGTCCCCCAACAGGCTCATAAACAAAATGGCAATGATGGCAGAGATGGAGGTTGACTTAGCAACATGGCCACCCCAGCTACAGTCATTGCTTTGTGCCTAACTTGCCAGCAGGAGAGATCAACACTGAGCCCCCAATGTGGCACCACTCCTTCGATGATCAGCCAGCTACCTGGTGGCAGGTTGAGGATACTAGACCACTTCCATCATGGAAAGGACAATGTTTTGTCCTTACTGGAATAGACACTTATTCTGGATATGGATTTGCTTCTCTGCTCACAATACTTATACCAAAACAACCTCCATGAACTTACAGAATGCCTCCCCAATGTGGGTAAACCTTATCCAACCCACTGAAGGCCTGAACAGAAGAAAAGATGGAGTAAGGGAAAATTCACTCTCTGTCTGACTGTCTTTGAGCAGGAATATTGGTCCTCTGCTGCTTTTGAACTCATATTCATTCTGTAACTTAACTGTTGGCTCTCCTGGTTCCCAGGCCTTCAGACTCAGACTAGAATTCTACCATGAGACCTCCTAGGTTTCTAGCTTACCAACCACCGCTCTTGGGATTTCTCAACTTCCATAACTATGTGAGCCAATTCCTTATAATAAATCTTCCTCCCCCCCTCCCCTTTATCTCTCTATTTCTCTCTTAGTTCTTTTTCTTTGGAGACCCCAAACTAATTCCGAAGGCAATTCATTCAAACTGGTAATAGACACTAAGGGGAAATCGAGAAAATGCAAAGGTGGTTTCTCATTTGTCCTTATCAAGTATGGCCTCTTGATCAGGTCCTAAAGATCAAGAAAATAAAGACAGCAGTGAGAGGCCACTGGATTAAGGAATAACCAGCAACTAAGGCAGGTAAGGCAATTATAAAACTGTCTGACTAAAATCAATCTAACATACATTTACTGAGTAGTAAGTAATAGAAATTTTATATATAAAGTTCTCAGTAGCTCTATAAAATTCTGTTGTTTCCACTAAGAATCAGGCTATAGAAATCATTTTTATGCCATTTATATTTTCATTAACCATTTCTCTTTAGTTTCCTTTTATGAACTTAGTTGAATCTTTTTTAAAGATTTTATTTATTTATTTATTTGAAAGAGAGAGAGAACACAACCAGAGGGGAGGGACAGAGGGAGAGGGAGAAGCAGACTCCCTACTGAGCAAGGAGCCTGACACAGGACCCAATCCCAGGACCCCGGAATCATGACTTGAGCTGAAGGCAGAGACTTAACCAACTGAGCCACCCTGTGCCCAATTTAATTCAATCTTAAATAACCTAACTGTTAAACTGCTAAAAATAATCAAGGAAAAGATTTCTGTCTAAATTTAAGGAACACTGCCTTGAGGTAAACCACTTGGAAGAGAGAACAGCAAAGTAAGAGAACATAAGAGATAATGAGACTACCTCTTTCTTTGTGGACATTCTTGTTTCTGAGCTAGTACTCAGTCAAATCTTGTAGGACTTCATATTTTATTGAAATCAGGGTGACTCCTCCCTATAATAATCAATCTCTTATGAGTAGGCCCAAGCAGATACTGGTTACCAGTGTTTAATTAAATTCTTATCTTTGCAAATGAGTGCAAAACCCCACCTCTCTAATAGCAAATCCAGCAAACAACAAGAATATCCAAAGAATAATCAAATTTTGAGCTGTGACACACTGAAATTTCAAAAGGAGGCATTCATATAGCTAAAGTAATTTAAAAAAATATTTTCCCTATATTTTTAAAAAGAAGAGAACCCTCCCCCTTTTCTTGGGAGAATGGGGGAAGGGGGAGAGCGAATCTTTTTTTTTTTTTTTTTTTTTTTTTTTAATTTTTTGCCAGAGAGAGAGTGAGAGCACATAAGTAGGGGGGAGCAACAGGCAGAGAGAGAGGCGGACTCCCTGTTGAGCAAAGAGCCTGATACGGGACTTAATCCCAAGACCCGAAGGTCATGACCTGCGCCGAAGGCAGATGGCTAACTGACTGAGCCACCCAGGTGTCCCAGGAGAGAGAAAGTTAAGCAGGTTCCACACCCAGTGCAGAACCTGAGGCAGGGATCCATCTCACCACCCTATGATCATGACTTGAGCCAAAATCAAGAGTAGAGATGCTTAACCGACTGAGCCATCCAGGTGCCCCAAAAGAAGAGGACTTCTGATTAGAAATACTTTAATCTTTTCTTTTAGTCCTATACTAAAATGATAGAGAAGAAAAATTTTAAAACATATAAACCATAATAATAAAGAGAATTACAGAAGGGACAGAAATTTTAATAAGTGATTTAGCAGGACTGAAAAAAGACATAACTGCAGTATGTATGGATGGGGAACATGGACAAAAAGAGAACCAATTTGCCCTACACAACCCCAATAAGGGTCAAAATGCTAGATACAGAAAAAAGTAAGAATATGACCCATCAAGATTAAAGATGATGGGAATTAACTAGAAGTCTACACAAGGCAAGAACAGACTTCCAGACTTTTATCTCTATTCTAAGCAAAAAAATCAGAGGTTGCTTCTCTGGAGAAAACAGAACAACCTAAGAAGGAAAAAATCCTCCACTCAATAGAAACTGAGGGTCCTTCAATATCCATCTAGTACTATAAAATCAAGCCAGCCAATTGACCAGCCCAGCCCACATATAAAAAGTCCGGAATCAACTTTTTAATTCCTCACTCTTAAATATTAATAAACAGCAAATAATCATTAGATATTTGAAGAAAGATTCCAAAAGAAAGAAACCAAAATAAACATAAAGGACAAAATGCCTATTTGGAAAGAGACAGATAATACAAGGAACCTAGGAAATCTTAACAAAAACTAGCAGGAACACTCTACTTAATATAGTTACTGATAAAACAAAAATTGAATGATATGAATAAGGAATGGTATATAATAAAGAGTTCCTGGAACCTGAGGATACAATTGTCAAGATAAGTAATTCAATAGAAATGGAGAGCTGAAATATGAAGTTGAGGGAATATATGAGGAAAGATAATTAAAACCAAAGGAAAGAATAAAAGAAAAAGATAAAAGATTGAGAATAAATTCAGAAGCTCTAGTTTGTAATTAGCAAGAATTCCATAAAGATATAGAGAAAATGAGGTAAAAACAAAAATCATAGAAAAAACTTTTTAAAATTTCATACAATATGTATCTCCAAAGAGTCTACTAAATTATCCATACATTAAACAGGAAACATACAAACAACTACAACACAACTCAAATCCCAGGACATCTCTGTGAAACTACATAATGCCAAAAATAAAAGATTAAAGTGCCAGGTAAAAAAGGATTAATACATCTCTCAGAAAAATAAAAATAGGCAATATAATATGTAAAATGGATCAGAATGTGGACTCTTCTCAGTGGCAACCTGAATCCCAGAAAAGCAACGCATTCAGATTTTTTTGTAAAGATTTTATTTATTTATTTGACAGAGATCACAAGTAGGCAGAGAGGCAGGCAGAGAGAGAGGGGGAAGCAGTCTCCCTGTTGAGCAGAGAGCCCGATGTGGGGCTCGATCCCAGGACCTTGGGATCATGACCTGAGCCAAAGGCAGAGGCTTTTACCAGTGAGCCACCCACGTGCCCCTGCATTCAGATTTCTAATGGAAAAATCATTTCTTCCATTCTTGCCAAATCATTAATATCAAATATTAGAGTAGATAAAAGAAATTTTTATAATGCAGTAACTTAAAAAAATTTACCATCCATTTGCCCTCTCTTAGAAAGTAAATTAAAGATATACTCTAGCAAAATGAGGGAATAAACTAAAAAGATACCCAAGAAATAGTGGACCCAATCCCACAATAGGAAGACAAAAGGAAGACTCTGAATGACAGTTCTAGAGAAATCTTCAGACAGTAATCTGTTCAGAATAAAAAGGTCGATTGAGATGGAAAGAAGAATAGAAATACTGCATTTTCAACAAGTCTCTAAATACTATATGAATTTTTTAAAACTATGTATATATATCACACTGAACTTCTTAAAATTTAGTAATATTAAATGTGGAAAAAATAGAGGTAGTTATATGAAATCTTAGACTCATTTAGCTTTTAACGTCTGTTAGCATTTTGGGAAATTTCAAAGATGCCCTTAAAAGATTCTGCAATTTCTCTTCTCATAATTTTGTTTTCATTGCATAAACAAAAAGTAAAGTTAACTTGACCAGTGTTTACTATAACATTTCAGAGGTGATAATAACAGAAAAGAGCCATTAAGAGAGTCACAGTTTTTCTTAAAGTGTCTGAAAAAAGTTTTGTTTTTATGGTACTTATCATTGGTTATCAATTCATGTATTGTCTCCTGAATTATACTACTTCTCCTATTATTAGACGTGGCATGGTCGGATTAGCTGGTATTTATCATGCTTCATGTTTCAGAGCAATAAACCCAGACACAAAAGAGAGCATGTGTTATAGTAGTACAAGGACTGATAGCGTATCTTGAACATATTTTAGCTATTCCCCTACCACTTCTACCTTCTCCTTCCTTTGACTCTGAAGCTCCTGATGAGAAAATCTCCCCAGACTAATGAGCAGAGAAACACTATAAACCAGAGTCTATCTCCTAGTTACAGTTAAAATTCTAAGCTCTATGTCTGGATATTTCAATCATGAAACCACTTTCCTCCCTTCGGAGAAGTCCCAAGATCTCAGATCTGAAAAAGATCTTCTACTTTCTTGCTCCCAGGCATAGCACAGAAAAGTTTATTTTCAAAAAGCAATCCAACATCCACAAAAATGGAAAAGAGTAATCCAAATAATACATTATCAAGTACTTACATAACAATTTTCATGACTTTAATAGGATATTTACACTAATTGTCATTATTGTTACTAATACAGGAGCCATATTTCACTTCAACTAGCCTTTACAGAGCATCTGTCAAGAGTTTGGTTTTGATGGACACCAGGAATTCTAATTGGTCCCTACTCATAAGAAGCTATAACATACAACCCTGAGGAAGGTAATACAGAAAATAAGGTCAGCAGAGAAGCTAGATTGTTCATTCTCAACCATAATTTTAAGCAAAATGTGGCTAGTCTACAAAAAAATAAACACAGCTTTAAAACTAACCAAAAGATACCCATGATTTAAAATTATTCTTTAGTTTTCTGCTATTCATCTGACCTTGTCTGTAAGTTTGAACCAAAAACAGTACTACCAAATAAGAAGATAGCTTCTAATATCAGCTCACCCTGTATCTTTGGACAAGTCTCATCACTGCTCCAAGTCTCAATTTTCTCAAAAAAAAAAAAAAAAAAAGGACTGAGGAAGATTAAACTTGAAGGTTTCAAACAGAAGTTAAATTATATGACTATGATTATTAAGTAAAAACTGCTGTTTATTTCCTACATAGCTGAAATTATAGTAGCAGCCACTGATGACTGAATGCCTGACTATGATACTTCTAATTTTACAACTACTATTTCTAATTCTGTCAACAATTTTATAATGTACGTACTATAAATATAAAGAAATAGGAAAAAAATTGGCTTGCCAAATATCACACAGCTCATAAATGTTGAGGACTGCACTGAAAGCATCACAAAAAAAAATATTTTTTTCTCCAACACAAGTTTGTTATGCATTATTTACAAGCATTATTTCTACAGAAATTTGAATAGGCATTAGAAACCCAATTAACTTAAAAGAAAGTCAAGTCAATCCATTTTACAGTTCAAAATATCAGAGCTAAAAACGTTCATATATACTCACCTGATGCAACAGACGTTTCAGTTTGAGTAACTGAGTTTTTACAGCAGTACAATCTTGGACCATGTGCCGGAGCGTCATCTCATCTAATATCACTGTATTTTCGGGTACATCTACAAACATCTTCTGAGCCTGGAAAAAGGGGGTCCCTCCATAGCTTTCAAAATGACCCAAAGGAGATTCTCTATAGGGAGAGCCTCTGGAAGGACAGGGAAAGAAGTTGGAGGGAAAAGATACACAATATAATTTCAGAAAGAAATAGGGTAATGAAATTATTGCAGTGATTATTACAAATCATTTATCATTATCACATAGCCTTTGACTTTTGTTTACCTGACAATGAATTTGTTTGCACCAAAATTTCTAATCAGTTCTAGTTCTCATTAATATAATTATCTTCTGCACTCCTCCCCCTTTTTGTGCTTTCTACAGATTGGCGAATAAACCTTATTCTTTAGGAAGTAGAAGAGAAACAAAAAATTCTAGGGAAAGGCCTTGTCCGAAAAAAAATTATACTTATTTTCTTGCCTGAACAGATTGTCCACTCTTTAGCTTTTGACTTTAATTGGCCTCTTGACCGTCACATCTTTTTTTTAGTCCCATAATTATATTACCTATGTTAATTCCCAGTTTGGTCACATACTGCCAGATTCCATTCTCTTATAAGTCCCAGCAAACAGTTAAGACAGATGAACTGTTACTTCTTGTTTTGTTTTTTCGTTATTGATAAATCTTCTTTTCCAATAAAGGTTAAACGTGGTTTTATAAAAGTCTTATACAGACCACATATTTCCTAATCTTAAACTATATTTCAAAAAAATCTACTCTAAGAAAATTTAAACTTCCCTTTAGTTTCATATAACATACATGCTGAAAAAAGCAGGAAAAAAATAACCTAGGGCTGATTTGTTTCACGGATGTGAAAAACACAATGTTTTAATCAGAAGTCATTAGCTGCATCAATTATGAAATTATTGCATTCGCATAATACATAGTTCCAGTTGGTTCTTAAGACATGAAATTTGTATATATGTAAATAGATATATAAATACATATATATGGGGGCGCCTGGGTGGCTCAGTCTTTAAACGGCTGCCTTCAGCTCAGATCATCCCAGGGTCTTGAAATCAAGCCCCGCATGGGGCTCCCTGCTCAGCAGGAGGCCTGCTTCTCCCTCTCCCACTCCCCCTGCTTATATTCCCTCTCGCTGTCTCTCTGTCAAATAAATAAATAAATGACATTTAAAAATATATATATGTGTATATATATACATATATAAATATAAAAATACAAAAACATAAAATATATAAAATAACACACTGAAAGAAAAGAGTATTCTCTCCAAATAATGGTTATGTTAACATATCAGGATTAAAGTTAAATTCATGATGCATTAAATTTGCAAAAGCCACAACACATTAATTTTTAACCAGACTGAAAAAGTAGAAACATGGTTTTCACTAAATTTTCTAGTTTTCAAACAAATATTCCCAAATCTCTAAACTCTTAAATATTCAATATAAGCTTGGTTTTCACAAGATTATATTTTTCTGAAACTATTTTTCATATGGGATTTCAGGTCTGATTCTTGTTTTAACCTAATGAAAAAAAAAATTAAGAACTTCTAAATTGCTGATTTATAGTTAAGATCTAATGTGTTTATATAGAATTCTGCTTTATTTTTATGGTTCAGATTATAGTTGAATTATTAAATTTCAAATACTGATCAATTAATATGATTTAACCATTCATTACTGAATAGATGGATAATCTATACAGGAAGTGATAAAAAATACATAGTAATAATAAGTTAGCAAAGCAGTAAAACAAAAATATAGAATTATCTGGCATATGAAGAAAAGAGATAAGCGATGTTTTTGGGGAAAAAAAAGCCGACATACTTAGGAAGATTTTCTTGGGCAGAAAAGAACCTGGATGAACTAGAAAGTTTGAATTTGACTGGAATGAAAAGTGAAGGCTTTCTGGAAAAAGAAAATAAAAAGCAATGGCACAAAGTGCAAGGCATGTTTTTCAGGGACAGGGACACACTTAAATATGGCTGATGAGGCCAAAGATAGCCTGAATCTAATATATTCTTTAACTTTATCCCTTAACACATCTGCCTCCCTTAAACTGACTTCTTAATCCACAATTACCTGAGACTGCCTGAAGCACACTACAATCTCCCCCATCTCCAAACCTATGTCAAACTCTCTTTACTCCTGGCCAGGCTACCCACCCTATCCTCCACTGCCACTTGATCTAGAGAATGATAACTCTTCTTCATCTTAAATTAGTTGGCATTTCCTCAGGGAAAGCTTCCTTAATCCCCCAAAGCAGGGTTTGGTACTTCCACGGGTGTCCTTATAGAGCCCTCTAATATGCCCCACCATATTACCTGACATAGTATATTGTGCTCATTGGCAATCTGTGCCAAATTATAAACTCCATGAAGACACAGACTGTATATTCTTTTCCTCTATATCAGAGACCAGTTAGCTTTTTATTTGTTTATTTTTGTTGTTGTTGCTTTCACTGAATGATTAAGGATCATGGATTTTAACCACTAGGTTATTTCTTTTCAAGCTTCCATCGCTGAAATTCTAAAGTTCTTTAGCTACTACTTTAAAATTACAATCTGGAAGCAGTTACATTAAAAAGTCCCAGGTAATAATCAAATTAAACTTTACTTGCTATGTTACCAAGTGAATAAAACAAAGAGTGGAGAGGAAAGAGACTGAATGAGACTGGTCTGCAATCTACAATATAAGAAACAGGTACAGAGTAAGGCTTATTTTAGGTTGACTAAAAATTAACTACATGCAAGAAACTAATGAATTAAAAACATTCAAAAGAAGAGTCACAAGTTTTTATCATTAACAATACAGGGTCAAAGATTTGGTATCTAGAAAACTGCAATGGTATAAAAGAGCCACCTCTCACCTAGGAGTAAGGTTTAAATCCTGACTGACAGTAACCAGCTACTAAAAATACTTAATGTCTTTGGCCATAATTTCTTTAACTCTCAATTTTCTCCAGTGCAAAATAAATAAAGTTCATATACCTTAGGTTGCATTTCAAATACTTACACCATGAGACCCAAAATGAAATTTACATCTTCTCCTCATACTAAAATGCTACTTCCTCTAAAAGCCCTTCCTGATCCCCTCAACTAGATAAAACTAGCACTTTAGGATCCTTAATTTATTTAGTACAAATTAAAGAAATCTATATAGCTATCAACTCTAATTAGATTACAAGCTCTTTGAAAGCAGGAGCATATCTTACTCATTTTTATATTACCTATACAGATTACCTGAGTTCAAATCTCACCTTTGTCACTTACTAGCTAGTAACAGGACAAGTTACTTTATCAATCCTTCATTTTCTTGACCTATAAAATGAGGATAATAACAGTACTTACCTCATTAGGTTGGTATAAGTCTCAAATGAGGTAATATATGTTAAAATGCTTGGAACAGTGCCTGACATATAGTAAATGTTAACTAATTGCTATTGTATTACTGTTGTTAGTATAATTTCCAACTTCTGTATATTGAAAAAATTTTCTAACATAAAAGTCAAAAGAATACTAGAATGCCCTATAACCTTCACCTATATTCCCCAATTGGTAAATTTTAACACGATTTATTTATACTCAGGTATTTGGTGTGAAACCATCTGACAATACACTGGAAATAACGTAACACCCTTACTGAACTTAGCTGGAAAAAAATGAAGATAACTGAGAAGGTCAAGAGGCAAAAGAAGACAAAAATGTAACAGAAAGCAAATATATACCAGGGGTTATTTTTAGAAAATAAATGGATACCATCAAAGATAGGAGAGGGAAAAAATAGGACAGAAAGAAAATGAAGATTTTGAGATTCCACATTCTGAGAGGATGATGCAGTTCACACATGTCAATCTGAACCTTTAAAACAGAATGAGTTCCAAGAGTTCCAAGCTTGAAGACATAAATTGTAAAGAAAAATAAACATGGGACAATAGTGGAATTATTGGACACAAGAACCCATAATAAGTTGACAGGCATAAATCTATTTGTATACAGACTTTAACAATCGTGAATTTCTGGTAGAGAACTTAAATAGTGAAAGCAAAAGAAGACTGCATGCTGTCTGGGGGAACACACTGGACTATTAGCAGTGTGTTAGCACAGGCAGACTATAGCTAACCACAGGCCAGGCAGGCTATTGAACATGAAGAAGTGAACCAATATAGGGATGGGTTAAGGCAAAAATGAGTTCAGTAGTTACAGAAGCATGAGAAAGAACTATCTACCATCACCAATATTGTTCAATATTGTTCTAGAAGTATAGACAATAAAGTCATCCCCCCCAAAATGGGATCAGAATAACTGCAAAAAGGAATCTCTAAGAGATAAGCTTTTTTTTTTAACCCATTTAAATTGAGTCCATACAATGCATCAACAATCCACACACCTAATAATCACATCACTGCATAATCATTATTGCAGTTTTAAAGAAATCTCTCCAAATACGTGGCTGTACCCACTTACTTATACCCTTCACTTCTACCCAAGCTTCTTAATTACTAAGATGTGTGATTCTGTGCTACTCTGAAGGCTTGTGATTCACACATTAGAACAGTAAGTGGAAATGTGTGTGTGAGAGACAGGGAGAAAGAGAGTTTTTCTTCTTCATTTATTTCCTTATCTGAGTTGCACTTTGACCTCACAAAACCTTTAGTGTTTCTTTTTTCATCTTTAATAAAAATTGTATATTAAAAATTAAACATGTATTTTTATATATTATATTTTTTTCAATGTTAGATTCAACACACCCTCAATCAAAATCCCACCAAATTATTTTGTGAATATCAACAAAGTGATTCTAAAGTTTATATGAACAGGAAGAAGAGCTAGGATAACCAATACAAAGAAAAAGAAAGAATACTGACACTATCTGATTTCCAGACTTACTACACAAAGTGACAGTAATTAAGACAGTAGTATGGATGAAAAAATATACAAATCAGTGTAACAAAACAGAGAATCCAAAATATATCCACACATATAGTCAAACGATCTTTGACAAAAGAGCAAAGGCAATTCAAAGAACACAGGATAACAGAAATACCATATGATCTAGTAATTCCGCTATTGATGGGAAAAACAAAAACATTAATTTGAAAAGATACATGCACCCTTATATTTACTGCAGCATATTTATAATAGCCGAGATAATTGCGTATTGGGACACAACCCAAGTGTCCACTGATAGATGAATGAATGGATAAAGAAGATGTGGTGTGTATATGTGCATGTATGCACACAATGGAGTATTACTCAACTTTAAAAAAAAAAAAAAGAAAACATCTTGCCATTTGCAACAACATGAATGGACCTACAAGGTATTATGCTAGGTGAAATAAGTCAGACAAAGAGAGATAAATACCATGATTTCACTTTTATGAGGAACCTAAAAAACAAATGAACAAATAAAGAAACTAAGAAACAGACTCTTAAATACAGAGAACAAACTGATGGGTGCCAATGGGAATCTAAGAAGGAGGATAAGGGAAATGAATAAAGGGTAGAAATGGGTACAAATTTCCAGTTACTAAATAATTAAGTCACAGAGATGAAAAGTACAGCACAGAGAATATAGTCAATAATATTATAATAATGTTGTTTTGGTGACAGATGGTGACTTTATTTATGGTGAGTACTGAGTAATGTATAAAACTGTTTAATTAATATGTTGTATACCTGAAACTAACGCTGTATTTTTATTATACTTCAATAAAAGAAAAACAAAGAAAACCTAGGAAAAGAAAAAAAAACAAAAAACAAAAAGGAGACTGGATAGTCTTTTCAACGATGATACTAAAAAAAACTAGAATCCGTACAGAAAAAAATGATCCTTTACATGGTACACAAAAATTAACTCAACATGTATCAAAGACCTAAAGGTAAAAAGTAAAACTACAAGGTAGTGAAGAAGAAAGTCCAGGGGACACTGGGTTGAGCAGTAACTTTTTAGATACACACAAAAAGTACCATCCATGAAAGAAAAAAATTTGCAAACCTGACTGCATAAAATCTAAAATATCTGTTCTTTGAAAAAACACCATTAGGAGATTTGGAAAGGAAAGTCATAGACTAGGAGAAAATATTTATAAAATATCTGATAAAGGACTGGTATCTAAAAAGACGAAGAACTCTTAAAATTCAATAAGAAAACAAAGAACAAAATTTAAAAACAAGCAAAAGTTCTAAACAGACATCTCACTAAAGAAGATGTACAAATGGCAAATAAGCATATGAAAAAATGCTCAACATTATATATTCTTAGGGAACTGCAAATTGAAACAATAGGATAGCACTACCCACATATTAAAATGGTTAAAATTCAAAACACACCACCAAAACGCTGGTGAGAATGTGTAACAACAGGGGCTCTCATTCACTGCTGGAGAAAATGCAAAACGTATAGCCAATTTGGCAGTTTTGTACCAAACTAAACATCTTACTGTATGATCCAGCAACTGTGCTTCTTGATATTTACCAAAATGAGTTCAAAACTTACACAGATAAAGGTTTAGAGCAGCTTTATCCATAATGGTCAAGTTTTGGAAGCAATCAAGATGTGTTTTAGGAGGTAAATGGACAAATGAACTACAGTACACTCATCACTATTATTTAATGATAGAAAGAAATGAGCTATCAAGGCATGAAAAGGCATGGAGGAAACACAAATGCATACTGCTGAGTGAAAGAAGCCAATCTGAGAAGACTACAACTATATGGCATTCTGAGAAAGGCAAAGCTATGAAGACAGTAAAAAGATCAGTGGTTGCCCTTAGTATTGGTGGAGGTTAAGGGAGAAGAAAGGGATAATACAAGGACAACATGGGAGTCTAAGGGCAGTGCAATTATTCTGTATGATAGGTAATGGTAAATATATATCATTAGGTATTTGTCAAAGGTTACAGAATGTATATACAAAGAGTGAACCCCAAAGTAAACTATGGATTTTAATTAATAACAGTGTATCAATATTGACTGATCAATTGTAACAACTAATGCAAGATGTTAATAATAGTAAAAATTATATAAAAGAAGGTGAGGGAGTATATGAGAACTCTCTGTGCTTTCTGCTAAATATTGCTAAAACTAAAACTGCTCTAAGAAATGAAGTCTATTAGTTTAAAAAAAAAAAAATGACAGAAGTATTTCCACAATGGCAGAATGAAGATCTCCAAAAAGTCCACTCCTCCATAAAAGTACTGATGACACCGGCAAATTTGTCAAAATCAACTTACTCAGTACTGTGGAAATCAACCAAATGCCTGTCACAACCAAGGAACACTTGAAAGAAAGAAAGAAAGAAAGAGAGAGAGAGAGAGAGAGGGAGGTAGGGAGGGAGGGAAGGAGGAGAAAAAAGAAAACCCAGCTGAATCTTGGTAAGAACAAGCTCTGTGGATTTTAATTTACTCTGTTGCCATGCCTATCTTCCCAGCTCTGTGGTAGCTTGAAAAATAAGAGCCTTAAAAGCATAATAGCAGTGAAACTCAGCAATCACTAGGAGGAGGGATGAATGGTAAAGTGGGTTTGGAATTCTTGGAAAAGCACCATTTCCAGAAAATAGTTACTATTTGACCTAACTAGCACCTCCCTAGAAAAGGCCCATTCTTGGTTGTTGTTTTATTTGACCTAATTCCGAGGTTTCTCATTGGGAACAGACTTATCTCTAGCACGTGTGTTGAAAAAATCAGTGCAATTTTTTAAAACATTACACTGCCAGAGATGGCGATCAAAACAAGAAGGTGATCAAAAAACTTAAAAGAAAAACCTGAGGAAGGAGATGCCCACAGGAGGCTTTGAAATGCCCCAACATATTCTTGAACACAGAGAAGGCCATACACCTGTGTGGGGCTGTGTGCATGCCAAGGAAATACCTGGAAAGGCCTTCACCTCTCACCTTTGGCTGACCTAGAATCTCTGAGCAAGGAGAAAATGAAGGCTAAGGCAGAGCTGCAATACCAAGTTGTTGAAAGTATCCCTAAACACATACACATATAGAGCCCCATGGCAAAGTCGGGGATACTTACTGGTTCAAGGCATTTAAAAAAATTATTGTCCAGTCATTAGCTCAACAAACTCCAAAATTTATTAAATTAAGAGAAACACATCATAAACTATCAAAAGCTAAAGAAAGGGGAACCTGGTTGGCTCAGAGGGTTAGGCCTCTGCCTTCAGCTCGGGTCATGGTCTCGGGGTCCTGGGATCGAGGCCCACATCGGGCTCTTTGCTTGGCAGGGAGCCTACTTCCCCCTCTCTCTGTCTGCCACTCTGCCTACTTATGATCTCTGTCTGTTAAATAAATAAATAAAATGTTTAAAAAAAAAAAAAGACTTCAAATGTGCCTTTAAAAAAAAATAGCTAAAGAAAAAGTGAGAATCCTGAACAATGCAAGAAAAATATGTCAGAAGACACGCTCAGTAAGAGTAACAGCTGATTTTTCATAAGAATGCATGGGGGTCAAAAATGTTAAATGGAAGACTGTCAACCAAGAATTCTATATCCAGCAAAATTAGTCTTCAAAATTAAAGAGAAATTAAAACATTACCATATAAACAAAAAGTGAGAGAATGTGTTGCATTCAGACTTTCCCTACAAGATAAACTGTAGTTGGAGACTTTAATACTTCCTTCTCATTAATGAACAGACCTAGGAAAAATGTCAGCAAAACAGAAGGCTTGAATAATACCACAAACTAACAAATCCCAATAGATATCTATAGAATATCTACAGAGATTAAATTAGTAATCAAAAAACTTTCCACAAAGAAAAGCCCAAGCCCAAATAACTGCACTGGTGAATTCTATAAGCTCTTCCAAAAACAGAAATGAAAGAAACACTTTCCTATTCAATGTATATGATCATAATACCAAAACCACACAAAGACATCTAAAAAAAAATAAAATTAGAGAGCAATACTTACTATGAATATATACACAAAAATCCTCAACACAGTACTAGCAAATTGAATCTAGCAATACATGAAAGGATTATATACCATGACCAACTAGAATTTATCTAAGAAATGCAAGGTTGGTTCAACATATGTAAATCAATGTCATATACCACATTAAGAGATGCAAAAAAAATGATTATCTCAATAGTCTGAAACAGCATTTGACAAACTCCAAGACTCTTTCATGACAAAAACACTCAACAAAATATGAACAGAAGGGAAATTCCTCCATGATAAAGACTACCTATAAAAAAACAGAGCTAACATCATACTTAACAGTGAGAGATTAAATGCTTTACCCCTAACATTAGAAAGGCATAAATGTCTGCTCTCACCACTCCTGTTCAACACTGTATTGGAGGTTCTAGTCATAGGAAGTATGCAGGAGGAAAAAAGTACCCAGGTGGGAAAGAAAAAAGTAAAACTATGTCGATTCTCTGATGACATGATCTTGTATACAGAGAATCCTAAGACACTAAGGAGCCAGGAGGTTAAATGAATCATGTATATGAACACTGGAGACATTCAGGACTGCAGCAAAGCTTATGATGAAGAGGCAAAATGAGCCAAGGGCAAGACTTTTGTGAGCAAGGTGTGGGGACCAATAAGGAGGATCTGATATAGCCAAATGCCCTAAGTCTCAAAGGAAAGAGACTGAAGAATAAATATCTTTGATGAGAAGCAAATAAGGAGTGAAGACAAAGACCCTACCTCTACACAGTAAAGTACTAGAATGACTGGAAAATAAGAATCTTCATATAAAAATACTACTAGGGAATTAGTATATTTAGGAAAGAGTTAGACTTCAGTTGCAATCAGGAGAATGTAGGCAAAGAGGTAGAAAAAGTGAGTTTGTTAGGATCTGAGAGAATTCCATATACCATAATGGAAAGTATAGGGAAAGAAGGAGGTTGTGGAAGAAAGAGGAGTGAAAGCTTACGCCAGATGGAAAGAGAGCATAGTATTATCATAAAAATACAAAGGAAAATGATCAGTGGTTCAGAACTACCAGTCCCCTAAATTATGGATAAGACAGATTCCTATAATTAAAAAAAAAAAAAAAGGACAATGATGGGAATTAAAGGATAGAAAGGAAAGGGAACTTACACTCAAGAAGTCATAGAATGGGAAGAGATACTTTTACACATGTAAGGTCAAAAGGGCCCTGGGATTAGTGCATCCAAACTTTTCAAAATCAAGGCATGGAGAGAAAAGAATAGTTTAAAGGTATACTGCAGAGTAAGGCTTATCTTAAATGGGGTTTCTCCTCTCCGTACCATCCAAATTCATAACTAGCTCTAGGGGATCTAGATATCACAAACCCAGATGGCCACCCCAAAGCCTGAAGGGATCCATAAAATGGTTAACCTATAACTATTCATGACAAACCAGTGTGCCCACTTGTTGGAAGTTCTGCATTGAGTTAAATGAGCAACCCCCAAGAATATGGTGCATTTCTCTCTCCTCCCTAAGAATCACCAGTGTAGATGATCCAAAAATCACTAGTCCCTCAAAATACACCGTGTAAAAGGGACCTGCGGTCGTATGTCTTACGATATGGCTATATATTCTATCTTTTACCACATTTTGTAAAATCATAGTACTGTATTTATATATTAAAGGCAATCATAGTACTGTATTTATATATTAAGGCAATTTATATATTTATAAATTAAAGTCCACTTTACAAAAAACTCATTTAACATTGATTTGTTTATTCCTGTACTTATTTGATCAGATAATCATTCTTCTACACCTTTTAACATCTGGGAATATGGTTTTTGGAAACTGTTCTTTAATTTTTCTGAAAGATGACTAATCAGTCTCAGCTTGATTATTCTCAGGGTCAGAGATTACTACCTCCATCCATGTAATTCATTCCATTTGGGACAGTCTAAATTTATAATCCCATTTTAACCGAAATTTGTCACTCTTTATCTTAAACTAGAGAGTTTTGCTGTTAGAGTTAAAGATCACATCTATTCATTCCTTCAAATGACTTAGCAATCCAGCTATGAACTAAATTCTCTAAAAAGCCCATAGTACTGATACTTGGTTTTGTACATGTTATTTTTTTCCATCTGAATACTCATCCTTCTCCTATAGAAACCACTCCTCTATAATCTCTACAGTCACACTTACCCGATCAATAGTAACTTCCTTTACAAACTACTACCCTAGACAAAATTCAGATGCTCAATGTCTCTGGAGTCCTATACAAATCACTTTAATTAAGCACCCATCATCATTGTACTGCACTAACACTGTAATATACCTACCTCTCCCACAGAGTCAACATCCAAGAAGTATTTACTACTCAACTTTACATGGGATGGAAGAGGCACATGAATTTCTACATAACCAATAACTGTGATGACTCCAACTGAGCTCATGCATTACATAATTGTTTTTAGCATCCTCAGAACAATGCTCTAAGAAGCCATTACCAATCCACAGCTATCACCTCTCCCACTATCTCCAAATTCATCCCAGCTCTAGAATTTAGCACAGAATTCAACATCTAGGTTCTCAATGAGTATTTGTTAAATGGATGAATAAATCTTATCAGAAGTATAAGCAATGGTTCACATTTTTAGTTAGGCTTCTAAATTTTTATAAGTTGGCCTTAAATTTACCTTCTTATAAACCAACCGTCAAAGATGAGGGAAGCATAATCTTCACTATTTGCAATCATGACTATCTTTACATCATATTCTTGCCTGACAATAACAACTCTCTGATGACCATTCCTTATCAAAAGCCCAGGTATAAAAAACAATAGCCAACATAATGACTGGAAAAATATATATTCCATGTATTCTTCTAGATCATCTACATTTTATCCTTTTATCAAATTATACCAACAGAAGGATCCTTAGTTAAACCTCATTATTTTGTGACCCACTGCAGAACTGCCTTTTCTCACTACTTCTTTGCAGCTTGCACTGAAGAACATAAGTAAAAAATGGACTTATGGAATTTATCATTTCTATTTTGGGAAGCTGTCTGAGACCTGTACACTATATCACAAAGTATTCCCCTTCTAAGAACTCACGCAAAGCAACTTCTCTCAGGTTTCTGTCTCATGAAAGCAAATCAATTCAGGAGAAACACATTCTTTATCTTATGTAAAGTCTAAATCTTATAATGGACCAAAGTTTATTCTTTGTTTTTGCTGCAAGGATTCTTAGAGACAATTTTTTTTTTCTTATTTCAAGAACTATATGGGAACATACATTTCCCTTCCATTGTTTCTTTATTCAATTTTTATTATCTGTATGGTAACTGTGCCCCAAAATGACCTCAAATCCCTAGTGAAATGAGACAAGGAAGGGAAAAGGAAAAAAATTAATAATAACTACCACCACATTGGGTGCCTACTCTAATCCTTATAATGCTCAAGCACTTTTGTCTCTCATCCTTGAACACAGAGAGAAAAGTATTATCAACTCTGTTTTATAGATGATAACTGAGTAGAGAGGGTTTAAATAAATTATTTAAGCTCACAGAGCTGATCTGTATCATGCCAGGGTTTAATCCCAGGTTTGACTGACTACAGAGCCATATTATTTTTCTTATCAAATTTAAAACTATGCTATGCTTCAAAAAGGAAAAGAATCTTGGCATTGTACAGTATCTTCTGTTTCTAATAGTACTTGAGAAACTTATCAGTTTTAATTTATTATTTAAGCAAAAGAAGACAAATCACTTGGCACTAATTTCATACATTTTTAAAATAATTAACAAATTCAACATATAATCGTTCCCAAATGAGAACTAGAAAATCACACCAAAACGTAAAGTCTAAATAGCAGACATAAATAAAATATTTTTATTTATGATAAAGCTAATGAAAAATAATTTGGGCCAAAAGGAAAGAATTAGACAAATTATTCCAAATAGTATCATACATAATTTGAAATATTTCTGGTACATCTAAAAACCAAATTAAAAAATAGTTTTGAGGGGGCATGGAACTATAATAATTCAAAATTAATCAAAAGATAGGAAAAGTAATCTAAACTAGACTCACCTGCTCAAGTCACTTTTTCCATGGTGATGATAGTGGTCAGGATGGCTGAGGTGGTAATGCTCCTGTCCACTCCACCTCTGGGGTGGCCTTTTCCAAAATCCTTCCTGAGACTGCCGAACATTTCTGTCTGACCGGTCAAAGCGGTTCATATTGTCACACTCCACTAGACAGATTCAAAAGCAAAACACAATAAACATGTACACACTCTGTAAAAGTTAACTACTTATAGCTTGATAATTAAACACAGCTGAGAATATAAAAATGACATGCTAAAAATACCAGCCATTTATATTAGCTAATCACAAAATCAAAATTTCCAGAAGAAAAGTAACCAGTTTTTTTGGTGAAAACTGAACTTTACAGCATTCAAATTGAAGTAAATTAAAAACTTTCAAATCACAGGCACTTAAGTAACAATGGTCCCAGTGTTTTAAAACAAGCAAATTATCCTTGTTATCAACATTATACATTTTAAACACCAGTAATCAGCTTTTAGTGGTTTTCGTCATTATCACTAGCTGGTTCTGAATTCAGAATGAAAATGATTAGAAAAAGTAGATTTTAAGTCTAGTAGAGAACTCCTTCCCAAAAATAAATGCCACAATTAGCTTTCACTGTTTTCAAGAAGCACAAATTAAGTTTTCATCACAAAGAAATCGTATTTTTAAAATTAAGCTCACAGCTTAGAAAGTAAGAAGCTTCAATCTGTCTACAGTAAAGCTTGTTCAAAAAGTCTAAAATGTCACTGAAAACAAAGCCAGTACTTTGCAGCAACAAATAGTACACTCCCTGAAATCCAAATGCCACAAAAACACGAAAAGAATCTCCTTGAAACACCCCAAGCTTCTCTTTCACTTACCCAAACACTTTCTTCCTCACATATCTGAGCACTCACTAAGACAGTTACTTTGTACAAGGGAGACATTGTGTCGCCGACTGCCTACTCAGACATAGTTGCATACAAGGCACTGACAAACAGGCCTTCCTTCCTGCTCAACTCCCAGCCCTCCCTTTGGGAAGCAAGCCCAGTTTACCCTGTGACTCCATCTTCGCTCAGTGGCTACATAGCTACTGAGTTAGGACTGTTACTAAAAATACAACTAAACACTAACTCAAGCCAGGAACAGAAAAGGTTTCTCTAGTTTGAGAATTATTACATGAGAAAGTTCAAATCCAGAATGCTTTGAATTCCTTGATAAGGAAGCTGTAGAAATCAATGTAATCCCCAATTTAATTACTTAAATGATTATTTTCACTTAATCTAAAACTTGAATTTGAAATATGGAAAGTGTTTCATTATAGTACACCAGATAAAAACAAACTTCCCCACTCCAAAAAAGTAAAGTGCAGACGTTCAATTCTCAAATACACTAACTATAACATATTTCTTCTAAATGCATAATAATTTTATATAACTTTTTAAAACTTTGAAATTTTGTTTATAACCATTACAGAAATCAATTTTGGGGAAAAAACTATACATTTTGTAGTTTAAAAAATTTTAAAGGAAAAATTTTTTTAAAGACTTACATTTGAAATTATTTCAGTTTCTTGTCATTTTATTGAGTTAAACTACAATCTATTTTTTATCTATTTTTTAAAAGTTCAATTATAGAAAACCTGTTAGGATAAATAAAGGCATGGTGACCATTATAATGAAAAAAAATAAGGAGCAGAAGATGAAATCAGAAAAGAAAAATTTTAAAATACTCTAAAAAGACTTAAAACTGATTTTAGTTAACATTTGTATCATACACAGAGACTCAGTTAAGCTCATCAAGTATTTTCACATGGCATTAAAATATTACTTTATCTATATAGCTAGAGATAATCTATATCTAGTTTTATTTGAATTCATATTTAATTAAGGCAAGTAAAATTCCACTCACTCCCCAAACAAGAAATTCTGTCATAAGAATCTGATATATAATTGGGATATCATCAACACAGTGCATGTAGAGTAACAAGAAGCAAATGAACCAGGCAAATAGATCAGGAGATGGGGTTATATACTGTGGAAATTAAAGAGCATAAAATTGATATGCCACTTTTGTTTTTACTAAAGAGATTGTTGATACTACACACAGGCTACATTTTAAAGCACCTTTATTGAAACAAGAACTCAACCACAGGTACAATGGGCACATAAACAGTGGAAACAAACATTTGTCAAGACCACAAAAGACTATTGGTAGACCCTGAGATAGCTGGGCCTAAATTCTCAGATAAATGACTGCTGTAAGACTCTTTAAAGATTCTGCTTGTATAGTTGACCTTTGAACAATGTGGGTGTTAGAGGTATGGGACCCCCTGTATAGTCAAAAATCTGTGTATCACTTTTGATACACAAAAAATTAACTACTAATAGCCTACTATTGACCAGACGCCTTACCAATAACATAGCCATTTAACACATATTTTGTACATTATATGTACTATACACTGTATTCTTACAATAAAGTAAGCTAAAGAAAATAAAATGTAAATAAGAAAATCATAAGAAAAAATACATTTATAATACTGCATTATATCAGAAAAAGAAAATGTTATTAAGAAAATCATAAGGAAGGGGCGCCTGGGTGGCTCAGTGGGTTAAGCCTCTGCCTTCGACTCAGGTCATGATCTCTCGGGGTCCTGGGATCGAGCCCCGCATTGGGCTCTCTGCTCAGCAGGGAGCCTGCTTCCCCTCTCTCTCTCTCTGCCTGGCTCTCTGCCTACTTGTGATCTCTCTCTCTCTGTCAAATAAATAAATAAAATCTTTTTTAAAAAAAGAAAGAAAGAAAGAAAATCATAAGGAAAATAAACACATTTACAGCACTGTCCTTTATTGAAAAAACCCACATACAAATGAACCCACATATTTCAACCTTGTGTTGTTCAAGGGTTAACTATACTCTTATCTGAGACATCCATTAAACATATGTTTATATACCTTAAAATGTTACTAAGAAGGTAACGTGAAGTAACATTAGTGGTGGTTTCTTAGATAAGATTGGGGGTTCTCTGATAGAAAATGGAAAGCAAACAAAATTATAAGATGGAGATAAATCAAAGCCATTTCCATAGCTAATAATGGAACAGGACAGAGAAGACTAAGAAAGGAAATAAATCCCTCTGAACATGAAATACCATAGGGCATGATGAGGCAAACCAAAACATACCCTGGTTTGAAAAATTTTAACCCAATATGTTGATCACAGCTCTCTATACACCAGATTTTGCCCTAATTATGCATTTAGGCCTAGAAAATAAAGAAAGGCCCTGTGAAGGAGATTTCCAGGTCTAAAAGTATAAGGCAGCAGATTTTAGTTCTATAACTCTGAGTAGGAGACAGAGATAATATCAAGACCCTTATTCTCTGGAGAGGGAAACAGGATCTACTATATACAGCTAACTGAAAGGTATGGTACTTGGGATACCTAGATCTACCACTCATCACACTCTTTTCTTCTGATTTGATAAAGGATCAAAAAATAACACAAAAAGTAACCTAAATTATTTATCTGATTATTTAAAGTCATAGGAAGGTAAATGGATGACACAGATATTATTTCCACCTGTGAATAACAACTGGCTACAAAGAAGGCAGGAAGAAATTACACATTACAAAGCCTAGAAAGTATGTGCTCTGCAGGAGGTTTCACAATCTGATCAGAAAAACTTTGAACTAAAATTTGGTTTGAAAGAAGAAAAGCTCATATAAAAAAAAAAATCATGAACCTTGTTATTACTAAACACAATCAACACTTAAAAAGGAAGATAAATTTCCAGAAGAAGATAGAGTAACTGGAAAGTGATCAAGGACAATACTACAGAGCTCATATGTCTATATCTCAATAAAAAGCAAAAATGTTGTATTGGATGGATCACTGGGTGTGGTGCATAAACAATGAATGCTGGAACACTGAAAAGAAATAAATAAAATAAAATGAAAAAAAAATTTTTAAAGGGAAAAAATATGACCTTAGGAAATATAACACAGAGTAAGTACAATTTATAGGAACCATAACTTGGTGGTGTGGAATTCAGGAAGTAATCAGAAAGATCTTTCTTTTTTTTAAGATTTCATTTATTTATTTGAGAGAGAGAGCACAAGTGAGCGGGGGCAGGGGGGGTTAGGGGGAGGCAGAGGAAGAGGGAGAAGCAGATGGACCTAGGAATCATGACCTAAGTCAAAGGTAGACGCTGAACCGACTATGCCACCCAGGAGCCTCAGAAGACATTTTTTCAACAGAGAAAAGTTTAAAAACACAAGAAGTAGATGAAATAGCACATGTAACAAGGTATATACTATGGAAACATCATAAACCTGAGTATTAAACTATAAATATGCTGAATGCAAGGCTTTAAGCTGTAGGCAATGAGTGCCCATTAGATGTTCTGGAGCAAGAGAAAAAAGCCATATAATTGCGTGTTTGATACAATCTGAACATTTGTTTGAGAGACACTTCAGAATAAAAAAGGAACAAATACCAAATATTCAATAGTCTGCCAAAAGAAATTCGGAACCAAAACTGCTTCCTTAAGGGATTCCCTGACAAAGGTAAAAGAAAAAAATGTAAAAGAATTAAAACAATTTTGTCTTTTAGACCTTTCCTAATCACAACTGAAACCCAAAGTCCTTTCTCATTTTATTCATCTTCCCTCGTTCTACGATCCTCGATTCTGCTCTGCCCCATCTCTCCCTTGACCTGTTTCCCTACCCTGAAGCTGGCCAGAAACTTCAAAGACTCACTATCTCTTAAAGTTAAACCTCCTTCAGAAGAGAGGAAAACCCCGTAAGATTGATTTTTAAGACCTGGTCTCATTCTAAGCTGAGAATCATGGCTGCATGTTTTCTAAGATCAAAATAAGATTGGGAGAAATTTGCAAAGGAATTTAGAATCGTTTCAGGAATTGATAATCCAGGATCCCTAATACCCACTAGTTCATATATAAGAGGGAACCCCAGGTGCAAAAGATGAAATGGAAAAGGCACAGTGTGAAAAATTTGAAGGTGATATAACTGAAGAAACATGATTGATTGTATAGGAGAGGAAGAATTTTTCTTGACCCTTGTAGGGTCAGAAAATTAAACTGACAAGACAGATTAACAGAAGGAAAGCATAAAAACTTATTTAATATGATATGTGACACGGGAACCTTCACAAGGAAATAAAGACCCAAAGAAACAGACCTGTGTGTTTTTATGCTAGGTTTGATACAAAGTGGAGGAATATGAGGTTAAGGAATATGAGTAACTATAGTAAACTGAGGGAAACTTAGCAAGCCCTATTTTTTTAAGAATTCTTCTTTGGAGTCTCTTTGTTTTGGAATTAAGAATGTGCCTTTCCTCTGGGTATAGGGAAGGTACCTCTCACATGAGGGTTTTATGACCTATTTCAAGGAAGGAGGGTGAGGTGGGGAGAAGGTCAAAGTGACTTTCTTGTTTCTGTACTTTTCTCAAACTCCTTGAGCTTAAACTAATCAATATGCCAAAGTGCCATATTTTGGGGTAGTATCAACTGAATTTCCATCCATTGCATAGGAAACTAGAAGAGGTTAGAAAAGGGCCTTCAGAGGCTGTCAACAAAGTCTTCTCTATGAATGCAGACTGAGCTCTGATTCAGTTCTGTAAGCAAAGAAAGGTTAAATCCACTGCAGACTTCAAAAGTAGACTAACACCTTTAGAAAGCATATAGGTGCCTCCAAAGGCTACATATTTTAGACTTACATTCTGCTTTCTTCAGTGTTCTGTTAGCACAAAACAGTCAATACCTGTTTGCCTTCTCTGAGGAAAATTTACGATATATGTGAGATACCTCATGGCTTCCCTACTACTTTTCACAAGTCCCCAACCAAGACCTCAAAGACTTTAAATTTCCTTATGATTCTAATTTGATCCAACATGAGGATAACTTTTGGTTGTCCTCTAAAGATGAGGCAGGCTTTAATACCAATTCCTATAGCTCAGAAAGGGTTTAAAGTTTCCAAAGAGAAGTTAAAATCTGTCAAAGTAAAATGGATTATCTAGGATGTGATTTATTCCAAGGAAATACATCTCTCAATCATCACTACCAGCCCTTAAAACTTCACATGAAATCTCTTCGATCATCATCTCTTTCCCCCCATAATTGTTAATGGCTTATGTTTTCCCTCTGTGTTCTACATTTTCCTGTATTTTTCTATATTTTTCCACTTGATCTTCCAGGCCACTAACTTGGATTTCAACAGTAGCTGTGCTTTCTGTCATGTACTCAACTACTCTGGTAGAAAATCTTTTATAGCTCCAGAAAGCACTGTGCTGCAACTGTATTTCTTTAAGTGCTTTCATTAATACTTCCTTGGGCCAGTCTAATCCTGGGAGTTCTATTATTTCCCCTATTCTTCTTCCTGGATGTTGGCTGTGATTTTTCTTTCTCAGTTGACTAGAACTCAGCTCTGAGCATCCTAGGTGACAGCAGAACCACGAGAAGGTGCTACAGTCTCAAACCCTGTGGTATTGTTCTCAGCTCTTCACTATCTCCTTTAGTAGAATTATATATTCAGTGTCTTCTGCTACAGAGTTCCTCACTGCGAACAGAATACACTTCCCAGTCCCGCTGGTATTAGGCTTGGCCATATAACTTGCTTTGGCCAACAGAATGTGGGCAGAGGTAACAGTGTGTTGGTTCTAAGACTCTAAGTGAAGACCCTAAGATATGCATGTCTCTGTCCAGCCTGTTGTCCTTCTCCATCTGCCATGAGACAAACCTGATCCAGGTAATCCTGGTCTCAAAATGAAGAAATAAGGAGTAGACCTGAACTCAGTCTCACAGCCTGAGCAGTCCCAGCTAATCTATACATCCATGAATAAATAAATGTTTATTTTGAAAGCCACTGAGACTCTGAGATTGTTACAGAGCACCCTGGCAGTATGGGGCAGGGGGAGTGACAAATGTGAGCTTCTTGTACCCTCAGTAGCACCAGAACAAACATCTGCCCTCTCCAAAATATCCCTGCATTTTTCTAGCATCATGTATAAAAAGAACTTCACTAGCTTCTTTGGTTCATCTCTCCCTGGGAGGCCTGAGAGACCAGGCAAATGCAGAACTTCTGGAACCACTCCTCTTTCCAGAGAATTCCCATTTCAACCTTTGCCCCAGGGGCTTTTTTAGGCTGGTCTTTAATTCTAGATCAGTCCTTAAGATAGAAAATGCTATAAATATTAAGTCAGCAGGGACAAGAGTACCTAGGCCCCTCTTGCATATGGATTGTCTAAATCCTTACCCCAGCAGTTACTAGGATCCAGAGAGAAAGACAGATTGGGTTTGGGAGTTAAAAAAAAAAAAAAAAAAGAAAGAAAAAAAAAAAAGGTAGACTGATTTATTCAGAAAGTCACCATTTTCCCAGAAATAATCTTTTTAAAAGTTTCAGAATTGACCTTTTAAAAATATTTATCCTTAGTAACACTTATTTGTCATAAGTAAAACTTAATGAATTTTACCACTATTTCACAAGTCAAATGATACCTCTGTTTCTCTGAATGTGTTTCTTCTTAGAATCAAAATGAAACAAAAGGAAGAAAAGTTGGATATGTACACAGGGGCAAAAAGGACAAATCCTACCTACTACTTACTTTATAATATAGATATACAGTTTCACTGGATCATACAGACTTATATCTAAGACCAACAAAATCAAGGTTTGACACATTTAAATAAGTTTGCAAATGAATCTAATTAATATCACTAAGACGGATTCTCAGTCTAAAAGACTTCCTTCATTGAGATTGGGAAGTTTGTAAGTAACAAATATTAAATTGGCCCTAGACAAGCAGCTCAACTATATATGCCTCTGGAGTTTCAATATCATAGTCACTTACCATTATCAAGAGGTGCATCCTCAGGCAGATCCACATCAAGCATAAGGTCATCGTCCTCAAGGTCACATGATTCAAGATTATTTAGAATATCCTGTGAATAAAAGCAGTAAAAAATGCTATAATCTACCTTAAAAAATGGATGTAATCATTAGTTTTGAAAATATCACTCTATGATAGACTGAATTCACTCAATGTTTATGTTGTAAAAATAAATTTTTAAGATAAAAACTTTTTAATAAAAAAGATTCAATTGGTTTACTTGTTAAACTATTCGTAATATTCTTCTCCTAGTCTTTCTCCCACGAAGAAATTTTTAATTCATTTTTAAAAGCTTGCACAATGCTCACTGCAAGATATTGTTCTAAGTACTTTACAAATATTAATTCACTTATTTAACCTTCAAAATAACGCTATGATTTAACAACTATTACAATTACTAGAAATTAATGTACAGAGAGCCAAAATAGGATACAAACACAAAAGGTCTACCTCCTGAGTCCATGCTTAAACCAATCTCCTTGATAACATGAACAATCAAAGATGGTAAAGAATCTCCCAAAATTTATTTACATTTGTTGTGAGAGGTTGTGTTTTATTATACATAGGGATTGGACAACTCATGTAAAATAACAAAAGTATTTAACTACATAATTATTTCATTTTCTTTCTTGTGTCAAACCCACCTACTCTTACCTTCAGCACCACTACTACCTTGGTTTGGTTTGCCTTAATTTGTTTTTTCTAAAAAAGACAAATGTTTGGGGCACCTGGGTGGCTCAGTCATTAAGCATCTGCCTTTGGCTCAGGTCATGATTCCTACATATCAGGCTCCCTGCTCTGAGGGAAGCCTGCTTCTCCCTCTCCCACACCCCCTGCTTGTGGCCCCGCTATCTCTGTCTCTCTCTCTGACAAAGAAATAAATAAAAACAATCTTTTAAAAAATAAAAAATAAAAGACAAATAGTACTGGACTAGTCTACTAGTGGACTAGTTAAACTGGTATAAGCAGTCACTCTGGGGTTCTATTTGCAATCTTGCCAGCTCTCACCTATCCTGAGAAGAGTAATGTTTTGTTTTCAAAGACTCTTATTCTGAAGTCTAATTAGCAAAATAAAAACTAAGTTTAAAGTCAGGAACTCAGTTTGACTTGTAGCCCACTAGCTGATACTTCTAATCTAAGAACTAATTCAACTACAAGACCTTTCATTAGTATATATAAATAAAAAGATACAAAAATCCATAAATTTTTAAACAATTTAGAGATTAGGGACTTGAAAAACTCTTATAGAAGGGGGATGTCTACTTTATTACAGATAATATGAATAAAATTAGAATTTATTTCCTATGTTGGGTATTCCATCCAAACCTTTCCAATTTTGTGTTGTTGGCCTTCCTTCCAGAATGCATTGAGGATTAAAAGCAAATGGAATAATTGTTTCTGAAAAAGCAGAAATGAAGAAACACCTCTGGATAATTATTTAACCTTGACACAAAAAGGGATTATTTCACAGAACCTCTTTCCATCATGAAATACCTGCTGCCTTAATATATATCTTCCTAAAAGCCGCCCCCCCCCAAAAAAAAAGGACATGGAAAAAAAAACTGGCAAAGGCCATAATAGACAATTCCCAAAATATAAAATAAACACACAATAAATATGATGTAGGAAAAAAATGCTAACACCAATGGTGACTTAGCAAAATTGAAAAGAATCTAGTACTCATTAATATTGCAGATAGGATTAGATTCATAAACTTTCTGGCAGCCAATTTGTCAAAATTTAACTAAAACCTTTTTAAAAAGACAAGTTCTTCCTTTGTCTTTTTAGCCCTCAGCAATAGACAAATGCAGAAAATGTATGTGTAGGTACTGTTACTGCAGCATTATTTAGAGTGGCAAAAAAGGGGCAACAGGGTGGCTCAGATGGTTAAGCATCTGCCTTG
The DNA here is from genome assembly GCF_010015895.1 of Lontra canadensis. Classification (NCBI taxonomy): domain Eukaryota; kingdom Metazoa; phylum Chordata; class Mammalia; order Carnivora; family Mustelidae; genus Lontra; species Lontra canadensis. The sequence goes on from NW_022630997.1 coordinate 33,634,685, forward strand.
GGGTCGGGTCACAATCCCAGTGTCCTGGAACAAAGTCCCACATTGGGCTCCCTGCTCAGCAAAAAGCCTGCTTCTCCCTCTCCCACTCCCCGCTGCTTGTGTTTCCTCTCTCTCTCTCTCATATATATATATATATATATATATTTAAAAAAAAAAAAAAGAATGGCAAAAAAGTAGAAATGCCCAAGAACAAAAAAAAGGCTAAACACAGGGGTGGGTTTAGCCTCTGCCTTCTGCTCAGGTCATGATCCCGGAGTTCTGAGATCCAGCCCTGCATCTGGCCCTCTGCTCAGCAGGGAGCCTGCTTCCCCCTCTCTCTCTGCCTGCCTCTCTGCCTACTTGTGATCTCTGACTGTCAAATAAATAAATAAAATCTTAAAATAATAATAATAATAATGAGCAAGCCACACTCCCGACCCCCCACTCTGTTCTGCTTGCTCGGCCTGCTTGCCCGCCCGCCTGTGCCCACCATGGCCACCATTCAGCAGCTGGTAGAAGATGGTGCTTGATGGAGAGCAAAGGCTTTGACGAATACATGAAGGAAGTAGGAGTGGGAATGGCTCTGTGAAAAGTGGGTGCGATGGCCAAACCAGATTGTATCATCTCTTCTGACGGCAAAAACCTCACCATAAAAACTGAGAGCACTTTGGAAACAACGCAGTTTTCATGTAACCTGGGAGAGAAGTCTGAAGAAACTACAGCTGATGGCAGAAAAACTCAGACGGTCTGCAACTTCACAGAGAGTGCATTGATACAACATTAGGAGTGGGACGGGAAGGAAAGTACAATCACAAGAAAATTGGAAAATGGGAAATTAGTGGTGGAATGCATCATGAACAATGTCATCTGTACTCGGGTCTGTGAAAAGGTAGAGTAAAAATTCCATCACCACTTTGGACAGGAATTAGCTGTGAGGATGAACAAGCTCAGTTCAATGAGCAAATCTCCATATTGCTTTTTTTTTCCATTACTGTGTTCAGTTATCTTTAGCACAAACATTTTACATGCAACTATTTCAAAGTGCTGATTTAATTAGGATCATCCCTTTAGTTAGTAAATAAATGTGTTTGTGCTAAAAAAAAATAATAATGAAAATATATTTATAGACAAGGAAAGATGTCAATTGGGTAAAAAAACGGACAGGTTGTTTCTAATCTTTTGCTCTGACAAATGTTTTGATGAATCTCTGTAAGTCAAAAGTAAATTAAAATAAATGAGTCTAACTGTCTATTAAGTTGACATTATGCTCAGAGAGAAACTATTTCAAGTGAGGAAAATTTTTCAAACTATTTTCAGTAATTATATTATGGATGGTAGTACTGGCATCATTATTCTGGTTGTGCATACATGGGTATAAATGAAAACAGTTATATTAATGTTTGTTGAAAAGTGGATTCTCAAATTAGGAAAAAGAAAAAAAGGATGTAAAAAACAATGAAATTAAATTAAAACCCTGTGTTCCTGAATGTAAGTGCAAAGTACTGGTATGAACACAAAATGTTTTTAACTTTAAATGAAAAAATACATTTTTTCCACTGAAAAGACCTAAATATTAACTTTAAAAAAAATAGGTCTGTAAAACAGCATGTACAGAATTATCCATTTTCTGGGGGAAAAAAAGAAAATATTGTATAATATGCAAAGAAAAAAGCTGAAAGGAAGCCAAAACATAGGTTATGGAGTTTTTCTTTTTGTTTTCATTAGAGTACTTGCATTTTCTCATTTTCTGCATTAAGCACTGACTTATGTAGTTTTACTTAAAAAATCTTATCTCCTATAAAAATATTTGGCTGTCTGTGTACATGTATGTATGTGTGAAACAAAATAATGTTGGGTGCCCCAAGCCAGCTCTGATAAATAGGGATGCAGCAAAGTATCAAAGGCAATAGAGAACATCGTTTTCTAGGTCCAGAGCAGGCTTTGGCTTGCTGAGACACACCTATCAGTAAAAGCACTGCCACACTACCAAAAAGATGTTCAACTTTTTTTTTTTTAAAGATTTTATTTATTTATTTGACAGATAGAGATCACAAGTAGGCAGAGAGGCAGGCAGAGAGAGAGAGAGAGGAGGAAGCGGGCTCCCTGCAGAACAGAGAGCTCGATCCCAGGACACTGGGATCATGACCTGAGCCGAAGGCAGAGGCTTTAACCCACTGAGCCACCCAGGTGCCCCTATGTTCAACTTTTAATAACTAGCTAAACCCTACATTTGTTTTGTGTGGTTTTCTGTAGGTTTCATTTTATAATCAAAGTGTTAAAAAATTAATCTTACAGAATGAAAATGAGTCTGTTCCAATGAATGTAAAAGTAACAGAATAATTATATCACTCTGAGAAGGTACTAAGAAAGCGCAATGGAAAAAGGAAGGGGAACAGACTTATCAGTAGCTACAGAAAGGAAGGGAGGGAAGGAAAACCATCCGTATTTATGTTCAACTTAATACTCACCAATAAATCACTGCATATGATTTATTATCTAGACACATGGGAAGATGATGTGTAGCATGGGGGCAGGGAAAAGAATTGTATATGTACAATATGACTATCTTTAACGCTGAAAAATACATCAGAATGGTTATAAGCCAAAGGATTATTATAATTTTCCATTACGTGAGATAATATGGACTTATGCTCTTTCTATTCTTTTTTTATTTTTCTGTAGTAAGCTTTTATAATATCCAAAACTTCATGTTGGAAAAAATCTACCTTTCTTGGCATCAGCAGAGAAGTTCAAACCACATAAACCTAGCCTGAGTATGGGAACCCATCATCCTGGTACATCCCTTAACCACAATAAAAACCAGATCTACCTGCCTCTCTTAACTTCACTCAAACTATTCCTGTCCACTTTGGGTACTCTCTTTCCCCAGAAAGCATCGTTACTTGAGTAATAAATTGTTTCATACCCTCTTAGTATACAGTATTCACATCTGAACAATTTTGTGGGGAGGGAATTTGTTGTTGTCCCTCCATGTGGCAACTGAAAGATATACCCTCAATAACTCAACACATATAAAAACCAGTATGTGGAAGGCAAAAGATATACCCACATCTTTGTCTTTGTCAAGAGTGTAGCTAAACTATGATATTGCTGCCTTGGCATCCATTTTGTGTGGCCAAGGTACCTGTAGGGGCCTTGAACTGAAACTAGCCCCTCCCATGAGTTCAGGCCCCTAGGTAATAACCCCAGCATCACAAGCAAATGTAAATTCCTGATAGGATTTCCCTAACAGCCCTTGCGAGCTGTAATTACCCTGCCTCCCAGTGCCTTCCCCTTGCGTACCCCTTAAATAAACTCACTTGGGGTTATCAAAACCCTGCTCTTTTTGATTTGTACTGACCAATCCAGAATTAGTTCGGGAATCCCAAGGCACTCTAGTCATCAACCCTAATAAAGTCACATACTGCAGGACTTGTGACTTTCCTTACCTGCACTTTTATGGCCCCTCCAGGCATGCCAAATACTTCCTTCAGAATCTATTAGTAATAAACTTCTCTATTGCAATTTCCCTTGTTCTCTTTTACTGAAGTAGGGTTCACCATCCAACACTCCAGGGCTCTACTTTACAAATGGTAATTGAACAAGGTTGCAACAGCCCTCCAAGGGTACTTGTCTTCCCTCAAACAGTTTCTTTACGGTATGGTAATGGCTCAACTACCATGAAAGCTCAATGGATGAATATCTAAGTCTTGGCATGTCAGAGAAAACCTAAAACAAAATCAAGTCAGAGAAAATCTAAAAGAACAAACAAATATGGTCTCTAGAACATGGAAGAGGAAACAGTATGCTAAGAGCAAGGAATCAAAAAGTATAATCTACTCTAAGTGCAAGTAAAAAAAAAAATTTTATTTTTAAAAGACAAAAAGTAAATACTTAGACTTTGCAGGCCCACAGACAAAATCAGTATACTACATAGGTACTTACAGAATCATTTAAAGTGTAACCACCTAAAATGTAAAAAAACATTTTTCAGGCTGTGAAAAACAAGGTGGTTGACCAGATGTGGCTGGCTTATATGACAGAGTTTGCTGACCTGCTCAATGCAGATAATTGCAAGTAGTTCGTTAACACTTGTTATGGACTATTTGTATTTTCCCAAAGTTCTTATACTGAAGCCCTAGCCCACAATAAGAGTCTATGTGGAGGTAGGGTCTCCAGGGGGTAATTTGTTCTAGTCAGAGTCAGGATAGTGGGAACCCTATGATGGGATTAGTGTCCTTATAAGAAGAGAAAGAAATTGGAGCACACACTCTTTCTCTCCCACCATGTGAGTATACAGTAAGAAGGTGGCTATCTGGAAGCAAGGAAAGGGGTCTGTCTTCACCAGGAAATGAATTTGCCAACACATTGATCTTGGACTTCCAGCATCCAAAACTGAAATAAATGTCTGCTGTTTAAGCCACTCAGTCTATAGTGTTTTGTTATAGTAGCCCTAGGTGACTAAGACAACACTCAGAGAAGTAGATCTATATCACGAACAACTATTTAGGTCATATTAAGGCGTCTAGACTTTATGTCAATGAAAGAGGTATGACTGATAAGTTTTCACAAGTGGTAAATTGAGATTTACATTAAAGAAATATTCTGGTTGCTGTGTCCAAAATGAATTTAAGTAGGAAAGAAAAAGCAGTTTGTGGCTATTGCAGAATCCATGTGACATGATGGTGGCCTGGCATTAATCAGTGTCAGTGAGAATGAAGGATAAGCAGTTACAAAACATACTGAGGAGTCAGGATCTATAGAACAAAATCTCACTGAGCAGTAAGGAAGGAGCCACAAATAACTCCTTGGTTCCTGGCTTGAGAAACGCATGGATAATTCCTATTAACTGAAATAAAGTATAAAAAAGAAAACAAAAACTGGTAGGAGGTAAAAGAATTAATACCTAATTTTAGAACCTGGTAATTTTGATATGCTTGCTGCATCTTTGGAAGACATGTTCAGCAGAGGACAATATATGTGAGATGGGCAAGAGATTTGAGGTGTGGGACTCAGCACCTCAGAGATGGCATACGAAGCCGAATAAGGAGTTGAAGACTGGATTCTAACATCTGTCTTAAACAATGTTCCCCTATTCATCTTTATAGGAGATCTATGCTTCTCAGAGTTTTATCAGAGATATTACTGAGACCTTTCAGTAAGGAAGCAGGCAAAGAGAGAAAGTAAAAAAAAAAAAAATTGATGTATTGTAATCTTTCTGCACCAGCTTAGAAATCTGTCATCTGCACAGGTAAGAATTATTATAGAAAGAAAAAAAAAAAAAAAACATGCAGCATGGAGACTGGTTAACGTGGGAAAGAGTTTCTGTTCCACGTTTGTTATGCCAGGATCCTCTAACTGGCGAGCCAGGGCTTCTTGACAGCCAACATCCACATGTACCTGTTTAAGTTGGGAGACCATCTAATAAGACCATTAGCTGGGAGTATGACAAAAAAAACCTTAAATCTATATATTCTGGCTCCCAGTGGTTTCCCACAAGACTCACTGGAATTAAAACTCTGAATACATATTAGCAGAATCATCACAGAATTTCCTTGACCTCTGAGAATACTTTTCCAATCAAATAGAGCAAGCTATGAGGTGGTAGGCCAGTTCTTTCTTCCATGAATCCCTCTTTCACTAATAAACTGAAGAAAGCCTTCATGTTTTTGACAAATGAATAGCACTATCTACTGTAATTATCATGCAGTAAAATTAATTTTTTCTTATTGTACAGTTTATGAATTTTAAAATACATATTATTTTGTGTAAGCACCAATACAATTAGGACAAAATAGTCTCTTCACCTGAAAAATCTTCCTTGTACTATCCAGCTATAGTTACACCCACCACCCACTCATATCCCCAATAATGATCCATTCTCCAACTCTACAGCTTCGTCTTTTAAGAATGTCATATAAATGGAATCAGAGTTTGCAACCCTTTTAGACTGGCTTCTGACACTCAACAGAATACCTTTAAGATTCACCTAAGTCAAGGCACCTGGGTTTCTCAGTCAGTTAAGTGTCTATTATTTGGCTTAGGTCATAATCCCAGAGTCCTGGGATTGAGTCCTGTACTCAGCTCCCTCTGCCTCCTACTCCCCCTGGCTGTACTTCACCGCTCTCTTTCGGTCTCTCTCTCTCTGACAAATAAATGAATAAAATCTTAAACAAAAAGATTCACCTAAGTCACTGAATATGTCAATAATTCATTACTTTTTATTGCTGAGTGGTATTCCTTTGCATGGATGTACCAGTTTGTGTATCCACGTACTCACTGAAGGACATTTTGGGTTTTTCCAGTTTCTAGCTGTTATAAATAAAAATTTGACAAACATTCATGCACAGGTTTTTGTGTGAATATAAACTTTCATGCCCAGGAGTAGTGGGACTGCTGGGTGACACAGTAAATATGTTTAAATTCTTAAGAAACTTCTAAGCCATTTCTGAGTTGCTGTATGGTTCTGCACTCTAGTTGTCAGTGAGACTGGCCTTTCCCATATGCCCCTTTACAGCCTGACTGCAAATTTGAAGAGAGCAGATCTTGTTCCCAGTTTAGGACCTCAGTCCCTGTTTCCAAAGAGCTCAGTGAAGACCTTATTCCAAAAAATTGTGTTTCTCTGTTCTAACCTGTCTGGGGTTACCTGAGTGACTGACACAAAATGCATGTGTTTGTTTTGCCTAGCTTGGAATTCACACAGTGTAGAAAAGTAATGGGCATTGCTCAAAACCACTGGGAGACAGACAATCCACAATCACCCTGGAACAAAATATTATAGTTGACAAACATAAATGAATAGTGAAGGCACAAAAAAAGCCCACAATAGGATGCATTCTCAGTAAAGACCTAAGAGGACCCAAAGCTTTCAACTCTATATGATCTCTAGGCTCAGAAAAAGTAGTAAGTGAAGGTTAAGACAGAGTTGTAAATCATCAGGCTAAGCACTGAAGGAGTACCCAAAAAAGGAGCCAAAATGCAAAGATGAAAGATAACAAGGTTTTTTTAATTTTGACTTTGAGAATTTTTTACTCTCCTGCTTTGAATTCTTCCTTCTTTCTCTGTCACCCTCCCTTCTTCTTCCCCTCCTTCCCTTCTCTCTTACTCTCACTCTCCTTCTCTCCTCCTTTTGTCTCTTTTGTTTGTTTATTTTTGGCATTTAAGGAAATCCCTGCCTAAAACACAGCTAAAGTAACACAAACTTCTCAGACTAAACATGATGAGCAAAAAGACTTTACAAAAATAGTCTTAAAAAACTACTTAAAAAGCAAACACCTATAGCCTACAAGCAAGTAACAAAACAAACCCTAAGGAGAGTGAAGAATATGATTTCCAGTATTGCCACATTAAAATATTCAAAATGTCTATTTTTCAACAAAAACTTAGGGTCATGCAAAGAAAGTATCATCCAGTCACAGAAAAAGAAAAATTAATAACAGAAATGATCCCTGATGAAGCTCAAGCTTGAACTTTGTCTATTGACAGCCTTTAAAACAACTGTCTTTGATATATTCAAAGAACTCAAAAAAACCATAGGCAAAGAATATTTAACCAAGTACAGAAGATGGGTAAAGAAGGAATATAAAAAGCAAACAAACAAAGAAATTCTCCAGTTAAAGTATGACAAATGAAAAATTCACTGAAACTCCTGAGTATACATCCACAATCACTGAAAGCAGGATCGCAAAGAGATATATACACACCCACATTCACTGCAGTCTTAGTTATAAAAGTCAAGAGGTGGAAACAATCCAAATGTCCATCAAAAGATGAATGGGTAAATGTGGTATATACATATAATGCAATATTATTCTCCTTTAAAAAGAAGGAAAGCTTATGACATACAACAACACAGATGAACCTTGAGGATACTTTGCTAAGTGATATAGGCCAGTCACAAAATGACAATACTGCATGATTCCACATATATGCAGTATCTAGAATAGTCAAACTCATAGACACAGAAAGTAAAATAGTGGTTATCGGGGACTGGGAGGAGAGGGAAAAGGAGAGCTTGTTGTTCATTGAATACAGAGGTTCAATTATGCAAGATAAAAAAGTTCTAAAGATCTGTTCTACAACAACATGAATATAGTTAATGCTACTGAACTATACTTTAAAATAGCTGAAATGGTAAATTTTATGTAATTTTTTACCACAATTAAAAATTAAGAAAGAGGGGCGCCTGGGTGGCTCAGTGGGTTAAGCCACTGCCTTCGGCTCAGGTCATGATCTCAGGTTCCTGGGATCGAGTCCCACATCGGGCTCTCTGCTCAGCAGGGAGCCTGCTTCCCTCTCTCTCTCTCTCTCTGCCTCTCTGTCTACTTGTGATCTCTCTCTGTCAAATAAATAAAAATAAAATCTTTAAAAAAAAATTAAGAAAGAAAGAACAATTAAGAGTTAACACTTAAGAATTAAGAAATGATATAGTTGTAAACCCACATTTTTGCATACCTACTTGATGCCAGTATTGTGATAAGCATTTCAAATACGTTATCTTGATTTGGTCCTCATGAAAAAAAAAAAAAAAATCACAAGAATTTCAATAGCAGATTTGAACAGAGAGAAGAAGGAATCAACAAATCTGAAGATTTGTCCATTGCAATTATTCAGGCTACATAGAAGAAAGAAAAACAATAAAATAAAATTTATTTTATAAACAAAAGGACTGACGAGAACCACGATTAGATACCACTTCATACCAGTCAGAATGGCTAAAATTAACATGTCAGAAAACAACAGATGTTGGCTAGGATGCAGAGAAACGGGAACCTTCTTACACTTAGGTGGGAATGCAAACTGGTGTAGCCACTCTAGAAAACAGTATGAAGGTTCCTCAAAAACTTAAAAACAGAACTGCCCTACAACCCAGCAAATGCACTAACAGGTATTTATCCAAAGGATACAAACACAGTGATTTGAAGGAGCACATGTGCCCCAATGTTTATAGCAACAATGTCCACAACAGTCAAAATATGTAAAGAGCCCAGACTGACAGATGAATGGATAAAGATGATGTGGTAAATATATATTATATATATATATATCCATATATATATACACATATTATAATATGAATATTATTTTATATATATATTACTCATCCATCGAAAAGAATGAAGTCTTGCCATTTGCAATGATGGAGATGGAACTAGAGGTTATTATGCTAAGCAAAATAAGTCAGAGAAAGAAAAATACTGTATGATGTAACTTACATGTGGAACTTAAGAAACAAAACAGATAAAGGGGAAGAGAAGGAAAAATAAAATGAGATAAAAACAGACAGGGAGGCAAACCATAAGAGACTCTTAACATAGGAAACAAACTGAGGGTTGCTGGAGGAGAGGTAGGTAGAAGGATGCAGTAACTGGGTGATGGGCATTAAGGAGGGTACTGGATGGAATAAGCAATGGGTGTTATATGCAACTGATAATGAATCACTAAATTCCACCCCTGAAATAATACCCTATATGTTAACTTAACTGAATTAAAATAAAAAAAATTTGTTAAAAGCCTGAGAGATTTCTGAAGATACTGTCAAGGCACTCCAACATATGCATGATCAAGAACTTCAGAAGAAGAATGAAAAACAGGCAGAAAGAATTCTGAAAAAATAATAGCCAAAAATTTCTCAAATTTGAAAAAAGACAAGGATTTACACAATGAAGAAACAAACTGAATTACAAGAAGGATAAATGCAGACAGCATACCAATTTGAATTATATTCAAATTGTCAAAAGCCAAAGAAAAGATGTAAAGCACCAAGAGAAAAGCAAGGCACTGTATGCTAGGGATCCAGAGTAAGATGAAAAGCCAAGTTCTCATCACAAAGCATGAAGGCCAGAAGCCTATGGGATGACATGTTTAAATTAAAGCGCTAAAAGAACACTCAACCAAGAATTCTCTATCCAGGAAAACTACCCTTCAAAAATAAAGGAGAAATTAAGAGATTACCAAATAAAAACAAAACCAAAAAACTGAGAGTGTAACTAGTAAACTTGCTTTATAAAAAATTCTAAGAGGAGTCATTCAGACACAAATACATAAAACAAGAATTATATGTTAATGTGTGCACAATGTATTAAGATGTAATTCATGACAATAACATGAAAAAAAGGAAAAAATTGTATATAAACAGAGTTTTTGTATACTACTGAAGCTAAGTTTGTATCAATCCAAACTACATTGTTGTAAATTCAGGATTTTCATTGTAATTCCTAGGTAACCAAAAAAATATTTTAGACATAAACATTTGAAAAATTAGACAAGAATCAAAATGGTATATTGCAAAAAATCAATTAAACTCAAAAAAGCTGCAAGAGAAGAAATAAGAAAAAGTATAAGACATGCTGAAAAAATAGCAAAATGAGATAATGAAATCATTCTTTATCAAATCATATCCTTATCTGTGACTACTATAAATGGAAATAGGTTAAATATCACAAATGGCAGAGTGGTTTAAAAAAAAAAATCAAACTATATAGTAACCTTAGACTCACATTGCATCCAAAGACACGTATAAGTTAAAAGTAAACATGCAAATAGTAACCAGGAGATAGCTGGGTGGCCACACTAGTAGCAGACAAAATAAGTCAAAAATTATTATAAGAAATAACAAAGGATATTATATATTGATAATAGGTGAACTAACCAAGAAGATATAACAATTATAGACATGTGCATACCAATCAACAGAGCAAAATACATGAAGCAAAGACTGACAAATTTGAAGGAAGAAATAAAGAGAGGTCTACAATAATACCTGGAAATGTCAATACTATGCTTTCAACAATGAACAGATTATCTGGATAGAAGATTGTTATGGAAATAGAAAACTTGAACAATACTATAAACCAATTGGACCTGGAAGATAAGTATACATATAGGTATAAATGCAGCTACATGATATTTAAGTATATACAACACATACTATAGATTTATATTTATAAATATTATATTACATAAATATATAATTGCATAATATATATTATATTAACATAAATATATGATCACATTTATATTATACATTACGTGTTATATATAAAAATACAAACATATATGTACACATATACACACAAAATAAAAAAATTTACCCCACAAAAGCAGCACACACGTTCCCCTTATGTGCATGGGGCATATTCTCCAAGATATAACATGATATTCACAAAATAATCCTCAACAACAAACTGAAATCACAAGAAAATCTTCTTGGTCCAAATGTAATGAAATTACAAATCATAACAGAAAAGACCTAGAAAATTCACATATATGGAAACTGAACAATGCATTTTTTAAGAACTTTGCACTAGTTTTATATTTTTAATAAAAATATGGAATGCTTCACAAATTTGAATGTCATCCTTGCCTAGGAGCTATGTTAATCTTCCCCAAATTGTTTCAATTTTAGTATATGTGCTGCTGAAGCTAGAACTGAACAACATATTCTTAATCAACTGATCAAAGAAAAACCACAGGAAAAATCAGAAAATACTTAGAGAAAAATCAGAGCAAAAATACAACATACCAGAACTTATAAAATGAAGCAAAAACTGTACTCAGAGTGAAATTTTTTGCAGCAAATGCCTACCTTAAAAAGAGAAGAAAAATCTAAAACTCAATAATCTAACTACAGCTTATGGAACCAGAAAAATAACAGAAAACTAAACCTCAAAGTTAGCAGAGGAAAAAAAAAAAAATAGAGATTGTGCAGAAAAAAAAAATACAATAGAAAACAGCAAAACAGAGAAAAACTAATGAAACCAAAAGCTGGTGACATATTTATCACAAATATGACAAACCATTAACTATATTGACAAAGAAAAAAAGAAAGACAAAACTATAAAAATAACTAAAATCAGAAGCAAAAATGGGGACATTACTACCAACGTTACTAAAACAAAGAGGATTTTAAGAGAGTATTGTGAAAAATCTGAGCAACAGTACACAAATTAGACAATTAAGATGAATGGACAAATTTGTAAATGCATAGAAATTACCAAAATGACTCAAAGAAAAAAACAGAAAATCTGGACAAACTTAAAACAAGAGACACAATCAGTAATCCACAAACTGCCTCCCCCCACCAAAAAAAAAAACAAAAAAAAAAATCCTCTACCATATCAGATGGCTTAACCGGAGAATTCTACCAAAAATTTAAAGAATTAACATCATTCATTTCCAAACTCTTCAAAAAAATACAACACTTCCTAACTCATTCTATGAACCCAAAATTACTCTGATACAAATGCCAAACACTACAAGAAAATAAAACTACAAACCAGTATCCTTTTGATATGGATATAAAGATATAATATACTAATAAACTCAACCAATCAGCATAATAAAAAGATTATACAACTGGGAGTTATCCCAGGAATACAAAGATAATTCCACATGTAAAAATCAACGTAATATACTGCATTTATAGAAGGAAAGAAAATAACCACATCACCTCAATTAATACAGAAATAGCATTCAACAAAATTTATCATCTTTTCATAACAAAAATATTCAAAAAAGTAGAAATATAGTGGAACTTTCTCAACATGATAAAGGACCTTTATAAAAAACCGACACCTAACACTCACTAGAAAAAGACTGAAAGTTTATTTCCCTAAAATCAGAAGCAAAACAAGGATGTACACTTTCACCATTGCTATTCAACAATGTACTAGAGGTTCTAGCCAGACAATTAAACAAGAAAATTAAATAAGGAAGTATTTGAATTGGTAAAGAAGTAAATTATCTTTTTTCACAGATAACATGATTTTACTTTTTCAATACTGTTTTGATATTTGGGGCACCACAGGATGATACATATATATCATATATATATGTATCATCCCAAAGAATCCACAAAAGAACTACTAGAGCTAATAATAAACTCAGAAAAGTAGAGGGGTTAAAATATAAACACTGAAAAATCAGTTACTTTTTTTCTATACACCAAAAGGAACCATAAAAAAATTTAAGAAAAACAATTCCATTAACAATGGCATCCAAAAAAAAAAAAAAAACCAAAAAAGTCTAGAATAAATTTAACCAAGGAGATGAAACACTTATATGCTGAAAAGTACAAAATATTGCTGAAAGAAACTAAAAAAGACCTAGATAAATGAAAAGACACTTTGTGTTCATAAACTATAAGAATTAATGTTGTTAAAATGTCTACTAATCAAAGTAATCTATATTTTCAATGAAACCTTTCAAAATTTGAATGGCCTTTGTTGTAGAAATGAAAAAACTGATTCTAAAATTCAAATGAAAGTGTGAGGCACCTCAAATACCAAGAGCACTGAAAAAGTACAACATACTTGGAAGACTCATACTTCTTGGTTTCAAAATGTATCTTTGTGATGAAGTAATCAATTAGCAATAATCGCACCTCGGATAAACCTAATTGGCTATGATACTGCCACTGCGCAAAGTTTGTGATGAAGTAATCAAAAACATGTGATTACATATTACCACAGTATTCAAAACAGTACACTACTGACAAAATGACAGACATACAGATCCACAGAACAGAACTGAGAGAACCGAAATAAATGTATACATCTCTGGCCAACTGATTTTTGACAAGGGTGCCGATATCACTCAAGAAAGGAAAGAGTCATCTCAATAAATGGTGCTTAAAGAGGTAAATAGCCACATGCAAAAGAATGAAGTTGGACCATTACTTCACACCATAATAACCTATACAAAAATTAATTAAATGGATCAACCTAAATATAATAACTAAAATCATTAAAATTTAGAAGAAAACATAGAGGTAAATCTTTGTAACTTTGGATTTTGCAATGAATTCTTAAGATACGACATCAAGAGCATAAGCAATAAAAGAAAATATAAATTGGACTTCAAAATTAAAATTGGATTTCATCAAAATTGTACATCTTAGGGAGCAGAAAGACAACATATAGAATGGAAGAGAATATTTGCAAATCATGTATGTGATAAGTGTCTAGTATCAAGAATATATAAAAACACAAGCAACCAATTTTTTTAAAAAAATGGACCAAGAACTTAAATCGACATTTCTCTGAAAAAAGATAAATAGCCAGCAAGTAAATGAAAAGATGCTCAACATTACTATTCACTTGGGAAATGTAAATCAAAACCATAATAAAATGCCACTTAACATCTAGTAGGAGGGCTTTAATTAAAAAAATGTTTTAAAGTAAAAAAAGTTAAAGGAAAAAAGTAGAAAACAACTACTATCAAGGATAGAAAAACTATAAACCTTATATATTGCTGATGGTTTATAAAAATCATTTTTGTAATTCGGCTGCTTTAAAAAGTTTGGCAGTTCCTCAAAAAATTAAACGGAATTACTATAAAGTACATGCCCGTCAAAAATTTAAAATAGGTATGTAAACAGAAACATGTACATGCATGTTCATATCAGCATTATTCATAACAGCCAAAGGACAGAAACAACCCATACACTCAGTCTTCAATAGCGCCCTTTAAGGTTGTGGGACCAGCCTGGCTTCCCCTGGTACACTCAATCTTCAATACTGCTGCATTAACACCTCTGCTTTGACCTCATCAATGTTCAATATATTCATCCCATTTCTAATAAACATCCAGCCCTGAAAGGACAAGTCCCTAGGCTCTCTTGCCTTCTTTCCCTCCCTTCTTGTAAATGATTCTTTTTTTTTAATTTTTAATTTTTTATAAACATATATTTTTATCCCCAGGGGTACAGGTCTGTGAATCGCCAGGTTTACACACTTCACAGCACTCACCATAGCACATACCCTCTTCAATGTCCATAATTTTTTTTTTTTAAGATCCTTAATACCTAAAGGGAAATGGAGACAGCAAACATGACAAAGTGTCTTGAATAGTTGCTCGATTTTACAGCATGGTTACATGGGAAAGACATGTAAAGGGGGCCCCCTTAATCACAGCAGTTACCATGATCTGGGTAAGGGGTATATTCAGTAGATGACTATCCCAATCACCATAAAGCCAGTCCAGCATGGCTTGCTATAAGGTGTACAGCACTTAATCCAGTGTTTTCCACTAGGCGTTTATACAGGAAAGACTGTCTCTCTTTTCAGATAAACAAACTTGATAGCAGCTTTTATCCACTCCACCAGGCTACTTGCTCCCTTGGGAATAACCCACTGTGTATAGCCATTTATGACTTTTACATAGTTATATATATATTCTCTTCTACTCTACAGCACTCAAAACCAAAGATACTGCCCCTATATTAATCACTCTCACAATCCATTTCAGAAAAAATTCTTCAAGAAGCTGATGATGAACAGATCCACAAAAAGAAACAAGTCCTTGGCACTATAACCAGTGGTTTCAGAAGTTTCTTGGCTTTGCCCTCCCTCCAACTGGACTACATTTCTTGCAACCAGAGATCATAGCAATACTGTCTGTTGTCCTAGAATAATTTTTCACATTGCAGGTGGCTTCAAGACTACTGGTTGTAGTTCAAACTGACTGAAATCTAAGCTTGGTTCAGCTTGAGAATCAGCTCTACAACTCTACATTACTTTCATTTTAGCTATTACACATAATAATAATCAAGGAATTATTTATTTACATGATTTCTTATATATATATCCAGTCAGCCATCTCATTGGGAGTTGAATCTATCATCACAACTAAATTCCATTCCACAACTTTTGCCTTTAGTAATGGATTACAGGACAGCTGCAGTTTCATATCATGAGTGAATATATAGCCATCTAAGAATAAAAAATTCTACACTCCTTTGCCCTTCATCCTTTCTCTTCTCAAACCACATGTTTCAGTGAGTCAGGGTTGATAAAACAGATTTCACTTTTTATGACACAAACTCCAAGAACTTTTCATGCTAACTATGCAGAGTTAAAACAAACTTCATAAGTTAAAAAACACAATCTTCCAAAAACTGACCTCAATTCAGACACCACTAGCTAAAACTCAAGGGTTCCCAGGCCCTAAACTTCTGATCAAGTGGCTACAAATCTAGAGGTTCCCAGTACTCCCTCAGGTTCAGTAATTCAGTAGAAAAACTCACAGAACTCAGGAAGGCCATATAGTTTGAAATTACAGTTATATTACAACAAAACGTGTTATCAATCAAGCCCAGGCAAAAGAAGACACACACAAGGCAAGGTCTGAGATGATCCCAAACAAAACTTCCGTATTCTCTGTGGAGCCAAAAGAAGTCACTATATAATATAGCAATGAGTAACAATATGCATAGAGTATTGTTAACCAGGGATGCTCATCTGTGATTCAGTATCCAAAGTTTTTAACTGGAGTTTCATTACATAGGCATGATTGATCAAATTACCGGCCATATGCTGAACTCGATCTCCAGCCCACTTCCTCTGCTCCCTAGAGGTGAGACTAATTTTACATGGCTCAATGCCCCAACCCTATAATCACAGGTGTGGTTTTTCTTGCGTACTTTACCCTCATCCTGAGGTACCTCATTAGCATTAACTATTAAGGCCATCATGAACAAAAGCACTCCTGTCAGTTGAGAAATTCCAAAGATGTAGAGGTTTCCAAGCACAAACTAGATACAAAAGCCACCTGAATTCTTTGTTATACAACATAAGACTTACTAAAAGACAAAACAACACAATAAGACGGCATGTTATTGGTGGAAGAATAAACTCATAGGGGTGCGTGGGTGGCTCAGTCATTAAGTGTCTGCCTTCGGCTCAGGTCATGATCCCAGAATCCTGGGATAGGGCCCCGTGTCAGGCTTCCTGTTTAGTGGAAAGCCTGCTTCTCCCTCTCGCTCTGCTGCTCCCCTTGCTTGTGCTGTCTCTGTCAAATAAATAAATAAAAACTTAAAAAAAAAAAGAATAAACAGATCAATGGAACAAAACAAGGCTCAGAAGTAGACCCACACAACTACACTCAACTGACATGACAAAGAGGAAGGAGAGAGAGTTCAATGTAGAAAGGACAGTCTTTTCACAGTGCTGCAACTCTTAGACAAAATTATATGCAAAAAAAAAAACACAAATGCAAGTATTAAACAGAAATTAACTCAAAATGGATCATAGACTAAAATGTGAAGTACAAGACTATAAAACTTTTTTTTAAAGATTTTATTTATTTATTTGACACAGAGAGAGAGAAGGAGAGAGCATGGCAGGGGGTGGGGGCAGCAGACAGAGGGAAAGGGAGAAGCAAGCTTCCTGGCTGAGCAGGGTCCATATACACTATGAAGTATGATGCCTCCATCAGAAAGGATGAATACCCAACTTTTGTAGCAACATGGGTGGGACTGGAAGAGATTTTGCTGAGTGAAATAAGTCAAGCAGAGAGAGTCAATTATCATATGGTTTCACTTATTTGTGGAGCATAACAAATAACATGGAGGACATAGGGAGATGGAGAGGAGAAGGGAGTTGAGGGAAATTGGAAAGGGAGGTGAACCATGAGAGATTATAGACTCTGAAAAACAATCTAAGGGTTTTGAAGGGGCAGGGGGTGGGAGGTTGGGGGAGCCAGGTGATGGGTATTAAGGAGGGCACGTATTGCATGGAGCACTGGGTGTGGTGCAAAAACAATGAATTCTGTTACTCTGAAAAGAAATTAAAAAAAAAAAAAAACAATAGAGATAGAAATTATGAAGAAGACCCAAAGGGAATTTCTCAAGTTGCAAAGTACAGTAACAGTAATTAAAATTTAAAAATTTTACTAAGGCAAAGATGGTAGTATAGTAGGAAGCCCCCTGGTTTGCTTTGTCCCTCAAACATAGCCAGATAACTATCAAATCATAATGAATACTGAAGAAAGCAACCTGAGGATTGATAGAACAAACTGCACAACTAAAGGGACAGAAGAGGCCACTTCAAGGAAGATAGGAAGTATGGAGACTTGTTATGGAGGAGAAACAGAGTGTGGGTGCTATGGAGGAAAGGGAACCCTGGTTGTGGAGAAAGGTGAGAGAGAGTGAGTGGAGTACACAGGGATGAGCACAAAGAGAAGAGTTCCCCAAAGCCATTGGCTCAGAGAAGGAGAGGGGGTGAATCTCCTATATTTGCAACCAGTGGGTCTCAGAAACTGGAGTTTCAAAGGTCCCCAGACTTGGCTGTGATAGAGACCTGGGGACACTGCCCTACTCCTGAGCAGAAGCAGGCAAATGATCCCAGGCAGGCTGCATAAACTGAGGACTACCTAAGGGGCACAGGGAAAGACAGTTCGTACTTTTTGGAGCACATCTGTGAGAGGTGGCATTGCCTCTCCACAGACAAAGGAGCCAGAGGGTACCATTTCCCTCTCCTGCCCCTCGGCATAAACCAAATTCAGTAAACAACACAGAACCGATACTGGCTATGTAACCTGCTTACACCAAGTCTGCCCCACTGTGCTCCACTGGTATGGCTTTTCTCAGGCAAGCTGGCTACAAGTGTAATGGACCCCTCCCCCAGAAGACCAGCACAAACCCTGCATGCACCACACCTACGGACCATAAAACTTGCAAAGCTTCAATTCTAGTGCAAAGAGAATCAGGTCTCTTTTAGTAAGCAGACAAAAACACACCTAGTTAACACTCACTACACTGTGGTCAAGATCCACAGAGGCAAGGAAAAATTCTGCAGAATTTCTCCTTGACTTAGACCTTTTAAAAATTTCCTTTAGCCTATACAGATTTCAGATGAGTATTTTAGCCACATTGATTATAATGGCAGGTAGCAGATTTCAGTTAACATGTATGCTTGTTGAGAGTTTAGCTGAACTAGTCCATCATACTGCTGCCTCGGCATACATTTTTGGCCAAGCTGCCTGCAAGGGTCTTAAACTGACACTAATCCCTTGTACAAGCACAAGCCCTAGGTAAGAGTCCATGGTCACAAGCAAATGTAAGTTCCTTGCCTCCCAACACCTTCCCCTTGTGTAGCCCTTAGGAAAAACCCCTGTGAAGCTTCCCAAAACCCTTGCTCTTTATGGTCTGACTGGACAATCCACCTTAGCCCAGGAACCCCAGAGCACTCCACCCACAGACCCTAATAAATGCATGTGCCCCAGTTCCTCCCTCTTTCAGCATGTACCCTGCCTTGACCTTCCTGTGTGGTACATCAAGGCAAGGGGTATACTTCCTCCAGGGCCGGTGAGTAGTAAATTTCTTTTATCTTTGTTTCTCTTGTGGTCTTTTGGCTCACCATCCAGCACCCTGGGGGCTCTACTTAAAAATGTTGATTTAACCAAATCATAACAATGTTTAATAAATTGAAATGTCAAATGCATTGGTGATTTAGTGTAGTACTCTTGTAGGATGATGGGAAAATGACCGTATTTAATGGCTCCAATCCTTCAGTAGTCTGAATTTCCTTCTTTGAGATTCAATTTTCTGTCCTTAAAACCAGTCAAGTTACAGTGCATCAGTGACTGCCCATTTTAGCTGAGCATCAGACTTATTGCACATTACGTCAAATGGAGCTTAATATGCTGTTTTCTAAGCCTAAAGTGAATGTTCACCCTCTCTTTTTCTTGGCCAATTGGTTAACTTTGTATTCATTCTTTGAAACTCAACTCAGACATCACTTCCTCTTCAAAACCTTCCACACACACACACACACACACATAACCTCCCCTTCTGCATTATTGAGACCCCATGCATACTAATCATAGCATGCATATCACTTATAAAATTACAGTATGATCATTTATTTATAATCTATCTGCCAATCATACTAGACTTTGTATTCATTAAGGACAAAGACAGCCTTATCCATATCAGTATCTTTAGCACTCAACAGTATGTCTGCAACATAGTAGAAGCTCCACACATAATTACTAAATTAAACTTCAGATTGTAATAAGCAAACTACAAGACATACAGTGAAGAAAATATTGCATTTAAACTGTCACCACAACTAGATTTGATAAATTTAAACTTGTTTTCAAATATAAAATTTACATTAATAGTCAAAAAAGAACCTACAATAATAACTGTATGCAAATGGAAGATTTACTAGTTCGGCAAAAAAATATATACATTAAAAAGTTTCCTCATCTCATTTTGTCCCCTTATCTTAAAAACAAAAACAAAAACAAAAACTGAGTTGGATTAAAACCTTCTATGTGTTCAAGTTCTGTATTCTATATCACAGCATAGCTGAAAGTATCAGTATCAGTTTGAAATTTTCATTTACCTATATTAAGACGGTCTCAACTTTCTGTAAGTTGTCCCTCCACTATGACATCCATGCTAATGTCACATTTTTAGTTACTTGTACCTTGCTATTATGACACGTGGTACCTTAGAAACTTACTCTGTAAATAGGTTATGTCACAATATGAATGGAAAAATATTGAATAGTATTAAACCATACCTTTGAGTTTTTCTATTTATCTCAAATTAAGTGGCATGTCATCACAGCACACATTTCAGCAAGTATATATTGACCCCTTACTTACTGCCAAAAGCCTAAGAGTAATGAGAGAAATCATGAAACATCAAGTCTATTCCAGTATATTCTACATAATAGGAGATTGAAAGCAACCAGACATACCAGCATAAGATGACAACAACCCACAAAGAACCGTCAAAGGAGTTTAGATTTGACATTACAAGTAATTGGAAAACCAATAGAAAAATAACAAGTCAAACCAACAATTTAGGATGATTTTGGCAGAATGAATAGAACCAACAATATTAGAACTTCTAAAGTCAGGAGTAACACTTTTCTCCCCCGCAGTTAACAAATAATTCAGTTTTGCCAACTGTACCCACTAAACCTGTTTTCAAAATCACCCACCCCTCTAGATCTCCACTTTGCCACCACTTTAGCCCAAGCCACTACTAACCTTCCTCAGGGACAGTAGCTTCCAGCATCTTGTCTAGCTTCCTTCTAATTCAATTTTCATACAAAGCATTTTTTAAATGAAAATCAAATTATGTCCCTTTCAAGCTTAAAACTCTCCATCAGTTCCCCAATCAGTTTTTAGGACAAAGATCCAAATCCTTTGAGCTCTGTAAGAATTCTATACTTAAAACCTCCTCTCTTGCCTCTCCTCCCTTCTGTGTCAGTACTCAATCTATAGTAAGTAGCCTTCTCATAGTTCCTCAAATATTCCATAATCCCTTCCTGCCTCAAGGCCTTATCATATGCTGTTTACTAAAACAGGTAACATCCTTGCAACTACAAATACCCTTTTAACCCTAAGGCAACTTAGCCTAAATATCATTTCCAAAAAATGCCTTACCTGACACCCACACTAGACCAGGTTTTCTAATAACATACTTTCATACTTTTTAGTTCTCCTCTGTAGAACTTTCCCCACTTATTCAGTGAAGATAGTTACTAAGTTAGCTAAATATTTCAACTACAGCTGCCTCATTAGGACACAAGCACCACTAAAATGAAAGCTATAGCTGCCTAATCAATGTATCCTCAACACCTTGCACATAACAGTCACTTAAATATGTTGAATGGATTGACAGATAACTTCCGCTGAAGGCCAGATAAAGAATGGTGCTAGAAATAACAACAAAAGAGCTTACACAGATTTATACTGAGTTTGAAAAATTAATTTCTGAATCTTTAAATTATCTGTAGTGTTCTAATGCAGGAGTCAATGAACTTTTTTAAAAGACCAAATAGTAGGGGCACTTGGGTGGCTTAGTCAAGTAAGCACCTGACTCTTGATTTCAACTCTGGTCATGATCTCAGGGTCCTGGGAATAAGCCCCATATTGGGCTCCACCCCTCCTGGCGTGGAGTCTCCTTGTCCTCCCCCCCTAATAAATAAATAAATAAATTTTTTTTAAAAAGACCAAATAGTAAATATTTTAGGCTTGTGGGCAATATGGTCTCTGATACAACTATTCAATCCTTCCATAGCAGCATGAAAGCAGCCACAGACTATACATAAATGAAAAGGCATGGTCATACTACAATAAAACTTTATTTACAAAAACAGCTTGGCAGCCTGCAGCTACAGCTTTGCTGGCCCCTATTAATATATCCCAAAGAAAAAAGAGGCAGAAATTAAACAAATGTAAAAAATAAAACTGCTATTTCATTATAAACTCATAAAGAAACTTTTATTGAGATGCAATTCAAACTTTGCCCCAAACTTCGAACTCAAAATGGGTTAACATGTATTAATTAAAAGCACACATGGAATCTTCCCTTAATGGTCAGAATTAAGTATATCTCCTCTCTTAATCTGGATCATAAGTTTCTGTTGAGGCAGCAACTGTCTCTTTATTCATATGTATTTCTTAGTAACTAGAGTACAGAGCATACAGTGGAAATTTAAAACACATGCTGAACAAATGAATGATCCACAGATTAGCCTTCCCCTTTTCATTCTTCTAGTCTACTATAGTTTGGTGCAGAGACAAAATGAGAAGCAATTAATCTGTATGTTTTGATTTTCAAAAAAGGTATTCTCCAGTAAGACTGAAAAGGAACAATTTTACAAAAGGCAGACATTTAATAACATAGAGAAAACAGAATACAACAGTAAACATCACCTTCTTTACCTTAAAGAAGAAACCCAGTATAAATTTATGGTGCCACATCGTACAGTAGAGACAATAAGCAAACTGGGAGACAGTTTATTCCAAATTTTAATTCCTCTGTGTCTCTTAAGTGAAAATGTGACTTAACTTTTCTACACTTCAGTATCCTTATCTATAAAATGAATGAGTAAGAGTAAATGACCTCTATGTCAATTCTATAGTGCCTGATTTTTCTATATATAAAAGACTCTACATAGCACATTGCCAAGTGGATGAATGGAAACAAATGAAAAATCTCATAAAACTGAATAGTGAAGGGTGGGAAAGGGTAATATACAATCTCCACTGAGATAGGTATGACCAATAGACCTAAAATGGAAATTCGGAGTAAATGTATAAATTTCCAAAGTATATATAGGTCCAATGTCCAAGAAAACAAAAGCTGGGAGTTACAAAGTAATGCCATCCTCCTTTAATTTAAAATTATAGTTCATAGCAAAGCAAACCTAGCATGCTGAACAGATACATCTCAACAGAAACACAACAGAAATGGACGATGATTAAAATAATCAAAGCAGTGAAAACAGTCCACAGGGACAAGACAAAAATGAACATACAACGAAAAATGCTTTTACCTCAGTAAGAAGAAATCCAGATCTGTAGCTATTTTAGGCCGCTATTGATGTAAGGCAATCAGTAGTATCAAACAGATACACTTATCATGTGCACTGTTAGTAAACAAAGACATTATACTTTGTAATCAACACTGCTAATTAGTGTTACACTTTAATACTGGACACTATTTTCTTTTTTTTTTTTAAGATTTTATTTATTCATTTGACAGACAGAGATCACAACTAGGCAGAGAGGCAGGCAGAGAGAGAGGAGGAAGCAGGCTCCCTGCTGAGCAGACAGCCTGATGCGGGACTCCATCCCAGGACCCTGGGATCATGACCTGAGCCCAAGGCAGAGACTTTAACCCACTGAGCCACCCAGGCGCCCCTGGACACTATTTTCAAGTCAGTGTCTATAAATAATTTTTCTTAAAAATTGAATTAAAAATACCTAAATTTTAACAGACCAATGATTCCATCATCCCTTTAGTTGTTTTTCTTAGAAATCAGTCATCTTTAAAGTCCATGCCAATTTATAGAAAATACACACACATACACACAAGCTGCTGTAAGTTATTTCCAGTTATTGGAAGATATCAAATTTAAGAGTAAAAATATTCAAATATATCCAGATAATAAAACCTATGATTAGCTACAGCGATGACAAAGCTTTGTGAAGGCCACTTCAATAACTATGTCATCAGTTTAGAATAACTTAAATTGAAAAAAATGAGTTTGGCTAAACTGTGTTTAAAATTTACTATTTTAGGGGCACCTGGGTAGCTCAGTGGGTTAAGCCACTGCCTTCGGCTCAGGTCATGATCTCAGGGTCCTGGGATCGAGCCCCCGCATCGGGCTCTCTGCTCAGCGGGGAGCCTGCTTCCTCCTTTCTCTCTGCCTGCCTCTCTGCCTGC
Source organism: Lontra canadensis (assembly GCF_010015895.1). Lineage (NCBI taxonomy): Eukaryota > Metazoa > Chordata > Mammalia > Carnivora > Mustelidae > Lontra > Lontra canadensis. The sequence continues at coordinate 33,658,641 of NW_022630997.1, forward strand.
TTGTGATCTCTCTCTGTCAAATAAATAAATAAAATCTTTAAAAAAAAATTACTATTTTATTTTTAGTACTAGAGCTAAATTTGTCAACCTCAAAAGAATTTCTTTAAACGAATAATCGTATTATTAAAAAAAACTCTACGTCTCTAGTTATACTAGCAGAACAATGGTCACCTCAAAGATGTCCATACCTTAATCACTGGAACCTGTGAATATGTTAGGTTACATGGCAAGGAAGAATTAAGGCTACAAATGAATTAAGATTGCTAATGAGATGGGATGCCTGGGTGGCTCAGTGGGTTAAAACCTCTGCCTTAGGCTCAGGTCATGATCCCAGGGTCCTGGGATCCAGCCCAACATCGGGCTCTCTGCTCAGCAGGGAGCCTGCTTCCTCCTCTCTCTCTCTGCCTGCCTCTCTGCCTACTTGTGATGTCTGTCCAATAAATAAATCTTTAAAAAAAAAAAAAGATTGCTAATGAGGAGACCACAAAATAGGGCAGTATACTGGATTATCTAGCTGGCTAGAAAGCCAAAGAAAAAGAGGTTCTCCTCTAGAACTTTCAAAAGGAAAGCCTTACCCACACTTTTTTTTTTTTTTTTTTTAAAGTCTAGTGAGGGCCTGGGTCCTAAAACAGTAAGATAAGTTTGTGTTGTTTTAAGCTATTAAGATTTTTGGTCATTTGTCACAGCAATAAGAAAAATTAATATACCTATAGATTTATAATTGTGTATTTAATTAAAGTCTGAATCTGATTACAAAAACAATAAAAATCAGAATGCCTAGAATCCTTAATGAGGATTACGTAATAACAATTACGTAGTTTTTTATTGCTACAAACACACAACAAAGATAGTATTACATTGCTATGTTTTTTCCAAATAAATACTATTTTTTCTCTTTCAAGTCGTTTTGTAATAGATGCCTCTTAAATCTTTATGGTTGAGCCAATCCCAGGTTCTCATAAATCCTTCCAACATAAGACACTGTGCACTATCCTCATTAATCATAATTAATTTCACTGACCATTATGATAAGCTAATTCACATCCTAAAAATCACATCAAACTTTGAATTTAACCAGTGTTTGAAAAATGAAACTTTTTAGCTGTCTGGACACTTCTAGACCTAAGTTTCCATATTAACCACATGAAATATAAATCACATAAATACATAAATCACATAAAATGCAGATTCTATAAAATTTACTACATATAGAAGCATTTTTCATGATTTTTATGAATTTTTTATCATTTGCTTTGGCAATAAAACAGATATATGTACAAGTCTGGGAATGTTTATACTGTACCTATATTATTAAGATTAAGATGTCCAAGAGCATCTTCATAAATATTCTTTCAAATTGGCAGGTAGGATTGTGGGTGGAGGAGTGAGGCATGAGGAGTCAGAAACTGAGCAAGCTAAGGAAGACATACATACAGAGGGGCAGTGTACATAGGAAATTAGAACTCAAGTAATATGATAAGAACTTCCATGCCCAGGTTGGTCTAGTTTTTCAGGGCTTGAGCACATCGGGGTAATGATGAGGGTGAAGAGGGAGCATCTGAGGCAGGAGGTTGGTACAAGATATGAGAATTTAAGTAGAATGTATGTGGGGGATGGCCTGATATGGTAAGTCAGAGCCCAAACAGGATAGAGACATTATCCATGCATGCTGGTAACCCACTGTAGGGATTTCAGAGCCCAAACAGGATGAGAAAGACATAAATGGGAAAGAGGAAGTGGTGGTAAAGAACAGATATCAGTTAAATAGAGGGAAATATATCAAGATATATCAAGAAAGGACAACAGAAGCAAGGTTTATCACCATCAGAGAAGGGAGGTTACAAATACAAGAAGGAGAAAACTAGAATGAATCCTGAGGCATTGGATTGGAATTGGAGGTAATAGTATGAACCCACTGTTTTCAATATATATAGATAAGATAGAAACAAGTATTGATGTAAATGTATATGTATATAAATAAACACACACACACACTTATATTCCCTAGTTCAGTCCACTGACGATGCCTGGGAGCAGCAACTTTTCAACAACAGTGTGTACACCTAGCCTCCAGAATTTGGCGCAAAAGTAGCATTTTCCATTAAAAAGAACCAGGGCTCTTGGAGGAATGGCTTTCTTTCCCTTTAATACATTTATGTATTTGTGAACAGTAAGTACTATTGTTTATATGTATTTTTACAATTTATATAAGTGATACATAATGTTCCGCAACTTTTTTTTTAATTTCTTTTTTTTTTTAAGATTTTATTTATTTGCCAGACAGAGATCACAAGTAGGCAGAGAGGCAGGCAGAGAGAGAGGAAGGGAAGCAGGCTTCCCGCTGAGCAGAGAGCCCGATGCGGGGCTCAATACCAGGACCCTGAGATCATGACCTGAGCCGAAGGCAGAGGCTTTAACCCACTGAGCCATCCAGGCGCCCTAGTTTTATATTTTTGTGGTACATGTGTACTACAAGTGTAAGTTCATTCATTCTTACTGCTGTATAATATATATAATATACCGTATAACATCACTTAAATATGTTATTTTTTTGTTTCCCCACGGATGGACATTTGAGTTATTATTATTCCAATAATAATAATGATGATGATGATGAGATAGTGCAGCAATGAACATTCTTACTCACGTCTTTGATCATATATGTTAGGGTTTCTTTAGGATATAAACCAAGAATAACATTACTGGATCAGAGCATACTGGATCTCCAACTTTACTAGATGCTGCCAAATATCTTCCAGAAGATGATTTAGCAATTTATTCTTCTCAGGAGTGAAGAAAGATTTCTATTGTTCATCATATTCACCCCACTTGCTATTATCTGACTAAAATTTTAGCCAGTCTAGTGAGTGTGAAATTGTACGTCTCAGTACACATTAGCAATTTATTATTTTATTATCTTCTATCTGTTGTATTGTTTTGCCTTCTCCTTATTGATAAGGAAAGTTTATTATGTGGTCTGACTTTAATTCTTGTTAAATGTGTCACAAATAAACTCTTAAGTGGCCTTTAAACGTGTTTATTATTATCTGTGTTTAGTTTTAAATGTTGATGTAATTAATTTTTTAAAGATTTTATTTAACTCTTAAAGAGAGAGCATGAGCAGGGAAAGGGGCAGAGGTAGAGGGAGAGGAAGAAGCAGGCTCCCCACTGAGCAGGGAGCCTGATGTGGGACTCGATCCCAAGACCCTGGGATCATGACCTTTGCTGAAGGCAGTGCTTAACTGACTAAGCCACCCAAATGCCCTTGATGTAATTAAACTTAGTAATTTTTTTCTTTATGGTTTTTAGTATGTGTTTGTATTTAAGACATCCTTTCCTATCCTAGGACCATACATAACATACAGGTATTTTGCATATTAAGAGCAGTATAGTACAGTGAGTAAGAGCCAGGGCTCTGGAGCAAGCTAAATTAAAAATCCCATTCTGTCATGTACTAGCTGTGTATCTTTGGATTCTCTATATTTATTTCTTTTCTTGTAAGATGGAGATAATTATAGTACCTACCTCTGGAGCTGGTATTAGGAAGGACATACCTTAATAGTATAACAGCCATGTGATACCGGTACTAAGTGTTTTGTGTATCATTTCTGACTATCTCATGGGGTTGCTATAAACATTAAATAAGGCCATACATATAAGATACTTAAAGCCAGGACTATACAAGAGCTCAGTACACATCACTACAATACCATAAAGATGTTAAAAGATAAGATAATCCGGGGGCACCTGGGTGGCTCAGTTGGTTAGGCATCTGCCTTCCGCTCAGGTTATAATCTCAGGGTCCTGGGATCCAGGCCCACATTAGACTCCCCGCTCAGCAGAAGGCCTGCTTCTCTCTCTCCTCCCTGCCCGTGCTCTCTATCACTACCTCTGTCTTTCTCTCAAATAAATAAAATATTTTTTAAAAAATAAAAGGTAACCCTGAATAACCTTTTTTTTTTTTTTTAAAGAGAGAGAGCATGTGTGTGCATGGGGTAGGGGGTAAGGGGCAGAGGGAAAGGAAGAGACAGAATCTTAAGCTGACTCCACACCCAGCACAAAGCCCAACACGGGCCTCGATATCATGACCCTGAAATCATAACCTGAGCTGAAATCAAAAGTCAGACACTTAACCAACTAAGCCACCCAGGCACCACCTGAACAACTTTCACCAACAAACAATACCTAGATGAAATGGACAAATTCTCAAAAAGCAACACACACACAAAAAAATACCTATGTATCTTAATGGGCATATCTACTTAAAACATTATATCTGTCATTAAAAACCTCTCACAAAGGAAACTCCAGATTCTAAAGTTTTCATTTGGTGAATTTTGTAGACATTTAAGAAAAAGGAACATCAATTGTCCAGAAATTCCTTGAAGGGGCAAAAAAACAGGGAATACTTCTCAGCTCATTTATGAAGCCAGCACAATCCTGATACCAAATGTGAAAAGAAAAGAAAAGAAAAGAGAAAAAAAGAAAAGAAAAGAGAGAACCATCCTATTCATGAACATAAATGCAACAAATCTAAATAAACTATTAGGATATCAAGCCCAACAACATTTAGAAGAATAACACATCACAACCAAGTGAATTTATTTCAAGAACAAAAGATGGTTTAACATTTGAAAATCAAGAAATACAATCTACCACACTAACAGATAACATATTAACAGGAAAAATTTTTTTGATGACTTTAATAAATGTAGAGAAAAATTAACATCTACTCACACACACACACACAAAGAATCAAGCAAATGAAACAGAAAGGAACTCACTTAATCTGATGAAAGATATCTATAACCACTCCCACCACACACACAAAGAAATATTAATGGTGGACTATTAAAACTTTGCTGAAATTATCTCACCATTTCAAGTCAACATTACGTTGGAGGTCCTAACACGTCCAATAAGAGAGAGAATGGGGAGATGGAGACTATGCAAATGGTATGACTTCATAGTATATGTAGAAATTCCAGGCAAATTATTAAAACTAATAAATGAATAAGGTCACTGGAAAAACAGCTCAAAACATAAAAATCAAATATATTTGTACATATAACAAAAACTAAGAAAATAAAATTTTAATAGTACCATTTGTAACAATGAAATCAATTACTTAAAAATAAAGCATATATGAGGACGCCTGGGTGGCTCAATGGGTTAAGCCTCTGCCTTCAGCTCAGGTCATGATCTCAGGGTTCTGGGATTGAGTCCCGCATTGGGCTCTCTGCTCAGCAGGGAGCCTGCTTCCTCCTCTCTCTCTCTCTCTCTCTCTGCTTGCCTCTCTGCCTACTTGTGATCTCTCTCTGTCAAATAAATAAAATCTTTAAAAAAAATAAAATAAATTAAAAAATAAAGCATATATGTACAAATTTTTATAGAATGCATTAGCAAGAAATATTTCTGAAGTCCCTAGTAAATGGAAGAATAGGGACGCCTGGGTGGCTCAGTGGGTTAAGTCTCTGCCTTCGGCTCAGGTCATGATCTCAGGGTCCTGGGATCGAGCCCCGCACAGGGCTCTCTGCTCAGCAAGGAGCCTGCTTCCCCCCCTCTCGCTGCCTACTTGTGATCTCTCTCTCTCGCTCTCTCTGTCAAATAAGTAAATAAATAAACAATCTTAAAAAAAAAAAAAGGAAGAATACACCATATTCATGAATTGAAAGATTCACTATTTTAAACATATTAATTCTTCCCAAACTTATTTACAAAGTTAATGCAATCTCATTCAAAATTCCTGAAGGTTCTTTGTAGAAATTGATAAGTTCATTCTAAAAATTAAAGAGATTGCAAAAAGTGAGCTAGGGGAAACTTGGAAAAGAAAAAGCTGTTAAGACTTAGATTACCAGATGTCAGTACTTAAAGCTACAGAAATACAAACAGCATAGCACTGACACAAGGATAAAAAAGGAGACCAATGAACTAAAAGAGGGTCAAGAAAAATATATTTTTTAAAGATTTTATTTATTTATTTGACAGAGAGATCACAAGTAGGCAGAGAGGCAGGCAGAGAGAGAGGAGGAAGCAGGCTCTCCACAGAGCAGAGAGCCCAATGCGGGGCTCGATCCCAGGACCCTGGGATCATGACCTGAGCCAAAGGCAGAGGCTTAACCCACTGAGCCACCCAGGCGCCCCAAGAAATATATTGATTTATGACAAAGGTAACTCTGCAGCAGAGTAGGGAACAAAAACTTTTCAAAAAAAAGAAAACAAAATAATCTTGACTTCTCCTCATAACATGCACAAAAATAATTTCCAGATGTCTCACAGATCTAAATGTAAAAGGCTAAAAAACAAAGCTCTTAGAAAAAACATTGAAAAATATCTTCAGGACTTCAGGGTAAACAAAAATTTTGCAGTTCAAAACGGTGCTAACAACAAAGGAAAAAATGTAAACTACACTATACTGAAATTGTTAATTTCAATTCAACAAAAGACACTATTAAGAGATTTTAAAAAGGAACCCATATATATTAATTATATACACATATATAAGTGTGTATGTATATGTGTAAAAAAAATTACATCCAAAATATATGAAGGAGTTTTTACAAACCAAAAAGAAAAAAATACATACAGTTTAATAAAAGACATGTCACAAAAGAGGATATGCTAAGGGTAAATAAACTTATGTGAAAGTGTTCAACAAACAGTTACTAAAAAACCCAAGACAAAAATCTCAGTGAAATACTATAACCCCACCAGAATAGCAAAAATGCAAAAAGACAGACAGCACCAAAAGGAAGTGGAATTTCTAGAATGCTCATTTTCTACCAGTGGGACTGTAAACTGGTACAACAACTTTGGAAAACTAAGAGCATCTGAAGCCATATACATAAATACCCAATAATTCAGTGGTGCCTCTCCTTCATATTTTACCAACAGAAATGCATAAATGTTTACCCAAAAATATGTAACAAAATCTTTCCAACAGTAGCAGTTGCTAGAAACAAGAAACAACCTGAATGTCTATCAATAGCAGGATAAAGTAAGTTGTACTACCTCCATAAAAAGAAATATTATAAAATAAGAAACAAACTATAAAAAGTATAAAACGTTGCATCAAAGAAGTCAGACATAAAATAGGCATGTTTATAATTCTACTTATACAAAGTATAGGCAAAACTATAGTGATATATATCAAAGCAGGTGCACCTCTGGGGGTGGGGTTGAGAGAATGACTGAAAAGCACAGGAAACATTCTGGGATGACAGAAATATTCTTTATCACAATGTGGTGTGACATTATATACAAATACTCAAAATTCTCTGTGCTGCATGACAAATATTTATGCATTTTATTTAATGTGAATTACACCTCAACAAAACACTATTTGTATTTAAACAACAACAACAACAACAAAAATCACCTAGATTCTAGATAATTGCTATGCAAAGTAGTCAGTCTACAAACTGCTGGGGTCCAAGACAAGATAAGGAGCTTCCACCACAATGCGTATCAACACACTGTTTTTTTTAAAAAGAAAGTTTTATTGTGAAAATAGTATCAACTAAACTAAAGAGTGGGTTGAACTAAACTGTTGTAATAACACAGTTGACTCACATTCTTAATGAAAGCTCCTTATCTTGAAGCTCTCCCCACCTGGGCTGGAAGGAGCACTGTTGTAGAAACAACCATGATGGTGGTTGGGGAACTGGAGGTGAGGCGGGTGCGGGGAGTGAGGGGATGGGACGGACATGGGCTTTGGTGAGAGGGATAGGGAGGCCAAGAAAAATGAGAATATGTTAAAGTTCTTTTTGGATTAAGTTTTAAATATTTATTTAAACTATTCTAGGCCAAAAAAAAAAAAAGGCAATTAAAAATAGTAAGATGGCAGAATGTTGTCCAAGTATATCAATAAATGCAAACATAAAAGGACTAAACTCACTGGTTAGAAGACAAAGAGAAATTATAACTTTAAAAAAGTTATAACCTATTTGCTATGTATCAAAAAGTTCATAGTAAAAAGTTGGAACATACAGAAATAAAATTGATAAAATATACTAATATCTGAAAAAAAGGCCTTAAGAGAAAAAGGGTAATGAGAAATAGAGATCACTAAATTATGACTTAAGTCCAATTTCAGCAAGAAAACAATTCTAAACAGGTACACACCTAACAAAATACCCTCAAAATACAAGAAGCAAAAAACTGGTAGAATTTCAGGGAAAAAAAAAAAAAAAAAAAAAGGTAAATCCTCTATCACAGTAGGAGATCTTAACACTTTTTTCAACATCTGCCATCAATTCTCCATCCTTTCTCAGACTGTTTTGCTCTTATATCAGAAGCTCTGAGATCTTAAGATCTAGGTGCATTCTGAACTCTTTTAAAGGAATCATTAAGTTATAGGGAACAGTGAACTGAAAAATGTCAGGTACTAAGTGGATTATTACTGCCATCTGCTGGACACAATGTTCATTCCCATTTTTATCACACTTGCTTTAAAAAGTCCTAGTAAGAAAGCACATAAGGCCCTTAAACTGTAATCGTCTCTAAACTTCTTTTCTCTAATGAGATAGAGATACTCTCCCTAAATTAAATATGTGTCCTCTCTATGTCTGTGCAATTTAACAATCCTCTGGTAATGATGCTTAGTTTTTCCAAGTCACAGATTTATAAGAGTATAGAAAATTACATTGCCTAAAACCTACTTGGACTTTAGTATATCCACGAAGACTACCAATTTTCCATACAGTTACTGGAAAATCATATTTTATTTTATATAGTGAGTAATTACAATGAGTCACTTCAAACATACCAACTACACTTTACTCATACAGCATATTAGCTACATTACTGCAATGTCTCTTAAAATATGCACATAATAATGTATGGTAGGTCTCCTAGTGCTCACCCACATGTGGTTCCCTTGCCTTCCAGGTTCACAGGAAAATTACACTTCTTGCCCAGTTACTACTAATCTTAAATTAGAGTCAATAGGTTGTGAGTAAAAATACAATGTACCACCTGTAGGCCCCAGCAAGTAATTGCACACGTAAGAGCTGGCAGCATTCTTCCTCTACAACAGCGACCTTTTGATGGGGCCTCAAAAGGTAATGGTGAAGCCACCTTCTTTTGGTGATGGTGAAGATAGTGAGAGGAAAGCAGCTTAGAACACTGAAGTTGCCCCATAGAGTCTTCCAGACCCACAACAGACTTTGGAAGAGTAAAAAATAAGCTTTTATTGTGTTAAGCCACTGAGTTGGCACTTAAACGTTAACTTCAGCATAGCTTAGCCCTGGATTTCTCAAAAGTGGCACTACTGACATCTTTGGCTGGATAATCCTTTGCTGTCGATACTACTGTAGTGCATTAAGAAGCATCCCTAGCATCTTCCCACTATTTGTCATTGCACCCCTCAATATGACAACCAAAACTGCATCCAGACATTGCCTTCCTTCCCAAATTTGAGAACCACTAGCCTACCTTAACCTGAATACAGTATATCTATCCATATATGTGTGTACATAATGTATGAGAGTGTATTTAACTCAAGTCATGTGACACAAATATATGGTTTATTATGTATTAATAAGATCAGATGTTTTATAGGCTCTAAACAGATACAAATTTCTTTCTTAAACTAGGAGAGCTATTTATAAACTTAAATCCAAGCAGTATTATAAGTCTTTTCATAGTAAGGTAAACAAAATGTTTCAAAAGTATATATAAATTCATACATACTATGCTGTTCATTTCTGAGGACTCATAACTCCCAACTGGATGGACATTTCCAATGGGCTCCAAACCCTCTTCATCCCACATGTATGTTCCATCAGAGCTATCAGATGGAGAGAGCTCAAATGAAGAACCAGCTCTGTAATCAGTATCTGGTGAAATCAAGTTGCTCCCAGAAGTATGTTTTGTACATTCACTCCTGTCTTCAATTGTTTTGTTTTTTTTTTTTAAGAAGAAAAAGGGGAAAAAAAGTTATTAATTCATAGAAATATATTTCTCAGCTTCTAAAAATATATACTCTAATAACTTAATATAGCAAAATAACTGGCAAAAAAGTATTAGTAATTATAGCATTTTCTAAATCCTAAACAATAAAAAAGATCAAGAAATAAAATCTTAAATAACCTACTGAAATGTTTCCCAGTACACATAAAGAAAGTTCAGTGAGCCATCTTTCACTTCTGCAACATTTCTAGAATAAAGCCTCACATTCTTTTAATATTTCCTAAGATATTTACTTTTACACACTGGCCATGAAACTCCTTTCTCTATGTATATCATTTAACCTTGCAGTTGCCACCTTATAAGAGAAACACTTGTTCTGGCATTCACTTCTAACTAGAAGACCCTCAGACAGTCAAGGGTTTATGCATATCTCTAGGCGTGGCCTACACTCTTGACCAGATCACATGCCTACACCCAATCCCTTCAGTTTGCTCTATTTTCAGGCTCTTTGGGCACAAAGAGATATTTTCTCCAGAATTTTAGTACCAGGATGACCAAGTATAAGAGGAAATATTTAAGAGGTACTAATCTCACTTTCCTCAGTTAAAAAAATAAAGTTCCTCTGAGTTTGCTAAACAAGAAATCTAAGCTCTACTTTAAAAAAGTGAAAAATTTCTAGGATAAAAACACTCATTAGATTGGACATAACCTATATTATTATTAGCTCATTTACCTTTTGGCACAGCTTCACTCTAAACACATAGCATCTATTACCATAAAGTAAGAGAAGTTTAAAATGGCACGCCACTATTTAGGGAAGAGGGGGAAAAGAAAAAAATCTGAAGCAATAGGAATAGGCCTGTACATGAAAGTCACAGAAGAACAAAGGTAAGATATATTAGGGAAGAGTATTTTTATCGTTGTTTTAAATAGTGAAAAATAAGTCTGAGCAAAAGTCACAGGAAGATAAAAGTTGCCCCATCTCAATTTTATTTAGATCGATCCCGCCACAAAAATTGACAGCATCTTGGAATTAATCAGAAGGTAATCCCAAGTGTAAGTCCAATTATATTATCTATGAAAAAGCAAACTTAAGAATATTAATATTTACCAGAGACACTTATAGCTATCCACTCGTCAGTTTTAGTTTTTTCATTTTCCTTGGGAGAATCAAATATATCCTTTGGTGGTACATTTTCAAGCTTTTCTTCTTTGAGAGAAATTTCCTCTGGAGTTATTCTAGTTCTGTTGGAGTCTTCTATATCTATAAAATCATCGCTAAAGTCTTCACTTAAATCATTCTTATCAGAAGATGACAAAGATGACAAGGAAATATCATCCACATCATCACTCAGGTATCTAATTTTAGCATTATGCTTCATGGTCTGGTCATTTTCTGTTCTATAACTATCATTTTCAATTAGTTCTTGGTCCTTATTAGTAGCTCCATCCTTAGCCATAAGTTCAGCATCTTCTTCTACACATGGATCAGCAGGTGAATTTTTATTACCATCAACTGTGATAGTGCCAGAAAATGGAGGTCGGCTAGATTTCAGTAGAGAGGGATGAACCATCCTATAACCCAAAGTGGAAGTTACACCTGGGCCATTTGGTAAAGCCAACTTCTTTCCACCAGCAGCATAAGGCCTATTAAATCCATACCCTAGGTGATCATTCCCATTGAGTACTTCTGACTGCCGGGAATTTCTTGCTAGCATACTTGACCTCAGAGGCACTCTAATGGGTAGCTGTTGGTTCTGATAAGGCTTTGTAAGATCTGCAGCTCTATTGAAGGAATGTGATCTGGTTATAGATGAAGGTGGAAGGAATGAATTCTGAATGGAATGTGAAAAACTTTGTGATCTTACCATTTTTTCACAAGTAAGAGATTTAATATTGTCTAGGGATTGTGCTAAGCCTTCTCCAGAACTACTTCTTGTGGCACAGGAGTTTGCTCTAGGCCTTTGTATGCTACCAGCTGAACGGTTTCCATACAATCCATTCAACTGTGATTTTGGAGCACTGACTGAAGAATATGAAGTCCTTCCTAATAATGTGCCTTTGGTGAATTTACCCAAACTAGATGGTCCAGACAAAGACTTTTGGTTTAACTCCTCCGTAGATGACACAAACATAGTAGATGGCTTTGCTAACTTTGATGTGAGTAAAGAAATACTTTTCAAGCCTCCCTTTATCCCATTTTTATCAAAAATTCCTTGAGTAGGTGCATGTTTTTCAGGATCAATTACTTTATCGTGTAAAGTTTGAGTACTGTTACGGTCTTCAACACTTTGCGCACTGAGTTGGTATTTAGTTGCTGTTCTCCAATTAAATGAATGGGATGATGGGCAATCAGAGCCATTATTTTTTATGTAACTTTTGACGTTGCTACTCTTGGAAGTTCCCAATAAATTAACAGGTGTCCCATTTGACATTGGCTGCAGTGTACTCCTCACAGATTTTGTTCCATACTTTGGTAGTTTGGAACCCAAAAATGTCTTGATTTGTGTTTTTTCTTCCATGAGCTATAAGATGCATTTGTTCTTAAAATCTGACAGAATCTGAGGAGACAAAAAAGTAGATTAAACGTTTCTAAATAAGCAGAATTACATGGGTTATTATATAATAAGAATATATACTCATAGACAATGACATGCACCAAAACCTACTTATGATTCCTACAAAATTCTTAATAAATATTGAGTGCAGGAATTAAATTAATAAATTTTTTTTAAAGATTTTGTTTATTTATTTATTTGACAGACAGAGATCACAAGTAGGCAGAGAGGCAGGCTCCCCTGCTGAGCAGAGAGCCCAATGCGGGGCTCGATCCCAGGACCCTGGGATCATGACCTGAGCCGAAGGCAGAGGCTTTAACCCACTGAGCCACCCAGGCACCCCTAAATTTATAAATTAATGTTAGGAGAAAGTAAAGAACATTTTTATAAACACTTTTTTAAACTTGGGCTATGCATAATGATAGCAAATTCCAGAATTAATAAAACCAGACTATCAATTCTGACTGAATTTTGAAAAAAAGAAATACTTCTATAGAAAACACATCTTCCGATTTCCAATCCATGTTATTTTTTTCACTTTGGACAATATTATCTCCTTTAAAATAAGAAAATGTTATTTGTTATTTTTTAAAGTATATGTGATCTTATAAAAACTGGAATACATTTTAAAAATTCATTACTAAGGGCGCCTGGGTGGCTCAGTTGGTTAAGCGACTGCCTTCAGCTCAGGTCATGATCCCAGAGTCCTGGGATCGAGTCTCATATCAGGCTCCCTGCTTGGAGAGTCTGCTTCTCCCTCTGACTTTCTCCCCTCTCATGCTCTCTCTCACTGTCTCTCTCTCAAATAAATAAATAAAATCTTTTTAAAAAAAATTCATTACTAAAATCACAGTAGGATATAGGAAAAAAATAAAATAGCACCAAAAAATTTTTCCTGACATTAACAGTAGAGATATCAGGTATCATTTTAAGCAACTATCTCAAACAAATTTCCAACTGGTAATATAAATAGATACTACAGTAGGTGTCATGGTGAAAAGTATTATGGTTTTCATAAAGTTGGTTAGTCCACTAATCTCAACCTCCCAAATTTATTTTAAAGGTAACACAAAACAACAAACACAAAAAGGTTCAATGAACAGACAAGAACATAAAACTGAAATACCTACTGTCCTTTATTTAACTGTTTGATAAGGTATGACATATTCACGGTCACATGATGAGATCACAAAGATGAGATAGAAATATTAAAATGCTTATCCTAATATTAACAGAAATACAATATGCTATATGCTTACTGCTCACTATATGCTCATTGTGATTATATAAAAATTCTACAAAAGCATACACAAGTACAAAATGTGAATAAAAGAAAAATACATGCCCTAGGGTCACTGATGGTTTTTTAAAATTATGTATCTTAAAACATATTTTGTCAGTTATATTTTTTTAGTAAAAACAAAACCTGATTCAAAGCCATACCTATACTTTAAAAATTGAGAGTTTCTGAAGTATATGTGTTATTAATTAAGTCAAAAGTAAATAGGAAATCATACAGACATTCAAATAAAGTTGCTGAAGTAAAGCAGAATTACAGAACTTCCTATCCCCAATAACTAATAAAAAAGAAAGAATATATATACGTGTGTGTATGTATTTAATTTTTAGCCAAAAACTCACCAGCTTCAAACAAAAATTGTTTAAACTAAGCACCTCTAGGGCGCCTGGGTGGCTCAGTGGGTTAAAGCCTCTGCCTTCGGCTCAGGTCATGATCCCAGGGTCCTGGGATGGAGCCCCACATCGGGCTCTCTGCTCTGCAGGGAGCCTGCTTCCTCCTCTCTCTCTGCCTGCCTCTCTGCCTACTTGTGATCTCTGTCTGTCAAATGGATAAATAAAATCTTAAAAAAACAAAACAACAAAAAAAAACTAAGCACCTCTATACTTTAAAAAGTAGTGGACAGAGAAAGATTCTGTACAATAAGGTCTGGCTCCTAGCATGATGACACTGACTGAAAGCAATAATGGGGAAAATAGGTGAGTTGATAAAACTCCAAAGTTTTAATAAACATCCTCTAGTTTGGATAGAAATACCTGGCATGGAATGCTATAGAAAAGTCCAGGAAAACAACTTTCGCACAGAAGCTCTGAAATCCCAACTGAGGCACAGTGGGACCAAAACCTATCAACTACCAAGGCACTGTTCTGACTTGAGGGGAGGGTCTGAAGCCCCTCAAATTATACTACACAGGATGGAGTGAGGCCAGGATACATTTAACAAAACCTAAGGAGACAGGAAAGCCGGGAGCAACAGAAGAGTTCTTCCCACACCGCCTTATATCCTTCAACCACAAAGAAGCAGACAGAGCAGCATACAACTGCTCAAAAGGTGTACTGAAGGTGTGCAGTAAAAGAAAGAGACAAAATCACAGCTAAGGTGAAAAAGGCATCAATGGGAATTCACTCAGGTTCTATCACGGCAAGTACAAGTCTTGGTCTAGCTATTCAAGTCTCTACCTAGGAAGAAAAAAAGAAATGGCCACACAACCGTATAAACAAGGGAGTAGAAGGAAGGAAAGAAAAAATTATGACTATGGCAAGCAGAACAAAGGAACACAACAAGAATTCAAAGATAAAAACAAAACAGGTAAGTTTAAATCAGCTAAGGAAATCAATTAGGAAGTAAAGAACCCAAGATGGAAAATCAAACTAACTGGCAAGGAGAAAAGTCCTAAAATAACCTGAGTACTGAGAAGAAAAATACCCTGGAGGGTATTAATAAATTAGATTATAAAGTCTTTTAAAGCCACTCTGTTCTGATTACCTTACAGAGATAAATATGCATTTATATAAATTGATTATCAAAATTCCCAAAAAATAAGAAAATTGATCTTCTAATATTTATTTTTTAAATGTTCAGTTAATCTTGTTTTTTAAAGATTTTATTTATTTATTTGACAGAGAGATCACAAGTAGGCAGAGAGGCAGACAGAGAGAGAGGAGGAAGCAGGCTCCCTGCTGAGCAGAAAGCCCCATGCAGGGCTCCATCCCAGGACCGTGAGATCATGACCTGAGCTGAAGGCAAAGCCTTAACCCACTGAGCCACCCAAGCACCCTGATCTTCTAGTATTTTAAATGTGTTATACTTTTAAAAATTATTCTTACAGAAACTAACTCAGAAAGGTTTTAAGAACCAAGTTCACTTAATTAAGGTTAAGTTTCTGGCAAACAAAACTAGTTTAATGAAACAAATCCATCTTCTGATTTTATCAGTGTTAAATACAGCATAAGTATATTATTTTTATTCCAGTAGAGTAACCTTACTGAAACATATATATGCTTAGTGATCAAATAAGTCATTCTTACTCATACAACAATGTTTAAGATCATAAAAATGTGTTTAAACTGAGTGATTATTTTGTGATGCCTGGGTGGCTAAGTGGGTTAAACATAAGCCTTTGGCTCAGGTCAGGAGCCCCTCATCCCAGTGGGCTTCCTGCTCAGCAGGGAGCCTGCTTCTCCCTCTGCCTGCCTGCCTGCCTGCCGTTCCCCCTGCTTGTGCTCTCTCTCTGGCAAATAAATAAATAAAATCTTAAAAAATAAAATAAAATAAAAATAATAAATTGAACGATTATTCTGACAAGCTTTTTATTTCAACAGTAATTACATTTTATGGTGTCAGCTTACATATAATTTTCAAGAAGTTTAAAGGTAACTTAAAAGTTGGGCTAATATTAAATTGAATTAACTAATGAATAATCAATCATTGACTTACTAGATCATTTATATGTAAGATAGAATGCTCATTGATTACAAAGCATAATTTCAAGTTTATATGCTTTCACTTCTTGTTATTACAGAAGCTTCTTGTTATTCTAAAGAAAGACTATAAATCTGGGACATGTGAACACACTATTTTTGCTACTTTGAGAAACTGTACACTGGATACCACTTTTGTAAAGGTAGTATGATAGATAGAAATCACATAAAGACATGAGTGCACATATATATTTGAACACAACAAACTGTTAATAGTGGTTACCGTTAGGGAAGGGAGAATTAGGTGAAGGGAAGACTTCTTTTTAACTTTAAATCTTTATTATTTAAATATTTTAAACATGCCCATATTTTTGCAATTTAAAAAGTTTTAACTGACAAACTGTTTAAAAATAAAAACCATTTATTCCATATGAAAAGACTCTTTCCTTTAAAGATTTATTTATTTATTTAGGTAATCTCTGCATCAATGTGGTGTTCAAACTCACAACCCGAAGATCAAGAGTTGCATGCTCTTCTAACAGAGCCAGCTAGGCACCCCTCTATATGAAAACAAGTTCAAATCTAACCAAAGACAATTATTCGAAACTAAGTTCCGTTTTATATAAAATATACTTAAAAGGCATAAAAATAGAAGATGTCTGAGTAAACAACAAAACATTTTTTATTCAATAGATAGAATGTCTTCATAAATTACCATTTCAATTTCTCCATATCTAAACCTCAATTTAATGTTATAATTATCAATTTTATCTTTAAAAATCTATTCTAAATTCATTATTTCCATTCCATAACTCTAATTCTTATCCTCATCATCTCTTTCTGTATTTTTACAGAGGCTTCCTACATTATGAAGACTCCCATCTCACTTTTATTCAAACTGTCAACAGTTAAACTCTTATAGCACAGATCTGATCATATCCTTCTACTGATTAAAAACTATGCATGGCCCAGGAACAACAAATAAAATAAAACAACAAATAAAATAAAATAAATAAAACAACAAATGAAATAAAACCCCAAATGCACTACAGAGATTAAACTTCTCTATTTGGTTCTACACTCTTTGCAGTACTATGCATTCAAGCCAAGATACATTGTTGGTCATTCCCCACAATCTATTCTGTATTTTCTATCTTCTGTGCCTTTACTCTTGTAAAGACCACCTTAAAGGCCCCATCCTCAAAGTTCAAAATCTCTACACCCACAAACCTTTCCAGTTAAAACTGATTTCTCATCTTTCTCTATTCCCTTCACATCAATAATATAGCTGAGTCTGTCTTATATTGTGGGCATGTCTATTTGACCCGTTAGAAAGTAAACCTGTTAAGAGCATAAGCTAAGTGTTATATACTTTGTGGCCTGCCACAGGACCACGAATTTGAAAGATTCTCAACTTTTAAGTTAATTCATAATCTCTTAGTGCAAGTTAATTTAATAAATACTAAATCAAGACGGAAAAACAACTTTGTTTTGTGGGTCTGTGATTAACTGGTAGCAGCTTCCTCGAGGATTATGTTGAACAAGATCCTGAAGTGAAATCTAGACTCTAAGATAAATTATCATGATCAAATAGCAATATATGCCATGCCCAGAAAAAGGGACAGGGGCAGTATCCATGCGACATTACTGCCATCCCATTTTTTTATAATAGCTTTTACCCCAAAACATACTTCCACAACTACAAACACTTTCAGGATAACCATAAGGAAAATGATAACGATATTAGATATAAGGGTCATTTTGCAAATCACTAAATAACACACATTAAAAATTCTGTCCTCTGGTGAGTCAGTCTATGAGTCAGAGAGGCTTTAACATTTCCCTGCCTATCACAAGTAGTCTAAGGACAGAACATTCTATTCTTTCACTTCTCTATTTCTTTATTTTACTGTCTAAAATGAGAATAATGTATATTACCTCCCAAGAATATCTTAAGTATTAATAACTTAGAGGTACAAGATAAGCCCACAAGAGAAACACTACTATTACAAAGTGTGTTTGGGGTGCCACCACTCAGAACAAAAACAAGAAAAATTTATTAGAACCTGAATGCACTATTTCCTTTCAAGAGTACTTATTGATTTCTAAATGCACAAATGATTGTAATAAACAAAACCAATCATCTTGGGTTGTGGTCTTAAAGTAATCTGATGGCTCAACTGTAAAGCTTGAATATCTGCTTCTATTATAAATCACTTCATTAGTTGACTACCTATTATCTTTAAATATTCATGAAACTTCCTCTTATATTTGCTTACATAACTACGAAATGAAATAAAACAGACATTGTGAGTCCGCCTCATTTTAGTAGCTTATGCTACCTCTGATGAACTTTCCCTGATATGCAGTCTTTTAAGTGATTAAAGAATGCAGTCATAACAATTTGAAAAAGTACATGCTGGCTACAAAATCTAATGATATCATCTTCTCTGAAACATTTCAATATTGTCGGTGAGCTTTAATTTAATGCTGAACGAAGAATAATACCTGGCACAGGGCTTGGAAATGTCTGAGATTTTCTGATTTAATTTCTGTAAAATGATTTTTGAAATATAGCACATTTATAGTATTGGTATTTCACATTTGTAAGAATTACCAAAATTATATATAAATTCCTTTTTTAAAAATGAGTAAATCAGGGGCACCGGGGTGGCTCAGTTGGTTAGGTTTCCAACACTTGATTTTGGCTCGGGTCATGATCTCTGTCCTGGGATCCAGCCCCATATTGGGCTCTGTGCTCAGTGGGGAGTCTGCTTGAGACTCTTATTCTCCCTCTCCAACTTCCCCACCCCCCCATAAATAAATAAATAAATAAATCCAGGAAATCAAGGTTTTTGGGGGGTTTTTGAATTTTGTTTATATGTTTTATGCTTTTAAAAGGAATCCATAGTAGGATGGGAAGAGAAAAGTAAAAGCAAACTTTACTGAGCATTTACATGATATACCTATCGGTATCATGCTTACCACTCCCTCCTTGTTTAATCTTCATAACATTGTGGATGTCCTCCCATATTAAATCGATAAACCGAGATTTGGAAAGAGTAAAATACTTGTCCAAAAATTCATAAACTACTGAAAAGGATTCAGGTTCAAATCTACCTGATTCCAGGATCCATGCAGACTGCCTTTCTGACAAAGGAATGAAATATTCTTTTTTTTTTTTTTTAAGATGTATTTATTTGTGTGAGGCAGAGAAAGAGAGAAAAAGATCACGTGCAGCCGCAGGACAGGGTAAGAGGCAGAGGGAGAGAATCTCCCTCTGAGGAGATGAGCCAGACATGGGGCTCAGCAGATCCCAGAATCCGGAGACCAGACCCTAGCTGAAATCAAGAGACTGAAGCTTAACTGACAGAGCCACCCAGGCACCACAGGAATGAAATATTCTGAGAGGCTTATTGAGAAGTACAAGAGTGAAGGAAGGAATTGGATAATTAAGGTTAGGGAAGCATAAAGACTGCAAAGAACCTAGGTATAATTAAATGAGAAGTTTTGAGAGCAATAGTAGAAGCTTTCACCTTTTCAAACTCCTTTCACATCCATTACCTTATCATCTGAGGAACCACCCACTCACATTCTTTTTTTAGTTTTTCAAACAGCTTTTTGGGAGGTATGAACTACCTGAATTTGGGGGATTTACACAGGCATAAATTCACTACTGAGACCCAGAGCAATTAACTGAACAGCAATGCTGATGACTGCATACCCCTAACTAGTCACTTCTTAATATGTGCTTTCACATTCAGATAAATATATCTTAATTTAAAAATTTTTCAACCTTGTGTTACTCAACTTATTCCCCCAAATCCCCTTCTGCCCTGTTTCTCCTAGCTTTCATCTGTGGCATAAACCGATTCGAAGGCTTGATTACAATAACCAAATGAACAAAAATGACACCTTCAGCCAAAAGTAAAGGTTTAAAACAGTACTTCATTCCTTGCAGATTGCTTGTGGTTTTAAAAAGACCACACCAAGCTCAATACAAAGCCCCATTATTGTATCAAGCTGACTTTTTTGTCCTCCAGCTACAGCTTGTTAGGCAGATGGGGATCAAAGCAACTTGTAAAAGTGAGGCTTCAAATTAATTTGTGGCTTAGGAACATTAAATAATGTTACTGAATGTAGATTCAAGGCATATTACTTTCTTAAGTTTTAATTTAAGGAACAGGAGAATACTAGCAGATAAAGAGGAACCAGAAGCTCCCCTGGCCAAACCACAAAAATTCTCTCCAAATTTTACCATTTAGTTCCAATAAACTTAAATAACTGTGTGGGGCATGCAAATGACACTAAGGTGCTGGGCTAAGTAAAGATGATAGGTGCCAAGCTGCTTGAATAATGACCAAGCCTAACACCTGAGTAGTTGCACTGCCTTTTAAAGATCTGTTATTTATTTATTTGACAGACAGAGATCAAGTAGGCACAGAGGCAGGCAGAGAGAGAGGAGGAAGCAGGCTCCCTGCTGAGCAGAGAGCCTGATGCAGGGCTCCAACCCAGGACCCTGGGATCATGACCTGAGCCAATGCAGGGCTGGATCCCAGGACCCTGAGATCATGACTTGAGCTGAAGGCAGAGGCTTTAACCCACTGAGCCACCAGGCGCGCTGTTGCACTGCCTTTTAAAATAGTATACAGGCATAACAACTAACCATAGACATTTTAAAAAACACCGAGTATTTTAAAAAAATCACAGCATGCAATCCTTTAGCTTTTTGATATATTTAGTACTTGCTCAAGCAAAATTCCTAAATTAAATAGGCATTGAGAACAGGGTTATAGAGAATCAAGTGTCAGGCAGAAGGGTGACAGGGCTAACATTAACACAGATGGATCATTGCTAGGCTATAAGTTCAAGGATGGCACAGACTGTGTTTGATACACCAGTATACATTACCAACCCTAAGCTTGTTCAGTATATGGCAGACACTCAATAAATACCCCCAAAATGAAACATTTTGTTAAGATTTAGATGTTCTGAGGGGCACCTGGGTGGCTCAGTCATTAAGTGCTGCCTCTGGTCATGATCTGGGAGTCCTGGGATCCAGCCCCACATAAGGCTTCTTGAGGAGCAGGATTCTCCCGCTCCCACTCCCCTTGCTTGTGCTCCCTCTCTCACTGTGTCTCTCTCTGTCAAATAAACAAATAAAATCTTTAAAGAAAAAAAAAGATTTAGATGTGCTGAAAGAATGATATCATAGAAAAATAAACTTTAGTAGTAATTTTGACTTAATAGAATACAACATCGTAATTTACAAAAAAAGCTAACTATTGGTTACATGCTGCAATACAGATGAATTTAGCAAGATCCTTTAAGCAAATGAATGTAGTTATTTAAGAGTACACATAGTGTGTGATTCCATTTATAGAAAGATCAGAATGTCACTTCCACTTAGGATGTAGAAAGCTGCAATGACTATCACTACTACCTAACAACCTGGCTGTTACCTAATAATCTTCAAAATCCTAACTTTTCTTGAGCCCATCAGAGAGCCAACATCAAAAGACAACCAAATGAGCCAAATTCCAAAGGGGGGCAAGAACCTCCAAGAAGAAACAAGACATTTTTTTATGTTGTATTTTCTTTTCATCATTAATACATAATGTATTATTTGCCCCAGAGGTACAGGTCTGTGAATCATCAGTCTACACATTTCACAGCACTCACCATAGCACATACCCTCCCCAGTGTCCATAATCCAGCCACCCTATCCCTATCCTTCTACCCCCCAGCAACCCTCAGTTTGTCTCATGAGATTAAGAGTTTCTTATGGCTGAAACAAGACATTTTTTAACAGTTTCACTTTTGGCAGAGCATAAAAGAAAGAAGTGACCATCATAAGGAGTAATAAGCTCACATTTTCATGGATGCTTAAAAGCCAAATGTGGAGTAAAATGTCGGCTTGGAATAGCAAGCTCTTTCCAAGGGCCTCATCCTACTATCCAAGGAAAATACACCAGAGAGCCTACTCTGAATTGCACAAGCATACAGGAGATAAGGGGCTAAGCTGCAACAAGGACAAAGCCCCACTAGCTTCTATGCATCCTTCTATTTTATGCAGCAAAGCCTTAAACTGCTGGGGAAGGGGCACCAAACCCTTTGGTCCCTGGGACACAGGGAAAAATCCACTGCACCTGGGGAAATATAATGGAACATAAAAACTGTACAGTTGACCCGTTTATATAAAGGGAAGATCAAGAACAGACTAATTATGATGATAAGGATTAGGACAGAGCAATGGTTCATCAATGTTGGTGTGTATCAGAATCACCTAGGAGGGCTTATTAAAACAAGATTGCTGCCCCCCTCAGAGTTTCCAAGTCAGTATGCCCAAAACAGGTTCTTAAAACATGTATTTCTAACAAGTTCTTAGGTGATATGAAGTTACCAATCTGAGGTTAACATGCTGGAATAGAGATTACCTCTATGAGAAAGGGTTGACTGAGGTGTTGGTAACAGTGAACACTATGTAAAAATTCACTAAGAGGTACATCATTTAAGATTTATGCACTTTATTGCATGTAAGTTATAACTCAATTTTTAAAAAAGCTTCTCTAAAGAATTAGAAGTCTTTACACTAGTATTTCCTGTATTTCAAGGCAATCAAATAATTGATGATAAAAGTTTCCTTACAGAAGAATCATAATAAATGCAGAAAAAATGATGGAATCACAAAATAAGACAATCAGATACACTTGTTGTTGGTTAGCAAGCAATCCCTAATGAATTAGTATATCCAGGTAGCAATCACTAATGACTATTAAATCCATTACGTGAAAAGAACCTTGTTCTGAATCAATCTTAATGTCCTATTGTAAGACAAGAGGACCATCTATGAAATATTCTTGCCAAAACAAACTCAACTTGAATCTATTCAAACCTCTAGATCTACCAGTTTACAGGAACAAGAAACAGAAAAACATGCTGAACAACATTAGGGCACCATCAGCCAAATCTAGAATATGAAAATGCTACAAGAGGGAGGATTAAGTCTCTTTCCTCAGCAAATAAATAGGAAGAAAATGTTGTAAGTTTAAGAGATACATTAACCAAATGCAATGTGTGGACTTTGCATGGATCCTAATTTAGTCAACCCCCAGTAATAAATAATTGTTTTTGAGACAATTCAGGAAAATTGAGCACAAAATGGGTATTGGATTGTATTATGGATTTTATTTTTTTGTTGCTGGGAATGTTAAGAGTATAATGCTCATACCTTTAAAAAAAAGTGTTATACATGAAACACTACTGACAACGGCTAAAAGCTGAGTGATAAGACACTGGAGGGGCAGGGAAAGAAGTCTGTTTGATACTTTATATATAATTTTTCCTTTAAGAAAGGAAACCTCGGGGCTCAGTTGCTTAAGCAACCGACTCTGGGTTTTGGCTCATGTCATGATCTCAGGGTCCTGAGGTCTAGCCCCAGGTCCAGCTCCACACTCAGCAGACTTTTTTTTTTTTTTTTTAAGATTTTATTTATTTATTTGACAGAGATCACAAGTAGGCAGAGAGGCAGGCAGAGAGGGGTGGGGGGGAAGCAGGCTCCCTGCTGAGAGCAGGGAGAGCTCCTCTTTTGAGGAGCAAACTTCACAAAGCCAATCAGGGTCCTGGGACCAGGAGGAAAGAATAAATGCTGAAGGTTCACAGATCTTACATACAAAGGCTCCTCCACTCATTTTCAACTCATAAGCTTTTGTACATGTGAATGAAGCTAAGTGAACACAAGATTCATATGAAGCTATGAATCTTTCCCCTCAATAAATCTGTTTCTACATGCCCATCAGCATGAGCATATTACCAGGAATATGATACTATCTGAAGACAGATTTTTCTTGCATAAGCCAACTACTTGAACTATTGCTTAAGCAAAGATGCAGAAAAGAACTAGGTTGATCTTTGGTCACCATCTGACTTATCAAGAGCAACTATGACATTACAAGATTTTTAACCTCCATGATAACTAGAACCTAACCTCAAACAAGATGTCCTTTGTTGTTACATGTGTCTTCTGAATCACGAGAGGTAGAGGAAATCAAAATAAACAACTGAAAATCCATGTGTGTTTTCTATGAAGTCTAAATGGCCAAACTACAGCCAGCAGGTAAGGAAAGAAATCTGGCCTGAAATTAAAAGGAAAAGAACCCACAGCTAAAAATATGCATTAAATTACACTCCCTTCTCCAACAAAACTATTACTGTATGCTTTCTAGAGCACTATTACAATTTTACAATATTATCTTTACAATATTACAATATTATCTTTAATACCATTTATTTGTTGAGCTAATTATTTACTGACCATGCATTATAACCTAATCACTGGACAAGGTCCCAGGGAAATGTTTGTGACTAAAACAGACATAAACCCTGCATTCACATAGGAAAGACTGAACATGCATGTGAAGACTAATGTCTTCTACTACATGCATAAAAATATAATTAGTGTTATTAAAGATGGTATCAGAACATACAATGGGAACTAACTCCAATGGGAGGATAAGGGGAGGATCAGGAAATTTGCAAGGTTTCTACGGTAAGTGTAAGTCATCATCAGGCCAGAACAATTCCACTAGTTGCTTATAAAGGCTCATGGTTGATTTGTTGAGTTTTGGGACCCACAGCTCCCACAATATAGCAAGATCTCCCACTAAAATATGTTTAAACATAAGAGTTTCTTCTGCCTGGAATGCACAACCCCTCACCCTTCACACATTCTTCATAGCATCAAGCAACCTTTGCAGGGCCCAGTCCAGCAAGTTAAACTTCTGGGCTTCTGTCAACAAATCAAGATGCTCCACAGACCACTTTAAAAGGTTTATGTTCCCTCCACTGGAGGCCAAGCTCTCTGAGAAACTGGACTATGGCTTTCACTCATCTGTTTTTTCTTTCTAGCCCTAGGACATAGCCTGGCACAAAAGAGGTGTTTTATAATGAACAGCACATCCCTTAATGGTGTCTTGCTGAGAATTGGTAGTTTTACTTAAAATCCACAATATTAACACTTTTGTGTAAAAAGTATAAGACAACTTGACAGAAAATAAGCAGTATATTTCAACTAATATCTGAAGTCCTAAAGAACTGGCTTATAGCTTCTGTTTATCAGCTCCTCTTTTCCTAGGCAAAAAAAGGTACCCAAATTCATGATACTGGTTTTTTTCTCACCCCTCCACAAATCATATTGGGTTATGAAGCCCAGTTAACAAACCAATCTTTTTCCTGATAGTGTCTTTCTGGCTTAATAATTAATTCCAATTTGGAATCTCAATCCCTACTCATATCCATGATGCCTAACTCTTTAGTCTTTTTAAAGAAGACACCTACAATTTTTGGTATAAGACATCATTTAAAAAAACTAAATAACAAAAGAAATTGGACATAACAATTTTTGGTATAAGACATCATTTAAAAAAACTAAGTAACAAAGAAATTGGACATGACACAATCAGTCTCAGTCTGACTGTACTTTTTACCTGCTGACTCCTAGTGTGACTTAGTTATAAAGTATTTTATTTTTTTATTTTATTCTTAAAGACTTACTTATTTGAGAGAGAGCACACGCATGAGTAAGAGGGGCAGAGGGAAAAGGAGATAGAATCCAAAGCAGACTCTGTGCTGAGCCTTACGTGGGGCTTGATCTCACAACCCTGAAATCATGACCTGAATTGAAATCAAGAGTTGGATGCTTAACCAACCATGCCACCCAGGTACCCGTAGTTACAAAGTATTTTAGATAATTACCCTACAACTTTTAACAGCAACTAGGACACCCACACTTTAACAGTTTTAAAAAGTAAAAATCCTCAACCTAGTTAATAGCATTTAATTAATCCCTAGAGCATTTACTCTGAGAATCTTCTTGATTTGGCAAATACCAAAGTAATTAAAGTTAGGTGTAATGTTTCCATCTAAAAATTGATCAAGATATATGGATAAAACATAAGGACCATTAGGATAAAAATATATGTTTATAAAAAATAAAATTAAAAAAAAACCATAAGGACCATTAAATATAAGAACAATTTTACTGTGATGAAGACCAACACAATTCAACTTCCTCCTCTGCAGGGAAACCCTGCTTAAGCCACTGCATACCTACACCTCTGATTACTACACTTTTTTATTAAGCAGCTATGAGATAAGATCCTAAAAAATAGAAAAGGTAAGATAAAGTCCCTGCTAGGAGAAGCTTAAGATCTAGTAAAGGAATTCCTATCTAAGGAAAGAATATCTCATTATGGTAATAACTTATCTTCATTCAGTCATCAAACATTTATTGAAAGCCTATTACAAATCAGGCTCTATGTTTGAGGGTGCAAATACAAGACACTCCATACAGAGAAAAAGATATATAGACAAGAAAGGGGCAATGAAGCTCTGTAATGGTTTTAGAGGAGTGTACAGAGTAGTACATGGCAGTACACATACAAAACACAAAAAAAACTCCTTAACTGGGAGAAGGGAATATCATAAAAAGCTTCATAGAGGAGGCAATGTTTAAGTTGTCTCAATTAATTAATAGCAAATAATGATAAAGACACTGAATGTGAAAAGTAATACAGCCTAGGAGCTAAACAAAAGCACAAAACCAGCATGGCACGATCAAGAAAAAGTCATTAACTATTATTAAACAAGAGTACAGAACAGGATTCAAAGAATGCAGCAGGAAAAGAGAATATTGGAGAAAAAACAAGCCCACAGAAAGCCTTCTGTGCCATACTAAAAAGGGTGGACTTTACTACAGGAGTTAGGAAGTTGAGGAGTTTAAGTCAGAAAAATAGTGATCTGACCTCAATTTTGAAATGTCTGAAATTTTGAAATGATTTTAGTATGGAGGATAGAGTAGAGGAAGAAAGGGATATAGGTCAGATTATAACATAAGATGGCAAGGATTATAACAAAAAGGTTAGAGAAAAGGCACAAACACAAAAGATATTAACTATTGAATCTTAAGAATTTTATCACAATAGTGGGCACAAAAGGAGAGTACAATATTTAATTGGAATAAATGGATGAGTAATTGAGTAAGCGATTAAATGTAGAAGATGAAAGAGAAAATAGGGTTCAAAATTTCAGGCTGTCTGATCTGACAGAGAGTAGTACCTTTAACTGAGGGCAAACATTGTATCTGGAAAAAGAGATGATGAACTTAGCATGTCAACCTGACTTTGTGGTACCTATAGAGGGTACCGGTAGGGATTTTTACTAGTCATGTAAAGGAGTCCAAAAATGCAAGGACAACGTTTCAATGGAGATGATGATTTTGGACTTGTCAGCAGAGAGATAATCATCAAATGTTCCACCAGAAACAGTTGAGGCCACCTAGGGAAGATGTAGAACAAGGAGAAAAGGGCTAAGGGCACTGTCCAGAGGATCACTAACATTTAAGGAATGAACAGAAGAAAAAAAAAAAAAGAGAGAGAGAGAGAGAAGGCTGAGAATGTATAACCCAAAAAGAAAGAAAAGAACTGGAAGAGAATTTTTAAATGATAGTGACAGTAGTGTCAAATTGCACAGACAAGGAAAGAAAATCTAAAACCTAAAAAGAATGATTTGACTTAGTAGTTTACAGATTTGGTCACTTTTGCCAGAGCAGTTTCACAATGCAAGATGAGGAACAGACAAATGACTACAATGAGTAAAAGAGTAAAAAAAGATAAAGGAATGAAGTCAGGAAACATAACCCATTCTTTCAAAGACAAAAAAGAAAAAGGCAATTGTTTTTGGTGTTTTTGTTTTTGTTTTTTTTTTCCTAATTTTGTGGTCTCTTTTCTGTTTCTAAAACACAGGAAAAGAGTTAAAAGAGAAAGTTAAATTTTTTTTTTTTTTAAATGGCGGGGACAACAGCTAGAGCAAACACACATAGGATAGAAGATCTAGGTAGACATTGGTCCCATTATAAGACTTAGAATGCTAGACAAGAAGACAAGGCAGATGTTCTGATTTATAGCTGAGCTGCAAAGAAGGTAGCAGCTTAACAGGCGCACTGTCCAGGGCTCTAGGCCCAAGAACACCAAACACTGCGACTACAGTAGCCACACTGATTGTAGGCCCCATGAGCTCACCTTAGTAAGGACTGGTGGAACCTGTAGGGTATGGAAATTGTACTTGCAGCTGAATGGTAGCAGATAAAGTAGGGACCAGGCCTTACTAAATGTTATGAGCACACAGGGAAACCGCCCAATGCAAATAATTTCAAAAATGTAAGTATAATGAAATCCCTACAACATATAATCAGTAGTTTAATTAAAAGATTCATTTTTCAAATTCTCAGCACAGTGTCTGACATAAAAGACAACAGTAGATACAAATGAATGATGTTCTTCTAGCTCAGGCCAAAATCCCAAGAGACTGGAAAATCTGTAGAAGGCAGGCACTGCAGTATCCCCATGACTTGAACAAGAAACTCTTCTTTTTATGGGACCAGGAGGGTGGAAAGTACTAAATTTTCATGCTGAAGACATGAAAGGACAATGTGGGCTGCCAGGGTGGCTCAGTGGGTTAAGCCTCTGCCTTCAGCTCAGGTCATGATCTCAGGGTCCTGGGATCGAGTCCCGAATCGGGCTCTCTGCGAGGCAGGGAGCCTGCTTCCTCCTCTCTCTCTCTCTCTCTCTCTCTGCTTGCCTCTCTGCCTACTTGTGATCTCTCTCTGTCAAATAAATAAAATCTTTAAGAGAAAAAAAAAAGGACAATGTGATAGTGAGGGGCCTTAATGATAACAACAACAATTTTTATCAAGAATGGTATATGCAAAAAAAAAAAAATGGTATTTGCATCAGCAAAGGTAACAGTCAACAAAACAATGAGCCAACCCATGGAATGGGAGAAGATACTCGCAAACAACACTACAGAAAAATGGCTGATATCCAAGATCTATAAAGAACTCCTCAGGGCATCTGGGTGGCTCAGTGGGTTAAAGCCTCTGCTTTCAGCTCAGGTCACGGTCTCAGGGTCCTGGGATAGAGCTCTGCATCCCGCTCTCTGCTCAGCAGGGAGCCTGCTTCCCCCTCTCTCTCTGCCTGCCTCTCTGCCTACTTGTGATCTCTCTCTGTCAAATAAATAAATAAAATCCTTAAAAAAAAAAAAAAAAAGAACTCCTCAAACTCAACACCCAAAAAGCAGATAATCATGTCAAAAAATGGGCAGAAGACATGAACAGACACTTCTCCAAAGACATACAAATGCCTAACAGACATAAGAAAAAATGTTCACCACCATTAGCCATCAGGGAGATTCAAACCAAAACCATATTGAGATACCACCTCACACCAGTTAGAATGGCCAAAATTAACAAGACAGGAAACAAGTGTTGGAGAGGATGTGGAGAAAGGGGAACCCTCTTACACTGTTGGTGGGAATGCAAGTTGGTGCAGCCACTTTGGAAAACAGTGTGGAGACTCCTTAAGAAATTAAAAATAGAGCTCCCCTATGACCCTGCAATTGCACTACTGGGTATTTACCCCAAAGATACAGATGTAGTGAAAAGAAGGGCCATCTATACCTCAATGTTCATAGCAGCAATAGCTACAATTGTCAAACTGTGGAAAGAGCTAAAATGCCCTTCAACAGATGAATGGATAAAGAAGATATGGTCCATATATACAATGGAATATTACATCAGAATTATTACATCAGCCTCCATCAGAAAGGATGAATACCCAACTTTTGTATCAACATAGATGGGACTGGAGGAGATTATGCTGAGTGAAATAAGTCAAGCAGAGAAAGTAAATTATCATATGGTTTCACTTACTTGTGGAGCATATGGAATAACATGGAGGACATTAGAAGAAGGAAAGGAAAAGTGAGTTGGGGGAAATTGGAGGGGGAGATGAAGCATGAGAGACTGTGGACTCTGAGAAACAAACTGAGGATTTGGAAGGGAGGGGGTGGGGGAGAATGGGTGAGCCTAGTGGTGCGTATTAAGGAGGGTGCACGTATTGCATGGAGCACTGGGTGTGGTGCATAAACAATGAATCTTGGAACACTGAAAAAATAAAATTTAAAAAAAAGAATGGTATGTGCATGGTACTGTGTTAAACAGTTTATAAGAACTATCATATCTTAACCTCATAACAACATATTAGAAGTATATTTATTCTCTTTTCAAAGATGAAGAAACTGAGGTTTGCAGATATCACATAATTTGTCCAATTTCATATGAATATTATAGGACCAAGACCACTAAACTCAGGTCAGAGCCACTCAGTATGGAATATAGTGGTAGTAGTAGTGGTAGGAGCAGGAGGAACAGCAGTAGCAAAGTGAGGCAATGTTCTAAGGATTTGACATATATTAACCTATTTAATCTCTACAACTACTTTAAGAAGTAAGTATGATCTCTATTTCACAAACAAGGAAACTAAACTAAACAGAGAAGGGTTAAGGAAACTAAACTAAACAGAGAAGGGTTAAGTAGCTTTCCCAAGGTAAAACAGCTAGTAGTAATGGGGCTAGGATTCAAATTTAACCATTTTATTATACAGCGCCCCCCATTCTTTTCTTAACCTAACACTCAATATACCTGTGTTTTCCAAACTGCTGATCATGACATACATTTATTAGTTTATGACAAGAAAGTTTTGTTGTAAATGAAAAGACTAAAATAAGATGGACCCCCTCCCCATTTCTTTCCCAGTACCTTCACTAGTGCTGGATGAGGTGGCTGAGATCCTGGAGTTGGCAAACTGCAGGAAAAGCATTAAGTAATGGATGTGTTTAGTAATGGGTGGGGAAGGAAATAAATTTAACAGTAGAGAAGTATTCAAGAACTTACTCATGGAGTACAAATCAGAAAATTTCTCTCTTCTTTTTAAGTTTCATAGGATAGATAAATGTTTAAGGGTTATTCAAAGTAACTGTAAAGAAACAAAAAATAACTTTTTTTTAAAGAAATCAACACTTCAGGGAAACTTCTAGAAGAATATGAGGAAAAGGTTGGGGAGTTGAGAACAGAAAGCTGAAGATGCTCACTTTAATAAGAAGAGAAAAAAACAGCCACTGAACACAAGTATGCAAAATTAAAAGAAAGGAAAAAAAAAGAACCAGTTATCAGGGCCTTTAAATAACTGAAAACAAACAAACAATATACAAATTGCCATTTTTTCAAGAATAACATAGTAGGAAAGGAATTCATTTTTTTTAAAGATTTTATTTATTTATTTGACAGAGAGAAAGAGATCACAAGTAGGCAGAGAGGCAGACAGAGAGAGAGGGGGAAGCAGGCTCCCTGCCGAGCAGGGAGCCCGACGTGGACCTCGATCCCAGGACACTGAGATCATGACCCGAGCTGAAGGCAGAGGCTTAACCCACTGAGCCACCCAGGCGCCCCAAGAAATTCATTTTTTAACAGTGAATTGTAACATGGGTAGGACCGGTATCTTAAAACAATACTTTGGGGTGCCTCAGTGCTGCATCAGTTAGAAAAATAGTAAGTTTTTTTTAAGGGTTGTTTTGTTTTTTTTTTAAAGATTTTATTTATTTATTTATTTGTCAGAGACAGAGGGAGAGAGAGTGAGCGAGCACAGGCAGACAGAGGCAGAGGGAGAAGCAGGCTCCCTGCCGAGCAAGGAGCCCGATGTGGGACTCAATCCCAGGACGCTGGGATCATGACCTGAGCCAAAGGCAGCCGCTTAACCAACTGAGCCACCCAGGCGTCCCTGTTTTTTTTTTTTTTAAATAATCTCTACACCCAACATGGGGCCTGAACTCACGGCTCTGAGATCAAGAGTCATATGCTCTTCCAAATGAACCAGCCAGGCACCCCATGTATCTTAAAATAACTCTTTATGCGAACATAACTAAAGCTAAGAAAATGAAATATGAAATATAAATCAGAAGAATACTGCAAACAAAAAAGGAATTAAAGTCTCTAAAGTATCTTCTAAAGAAGATACTTCTCACCATAAAGAAATTAGAGATGGCTAAGAAATCATCAGAGGAAAATGCAAAGCAATGCTCTAAATAGGAAGATGATCCCAAAGAATGCAAAAACACTAAATCAAAAGGATATATGCACCCCTATATTTATTGCAGCAATATTTACAATAGCCTAATTATGGAAGCAACCCAAGTGTCAACAATAGATGAAAGGATGACGAAGATATGGTGTGTGTACACAACATACCGCACATGCGCGCATACAAGAATATTATTCAACCATAAAAAAGAATAAAATCTTGCCATTTGCCACAACTTGGAAGGAGTTAGAGAGTACAGTGCTAAGCAAAAGAAGCCAGTCAGAGAAAGACAAATACCATATGACTTCACTCATATGTGGAATTTAAGAAAATAAATGAAAAAAGGAAAAAAAGAGAGAGACAAACGAAAAACAGATTTTTAATTATAGAGAACAAACTGATGGTTACTAGAAGGGAGATGGGAGGAGGAGGAATGGGTGAAATAGGTGATTAAAAGCACACTCATCTTGATGAGCGCTGAGTAATACAAAGAATTGTTGAATCATTATATCATACACCTGAAACAAATCTAACACTATATGTTAACTATACTGCTATTAAAAATAATTAAAAATAATAATAAATAGGGCACCTGGGTGTTTCAGTGGGTTAAAGCCCCTGCCTTCGGCTCAGGTCATGATCCCAGGGACCTGGGATCGAACCCCACGTCGGGCTCTCTGCTCAGCAGGGAGCCTGCTTTCCCCCCTCTCTCTCTCTCTCTGCCTGCTTCTCTGCCTACTTGTGATCTCTGTCAAATAAATAAAATCTTTAAAAAATAATAATAATAAATAAACAGGAAGATGACAAAAGAGCACTAGAAGCAGAGGTGGCTAATCCAGATGATGCAAAGAGAAGTTTTGAAAAGTAATTTGAGGAGTGCCTGGGTGGCTCAGTGGGTTAAACCTCTGCCTTCAGCTCAGGTCATGATCTCAGGGTCTTGGGATCAAACCCAGCACTGGGTTCTCTGCTCAGCAGGGGGCCTGCTTCTCCCTCTCTCTCTCTGCCTGCTGCTCTGCCTACTTGTGATCTCTCTCTCCCTGTCAAATAAATAAAATCTTAAAAAAAAAGAAAAGCAGTTTGAGAAAAATCTTATGCAAAAGGAAAGATACTGAACTGGAAACTAGTCAGCTCCATTATTTTCAAAGAAGGAAATAAGGAAAATAGAAGCTATAAAATAACAACTGCAAAATTTTCAATGAGACAGGACAGATGAAGAAGACTTGATATTTTTGTAAAGAGGAAACAGGTGAAGTTCAGAGAACTCTAAAACTTCTCATTAAAGAAGAAACAGATGGCAAAAAGATGCTAAGAGTATACACATACATGTAAGTATTCATTGTATGAAAGAGAAAAACATCAAAGAGAAACTCCAATTGATGTAAATGAGAAATCAAAATCAAAACTGTCTGAAGGTGAAAAAGAATTATCTTATTTGGGGTGAATTACAAAATAATACCGGAATGAGCCACCGTGAGGAAAAACACCAGCAAAGGAAAACAGAAGTTCTGGATTGCCTCAAAATTTTTTTATCTGAATTTCATAATCAGGCTGTAAATAAAAGATTAAAGTAGATTAAGGATTGTAAAATGGTGACAGTTTCATGTGGAGTGATTCCATTTGTGTGTGGTACTGGTCTCTGAAAAAAACAGATTCTCAGCACACAAGCTGGGCTCAATCCCAGGACCTGGAGATCATGACCTAAACTGAAGGTACACACACTTAACCAAGTGAGCCACCTAGGTGCCCCTAGTACTAGTCTTATTGTCAGATCAAAAAACCAAGGCATATCACATTCAGTGGATTCTGAGTAAGAAACTTGCCTGCAATGTTTCTTAAAACCTGAAACAGTACAATAAATTATTTTATGTAAAAATTTTTGCTTTTCTAAGTGTCTCATATAAGGAAAACCAATACAGAACCTAAGATGTTTATAGCTTCAGCAGTTCCTATAATATTCAGATGGATTTCCAAAATTAATCTTGCCGCATTTCACAGTCATTTTATGTTTTGGAAATTAGATTTATTGTAGTAGTAACCTAAAGTAGACTTTTCCTATTTAGTAATAAATCAGTATCCTTGCTACACATACAACAAGAGTAGAACAGAATAAAAAATATCAGAAGGCATCATGGATACATACCATTTTATTACACGTGCAGCATGTAATATGTTCTGAACATTGTAGAATTAAAATACACAAGGATAAAACATTTTTATATAATGTCTTAAGAAATTTTTTTCTGCATAGGTATTCCTTAAAATGTAAAGACCTTATCAACAAATTTCTGCATATACAGAAATCTTCATTGGCTACCACTCATCCAGAGGACTGCTCCCTTCCTTCTTCCTCTTTCCACAGTGACTGTCCAATAACCAGCTGATCTAAAAGGACACTGCCACCTTATGGCCAGTGCAAAGAAATGTCTGTCTTTACACCTCTTCCTCATTCTACTTTCAAGATTGAATCTCTTTTGCCTTAAAAGGATTATGAAGACAAGTCACCATTTTGTCTGTCTCCACTCTCATGAGTAATCCTACCCCATACAATTTCCTATTTTAGCACTATCTACAGAACTTCCTGTGATAATGGAAATGTTCTATATCTGCCTTATCCAATACTGTAGACACCAGCCATATGAGGCTATCAAGCACTTAAGAATGTGCCTTAGGTAACTAAGGAACTGAATTTTTACTTTTATTTAATTTTAACTCATTTAAATTTAAATAGCACTATGTACACAGCTAGTGGCTACTATAATGGAAAGCAAAATCTTATACACAAACATAAAAACAAAGTATTTTTCCTTCTCTCCTTCTGTCTTTTCAAATTCTTGCCTAGTTATTATTTCAGAGGATAAAAACATTTTATTTATTTTAATTCCAGTTATGAACCACAAAATGTGCCTGTGGGAGATAAAGCTTAAAAGTAGATAAACCACACCTGTCAGAATGGCTAAAATCAACAACACAAGTAACAGGTGTTGATGAGGATGTGGAGAAAAAGGAATACCCATGTACTGTAGGTAGGAATGCAAACTGGGGCAGTCACTGTGGAAAACAGTATGGAAGTTTCTCAAAAAGTTTAAAATAGAACTACCTTATAATCCAACAATCACACTACAGGGTATTTACCCTAAGAATATAAGAACACTAATTCAAAGGGATACATGCACCTCTATGTTTATAGCAGCATTATTTATTATAGCCAAGATATGAAAGCAGCCCAAGTGTCCATCAACAGATGAATGGATAAAGATGTAGCATATACGGGAGTCTGTGTGGCTAGGTAGGTTGAATGTCCAACTCTTGGTTTCAGTTCAGGTCATGGTCTCAGGGTCCTGGAATCGAGCCCCATGTCAGGCTCTATGCTAAGCAGGGAGTCTGCTTGTCCCTCTCCCTCCCCCCACTTGCACTCACTCTCTCTAAAATAAATTAATAAAAATCTTAAAAAATAAAAAAAAGAAGATGTAACAATATGTACAATGGAGTATTATTCAGCCTTAAAAAATGAAATCTTGTCATTTGCACTGACATGGATGGAGCCAGAGTATAATGCTAAGTGAAATAACTCAATCGGAGAAAGACAAATACCATATTATTTCCAGTCATATACAGAATTTAAGAAACAATACAAATAAGCAAAGGGGAAAAAAACAAGACAGAGAGACAAGAGAGAGAAATCAAGAAACAGACTCTAAATTACAGAAAACAAACTGAGTGGGGGGATGGGTTAAATCGGTGATGGGGATTAAGGAGGGCACTAGCCCTGATGAGCAATGAATGATGTATGGCATTGCTGAAGCATACATTGTACACCTGAAACTAATATCACACTGTATGTTAACTAACTGGAATTAAAACAAAAACTTAAAATAATGAATAAATAAATAAATCTGTTTTGTCCAGCATACTTATTTATTATTAAAAGGAAGGTTGGCTGTAATGTCCTAGCTCATCAGAACCAGAAATGGAGTCTCCTCTAACACCTTTTAGGAAACTGAAAACCTTCCACACACAAACTTATTACTCTCTCCATACGAAAAATATAAAATGGACACACAAAAAATAGATAAAGCAGATAAAAACAACTTCTTAACAAGAAAAATATTTTGAAGTGGAATTAGATATAATAAATAAAAGTGATATTAACCTCTATACCTTTGAAAATGCAACTCTACAGTGTACTTTAATATCAGAATTTTAGAACTAGGAAATTACAGCTCATACAGGAAACTGAGTCCAGAAAAGTTAAGAGAATTGACATTCAGAGTTGTGGCTCTGTGACTACAGACCCCGCCTTTCTGACACAGGATGGGCCCAGCAATTCTTTCAGAATTCACTCAACGACCACTTAACAACAAATTACTAGATACAAAGAACAATAAGAAACCCTGCTCCCATTCTTTCCAAGTGTCCACCTATCTCCTTAATGCTCCTCTAATAAAACTTGATTTCCTTCACATATCAATTAAAAGAATAATTTCAATTTTATTTTCTACATTTAATTACTAATAACCAATGGTATCATTTTCTATTATTTTTGGTTGACAAATATAAAATAATGCCTTTATGAGAAAAAAGCTTTCCAAGTTTGGACATTATTAAATAATTCAATTCTAAAGATATTTTTCTGCAAAAACAAAGTATGGGTTTATTTTTAAGTTTGCTCTTAAATATGCTAGTTTTAGCATATTAAGTAAGTGTTTTCTCAGAAATAACTCTCTAAACTCTAGTTATAATTACTACCTAATTATTAGCTTTGATTAAAAATAATATTAAAATATTAACCTATTTCAGGACAATAGGAATTACAGTATTGGTACAGAATACTCAAATAATATACTAACAGCACCTTCAACAAATAATTCAGACAGCAAAAAAAATGCCACAAACAATTCCTTGGTCATTCATGAATCTCAGGTCTCTAACACAATTTGATATATCACCATGAAAAATTCAAATGTTTTTTAATCTGAAGGAAACAAATTTTGCTCCTCAGTTTAGCAATTTTAGCTGATGAGTTCAAAGGGGTTAAGTGTGATAAAGGCACAAAACAAGCAATCTTAGACTACACTAAAAGAAACACAATATCTAAATCAGAAGAGTTAATGCAGACTATTGAAGGCTCACTTTACCTCTACCTGGAATGGAAGGACAGTAATAGTTCTTAGCATCACATTTTCCCCTTATTAAACGAACTATAAACTAGTCAGTTGGCTACAATAGGTAGATACAACTTAACATTTTACTTTTTAAATTACTTTAAAGTATTTCCCACATTACATAGTTACATTTATTATTTCAATAGCTATAATATGTTACATTGAGATAATATGCTTAAATCTTTTAACCACAAATTACTAGACCAAAGATTAAGAACATCTTTATTCTTTAATATACCACTTTTGGAGTCACCCTGACAAAATGGATATATACAGAAGAGGTAAGGGTAAAGAACCATGTTACATAATGTAAAGCATTTACAAATGTTTTTGCCTAACCAACAGAATATATGATTGTTACTATCAAATAGTTTAACATATCAGAGAGGGACAGAACTAGATGGATAAAAATAACAGAAAGGCAGTTTTCAGCTCAAAGTAAAGAAAACCTTTTAAACTATCAGAATTACTCAACAAGGTAAAACACTACCACATAAAACACTAAGCTGTGGGTTGCCTGGGTGGCTCAGTTGGTTAAGTAACTGCCTTCAGCTCAGGTCATGATCTTGGAGTCCCTGGATTGAGTCCCGCAACGGGCTCCCTAATCAGCAGGGAGTCTGCTTATTCCTCTGACCCCCCCCCCTTCTCATGCTCTCTCTCTTTCTCTCTCTCAAATAATAAATAAAATCTTTTTAAAAACAACAACAACACTAAGTTGTACATCTGAAAACATTCGAAAACAAGCTGAATAATCACTTGCCAGAGAAAGTGCAGACTCTTACACTGGATGGGCAGTAGGACCAGATAACTTCTCATGTTTCCTTTCACTAAGCATATTCAAATATTTAATCTCCTGCCATGATTCCAGCAATGTGCTAGATGCTAAGGTATATGAAAGTTGACAAAAGAGACATGGTTTCTATGGTTTTTGCAGTTACAGTCTAGTGTAGGAGACAGAGAAAAAGAGAAAGAAAAAAAAAAAACAATGGGCAAAAGAGTAGGTACAAATCATAAGTCCTGTTGAAGGAAAACAACAAAATGCTATAGGAGAAAAACAGAAGAATGGACATCAAGGAAGGCATCTCAGTGGAAAAAGACTGAAGTTACAACCTAAAGAAAGATGAGCTAGCTAGACTTTAGTGCTCTGGCCCAATGGAAAGCCATTGAAGATTATGAGGAGAGTGACATGATCTGATTTTCATTTCTAAAAAATCATTCTGGTTACTTTGTGACAAGTGAATTGGAAGGGAGAAAACACAGAAGCAGGGAAATTAGTGAAGAAGCTTGGTAGGAAGGAGCCCAGATGAGAAATGATGATGGACTGGGCACGCGGAAGTTGGAGGGAGAAGAGTAGAAGAGTTGAAGATGCAGGCAGGGGTAAACAGGAGCTATAGCACTTGGTGATAGGTTAAATGCAAGGGATGAGGAAAAAAGGAAAGAGAGATCAAGGATGACTCTCAGATTTCTGGCCTGAACAACTAATCAAATAGTGCTGCCATTTTCTGAAATGGAAAGAATGGGAGAGAGACAGATTTGGATTAAAAGGTGAAGCCAACTTAAAGTTTCTATGATTTTCTTTGGACTTTCTATCAAAAAAATCTCATTCTTCATTTTCTGCTCTTTAAAAGCCAGTCTGTGTAAGGGGAGAAATGCTATAAAGGAGACCCCATCAGTGAAAATTTAAAAAAAAAAAAAATTGGAATACAAATGGTAGATTATTGTTTCAGTGTTAAATTAATAAGTCTATAACTGCATGGTAGTTAATTTTTTAATCCCTATTCTTAGGAAATACATGTAGATGTATTTAGGGGTAAACTGTCATAATATACGCAACTTACTCTCAAATGCTTGGGGGGGTATGCATGCATTTATGTACAAAAGAACATATATATGTATATAGACATATATGCACATCCATATGTACATATATGTATATGGAAGAGAGGAAATGATAAACAGCATAACATTTTGACAATCAATGAATTTGTATTAAGACTATTAGAGGGGCGCCTGGGTGGCTCAGTGGGTTAAGCCTCTGCCTTTGGCTCAGGTCGTGGTCTCAGGGTCCTGGGATTGAGGGGCACATCAGGCTCTCTGCTCAGCAGGAAGCCTGCTTCCTCCTCTCTCTCTGCCTGCCTCTCTGCCTACTTGTGATCTCTCTCTCTGTCAAATAAATAAATAAAATCTTTAAAAAAAAAAAAAGACTATTTGAATATTCTTTCTACTATTTTCATTCTTGCAATTTTCCTCTCAGTATGAAATATTTCCAAATTTAAAAAAATATTAAGCAGTTGGTACTACACTTACCTTATTCATGATAACTAATTCTAACTCTTTTCAATCTATCTCATATGTATTTCCCCTCAACCAACCATCCTGTCCTTTCCATTATCAAGAGTAGTGTCTCCATCAGGGAGACAAAAAGCATACATAATAGCCCCACAAAGAGAGCATAACACAAAGTGAGAGCTATAATAGGCTTCTTGCAATTTACAATTTCCCATGACATACAATATCTATACCTCTGCTCTCTGGAATGTACTAAGTCCTATGGCCTGATCTTTACCAGGCTGCTAGATGACAGTTCTTAGGTTTTATATTTTTGCTTCTCATGTAATAGATAGCAATAAAGCTCACTAAAGAATCAGCATGTTCATATGACACCTGCCTGGATTAAGTGCTTCTCCTGTATGCTCCCATATATCTCTGGGTATAGCAATTGTCACCTTATTTTATTTTTAAAATCATTATCTACATGTGTTCTACTTTCTCTACCAGACAGGGAGCTCCTTGAGAACAAGGACCATAATATATTTGGGTTTTTTCAATTCCTAAATACTATCATAATATGTAGAAAAAACATTCAATGAAAACTAAGGAGGGGTGCCTGGGTGGCTCAGTGGGTTAAGCCTCTGCCTTCATCGCAGGTTCCTGGGATCAAGCCCAGCATCGGGCTCTCTGCTCAGCAGAGAGCCTGCTTCCCCTCTCTGCCTGCCTCTCTGCCTACTTGTGATCTCTCTCTCTCTCTCTGCCAAATAAATAAATAAAATCTTTAAAAAAAAAAAAAAAAAAAAGGAGTGAAGAAATGAAAGTTACTGAAAAATCTAAATTTGGTCAGTCAATGCAAGGAACACTTCAATGACAAGAAAACATATGTCATAATATTCTAGGCAGAACTCTGTTGTTTATTATCAAAGAGTCTTTAAGTAAAATTATGTAAGGTAAGAATATTCAACTTAAACATATTAAAAACTAATCATTTTACAGTAAAAGGCAGCATTTTTTACATGCTACAATTAATCTTGCCAAAGAATACATGATTAAATGAAAATATGCAGAATACCAAATGCTTAAAATAGACTTCTGAACTTGTAAAATTAACAAAACTTAGTTAAGTCCTTAGTAGGGCCTGACCTTCTTTTAAAATCTTTTTTTTTTAAAATATTTTATTTATTTATTTGACAGAGAGAGATCACAAGTAGACGGAGAGGCAGACAGAGAGAGAGAGAGAGAGAGAGAGGGAAGCAGGCTCCCCGCTGAGCAGAGAGCCTGATGCGGGACTCGATCCCAGGACCCTGA
The DNA here is from genome assembly GCF_010015895.1 of Lontra canadensis. Lineage (NCBI taxonomy): Eukaryota > Metazoa > Chordata > Mammalia > Carnivora > Mustelidae > Lontra > Lontra canadensis. The sequence goes on from NW_022630997.1 coordinate 33,699,540, forward strand.
GATCATGACCCGAGCTGAAGGCAGCGGCTTAACCCACTGAGCCACCCAGGCGCCCCCCTGACCTTCTTTTAACACTTAGAAAGGGCAGAACCCAGAGATTCAAATCCAAACATAATTCAAATCTCCTTCCAGTCCCTTAGACATTAGCTCTTCCTCTGTTTCAAGCCTAGTACTGTTTTTAGATCTATATGTGGCTTGCATTATGTCTCTCCTGCACTCATGAGCGCTTCCTGATACTTGGCACATTATCCTTGTGTGCTGCCCAATGTTACTGTTCTGGACTCATCTTGAGTTGCCCAAATCCTCCAGCCCCAACTAGAGAATAGGAGGCAGCGGAGCTCAGCCATTAGATCCCTGGCAATGGTGAGTGAGTGCCTCTAACCATCCTCTTCTGCCTTTTCCTATTAATGAAAGAAAGAATACAGTGTCTCCTACCCAGCTGGGTACTCTGTCTACATCCTCGCTACTTTTCTAGTTCCCTTTAGATTTTCCCAACTCATAGAATATAATGCACATGTCAGTTTTCTTTTTGGGCAGGGGGTGGACAGAAGGAGAGGGAGAGAGAGAATCCTAAGCAAGATCCACACCCAGCCCAGAGCCCAAAGCAGGGCTCGACCTCACAACCCTGAGACCCTGGCTGAAATCAAGAGTTACATATTTAACTAAGTGAACCACCCAGGTGTCCCATACATGTCAATTTTTAATAATTCTCAAATTCATCCTGTCTCCTCCAACACCACTTAATCTAGACTCTTACCATTTCTAGCCAGCTTCCCAGCATGGTTCCTTAATTCCCTACCTTCAGCTTCTTCCCCTTAATCCACCCTTTATGCTTTTCCCAGACTTAACATTTAAAATTATAAACCTGATCATGTCACTCTTCAACTTAAAATCCTTCAATGGCTCTCAAAAGAAAAAAAAAAAAATGCCTTTAAATGATACTAACAACAGCAGCTGGTACCTACTGAGCATTTGTGTACCAGGTACCTACATTACCTCATATAAATCTCACAACAATCCTACAACACAGGTATCTTTATTATTCTGATTTTGCAGATTTAAGGAAATTGAAACATGGAGAAATCACATAATCTGTCCACAGATACACAGATAATAAGCAAGTACAGCTAAGATTACAAAGGCCTTCCAAATATGGCTATGGTATTCTTTTGCAGCTGTTCTCTCCTACCACTACCCAACAAACCCTGCCTTCCATTCATGCCAAACTACCCAAGGATGCATTCCCATACCATGATCTTTCAGGACTCCTTACCGGAGTACACACTACTCCCCCGGCTCAAAATGCCACTCTGATCTACCTTGAGAACTCTCTCTGAAGGCTTTATCCTTCCTTTCCTCTATAGAGGAACTCCTAGGCAGAACAGGATAAGCCAAAATGATACACACACCCCAACTTCAAAAATGCTACAATACAGAATGCTCGAATAGATTTTCCAAGGTAACTTCCAAGTGAGAAGCTAGTGCCAGCCTCATAAACCTGAAATCCACTGGAAAATTAACAGAGATCAACAAACAGTAACAACAAAAGCTGATAAAAATACACTTAATAACTTGACAAAATATCTGCAATATATAAAATTCCATTTTTTGAAGTTTATGCTAACTCATTCAGAATATAAGGGACTCAAGCACATTATCTAAAATTTATATTAAAAAAAGGAAAAAAGAATATAAAGGACTCAAGTTTTAAAGTACCTTCTTTTGCAAATGTGACTTTTTAAAATGTTACAAGCAAGACAAATTCTATCTAAAATCTATTAGCAAAGCAAGAAAAAATTCAAAAAAAAACCTAAAGAGCTCTTTTTTGACTATATCTGAATTCAGAAAATAATGATTGAATACTAATGGACTTGTGCTTATGAAATATATTAGATGACAAAGAGGTAGTGAGTATGGTACCACATCTGTAGCATCAGCACATTAGCCCAGTATCTTCCAGGAACATGCAAGAATGATATCAGGAGTCCCTCCTGGGTATTAACTGATGGTTAAACAATATCTCTTCAAGGTACTACTCAAATATATTAGCTTATAATTCCCCACACTAAAGCTCTCAGTTTTGTCTTTTCGTAGTCTCAAGATCCTTCTGTAATTAACTGCTCTTTAACTGGCATTTGGATACAAAGCACCAAGTGTTACTTTCAAACTTAAAAATCTCTTTTCTTAAGAAAAGGTCCTATAAGATCATTTCTGGCACTTGTCCCAGCCAGGCTTCTGTCTCCCTATATCTTTCATTGCCTTTTCCGCTTAACCCTTAGAAAAAATATTTTTAATCCTTACATAAATTTCTTGTACAAAGCATAAATAATTTCTTAACAATACCATTTTATAGAGCTATTAGGAAATTGACCTTTAATGAATACACAAAGATTAATCCATGGTGAGGTGCTACTCTAAGGTAGCAGGCTCAAAATTATTTTGCTTCTGGCATTCCTCCAGAATATAATCAACATGAACTTCTTATACAATATCTAGAATCAGGCAGAAGACTTACTTTAAAGAGACTTTTTTACAGTGGTCTGCTCAGGTTAATAGAGCCTGGCCCAGAGTAACAGTAAAGGGAATAGAGAGGGAACAACTCCAACAGCAGGACTTCCCAGCTAATGGAAAATGAAGGATAGGAGATTAGAAGTCAGGATGATTCCCAGGTTTATAATTTGACTAACTGAGAAACTGGAAGCATCATTAACCAAGACAGGAAAATGAGATGAATACATGAATCTGGAGAAAAATACATGGTTAATTTTTGATGTTTTTAAGTTTCAGGTTTTCTGCTAGACAATCAGGTGGGCATTCTAAGTAGCTCACCTAAGGACTAGAGTGCTCAAGATGAAAACAGGGCTGAAGAAATAAATTCAAAGGAGATAATGAAAAACAGCATGTGTTCCAAGAAAGCATGACAGAATGAAGATAAAGAGGTCAGACTGAAAACATGGGAAACCTGAGCCATTTAGGAATGGGGTCAGTAAAGACAGCTGAGAAAAGAAGAATAGGCAAGAAGGAGAAACAGGAGTAATGTCATGAAGACAGAGAGGGTGTTACAAACATGGGCATGATCATCTAAAAGGTTCACACTACATTTAACAACTAGGAACTACACCCAAGTACAGATACAATTTCAGTAAGTAGAAGAACCAAGAGTAACAACACTGTTGGGATGGCAGAATGGCTCAAACAAGGCAAAAAAGGAAAAGTATGAAGCATGTTTGGAATAGAATGTAAAAGAGTTTTGCTGGAATGGAGAGTTCATGTTGCAGAAGAGAAGAAAGGAAGTCTGAGCCAAGGCCTTTGCATTCCAGATTGTATTCTATTTTGGATTTTATTCCACAAGCAGGAAAAAGAAAGACTGGTAGCTTTTTTTTTTTCTTTTAAAGACAATGAATCAATCTGATGACAGCATTCATGACGAACGGGAATGACAAGAGAGTTAAGGTAAGATAAACTATTAAGCAGTCTTAAAATTATCTAGGGCCTGAAAGAGGTTGGTAGCAGCCAAAGTAAGAATGAAAGAGTACATAAAAAAGAGAAATTATCTACTCCCAAGGTGCCCTAGATATTTCACTATTACTATACCGATCACGTACAACAATAACCTGTGGACTGAGACCCTCTCTTATTCAGCCTCTCATCACGAGTACTAACAAATCAGAACAAGGGAAGTGGCCAATAAATGTTTGTTGATTTAGAATTGAACTCAGTAATGAAAAGATACAGAAGTGAGACTTAAAAATACTACACAGAAACTTAAGTAACTTACAAGATGATACTACAGAAAATACTAATCAAAGTCAAGATCAAGTTCAGACAATGAGCTTAAAATATGTTTCCGGTAGAGAGGGTGAGTAAGGATAACCAAATATAAATATCAAAGAGAAAAAATCAAAACCAGAGGGAAAATATTCAGATATTCAGACAAAAAAAAAAAAAAAAAGATTGAGATATATAATGAAATAAACAAATCTCATTAATTGCCCAGAAGAATAAATATTTAATAAAATTTAACTTCCTAATACATTTTGTATGTGACTCTCTTTAAGAATGCTATGGGGGAGGGGGGGCCTGGGTGGCTCAGTGGGTTAAAGCCTCTGCCTTCTGCTCAGGTCAGGATCCCAGGGTCCTGGGATTGAGCCCCACATCAGGCTCTCTGCTCAGCGGGGAGCCTGCTTCCTCCTCTCTGTGTCTCTGCCTGCCTCTCTGCCTACTTGTGATCTCTGTCAAATAAATAAATAAAATCTTTAAAAAAAAAAAAAAGAATGCTATCTGGGGGCACCTGGGTGGCTCAGTTAGTTAAGTAACATTACCATTACCTTCATCATTACCAAGACCATTACCCTTCAGCTCAGGTCATGATCCCAGGGTCCTGGGATCAAGCCCCGCATTGGGCTCCCTGCTCAGCGGAGAGCCTGCTTCTCTCTCTCCCTCTGCCTCTCCCCAGATTGTGCTTGCTCTCTCGCTCTCTCTCTCTCTCTTGCTCACTCTCTTTCTCAGTAAATAAATCTTTAAAAAAAAAAAAAAGAATTGCTCATTTGTATAATCTTTATAAATTAAACTGATGTAAAAAGTCCAACCAAATGGGTCAATCAAAACTGGGTCAGTGTTGAATAATCATCTGCCTTACTCAATCATTCATTCAACAAAAATGTATTGAGCGACTTTAAGTTTGGTGTTGAGGCAAGGGAGACCAGCCATGACAGCAAACAGAGTAAAGTACAGCAAATATTACAACAAAATACCTGCAAATGTTACGGGAATACAGGTAACAAAAAATACAATGGAGGAAGGGTAAAGGAGACATGGTAAAAATATGCCTAGAAGCTTTTCTAGAAGAGGAGACTTATTTGGATTTGTATTTTATTTTTATTTTTAAGATTTTATTTATTTGACAGAGAGAGAGATCACAGGCAGGCAGAGAGGCAGGCGGGGCATGGGGGGGGCAGGTTCCCCACTGAGCAGAGAGCCCGATGTGGGGCTCCATCCCAGGACCCTGAGACCATGACCTGAACCAAAGGCAGAGGCTTAACTCACCGAGCCACTCAGGCGTCCCCTTATTTGGACTTTTAAAAAGATGAACTGATTTAGCAAAGTAGTTAAGGAGTTGGATGGTATTCTGGAAAAAAGGGATATTATGTGCAAAAGCATAGAAATGTCAAAGAACATTGGAACATGGAACCATGACAGAAGATAAGGGGCACATCAAGGGAAGGACTTTCTGTACACAGACAGCAAATCAACCATTACCCTGTGATAAGAAACATCAAATATGCATTAGAACCCATAAGGAGCATTCTAAATCCCCTGAAGCAGAGTGCAGGTGTAGGCAGGAGGTGGACAAGAAGCAAAAAAAAAAAAAAGGTGTCTGACTTCCACAGACAACAGAAAGCCACAAAAGATTTTTAAGCAACAATAAGACTTATCAGATCTGTGTTTCAGAAATTCAAAAGTCAGTAGTATGGATAAGTGGCTAAGGAAAGAAAATCTGGAGGGAGACCAATAAAGATTAAAAAGCAATTTCAGTTAATGCTTCAGCACTAAATATTGACAACTACTTACTCAAACATAAATGAACCACAGGAGGAGGCATATAAAGTAATGTAACTGTAATATGGGCTTTCAACATAAGTTTCTGAACTCATCTCAAAAATCAACTCAATATCAGAAGCAATTACAGAAAAAGCATGGTCAGGTACATTAGAAAAAAAGGAAAAAGGATGGCCATCAAATCTTTCTCTTAAAAATACTTCACTTACGTTTTTAAAAGTTTTTTTTTATTAAATTTTTTTTTCCTTTTTTAAAAAGTACTTAACAGTATAACTACCATATTGGACAAAGATTACCAAAACCAAATTTAGAACCACAGGGAAAACACTGTGCAAAACTGCTGAGAACGAGGGGCGCCTGGGCGGCTCAGTGGGTTAAGCCTCGGCCTTTGGCTCAGGTCATGATCCCAGAGTGCTGGGACCAAGCCCCGCATCAGGCTCTCTGCTCAGTGGGGAGCCTGCTTCCTCCTCTCTCTCTGCCTGCCTCTCTGTCTACTTGTGATCTCTTTCTCTGTCCAATAAATAAATAAATAAACTACTTTATTTTAAAAAAATTTAAAAAAAAAGAAAAAAAAAACTGCTGAGAACGATAAACAGGGAGAAGTTACCAGACAAAAATAGGTTAGCAAAAAAACAAAAACGAAAAGCCCAAAAAACAAAAAACAAAAAACCAAAACACAATCTTTGTTACTCACATATAAAACTATTTTTGAACTGATAAAAATTTGCCAAATTGGAGGTAGGAGGTGTTCTTTAACACCTCTCCCTTAACCGCTGTCTTAATTTGAAAGAAATAGGTCAATACATAAGGACGTATATATATGATAATAGGCCCTGGGTTCGCAGATTAGGATTAAATTAATTTCATTTATTATTTTCAAAGAAATAGCTCCTTAATTTTTTTCTCTCTACTGGATCATTACATCAGCTAAAAATATTTTTGTTTTTATTCAAATATACTAGAAAAGCACCCATCTTTAAAAAAAAATAATAATAACAATTCCTTGACTCCACATCCCCTCTAGCTATCGCCCTCTTTCTCTTATCTTCAATTTATAGCAAACTCCTTGAAAGAATGAGTTTTCTCCAGTTCTTCTCCTACAGTTCTCTCTTAAACCCCCTCCAATAAAGTTTTCATCACCACTAATCCACCAGGAACTTGTTACAGTCACCAATGATTTTCGTATGGCTAAATCTAACCGTCATATCCTAGTCCTGGATCTAATAACATCTGACACAGCTATTCATTCACTCCCTCCTTCTTAAAACATTTACTTGGCTTCAGGGATACCATTCACTCTTAATTCTCCTCCTCCTTCATGGAGTGCTTCTTACTCTTATTCTCTTAGCTCTAGCTCATTACAGAAACCTAAGGCAAAATCTTTGGGCTTCTTCTCCAGCCACAATTCCTTCCTAGATTATCCTAATCAGTTCCTAGGATATTAAACACTATGGCTATGTCAGTGACTGGAAATATGTTATCTTCAGCCCAGACCTCTGGACTGAATCGCAGACTCATGTATACCTCGTTGTCTGGACAATTATCTCCACTTGAATTGCTAACTTAACACATCCAAATTAAGCACATTATTTCCCACCTGCTTTTCCTGAAGTCTTCCCCAGCTTGGTAAATGGCCACTCCATTCTTCTACCTGTTCAGGACAAAACCAACAAATGGCCACATCCAATCCACCATCAAATGCTGTTGGCTTTGCTTTCCAAATGTATACAAATTGTAAGTGCTTCTCCCAAACCCTGCCAAAAAATCACTATGATCTCCCACCTTGAATTGCTGCTGGAGCCTCCTGAGCAATCTCATTATACCTAGTCTTGGATATTCTCTACATAACTGTTGAGAGGTCTATTTAAATTTTTTTTAAAGATTTTATTTATTTATTTGATAGAGATCACAAGTAGGCAGAGAGGCAGGCAGAGAGCGGGGGGAGGCAGGCTTCCCACTGAGCAGAGAGCCCGATGCGATCCCAGGACCCTGGGATCATGACCTGAGCTGAAGGCAGAGGCTTTAACCCACTGAGCCACCCAGGCGCCCCGAGAGGCCTATTTAAAACAAGTCAAAAAGCTTTCAGTGCTTCCCTCTTTCACAGTGAAAGCCAAAGTCCTACTGGCCTATGAGGCCATATATGATCAATCATGTACCCCTCCCCCAGCACCACCTGTGGCCCCCCCACACCTCATCTTCCACTAATTACTCCCCTCAGTGTGCATTTCTACTTGCCACTTCTCAAACTATACAAGCATGCTTCAGCTATAAGATATTCGCACTCACTTCATCTTCCTCATTCTCTCCCCTAATACCTGCACAAATTAGATCACTATCTCACTTCTTCCTTAGAACTGCTCAAATACCATTCTTCACTGCAGCCTTCTCTAACCATCTTATGTAACACAGCAGTATCCCCCTTGCATGCTCCCTTATTCTGCTTTTCCCCCAAGCACTATAATAACCCACATATTATATATACACTTATTTATTTTCTGTATCTTGTCATTAGAATGAAAGTTCCACAGGGGTAAAAAATGTGTTCTCTTCACTGCACTATTACTAGCAAAGGCTCAGTGGGTATTTCTTGAATGGATGGATAGCATGAATCAGGAAAATCTAGACTCAGTATTTTGTCTGAAAGCCTGGGTTGAGGGTTTTATACAGCAGAACTTCTCAGGGCCTGGGAAAATGCTGACAGCCAAAAGCAATCATGAAATGAAGAAAATAAATCTGAGGAATTTTTTTAAAATAAAAATAAAAGGAAAAACAAGGGGAAAAAAAAAAGAAGGCACCTCTGCTCCCCCACTCCCTGGAGATATCTCCTATAACCTGGCCTAAGAACTGAGACCAAAACATCACCAGACCCATTCTATACTTAAATAGCTGTTACAAATAGTTCCTGCTTTTCTAAACCATGATTGTCAGAGAAAACTGTAACTGCCAACCCAACACTGGCTGCCAAGACATAATGGTCAGAGAAAGCTCTCAAATTTCCCCAAAGCACTCAGGCTGCAACCAAATATCATTAATATGATGACAACAAAACTCAAAGTACCTCCTGGTGTCTGCCTGAGTTAGCTGTCCCTAGTGTATTCTCTAGGGGCTCTGTCATCAAGATTATGGTCTTGGTATGGGGGCAGGGGTATATTTGAGGAAGCTGAGGGGAGGACAGAGAGAAAGGAAGAAGAGAGGGAGGGGGAGAGAAGGAAGAAGAGAGGAAAAGGGAGAGAGAGGGAGGAAAGAAGGTAGAGAGAGAATGAATGGGAATTAATTCAAAGAAACAGGGCCTAAATTTATTTTTTGTATTTTAAAGAGAGGTAGGCCTACTTGTGATCTCTGTCTGTCAAGCAAATAAAAAATTTTTTCAAATAAATAAATAAAATAAACATTTAAAGAGAGGTAGGGAATGGAAAGCATCTACTAAGATATATCACATTACAAAAGGACCAAAACCCTGAGACATCCAGCATTCCTCAGCTAAAAAGCGGTCTTGCATCTCCCATTCCCACACACAAAATTGAAGATATGGGGTAGGGGGCCATGATAAATTGGACAGTTAGGAGCAGTGACTGTGGTGAAGAGTGTGGTAACAATTACAGAAAAGAAGGGAAGAGAAAAGTAATCATCCATTTTTTTTTCTCTTTTTCCCTTACTGTACTTACCAAGTACAGAAACCAGCCAGATGAAAACTGGGAAGAAGGCAGAGAGTGAAGAGTAAGGATGCTCTGAAGCAAATAAAAGCAGAAGAAATCAAACACAAATTCCTTTTCTAAATGGCTCTTTGCAAACCAGTCATATGGGGCACCTGGGTGGCACCTGCCTTCAGCTCAGGTCTTGTTCCCAGGATCCTGGGATTGATCCCTGCCTAGGGCTCCCTGCTCAGCAGCGGGCCTGCTTCTCCCTCTCCCCCTGCTTGTGTTCCCTCTCTCGCTGTCTCTCTCTCTGTCAAACAAATTAACTAAATATTTTAAAAAGAAAGAAAGAAAACCAGTCATACGAAGTAAGTTACTTGGAACTGACCAAGGAAATTTAAAACAAGCTCCCACAACTTCGATAACTAAGAGCTGTACAAAGAGAACTGTACAAAGAGAACAGAGATGCTTAATTATTTGGAATGATGGTCCTGGGGCATTTTTAAGATCAACAATCCTCCAACATGACCCAACTATATTCAAACTGATCAAGATGGAAAAGTAAACAGGTGAAAAACTTCAGCTTTCATGCATCCAGTCTTTAAGAATCCTCTGTCTTCTCAAGGGTTCTAAATCTCAAAAGAATCAGAAGTCTTAAAAGCCAGAGAAGTAACTGGGGGAACATTGAAAAGCAATCAGCTCCGCAGAGAAGAGCTGAAAACTCACAGATTACACCTAACATACTCTGATTTGTCAACTCACTTAAAAAGGAAGGAGACTTCTGACTGGTTGCTCTCCAGAGGGTATGTCACATCCCAGCATCAGCACCAGTAGCAAATGTTAGAAGCTTAAAGAAGCAAGAAACCACAGGATACTCTGAGAAAGGTATGGGAGGGAAAAGTAACAAAGACAACTGAGCTATATATAACTGCAGGTCATCAGCATATCACACTAGACACAACAACTAGAATTGTTTGTAGCCTGAAGTAGCATTCTGTATTTACTTTTGTAAGTACTTCCCTCTCCTTAAAACTTCTCCCCAGTCTGGCACTGATTGCTCTCCCTGCTCCTCCCTGACAGCTGCCACTTTCTAGAGCTCCTCTTCCTACAGGCACTATTTGATTTAGGTGATTTGGTATTTCCCACCCCCAATTCAGTCTTCTACCATTTTCCTGAATTAGCTCATTCTGTATTAGATCATGCTTCCTACTCTGTCCCTATCCTTGAGAAGCACATAATCCAGTGGGGTAGGTAGATGTGTCACTAGATTAGGTGCAATACATCATAGTCAATGCCACGAAAGAAACATAATGACGTGCTGGAAGTACATATTCATCTGTCATTACCCTATTTCATATTTTCCAAATCAACACTCCAGCTTCCCACACTCTTGTAAATCAGTGACTTACTAAGTCCTGTAACTTTCCATAGTATCCCCTGATCTCCAAACCCACTTTGCATTTCAGGCTTCCTTTCTCATATGACCTATTCAACCACTTCCTATCAGAAAACAGTTCAATATATTTCCACATCACTACATCAGCCGACTCCCTGAAAGACATATCCTATTATCCCCTTGCTTTGAAACATCTACTATCTTTCCAATGCCTACAAGATAAAGTTCAAATCCTTAGTACAGAAATTAAGATAATACAGTTCTCAAACAAAGCCTTACTAGCTTACTAGCTGTGTTACCTTTGGCAGGTCACTTTACCTCTCTAAGTCTCCTCATTTGCAAAGTGAGGATATGAAAACAACCTACTCATGGTTGTTCTGGGAATTAAGTATGCAACTCAATGACAAGTACCAGCACAGTATCCAGAATTCACTCGATGTTAACTAGTACCCTGGGATATCTCATCTATCTAGAATGTCTCACTCCTCAAAGGAAGCAGATTACCAAAGTCTGACTCTCATATATTTTAGAATGATTAACAATAAGAGTTAAATCAGAAATGACCTTCTGGTTAACCAGGAACCAACAAAAACTTCAATTAACCAAAGTATGCTTTCCTAAAATTTTCGTTTGTTGAAACTTACTATAATTTATTTAAAAACAAGTACCTATTTATTTAAAAAAACAACAACTAGATTAGTTTTGTTTTGTTTCCTATCCAAGTTCAGGAAGGAAAAAAGTAGCTGCTTACCAACAGAAACTCAGATATTTTTAAGAATGTGATTCTCTAGCATATAAAATTCACATAAATTAAATTCAAACTCAATTGCATATATAATTTTCTAAAGATATATACATGTAAGAAAACAAACTCTAGAAGCTTAAGAAAATAAAAGTGTATATCAGATTGATGGTGGACTGACATTTATTCTTAGACCTCACAATCAAAAGATGAAATCACAAAAATTTTTGTAAGTCAGTGATCTTAATAATTTAGAAAACTGCCAAACCCACAATAATAACAACAAAACAGATCAGATACATATTTTAAGAGATTCATATATTCATGATGTTAAGCGCTAATGAAAATTGGTAAAAAGTTTCCAATAAATTCAGGTGCAAGAGACAATTCATACAAAGGAGAAGGTAAAACTAGAAAAATACTGCATTTGCTTTTCTATTGTGGTTAGTGATGTTAGACAGTAGATGCCCTTATACCTATTTTTAAAAAACAAACCTTTTTTTTTTTTTTAAAGATTTAGATTTTATTTATATTTGAAAGAGAGAGACAGTGAGAGAGAACATGGGGAGGAGGTGAAGCATGCTCACCACTGAGCAAGGAGCCCAGCATGGGGCTGGATCACAAAACCCGGCATCATGACCTCAGCCAAAGGCAAACACTTAACTGAGACTCCCAGACACCCCTAAAAACCAAACTTTTTAAAAAACAAAAAGCTGTAAAAGTCTGATGAAACTGGTCAACCAACTGCCAGAGGCTGTGTAAATTAAAAAAAAAAACTTTTAGAAATAAATTCAGCAATATTTTTCAAAAATTACAAAACCCTTCATACACTTTGACCTTGTAATTCCCCCTCCTGGGTCGTTAGCCTAAAGTAAAGAAGCAAAACAGCACAGCTATATGATGACTGTATTACTCTCAAAACAAGAAACAACTTGAATGTCCAATTATTAAAAATAAATAACTCAATTCACTGCAACATTGTATAACTTAAATGTATGAAAATTATAACAAAAAGAAAACATTAAATATGAAAACAAATATTAAACATTTTATTTATGCTTTGCCTATAGTATAAAATCACATATACATGGTAAGAATTAAATGAGAAGAAAAATTAAACATTTTTTTTTATTTCTTTCATCATGAAGTTGTTTGTAAAATAAAAAGCCTGTTGGGAGTTCATCAGGCCCACTACAATAAATACACATTTCAAAACTGGCTTTTCAGAGGCAAAAACCACAACTGTCCTTTTTCTCCCCAAAAAAACCTATCCCAGAGGAGTAATCAGATAGGTTCCTCTCACATACAGACTAGCCATACACGTAATTTTAGCCATGTTACTAACCATCTGTAACCTTATGTTAAAATCTCATTTTACCATCAAAACGTAACTGTATGTGGGATCTCCATATGGTGAGCAGAAGCCACTTGTTATGTGGCATCTGGAGAGAGGGCCCCAAGCACTGAGGTTAAAAACTATCTGGCCAATGGAATAATGACGGTCAGGTTTCTCCTCTATCCCCAAATGAATAATCATGTTTCTCACCACTCAAGGGCTCTAAGCTCATAAGAGTGGCAGCTAAGCATTCATGGAGGGAGAAAATACAAGCTGATTTGTTCTCCCTCTTCCTCTTTTCCCAAAAAGCACCATGAAGTAATGAAAAATACACAACCATGAGGTCAGGAGATGTGGGGTACAAGTGACCCTAAGAAACCTCAAACAAGGCAATTATCTTTCGAGCTTTGGTTGTTTAATAGGTAAAATTTTACATCTGAACCAAATAATTTATTAATTCCTTCAAATTCAACATTCTATTTATTGACCCCCTTTACTAATACATGTCTATGTCTCTCAAAACCTTCCACTCAGATTGTAGAACAATTACTAAAACTTAGAATTAGGAAACTAGGGGCAAAGGAAATACAGATAGTCAAAATTGTATCCAAGGTCTGTCCCTTTCTACCTGCATGACCTCAGGCAAATAACTTTGCCTCAAAATAAAGTCCTAAAATCAATGAAGCAGCAATCCTTACTGGCCCTGCTGTTTTTGCTGTCATAACTGAGGTTTCATTCCCAACCAGGAACAATTTTGATTGTGTTCTTAGAAATTTAAAAATACCTTGCACATCCATCTTTTTCATGTTTTCTGATTTGAAAGAGATAGTTAACAAAGTTTGCCTATCTTAAATCTATATTCAGGATTAAGAGCATTCCTCAAAAATGTATTCAATAAATAGTTGAGTACCTGTACCACATAACAGTACATGCTAGAGTTGCAAAGGTCCTTCCCTGAAGAAACCTAAAGTCTTATGGAGAGAGACATATAACCAAATCATTACTAACTGGCAAATGCTAAATGCAGAATATATGATGTGCTACTGGATCAGTCAAGACAAGAGAGGGGGATAAGATGTCTGGACCATTTTCAGATGTGACATTTTCAGTAGGTCTTGAAAAGCAAATTGTTTACTAGGGAGAGAAGAGTTCTCAACACAAGGAACAGTATAAAACCACAAAGGAAGAGTCATCTTCAGAGAACTCTTAAGTAGTCTTTGTATGGAATGGCAGGCAAGATGGTGGAAATGAAATCAGAAACACAAATTATCAGAAATTGTGAAGGACTTTGACTTTTATCAAACACAGATAATGTAGAGTCATTGATGGACTCAATTACCTATACTGAGTCATTGATGGAAGCAAAGTCCCCTGTCCAGTACACAAATGAGCTGAGTCAAAGCAACAAACAAAAAAATGCAGGTCTCAATATGGAAATACAGAATAAGTGGTTGGTTGCTGCTGTTGTTTTAAATGAAAAGTTCCTGCCCTCAGGATGGCTTCTAGCAGTTTCTCACTACGGCATATTAATACCACACTGAAGTAAAAGAGTATGAATTATGGCTAAAGGAGTCAAGAAAGTGTGTGTTTTTTTACCTAAAGATTCTCTGAAGTCAATGTTGAGAACACTAAAGAAAATAATGAAATAATACTAAAGAGCTATAATAATCACAAGAGGTAAACAGTAATAATGTCTGAGAAGACTGACCTCAGGCAAACCATTCAGGAATGTTTAAATACTTATCATATATTGACTGCAGATAAGACATGTTTTGTGCAGAAGGGTATCTTAAATTCCTTTTGGTTAAAGAAGAGCTGCCACCACTAAAATCTTTAAACTAGTCTAAAAGATTTTTTTTTAAACTGGCATAATTAATACGTTCCATTACATTTTAATGCTCAGAAAAAAAGGGAGAAAAGGAATGTCTTCTCAAATGGCGACTCCGAAAAGGCTAAAGCTCAATTTTTATCTCACCAGTGGGAGCAAAACATTCACATTACAATTTGGGACCACGAAGAGTCCCTGCATCAGTAATTTCCACACTGTTAAGGCCTAGTCTTGGACCTGAAAGCCTAACTGGCTGGGTAGCCTACAAAGATGAATTTGCAATTATTGAAATTCAAACTTAAGCTTAGCCACCGACGACGACTACCTCAAAGGAATCATTCTTCCTTTTACTTTGATTAAAAAAAAAAAAAGTAGGAGCATAAAAACCAAATATACGTATAAAAACAGGAGATGTCAAAGGAGAGAGAAGCAGCATCTGAATCTATATGGCAACAGTGTGGTCCGCCAAAGTTTGATCTCGGGATATGTTTCAGGGTGTGTCTTTGTTTTGGCCCAATAATTAAAAAAAAAAAAAAAACCGTCATTCAGGGGAACCCGGTACTTTCCCCTGTCAAACCTCACAAGCATCCTGGCTCTGAAATCACAGGGTAACTTGGCCTCGCCCTGATTCCTCCTTTGAGAAAGGCACAGCCCCGCGCCCGAGGCCCCCCGGCGCGCCTGTCACAGCCGGGGAGCGGGGGGCGTCCGGCCTCCAGGCTCCACGCTCGCCCCTCCTCAGGCGGCTCGTGGGGAGCTCGAGATGGTGCGGGGAGGGCGGGAGGCCGGAGAGCGTCACAGTCTCACTCCAGGTGCCTGGGCCCGCGACCTGACGCGCCCCCCGCCCTGGACAGTCGCGGGCGCCCGCCCCACCCCAACTCCGGCCCCGGCTCCCTCCCGACCCCCACTCTCACCGTGCGGAGGTCACGCTGCCTCCTCCGCCGCGGCCCGACTGCGGGCCGCCCAGTAACCTACGGGCCCAAGGACCGCAGGTGAGGCGAGGCACTGCCCGTCACATCCCCACCGGCCCCGCCGCCGGATCAGCAGCAGTCAGCATCGCGTCTGCGGCCTGAGGGAGCGCCTGACTCCAGAGACACCGCGCCCCCTCCCTCGGCCTGCGCCCGCCCTGGACTCCGCCCTCCAGGGCCCGCGCAGCGCGCGCGCGCAGCCCCGCCCCCCCCGGGACTCCCATGCGCAGGCGCAAACCCCACGGGGCCAGGCTCCGCCTTCAGGCCCGCCCCCGCCGCCTGATTCCGGCCTCATCCCACCTCTGGCCCCGCCCCCGACCCCAGCGCCGGCCTTTCCCAGGCTCCGCCCCCAGCTCGGGATCCACCTCCCTCTCCACTGACCTTGCCTCTCTGCCCCCTGACTCAGGTGTCTGCTAGGCCAAACCCGTGACGCCGGCCCCGTGGCTGACCTCAACTTTAGCCAGCACCTTGGACTAACAACATTTGCTGCTAGACGGCGGTCAAACTTGTCAGCTCCTCCTCCTGACCCCGAGAAGTTAATAGCTTGAGCTTCAGGACTGGCGTGGGCTCCTCTCCCACCTTTCAGTGTAATGAGCATCTCCAGCATTTGTGTCCATCCCTGTTCCCTGCCCTTCCGTGCTCTGGGGCCATGCCTGAACCACACGCCTAACCTACCACACCAAAACACCGGGTCTTGCTGAGGCTGAGGGGATAGAAGAGGCACCCCCAAGTGCTGAGATCTGCAGCATCTCCATGGCACCATCAATCTGGGTTCCCTTTGCCACGAATTGGTTCCTACTTTCCCCTGACACTTCCATCACCCACAGGCCTTCCATTCCTTTCCCTCTCAGTGGCTAGCTCTGCCATGAGTGCTCTTACCCTGGAGGTCTCCAAGGTCTGGCTGAGTGTTAAAGCCTGCAAGCTACACTGACGTGGCCAATAGACTAGATGCTCACTGAAATCCTTTTGGGCCACCCTTAACCAACAGCTCAGCTGCAACAAATGACGTTTAAGGAGAATTCTACTGTTTATTGATTACTGTTAAAAGTATAATATACATATTAAGGGGGAATATCCCTTAATTATCTTAAAGCTCTGTAACTCCTTTTGTCTCTGCTTTTTCTCAGGTCAGGACTGTCCAAAATTTTAATTACCTCTGGGTTTTTTCCTCCAGACTTGGCCATTATAATTAGTTTTATACAGTATACATTTTCTTATAATTACAAGTCTACCATTTTTCCTTATTAATTATTGCATTTCATATTTGTTTACGGATCATACTCCATTTTCTTGAGGTATATCCTTTAAATGTTCTTTTTGTTGAAGTCCATTAATAGTAAATTCTGTTAGTTTTTTTATTATGAAATATTTTATTTCATTTCATTCTTGAATTTAACATTAAGCTGTGGGTAAAGTTTAGTGTGAGAATATCCTTAAATTTTTGATAATATTCTACTGTATTCTAGCTTTCACTGGTGCTACTGATAATTTTTAATTAATTTCTTATTATTTTGGGGTAAACTGTCTATGTGCTCTGGATCTTTTAAGATAGCTTTGATCTTAATATTCTGTAGTTTTATTATTATGTGGCTTACAACGGATTTTGTCTTATTTATATTGTGCAGGGTTTCTTGTGCTTCCTGAAACTACAAATTGAAATCTATCATCATTTCTGGGTAAAAAAAAAAAAAAAAAGAGGGAGAGAGAGACAGTGTTTTTTAAAGTCCATCATTTCCTCACTGATTTTGATGCAGTTTGATGTTTGGGTCCAAGAGTGAATGGTCAAGAAAGAATCCTCGAAATGTTTTTGGTGCAAAAATGTGTTTTTTATTAAAGCATGCGACAGGACCCCTGGGCAGAAAAAGTTCCATTATAAGTCTGAGAAATGACTGATTATATAGGGTTTCTTATCCTGTGGAGGGGAAGGTGATGTTAGGGCTCCAGGAAATTGAATCCACAGGTTCCGGGAGGTCTGGCTATTATTAAGATTGTGTTTTTCTTGGGCGCCTGGGTGGCTCAGTGGGTTAAGCCGCTGCCTTCGGCTCAGGTCATGATCTCAGGGTCCTGGGATCGAGTCCCGCATCGGGCTCTCTACTCAGCAGGGAGCCTGCTTCTCTCTCTCTCTCTCTCTCTCTCTCTGCCTGCCTCTCTGTCTACTTGTGATATCTCTCTGTCGAATAAATAAATAAAATCTTAAAAAAAAAAAAAAAGATTGTGTTTTTCTTGTAAATCATTAAGACAGTGACAAACTGATAGAATTTCTTGTCCTGAGTGACTGTGATCTTTATCAGTTGACCATTTGTTTTTCCTTTCTTTGTTCTTGGGCAGTCATGAGTGCCTGAGGAATATCACACATATCCCATTGCCACCTTGCGGGGTGGGAGCTGGTTATGTGGAGTGTCAGTTTGCCTTTTGTTATCTCCTCATTTCCCCCCACCCCCACCCTGAACAATTTTGACCCTTAAATCTTGAAGATTGTTGAAGGCAGAAAGGTCTCATCTTCTGCAGCTTCTTTCCACTGAACGGGGACAGAAAGATGTCCCTACCTATGGGTCATCATCAGTCAGGGCATATAGAGGGGAGTTATGAAAGGGGGAGGTAGCTGAGTCCAATGTGGACAGCAAAGAAATATCTCTGTGGGTGGTAAGAACCATCTGTCTATGTGAAATTATTGTAGTGATGGATTCTCAGCACCAAGCAGAGAAACTTTTAAAAAAGCAATATATTAAAATTAAAATGGCTATAAGAATGAGAAGCCCAAAAAAGAGACCCTTAATAGTCAACCATAGTCCTTCCCCAAACCAGGAACTTAACCAATCCTTGAAAGAGAGGGAAGGATTTTGTAGAGCCTTAAGTTGGGTATTCATATCTTTTAGTAAACCTGTGACATTTTTGTGATGATCTGGGATGTATACAGAGCACTCTTTTTTAATAATGACACATGTACTTCCTTGTGCTCTGGTTAGGACATCTAGAGCCATTCTATTTTATAGAACAACTTTGTGCATTTGTGTAGTTTCAGTATGAAATAAGAAGATGTTGTCTTATGAATCATTGAGGGGTTTCATGGTGTACTTATTGAGGGCTTAGATATGCCAAATTATACTTTCTAATCCTACAAATGGAACAAAAATGGATAGTAAATGGTCATACCATTGGAAAACAGATCATGTTCATCTTTATTTTAAATTGGGAAGATTAAGGGCGCCTGGGAGGCTCAGTCAGTTAAGTGTCTGCCATCAGCTCAGGTTATAGTCCCAGGGTCCTGGGATCAAGGCCCCCATCAGGCTCCTTGCTCAGTGGGGAACCTGCATCTGCCACTTCCTCTGTCTGCCACTCTCCTTGCTTGCTCTCTCTCTGTGTCAAATAAATAAATAAAATCTTTAAAAAAAAATGAATTGGGAAGACTAGCTGGGATAATGATGGATTTGATAATGTGCACATGAATCTAGGCAGAACCTAAGGTGTAATGGCCTATCACCCTGGAGGAAGCCAAGGTCATAGGTTAGTTCCACATAACCACTGGGTTCCATCTGGAGCTAGCCATCCGATACCAGGTTGTACGATCTAATCAGTAGCAAACCCATCAGTAGTCTGGAGTATAATGGTTTGAGAACATGTTTCCAATGATCACCATCCTAAATGTCAGGTGTTATTTGGGGGTATAAAGATTTTTCCCGCATGATTAACAAGCCAGTCCTATGCATTTTTTTTTAATTTATGGTTTTGGGATTTTTTTAGATTTTTAATTATTTATTTGTCAGAGAGAGAGAAAGAGAGCACAAACAGGGGGATAGGTAGGCAGTGGGAGAAGCAGGCTCCCCATGGAAGCCCAATGCAGACTCAAGCCCAGGCCCTGGGATCATGACCTGAGCCAAAGGTGGACACTTAACTGACTGAGCCACCCAGGCATCCCTGCATTTTTTAAATATTCTCATTCCTGGGCTATATAAATTTCTTAGTCTGAATAGACTGGATTAGGGACTTTACTGGAATCAAGACTGGTATGACTTAATGTTTATTTTGTGCTGCCTACCTGGCTGCACAATCTGCCAAGTTGTTTCCTTTAGAAGGTCATATCTTTTTGATGTCCTCAGAAGTGGATTATGGCTACCTTCTCAGGTAGGTGTACAGCCCCAAGAAGTGTAATTATTTCAGACCCATATTTGATTGGAGAGTTATGAGTTGATCATAATCCCCTTTCCTTCCAAATTGCCCCATGGGCATGTAGCACCAGGAAAGCATAGTTGGAGTCTGTATAAATATTAATTTTTAGACTTTTTGCCAACTGAAGAGCATACGTAAGTACCGTTAATTCAGCTTTTTGAGCAGAAGTGTTTATTGGAGGGGCTTTTGCCTCAGTGGTCTTAGTTAAACCAACTACAGCATATCCAGCTTTTCTTTCTCCCTATTCATGAAGCTACTGCCATCTGCACCTGTGGATTTTAACCAGCTGTCACCTACATTTTCAATAGGGAGAACTTTCAAATCTGGTTTGCTAGAATAAACATGAGAAATAATCTCTGAGCAGTCATGTTCTATTCCTAGAAGTATGATGGTCAGGTACAGACATAAGGATAGCTGGGTTAAAGTGTGACAGGTTTTAAATATTATTTTAGGTGTGTCTAAAAACATAGCCTGGGATTTAGTAAGTCAGCCTCTCATCATCCATTGGTGGCCTTTGGTCTCTAGGAACTTTGGAGCTGATGTGGAGTCATCAATGTCAAGGATCATCCCATAATAAGTTTTGAAACTGCTTCTACCAGGAGAGCTTTTGCAGCCACTGCTCAAAGACAAGCTTGCCACTCCTGTGCTACATTATCGAGTGATTATGAAAAACAACCCTCCGGTCTTGTTTCACCTCCTGATTTCTGGGTAAAAACTCCCAAAGCTTATCCTTGTTTTTCTGTTACATATGAAATGAAAGGTTTTTCTAAATTTGGTAAAGCCAAAGCTGGGGCTCATCAAAGCTTAGCTCTAAATGTTTGAAAGTCTGTCTTCTGGGCTTTAGCCCAGAGTAAAGCTTCTTCATCAGGGCCTTTAATTGAATCATACAATAGTCTGGCTAAGAGCCCAAATCCAGGAACCCAAGGCAGCAAAAACCTGCACGCTTAGGACAGTACAGAGTGGTTCTTTCATAACCGGGTGTTCATGATCGAATATAGCTTTTTTTTCCTGTCAGTAGCCAGGGTGAAATGGCCTGGTGTGGTTCATATCCCAAATATTGTACTTTCTATTTAAACATTTGTGCCTTTTTAGGGGAGAAATAACACCCTCTGTCTGCCAAGAAATTAAATAAAGTTATAGAATTACTATCAGATGTTTATTTTGTGGGACTACAGATTAAAATGTCTTCCACATATTGAACTATAGTCCCTTGATAAAGGGAGATAGCATGGAGGTCTTTATCAAGTGCAGCCCTGAGTCGGTAAGGACTGTCTAAATTCCTGCAGCAAGACTGTCCAAGTTCACTGAGCAGGCTCTGAGCTTGAAAGTGAGGTCCATTCAAAAGCAAGTAGTACCTGTGTTTCTTCACTTAGAGGAATGCAAAAGAAGGTGTCTTTTTTTTTTTTTTTAAGATTTTATTTATTTATTTGTTTGTTTGGCAGAGAGAGAGAGCACACACAATTAGTGGGAGCAACAGTAAAAAGAAGAGGGAGCAGCAGGCTCTCTACTGAGCAGAGAGTCTGAGACCCTGGGATCATGACCTGAGTTGAAGGCAAGATGCTTAACAGACTGAGCCACCCAGGTGCCCTAAGAAGGTATCTTTTAAATCAAGTACTGTAAACCAGTTGGCATCACCAGGGCCATGAGTGAGAATAGTATATGGATTTGGCACTATTGAATGAGTAGGCACAACTGTTTCATTTATAGTTCTTAAATCTTTCATACCATTTGATATTCCCCATCTGACTATTTTACTGGTAAGACTGGAGTGTTATAAGGAGATTGACAAGGTTTTAAATTACCATGTTTAGTAATTACCAATTACTAAACTTATCAATAAGAGAAACTTATCAATAAGTAATTCCCAGCTTTTGCCTCAGGTTTTAAAGGGTATTGTTCTTTATGAGATACAGTAGTTGAGTTCTTTGAGGTCATTTTAACTGGTTGAGTTTTAAGAGCCCATCCTGGGACATTGAAATCCCAGACCTGTGGATTTACTTCGTTCCAGATATGAGAACGGATACTGGGGTAAGATTTTAATTCTGTGGGTGTTAAAGAGAACATGCCATCCATCCTCTTCTTTAGTAGGAGCAAACCTGCTACCTAGTTTATACATCAAGTCTCATCCAAGTAATGGAGTAGGACAAGATGAAAAGACTAGAAAAACATGAGTGACTAACTGACTTCTAGATTTACAAGTTAAAGGCATTGTCTGGTGGCACATTTTAGTTTATCGTTCCATGCCAACAATTTTACAGTTAGAAAGACAAGTAGGGCCAGAGTGCTGAATAAGAACAGATTAAGTGGCTCCTATATCAATAAGAACATTGATAAAATTACCTCCCACCTCCAGGATGCACGGCTCAGTCATCTTGATGGCAAAGGGAGCCGGACAAGCCTGAGGGTCCCATCATGCCAGATCCTCCGGTTTCCACTCTTGGGTGAGGAAGTGAGTTCGTGTCTTCCTCTTTCTCTGGAGTTGAGCACAGTCTGTCTTCCAATGTCCTCTCTTTCTTACAGACAAGACATCACCCTGATGGAAAGCATTTGTTTGGACATTCTTTGCTCCAGTGTCTGATTTGGCCACACTCATAGCGTGGGGTGTTACCTGGTCCTTTGTCTGATACTGGCATCATCTTTGGCCCCCAGTTGGTCTGGTGTTGTGGAGAATCTTCAAAAGCAGCAGCCAATATTTGAGCCTGTATTTTATACTGCAGTTTAGCTCCCCAGTCCTTTTCCTGCTATAAGACCATACCTCTATTATTAAGGACTCTAGTAGCTACCTCTAGTAGGGGCTGGGTGGGGGCTTCGAGGACCTAAGTCATGTTAATCATTTTTTGGCAAATGTCAGGGGCCAACTTACAAAATGCACGTTTAAAAGAGTTGTTCCCTCAGGTGAGATTGGATCCAGATTTGTATACTTACAGATGGCTTCTACTGAATGACCCTGAAATAGAGCTGGATTCTTATCAGCTCTTTGAGTAACTTCCTGAATTTTATCAAAGTTTACAGGTTTAGAGAATCTTTTTTCATTCCTTCTATTAAATGGGTGATTATGGTTTCATCTTTCCTTGTCCTGTCTCTTTTCGGTAATTCCTGGGAGGTTCATTATTGGGAACAGCAGTGCCCCCCTACCAGATAATGATCTCTATCTCCGGCTGCCAGCTCATCAGCAAATTCTTGAGGCCTTGCCCAGATACAATTTTTTCCTCAGAGGTGCAACAATGAGTTAATATGATGTATAGATCTTGCCAAGTCAAATCAAAAGTAATAGATAATTGTTGAAAGCCTTCCATAGATTGAGAAGGGTTTTTGGAATAGCATTCTAATTGTTGTTTTCTCTGAGTCAGGTCTGCCATGGCAAATGGGACATGGACTTTAATTGTGCCCATTTTTCCATTAACAACCTCCCTAAGAAGATGTAGTCCAGATTTAGGTGGAGCTGCCAGATGATAAGGGGTTCTGCCCCTGGTATGTCCAGCAAACTGAGAGCAGAGGGGTCTTGGGGTTTATAAGGAAAAATAATAGTAACAGAGCCAGTGTCCTCTTTGTTTGGACTGGCTGGTGATTCATTGAGTAGCCCAGGTAGGTTAGGAGGAAGGGGCCTATTTAAACAATCATCCTGCAATATGAACAGAGGGGGCTTATTAACCTGGTTGGCAGTTAAACACATTCTACAAAAGACTCTCAGGTCAGAGTCCTGATTCAGGGACATGAAGCCTGGACATAGAGAACCTCAGTCCATTTGCCCTGGATTTTTGCAGAAGAGATCTAACTGATAGCCATTAATGGGCCATTTTTCCTTGTCTCTTGAGGAGTACTGAGGCCATGCACTGTTACCTATGATCAGCTTTTTCTTTCTTAAATCTTGCAATTGAATTGATTCCAGGGTGTTAAAAGGCATCCCAAGGGAGAATTCTCTGAAACTAAAGAAGATCCCATGCTCCTAGAAAAATTGAGAAAATCCGTTATCAAAAAAAAAAAAAAAAAAAAAAAAAAAAAATCCACCCCTGACTCCCAGGCAGCATTCCATGCAGGATGTGTCAGAGATACCTGGTGTCAAAGGGACTGAAGGCCTCCCTCAAACAAAATTGCTGTGATCACCACCCTGCCTTATGAGAGGGATGTTGGTGCCCCACCCCACCGACTTCTCCATTGCATTCTAGGCTATAAATGGTGCCAGCGAATAGACCAAAATGCCATGCTGTGCCAGGAAGAACCTGCCATTTTTAACCCAGGGAAAACACACACAAAAAGTTTTGCAAGTTACCTAATTTTATAATTTAAGTAGTTAGTAGATGACACTGATGGAAAACAGTGAAGATAGAAATCCTCCTTGATCTAAGCAACATTTCAACACATGTAGCCCTTACAGCTAACATCCCTAGGAAACATTCCCTGGTTGGGTTTTAATTCACTTGGGTGCTGGTTTCAGCTGGCTCCAGACAGAGGCCAAAGTTGCGTAGAGCAGAGATTCGAAGGGGACCACATTAGACCAATGAGGAGGAAACCTCACATGGGAGTCTTAAGATTGGCAGCTGTCCTACTGACTTAGGTGGTGTCCTGTGCCTAAAAAGACAACTTTTAATAAATACAGAAATGATGAGAGGGCTTCAAGTTTCTTGGTCTTATTACCATTCCAGCCATAGTACTAACTTCCAGCCAAAAGGCAGCCTTTTTTCCTCCCTATAGAAGAGGCAAGGGATAGAGAATTGCAGCCTGAGCAATCAACATGAAAGTGTTCCAGTAAGACTGTACTCCTTGAAAAGTCCCTGAAATGAAAGAAAAGGAAGAGAAGAGGAAATATTCACCAAGTTTGCACCCAGGCTCAGAGTCCAGATGAGAAGACTTGAGCCCCAGAAGGAGCGCCAAAATAATGAGTTTTGCTGTTTGGGTCCAACAGCGAACAGTCAAGAAAGAATTCTTGAGATGTTTTTGGTGCAAAAAAGTGGTTTTATGGGGCACCTGGGTGGCCCAGGGGGTTAAAGCCTTTGCCTTTGCCTCAGGTCATGATCCCAGGGTCCTGGGATGGAGCCCCACGTTGGGCTCTCTGCTCAGCAGGGAGCCTGCTTCCACCCCCCTCTCTGCCTGCCTCTCTGCCTACTTGTGATCTCTGTCTGTCAAATAAGTAAATTATATATATATATATATATATATTTTTTTTTTAAGGTGGTTTTATTAAAGCACAGGTTTGGACACCTGAAATCTGCATTAGATACCTGGAGGTCTGGTTATTACTAAGATTGTGCTTTTCTTGCAAATCATTAAGACAGTGATGAACTGATAGAATTTCATATCCTGCATGACTATGATCTTTATCAGTTGACCATTTGTTTTTCCTTTCTTTGTTCTTGGACAACCATGAGTGCCTGGGGAAAGTCGCACCTGTCCCACTGCCATCTTGCAGGCAGAGGCTATGTGAAATGCTAGTTTGCCTTTTGCCCTCAGCTTGCCTTTTGTTATCACATCAATTTGAGATGCTGCCTTTGTTGTCTATTACCTTTACTAATGGAATTGAGTCTATTTCTGGATTCTTAAATTCTGTTTTATCGATCTTTCTGCATATTAATGGACCATTATCAAAATGTTTTAAATATAAAACTGTATAAGGTTAACTCCGAGCCTCTCCATTGCTCTCTTTTTTTTTCTTTTCCAGAGGTTTTTCTGGCTAATTTTGCTCCTCTTTCATCAAATTTTATAGTCAACTTATGTGGTTTCAGAAAAACAACAACAATAACATATTTTTATTGGAATTTGTCTGTGTTTATAAATTAGGAAGAATTGAAATCTCTATAATGTTGTATCTTCCTATCCAGCAACTTGATGTCTTTCCATTTTTTCACATTCAAATTTGTGATTTCTTAGTTACTTTATAGTTTTCCTTCTTTGGATATTATATATTTATGCCTTGGTATTTTACGTACTGTAATAAATGGGCACTTCTTTTCCATTATGTCTTCTGTTTCTTGTTTGCATGGATGAAGGTCTTTGGTTTTTATATGTTAATTTGATTACTTTTCTTGGTACCTTACTAAATTATCTTGTTTGTACTACTTTTCTCATTAATTCTTTGGGGTTTTCCAGGTATGCAGTTTGTTCTCTGTAAATATTCCTGGTTAAGGCCTCTAACTTTATATTATATAATAGAAGACATGATGACATTATTTTGTTCATAACTTTAGCAGAAAAGCTAGTAAGGAGCTAACCTTTGAGCTATGATAGATAGCTATACATAGATATATCTATCTAGATATATCTATATATAGATATATCTAGATAGATATATCTACCATAGTGTATATCTACCATAGCACACACACTCTCTCTCTAATTCTCTCTCTCTTTCCATATATATATATATATATATATATATATAGACACAAATATATATGTATATATATAGTATAAATATATATTACCGAGTGTTTTGACTTAAAAAAACACACAAATAGATGTTGAATCCTGTCAAAAGTCTTTAGTACATCTGTGGAAATGCTTACATATTAATGTATTTTCTAACATTGTCTTCTTTTTCATTCTTGAAATAAACCCCATTGGATCACAATGCATCTTTTAAATTTGCTGTTAGATTCTATATTAAGTTTTTTGCATTGACATTCTTAAGTGAAAATGGTCTGTGGTTTCCTTTTATTGGAATAAAAATCTTTGGAACTTATTCCAAATAAATTTGAAGTTTATTGGAATAAAAACCTGGCAATCCTTATCAGGTTTGGGATTAATATTGTATGTGCTTCCTAAAATAAAACACTCTAAGATAATTTAAGTAACAATGGAATTATGTGATCATTAAAGATTATGCAGAATTTCTTTATGAAACCATTTGTCTTCTTTGTACTTTCTTTGTGTATTTCTTTTTGCTATAGCCTTTACATTTCTTTTACATTAACTGGTTTTTTAGACTTTCTGTCTTTCTATTAAGAGCAATTAATAGGATCTTAATGGGGGCGCCTGTGTGGCTCAGTCAGTTAAGCATCTGCCTTCAGCTCAGGTCCTGATCCCAGGGTCCTGGGATCAAACCCCACATTGGACTTCCTGCTCACCGGGAACTTTGCTTCTCCCTCTCTCACTCCCCTGCTTGTGTTTCCTCTCACTGTTTCTCTGTCAAGTAAATCAATCAAATCTTAAAAAAAAAAAAAAAAAAAAAAAGATCAATTTTGGTAAGTTGTGTTTGCCTAAAAACATACCTATTGAATGTTCTAAGTTTTTATATTTATTTGCATAGAGTTATACAAAGTACTTTTTTCTTAAAAACTCTACTTTTATGCTATTTCTCTGTTTTTATACTATTTCCCTTTATCATTTCTATTTTTGTACATTTGTTCTCTCTCCCTTTTTAAAGATTTTATTTACTTAAGAGAGAGAGAAAGAGAACGAGTGAGGGGAAGGCACGAGGGAGAGGGAGAAGCAGACTCCCAGCTGAGCATGGAACCCACTGTGGGACTCAATCCCAGGACCCTGATATCATGACATGAGTGGAAGCCAGCTTCTTAACCCTGAGCCGCCCAGGAACTCTGTGTTCTCTCCCTTTCTAAAGCTCAAATTAGCTAATGGTTTCTGTATTTGTGTTTTTCAAATAACCAAATTTTGGATTTATTAGTTCTCTTTTCTGTTTTCCAAATTATTACTTATAAATTAATTCCTTTCTTCTTTCTTTTGACTTAATTTTTTTCTAGCTTGCTATTTTAGATGTTAAATTAATTTATATTTATGTTTTCATTTTAATTGTACCAGGTATTTCAAGCTCTAAGTTTACTTGTGATATGTGCTTTAGCAGTATCACAAAGATTCTGTGTTTTGTTTTCATTTTATCTTCAAGAAATTCTACTATTTTATTTTTCGTTTTCTCTTCATCCTAGTAGTTGTTTAACAGAGTGTTTTTAACTTACCAGGAAAAGGAAAATTAAAACATTTTTAAGAAATTCTGTCATTAATTTCTAAAAGTTTTATTACATTACGATCAGAGAATGTTATTTGTATATTTCTATTCTTTGGTATTTCTTGAGATTTTCTTGGTGGCCTGATATTTCCTTGATTTTCATGAATGTGCCACTTTTACTTGCAAAAAAAGGTATATTCTCTTTTTATAGGTACAGAATTCAGTATAGTTTTATAGATCTATTAGTTCCTCTTTCCCACTTAACAATGAACAGAAAACCAAAATTGTAAGATGCTGGAGGACAACCTTTAAACATGGAAGACAGACACCCAAAACAAATAGACCTGAAAGGAACCAGAAACTCTGCAGGAAGAAGAAAACTCCCCATCATACACTTCCCTCCCCAAAAAACTATCAATAATATGTGCAGAGAAGAAAGAATATTGCATCCCTGAAACAAGAATATGTGGTATTAATAAGAAATTCTGAAAACACAATAGAGCCCTTGAAAATGAAAAAGATACAGCAACAATGAAAACGGAACAGAGGGGATTGAAAATAAAGTTACAAATATCTTCCATAAACTGACACAAACAGAAAAAGAGATTGAGAATAGGAGATAAAATGATTTAATTCGGTCTCCTGAAAGTTGCCCAAAGTCCTCAAATACTAAGAGGAAGCCCCTCATTACAGATGAATCACTGTGGGCTAAGGGCTTAGTAGGCTCTCCCTTGAGGCTGGGCAGGCAGGGCAAGGGCCCATGTGTAGTTTTCGTTCTCCTCTGTGCAGCCTGACCTGGCTATTTGCTTCTGGGTACAGGACAGCCCTTCATTGGTCTCATATCCTTCCTGGACGCTTCAACAAGGCCCCCTATGGTTCTCTGCCCCTGTTCACATGAAATCTGACCCTTTCCAGTCTACGCACCACAAATGGGACCACTCACAGATGGGCCAGGCACCGGAGGACCCCAGGACCCAAAGGCCTTCCTGTCTTCTACCCTCAGCCATCTCTTAGGATGCTGGCTCCAAATCCTTCTAGTATCACTCTTAAAAAACCCTCATTTTGCTTCTTTTCTGTCATAATGTGGCTTTCAGGCAAAGCTTCTCAAAAAGGAGTTCTGTTAGCAACGCAAAAGTGTCTGCCAAGTTAAGGAGAGCCTACCGATCCTTAGAAACACAATGGCCATTCTGCTCCTGCAGGGTTGAGAGGAAATGCCTTAATTCTTTCTAGATGAGTCACAGTTCCTGATGAAGGGCACAAGACCACTTGCTAAAGCAACAAAGACACTAATTAATGCAGTCTTAAGTTTTATACCCTGGAATAAAACGCAGAATCCTCTATGGCTCGTCAAACAAATGCAGTGACTATATGTGTACTCATATGGAAAACCACCAGGAAGTAGGTTTAAGTTAAAAACCAAGTTTCCGGGGCGCCTGGGTGGCTCAGTGGGTTAAGCCGCTGCCTTCGGCTCAGGTCATGATCTCAGGGTCCTGGGATCGAGTCCCGCATCGGGCTCTCTGCTCCACAGGGAGCCTGCTTCCCTCTCTCTCTCTCTCTCTGCCTGCCTCTCCATCTACTTGTGATTTCTCTCTGTCAAATAAATAAATAAAATCTTTAAAAAAAAAAAAAAAAAACAAGTTTCCCTGTGTTGATGGATCATGTGGCTCAAGGGCTTAAACACCTGGCTCTCGACCCTGGCTCTGCCACTTGACACTTTGCTCTGCGAAGCTTGTCTCTCTCTGTCCTTCATTGTTCATATCTGTAAATGGGGATTAAATGAGGGGGTTATAAAAATAAAATGAGTTGATATCGGTAAGCCCGTAGAACAATGTCTGGCCCATAGGAAGGGCAAAATAACCAGATATTATTATAACATGCTCCGATGTATGTAAAAAAAAAAAAATTATATAATAGGGTTGTAAATTTATTTAAATTATTACTCAAATATGCAGATGTCTTAGTTTGCTATGACTGTCATAACAAAGTACCACAGACTGGGTAGTTTATACAACAGGAATATGTTTTCTCACAGTTCTGGGGGCTGAAAGTCCAAGATCAAGGTGTCAGCAGTGTTGGTTTCTTCTGAGGTCTCTCTCCTTGGCTTGTATGCGGTCATCTTCTCCCTGTGTCCTTTACATGGTCTTCCTCTGTGTCTGTGTCCTAATTTCCTCTTTTTTATAAATACACACAATCTATTTAATTAGAGCCAACCCCAATGATTTCATGTTAACTTCATCACCACTTGAAATACAAGATCTCCAAATACAGTCACATTCTGAGGTACTGAGGGTGAGCATTTCATTCAACATAGGAATTTTAAGGAGAGACAGTTCAGCCTGAAATAGCAGAGAAATTTAAATTCCTTTGTTTGACTATAACTAAGCTGCCTTCTTTCCTGAGTCCTTACCTGTTGTTTTTTTGGGGGGGGGGGGAAATTACTAAAATGTCAATCTGTTTAAAACTTGGACATAGCTGATCTTTTAAACAATACCCTTGAAGAAGTCTGATCATTTCTGGGTAAAAGGGCCTAATATCTTCATGGCTTTCTCCATTCTCTGCCTCTCTAAGAGGGTATTTTAGAAGGTATGGTGGGTAGGGGAGGGCTATAGCTTTCAAGACTGCATGGTGGTAGGGGAGAGTTTTGGTCCCCAAATATGGTGTCTCCAGCCTCCTCTGCCCCTGTCTACTCTCCCAGAGAGAAGATTGCAAGAGAAGTAACAGGTGATATAGTTCTCTTGACTTATACAGGACTTATACAGGACTCAATGACTTAGCCTCACTTTAGCTCCTGCAAACACAAAAGACCCTCTGAAGTGCATCCGTGATCCCGGGTAGGTGGTTAAACAATGGCCGGGGTAGGAAAGGATGATGGGTGATTCCAAGGCTCATGTCACTGAGGACATTGTAGAGAGGACTTCTGATAGAAGGGACAAGGATTCTAAATTAGCATGCAGGGTACATAGCAAATATGAGTTATGTCATGAGCAGGCATGCACCTCATTCTGGTGTTGTGGATGGAGCCACTTCAAACAGCTCCTCCAAACAGCTTCTCTAAGCAATATGGATGCTCTAAGTCAGTTGACAGCAGCTGAGCACTTCTGAATGACCCATCTGATTTAGAGCTAAGCAGAATGCAGGTGGCCAGGCATCAGCAACCCAGAAAGGCTTCTCTCAGAAACTATGCCAGTTGCCCTGGATCTTTAAGTTGGGTAAATATACTCATGCATCACCAGCTGACAGTGGTGCCAGTGGTAGGAAACCATCTTCTTAGTGACCCATGGACTGCCTTTCTCACTTCATCCCAACTGTCTCCTATGTCAAATTCCCCTCCAGTATCCCTGGTTCTTGGGTTCAGTTATGGAGAGGATATCTATCCCAGACCACTGACCAGTAGCTGGTTCTTCTAACAGACATAAGAGGATGTGTGCCTTTGAGAATCAAGTGACCTGCTCATGATAGAGAGGCAATAGGTCTGTTTCCAACTCTGTGGGTCAGGCAGGTGTTAGGCTGAGGGTCCATGAATACATAGTTATCCAGAGTATCACCTCAGTAAAAGTGGGCATATTGGAATCCAACCTCCCAAAAGAGCAATTTCAAACTTCTCTGTAACCCTCTGCCCTGACCCATAAGCACACTATATGCCCTCTGCTTGGCTCACCCACTGATGAGGGTGAGGTTTCAAGCTGGATTTACTATGTAGGTGGGAAAGTCAGGGACTAAGAATGGCTGGTAGCTTTTAAAATCAACATCTACAAATTAGCCATTGCCATTACTAGCAGCAGAAATTTAAAAATGAACATTAAAATCTATTTCTTGAGAATTCTGAGAGGATGGCAGTTTCTTCTTTAGGATAAAGTCAAGATGAAAAAAATATGTGAGTGAATTTTAATCTTACAGAGGTTACAACTAGAACAAAATAGTTTCCTCCCTCATGGAAAAGTCAGGGTGTACAGTGGTATACCCTGTTGGTAGTTACAAGTGTGTAGATGGGTGTGGCTCCATCCAGTCTCTGGAAGTCCCTTTACCATCCCTAGGGTGTGGCCCTCCTCTTCAAGGTCTAAGTCAGCAACTGTGTTCTAGACAGCAGGGCAGAGAAAAGAAGGAAGACAGGGCAAAAGTCATAGTCCAGCAGTCTCTTAAGGTGGGTTCCTGAAGGTGGCCACAGGACACTTCCTCTTGCATTTCCCCAGCCAAACTTTATTTCGTGATTGCAGCTAGTTATGGGGAGGCTGGTAAATGCGTTCTTTCTTTGCAGTTCTGTACTCAGATACAAAACCTGCAACTACTGAAAAAAAGGAGAGTGTGTATTAGGGACAGTCTCTGCCACAGATGACTCCAGTGCAGTGTCTGGGCCCTTCTCCCTTCATTTCCTTCCTTTGCATTATCTTGAGCACCAGGACACAAAGCCAGGGGAGATAGAAGACTCTGTTTCCCCCTGAGCCATGGAAATCACTGGGGGAAGGAACAGGAAGGGAAAGCAAGCAGAGAGATTGAGTACTTTTCCATCCTCCCATCAAGTTGCTCTCCAGTGGTAATATTATACAAGAAGCATCCACCAGGCAGGTTTTAGAGCATGTAAGAGGAAAGATTAGAGAAGAAAAAATCATAAGCTAGGTTGAGAATAGGGACCATGCCTTCCTGTACAATTATATTCTTGGTGCCTAAAATACAACCTGTAATGTAGTAAGCATTCAAAACTATTAGTTGAATCGGGGAGGAAAAGGCTAACGTTTTAGGAAGTGATAGTGCAATAACCTACATGATCAAGGGGTAAGAAAATTGAGATCTTACAGCCCTGGATCCTGAGAAGGATGCTGACTGTTCCTTATGGAAAGTGACCCCTTGTTTATCTTTCACGATAAACACTCTGATAAAGCAGAAAGGATTGCTGATTTGATATTGCTGAGCCTTGCCCTCACTGTATAAATGCTATTTGTCTGCTATGGCTGGGGAGGATTCGTGACTCTGGGCTCCTTGCCAGGCGTCAGCATGTCATTGTTGAAGGTCCACAGACTCCCTTCCAGAAAGAGCCATTTCCCTTTTCAGCTCAGCTGTTTGGGGAGAAATTAAAGTGCTGTGGTTAGAACTGCTTCATTCCTGTCCACCACTGGCAGGAAAGCAGGGAGAATTGCAGGGAAGGTACCAGCTGCTGAGTGGGGCACCGGGGGGCAGGGAGTGGGTGGGGAATATTTGGGGGAAGGGGGTACCTCTTACTGGAAGCTGCAATGTGGGGAGCAGAAGGCAGATTGGGGGTGAGGGCCTCAAAATGACCCAAGACATTTTTCCAAAAGTCAAAGAAATGTTATGGCGTTAACAGAAATGAGCAGCTCTCTATGTACTGAAATGGAGCTCTCTCCAAGTCATGATGGAAAGAGGGAAAAGCCAGGTGCAGAATAGTATGTATAATATGCTACAATTTGCATAGGGAAAAATAAATATATGTATATACATAAATATTTGTAAATTCAAAGGCCATCTCTCAGAAGATACTCAAGAAAATGGTAACTATAGTTGCTTTCAGGAAAGGGGATTCTGTTACTAAAAGATGTGGAACAAAAGACTTTATTTCACTTTATACCCTTATGTAGTTTGTCTGTCTGTCTTTCTTTCTTCTTCATTTTTTTTTTTTTTTAAGTAGGCTTCACTCACAACCCCGAGGTCAAGACCCACCTGAGATCAGGAGTTGGACACTTAACTGACTGAGCTTCCCAGGGACCACCCCCCAACTTGTATAGTTTCTCAGTGTTATGTCATGTGCAAAAAACAAAACAAAACAAAAAAACACTCAAGGGGCACCTGGGTGCCTCAGTCAGTTAGATGTCTGACTCTTGATTTGGTTCAGGTTATGCTCTCAGGGTTGTGGGATTGAGCTCCACATCAGGTTCCCCGCTTGGTGGGGAGTCTGCTTGAGAGTCTCTCTCTCTTCCTCTCCCTCTGCTCCTCCCTTAGCTTGGGTGTTTGCTCTCTCTCTCTAATAAATAAATGAATCTTTAAAAAAATACCACTCAAAATAGGAAATAAATAAACATTATATAATAATAACACATAACCAAAAAAGAAATTACCAGAATCATTGGTTGAAGCAGGAAAAATTGAGGGAGGAAATGGCAGATAGGTCTAGGAGCCAAGGCTATAAAGTGCAGAAAGGCCAGGAGCCAGGACAGTGTGATGGGAGTAAGCCAGAAGGAGAGCAAGAGCAGGAGAGTATCATAGACAAGGAGCCATTCTCTGGGCTGGGCTTTCACAGTGAAGGGGGTAGGAGAAGACTTTAGTATTTCATCCCCCAGGAAAACCACACCACGATTCACTTAGAAGAGTCCAAAATACTCAACTTTGTAAAATGCACAGAGTTATGTTACCACCAGCTTTAATGAGAGGACAGGATGAGGGACAAGTCTTTTTAGATGGAGCTATACCATGTATCTCTCCAGGTCCCGGCTGCACCCAGTGCACCTGCTAGCAGAGGCTGTCTCAACCTAAATGCTCACAGAGGTGACTGTGGGTTCTGCAGCTGATTTGGATGTCCAAGAAAGGAGGGCCAAGCCCAGGATCCCTTAGCTGGTTGGTGTCCTGGTGACCTGGGGTGAAAGGCTGGGGGAATCCCAGGAAGTTGAAGGCCATATTCTCTTCATTTTGCTGCCCAACCTGACATTTCCCTTGTCCCCTGAGTAAGATAAGAATTATAGCTTACCTCCTTTGAAAAGGAAGAGGAGAGCTGAAAGAGGGGAGAAAGGAAGCACCAATCTCCATAGATCTAAACTGGGATTATGTCCAAATTTGCGTTATCTATGGCAGGATTTTAATGTCTGTAGAAATTAAGGACAGTGACAATGCTACATGTTGAACCAGTGAAATCCAGCCAAATGACATAAAAAGATAAATTTCTGGCCTCAGATGTTTCATATTGTGAAAGGAAAGATTACACAAGGGGTAGGACTAGTATGAGGGGGTGCTGCAGAGGGCTTGCAAAGGTGTCTATAATAAAAACAGCACATGCGACATGGTCCCATTTATGTAAAATTACAGATTTCTATGTGATTGTGAATTATACCTTTAACATTGTTGATGAACACCAATGAAGCTTTCCATTTGAAATGTTAGAAAGAAGTAACAGAGAAAGCTAAAAATGAAGACTACCATAAAGGTAATGAAATTACTCAATCTGAAAATAGGAAAAGAGTAGGATTAATGAATAAAACCAAATCAAGAGGGAGGAGTCAAGATGGTGGAGAAGTAGCAGCTGAGACTACTTCAGGTTGCGGGAGATCAGCTAGATAGCTTATCTAGAGATTGCAAACACCTACAAATCCAACGGGAGATCGAAGAGAAGAAGAACAGCAATTCTAGAAACAGAAAATCAACCACTTTCTGAAAGGTAGGACTGGCGGAGAAGTGAATCCAAAGCAACGGGAAGATAGACCCCGGGGGGAGGGGCCGGCTCCCGGCAAGCGGCGGAGCAACGGAGCACAAAATCAGGACTTTTAAAAGTCTGTTCCGCTGAGGGACATCGCTCCAGAGGCTTAACTGGGGTGAAGCCCACGCGGGGCCAGTGTGGCCTCAGGTCCCGCAGGGTCACAGAAGGATCGGGGTGTCTGAGTGTCGCAGAGCTTGCAGGTATTAGAACGGGGAAGCCGGCTACAGAGACGGAGCCGAGGAGTGAGCTCACAGCTCGGGGTTACCTTGAACTGGTCGCAGGCTCGGTCAGCTCGGAGCGCGGCCGGAGGCCAGGGTGATGGGAGCAATTGGGCGCTGTTCTCTGAGGGTGCACTGAGGAGTGGGGCCCCGGGCTCTCGGCTCCTCCAGGCCGGAGACTGGGCGGCCGCCATCTTCATTCCCGTCCTCCGGACTCTACGGAAAGCGCTCAGGGAACAAAAGCTCCCGAAAGCAAACCCGAGCGGATTACTCAGCCCGGCCCCTGGTAAGGGCGGTGCGACTCTGCCTGGGGCAAACACACTTGAGAATCACTACAACAGGCCCCTCCCCCAGAAGACCAACAAGAAACCCAGCCAGGACCAAGTTCACTTACGAGGAGTGCAGTTTCAATACCAAGGAGAGCAGCGGAATTCCAGAGGAGGAGAAAGCAAAGCACGGAACTCATGGCTTTCTCCCCATGATTCTTTAGAATGCAGTTAATTTATTTTTTTTTCTTTTTCAATTTTTTTTCTCTTCTTCTGCTAAATTTTTTTTAACTTTTACCCTTTTCTTTTTTAACGTTTTTTAACTAGTTTATCTAATATATATATATTTTTTCCTTTTTATATTCTTTTCATTATTGGTTTTCTTTTTTTATTTGTTTCTTTTTTCTTTTTTCTTTTTCTTTTCTTTCTGAACCTCTTTTTATCCCCTCCCCCCCCCTCACGATTTGGGATCTCTTCTGATTTGGCTAAAGCATATTTTCCTGGGGTTGTTGCCACCCTTTTAGTATTTTACTTACTCCTTCATATACTCTTATCTGGACAAAATGACAAGGCGGAAAAATTCACCACAAAATAAAGAACAAGAGGCAGTACCAAAGGCTAGGGACCTAATCAATACAGACATTGGTAATATGTCAGATCTAGAGTTCAGAATGACGATTCTCAAGGTTCTAGCTGGGCTCGAAAAAGGCATGGAAGATATTAGAGAAACCCTCTTGGGAGATATAAAAGCCCTTTCTGGAGAAATAAAAGAACTAACATCTAATCAAGTTGAAATAAAAAAAGCTATGAATGAGGTGCAATCAAAAATGGAGGCTCTCACTGCTAGGATAAATGAGGCAGAAGAAAGAATTAGCGATATAGAAGAACAAATGACAGAGAATAAAGAAGCTGAACAAAAGAGGGACAAACAACTACTGGACCACGAGGGCAGAATTCGAGAGATAAGTGACACCATCAGACGAAACAACATTAGAATAATTGGGATTCCAGAAGAAGAAGAAAGAGAGAGGGGAGCAGAAGGTATATTGGAGAGAATTATTGGAGAGAATTTCCCCAATATGGCAAAGGGAACAAGCATCAAAATCCAGGAGGTTCAGAGAACCCCACTCAAAATCAATAAGAATAGGTCCACACCCCGTCACCTAATAGTAAAATTTACAAGTCTTAGTGACAAAGAGAAAATCCTGAAAGCAGCCCAGGAGAAGAAGTCTGTAACATACAATGGTAAAAATATTAGATTGGCAGCAGACTTATCCACAGAGACCTGGCAGGCCAGAAAGAGCTGGCATGATATATTCAGAGTACTAAACGAGAAAAACATGCAGCCAAGAATACTATATCCAGCTAGGCTATCATTGAAAATAGAAGGAGAGATTAAAAGCTTCCAGGACAAACAAAAACTGAAAGAATTTGCAAACACCAAGCCAGCTCTACAGAAAATATTGAAAGGGTCCTCTAAGCAAAGAGAGAGCCTAAAAGTAGTAGATCAGAAAGGAACAGAAACAATATACAATAACAGTCACCTTACAGGCAATACAATGGCATAAATTCATATCTCTCAATAGTTACCCTGAATGTTAATGGGCTAAATGCCCCAATCAAAAGACACAGGGTATCAGAATGGATAAAAAAACAAAACCCATCTATATGTTGCCTACAAGAAACTCATTTTAAACCCGAAGACACTTTCAGATTTAAAGTGAGGGGGTGGAAAAGAATTTACCATGCTAATGGACATCAGAAGAAAGCAGGAGTGGCAATCCTTATATCAGATCAATTAGATTTTAAACCAAAGACTATAATAAGAGATGAAGAAGGACACTATATCATACTCAAAGGATCTGTCCAACAAGAAGATCTAACAATTGTAAATATCTATGCCCCTAACGTGGGAGCAGCCAACTATATAAACCAATTAATAACAAAATCAAAGAAACACATCGACAATCATACAATAATAGTAGGGGACTTTAACATCCCCTTCAATGAAATGGACAGATCATCCAAGCAAAAGATCAACAAGGAAATAAAGGCCTTAAATGACACACTGGACCAGATGGACATCACAGATATATTCAGAACATTTCATCCCAAAGCAACAGAATACACATTCTTCTCTAGTGCACATGGAACATTCTCCAGAATAGATCACATCCTTGGTCCTAAATCAGGTCTCAACCGGTATCAAAAGATTGGGATCATTCCCGGCATATTTTCAGACCACAATGCTCTGAAGCTAGAACTCAATCACAAGAGGAAATTTGGAAAGAACCCAAATACATGGCGACTAAACAGCATCCTTCTAAAGAATGAATGGGTCAATCAGGAAATTAAAGAAGAATTGAAAAAATTCATGGAAACAAGTGGTAATGAAAACACAACGGTTCAAAATCTGTGGGACACAACAAAGGCAGTCCTGAGAGGAAAATATATAGCGGTACAAGCCTTTCTCAAGAAACAAGAAAGGTCTCAGGTACACAACCTAACCCTACACCTAAAGGAGCTGGAGAAAGAACAAGAAAGAAACCCTAAACCCAGCAGGAGAAGAGAAATCATAAAGATCAGAGCAGAAATCAATGAAATAGAAACCAAAAAAACAATAGAACAAATCAACGAAACTAGGAGCTGGTTCTTTGAAAGAATTAATAAGATTGATAAACCCCTGGCCAGACTTATCAAAAAGAAAAGAGAAAGGACCCAAATAAATAAAATCATGAATGAAAGAGGAGAGATCACAACTAAAACCAAAGAAATACAGACAATTATAAGAACATATTATGAGCAACTCTATGCCAACAAATTTGACAATCTGGAAGAAATGGATGCATTCCTAGAGACATATAAACTACCACAACTGAACCAGGAAGAAATAGAAAGCCTGAACAGACCCATAACCAGTAAGGAGATTGAAACAGTCATCAAAAATCTCCAAACAAACAAAAGCCCAGGGCCAGATGGCTTCCCGGGGGAATTCTACCAAACATTTAAAGAAGAACTAATTCCTATTCTCCTGAGACTGTTCCAAAAAATAGAAATGGAAGGAAAACTTCCAAACTCATTTTATGAGTCCAGCATCACCTTGATCCCCAAACCAGAGAAGGATCCCATCAAAAAAGAGAACTACAGACCAATATCCTTGATGAACACAGATGCAAAAATTCTCACCAAAATACTAGCCAATAGGATTCAACAGTACATTAAAAGGATTATTCACCACGACCAAGTGGGATTTATTCCAGGGCTGCAAGGTTGGTTCAACATCCGCAAATCAATCAATGTGATAAAACACATTAATAAAAGAAAGAACAGGAACCATATGATACTCTCAATAGATGCTGAAAAGGCATTTGACAAAGTACAGCATCCCTTCCTGATCAAAACTCTTCAAAGTGTAGGGATAGAGGGCACATACCTCAATATTATCAAAGCCATCTATGAAAAACCCATCGCAAATATCATTCTCAATGGAGAAAAACTGAAAGCTTTTCCGCTAAGGTCAGGAACACGGCAGGGATGTCCGTTATCACCACTGCTATTCAACATAGTACTAGAAATCCTAGCCTCAGCAATCAGACAACAAAAAGAAATTAAAGGCATCCAAATCAGCAAAGAAGAAGTCAAACTATCACTCTTCTCAGATGATATGATACTATATGTGGAAAACCCAAAAGACTCCACTCCAAAACTGCTAGAACTTGTACCGGAATTCAGTAAAGTGT
Organism: Lontra canadensis; assembly: GCF_010015895.1. Taxonomy (NCBI): domain Eukaryota; kingdom Metazoa; phylum Chordata; class Mammalia; order Carnivora; family Mustelidae; genus Lontra; species Lontra canadensis. The sequence goes on from NW_022630997.1 coordinate 33,738,703, forward strand.
CAGGATATAAAATCAATGCACAGAAATCAGTCGCATTTCTCTACACCAACAACAAGACAGAAGAAAGAGAAATTAAGGAGTCCATCCCATTCACAATTGCACCCAAAACTATAAGATACCTAGGAATAAACCTAACCAAAGAGACTAAGAATCTATACACAGAAAACTATAAAGTACTCATGAAAGAAATTGAGGAAGACACAAAGAAATGGAAAAATGTTCCATGCTCCTGGATTGGAAGAATAAATATTGTGAAAATGTCTATGCTACCTAAAGCAATCTACACATTTAATGCAATTCCTATCAAAGTACCATCCATTTTTTTTTAAAGAAATGGAACAAATAATCCTAAAATTTATATGGAACCAGAAAAGACCGCGAATAGCCAAAGGAATATTGAAAAAGAAAGCCAAAGTTGGTGGCATCACAATTCCGGACTTCAAGCTCTATTACAAAGCTGTCATCATCAAGACAGCATGGTACTGGCACAAAAACAGACACATAGATCAGTGGAACAGAATAGAGAGCCCAGAAATAGACCCTCAACTCTATGGTCAACTAATCTTCGACAAAGCAGGAAAGCATGTCCAATGGACAAAAGACAGCCTCTTCAATAAATGGTGTTGGGAAAATTGGACAGCCACATGCAGAAAAATGAAATTGGATCATTTCCTTACACCACACATGAAAATAGACTCAAAATGGATGAAGGACCTCAATGTGAGAAAGGAATCCATCAACATCCTTGAGGAGAACACAGGCAGCAATCTCTTTGACCTCAGCCGCAGCAACATCTTCCTAGGAACATCGCCAAAGGCAAGGGAAGCAAGGGCAAAAATGAACTATTGGGATTTTATCAAGATCAAAAGCTTTTGCACAGCAAAGGAAACAGTTCACAAAACCAAAAGACAACTGACAGAATGGGAGAAGATATTTGCAAATGACATATCAGATAAAGGGCTAGTGTCCAGAATCTATAAAGAACTTAGCAAACTCAACACCCAAAGAACAAATAATTCAATCAAGAAATGGGCAGAAGACATGAACAGACATTTCTGCAAAGAAGACATCCAGATGGCCAACAGACACATGAAAAAGTGCTCCATACAACTGGGCATCAGGGAAATACAAATCAAAACCACAATGAGATACCACCTCACACCAGTCAGAATGGCTAAAATTAACAAGTCCGGAAATGACAGATGCTGGCGAGGATGCGGAGAAAGGGGAACCCTCCTACACTGTTGGTGGGAATGCAAGCTGGTGCAACCACTCTGGAAAACAGCATGGAGGTTCCTCAAAATGTTGAAAATAGAACTACCCTATGACCCAGCAATTGCACTGCTGGGTATTTACCCTAAAGATACAAACGTAGTGATCCGAAGGGGCACGTGCACCTGAATGTTTATAGCAGCAATGTCTTCAATAGCCAAACTATGGAAAGAACCTAGATGTCCATCAACAGACGAATGGATAAAGAAGATGTGGTATATATATACAATGGAATACTATGCAGCCATCAAAAGAAATGAAATCTTGCCATTTGCGACAACGTGGATGGAACTAGAGGGTATCATGCTTAGCGAAATAAGTCAATTGGAGAAAGACAACTATCATATGATCTCCCTGATATGAGGGAGAGGAGATGCAACATGGGGGGTTAATGGGGTAGGAGAAGAGTAAATGAAACAAGTTGGGATTGGGAGGGAGACAAACCATAAGTGACTCTTAATCTCACAAAACAAACTGAGGGTTGCTGGGGGGAGGGGGATTGGGAGAGGGGGGTGGGGTTATGGACATTGGGTAGGGTATGTGCTATGGTGAGTGCTGTGAAGTGTGTAAACCTGGAGATTCACAGACCTGTACCCCTTGGGGGAAAAAAATATATGTTTATAAAAAATAAAATTAAAAAAAAAAAAACCAAATCAAGAAACACAAATAGAAGAATGTCCAACAAACAGAAAAGGACAACATAATTTCTACAAAAGAAAAAAGACAACATAATTTCTACATGCATCAAGGACAATATTTTGAAAGCACTGAACAATGTATTTCTGAATATTCTCTAAAATTATGTTCCCCAGCAGCTGCCCTGCCATTAAGGCTCTGGGGAACGTGGCCAAACGGCCGTCATAGGAAGAAGGAGGAATTAACAGTGGAGAAGTGATTTCCAGACAAGAGGGGAAATCAAAGAAAGCCCTTCTGGTTCTGGGAGGAAAGAGATGAGAGAGAGATACATATAATGTCAGGTGTCAGTGTCCTTATGTTCAGCTGTCTCCCCATTTGGATTCTAATGTTAAAATGGGGGAGATGATAGGGAAAAATTACCCCTTCCAATAGAAAGCCTAAATCAAAGGGAGCTTGTATTTCTCTTCCTCTTTGGTCCTCCAGAAGGATGCCTCTCATAAGGACTCCCACACCATTTTAGGGCACAGGAGGTGGCATGGAATGCTCATCAGAAGGACAGCTAGAGGAAATACTCCCCCATCCCCTTCCCCTGTTTCTCCTGTGGGTTGCAAGGACTCCAGAAATTCTCTTGAGCTCCCAGGAATGTGTGGGTTAGACAGCTGAGTTGAGAACCACTGAGCCAGGTATAGGACCATCACAGTGAGAGCCAAGTGACCCCAAATTAGGGGCTATAGGGGAGATGTTGTTTAGGGCTCCACAAAGTATGGCCTTTGGACCCACTTCACTCGGTAGTCTGTTAGAATTGCAAACTCTCAGCTCTACCCTAGAGCCAGAATCAGAATCTCTGGGTGTGGTGCCCAGGAATCTGTTCTGACAAGCTCTCTAGGGCATTTTTCTGCATGCTGCAATTCAAAAAACACTGGTGAAGAGCCTGGCCAGGAGGCCAATGGAGAAAGTGTCTAGACTCAGAAGAGTTGGGAGTGGGACGCTCAATTGGCAGAGAGGGGCTCCCAAAATTTCGGGTGTCTGCTGGACCCCGTAGCCAGATGTGACAAAGTACACAGCTGGTAGACCTGCCCAAGGACCTACCTTTCCATGTCCCCAGTGCAAGCTGTGCTCCTGTCCATCCAGATCCCTCATTCAGAAGTAGAAAACTGAATATTGATGAATGACTTCTCTCTAGTAAGAAACATAACCCAGGAGAGAGCTAACCGTTGAAATAGAAGCTCTAGCTTGCCACCGGGTCACCGGGGCCCTAGCTGCTGCTGGTCATCTGAGACAACACTGAGATGACGGGGTCGTGTTGAGGCCCCCCTCCTCTCCCACACCCACAGAGTCCCTGGGGCCTCCTCTCCCAACACTGGCCATACAGAACAGGCACACTTCCATTTTCTAAATAACTTCATAGGTGTAACCGTTTTTATAAAAGTCACCACAAACATGGCTAGGAGCACTAAGAGGACGATGATGACATAGTGAGAAAGCAAAACCCTGCCACCCTCTGACCATACCGAAGCTCTCCCTGAACAACCACTTTTCATCCCAACATGAGTCTTAGGCATTCTCTCTTAACTTGCTATAGATTTTAGCTCTCTTACGTCACCTTCTCTTCCCTCCACTCTCCCAGTATAGCTCTGTTACTACTTTTGGCTAAATCAATAAACAGAGGCTACCTTATTATGTCTACGTTGACAATGTTCTTTGTAGAGCTAGGGCATGTATTATGACTATAGATCCTTTCTTGTATAGCTTTTTGTCATTCTCTCTGAAGTCCTAACGTGCTTTCTTTTCTTTCATTAAATGATAGCACCAAGACAAGTCCTCATGGTTAGAGGGATGGAGTTACCTCTTTTTTTTCCCCAGGAGATAGATACACCTCCCTGTGCATATGTCTGTCTACTCTGACCTGGGTCTGTTGCCCTGTTGTCATTCAGAGGCTTTGATTTGCGCAGTGGAGGAAGAAGTTTTGTCTCATAGAAGGTGGCAATTAGCACTTCTCCCTAGAATCCGAAGAGCGCTGAGGAGATGAGCTCCTCAGAGCACAACATTCCCTGAGGAGAGAAGGCCCTTCAGGGTATGACCCATGTCCTAATCCTGCTGTAGGCCTCCTGCTTGCACCTGCCTCACTGTGGGATGTCTCTTTCTTTAAACCTCCACCCACCATTCCAGCAACACACTCCTTGTTTGAAGAATAAGGCCTCATTCCCCACGCCTATCCCTTTATATGGCTCCAGGACCCTTCCCCAAGGTTGGATCTTTCATCCCAAGCTGCCTCCTGGGGAACTCTTATCCCATAACCTACTCCCCTGTAAATCCTGAGCCAGGAGGGGCTTTGGACTTCAGAGGCCAGTGGTGGAGGTGCAGGCTGCCTGCCATCTGGTCAGGTTTCCTTTGTCGCATTCCTACCAGCATGACCTTGGGCTCTTCTGCTTCCTCAAATGAGAGGCACCCATTAAATCCAGTGCCAACACCCACAGGTCCCATGGACGAATACCAGTGCTAATTGTCAGGGACAGTGCCCAAACCTACAATGAGGAACAAGCTCTTCCCGGACTGGTCTTATAATTAGTAACATACCTCTCCTTCTCCTGGGAGTCAGTACACTGCATTGTTATGGGATGTCCTGTTTGGTTTATCTCCTTGGGGCTGGTCTGAAAAATAAAGAAGCCATATTATGCTTTGGAGGGGGCTCCCTGGGTATCCAGAGAGGGACTGTGAAATGACCCTTCCAACAATGCCTTCATTTCATTCTCAGACAAGAGTCTTTGGTCCTCCAAGTCCTTCTGAAGAAAAGGGAGATAATGGCCAGTTCTTCCCATTCAGGATGTGTGGTCTGTTTTCAATTTTACATTTATTGGGAAAAAAGAAACTGGAAGGAAAGGCACCCGTGTGTTAGCAGTTGTCATCTATAGATATGGACATAGAAGTGATTGTTTTTCTTTTTTATTCTTTCCTTCATTTTCTTACTTTAAAAAAGATAACTACCATGAGATGCTATCTAAGAGATGTTTCTAAAGATTAAAAAATATCTATCTATCTATCTATCTAGTAGCAGGAGTAAAAGGACCCATCCTGTATTTGAATTGGAAGTAGGCCTATTTGGACACACTGGACCACTGGGGTGTTAGAAGCAGAGGTCACTTTGCAAGAATGGGCACCCCAGGATGGAAGAGATTGGTCACTGTTGAATGCCCTGTGAAACCCAGGTGAAGCCCATCTCAGTGGAGCTGAGGCGCTTGGGGAAGCAGCCAGCAAGTGAGTGGTTCTGAGTGCTTCAGTTTTCCCTGCCTGGGGTAATGTTATTAAAATTCAGCAGGACAGCAGGATGCTCTCTTAAAATTTCCTGGTTGGGGGAGGGTAGTGGCATTTTCTATCTCTGAATCCCATTTTTAGAAAAGATAATTCAGAGGAATCCTTCTCACTACAACAATTCTCTTTATAACATAGAAATAAAAATGAGGTAGAAAGTATTATCTTCTTGACCTCAAGTGGACATCTTATATCCAGAGACCCACTGGTCCAGGGACACCTGCCTCCTTCACACTGACTATTGAGCAATGATGTTTGGTGAAAATGATAAGAATACCTATACAGGCATCACAAAGCTATTTGGAAGTAAGAACAAGGACAAATTAGGCCACAGATATAACAATCAGGGATGACTGAAATGCCAAGTTCCACCACTGGGGTGTCACTTGGCAAGAATGGGCACCCAAGGATGGCAGAGTCTGGTCACTGTTGAATACCCAGTACCTAGAGCAGTGCCTGGTGCATAATGGGCACCCAAAATATGATTTCAAAATGCATTCGTAAGTGAATGAGAGGGGCTAGGTCTGGCCTCCTCCCTGATGACCAAGTTCCCGGTTGGATCAGGCTCCACCTGCAGGAATTCCTCCCCTCTCATTCACTCACCAGTGCATTTTGAAAATATGCTTTGGGTGCCCATTATGCACCAGGCACTGCTCTAGGCACTGGGCATTCAGCAGTGACCAGTGTCTGCCATCCTTGGGTGCCCATTCTTGCAAAGTGAACTCTGCTTCTAACACCCTAGTTGTCAGATGTGTCCAAATAGACCTACTTCCAATTCAAACTCAAGATGGGTCCTTTTACCCCTGCTACTTGATAGATAGGTAGATAGAGAGATAGATTTTTTTTTTTAATATTTAAAAACATTTGTTAGATAACATCTCTTGGTAGATATCTTTTTTTAAATGAGAAAATGCAGAAAAGTATTAAAAAGAAAAACAATCACTTCTATGTCTATATCCAGAGATAACAACTGCTAACACATGGGTCCCTTTCCTTTCAGAAGGGTTCCCATCCATTAGAGCTACCACCTTCCATCCTGTACCACACTTGAGTGTGGATGGGAACACTTCTGAATCCCTTTGGTCCATGTGGGTAACTCAGACAGCTAGCTGCAGCCTCATGTAGGGTAGGGCCCAGGAACTGAAGAACAGGACTGTTTAATTACAAGCTTCTTTTGGGTATAGATGTCCTTTGTGAGGACATCTACAAGACCCACAGAAACTTCAGCAATATCAAATTGTGGGGAAGATTAGAATGCCAGCTTAGGTCTCACAGGACTGGAGAGCCTCTCTAGAAAGCAGCTGCGGATCCACAGCGGGGTCGCAAGTACTCTTCTCTGGGTGAGGGAGTCACAGGGACAGCTGACACATTAAGCAAATGATGCCATCCTTCTTCTGGCAGTTGGTACTCACAGAGGAGTGAGCTCAGCTGTCATCTCAGGGTATAAGAGCCTCTTCCCCCAACCTCTTGACAAAGACCACAAGATTCAGGTAGGGATCCAGCCCCAGACAAGTGTCCCCCAGAGAAAGTGATTTGGAAACCAGGTCAAATAGACAAAGACAAGAGAAGGGGTATCCAGAGATTCAGTGGGTACCCCACAAGAGGCTCAACTGCGGCACAGATGGTGGGTGAGGCCATGGTGTCCTCCTGTCCTGGCTGGAAATATTTCAGGATGTGGGTGGGGCTGCCTTTGCAGAGGAATGTCACTGACACTTCCACAGGGAGGGCCTGGGGCATCGAGGCCTTATCCATCTTGTCTTTCCAGCTCTACTACAGTTAATATGGAGACATGCGAAGGAGTGTCTCCCTTTTATTGTAAAAAATTTGCATTTTTTCCTTCAGTGACCTGCATCATGGCACAGTAATGATAGTAATAATACTGCTAATAGCTAAATTGTATTGAATACTTTCCACAGGCTAAGCACGTAACATACATAATTGTATACAATCAACCCTATTATCCCCATTTTACAGATGGGAAAGGCTCAGGCTTAAAAAATTAAGTAAATACCTCTAAATCACACAGCTAGTGGAAACAGTGTGAATGCAGAGAATCTGAGTTCACCTTTAACCACCATGTCATTATCTTACCATAGAAGTTTCTTCCCTAAGTCTGTTTATTGCTAAACTGACCACATCTCAGGCTTCAAGGGAGGCTCCTGGTCTTAGCTTGTGAAGCCCATTCTATTCATGGGGGACCTAACCACACACCAGGAAATCCCTAGGTTGGCAGTCTTAAGTCCCTGTCTTAGGACATTGCCAGTCCACATCTTCAGGGATGACCTCATTTTCTCTCACTGAGTAGGAATGTAGGTACTTGCTGGCTCTTTCGAGCACCAAGAGGAGCTCCCCTCAAGGCTGAAGAAGTGGGTATGGAAGAAACAGTATCCCCTGGCTTCAATCAGACCACTACAATAATAAGTAATCAAAAGTACTTGTTAGCTAATCCAGATGCTTTTTAGTTCTTAGGTAGGTCAAGGGTCTCCAGTGCTGTCTGTGTTTTGGAAACAGCAGCATCCAGAGTATAAAGAGCTGGAGCTTTGAGCTGAAAGAGACCTGGCATTAAATTCTTTCCCCACTGTTGGAGCTGACTCACAGGGATTCAGGACGGCTAACTTTTCCCAACTGTGCTGAGAGCACGAGCTTAACCATGGAGGGAATATTTATACCACAGAACTAGGTAAATACTAAGACTCAGGGCTTTCTAAATTGTTCTAGAAATAAGGCTTATGAGCACACCACTGGCCCAGGCTGTCACAACAAGATAATAGGCAACGTCAAGTTCTCTCATTAATGCCTCTGGCTTTTAGTTGGTGGTTTTCTGACTACCTCTATATCACACATGGGAAGTGGAAATCAACATGACAGGTATGTTTGTTATGTATCGCTGTGTAACAAATTGCTCTGAAATGTATTGGCTTAAAGCAATAGCAGGTCTTACCTCTTGTAGTTTCTTTGAGCCAGAAATTTGGGAGAGACTTGGCTGTGTGGTTCTGGATTGGGGTCTCTTAGAAAAGAGCAGGCAAGATATCATCTGGATTTCCAGTTGCCCAAAGCCACAGCTGGAGGATCTGAACAAAGTTTATTCTCTCCTATGACCAGTGACTTCATGTTGGCTGTTGCAGGAGGCACCAGTTCCTGGTCCCATGGACTTTATCATCGGATTGTTTGAAGGCTTTTACCCTTTGAAAGCTGGGTTCCTCCTGAAAGAATAATCCAAAAGAGCAAGATAAAAGCTGCAATGTGTTTGATGACTTAGCTTTGAAAGTCAGATTTAAATTCTGCATTTCCACAATATGTGTGTGTGGTCACACATCTGCCCTATTCTATGTAGAAGAGGACTATAGCAGGGGGTAAATGCTAGAAGGAAGAATTATTTGAAGGTCTTGAAGCCTGCCTACCAAAATTTATATAGAGGAATTGTAATTTGCTCATCCAAGAGGACTGGTAGCAAATCATTTTCTCCTAAATCCCATGGCCACCTGCCTGATATCTGTAGCAAATAGTTGTGTGTGTGTTTTTTTTTTTCCCCTAAGCAATAAAAAAAGGGGGGGGGGGATGGTCATTGGATGGGCAAACAAATGACAGTGCCTGCCACATTATACACTCTCCAGACTAGAAACCCTTCTTGTGTCCACTGGACAATTGGCCTCTACATGTTTCCTCCAAGCTTATTAACCGGAATAAATTGCTCTTGTGTCTTTTATGCTTGGTTTGCACAAGCCAACTTTGTGTCTCTCTGATTGAATAGACAGCCTTTTCATGAGGTGGGGCTGGATCTCTGAGCAGAGAGCAAAAAAAGAAAACGACTGATGTGCAAAAGAGTTTCTTTGCCTCTGAGGAGACAAGGGTAACTGCTTCTACCACGTTTGGCCTGATCGCAGGTACATAATTCTGAAGCTGCTGCTTGCTGGGTTAATATCCAGGTAGAAGGAAAATGTTCTGTGACTGCTCCCTAGGCAGTTGTCTCTGGAAGTATTTGAAACATTTTCAGAACAGTGTACAGTGAAGGCAGGAGAGGTAAAAGCAGTTTTTATAACAAAGTAATAATGATGATTAATATTTGAGTCCTTGATAGTATAATGGCACAAATGAGTTCCAAGGTAAGAAGATACTGTGCCCTTCACATCACAGACTATGTTTTTCACTCAAAACTTTAATATGGAGAGCTCAAAACAATTAAGTTCCTTCACTTTGTAAAAAGATTTGGATAAAGCAGGAGCCACAAGGTCCTCTCCGTATTCCCATCCAATGCCCAAATTGAAAACTTAAATCCAAATATTCTCAAATAGAAAATATGATGTGTTTTCCTCCTAACAGACCTAGAGCTGGGTCTGAAACAGAAGGCTTTGAAAGTAGCTTTCTTTATGAATTAGATCATTTGTCCCAGCCACCTATATTGAGTGTACTGTGTAGAAAATCACACCAGGCCCAAGATGTGCCAGACTCCATTGAGCCATTTGTGATGGGATCACTAGACAGGCAGATTAAAGAACTGTGTTACACAGCGGTGTCTAGACTTCAGCAAGGCGCAAGGTGAGTCCCTCCTAATTACCACGAAGACCGAAGGGAGGGATGGGGGTTGGATGGCAAGATCATAGAGATGAATGTAACTGGTTGTTTTCAAAGGGTCCCAGGGGGCACCTGAGTGGCTCAGTTGGTTGAGCGACTGCCTTCAGCTTGGGTCATGACCCCAGAGTCCTGGGATCGAGTCCCATATCACGCTCCCAGCTCCATAGGGCGTCTGCTTCTCCCTCTGACCTCCCCTCTCCTGCTCGCTCTCTCTCTCTCTCTCTCTCTCAAATAAATAAATAAAATCTTAAAAGAAAAAAACCTTTTCAAAGGGTCCCAAATGAACATCTCTATTGACCTGAAGTGAAGTTCCCTGTCTCTTCCTAGACACTCTTAAATGTGTTCTTGTCAAAAATCCCTTGTAACAGGGTCTTTTGCAGAGCAAATGTTTTTAATTTTGATAAAGTAAAGTCAGATTTATCAGATTTCCTTCCTTTCCTTTTGGTGTCTAGGGTAAGAACACTTTGGCTGGTTCTTACAGCCTGTAGTTTTTTGCCCTAAGATTTTTTTCTACAGGTTTTATAGTTTTACACTTTATATTTATAAGTCCATGGCCCATTTTAAGTTGATTTTTATATGCAACGTGACACTTAGGTCAAGTTTCATTTTTATTTATTTGTTTCTGCCTACAGATGTCCAGTTGCACCATTTATGTATGCTTCTGTGCCCTCACCAAAAATCAGGTGGGCGGGGCACCTGGGTGGTTCAGTGGATTAAGTGACCGAGTTTGGCTCAAGTCGTGATCCCAGGGTCCTGGGATCGAGTTCTGCATTGGGCTCCCTGCTCAGCAGGGAGTCTGCTTCTCCCACTCTCTCTACCCCTTCACCTTGCTCGTACTCTTTCTCAAATAAATAAATAAAATCTCTTTAAAAAAAAAAATCAGGTGGGCGTATTGGTATGGGTCTTTTTCTGAGTTCTCTGCTTCTGTTCCACTGATCTACATGACTGAGCTTCTGTCAATACTAAATAGTCTTGACGCCTATAGCTCTATAAGAAGCCTTGAAATTGGGTAAATGGATTCCTTCCAGTTTATTCTTCCTTTTCAAAAAATTTAAGGTATTTAAGTTCCTTTGCCTCCATATATAATTTTTAAAACCTAAATCTATACAAATTTTTGCTAGGATTTTAGTAAGAATTGCATTATAGGGGTGGCTGGGTGGCTCAGTGGGTTAAGCCCCTGCCTTCGGCTCAGGTCATGATCTCAGGGTCCTGGGATCAAGTCCCGCATCAGGCTCTCTGCTCGGCGGGGAACCTGTTTCCCCCTCTCTCTCTGCCTGCCTCTCTGCCTACTTGTGATCTCTCTCTCTGTGTCAAATCAATAAATAAAATCTTTTTTAAAAATTGCATTATACCTGTATATCAATTTAGAGAGAATGAATTTAGAGAGAATCAATTTACTGTGTTGAGTCTTCCAATTCATGAACAAGATGTGTTTCTCCATTTACTTAAGTCTTTTTTTATTTCTTTCATCAGCATTGCACAATTTTCAACATGTAAGTCCTATACATGTTTTGTTAGATTTACACCTAAGTTTTCCATTGTCTTTGAGCAATTGTAAATGGTACTGTATCTTGATTTCACATGCTATAAAAATAGAATTGGTTTTTGTATCTTTTTCTTTTTCTTTTCTTTTTTTTTTTTTTAAAGTAGGCTCCACACCCAGCATGGAGCCCAGCATGGAGCCCAGCATGGGGCCTGAAGTCATGACCCTGAGATCAAGATCTGAGCTGAGATCAAGAGCCGGATGCTTCCCCAACTAAGCCACCCAGGCACCCCTGCGCATTTTTCTTTTATCCTACAATCTTGCTTGTAGGATATTTGTTAGTTCTAAGAGTATATTTGCACATTTACTGGAATTTTCTGTAGACCATTTATCATCTGCAAATAGAGGCAGATTTATGTCTTCCTTTCCTATCTGTATGCTATTTACTTCCTTCTCTTGCTGTTGTTATGCTGGTTAGAACTTATGGCACTATATTAAGTAAGAGTTATGAAACTAGACATCCTTACTTTGCTCATGGTCTTGGAGATAAAGCATTTATTTTTTTCATCTTTAAGTATGATGTTAGCTCTAATATATATTTTTTTACCCTTAGAGAAAAGTTTATAGCTTTCTCATTTTGTCTTTGGTTTTGGTATTAGGGTAATGATATCTTCTTAAACTGAGAAGTCTTCCCTCCTATTGTCTACAAGAGATTGCGTAGAATTGGTATTAATTTTTCTTTAAACAGTTAATAGAATTCTCTGGGTCTGGAGATGTTGTTTCTGGGAGATTTTAAATTATAAACTCAATTCCTTTAATAGTTGTAGGGCCTATTAAATTATCTGTTTCATATTGGGTGAGTTGTGGTCATTTGTGCTTTTTAATGAAATGATCCATTTCATCTACATTGTGAAATTTATGTATATATAACTGTGTGTGGTATTCCCATATTAATCCTTCTGCTATCTGCAGAGTCTGTAACAATATCCTTGTTTCATTCCTGATACTGATAATTTGCATCTTCTTTCTTTTATTCTTATCACTCTTATTAGAGTTTTGTCAATTTTATTGACTTAAAAAAATCTGTTTTATTGATTTTCTATATTACTTTTTTGTTTTCAATTTCATTGATTTTTTTTTCTCCTCTTTATTACTTCCTTCCTTCTGCTTATTTTGGGATTATTTTGCTCTTCTACTTATAGATTCTTGAGGTGAGAGCTTAGATAAGTGAGTTAAGACTTTTCTTCTTTTTTAAAATTGAGATATAATTGACAGGTAACATAAAGATTTGATATATGTATATATTGTGAAATGGTCATCACAATAACCCCAATTAATATCAATTACCACACAGAATAACAGATTTTTTTTCCCTTGGGTTTAGAATTTTTAAAAATCTCTTCTCTTAGCAAATTTCAAATATACAATAAAATATTGTTAACCATAGTTACAGTGCTATACATTACCTCCCCTGATTTATTTATTTTATAACTGAGAATTTGTACGTTTTTATCACCTTCAGTCATCTTGCCCACCCTCTGTCCCCTGCCTCTGACGCACACCAATCTGTTCTATGTATCTGTGAGGTTGTTTCTTTAGAACTTGTTTTTTAAGATTCCACATATAAGTGAGATCATATGGTATTTGTTTTTCTCTATGACTTGTTTCACTTAGTGTAATGCTAAGTTCCACCCATGTTGTAGTAGCAAACAGCAAGATGTCTTTCTTTTTTGTGGTTGAATAATATTCCATTGAATATATACCATATTTTCCTCAACCACTCATCCATCGATGGACACTTGTTTGCTTCCAGGTCTTGGCTGTTGTAAATGATGTTGCAATGAACATAGGGGTGCAGATATGTTTTGGGTTTAGTGTTTTTGTTTCTTTTGGGTAAATACTCAGAAGTAGAATTGCTGGATGATACACTTTTTAATTTTTTTGAGGGAACTCCATACTGTTTTCCACCTTTCTTCTTTCCTTTTTTTTTAAGATTTATTTATTTATTTATTTGACAGACAAAGATCACAAGTAGGCAGAGAAGCAGGCAGAGAGAGAGGAGGAAGCAGGCTCCCTGCTGATCAGAGAGCCCGATGCGGGGCTGGATCCCAGGACCCTGGGTTCATGACCTGAGCTGAAGGCAGAGGCTTTAACCCACTGAGCCACCCAGGCGCCCCTACCTTTCTTCTTTTCTAATAAGTGCCTTTAGTGCTACCAGTTTCCCTCTCAGCGTTGTTTTAGCTGTGTCTCACAGTTTCATATGTTGTAACTGGGTTAAATGCCCTTTAAAATTTTCCCTTGAGACTTCCTCTCTGAGTCATGGATCATTTAGAAGTATTCTGTTTAGTTTCCCAGTGTTTGGAGGTTTTCCTGTTAGCTTTCTGTTACTGATTTCTAATTTGATTCCATTGTGATCAGAGAACCTACTGTTTATGATTTTAATTACTTTAAATTTGTTAAGGCTTATTTTATGGCCCAAGATATGGTCATTCTGGTGTATGTTCCGTGACCCCTTGAAAAGAATATGCATTCTGCTGTGGGTAGGTGGGGTGTTCTAGACATGCTGATCAGGTATGTTCTTTGATGGTGTGTTTAGTTCCTCTCTATCCTGGCTAATGTTCTATTTAGTTTTTCTCTCAATTACTGACAGGGAGGCATTGAAGTTTCCCACTGTAATTGTGTATATTTCTAGCTCTCTGTCAGTTCTATCAGTTTTCGCTTCACATATTTTATAACTCTGCTGTTTGGTGCACACATTTAAGATTGCCATGTCTTCTTGGGGAATTTATACTTTTTCTGCTATGAAATTCTTTTGACTCTGGTAATTTTCTTTGCTCCCAAATATCCTTTATCTGGCATGATCCTGCCACTCCTGAATTCCTTTGACAAAGTTCTCCTCTGTCCCCTCCATTCTGCTGTGGAACTGATCCACTGAACGTTTCATTTCAGTCATTATATTTTTCCGTTCTAATATTTCCATTTAGCTTCCCTTTATATCTTCTGTTTGATTGATGAGGTTTCCCTTTATATCTTCTGTTTGCTTGATGAGTTTTCTAATTATTTTTACTGTTTCAAGCATGTGTGTAATTGCTTGTTGAAACATTTTTATCACGGCTGCTTTCAAATCTTCCTCTAATAATCCTAACTTCAGTCTCATCTTGGTGCTCATGTCTGTTGATTATCTTTTTAAATTCAGTTTGAGATCTTCCTGGTTTTTTTTTTTTTTTTTTTTTTTTGTATGATGAGTGATTTTAGCTGAAAGCTGGACATTTTCATTTGTTATGACTCTCTGGACCTTCCTTAAGACTGTTTTATCTGGCTTTCACTGGCAGAGGATAGTGACACCTCCTGGTTATTTATAGGTGGAAGAAGAAGTTCAGGTTTTCTTTCTCTCTATCTTTCTTTCTTTCTTTTTTAAGATTTTGTTTATTTATTTGAGAAAGAGTGAGAGAAAGCACAGAGGGCAAGAGAGAAACAGATTTTCTGCTGAGCAACGGGCCCGACACGGAGCTCGATACCAGGACCCTGAGATCATAACCTGAGCTGAAAGCAAATGTTTCACTGACTGAGCCACACAGGCACCCCAAGAGTTCAGGTTTTCTATCTGGCCTCTGTGATGTTCAAAGAGAGGAGAAGGCTCTACATTGTTGCTGAGTGGAGGTGGGTGTTCAGGCTCCCACCATGTTCTCCACTGATACTCGGGGGATTGATTTAGTTGAGGAGGAAAGTCCTTGCTGCCTATCTGACCTTCCCTGATGCCATCTTGGCAGGGGTAGTAGGGTTACACCCTCACAAGAGTGGAAGGATAGCCTCCTCACTCAGTTTTTCCTGGTGTGGGTGGGGAAGGAGACCATAATTTTTTCCATGTTGTTTGATGGAAAGGGGGTCAGTCATTGTCTAAAAGTTTTCTGTTTTGCTACACTGCGTCTGCTATAAATCTGGCTAGAATATATTGTAATTACTCTGTGTGGCAATTAGACTTATAACGGCGATCATTTCATAATGTATATAAATGTCAAATCACTCTATTGTATACCTGAAACCAATAAAATATTGTATGTCAACTCTACTTGAATTTTTAAAAAGACAGGGAAAGGTAAAAAAAATAAAAATGACTATGAAAAATAATGTATTGAGATGTAGAAGAAATGTCCACTGAAACGTGGATGGACGAGGGAGGCTTGGATTGTATGAATGTGATGTAAACCCTGTACAGAGGAAAGGAAGACACTAGGAAGGAGTATCAGAGTGTGAAGTGGAACCTTACTGTTCTGGAGAGGCATTGCTTCAGGACTTGATTATAAGCCAGCGATACTCAGAGACTTGAGAGTTAGGAAAAGGACTTGTGTCACTTCCTCGAGGACGCCTTCCTGGATCCTCCTGTTAACTTTAAACTTTCCTCTGATCTCCTGTAGTGCTTTCAATTCTCAGACCATAAAAGTAAGACATAGGGTAGGATATAAATTGAGATATAATTCATGCACCATAAAATTCACCCTTTTAAAGTGTATGATTCAGTGGTTTTTAGTGTATTCGCACAGTTGTGCAATCAATACCATGATCTAATTCCAGAACAGTTTCAATATCCTCAGGAGAGCCCTGTATCCATTAGCAGTCACTCTGCATTCCACGTTCCCTCCCTGCCCCGGTCAGGCAACCACTGATCTATTTTCTGTCTCTATGTGTTTGCCAATTCTGGACATTTCCTATAAATGAAATAGTATATAATGTGGTCTTTGGTGTCTGGCTTTTTCCACTTAGCATAGTATTTTTCAGGTTCATCCTTGTAGCATACATTAGGACTTTGTCTCTTTTTATGGCTGAATCCTATTTCATTATATGAACACACTACTTTATCCATTCATTAGTTAACATTTGGATTATTTTCACATTTTGGTTATCATGAATAAAGTTGCCATGAACCTCAATATACAAGATTTTGGATAGAAATATGTTTTCAGCTCTCTTGGGTATATACCTAAGGGTAAAATTGCTGAGTCACATGATAACTCTAAGTTTAACATTTTTTTTAAGGAACTTACAAATTGTTTGCCAAAATGCTGCACCATTTAGCATTCTCATCAGCAATGCATGAGGCTTTCAATGTCTGCACATCTCTGTCAACACTTGTTATAGTCAATCTTTTTACCGTAGCCATCCTAGTAGGTGAGAAATGACATTTCACTATGGTTTGGTATAATTAACTCATAACTAATGATGTTGAGCATTTTTTTTCCAACTTAACTGACTGAGCCACCCAGGTACCCCACAACTCTAGAATTTTTATTCAACTCATTTTATAATTTTTTAAAGATTTAATTTATTTACTTGACAGACAGAAACTCAGCAAGAGAGGGAACACAAGCAGGGGGAGTGAAAGAGGGAGAAGCAGACTTCCCACCAAGCAGGGAGCCCGAAGCAGGGCTTGATCCCAGGACCCTGGGATCGTGACCTGAGCCAAAGGCAGATGTACTTAATGACTGAGCCATCCAGGTGCCCCAACTTTTTATAATTTTTCTTTACTGATATTACATGGTGAGACATTGATCTCATAGTTTCCTTTGGTTCTCCGAACATGTTTAAAATATCCAATTTAGGGGCACCTGAGTGGCTCAGTGGGTTAAGCCTCTGTCTTCCACTCAGGTCATGATCTCAGGGTCCTGGGATCAAGCCCCGCATGGGGCTCTCTCCTCAGCAGGGAGCCTGCTTCCCCCTCTCACTCTGCCTGCCTCTCTGCCTACTTGTGATCTCTCTGTCAAGTAAATAAATAAAAATCTTTAAAAAATAAATAAATAAAATAAAATATCCAATTTAAAGTCTTTGTCTAGTAAGTCCCAATATATGAGCTTTCTCAACTGGTTTCTGTTGATCACTCACTTTCCTAGGTATGAGGCATACTTTCTTATTTCTTTGCATACCTTATAATTTTCTGTTAAAAATTATATTTAGGAAAAATTCCTTAATAAACACCTCTTGGATTGTTGGAATATTTTGTTTTGTTTTGTTTTTTTTGTTTTTGTTTTTAAAGATTTTATTTATTTATTTGACAGAGAGAGATCACAAGTAGGCAGAGAGGCAGGCAGAGAGAGAGGAGGAAGCAGGCTCCCTGCTGAGCAGAGGGCCCGGTGTGGGGCTCAATCCCAAGACCTTGGGATCATGACCTGAGCCAAAAGTAGAGGCTTTAACCTACTGGCACCCCTAGAAGATTTTGTTAATGTCCAGGGTTATGATAACATGGATTTTCTAATTTTTTTTTTTGCCAGTGTTCTCATTGTTTTTGTGGAGATTTTCAGAGACTCTTAATTCCATCATGTCTGCTGACACCTCAGAATTTTGAACTAATCTCTTTTTTTTTTAAGTTTATTTATTTATTTATCTGACAGAGAGATAGAGAGAGAACACAAGTTAGCAGAGAGGCAGGCAGAGGGAGAGAGAGAAGCAGGGCCCCCGCTGAGCAGGGAGCCTGATGCAGAGCTCAATTCTAGGACCCTGGAATAGTAACCTGAGCCAAAGTCAAACACTTAACTGACTGAGCCACCCAGGCACCCCTTGAATTAAACTCTATTATAGCACTTAAAACAAGTGGTATGTATGACCTACTTTATTCCCCTGCTAGGCTGTGAACTCCTAGAGGGAAAATATGGTGTCTTACTCACCTTATTTTTCCCTTCCAGAGCAAAGCCAGGTGCTTGGTAAATAGCAGTCTATTGTTGAAGCAATGAGTGATTGAACCCCTAAAGAAAGTAACCATTGAGAAAACGTTTATGTTGGTTTGAGATGCTATGGTCTTATTTCTTAATCTTAGAAAATTCTGGAAAAACTATTCTTGCATTTGTATCTAGGAAGTTCTGAGAATTTCTATCCCAACTGTATCATTTTTTAATAGAGCACCCTAAGGCAGTTTTCATAATAATTTAGAACCTCAGTTTTCCATATATGCAATGTGGATAATAATACTTAAGATCATAATATTGTGATCCTAATATGGTTCAGAGGATTAGATGAGATGACACATATAAGGCCTATAACACAATGTAACACAATGCTGCACATAATTATGAGTGTTTATTATTCTTGCCTTTCTTAACTCCAGGACGCTTTAATCATTTCCTGTTTAATTTGACCAAGAGTTTGGCAAATGCACTTGCTAACAGCAACCGATGAACAACCCTGTCTTCAACTCCCTCATGCCTGAGTTTCCATAAAGGTCTTCCTTGAAACGCACGCAGGCAAAACAACAAAGGTGTTTCATCCATGGGGTTCATGCACTCACAGAACTATGAACAGAAAACACCTGCTGCCCTGTGGCACTGGCCAGGTGTGTTGACAGGGCCTCGGAGGCAGCATTCCTGGAGGTCTGGAGACTTTAAAGCCCGGGAAGATAGGCAACCCCAGGACTTACCTAGAAAAGGAAGCAACCCTATAGACTCCTGAAAATCAAAACACGGGGGTCTTCAGACCTTCCAGGATGATGGTCCTGGGGCAAGAGAATGGGTGAAAAGTTGTGCTGGGTTCTCTCTAATTTATTTACACTTCCTAATATAGCTCTTCTTGGGCGGGGGGGGGGGCAGGTTTCTTTTTTTAAACTTTGAAAACAACTGACCTAACTCAAACCCCTTATTAGACAGATGAAAATGTAGACCAGAAAAATTCAATGAGTCACCCAAGATGAGACAGGAAGGGAGCAGCAAAGCTCCAAGCTCAGTGTTGTTCTGACTGAGAGTCCAGGATTTTTTCCATCTTATCTGCTGTGACCCTGTTAAGCTGCCTCCCCTGTCTTGAGTCATGTACATATCTCCCCCCCCCAAGAATAATTTATCTGACCATAGATACTCGGATCTACAGGGTTTGGAGGCTAGATTTAGAATCAAGATGTTGGGGTTCAAACACAAGATTCTGGTGTCATCAGTTAACTGGTGTGAATCATTGTTTTCATTGGAAAAAATGGGGCTCCAAATCCCCTTCTTACCTCCCTCCTCTGGTTGTTCTAAGTATCACAGAAATCAAAAACATAAAAAAGATTTTTTATTCTAATTTTTTTTTATCCACATGTTTAGTAAGATGCACCATTTATTCCCTTAGTAGCAGAATACTGATACTCGTGGCTTTATTTGGTTTGGAAAATCACTGGCCCTAACCTTTTAATCAGAATCCTAGGCCACCCGCCTCTTCATGCTAATCTCTGGGCTAGGAGTCAAGGAGCGACTGCATCAAGTGGCTTGAAGTTTGTCACTAGGTCCCACACCTACAGGATGCCTTCTGATGTGAGTGACTCCACCCAAGACAAATCCCTTTAGCTCCTGCTCCTGTTTCCAAATGCTCAATAGACTCAGATCCTTGAGTATCAAAGAGACATCTGTATCTATTCCCCTCTAAGCCTTTCGGTCTTCCTTATCTTAGCATGACACCTCCAAAAACTTAGGTGTCATCCTCATGTCCTTTCATGCCTTCAAATGTAATATAGTTTACAGTAATGGAAGTTGTGCATTTCTCCTCAACATCCATGTGGTTCTTCCCCCCATGCAGCTTCTGTGTTATTTGGGTAGGATGGATCATGCCAATACCTTCATCGGTCTGAGCCAACTCAGGTAATCTCATCCCTTATCCATGCTGACTGTGTTTAATAACCCCCATCAAAGCTAATCCATCCACTGGCAATGTAGGTATAGCAGGTAGGTATATTGAGCTAACTCTCTGACCTGTTTTCCTGGCAATAGACATTTGTTCAAAGTTGGCTCAATGAATCCCGAAATCAAGATTTTTGTTTTACAGTTGTTAAAAATGATGCCTGCCCCTTCTCCATGCAAATAAAACCATCTTGCCACCATGTATCTTGCCCTTGAAGCCCTCTTGCAACCATGTATGGACTCAGCTTAAGGATAAATGACACACAAAGGGTGGGGGACAGATGGAGCAGGACTGAGAATCAGAAAAATAAGGCTAGAGCCCTGATCAAACCTCACCTGAAGCCTATACCATCATAGTTTTCATTTTTATAAGTCTGTAAATTGTCCTTATTTTCTGAAGAAAGTTAAGATTAAGTTTTGTTTCCTGAAATCAAAATAACCAAAAATGAATGTATTCAAACCACTAGCAAATTGTTATATTTGCTTCCAAAACCATATATCATATCTGTTCACTTCTTAACATTAGTGCCACCATTACTTTCCTCATTTCAAGGAAATAGCCTGGGATAGCATAACAGTCTCCATTTCACCTTCTTACACGCACTGTTGGCTGCTCCAGGGTAGTTTCCACACAGCAGTCAGAGAGATTAGTTAAAAATGGAAATTGGATCTGGCTACTTTCCTGATTAAAACCTTTCAAAGACTTTAATTTGTTCTTAAAAAACAAACAAAACGATTCCATCTTTTCTATCCTCCACCTCCCACCCATCCTACCTTGCAGCCCTGCTAGATGTAGTCCCTCCATCTCCTCTTGCTTCTCCTTGATTCCGTGTGTTCAAGCCTACAGGTCTTTATATTCCTTGAGCAGCCCCGCTGTTTTCCATTTGCTGTTCCCTCTGCCTAGAATGCTTTTCCCCCTGCCCTCCTCCTGACTGCCTTATTCTCATCCTTTAAGTCTGGGTTCAAATATCGCCTCCTCGGAGGTGTTTTCCTGACCACCCTCCCAGTCCCTTCCTATCTTATCCCTTCCCTCTCCTAGGGTGCCTATCACAATTTTTAATGATCTACTTTATACACTTACTTGTTGTTACTAGAATGCAAGCTGCTCATGAGGACCTTGACTGTCTTATTTAAATAGTGTCCTGATTTATTCTTAGGTTCAATAAACATTCGTTCAATGAACACCCAAGAGCAGCTCAGCAAGAAACCTGTGGGAGGTGTTCCCAGAGCGCTACCCAGGGGTGGGCTGAGGGCTGGCATGGGGGGTCCATGGTTCTCCACAGTCGATGACACACCTTTAACATTGGTGAGAGAGACAGAATGAACACCCCAGTCAGTGGCTGGCACTTGAATACCAGGCAGCTGGGATCACGTTGTAGTGTGCTGCTCTGACCAAACACACCACACCTTTCGCGGCATCCCCTTCACTTGGGAGCTTGTTAGAAATGCAGAACCTCGCCCCAACCCACACCTACCAAACCAAGAGTCTGCACTTAAGATCCCGGGTGATCCTGTGAATTTTATGGTTGGAGAAGCCAGGCTCGCTCTCCACCACCTCAAAATGCACTGTCTGCACTGATACCTGAAAATCTCTGAGCTGGGAAGCTTCCCCAGGCACTTATGACCTTAAGCAGTATGTTCAACCTTTTTATGCCTTAGTCTCTCAATTGCTTACAAGACCTGACTATATTATCTTGTAAATGATATCTTGGTGATAAAACAAAAAACCTTGGGCTGATGATCTCCTGCTGGTCTACGATCTTTGGGATTTGGGGAAATAGTAAGAGAAAGATGAAAGCAAGCTATAGGATGAGATGGAGATAAGTAAAAATAAAGGACTTCTGGAGGAAGATGTGTATGCCTATGTGTGTATATATTCATGTGTATATATTATATATGCACATGTGTGTATATATCAATATGCACATGCACATTAATATGTATATGCCTGTATATTATATATGCACAGGTATATACATATGCATGTGTGTATATACTATATATGTGTGTGTGTGTGCATAGATAATATATGTACAGGTATGTGTATATATTAATATGCATACTTGTGTTGTATATGTATGTACATATATGCATCAGTATATAGATGTTATATGTGCATATAAAACAGCAGAGAATGGCCTCAGAGACGACTCAGTAAGTCTCAGCTAAATCACTCTGTAAAATTGATGTCCGTAACACCCACCCCCCCATCAGTGGTTCTTAATCTTGGTAGCACATTAGGATCCCCTGGGAGCTTTTAAAAGTCTCCAGCTCAGCCAGCTCTTCAGACCAATTACATCATCGTCTCTGTGGGAGGGACCCAGACACCAGTAGTCTGTAAAGCTGCGCTGGGCTTCTTGAGCTCTAAGTGCACACAAATTACCTGGTGGGGGGTTGTGAAAAAGCACACTAAGATTTGGGAGGTCTGGGGCAGAGACTGAGAGTCTATATTTCTAACAGGCACTTGGGTGAAACCGTTGCTTCCGGTCCAGAGACCACACTCTGAATCACTGAGCCTCAGATGACGCAAATGTGCAGATGATTGAGAGAACTGTTTCTAAGGATGTGCAGGGAATTAAATGAGGTAGTAGATTTGATGCATGCTGCATACAGTTGCCTCTCAACCTTCATAATTTTCCTATATACTCCTTTCTTGAGTGACTAATAAGAAAAATCAGGGGATAACAAGGAATGGCTGATAAGGTCCCTGATGGAGGGACTCAAATATCTCTTGACCATCCACCATGTGCTTTACATTTTATGCCAGCCCATGACTCCATTTTGGTGGGTATGGAACAAACTCAGAGACAAGACCCTTGCTCCAACTTGTTCACACACTGAATAAAAGGCAAATCCTGGATTCATGCCTCCGTCTCTCCAATGCCCACACTTAAGTGCTTTCCAAGCAGCCAGGCTGCCTCTTACCTAGAGGAGTGAAGGACTTGCATGTGTTTCCACAGCAGCAGAGGGAGGGGCAGCTGGGCTGAGGGTGCCTTGCAGGGAGATAATGGAGGCATTGTAGGAGCAGCTGGATAGATGGAGGAAAGAACAGGTGTGTGGTGTCTGGGCCAGGGAGCAGCTTACGAGGAGAACAGAAAGTTACCACAACCAAGAGGAGAGGGAATATTTAGGGATTATGATTTCGGCCTTCATCCAAGGCTTTTCTAGCACTCATGATCTTAGGAACATTACCATCACCAAATGCCATTTACTGCACATTCCCGGAGGCTCAGGCTGCTTCTCTGAGCATAGTACTTAGAATGTCCTCCTGACCAAATCCTGTGTGCAGGAAGACTTGGGAGGTTTATATTTGGTAGACTTCCAGTGACTGCTCTGTAAGCAAAGAAAAGGGGGACTCTGGAGGGCCATCTGGGCGTTCTCTGGTCAATGGGCATGCAATTTTGTTCCCTTCAAGGAGAGATGGGGAATCACATCATCTGAGGTAGAAAACAGCTAGACATCAGGCTTCTGTACCAAGAGCAGAAAAGAAAACTTGCCTGAGATCCTGCAGGAATCAAGAATCACCCCTATGGCCTCACTAGGGAACTCCCAGGCTCTTCTGAAAGGCACCTCCAGAGCAGCAGCTGCAGATGAAATTTATCATTGAATTCGCACTGTCACCTTGTGGTAGAAGCTAAGCACTGCGTGGTCCTAACCTGCGAAGTATTTATGCGTATCAAATCTTTGCTTTTTCTCCTCATTTTCTTTTCATTTAGCTTAAATGACAGGACAGAGAATAATGATATTTACTGAGGTAGAGAAAATAATACTGAAGGCAGTTTGATTGGAGGGAGAGTGAACTTGTATTGGTGCAAATTGAGCCAGGAGTGTCTCTAACAGGAAAAACAACAGAAATCCTATCAATTTCATGGCAGGGAGAAAGGTATAAATAAATGAGGCCTGTTACCTTTCTACTGAATTTGTTTCTCTATGTGAAAAATTTGGAAAAAGCTCCTTACTTTTAAGCAAAAGTATAGACGTAGTTTAAGCTATAATTAATTTATATTCTTTTTTTCCCCTAATCAATCAATCACTTGGTCCCTTCCCTCCCCAGAAAAATTATTACAGTGGGGATTTGGGGAGGGGAGGGACAAGGCCAGGGACTGTACATCCCTATACCTCAGAGATAACTTGCTATTTTGTTTGTGACTTTAATTCAAGTCTGCTTGTCAATAGGCAGAGCCATCTTTCCCAGCAAGAAATGGGGTGGGGTGGGGGATATCATTCTACTGTACTTATATTTCCTTACAAAAATAAACTCTGAAGTAAATGGATCTGAGGGGGTGCTGTGTGTCTCAGCCGGTTAAGCACCTGCCTTCAGCTCAGGTCATGATCCTGGAGTCCTGGGATGGAGTCCCCACGTCAGGCTCCCTGCTCAGTGGGAAGTCTGCTTCTCCCTCTGCCCCTTCCCCCTTTTGCTTGCTTGCTTTCTCTCTAATAAATAAATAAATAAATAAATAAATAAATAAATCTTTTAAAAAAATGGATCTGAGAGAGGTAGGTGATCCTAGAAGACAAATTTTGTGCCTTTTAAATTGAATTTCATATAATTCCAGGTTCTGCAGAAGGGAGGCTGGCTGGGTTCTCTGGGTGCTAGTGAGCAGGTGGCAACAGTTGGGCACTCACTCCTTCCCTTCTGCTGTCATCTGTTTTGAACAATGAGCTTTGGTGTAACATTGTATTAGTCTGCTATGGCTGCTGTAACCAAAGACCACTGGCTGGGTGACTTTAACAGCAGACATTTATTGTCTTATAGTTCTGGATGTAGAAGTCCAAGATCAAGGTGCCATCAGGGTTGTATCTGGGAGGAGCTCTCCTCCTGGCTAGCAGACATTCCTCTTCTCACTGTGTCCTCCTTTGCCTGGGGCTTATGCAGGGGGTAGGGGGAGCACTCTCTAATGTCTCCTCTTACAAAGAGATTAGTCCTATTAAATCAGGGCCTCTCCCTTATGACCTAGTTTCATCTTGATCATTTCTGTAAAGACTTTCTCTCCAAATATAGTCACATTGGGGGTTAGGGCTTCAACATATGGATTTTAGGAGGGGATGAAAACAGACTTGTGGTAGCATCTGAAAGCCTCGTGCCCTTGTCAGAGCCCCGCTCAGACTGAGATGATGAAGAGGAAGGTGAAATGAAGACAGGATGGGCCAGAGAGGGCTCGGGATTCACCCAGGCCCCGCCAGTGACAGGATGGCAGGGCTGAGGCCGCATCACCACGCGTGACAGCATGCACAGGGCTCTCTTCCCCCATAGGTTACATTTTTAATTTACTGGAGACATATAGGTTACCAAGTCAAGCCACAGAAACTTAAAGGAAAATCCAGAGTGGGGCTGAAATGCTCTGCACATTGAGAGTCAGTGGGGGACAATTCTACTGAAACACGGGACTAAACCAAACATACAGAGACGCTCAGAGGGCATGCTTAATTTCCATAGAATGGAGGGAAAGTTTCATTTTGATGTAAGATTTGCAAAGATTCTGAAGCAAACTTCTGGGTAATGTTGATAACGCTGATGACTACGTCTGACTCCACTTGCGTGGACACAGCTGGACCGTAATCTCTACTTTTGAGCCTTCTTAGCCAGATTAGCATAGTTTTTACCCACAAAAGCTAGGAAGAGATAAAGAGGTGTGGACTTTTTCTGGGGTGACTGGAAAGGATCTCAGACCTATCTCACCCCATCAGACCGGGGTCTGATACAGACACGGCATGTTTGCTACCATGTGGTCCAAGCAGGAGCTTGGGGAGAGCATGACAGCAACAGTGATGGATGGTGTGGGCTGGGGGACAAGGCTGGCATGTCTCCCAAAGCCAGTTGTGTCTGTGTGGGGGAAGCAGAGCACTGTCCCTACTAGTGGCACTGGAGGCCACATACACACATGGAGGAAAGGAACAGGGTGGGTTGGTTGGGGGGTAGATTGCTCAACCAGAGCCTGGCGAGACAGGAGAGTTGGGGGATGTGGCGCTCACTGAAATCAATGAACAGAAAGGGGCCAGGAAACAAACACGTCAAGGAGACAGAAGTAACTGATTTCTTCATATGTTTTCCCGGCTGTGGAAGATCCCGACGTAGTCTACAGTGAACATGGAGAAAATCAGCAGGCATTTTGAGTACCGTGAAATGGGTCTTGGGAGGGGCTCTGGCAGAGGAGGGGGAGCCCCAGAAGCTTCCAGGGCTTTGGGGGCTGTGCTCTAACTTTTTTCAGGTGCTGACTCTTCCAGGAAACAGCTCTAATTCCTCTCCCAGCCTGGTGCCTGTCCCAAGGGCTTGCAGGGAGGTGGGTGTCAGAAAGGACCCAGCCATCGCTTTTGTCCCTCTGGCCTGGGAGGTGAGTGGCTCCATGGAAGGGCAGGGTGGGTGCTGGTGGGTGGTGGCAAGGAGGGCAGAGGAGAGGCTCTGCACATAGTGTCCACAAGGACTTGAGATCCTGAAAGTGCTTTGGGACATGAGCAGTACAGCTCAAAGGTGAAAAGGTGCCCTACACCCATTCCGTGGGTGAGAGGCGGGGGTGTAAATAGGCTTGGGGCTTCCCACAGGGCTTCGGTCATTCCCCATGGGGTGCTGCTTCAGCCCCTGCTATCTCCTGCCAACCCAGTCCAGGGTGGACATGCACGGAGCCCACCTTCTCCCCTCTACACAAGCATGGGATACAGGGCAGGAGCTATGGGTGTCCTTGACCATGCCTGGCCAACCTGCCCCACACCTCTTTGATCACAGGTAGGGGCAGAGTCTGTGTGGGGATCCTGGCTACTCTCGCTGGGCATCTTCATCCTTTTTATCTCCCCCCCTTCTCTCTCTGAGTCTGGGTGTCCCTCCCTTCTCTTCTCACTGTGTTCCCTTGTCCCACCTTTCGGGGTTATTGTCTTTAATGGTGGAGTGAAGGGTGGGCTCAGTAAAGACAATTTAAGGACTCGTGGACTGTGGGGGAAGGGCCACTATCTCTGGGCTCTGGACACTGTCACCTTTGTGGCCACCCACTCAGCCTGTGTGTGAACCCAGCTCAGGCCCCAGGACTCCCCCTCTCAGTTCCCACTGCAGGGCCTATGACTAGGAATCTGACTGGTCACTGGATTGAGGCTAAATGGCTTCCTGTCTTTACAGCACGCAGCTCAGGGCATGGTCTAAAAAACAGGGCTGTGGGACAGCTGCTTCCCTCTCCATTTCACCTGGTTTTGCAAAATGACTGAGCCAGCCTCTGTGGAGTGCAGACTTCTTATGAGTCATGCTTATGTGACCTGATTTTCCGCATCTGCAAAGCTGAAAGGCAGGTGCTGGCACACAGGGCCCCCGGATGCTGTCCTCGTGACCACCCTATCCTGTTTCTTCCCTGCTCAGCATCTGCGGGTTGAACTTTCATTTTCCCTGCATCCTGGGTGCCTGGGGCAGCCGGCTCTCCATCATCAGACCTGCTGCAGAACGCACCACCTCCCCGCCAACCACCTCCATTTCCCTCTGGGACAATGCACGCCCCCCCCCCCACGTCTGTGCACCTGCCACATATTGCCCCTGAAACGCTGACGCTGCTGGAGGTGCAGATGTCCATCCAGGATTGGGGACCCCACCACTGTCACAAACCCAGATGCCTACAGGCTCTGCAGGGAACATACAAGCTGTCACTGATGGAAGGGGACAAGCCCTGGGCAAAGGGCAGAGCTGCCCTGAGTTCTACAGACTGTCACCATGGAGCCTCCCCCAGGCCTTATGTTCAGACATCTGGGCTTTTAAATACATTATCTTGATTTTTTAATGCTGGCAACTAAGTAGCATGCAGCTGGCTGTCATTGGCTGGCGGGTGCCAGTGGCTGTCAGTGAACACTTAATGCACCACGTGATGTTCTGGTCCCTTCTGCACGGTGAAGTCACCATGCTGGTCACCACCCCTCCCAAGCCAGGAAACAGATGCACACACAGACGCGGTCACTTGCACCAGATCTCAATTTAATAAGTGGCATTGGAACACTGACTGCCTGGATGGCCCTCCCATAAGAAACCAGGAGCTTTCATGCCTTTCTGTGTAAGACTCAGAACCCTGACAGCTGTTTTAGTGAAGTTCCCTGTGCATGGTGAGTACACATTATCTTTGTTAAACCTCACAGCAGCCCAGTGGAGACCTTATGTTACGGGTCAGGAAGCTCAGTTCAGAGGGAGTGACTTTCCCAAGGTCTCTCAGCCTCTGTTTGGAGGGCTGTGATGGAAACTCAAGTCTGTCTGGCTCCAAAGTCCCAGGTCCTCCCATGTAGTCTGGGTGCTCTCTGAATCCCGCATGTCTGACCGAGGGCCAGACCCAACAGGGCCATCCCCGGGGGGGTGGGGAAGTGGGCGGTGAACGAGTGTCTGGAGCTTGGCTTCTGAGGTTGCTGGGCAGGACTCTGGGGCAGCCTCCTAGCATGGGGCTCAGTCCAGGGTGTTGGGGTGGGCCTGGGTCCGAGCAGCCCCCCAGAGAACCTCACCGGGCTCGGTCCCGCTCGCTTCTCTGGGGTGAGAGGCACTGCCAAATGCCCTTGTGGACCATCTCGCTGCCCAGGGCATAGTTGATGGCATTAATCGTGGGCACTGTTTTGGCAATGAGGGCAGGCACCTGTTGGGACAGAAAAGTTCAGGGAAAAGCCTCACAGCCTCAGCACCTCTCCCTGGTCCCACTTGGTGACCCCAGTCCCACCCTCACCCCGCCCGCCACAGCCACCAGTTATCTGTCCTGGGCTGGATTCTGCAACTCCCAAGGCCTCCTTGACCAGTTGGCAGATGAGGCATGGAAGCACCCCCCTCCCACCCACCCCCCCCACCGGCCTGAACACCAGTCTCAGCCTTGGTCCCAGAATGTGTCTGTCCCTGAGACAACGTCAAGCAGCAGCCCTGTGTGGCCCCCAAGAGAAACAAATTCCCAGGGCGGTATGAGCATTCTAAGGAAAAAGGAAAAGACTACCAGGAGGCCAGAAAGCAGGAAAGAGAGATGGTGCAAGACAGAGAGACACAGAGATGGAGAGAGTTCTAACTCTGGGTCTGGGAGGGCTCCGTACCATCTGCAGCTTGGGGGAGATGGAGCTCACATCCACGATCGTTGCAGAGAGATACAGGAGGGCATAGGGGCCCCAGCCGAACAGCAGTGTCCTGGCCGGGAGAGTGGTGTTCACCTGCGGAGAGATGGTCACGGGAGAGAGGCGCTGACTTGCTCTAGCTGGCTGCAGCCCCCCACGGGGGAGGGACGGGGTGGACACTCAGCAGGGCGGGGCAGTGTGACCCAGCTGTGGGAAGGCGCTGAGCCTGCAGAGGAGCTCGGGGCCAGATGGACCTCTCTGTCAGGTAAGCTGTGTGACCCTAAACCTGTCATTTAACCTCACATGACTTCAGTTGTCTTGTTTGCAAAAATGGTTTGATAATGCTTCACTTACCTGGAGGCAGGGACTAGGGGTTGGATAATGAGCTCCCTTCCTGGTCCGCGCTCTTTCTGAGGAACTCTGGGCTCCATGAGTGTGGCTGGGTGAGCGAGGCTCCCCAGGCTGAGCTGCCTTCACAGCTCAGTCCCAGAACCCGCTCGCCATCAGCCTGCGGCGGCTGCAGCCACCTAGTGGATCTACCTGTCCCCGGTTCAAAGCGGCTTTGCAAGGTGTGAGACAACCCGGGGAGCGAGCCCTGTGGTACCGCCTCTGGCCACAGGGAGGCGTACGACTTGCGATCTATTCTCAGAATGGAAGCTGCGGTTCCGGCTTCCCCCGCACATTCAGATGTTAAAATGCTGCAGCTGGAAATCAGTGTCTGTTTTCTCTTTGCGTCTCCCTTTAACGAAGAAGGTGACTTAAGTTGAAAGAGGGCACATTTCTTTCATGAAATAAAAATATGTTCGTTGGGAGACATTTATTCTCTTGAATTGCCCCTCCCTCATTCCAAAAGGAAAGAAAAGAAAAGAGAAAAGAAAAGAAAAAAGAAAAGAAAAATGTGCTTCTCAGAGGCCCGAGGAGCACTGAGGCCTCAGCACCTCCGGAGATCGGCCTGCCCTTGACCGAGATCCCCCTGGCCCATGCGCCGCGACCTCTGCTGATGCTGCGGGAACTGATGGTTTCACGACAGGCAGGGGAGGGGGAAAAAAGCACACCGGTGTGGCAGCCCTGTCTCCTGGCCGATTGAATTTCCAGTAAATGTGGCGACTTTGGGCACCCAGGTAGTGCTTGGGAGGGCAGCGCGGAGGACAGCCCGGAGGCGGTGAGGGGCGGGGGAGCAGGAGCCCAGAGCCACGCACGATTCCTGTCTCGGCCCAGCTCTCGGCCTCCCGCTGACTCTGAGCAACCTGGATCTCCGGCTAAAATCGATTTGTACAGTCCTTTTCCAATTCACAAGGGGAAAACAAAATGTGGCAGATTAAGTGTCTCAACAAAGATTGAGTGTTTCTTTTATGCACTATGACCACTTGGGTCATGGAGTCCCAGGCCTGGGTTTGATCCAATTCTGTTATTACTAGCTTCCCAGCTTGTAGCTAGTTACTTAACAAGCCCTTACTATAACCTCAATTTTCTAGCCTGTGGCAAAGTGATAACAAAACCTTCTTTAGAGAGTAGTTGCAAAGATGGAATGTCATCATACGCAGAAAAGTAGTATTAGTATCTGATTTTTTTTTTCTTTGAAACTTGGGTGCTTGTTATGGCTCATCTGCTAGAGATTGTCGAGGGGACAAAAGAAAATTGTGGAAAGGGACTAATGCAGAAATTCAGGAACGGCCAGGAGGGCTTTTTTTTTTTTTTTTTTTTTTTTAGGATTTTTTTTTTTGGACAAATGTGCTTGCAGGTGTGATTTTATGTTCTGGATAACAGTCTGTGATTAAACAAAACATCTTGGAGCAATTTAAAAGGAATATTTGAAAAGTATGTCATTTTGTGCCTACCCCCAAGTCCTTGGGAAGAATGAAATGTGACAGCATGAATGGGGTCTGGCAGGGTGCCCTGACTCTCAAGGTTCTGAGGTCTGGTAAGTCTGAGCAGTCCTGACCCTTCCTCCCGGATCTTGGCAATGCCCAGCAGTGGGGAGGGGACATTCCTGACCCAACAGCCCAAGCTCTGTGAACGTTGAATTTTTTCCTGATCACTGAAAACAGAAAACCCCTAACTACTGTCTCTCACATCAGTCATGTTCCTTGAGAGGGACAGAGGGATTTCTTCCTCTCTGGCACTGATCCTCACCTGGAGGTGGCCCGTCTTCCTGAGTTTCTGCTCCATGAGCTGATATGATATGACTGTGATGAAGAGAGGCAGGAAGAAGTTGAAAAAGGCCATGGTGAAGAGGAAGCTGATGAAGTTTCTGCAGGCAGAGGAGGTAGAGGAGTCAGGGTCATCTCTGGGGATGGGGGGAGGTCAGCTGCCCTTGAAGACGTATTAGCCTTCGCCCTAGACAGCCACATGTGAGGAACTGTTCTCATCAGACAAAAGCTCTGAGTGCGGTCGCCCCAGGTTCCCACACAGACTCCCCTTAGAGACAGGGAGCCACTAGGTCCTTCTTGAACTTGCCTTTAAGAGCCAGAGGGCTGAGATGAGGGGGAGTCCTCCTTCAGCTTTCTGTTGGGCAGTTCAGGTACTCAGGCCTGCTTTCTGTATATGCCCCGAGCATGGAGAATAGGACACTTCAATTTGGAAAACACGTTTACCAAGTGGAAGATAGGTCAATGGACCAAGAGGAAGGATCGTTCAAGGAATGCTCCTGGCACAGGGACTTGAAAGGGGTCTGGAGATGGCAAAGAGACTGGACAGTGTCACTGAAGAAATCACTGAAAGGACCACAGGAGAGTCTGGGGTTCCAGGAAGGGTCATGGGAAAGTGGGAGGGCTGATCAGGAACAGGTGGGACTCCCAGGAAGGTAGACTCCCATTCCGTGAAGGGAAGACTGTGTTACCTTGGTGCTGCCCAGTAGGGAGGGGTAGGAGAGAAGGCTGCCAGAGAACTGGACACTGGCCGGGAGGACACCTGTAGGGAGTGCACCTGTAGGGACACCCTGGAGTGCCCTGAGACTTGGGGTCTCAAGCAGGTTTCACCTGGAAAGCCTGTCATCAGGGGCAGATAGGTCATGAGTAGACTTGTAAAGCAGATGAATGCAACATGGCTCTAGTAGAAGAAAGAGCGGGGCTGGAGCCTATGCCGCTCCTCCCCAAGATGTCCCCTAAAGGGTCTCTCTAGGCCCTGGTGTCTCCAGAGCCACATGAATGGGGCAGTACTGGACACATGCTCCATGACGGTGGGGGCCATCATGCATCAATCTTGTCTCTCTAGGGCTTGGCCCAGGGGTTGGCTCACAGCAGGTGCTCAGGAAACGCAAGAACTAAACTCTATGCCAAGGAGGTCCCTCCCAATGCAAAGACCTTAACATTCCTTGTACTGAACAAAGGACACAACTCCCTTAAGAAACGGATCAAGTCGGAGCTGGAACAGCCTGGCTGCACTGAAGATGGCAAAGAGGTCATGGGGCTCAGTTACTGCTGACTGTGACTCAGTGACTCACACAGGCCAACAGCTCACTGGGTAATACTCCTTTTGGGGCACAACTTTATATTTGTTATTATTTAATTATTTGCATCACATGCCCATCACTTGTCCGGCTTGCAGAATGGGCTTTCCCTAGTCCCACTGTCCGCTTGCAAGTGGATATCATGACCAAGGAGTTGAGATTATCTGGCACATGTTGACATTTCCCCATGTGGATTTTCAGCTGTGACACTGTTGTTGTAAGAACTCAAAGCAGAGTTTCCCAAGGAAGGGAGCCTTGAAGCTGCTCCTCCCACCTCACCTGTCCCCCCGGGAGTAGTCCAGGGTGCAACACATTCCCAGAGGCTCGTAGTCATAGCGGCCCCAGCCCAGGAGGGGCAGTGCTGCCCAAAAGGCAGAAGACAGCCACACACAGATCACCAAGGAGATGGCCGTGTCCCATGCCAGCTGGCTGCCTGCATGGGAGAGAGGAGGAGGAGGAGGTATTTGCTTGGTGGCGTGCCAAAGAATGGACTTCATGGTCACACAGAATGTTCCTAAATCCTGGCTCTGATGCTCCTTAGTGCCTCAGGCAAGTTGAAAGTTTCTCTGAGCCTCCATTTTCTCCTCCACAAAATGGGAAGGATAATCCAGGTCTCAGAGGATGGTTATGAAGAATAAAAGAGATAATGGGTGGCGAAAGTCTCCTGGGAGACATTCTATACCACCTTCTTTAGAGCACAGAGAAGGAGGGAGCAGCAAAAAAAAAAAAAAAAAAAAAAAAAAAGGCATGCCTCCCCAAGTTAACTAGGGAAGAAACATGGGCAGTGCAGTTCAGGTAAGGGTCACAGGGAGGGAGGCAGAAGTCTGGACTTACCACGGTCCTTGGCTGTGGCTCAGACACAGGCCACTGTCCCGCTTCCAGGATACCTTCTGAGGAACTGGGGTGCATCTCAGTGCTGATGGCAGGGGCTTGGTCCCAACATCATTTTTTCATGTGACCAGTCCCACTGACCTGACCTCCTCCATGTCCCCTCCTCCCACGCCCCTCTCTGTAGCAGCCTCCTCCAGCCCTTCCCGATCCGGTGGTTCCTCCTGGTCCTGGCTTCAGAAAGCTTTTCCCTTGCACCTCATCTGTCTGTGGTTTATTTGTCATGTTCTTTTGTGGACAAGGCCCCAGGGCAGAGGGCAGGTCTTCAGGTAGGGTTTGATCCACAGAGAAGAGCAGATCTATACCTTCCCGCATCTGGACACTGCTTCCCCGACAACAGCCCTGGAGGCAGTTTGCTTGAATGTGTCCTCCTGCTATGGACTCAGTGTTTAAGCCTTGACCAAACTCCTGTGTGGAAGCCTCCCCCGCCCTGCCCCCCACCACGTGATGGCATTCCAGGAGAGAATCTTTGGGAAGTAATTAGGTCACACGGGTGGAACTCCCATGATTTGATTAGTGCCCTTATGTGAGAATATACAAGAGAGATGATCTCGGGGTGCCTGGGTGGCTCAGTTGGTTAAAGCCTCTGTCTTCAGCTCAAGTCATGATCTCAGGGTCCTGGGATCGAGCGGGGAGCTTGCTTCCCCCTCTCTCTCTGCCTGCCTCTCTGCCTACTTGTGATCTCTATGAAACAAATAAATAAAATCTTTTAAAAAAAGAGATGATCTCTCTTCTCCATGAGGTGACACAGCAGGAAGGCAGCCGTCTGCAAGCCTGGAAGATGCCAGAAGTATGCCATGCTGGAACCCTGATCTCAGACTTCCAGCACCGAGAAACTAGGAGAAATCCATCTCTGTTGTTTCAGCATCCACGTATGGTATTTTGTTATGGCGGCCCAAGCTGACGGAGACACCCCTTCCCCTGACTTGGACACAACGATTAATAGTTACCATAACTGATGTATTGCTCTTTTGGCTTTGGAAAGAGATAACCACGGTGATATGTCCAGGGTCATCCAGTATGGAGTGGATAAGCTCAGACACCCACCTTCCCCCTCCCCTGCTTTCATATTGTTCCACGGTACCCTCCAGCTTAGGAGAGGCTTTGCTCTAGGGACTCCAGAATAGGGATCAACTGCTCTATACTGAGGGAGAGAAGTGTGTTGCTGTCCGAAGATGTGTGCATTGTGTATGTGCATGTGTGTGAGTGTGTATGTGTGTATATGTGTGCATACAGTGGTCTGAGGGAGACTTGGGGGCCAGACTGGGATAGGAGCAGCAGGAGAGGAGCTCTGAGGTCAGGTAGGGCAAGTGAGACTCACCTGCCTCTAGAAATGATAATCTTATCATTTTTATCAACTTTCTGGCCTGGGGAGAGGTATGTGACTTTGTCGAGGGTGGGGTGGGGTGGGCTGTGTATGTTGGGGGGATGGCGGGGTGAGAGCAGAACTTCAGATTCCAAAGGGGCCTTGCCCAGGGCTTCAGGCCATGCTGGCCACAGCCACCACAGCAGGCTCCATGCCAAGAAAGCCACAGGTCGGGATGTGGAGCCCAGGAAACAAAAGTAGTGAGTGACGTGGGAGGCATCCCAGCCATGCCCAGTGCCTGCTCTGCCTCTCCTAGCTGGGTGACCTTGGGGAAGGGCTTAACTTCTCTGAGCCCCCACTTCCCAGTCTGCAAGTTGGGGTTTGTGATAAGGGTCAGCAGACTCACAGCTCCCCGAGGTCTGTTCACATATCCCTGGCGGGGAGCAGGATTCTAGATGGCCAGTGGGTGAACATGTTTTTAAATTTTAATGTGTACTAAAATTGTAAGGACATTAAAGTTGTGATTTCAGAGACATTGTTTAGGATGAGACTAGAGCAGGTGTTTGTGTTTTTTTAAATGAATAGCTTTTAAGAAAAAAAATCAAGTAAATAACAGAGTGGGTGGTACAGTGACATAGCCAGTTGTGAAGGTGGCATTTGACAGTGCAGCTTGGGAGATCTGGGGCTGGACTGGTCTTCATGAAGCCCCGAGATGGTGGAGGCCCCACGGAAGCGTGAGGTGCAGGGATACACACCCACTACACACACACACACACACACACACACACACACACACAGTCTCTCTGCCCCCCAACGGGGCCCGTCTGCAAGGCCATTTCTGTATCTATGACTTTAGTTGATTTTCAGAATAAAACTGGGAGGTTGCTTATAAAACTCTGCTCTTAGAGGAGACAGAGGTTTAGAGAGGACTCCTGATTTGCCTGATGCTGCATTGACATTCCAGCACGGGCCTGGGGGGCCTTTCCTGTCCGCTCTCCCTGCCTCCTTCCTTTCCACATACTTACAGACACTCAGGCCCACCTAGTCTCCCCTGGACTGGGAAACACAGAGCAGACCTTTGTTCTGATCACCCTCACCGCACAGACGTCCCTCCCTCTGGGAGCACCAAGACTTACGCATGCAGTAGTGGTGATAGCGCCCCCAGGCGACGGCCGCGGTGCTGCAGATGCTGGCCAGCGCGGTCACAAAGCCCTGGAAACCGTGAGCCTGGCAGCCATCGGAGCCATAGGGCCAGCTCCTGTGGGAGACACCGGGGCCGACGACCCCTTCCCTCCGTCCCTGCCCTTCTCCCACACCTGCCCCTCAGGAGCTTGGAGGGCACCCTCCTGAATGTTGGCCTGGGTCCCCAGAAGAGGGCTTCATTGTCTGTTTTTCCTACAAGGAAACAGGGGCCCCAGAGGTCAAGTCCCTGGGCTGACCAAGTGAAGCCCAATGCAAACTTCCTGGGTGCAGTGTCCTTCTCTGCAGCTCAGACCAAAGGGTCTTTCTGTGTGGTCAGAAGCCTTCGGCAAAGGAAATGGGACATTCTGGGAAGAGAGCCCATGCCTTTATTCTACAGAGAGGAAAAATTTAGGCTCAGAGAAGAAGAGGTTAGACAGCAGATGAAGGGAAAGTCAGAAGGGAGACCCCAGGGCTCCCCGCTCTCAGCCCCAAGGGCCAAGCAAGTGTAAAAACTTCTACTGCCTCCTCCCAGAACCTGGAAGGGGCAGGAGGAGATCAGGACAGGAAATCCTCAGGGATCCCGACCCCACAGACTGGTCAGCCCTGAGCACGCACACTCAGGTGGGCTCCAGCCTTCATTTGAGTGCCTGGAACCGGAGCAGGTTCACTTAAGAAAACAATTTGTAAACACCCGACACTGTCTTGAAAGATCTTGGTTTGCACCTAAGGAGGTTTTAGACACTTGTGTTTGTAAAAGCAACTGCATTTTGACGTCTGTTGGGCTTCTTGCGTGCCACGCATCATTTTCACTTATTTCCACCTAATATCAAGTGAATACTTCCAGCCACCCTATGATCTGGAGAATAATATTCAACTTACGGCAGAAACCAAGAGATAGCCAGCACTCACATCGAGGCAGCCAGTTTGCGGAGCCTGTGCCCTTCATCCCTATAGTCTGCCAGGTCTGTGGGTGGGTTTTGAGCAACTCCTGTGCTCCAGAAATCAGCCGTGGGTCTTCAGGGATAGTGTGGAATTCGGATTTAGCCTCGTACTGCCTGCCCACCCTGTTCCCTACGGTTTTCTATAGGAGGGGAAAATGCCTCTGGCTTGGCTGCCCAGTGCCCAGTGCCCAGTGCCCAGCGGTCAGGCCCCAGGGGGTGGGGGGAGCTAGTACCGGCGGAGGCTGGCTATGGCTGCAACGAGGGCGTTCAGGCTGATCCCAGAGTCTGCCAGAGCCAGGCTCAGCACCAGCAGGTGGGTAGGGGTCCGCAGCTCTGGCATCTTGCAGAAAGAGAGGATGGTGAGACTATTGAGGCAGAGGCCGGTGAGCGCTGGAAAGAAGGGGGAGGCAGGTGTCAGGGCTGGAGAGGCCGACTGGGGTCAGAACCAAGGGTCTGGGGTGGACGGAGCCTCAGCCTCCTGCCCCTTCATGCTCAACAACCTTGTCGGTGCAGCTCGTCAAAGATATCTGAGAAGCGCTGGCTCTCAGATACCATCGGCCATAAGACGCATATCCTGCCTCCTCCTGACTCAAAAGTAAGGAAGAAAGCAGTAAGGTGCAGTGTGGTTCATCCGGGAACAGTCGCAGTCACTGACAGCTGCTGACACTTACCTGCACAGGGGACTGAGAACTTTCTTAGGGTCCTCCTGCTCAGTGTTCACCTGGATGCTGTCCTCTCCATGTGCAGCTGGGAAACAGGCTTAGAGTGACTAGTTGGCTTGCCCTAAGCACACAGCTGGTGAGTGTGGCAGAGCTGGGACTAAGACTCACATCTGTTTAATTCCAAAATGCCACTCCGAGGGCCGTTCAGCAACATTAGGGAGAGCCGGGAGAAGGGTATGAGTTTTGAGCTGGGGGCTGCCTGGGACAGCAGCCGGTGAGGTGGGCTGGAGGGGGCAACCTTAGGCAGCAGGCAGACCAGACCTGGAGCTTTAGCTTGGTCTCTCACTTGCTGCTCCTTTAGGTCTCTGAACCCTGGCTTCCCCATCGAAAGGGAGGAATGTTTACTGGGAGGACAGGGTGTGGAAGAGCATTCAAGACAAGGGGAACAGCATGTGCAGAGACTTAAAGTGGTAAAGTTTCAAGGTATGACTGAGGACTGAGAGGGTTGCTGGATTGTAGGGTTCCTAGAAGAGAGGAAGAGGGGCAGGGCCCCCAGACAATGGTGTCCAGTGTCTTCGGGATGGGCCTAGTGGCTGCCACTCCCTCCCCAATGTCAGTTCTCCTTGGGGGAGGAAACAGGTTGACAATCTCTCTGGTTCAGATGTGAACAAGGGCTGCATTCCTGATTAACAGTTGTCAACTGACCCAGCACCAGGTCTCCAGGGTCAACTCTGGCCTCGAGGAGCATTTGAGGGATTCTGGGCTAAGATGGGCCCCTCAGGAAGTTAGGCAGCCCCTGGAATGGAAATGCTTAGAGCTGGGGAATGGAGATGACGGGAGCAATGTGGAGATGGAAAGGATGGGGGCAAAAGAGATTAAATCCTGAGTGTCCGTCGAGGCTAGACCTTCGCACCCATGACCCCTCCTAACCTTCAGGATCACCCACGTGGGGTCCAAGAACCTGGCTGACTTGGTTATAGTCATGTGGAGAGCAGGTGACAGAGCTCTCTGTCTCCAGAGCCTGCCAGAGGTCTGAGCTTACATGAGATTCTTAGCAGGATTTTCAGGGAGTAGGTTAAACTTTAACCCAGCTGGGGGGACAAGAAAAGGCCTGAGCCTGGTTCTTGGTTATGTTCTGGGCAGACTCTCTGAGCCCTGCTGGTTTCTCTCAGCTCCCAGCCTGCATCCCACAGGTGCACCCATCAGAAGCCCCATGGGTGTAGGTGTAGGGTTTGGGTGTAGGGTTTGGGGACAGAGGAATAGGGTTTGGGGACCTCTGCTTGTCAGCTCCATAGCTGTGGCCTGAATCTGGGAGCCCACTGGGTCCCCGCTCCACCCAGGCCGTTTCTTGCTCACCTTCTACCAGCAGCACCGTCCCCACAGCCAACACCTCCAGCTCCCCGAAGCCGGTGGGCAGGGACCCCGATTCTGCCATACTGGGCCCTTGTCCCTGCCGCCCAGCTCCTCTCGGGCTCTCTAAGCCAGGCCCCACCTTTTAAAGGGCCATTCCACGTGCAGGCACATGCAGGTGATTATGTTAGGCCTTGGGCTCCTTCTTGCTGCCCCTGCCCTAAACTGTGCTTTTGGCCCAAGTAGAAAGAACACATTCATCAGTTGGACAGTGCAGCCTTTGTGAAGCTGGAATGGGCCCCTTTTTCGTTCATTTCAGCCCAATCGGGCAGGATTAAGTTCCCAGAATCCAAACGGTTGTGGCTGAGAGCCAAATTAGAAAAGAGTTGCATAACCAAGGGAGGGGTGGGGAGCAGAAAGAGGGATTTGAGCGGCAGCTGTCCCTGAGAATTGGTTCCCGGCCAACCCCTCCCCGGCTTGTGTGTCCTCACAAGTGAAGGGTAAAGGATGATAATCGGCAAGCCAGTGTTGTCATAGAAAGAATCCCAACACGGACCAGTGACGGAGTTTGTGGTTCAGAACCTTCCATTAACCAGCTAGGTGCACTGGGGTGGGACCACCTGGGTCTTCTCAGTTTCTTCCTTTGCAAGGTAAACAAACATGTTTGGGGAGTCTGGGTGGCTCAGTGGGTTAAGCCTCTGCCTTCAGCTCAGGTCGTGGTCTCAGGGTCCTGGGATCGAGCCCCGCATCAGGCTCTCTGCTCAGAGGGGAGCCTGCTCCCCTCTCTCTCTCTGCCTGACTCTCTGCCTACTTGTGATCTGTCTGTCAAATAAATTTTAAAAATCTTTAAAAAAACAAACAAACATGTTTTCCCACGGCCTGCATAAGTCTTGGTGGAAGAATACATCATTCATATGGCCTCTGGGCTGCAGCTCCCAACTCCCATGGGGCATTTACTCTACATAAGCATAAAAATCTCCCAAGGCATGAGCTTGGCACAGGGGGGCTGCTGTCTTAGCAGCCTCTCAACCTGCTGAGAGCTTTGGCTTTTACAGATGAGAAGTTATGTGTTGGCCAATGGTGAAATTGATATGGGGAAATACTGATCTAGAGTGATTTCACTCATTTTCAGATAAAGAAACCAAGACCCAGAGCTCTATCAACAATATAGCTAATGTTGAGGCCCTGCTAAGAGCCAGACTCTGGGCTAATTGATCTGAGGATGATTCCTACAGCAACTCTATGAATTAGAGACAATCATCCTTTGCATTTCCTGTGAGGAAGCAGGTTCAAAGCAGTTCAGAATTGACCTGAGGTCACGCAGTGATTTGTGAATGAAGCTGAAACAAAGCCCCATCTCCTGTCCCCGGACTCTGGGTCAAGCAGCTCATTCTATCCCACAGATGTTCATTTCCCATGCTTTTCCTGCTGTCAGTCCCCACTTAATCAAGCCCAACCACACAGCAGGGCTGAGCAGACCACCCATATCCTCCTGGAAAACTTTCTTCGGATAACCCAGTTACCCCTTTTTCCTAATTTCTATCTTGCATTACTGGTTCATACATATGTCAGGTTTTTTTCATGCCTACAAGATTACAGAAGACTTCAAGGGACAGGGGAAAGCAGGACATGGAAAGGAAACAAGGGTTGAGCTCTGTTAGGCCAGAGAGAGACGGGAAGACATCCCCAGCTGAAGGTGGGAAGGGCAGAGATGTGGGAATAGTAAGGAGTGCTCTTCTTGGTTTTGGGAGGAGAGACAGGTGGGAAGCAGTGAGAAAATCATATTGGCTAGGTTGGAAAAGAGGAAGAGAGGGAAACCAACATTTCCTGGAAGCCAAGATTGTCAAAAACAGAACCGGCACAGAGCTAGGCATTTCATGTGTGCGCTAGGGTCCTAGGTATCTGCTTGGTCATACCTCACTGGTCTAAGCCTGCCTAGGCCTATAGGTTGGAGGAACTGGGGAATCTTCTGGAAAAGCTGAGGGAACCAGGAAGGCCATGCCGGACCAAAGAGCAGAGCTTTGGGGTCACAAGTGAAGAACGAATGAGCAGAGGGTGATGTCTATGATGCGACGAGGTAGTGATGAAGTTCTACAACCTAGGTGAGGTTCGGTGGGCTGAGGTCCAGAGCCGATGACCAAGGAAAAATTCTTGAGACATCTTTGGCGCAAAATGGTGGTTTATTAAAGCGCAAAGCGCGGGGACAGGACCCGTGGGCAGGAAGAGCTGCTGCCCTGGGTTGTGAGAGATGGCAGGTTAGGTACCTTGCGATTGGGGGAAGGTGAGGGAAGGGAGGTTTCAACAGAGTTTTCATATGCTAAAGAGGGCCTACCAAGTGCCCAGATACCGGAGGACTTGTGGCTTGATCAATGTTGTCTTTTGGCCAACCATTAACATCAAGATAGTTGGGAGATTCCTGGTGGGATGTCACAATCCTGCTATCAAGCGTCTTTGTTAGTGAGATTTAGGTTCAGAAGAGATTTAACTATACTTACATTTCCTTCTACCTCAGCCTCCTTCAGTTTTGTTTATGGAGGGGAGGGTGACATTAGGGCTTGAACTGAGTTATTTGCCTCTGGAAATTGTGTTGTGGATAAGGTAACTTCTTTGTTTGTAGATCTCTAGGACATTTGTAAACCAAGAGAGACTCCTGTCTTGTAGGATTGTGATTTCTGCAAGTTAACTATTTGTTTCTTGCTTATGGCAGTCAGGGGTGCCTGAGGAATGTCACACACATCACCGAGGGGAGCCGGTGGAGAGGGGGTGCAAGGTACCAGCTTTTGCTTTGTCCTCAGCCAGCCTCCTGCTCCCTCATCAGTAGGAGGCAGGCAACAAGCCGCAAAAACTCAAAGTGCTTTCTCTAAGAAGTCCTGAGGTCCTGCTCTGGGACTTTGCTCAGAGTACGATAACCAGAGGAGAGGGACGCTCTCCGCCTTCATGCAGACACCTCACACCTTTGGCATTGATGGCGATGCCCACAAAGGCTTGGCTTGGACAGTGTGTTCTGACACTGCATGTCCAGGGGGCATTCAGGGAGCCAGCTGCTCAGCGGAGTGGGAAAGTTCACGACACCATGGGACATGCCTCTGCGGTGTCCCCCAAGATCTCTGAATCTTTCCAATATCTTTAGGAGCAAGTGCTTGTAAGTACTAGTGAAACTGAGTACTTACAACTTAGGAGGGGGCTTCTATTCCCACAGGCCTTCAAAATCTGGGAACATGGGGTGTTGATTATTCACAACCACGCGGGGTAGAGTAATATTACTTCCGTTTTTCGGATGATGAGGAGATTATGTAACTTATCCTAGTAAATGGGTAGAGCTGGGATTTGAACCCTCGCCCTTGAGCTGTCACGGGAGAGAATTTCCAGTGGCCCTTATCAGAAACCAGGTCTGTCTTCACCTTCTCTAAGCCCAGGTACCCAGGCAGGGTCTTTGTAGCCCACAGCCTGGCTGGCATGGGGTGACCTTGCAGGTGGACAGCCAAGCTGGCCGGTCCAGGAGCCACTTGCCCCTGAGTTGCTGCCCACCCGCCCCACCTTGCCACTCCCTGGCCTCTCTGGGCCTGGGGCTGTTGCTACCGAAGAGGATCCCTGACCCTCACCCTCAGGACTGGGTGATTCCAGGAGCTCTAAGCCGCTAAGTGCTGTGGCCAGGGCTCCCCTCCCTAATCCCCGGTCTGTCCCTGTTTATCCGATGGCCTCAGGAGGGGTGTGGAGGGGGCTGATGAGCCAGTGGGCAGCTGCTGGGCTTCCTGGGCCAAGACGACAGAGCAGTGCAGGGACAGGCCCCGGCCCGGGCT
This sequence comes from Lontra canadensis, assembly GCF_010015895.1. Lineage (NCBI taxonomy): Eukaryota > Metazoa > Chordata > Mammalia > Carnivora > Mustelidae > Lontra > Lontra canadensis. The sequence goes on from NW_022630997.1 coordinate 33,781,218, forward strand.
ACAGAGGAGCCAGGAGCCATGAGGGTGGCAGTGGGCATGCTCTGGCTCCTGGCCCTCTGGGGGCACCCCCAAGCCCAGGGCTCCTGCCCGTCTCAATGCAGCTGCAGCCTCCACATCCTGGGTGATGGCAGCAAGGCCAGGTATGGCATCAAGTGTGGGGGATGGGTAGCCTCCTCCCCTCGCCCCTCTCCCCGGGTCCCTGTAGCATCTCGGCTGGGTTGGGAGGCCTGGATGCAGGGTCCCCAGAACATGGCTGGGTGAGACCTCCATCTTTGGGCCCTTGAGACCCAAGTGTCCAAGGGGGCTGGTCTGTTGTGCATTGTCCTTCAGCCACCAGGGCATGGGAAGTACCAAGTCCCTTTACACATGGGAGTGGGGGTGGGGCACCAGTGTGCCCACTCCAGGAAATCCTTCCTGAGTTCTCTTCCAGGATCCTGGTGGTGAGGAACCCTCTGCAGGGCAGGGGGGTCTCCCCCTTACCTCTTTCTTTTCCTCTCCTTCCTTTCTTCTTCCCATTCCACCATCCTCCCTATATCTCCCAGCACCTTTTCTCCCGGGCCTCTTCCATTCTCTTGCCTTGCCTCCTGGGGGTACACAATCACATCCCAGGTATTTCATGCCATTCCGCCCATAATGCGACCACCTGCCTTCTCCTGCTTTCTCCACTTTGGGCTCCTCTGGTCTAGCCCCCAGAAGCCTTGGCCTCAACCCATTTCTTTGGGCTTTTGGAAAGGCCAGGAATCCTCATTCCATACAGGCAAGCACCCCTCCATTCTCAGCCTTTTCTTTCACTTCCCTAAGCCCCACCTGAGCCCTGAGAGTACCTCCATCCTCTCCTCCTCCACTTTCATGGGATGTTCCAAAGCCCCTGTGATCTGTGAACCCTTGCTCTTCCACCATGGGCCACTCTCCTTTTTCTCTCTGGTAGTCTTTACACCATCTTTTCTCTGATATCTTCAACTTACCCACTAATGACCATTGCATTTCCCAACTTGCTCAGGGATTTTAGCTCCTGGCACAGGGTCTTTCCTAACGTCTTTTCAACATCCTGGAATTGTATTCTCCTTTTCTTCCTTGTTTTAGGTGGCTGCTTGCTGGGAGCCACTGAGGTTTCTGATCAGAGCAGCAAGTTATCAGTGTGACCCTTACAATGATCCTGGCAATGCATGGTGGGTTGATTGGGTGTGAGGGGATGGAGTGAATGGAGAGGCATTCCCACGAAAGGATATCCATGTGGTCTGAAGAACAAGAAAAGCTCCATTCTTGACCCAGGTCTCTGATGTTCCAACCCATATGGATCATTAGATATAAGGATCCTCTCCCCAAGGAAAGCCAGAGCAGAGCCCTGAGCAGGCCAGGAGATAGCCCACAGTGCAGGCCAGTGTGACCAGGCTGATGAAGAGCCTCCCCTGCCCACCGAACCGCAAAGAAAGCACAGGGCTCAAAGTCACACAGCATCGGTGACAGACCTGGTCATAGATCCCAGGGCTTTAGGTCCATCTCCAGACCTCTTCTCATCTGATGATGCTGTCATGGGCAGGGATGAGGGGAGAGCATCCCCAGATTAACTTTAGGATTGAAAATAAAATTCCAAGGTCACTTTCCAGGGCCCTCAATGTCAGCCAGTGGCCATCCCTCCTCTGAAGCCAGAGCTCATCAGTTCTACCTGCCTGACAGTCCCCGGACTGACATGCGCGAGCCCACCTGCCTATTTTGTCTTAGGAGGGCAATGATGCCGTGAAAGGCTTTAGGGACCCTGAGGTCCTCAATGGCCACAGGCACGGATAGCGCAGTCAGGGGGAGGCTCCTCTTGTGTCCCAGATGTCTTCTTCAGCTTTCCTCCAACCAGTGCCTGTCAGAGGGGTCAGTCATTATACCTGAGCTGCCCATACTCCCTGCCCAGCCTCCATGCTCCCACATCATGAACATGGTGTGTGCACTCTTGGTACTCTTGGCTACTGCACTTTCCTAGGGGGGGCCCGGTCTGGGCACCTGGACAGAGGGTGTCACCATGTTCTTTAGGCCCAGTTTGCCCCATTAGATGTGCTACTGACCTGTGCTGGCTTCTTAATGATTTCTTTGATTCTTCCCTTGATGACATGTTTTCATGTTTTCCTGCCTTTCAAGACATGTTATCCCACCACCACCTTCCTCCCACCTACAACAAGACCTTCTTCCTTGCAGCATCCAAACCTCCATTATCATTGAAAATACCACAGCCTCCAGTGTTCTTTCTTCCTTAGCTGGATTATAGGCTATATGGGGACAGGGACCGAGCATCAGTGAGTTGGCTATTCTCGTGAATCTCTACAGCACCCATCACTCAGGAGGGGGACCATGTATAGCTCAGGAATGTGAGTGGGTGGGAGTCACTGTGCCTTTTGTGGACACCACTGACCAAAAAAAGCCAACCAAGTCTAGCCAGCAGACTTTGAGCATTCAAGCTGAGCTGATGGATGCTGGCAGAGGGTGCTACCCTGGGAAGGCCACAACGAACAATGCGTTGTGACATTATTACAGTAAGAGAACCAACTCGCCTAGCAAAGCAAACCATGACTCCTGTCCCCACCTCCTCCCCTGTGAGCCGAGAAGGCCTCCGGATGGAACAGGCTGGACAAGGGCTGAGTCCCTCAAGGAGTTTTATCTCCTTGAGAATCTTCCCCTCTTTACCTTATGTGACTGTGCTGCTCTCCAGGATAGCATGCACCACAGCCTTGAACGGCAGGCTCTTGGAGGGCAAGCCCTGCTTCCTTTTCTCTCTCTAGCCTCTGCTTTAGTGTTAAATTTAATAGAACAAGGTTTAGGATGTCGCTCTCTAGGCAGAGGGATCGTTGCAAGGAGCTTGCAATGCTGGGATGCCGAACTTTGTGATGGCGTCAATAAATAGTGTGGCACTCGGGCAGGTGACAGATATGCAGAGTGGGCACACAATGTGACCTCATTTGATCCCTGAAACCACCCTGAGAGGCGGAGTCTGTTACTGGAAACTGAAGAAATAGAAGTTATACAATGGACTCAAGGACACATAGCCCCAGGCAGATAGCCCAGATATGAATCCAACTGCTGAGCCCCAAAGTCCTAGTTCTTAGAGGCCTTCATCATCTTTTGGTCCCTGAGTGAGGGCAGTCCTGAAGGACCCGGTGTATGGCTTCCATTTCTGACGCCCACTGAGATAAATTATATATATATAATGTTATAATATTATATATAATATATAATCTATATTTATATATTTAATATATTTATATATATATATAATTTATATTTATGTATTTTTAATGAAGATAAGCCGAAGTGGTCACCAAAACTGAGATATAATTTAACAAAGGAACACTTTTAATACCTACGTCCCATGCTGAAGTGCACAAAATGATCTCAGGGTTTATGAATTCTATTCATTCTTAGTGCCGGCAGGCGGTGTGAGCTGTAATGAGAGAGGGCAGTTTAAGCTTGAGGTCCTTCAGGCCAGTGACGAGACCAAGGGGCCCTGTGCGAGGGTCTGAAAGCAAGAAGCACCCCGCCATCCCCGCCCGGCGAAGGGAAATCAGGAGGCTGCTTGTCAGCTCGGAGCCTGGGTTCGGGGGTCCGGTGTTCGGTGCAGACCAGAAGACACCTCGTGAAAGGAGGTCCGGGAGGCAGTGGGAGAGGGTGTCGGACCCCACAGGCTCCTCACTCAAATGTCCCCCATTTCTGTGACTAGGACGGTGGTGTGCAGCGACCCCGACATGACCCTGCCCCCCGCGTCGCTCCCTCCCGACACCTCCAGACTGCGCCTGGAGCGGACGGCCATTCGCAGGGTGCCCGGGGAGGTCTTCAAGCCGCTGGTCCGCCTTGAGCAGCTGTGGCTGCCCTACAACGCCCTCAGCGAGCTCAGCGCCCTGATGCTGCGGGGCCTGCGCCGCCTGCGCGAGCTGCGCCTGCCCGGGAACCGCCTGGCCGCCTTCCCCTGGGCGGCGCTTAAGGACGCCCCCCAGCTGCGGCTGCTGGACCTGCAAGCCAACCGGCTCGCCGCCGTGCCGCCCGAGGCCGCGCGCTTCCTGGGGAACCTCACCTTCCTCGACCTCTCCAGCAACCAGCTGTTGAGGCTCCCGCAGGAGCTGCTGGCCACCTGGGCTCACCCGCAGACCGGGCCCGTCCTTCCTGGGCACCGCACCAGGCTGGTGCTAGGTAAGAGGCGGCATTCTTCTCTTGGAGCCACCTTGTGCGTGGGGCTGGGGTGGGGGGTGGGGTGGGAGGGAGGTGGTGTCTTAGCCAAATTATTAAGCCTCTTTGAGTCTCTGTTCCTTACCTGAAAAACAGAAATCACGCCTGCCTTGTGGGTTCGAGGAAAGATTGGGTAAGAGGCACACACTGGCCTTTCCACTGGCCGCTTTGGAGCTCAAGCTGCTGCCAGTGGAAAGCCCAGCGTTGCCTCTTCCTAGCTGTGTGTCCCTGGGGAAATTGCTTAGCTTCTCTGTGCCCTGGTTCCCCTCTGTAAAGAGAGAATGATAATAATATCTCTCAAAAGGTTGTGTTGCAAGTAAAAAGACAGTCCTTAGCATATGGTAGGTACATGTGGCAGGCACAGTAATGTCCCACCCAGCTCTCTGTCAAAGTAGGACTGGCTGCCCCACTTTTCCAGGGGCTGTCAACAGCAGCCTTCAGCTGACAGCGCTGTCAGGGACAACCTTCACAGCAGAATAGCCTTGACCAAGGCCATGCACCCTTTCTGGACACAGCCTCCATCCCAAGACCTGTCAGGTGGGAGTCTAAGGGCCCAGCCACTTGGCATAACTAAGATGGGCTATTTGAGCTCCGGAACCCCCAGGGGTTCGCCAGACCCCCATTCATCTCAGCTCCATGTCTCCCTCCTGCTCTCTTCCTTCCTCTCCTCCTTAATGAACATGCCGCGTGCTAATCTTCATCTCGGGGTCTGCTTCCCGGAAACCCAACCTCTGACAATCTTCAAGGCTCATGACCACCCCCATCCCCTTGAGAGTCTCCTTGGAGCACTAAGTATGCATAGATGGCAGGAAGGTGGTGCTAGTTCTTTGCTAACTGGTCAGTCCTTACAGGCCATCTAGCATTAGTGTGGCCCTGAAGCTTTCCTGATTTCTTGCCCTCTCATAGAACTTGACCCTTGCCGCATCCCAGGGTAGATAGCATAAGTACAAGGCCCTTTGTTTTATAGAGCAAACGCAACCTAGGGATTAGTAGTAAGTAGTGGTTTGGGCCCAAGGCTCATGTCAGATAGACTGGTTCTATTTCCTCTGTCCTGTGAGCAGATGGGAACCTTGATGGCATTGTGGCAGAGGGTGGGTGGTAGGGAGTGGATGAGTAGTAGGAGAGACACCTTTTAGCAGGATGTGCCTGGGGCAGGCCTTGGCTCGTATAGGGTTCAGCACCAGGAGCTAGGGAAAGCTTAGAATGGCCCTAAGGCCCAGGAGAGTCTCAGGAGGAGGGGATATTTAGAAGCCCTACTGACTAGAAGCAGGGTAGGGAACAGCAAGCCCCATTCCAGCTCCACCCACCAGGCAGACTCTCTCACCTGATAAAGAAGAGTGTATAGGATAGTACTTACATGGAAAAAATTGTTTATTTGAAAATAAAATTTAACTAAGTGCCCTTTAAATGATATATTCATATATATATTATATATGTTTTACAGAAAAAGCTAAAGACTCTTTTGTTCCTTCTTTTAATTCTAATTCCTACTTCCCCTTCTAACAGGTAGCCACTGTTATATTTGCATGCTCCCTATCTTTGAGAATGCATTTACATGCATATATATATATATATATATATATATGCACATAGAAATTCTTTGTGTGTTTTACATAAAATTTCATACTGTACAGACCATATTGTATATAGCAACCAGCACTAACTTTTTCACTCAACAGTATGTCTTGGAGGTCTAGTTACTACAAATGGATCCATTTCGTTTTTTGTAAACTGCATAATTTTCCATAGTAGACTTACACACAGTTAATTTAGCCATTCTCCCTTCAATGGACCTTTAGATTCTTTCCATTATTTTACTAAAACCTATGATGACACAGAGAACATTCTTGACAATGCCTCCTTGTGCATGCAAATGTTTCTCTAGGATAGGAACTGAAAAGGGGAATCCTAGGTCATGGAGTGTGCACGTTAGACATTTTGAGATCAGTCTGATAGTCTCCAAGTGGCTGGGCCATTTCTCCCCCACTCCCACCAGTAATGCGTGAGACCACCCATGCAGATGTTCCCACTCTGAAAGTTTATTGCCCATCAATATGGGGTCTTGGTTCTAGGTGCTGGGATGCAGCAGAAAAGAAGATAGATGAAAATCTCTTCCCTCATGAGGCTAATAATGAAAATGGTTGGAACATTTAACTTTTGCCAGTCTGAGGGGTAAACATTTCCCTGTCATTTAACTTTCCTGTTTGGATTAATTCTTCAGGGACTCTCTTACAACAGGTGAAAGCCAGCTAGCTCACCACCACAGTGGGGCAGGGACAATTCTCGGGGTGCATTTAACCAGTAACACAGGGTAGCAGCTACCAAAGGGATGGGGTGAAGAGGGGTGGGGGAAGAAACTGGTATCCTCCCAGCAAGTGTTCAGAAGGACCTCAGAGTCGTGGATGTACAAGCAGATGCAGTCAAATGCTCTGCCCCTGAGCTATACCCCATGTACAAGCAGATGAATGTAATCCCCCCACCCCCTGATGTTTCCGCTTCCAACCATATCACATATATGTATGTAAATAAATCATATGCCATTGATTCTCAGACATACTATCAAATTTAGTAACAATCTTTGGAAAATAAAAAGATACCACATTAAATGCATTCATTTCATATTTTAGAAATGCAAACATATAAAAAGGAACTGTGACTTAAAAGTGAGGACACATGATACCCCTCTATCTGTAGAAGGTTCTTGGGCAGGCTGGGTACAGAGATGTACTTTCATCTCTATAAAGAAGTTCAATTTTAAAGTAAAGAATTCTGTGGATATGACATAGGATTTGATTTCCTGGACTCCTCACTCCTCCACTTTTGAGCTGTGCCGAAGGGGTCATGGCTCAGGACAGTCACCTTCATTGCTAGCGTGATGCTGAAAGTGCCATGTAAGCTGGGAGGACAGAGGTCAAGGGTCAGGGGTCATGAAAAAACTTGGGGAAATTTTGAATTTGAGAATTTTGAGAAATGGATTTGGGCACTTGGCAGGTGTTGCTGAAATACTCACTGCCTGACCAGTAGCCTGAAAGGCTCAGTCCAAGGATGGCAGCAGAATTGCCAATTTTTTCAGCATGCTACATGACTTACCCAAAAGCTTACTATGATTTACCTTTGTTTATGCTTGTAGCAGCTCTGAAAGGGAAGTACTGCTACCATTAAGATTAAGAAGCAGCCTTAAGTTTCCACAGCTAGCGAGGCAAGGAGCTGGACCTGGAGGCCAGTTCTGCTGACTCTGAGCTCAGGACATGCCTTGTCCTCCCTGAGGGGTAAGAGGAGCTGGGCGTGGGGATCTGAATATCGCGGGCTCACCACTTGCCTCCCTTCTCACCCCTGCAGGGCTGCAGGACAACCCCTGGGCCTGCGACTGCCGCCTCTATGACCTGGCCCTTTTCCTGGAAGGCTGGGCCCCACATCTGGCTTTCATAGAGGCCAGGCTGAAGTGCGCCAGCCCACGCAGCCTGGCCGGAGTGGCCTTCAGCCAGCTGGAACTGAGGAAGTGCCAGAGTCCGGGGCTCCGTCCAGGGGTGGCCAGCGTCAGGTCCCCGCTGGGCAGTGCGGTGTTGCTACGTTGTGGGGCCACCGGCATCCCTGGGCCAGAGATGAGCTGGAGGAGAGCCAATGGGCACCCACTCAAAGGCACAGGTGTGTGGGCTACAGAGACTGTGCAGGCTCAGTCGGGGGAGGTCAGGGGACAGTGGCTCTCAACCTGTCCTACGTGTTCCAGGAGCCATTCCATCCAGAGCCCTGGAATCTCGGCCCACCTGGGAGGAACAAGACTCTGCCATTTAGGTGGAAGATACTCTCAGTATATTTAATATTTAGAGTAAGTGTCCAGCTGTAATTGTTAAGCCAGTATCATGAGAAGTAATTAACCACATGAGTTACCATCTTTGAGCACCTCACGTGTTAAGTCTGCTATGCACACATGTCACTGAATTTTAAAGAACAACCTGATTATCCTTCTTGTTTTGTACGTATGCAGACTCTGAGAGGCTGAGCACTTCACTTACAGCGCACAGCCTGTGTTCTTTCTGCTGTGTAGACAGAGATGGTTCATCTCTGGCCTGGGGTGGTGGGCTTTGCAGGAGTTATGGCCCACCTATGTGCAGAAAGGGGGTCGAGGAGCGATCATTTTTTAGCGCCTGACCAGAAAACCTTATGTCTCTTTCACTTTCTTCGGCGTCTCCTTCAGTTAGGTTGTCAAGGGTTTCTCTAAGACTGTGAGTTTGAAATCAGTTTACAAGCAAAACTGGATCAAGATCTCCATTATGTAAAACAGAGCTGGAAATGCTGGTGTTGGGGTGGCAAGTGGGTCTGGACAGGGTCGCCAAGCACTTTCAGCTGGGCCTCTGTCTCATGTTCACCTGACCCACCTTACCGCCTGAAGGGCTGCCTCCTGCCCCAAGGAGTCCATTCTATAGGACTCCAGAGCCCTGGAGAATATTGCTTGAATACCGCTGATTTTGGAAGGCAGATCATCTTTAAACTTGGCCTGAGCCAGGTCTCCCCACTCTGAACCCCAGTGATCTTGATCCCCTTGGCTAGTCTAGGGAAAGTTGAACGACTTCCAGTGTCTTCCCGGAATGACAAGGTCTGCTGTGTATACAAGAGTATGCACAGTCCGGGGACTATGAACTTGGCCCTGGCGAGAAGCTGGGAGCTGATGAGCCCATTCATTTCCCCCCTTATGATTCTTTCCCCACAGTGCACCAGGAAGTCTCCAGCGATGGCACAAGCTGGACGCTGCTGGGCCTGCCTGCTGTGTCCCTCCTCGACTCTGGAGACTACATCTGCCAGGCCAAGAACTTTCTGGGAGTCTCTGAGACTGTCATCTCCCTATCCATCACGGAGCCTCAGGCTTCCACGGAACGGAGTGGGAGCCCAGGGGCACTGTGGACAAGGACAGGTGAGGGGGCGGGAGCTGCTGCATACAACAAGATGGTGGCCAGGCATGTCCCTGACATCCCTGGACCTGCTGTTCCGGCCCCTGGGTCCCCTGTGCCCAACACGAAGGGGGAGCTGACCCTCCAGCACTTCCAGGTGGGGACTCCAGGAGAGCGCTCGAATGGGCAGGCAGGACGCCAGGAGGCCCGAATGGTGAGGTCTCTCAAGGTGGTGGGAGACACTTACCAGAGCGTGACCTTGGTGTGGAAGGCACCCCAGGCTGGGAACACAACCACCTTCAGTGTCCTATATGCAGTCTTCGGGCAGCACAACATGTGGCGGGTGGTGGTGCCACCTGGGAAGACCAGCGTCACCATCCGTGGGCTGACACCCAAGACGAAGTACGTAGCGTGTGTCTGTGTGCGGGACCTGATGCCCCAGAAGGAGCAGTGTGTCATCTTCTCCACGGATGGGGTGGTGGATGCCGAGGCCACTCAGCGGCTCATCAACGTGGTGGTGATCAGTGTGGCCATTGTCATCGCCCTGCCCCTCACCCTGCTCGTGTGCTGTGGAGCTGTGCAGCGGCGCTGCCGCAAGTGCCACACGGGGGACTCTGCCGAGGCCACGGGGGCCTATGTCAACCTGGAGAGGCTGGGCCACAGCGAGGACGGCTCCGAGCTGTCCCAGCACAGCCTCAGTGAGGGCGACAGGCTCCTCTCCGCCCGGTCCAGCCTGGACTCTCAGGTCCTGGGCTCCAGGGGGGGCAGGCGGATCAATGAGTACTTTTGCTGAAGGGGGGGCATTCCCCTCCAGATGCCCACACACCTGCTCCAGACCATTCTCCCTCGGCCCCTCCCACCTGCTTACCCTGAAACCTGGGTCCACACTCATCCACTCTTTCCCCGCTTGGGTACCCACTTCCTCAGACCTTTACCCACAGTGACAACCAGTAACACTTATTAAGTACTTCTGGTATGCCAGGAAGTGTTCTAAGTGCTTTATATACATTAACTTAATCCATTCTCGTCACAGCCCTTTGAAGCAGGCGCTATGTGTTCCCCCCATTTTCCTGGAGAAGAAACTGGGGGATTAACCAACTTGCCTGTATCAGTCAGGTTTTTTTTTTTTTTCTGTGTAACAAATAAAAGCAAAACCTCGGTGGTACATGGCAATAAGCGCTTATTTTCATGCAATGACAGGTCTGTGGGTTGACCCAGGTGGTTCTGCCCCATGAGTTCTCCTTGTGGCCCCAGATGGAAAGTCAGTGGCTGCCTGGGGCAGGCGGCTTTCCTGGAGGGGTGGGATGATATCAGAAACATGAGCAGAAATAGGTGACATCTCCTGAGTTCTCAACTTTAGAACTGGGAAGCTGCCCTTTCCGCCCATATCCTACCTGCCAAAGCAAGTCCCAGGGCCAAAGCCAACTTTCAAAGAGCAGCCAAGGACAGTTCTTGCAGGGACGTGATAGTGGGGCAGGAAATGGCTTGCTGAGCAGTGATCTGATCTGCTGCATTGCCCACAAGGCTCACAGCAAGCCAATGACAGCTCCGGAATCTGGACCAGGAATTGGTTCCAGAGCGGACAGTCCTTACCACTCCCCTCACTGGCATCTTGATTACATTTATGCTAACTCACATGCTGGGGTCCAACCTCGGCAGGTCCAGGTGTCCCCGAAGGAGGAGTGGTGCTGGCAAGATGAAAGGGAGAGACACACAGCGAGTTCTGGTCAGTAGTCAGGCATCTCCATCTTTATTCTGATTATTGAGCTTCTTATATACCCAGTTTAATTGGGGTAGGGGGTTACAAGCACTTATCAGATAATTTCCTCTTTGTTCACCCCATGTTATTTTAGTTAAGCCATAATGGTACAGACTGGCACCAGGGATGGGGGACAGGGTCTTGCTTCTTGAGTAATCATGTCCTCAGATGGGAGGTAGCACAAATATGTGCTTTTTGGTAACTTATTCTTGGGCCTGCAGGAAAACAAGATATAGGTTAATGAAAAACAAGAAGCTATAGGGATGAACTAGATAATAAAGAACTGTAGGAAAACAAGAGATAGGTTCATGGAAAACGAGAAGCTTTCTGTAGAAACTGAGGATATAGGAGGGAAGTAGGAACAAGAAGGCATTACCTTTGCAGGAGGCAGGGTGTATTTTAACGGCTCAGTTTGTGAAAGCTTTGAACAAACATTAACTTAGGTAGGAAACCGTCTATTGCGGTCCACATTTACAGTTCTCCATTGTCCTAGGTACAGAATAATTTATCTCCTTGGAGTTGCTTCAGCCCATAAGCCTGAGAGATGTTTCCAGCAGATTAGCAAGGGGTCTTTATTTGAGAGAGATACGGGGATCAGAGGAAAAGGCAAGAGACTAACAAACCTTGCTTAACTGCAGGGCTATCCTGCCCTCTGCAGTCACCTGCGGGGGCGATCCCGCCCCAGCAGGGCTAGGCCAGCATTAGTTCAAACCTTAACCTAGTGGGGCAATGCCCTCGACCAGGCCTCGTGGATCCCAACACTCACGGACACGCGCACACACACATAGTCTCTTTATGCATTAGCCACAATCGTTCAGTCCCACCCATGCAGGGATGCATGCACGCTGTGTCCTCACTGTTTACACTTAGGGATTCTAACACTTTTGTCTCTGGATGCCATTCTTCCTAGATCATCATTTGATTTTCAGTAAATTCTAGAGGTTTAGATGATGCCAAAGAGACTCCTGCTCATTTACTCTCGGGCTGGAGGAATGTGAGTCTGAGGGAGCATTCACGGTGGGTGGCACGGAGCATTCAACACACAGCTCACCTCAGTCCCCATGCAGCGACCTTTGTAATTGGACTAAACTTCCCTGGGTGCCTGAGGGTGTCTCAGGGCCTTCCCAGTTATTCAGGAAGCCATTTCAAAGTGGGATTCCTGTTCAGTTTGTTTAAAACTGGGGAACCGCTGAGAGGTTGTCTCTGCACACAAGTGAGGGTGAATGTTCCCAGCAAAAGGGTCACTATTGTGTCTTGTCTGCAGGACTGAGCTCTAACAAAGGAGGCATCCAGGGTGTTTGGTGCCAAGGCCTTTAGCTATCAACTGAGGAAATTTGGGGATAGCAAGAGGTTCAAGGAAACTATTTTGCTGGTATCAACTAAGAGACTCCGTATTGTGTTGAACCATTGCCAAATATGAAACACTGTGATGTAGTGATTTCTTTCATTTCTTGAAGATTTTATTTATTTATGAAAAATAGAGAAGAGTGAGGAGGAGAATGAGAGTGAGTGTGGGGAGGGGACGGTGGAGAACAGAGGGAGAGGGACAAGCATACTCCATGCTGAGTGCAGGGCTTAATCCCAGGACCTTGGGATCATGACCTGAGCTAAAACCAAGAATCAGACACTCAACCAACTGAGCCACCCAGGTGTCCCAGTGCAGCGATTTCTAAAGTTTCTGTACTCCCTCTCATATTTACAAAAGACCTTGCAACATATGACCTTACAATATATTTTCCTATTCTCTTTCATTTGATCTTTACATCAACCCATTATGGAGTCTAAGCTACTTGATTTTACAGATGAAACAACAAGCCCAATAAGTTGAATAATTCATAGAGGGTAGCAATCAGTTTTTCTTGGAGGGTCTAAGCCTTTGAAAACTTTCTGCCAGGCTGAGGGTCTTTATTCAGTGGTGATCTCTGCAATGCAATCTACAGCAAGTTCAGTATGGAAATGGGATTTTTTTTTTCAAGTCACCGAAAACCTTAAGAACCCTAAGACCACCAGTATACATGCACATGGTATTTCCATATATGGATATTTTCTGGCCATCATCTGGAGGATACATCTGAACATAACTTAAGGGCCATAGCCATTGGTGAGAGAAATTATTTGGTTGGAAGATGACAAGACCGCTGTCTACATCATGGGTCAATAAACTTATTCTGTAAAGAAAATCAGATAGTAAATAGTGTAGGCTCTGTCACTCCTACTCAGCTCCTCTGATGGAATGTGAAAGCAGCCATAGACAATATGTAGGTTAATGGGCATGGATGTATTCCAATAAAATGTTATTCACAAAAACAGGTGGCAGGCTGGATTTGGCTCCCAGGCTGTAGTTTTCCAACCCCTGATTGAAATTTATCAAGGTATTTCTGCTGTCGAGACCCAAGACTCAATTCTGATTGTTAGATACATGAGATTGACAGGCTTTCCTCAAATTAGCACAAATATAAATGCAATAGATGAAAGCATCCACCTATTGAAATAGGAAATTTCCTCTAAATGATTGATAGAGCCAATCAAGATTGAGAAATTATTGGCCTAAAGACAAGTAACATCCAATTCGTTTTATTAAATTTTGTTTGATGAATACTCAGGAATTGAAAGCAAGAATTTGTTAGTGTTTATCCAATATTATGTGGATGTGTGTGTGTGTAAGAGAGAGACAGAGACAGAGACAGAAAATTCAAACTTTTCCATGATTCATTAAGACCTACTTGGGTGGGTCTGGGTGGAATGACCCCCAAGATGCTTTCAATTCCCCTTGTTGTTATATCTCTTGAGTTTAGGGACACCACTTAGTGATTTGAGGTAAATGACATAACCCAGCTTTAATTGTCCCAATCTCTTGCCTTAGTTGACAACACAGATACACATCTGTGCCCATATGCAAAATAAGAAAATCAGAAGATGAGGGAAGTCAAGAGAGAAGGAGCAGTGCAGAAGTGGCCTGCGTAATTCCAGAGATGACATGCCAGTGGTTGTTATTCTCAGGCTTTCAGCAAACCAATGGAATGTTAGCTTCAGCTGGGTTCACTGGAAAAGGGTAGCCTGGGATGAACATAGAAGAAATTGTGGGGGATGGAGATATCTTTAGTTCCTTATATTTGGAGGTGAGAAAATAATTCACTAGTGGGTTGTGATGCAGTGAATTAAATCAAATTTTCCCAAAAAGAAAGCTTGATAAAATCTTGACAAATCTGGTGCAAACCTCTGGAGTGAGATCAGAGTGCCCCCTCCCCATTAGACCAAACTCGCTGGGCTCTTGGGACCTCTTCATCCTCAGTTGCTGTATATGGGTTGCTTTGGGAAGGGCATGATCTCATGCAAGCAATCTTTGCAGTTGAGCATGAACCCATTCCTTGCAGGGGGTCTAGGCCACACATCTCCATGTCTAGCACAAGCTTTGCACCCACTGCACTTTCTTTGTTTTGATTTTTACCTTAAGAAGACTTCAGAGATCTAGCCATATTGTAGAGCTAGACAAGAAACTTGAACAAATATATCTGGCTTGGATGGAAAGCCTGGAATGTAATCAGCTTAGTTGGTGACCCATTTTCCTCATCACTGGTTAACTACTAAGAGGATTTTCTTCCTTGAGGCCTTTTGTACAGTATAGTGTATATCCTGAGTCTTAGGGGAGCTCATGGAATGTCAATATTTACCAGGAAGTACCTTGTAGTCTCTTGTAGACAGCATATGGATGGGTCATCCTTTTTTAAATATTTTTTTATTCACTTAAGAGAGAGAACAAGGAGGGGGAGCAGCAGTTAGAGGAAGATGGAGAATCAGTCTCACTGCTGAGAAGAGAGCCTGATGTGGGGCTTGATTCTAGGACCATGGAATCAGCTGCTCTTCAAAAGTCTATTGGTGTAGGAAAGGAATTAACATAATTGCTGTATGTTAGATACTTTATTTTACATAACCTCAAAGTTTCCTAGAAACACAGTAAAGTATTTATTAATTTCCTCACTTTGCAGAGGAGAAACTGAGACTCCTGGAGGTTAAGTGACCTTCCAAAGATCTCAAGACAAGGAAGCATCAACTAGAGAGAAGACTCCATGGCGTAGGGTCTAAAAAGCTTTGCCCACCAGTGGATTCCTTGCACCTAGAAAGTGTGTGGAGAGGGTCAATAAATAGTTGTTGAATAATTAAGGAGTGGAAGAGCAAGTGCCCCAAATCACATATATCTCACCTTAAAACATAAGTCTCATGTTTATCATGTGAAATACACAGCATTCAGGGAAAGTTGTGAGATCCAGGATAACAAACACACATTTCCTTAATCAGAAAATGCAGTCTTGTGGTTTAACTTCTGCACTGTGATGCTTCTCTAACTCTGCTCATCCATGTGGCAGAGACAGCTGTCTTAATGCAGTATACGAATGAATCCATCACATGAGGTTTGGGGAGAAAACCAGGGATGACAGTGGTCCCATCTTTGTCACCCACCATCTGCATTCACTTCTAGAGAGTGGTTGAAAATTTGAGCTTTCAGGAGCCAATTGTGATAAATGAAGTATTAGATGGATTCTGGCTTGATAACCAGAACCACAGTGCTCAGGATAGTATTACCTGTTTGTTTCTGAGATCATTTTGTAAGAAACTGAGGGCAGGCAGTATCGGTGCTGAATAGGACAATTGGTTTAGAGTTTGCTTCGCAGACTGAAGAACCAGACAAAGGGTGAATTCTGTGATCTTAGTTAAGGGGCACAGCTTCCTCTTCATGGGTTCTTATTGAGCTTGGGATCTGGGCCATAACAGACCTATGAGCATCCAGGGGCTTTGCCACTGCTTTGCTGACCTACATCACCATGGATTACCAATAATAGGATCTGCCACTTGGAAGCTTGGGCTATACTTATTCAAAACTTGCAAGGTGATTTCTTACAGAAGAATATGGCTTCAGTTTCCCATTATTTCCTGCTAGTTCTGGTGTTTCTGGATTCACATGCAGCTCAGCCACCCTGTCTGCCAGGATGTACCTGCTCAGAGGACAGTTTCGGCAGGTGGGCTATGCTGACAAGATGCCAGGAGGTTGTAGGGGGTGGGCCTTCTTTAGAGATGAAGTGGAGTGGGAACAGACCTAGATTTGGCAGGAAATCAGCTAAATCTCTAGTTGGTGCTGAACTTTGGAGAACTGTGCACTTTTACCAAAATGGGTCTCTTTTATTTCAAGTGAATAACACCTATTTTTTCTTTAAATTCATATGCCTAATGCTAGAATAAACCTGATATCACTTGCCTGATGTTCTTCTTTCTTAAAGATATATGTACTCATTTTAGAGAGAGACAGAGAGTGAGAGAATGTGCGTGAGTTGGGGGAGGCGAAGGGGGGGAGAGAAAAAGAGAGGTAAAGTAGACTCCCCGCTGAGCTGGGAGCTCAATTCAGGGCTTGATCTCAGGACCCTGAGATCATGACCTGCATGTAACCAAGAGTCAGTCGCTTAACTGACTGAGCCACCCAGGAGACCCCCCCAATATTTACCTTAAAGCTTTTGTGGTTTCTTGTACAGGGCTCTGCAGTGCATATCTATCTCTTTAGGAAAGATCCCAAGGAACCATCCTGAACAGTTAAAGTTGTTGAGAATTGAAAATTCACCCTTATTTGAACTGCCTCGATGGTCCTTCATCAACATGAGCACGTTGGAATACCTTTGGCTTAATTTTAACAACATCTCTGTGATACACCTGGGAGCCCTAGAGCACCTGTCAGAACTGAAAGAGCTGAGACTGAAGGGGAACAAACTCCGTTCAGTACCATGGACAGCATTCCAAGCCACACCTCTCCTGAGGGTCTTGGATCTCAAACACAACAGGATTGATGTGCTCCCTGAGCTAGCCCTTCAGTTCTTGATCAACCTGACCTACCTTGACCTATCCTCCAATAGGCTTACAGTTGTATCTAAGAGTGTCTTCTTGAACTGGCTAGTCTATCAGAAACACCCGCAGCCTGGCTGTGGAGCCAAAGTTCTCTCCAGCATGGTGCTAGCACTGCACAACAACCCCTGGGTATGTGACTGTCGCTTGAGGGGACTTGTCCAGTTTGTAAAGTCCATCAGCATCCCAGTCATCCTGGTGAATTCCTACCTGATGTGCCAACACCCTCTCTCCAAGGCAGGGCAACTTTTTCATGAAACTGAGCTCAGTGCTTGCATGAAGCCACAGGTCTCAACCCCCAGTGCCAGTGTCACCATCCAGATGGGACAGAATGTGACCCTGAGATGCCAGGCACGGGCCAGCCCTTCACCAACCATTACGTGGACTTACCCCCTGAGCATGTGGAGGGAATTCAATGGTAAGCCACAGACACCCTCTCAATGTATCTGGGGGAATAGTGAGGTCTTACAGCAACCCAGGCCTCAGTAGGGATGTTCTATACTGGATCAATCGCAAAGTATGGGTGCCGGTAAGATTGGGGTGGGCCTGAATTATATCCACCACAACAGAAAGTTTCCAAGACAGTGTTCCACTACTGGCATGATTTCAAATGGTTGCATGCAGATCTCTATGGGATATATATATATATATATATGTATATATATATATATATATATAAAGTCAAATATATATATATATATATATGGACTTGACATATTGTATAAATATTATAAAATTATATATGAACAAATATGTCCTTTGAGAGTCTTCTAGATACAAAATACTATGCTGTGTATTTTTAAATCATAGAATTTCTGATTAGGACTGATTCTAGAGATTATCTATTAATTATTTCCTAAAATTTCTGGAGTAGAATCATCTGGGGTACTTGTTAGAAATAAGATTTCCAGGCCCTGCCCTGGGGATTCAGATTCCTTGTGTCTAGGGAAGGGTCTGAGGTTAATGTATATTGACTAGGGTTCCTCTTCCCCACTCCTCCTTTTCCAAGTAATTCTTACCATTGGGCAAGGTTGGGAATTCCTACATACTGGTTGAATTTTATACTTCCCACCACTGTGTTGTTCCAATCTTGTTGGTTTGAAGTTGTAATACTGGGACGCTGGGTAAGGAAATGACCCCCATGGGCCCCAACATAGGGATTCAAGCCTGCCTCTTGTGTCCTGAAACCCTATGCTCTCTTTTCATACCTCAGCTGCAATCACCTTATTGCTACCCTACAGGGTTGGGACACAGCACAAGGCCAAGGATGGCCTCTCTGATGACATCTTAATGCTGTCTAGACAACAACTAGAAATACATGAGTAAAACTTGAGAAATACAGTCAGTTACCCATATATTTGTTAAGCATAGTGACAAACTGCTGGAAGATTAAAAAATACCTAACAAAATGAACTGTTGACTTTTTCCTATCATTTTAATCACATCTTATTGGGTTAAGATTAAATACCAGTGGAGAAATGTAGGATTTAGTTTTGTAGCATCTTGAAGAACACTGAGATGCATGCACATGTCTTTTTTAGTATTCTGTAGTCAGTTTCTTTGGTACCATGTTATATGTATCCTCTCAGTAATAACACAGCTCACACTGAGCACTTACTATCAAACTTACTATCAAACTTACTATCATTTTACCAATGAGGAAATTGAGGCCAAAAGTATCTAAGCAACTGGTCCAAGACCATATACTTTGTAAGGGATAGAATCTAGGCATTTGGATCCAGACTCTAAGCCTCTCCATATCTGGGAAGTAAAAAGGCAATTCTTTTAAATATTTTTTTTAAGATTTATTTATTTATTTTTTTGGAAATAGAGAGAGCACAAGTGGGGGGGAGGGATAGAGGGAGATGGAGAGAAAGGGAGAAAAGCAGACTCCCTGATGAGCATGGAGACCAACACAGGACTCAATCTCATGACCCTGAGATCATGGCTTGAGCTGAAACTAAGAGTTGGATGCTTAACTGACAGAGCCACCCAGGTGCCCCAAAAAGGCAATTTTTGAAGCGCACAATACCACATCATTGTAAGAGATCTCCCCAAAACCATGCTGTTAGCTCAGCAACACTTCCGGTGGTTTGCTGCTGGGAACAGCTAGTGAGGTTGGAAGTGTGGTCTTTATAGGCAGAAGAACGAGGTTCCTGATCACTGCCTCTGAACATCTCTCCCTGTGGCAAGTTGCTTATTCACTCCTATCCTCAGCTTCTTATGTGTGAAACTGGGGTACTTACCTTACAGGGGGGCTGAGAGGCAAATACGCAGCACCAAACATTGCTTAATAAATGGTCACCTCCAGCTTAAAAAGAAATAACTGGCATTGCTGAACTGTCCAGCTTTTTGTCAGAGACGTGTCTATCAAGCTGCTTTGCTCTCTCTCTCCCAGTGTTGACTTCGTCTACTGCAGAAGACACTGCTCTGTCAGAACTGGTCATACCTGCTGCCCATCTGGTAGACAGAGGCAATTACACCTGTGTGGCCTCCAACTTCCTGGGTAGGAGCACCCTTGTCATCTCCCTCCACGTCCAGCCCGCCCAGGCCCTGCCTCCCTCTTTCCCTTCACAGGACAATGCCTATGTTGACCTGAGGGTCATCAAGCAGACGGTGCATGGGATTTTGCTGGAGTGGTTGGCAGTGGCAGATGCCCCCGACGAGAAATGGTTCACCCTCTACCTTACATCAGATGAAACGCTCAGGAAGGAAGTGGTGCACCTTGGCCCCGGAATCAACACGTACGCTGTGGAGGACCTCCTTCCTGGCACGAAATATGAGGCATGCCTCAGTCTGGAGGGCCAGCCCGCACACTGGGGCCGGTGTGTGGTCTTCGTGACGGGCAGAGACCACCACGAGCTGGAGGGCCGGGAGAGCCTGCTGCATGTCGCAGTGGTCCTGTGTGCTGTGCTGCTTGTGGTGCCCGTGGGTGCCTACGTCTGGGCAGCCCAGGCTCCCTGCAGCTGTGGGGAATGGACGCTGCACTGCTGTCTTCAGCGCAGGAAGGCCCCCAGGTGCCCGCGTGCGGCGCCACAGCAGTGGGACTCCTCCTGCAGAGAACCCATAGCAATCTGTGAGGATGGCCTGGGCCCTAGAGATGCTGAGGGGCATGAGGAGAAAGACAGAGAGGAAGACTGGGGCTGAACAGCTCAGGCTGGGCATGGCAGTCATGGGGGGTGGGCATTGTGGCAGGGAACGTGGGGCATTAGTCCCCAAACCCAACCTCTGTGGCAACTCAGCTTGCCTTGACCCATTTATTCAACACTATTTATTCAGCACTTACTCTGTTCCAGGCACTGAACTTGACACAATGATCAGGAAGACACAATTCTTCATGGAAGGGATGCTGGTCCAATTAATTATCTTACTATGCATGATGGCTAGAAGTCAACACATATTACTCTTTCCATAGATAGAGCCCTGTAACAATTACATAGGATATGCCGCATGTGCTATCCTGTTGGAGAAAGGTAGAATTCCACCCCTTTCTAGAGGTGAATGAACAGAAGCCCAGCAAGTTACGGTGGCTTGTGCAACCCATCTAACCAGCTGGCTGGGGCACCGCTCGAGAGGGGCTCTCATTCCATTGTTTCCCCTAAATGTCTGCTCTGCCACATTCTTGTGTCTCCTTCAGAAAGTATTCTTCTTCCTCTTACCACAAACTCCCAATGAGATCACATAAATTTGAGGCTCCAAAAAGCTCCCCTATGGGGCAATGAGAATCTGATGGGTGATGTGACTCTCTGTTTGTGGGTGTCTGTGTCCCCATGAGCAGTCCTTGGGGCTCTGGAGAGCCTGGAGCCATTAGGATGGAGGAACAGGAGACTGGTTGCAACCCAGGGCTCATGCTCCAGGGATTCTTAGAAAGTGGAGTTGAGGGGCACCTGGGTGGCTCAGTGGGTTAGGGCCTCTGCCTTTGGCTCGGGTCATGATCCCGGGGTCCTGGGATTGAGCCCCACATCAGGCTCTCTCCTTAGTGGGGAGCCTGCTTCCCCCTCTCTCTCTGTCTGCCTCTCTGTCTACTTGTGATCTCTCTCTGTCAAATAAATAAACAAAATCTAAAAAAAAAAGAAAGAAAGAAAGAAAGTAAGTAAGAAAAGAAAGTAGAGTTGAAAGGGCCATACCCAGAAGGAACAGAATCTATATAGAATCAAATGACCCTATAATCATTACAAATGGGAGGGGGGCTACAGAACCCTGATTGCCATCCAGTCTTATGCGATTCTGAGCTTCAGGCTTATTTTTCCAGCCCCATGTCCCTAGCGTCTCAGCTCTGAGGACAAGAGTTTATTACACGAATGAGGGTATAATCTCCATTCCCTTCCCCTATTAAATGTTTCAAGTTCTCCTATTAAACCCCTGAGAGGTAATTGTCTCCTCCTATCTGGGTGCACATGTAGTGTACCCGTGAACCCCAGAGAACCTCATTGTCCATCCAGGCATCCCTGCTGGTTGGTGATCTTTCGCAGGATTTAAACCCACATCTGCCTTTCTGCAGCTTCTCATGGGCCACAGGAAAATCCCCTGAAAACTGTTGATTATAAGCTGGTCTCCCTGTGACATTCCAAGAAATATTTTCTCCCTCTTTCCCGCCTTCTTCACCCATTCCTAGTCATCCTTCCAGGCCCATTTGGTGTATCATGGTCTCCCAGGCTTAAAAAAAAAACATAGCTACAGAAACATGATCACACCTAAGAACATATATTTTAAAGTCATATGTAGATATGTATAGTTATATGTATATAAACAACACATACATGCATGGAATGCGGTAGAGAATTTGTTCATGAGTAATTTCCCATGATACTGTTTGAAGAAACATGGTCAGAGCAAAGCAAGAGCTTGCATTTCTAGTGGCCTCTGTGTCTTTCCCTCCATAGAATCAGAGTCTGTCTACGGGTCACGCAGGGTACAGCAATTCTGAAGTGACCTGGGACTACCAGGAAGGCAAGAGTGGATGTTCTGGCCTCCACTTCCAGCAAAGAAAGCTTCATGGTGGGTGTGGGGCAGAAGGGACAGGATAGGGGGAAGGGCCATGGAGGACACATGTAACATAGCAGGGTCATCATCCAGGTGCTTCTACGGACATGGAAATTCAGGGAGAGGATTCAAGGTCTGGAGAAGATTCCTAATTATTTCAAGACCCTTGGATTGCCCTTAAAAAAAAAAAGTCCTTAAAAAAAAAATCTAGGGTAGAGACGCACATTCTCCAGCTCGATTAGCAATGTGATGACAGCAGGGTTAAGAACATAGGCTCTGGGTGCCTGGGTGGCTCAGTGGGCTAAGCCTCTGCCTTCAGTTCAGGTCATGATCTCAGGGTTCTGGGATTGAGCCCCACATTGGGCTCTCTGCTCAGCAGGGAGCCTGCTTCCCCGCTCTCTCTCTGCCTCCCTCTCTGCCTACTAGTGATCTCTCTCTGTGTCAAATAAATAAACAAAATCTTAAAAAAAAAAAAAAGAAAGAAAGAAAGGAAAGGAAGGAAGGAAGGAAGGAAGAAAGAAAGGAAGGAAGGAAAGAAAAAGAACATAGGCTCTGGGACCCAGGAACTCAGGAACTCCATTTCCTGGGCTTAAGTTCTAGCTTTGCTTCCTACTGACTTTGAGACTTTGGGCAAATTACTCTGTTGTTCTGTGCCTCAACTTCCTCATTCAAAAAAATGAGGATAATAATACTACCTGCTCGTAGGGTTTTCCTGACAATTAATGAGTTTTCACATGTAAAACTCTCAGAACAATATCTGGCACATAGTAAGCCTTCAATAAATGTCATCACAATACACGTTATCACCATTAAGAGTATCTCAATCTGTTGAATGGATAAAGAAGATGTGGTGTATATATACAATGGAATACTATGCAGCCATCAAAAGAAATGAAATCTTGCCATTTGCAACGACGTGGATGGAACTAGAGGGTATTATGCTTAGTAAAATAAGTCAATCGGAGAAGGACAACTGTCATATGATCTCCCTGATATGAGGAAGTGGAGATGCAATGTGGGGGGTTTGGGGGGGGTAGGAAAAGAATTAAATGAAACAAGATGGGATTGGGAGGGAGAAAAACCATAAGAAACTCTTAATGTCACAAAACAAACTGAGGGTTGCAGGGGGGAGGGGGGCTGGGGGGGTGGGGTTACGGACATTGGGGAGGGTATGTGCTACGGTGAGTGCTGTGAAGTGTGTAAACCTGGCGATTCACAGACCTGTACCCCTGGGGCTAATAATACATTATAAGTTTATAAAAAAATTAAAAAATTAAAAAAAAAAGAGTATCTCAATCTGTGTTTTCCTTGACTGTGAGTCAATATATAGATTAGGCCATTTGGAACATCAGATCTTATTAAGACTATGTGTTTGTGTATGTATAGATATATGTGTGATAATGTGGTAACTATGCCAATACCCTTCACATTCTGTTTAATTCATGTTTAAAAGCTGCTATAATTTCAGGGGCGCCTGGGTGGCTCAGTCACTTGATTTTGGCTCAGGTCGTGATCTCAGAGTCATGAGACCCAAACCTGCATCGGGTTCTGTGTTCAACAGGAAGTCTGCTTGTCTCCTTCTCCCTCTGCTCTGCCCTTTCCCCTACCCCACATAAATAAATAAATCTTATTTTTAAGAAAAGATGCTATAGTTTCAGATTCGGTTGTCATGCTCTTGGGAATCTTATCTCTTAAGAGCTTAGACCAAATGATTTTAAGGTGAGTGCCTTTGGTTCAGGAGACATTTGTAAGCAGTGCTACTTGCTTTTGGAATGAAGCCTTTGCTGGCCCCATGCGTCTGCTACTGTCAACCTGAGGGAATGATTTTGTCCTTTTTCTTTTTTCTTCCTTTCTTCTGGCTTGTTGGAGCCTGTAGACTTAACACCTGGAAGAGGGTCTGGCACAGCATGCTCAGAACATGTGTTATTAAAAAAATGACTGAGTATGTTATTTATTAATAAATAAATGACTGAACCTCATTCAGTTAAAAACATGCATTTGCACAATTTCCTAATGTCACATCCCAACATCACCAGCCTGTTGCTGCAAAATAAAGTCGCTTACTTTATGGATCAATTTATGGTGGGTTTACACCACCACCGCTTCATCCTGCAAGCTATACCAAACCTCACGATACCACCCCCCACCCCACCCACGTTATTTCTGTGACTCTTCTAAGGGACCCTCCCTGTGTCCACATGGACTGTGGCAGCCTCGGTCCTCAAATGGCATCCTCCCCATTCTCCCTGTCCTTCCCCCTGTGGCCAGGGCCCTCGAGGACCGTCAGAGGGCATCACTGCCTGCCAACAGATGACCACACCCATGCTAGATGGGCTGAGCCTGGCTTCTCTTGAAGCCACCAGTCCTCAGAGTAGCAGTGTTGCAGAAGGCCTCAGAGAAGCAAGAGGCTCCAGCTCTGCCCAGGTTTTGCCATGTTTTGCTTGTTGGCCTCTGAGGGCAGCTGCTCCGTACCGAGTCCCACAGGTTTTCTTAGGGAAAGTCTCCTCAGTTCTTAACTCCTGCAGGATGCAGGCTTCAGGGCTGCACAGGGCCAGAGCTGTGGCCTCTGCCCTGCTCTCCTCCACCTCCCTCCGAGGCCCCTTTCCTCTCCTCTCCTCTCCTCTCCTCTCCTCTCCTCTCCTCATACAGAGGAGAGGCTCCCAGGCCTCTCAGTGGGTGGCAACATCCTGGAGGTCAGCACGAGCAGAAGTCCTTGCCTCCAGGATATGGCGCTCCAGCCTGCAGACATCCTCAAACGTCCTCTCATCCACCTAAGAATAGCAACTGTCTCCTGAGTTTGTATCAGCAGATACAGAGCTGCTGCTAGGATCTTTACATAGAATAGCTCTCATCACCTTCATAGCAATGATTTTTTTTTTTTTTAACACCACGTATTAATGTGGGAAGTGAGGCCCAGGGAGACTTAGTCTCTTGCACAAAGTCACATGTAAGCAGCAGAACCAGGATTCAGACCCAGGGTTGTCAGACTGGAAAGTACCATGTTATTTCATACAATCAGAAAGTCTGACCTCAGCCGTAGGGAGAAACACACAATGCCCAGCAGGTTTCTTGGAGACACATCTGGAAACACATCTGTTAATTACCCATTCATTTTTTAGACCCCAGAAATGGGAGAGCACCCCTAAGCTGAAACCCTGTCTCCCAGCTCTTTAGTTAGAGGCTTAAAATTATGCCAGCTTAGAGGCCAGGCCCATCGCAGCATGGTTGGGCAGGCAGCCCCTGGACCCTCGCCATTCCTTCATGCAGTAGAACTTGGCCCAGCCTCACTCCCACTGGATGGGAGTCACTTGCAGCATCTCCACATTTGCCGGAACCCTAGGTTTGGCTGTACCTCTTTTTCTTTCTCAGTATGGCTCTTGCCAGCAAATGGGTACTTTCCCCATATTTCTCAGTGCAGGAAGTTGCCCCACAGGCCCAGTTTCTCAGATCACCTCTACCCTGGTTCAAGTTCTGGATTTGTCCCAGAGCTCATGCCCCTCCCAGGGCCTGGATGCTGGCCTGAGCCTCTATCCCAGAGGCTCTCATGACCACTGTCCCAGAGACTGCACAGCTGCCCAGGCTTTTGTGTCCATGTCAGGTCTCCCAATCCCTGCCTTCAATGGGCTGGGATGGGGGTTAATTAGCTCTAGTTCCAGAGTCCGTTCCCTCCCAAGCAACCCTGTTGGGGCTTGTCCTGCTCAGGAGAAAAGCCCAGTCCAGGCCCCTGAGGGGCACGACCGGATAGACAAGCCCTACAAATATTACCATTAGAGGCATATGCGTGGCCCTTTGGACAAAGGTTTGCAGCCTCCTGTGGAGTCAGATCTGGGGGCTGGGGGATGGATCCACCCGCTGAAGGAGCCAGGAGGCAGGCCGAGCCTGGCTGTCCAGGAGACTGATCCTGTGAGTCAGCTAACACACACACAAGGAGAGAGCAGGAGGTCATCTTGGCCCTTGCTTAACAGATTTTATTGACCATTTACAAAAGAGGTTCATCGCATGCAAATTGGAAGGATGTCGCATTTCCCGTGCGGGACAAACTTGGTCCAGCGCAGTCCCTTCCTGAAATACACGCTGCAAAATGCCTCCTTGTTCGGTCTGGGATCCCAGCTTGTTAGATTTCACTTCTTAATACACTCTGGGGTGGGGACTGCAGAAACCCCAGCCAGGAGCTTACACATCGATATATCTGAGTAACACCTTGAAACACAGACTTAGAGATCAAGAAAAGTGCATGTGCATATAATCGGTTTAAATAAAATCACCGACGATACTCCAGAGCAGTTATTAGTGAGGGGGGCAAGATGCAAAGAACCATTCTACTTCCCTCTTCCTGCACATGGCCAGACTCCTCATAAAGCAGGGTTCCTTGAAGTTGGGCAGAACTTCCTCTCACTAAGCATAGAGGCCTGCGTGTCTTCTCTCCTTCGGCAGGTTGTCACAAACTGACGAGGTGTGCTCAGTCAGGGGAAAACATCGAGAACACAGGACCCTCCAACCAGGTCTCTGCTACCAACCTGCTGTGAGGCCTCTAGCAATCACTCCTCCCTTGGAAACCCATTTGTCTTCTTGGCAAAACGGAGGCTTGGGCTTCATGTGCTGCTTGGATTTGGTCCTTTCTGACGGTGGCTGGCCAGGGCAGGGCAGCATGGGGGATGTGGTGGGGGAGAATGGAACTGGGGGAGCCTCAGTCAAGGCCAGTGACATCATCCAGCTCTGGCCACCATGGATCAGGGGCTGCACTCAAACCCAGCTTAGGCCCTCCTGGGGGTGCTTGGCAGAACAGCTTGAAAGGCTCCTAATACTTTCTGGAAGAGTTTACCCCAGAGAATTAGCCTGCAGAAAAATACTCTGCATTTGTGGTGCTTTGCACTTGGCTAAAGCCCTTGTTATCACATTTTCTTCAATCTTCACCTTGGCCCTGCGTGTGAGGCAGTGAGGACTGATTTACTTCATTTTACAGATGAGGAAGTGAATGTTCAGGGAATTTAAACGGCACTCCCAAGGTTACACGATGTGAGAAGGATAAAAACAGATCTCTCTAAAATTCAGCCCTGCCCTGTCTCTTTCAGGACTCGTGATGGAGCAGCGCCTTAGGAGGGGCTCCAGGCTCTTCTGGGTGTCTCTAGGACCACTGCAGGGCTCCAGCTTGGACATTTCTGGGCCCACCTGGAACAGCCCTGGCTGGGGTCATCTCATACCTCTGTCCTCTGGTCCCGTGTTGGTACAGCAGGGGCCCACAGACTCTGCCCAGACACCAACCCCCATCTTTCCAATAGCTCTGAGGATCAGCCCCATAGTCGGTGTGAGTTTTCAGTGCATCGTGGCCCTGCCCTGATGCACTCACTCTCCTACAGCCTGCAGGGGTCACTGACCACAACCTTAGCCAGGGCTGACTCTTTTTCCTGCTCCGGCTCTTAGCTGGAGGCTTCAGGATCCAGGTTCCCCTTGGCCTTGCTACATGTAGCCAGGGCCCTGGTCCTCAACTGAGGATGTTGAGGGTCCAGGAGGACTTGAGGGACTCTGTGAGGTCTGAGGTTGGTGAGCAGAAGACACTCAGAGCTGGCTCTTTGTGGATTCCCAGCCTCTGTGGAATGGGGAGCATCAGAGCTGTGCCAACAATCTGGGTGATGAGGAAGTATTTGCCAGTTGCATCCCCTAAACAGAGAAATCCCTCATCCAAGGCATATCCAGAGCCATGGATATGGGGCTTACATCATGGTCCAAAACAGAGGTGACCCTAAGGTGCAGATGGCAGGGAGCATGGTCCAAGTGTAGGACAAATGGGCTGGGGAAATGAGGGTCCACAGGACACATGCTAGAAGTAAGCCTTATTACCTACATTCTTCTTCTCAAACTTCTGCCTGAGCTCGGAGACCAGAGCTGATTGGACAGGGCTTCCCACCTTGGGTTTTGGTGACCGTTGGGGTTGCTGAGGGGTGAGTGAGCCAGAGACTGTAGGCACAGTCCAGGGGGCCACGCCCATCTTGGACGCCATTGTGGGTGGTGGAGGGGGAGCTGGGGCTTTGGGGGGCAGTGTGCTTCCTAGGCTGTTGTTGTTGCAGTTCTCATTGGAAGGATCCTCTTTGAGCACAAACTTGGCAGCAGCCTTGGTCTTTTGGAACTTGAGCCATTCGATGCGCATAGCCCGGGGCGCAGGGGTGGGCCGCTTACGGAGCACGCGCCGCACGGGAAGGACCTTGTTGGACTTCTTATTGCGCCAGAAGGTGGCAGTGGAGATGAGGACGGTTATGGCCACGATGATGGCCATGATGCCAGCCAGGACACCCACAGCCTTCATGGGGTTGTCTTTGGTCTGCATCAGGAAGGCGGCCATGGGGCTTCGGGACAGCATCTGGAAGAGAGAGCCATCCCGTTACCTTCTGTGACTCCTGCCCGGTCCCTGGAGGACAGAGCAGGGCTCATGAGCTCCCTGAAGCCTGATGGTTTAAAAAAACATCTTTCTGGGGTCAGGCATCCCTGGAAAATCTGATGAGCACCATGGGCTTTGGTCCAGAAAAAATGCACACAGAGAAAATGTGATGCATACAGCCCTCCAGAAAAACGCACAGCAAGAGAGCATAATGCAAACAACCTTTTTCAGATTAAGAACTCCCACATTAGCTGGACTCTCTTCTTGAGAGATTAGGGGATTGCTTACCTTTGATTATGGAGGGCCTCTTCTGTCCAAGTGAATCAGGACCCCTCTTAAGTGATGATTTTCTGCCAGATACTGAGCTGAGAACTATGTACCATGATTTTACCTCTGCGTTTTAACACCCATGCGAAAGAGCCATCACTATTCCCAGTTTACAGGAAAGGAAGAAGAGGCCGGGCAAAGCCCCAAATCACACTGTTAAAAGGTGTTGAAACTAGGATTTCTACTTGATTCCAAAGCCTGTGTGTCTGATGGCAGAAGCAGCCTTTGCTAGCATTGAGTGTCTTTTGGAGTAAGGCTGGAGATGGTCTTTGTTCCTCTGATGACACCGCAGCAAGGCCTGAGCTGGCCCTCTGACCCTCTCCCCGACGCAGACTTGGTACCCACCTCGGTGTCTGTGATGTCAATCTTGAGTAAGGCTGTGGTGCTGAAGGATGGGGAGCCACGGTCCTTGGCCTGCACCTCTAGGGACCATGTGAAGTCCCCGCCAGGTGTAATATTGTGCAGGGCATCGAGGGAGCGGATGGAGTTCTTAAGCCGGATCTCCCCCGTGTGCACATCGATGTCGAACACGTTGGCTGGCTCAACGTGTGTGATGGAATAGTCCACCAGATTGTTGGGCTCTTCCGCGTCCTGGTCCGTGGCCTGTGTGTGGGTTGGGGGGAGGGTCGGACAGAGCTGGGCTTCGACGACAACACTTGTGTACCCTGGCTAAACCAATAAATCATATGTGGCTTGCTGTGTTGAAGGGAAATCATCCTAGCCCTACCTGGAGTAGACTGGAGTTGGGAGAAGTATTGAATAAGCCAGGGTCTGTGCCAGGCCCCCTACGTGTATTACACCATTCCATCCTCAGAACAAGTCTGGGCGGTACGTATTGTTAAAAAAAAATAAATTTGGATGATAAGTGACAGTCTAAGGATGGATATAGAGAAGGAGGGGAGATGGGATTCAAAGTCAAGTCCCTTGGGTTTCAGAGTTCATGCTTCTTCCACGTTAGCAAGACAGTGTCGCTCAGCACTGCTCTGAAAACAGGCAGACCTACTATGTGAACAAAAGCAACCCAAACACCTAAGCTACCCAAGCCTCAATTGCTTCTTTTGTAAAGTGGCAATAATAGTTTCTCTCTTAGAGGTTATTTCTGGGTTGAGTTGGGGGTGGGATGTATAATGAACCTTAAAATCCTCTGCTCATATTGGGAAGCCACTAGTTTTATTTTAAAATAAATTCTTCTGCTATGGTGCCTCTTGGAGCAGCTAGAACAAGGCTTTTAGGGAAGCTTCGTTGCCTTCAAAGCTCACCTCAATTTTCACCGGGGTCCCCAGCACCATTGTCTTCTCCTGGATACTCTTTCCAAACTGTGGGTAGTGGTCATTGACATCCAGGAGAGTGACAAAGACCTCGGCCAGGCTGTATTTGCCCTCCATGTCCTCTGCCTTCACATAGAAGTTGTACCTGGCTGTGGCCTCAGCATCCAGGCTGGCCCAGGGCTGGGTGTAGATGATTCCAGTGGACGGGTGGATCAGGAAGCTGCCAGGCATAGGGAGCTCAGGCTTGGGTGTGCACAAGCACAGGTGCGTGCATACAGGCACGAGTGTGTGTGCGCGCGCGCACACACACACACACACACACCGGCAGGAGTGACCTACCTCTAATGCGTTATGCAGCTTCTCCAAAGTAGCTCACCTGATCCTTTCCCCAACCCTGCAGGCTGATGGAGGCAGGCCCACCCATTTACTCACCCACCTCTTAACCTTGAACTTACCCAGACTCAGACTCACAGCCCTTCCCTTTCCACCCAGAGCCTACCCCTCCCTAGCTCCAGGCCATGACAGTGACCCTTCTCTTAGATCCCTGAACCTCTGCTTCAGGGTCTCTACTGCTTTCCTTTCCCCCACTGGGCTTGTATTCATTTCTCCAACCCGGTCTAGGTCCCTCCTGCTTTCCGCCCAGATCCCCTCTGCCCCTGCCTCCCAAATCCCTTGCCCAAGGCTCTTTCCAGAATTCTGGATCTACTTACGGGTCTGCCCCGGACCCATAGATAGAGTATTTGACTTCGCCCCACCGACCTGTGTCTGGATCTACAGCCTGGAAGAGAGAAAGCTCTTAGTGGTCCGTGTCCTTTGTTGGGACATGTTGGCAGCTCATGTGTCTGAGGGCTGCTTTCCCTGGCAACACAAGGGGATTTGGGGTTGACCCAACTGGGCAGAAACTGATCTGAAGGCCTGCTCCAGAGCCCTAGCTTTCTACCCAGGAGGGCTCAACTGTTGGAAGAACCAAAAGGTTTAGATCTAGAAGGCATATATCCCTCCTTTGTAAAAGAGAAAGGGAAAGGAGATGGGTCCTATGCCCTGGCTTCGGGGGTTTTGCCTATGTCCTCCTTAGAGTCCTGAGAGGTATTGTTATCCCCATTGTACAGAAGAAGAAACTGAGCCTCAGAGAGGTCAGGTAGCTTGTCCAAGGACACAGTTAATGCGTTTGGGCTTTGTGGTTCAAACTGGAGCCCAGGTCTCTCTGATTTCATCAAGCCTCCTTCAGTAGGGGCTCCTAACCACAGCTCCAGTCCCTGGGCTAGTCCTCAACCCACTGTGACAGCCACCACGTTGGAGCCTCCTGGAGAATTCTCAGGGATTCTGGCAATGTAGTAGTGGGAGGTGAACTTGGGGACATTGTCATTGGTGTCCAGGAGCTGGATCACAACATCTGCTGTAGAGCTGAACTTCTCTGGAGTGTTCACTTCAATGGCCAGTAGCTGAGGAAGGAAAGAAAATAAGGACTTGTCTGGGCAGTGGTCACCAGGCAGAAAGCCTTCCCATTTGCTGTCCCAGCAGGGTCGGGCGCACACCTGCCCTGTACAGCTTCAGTCTCCACCACCAGCCTGTGATGCCTGCCGCCACCTGCGGGGGGCACCTCTAAGGCCCACTGTCTTGAAAGGCCTGCGTATAGTTGTATTTGGGCCAATTTCTTTTGTCCCATTGATTTGCTTACTCCTTTTCAGTTTCAATTTCAAAAATTATTTTGTTATATAATATAATTTAATATTTGTTAGGGAAGTTCTTGCCTCATATTCTTTCTTTCTGTTTTCTTGACTATTCTTATAAGTTTATTTCTCCAGATAAAAATCAGTGTAATGTCAATCCCCCTTCCCGTCCCCAAAGGAAATTCCACATAAGACTTAATTGAAATGATATTGGATTCTTTATTCATTTGATGAGACTTTGCATTTTTTTAAAACAAAGTAAGCCTTTATACTTCTTGCTTTCTTTATATCCCTTTCTTAAATTCTTGTGCTTTTTTGTTATTTAGATGCTGTATATTTCTTATTATCCTAATAACTAGGAATTTTATCTTTTAGTTGTTATTATAAAAGAGGATCTTCTATTCCATTATTCTCTTTGCTATTTTTCTTATGTGGGAATACTCAAATTTTGTGTATTAAGTTTGTAATCAATCATGTTAGCAACTTTGCTGTGTTTGTTTTTCCAACATTTCTTAGGTTTGTCTAAGCAAACAAAAACACCACCTACAAACAATGATAATTTTGTCCCTTCCTTTCTAACATTCATACTTCTTATTTCCTTTCTTTACGCAGGAATAACATTACCCCAGGAATAGTGTTAAATAACAGTGGTGAGAGCAGGCCCCCACAATTTGTTTCTGACTTCATAGGAAGCTTTTAGATTCTCACTTCTAAGCATGACACTTGCTGTAGTGGCATATGTACGTATAATTATAAATAATTGTAACAGTTTAAATAATATTAGTGAAGTACGTTTTTACTTTTTATTACTATATAGTATTTATGTTTATATCTAATATTCATTATTTACATATGTTCATAATTTTAAAAAATCAGATACAAAGGAGTATTTTTTTAACTTCTACTAAAGTTTTTATCAGAATCAATGATAGATGTCAAACACCTATGAGAAATACGTTTATCTTGATAATCAAATAGTTTTTTTGTCTCAGTCTATTAACATGGCACCTTGAATGCCAGTGCTTTCCTGGGACAATGATAATTTAGGAACAGGGGCTCAGTGAGGCTGTGTGAGCAGGGGGAGCAGGCTCTTTTTACCCTCCCCTTCCTCCCTCCCTGCCCCCATTCCTGCTCCCCCAGTCAGCAGGAGGGGCAGAGGAACTGAGAGGAAAAAAGGAGGGCCAGAAGGGGCAGAAGGTGACAGGGCCCCCTCAGGAATAAATCCAGAAGCTGCTATGAGCTCCTAGGAACCCCGCCTCCCCCATTCAGGGCAGTGCAAAGCATCACCTACCTTAAAGGTTAGCACTTTGAACTTTTCAAAGTCAATGGCGGCTGAGTTCTCCACAATGATGGTGACTTGGGCTTCATTCAGGACTGTCAGTGGAACCACTCGGAAGATGCCCCCAGGTCCCACCAGCCGCAGGTTGAATTTGGCATTGGCTCCCTGGACCACAGAGATTGGAGGGAGGCAACGGGGAAGATGAGTGAGAAAAGAAACTCATTAGATGGTCATGCTAAGCGAGGAGCCTTCCTTATGCCCTTAACCCTGGCAGGTGAGTATTATTACTTCTTTCTGTCAGCCAGGCCACGGAGAATCAGAAAGACTTAGCAGGCTATGGAGACTAAGTCAGGTAACAAACGCTCACAGACAAGCCGTCGGCCGGGCAGAGGAGGTGATGGGAAGTGGTCACAAAAACTCCCCGGAGATCTAATACAGAGGGGCTTCTGTTTGGCTGGCTATACTTTTTAACTGATTGTGAATGTCCGTAGACTAAGCAGAGAGTCTGTGGTTAGCTCCTCTCCCCCATCTCTCTCTTGGTTACACCTTCTTATTTCATTCATTTTGTGACCTGCCAGGCCCTTGGGACATAAGCGGTGAAGGCTGGTGAGCTCTCAGCTCAAGTCTCTTGGAAGACAAGGCGGAAGGCAGGACCACACACCTGGTCTGAGTCGTTGACGGTGATCTTGAGGCCCCGCAGGATCTCCCCCTGAGGTGGGTGCTCGTACATGGACAGCTCAAATCTGTTCTGGGGTCCACTCTCACCATAGAACGTAGGCGGATGGTTGTTGAGGTCCACGATCCTGATGGTGACTGGGACCATGGCCTGGGCGGCTGGGATCCCGGCAGAGCTGACCTCAGTCACCTGGGGTGGGGGCAGGTGGCTATTGCTGTGTGGCAGGAGACTCCAAGATGGCCCCATGGATCCCCGCCTCCACGTGTTCATCCTCTTGTATAATCCCCTCTAAGCGTGGCCTGCCCTACAACTAACTTCAGATAGCACATGGCAATGGTGATGGCATATACTTGGTGATTAGACCATGAAGATTGTAACGTCTGTTTTCTAGCAGACTGTCTCTCTTGCTGGCTCTGATGAGACGAGTAGCTATGTTGGAGAGGTGCATGTCTCAAGGAGCTAATGGTGATCTCTATCCTACAGGACACTAGGAACTAAATTCTGGCCATAATAATGTGATCCTGGAAGCTGATCCTTCCACAGTCAAGAGAACCCAGGCTGACAATCTGATGGCAGCTACATGAGAGACCTCGCATCTGTGGACCCGGCTAACCTGGAATCCTGGCCCACAGAAACTGCGAGATACAAATGTGAGCTGTTTCAAGACCCTAAGTTTGCGGAAACGTTACAACAGCCACAGGCAACGATATGGTGCTAGTACTGATCCCATTTCTCAGATGAGGCACAGAGGGGTGAAGTAGTCACCTGGGGTCACACAGCTAGTGAGGGGCAGAGCTGGAACAGGAAGAACTCAGGTGTGTCTGATTCCTTAACCAGCGCTCTCTCCATCTCCCCACACTGGCCCCTCTTTGCATCTAGAGACATATGGGATCAAATCCCAGCTCTGTCACATTCTGTCCTGGTGTCCATTTGGCCAAAGGGAGGCTGTAGGGAGGGGAGGTGCGGCGACACAGCAACAGATAACTAACATGGCGGCAAAGCCAAGGCTGAGAATCCACAGGCTCCATGTGAACCACTCCCTGTGACAGATACTATCAAGGACCTCCCTGCCTTTGTTCTTTAAGCATGCTCTGTCTTACCTATCCTGAAACTCTGCTCCTGGGAACCACTCTGTCACACCCTAGCTGCTATCCTGGATCCCTTCTCAGAAGCCTACACCTCCATTTCCTAATTCCTCCTCCACTCTCAGCCCATCCCCTACAGAGATCCTTCACACCAATTTCCATGCTGCATGCAGCACTGTCACCTCCTTTGCTTTCCTGAGTGTCCTCTGCTAATGTGACTCTGCTCTCCGCAGGCTCCTCTCTACCTCTCCGATCGCTCCTGGGTTTCCCTCACCTGCCTCCCCATTCCCCACAATCCTCACTCAGCCTCCAGTGCCCCCACAGCTGCATTCTCAGCCAGTGCTCCTCTGTCCCCACGGCCACTCTCTGGGCAATCCCATTCCCCAAAACCATCCTTCCATAGCTGCCTGTATGCTGACACTGTCTCCCCAGGTTCCGAACCTGTATATCCAAGTTGTGTGTTCAACCTGAATGTTCCTGAGACAGAGAAGCTTTCCATGCCTGTCCTCCCTAACCACCTCCTCTCCTGTGCTCCCAATGGCATGGCACCACTCCAGACACCCCATCCCTGTCCCTTCCCTTACCCCTCACAGCCACATTCTGTGGAGTCGGCCTCCTTCATATTTTGCAATTTGTCTATTTCTGTTATTCCACCTCCCTCCATCCCCAAGGGCCTTCTTAACTAATGACTTTGCCTCCCTGCCTCTCATCCAGTTTCCTCCAAACTCAAGGTGGGACCAGTGTTCTCAAATCTTAGGCTGGAACTGGTGCCAGAGTCACTTGAGAGATTAGAACATGCAGAGTCCTGGGTTTCTTCCAGACACACAAACTTCCTGTTGCCAGGACTAGGTCCTGGAAATCCTTGTTTGCCAAACTCTGAATCTGAACCCCGCCATCCCCCTGCCCCTCCACCCCTGGTCTAAAGCAGACAGATGAGCTTTTTAGCAAGACTCTAATCATGCTCAAAACCCTTCAATGTCTCTTTACTCCTCTTGGGGAGAACCAGCTGCATAATTTGCAGACCCAGTGAAAAATGAAAATATTTTCTAACAAAAATTTTCTTAAAAATTGTTTTAAAATCTTGTTAAAAAATTATTAAGGATTTCAAGACAGCAAGAGCAGATCATTATGCCCAGCATGGGACCCTTCCGATGGTGATCCCTGTGTAATTACATAGACCACACGCCCACAAAGCTGGCCCTGTTCCAGGATAAAAACTGTATCTCATATTCAGGGCTTTAACTCCGCCCCAGCCTGAATCCAACTGTTTCTCTGTCTACATGCTGCCCATGAACTCCAGTTCTAGTCATGGCTCTCGCTCACGACTCCTTGCTGCTTCCCTAGTCCGTCATGTGCTCTCACCTCCAGCCTTGCCTCACGTGGCTCTCCTAGCCCACGGTGCCTCCAGCCCACCCTCACCCCCACCCGTGATGCCTCTCACCGATCTCCACCTGCTGCGTCCTCCCATGTTCAAGATCTTGCCGCTTCAGTCCTACCTCCTTGTGAATTCACGTCTCCCCTTGCCAGGGGCTTTGTGTGTCTGCTGCAACATTCACCCAGGCTATGTGATGTAGGTGCTCTTTGGAGCAGCAGCTAGCTCCTTCCCTGGGTGGAAGGTGGGGTGCTGGAGGTGGGCTGTGTCTCATCAACTTTGGCATCTCCCAGGGCCGGAGGGTAGGAGGAGGGGCCGAGCAAGAGGGAGGGTACCTGTACGTGCAGCTCATACACCTCTCTCCTGAGCTGGGCAGGGCTCTGCATGACTGAGATGACTCCAGACGTCTCATTAATTTCAAAGGCTCCATCACTCCCTGTCAAGGGGGAAAGACGTGCCCTACAGTTCCACACACGGCCATGGGAGGCGCAGGGGGGCCAGGCCAGGCAGGCTGCCCCACGCTCCTCAGGTGTTCGTTCCCTCATTGAGGTCTGTATAAAATGTAATTCTGTCAGCTGGATCTTGCCAATGAGGAAACTGAGTTTCAGAAGGGCTAAGTCATTTGTCCAAGATTTCACAGCACGTGTAGAGTTGGGACTTAAACTCACTTCTGAGTCTGGCTTTCAGGTTTCATAGAACTGGCTTCTCTTACTGCCGTGTGTATGCATGTGAGTGTGTGCGCACATGCGTGTGTGTGTGACAGCAACAGAAAAGGAACAGACACAGAGATAAGGAGACAAGGAGGGAGAGAGAGAGGAGACAAAGGAAAGGAGGGAAGAAAGAGGCCAGAGGCTGCAAGAGAAGAACAGAGGAGGGAGAGGAGAGAAGAGATGGGGATGGTAGGTGCTGGGTAATTGTGGGAAGGCTGCAGAGGTGGAGGGCAGGGACGGGGAGCAATGGGGTGGGGGTGGGGTCTGGGAGGGGGGTGTCTGTGTGCCTGAGGAAAGGAGCCCGCAAGTGATGGGGGCACATTCACACATACGTGAGCTGTTGGAGGGAGAGTATGTACCAGGCATATCCCAGGGATAGGGTCAGGGAGGGGAAGGGTCTGAGTGAGAGGACAGAGACATGTGCACATCTGTGATCAGACACCAAGCGTGACCGTCCCACTGAGGGGACTGGGCCTGTGGGGACTGGCTACTGAGGGCCACAGAACCCACCCACCCGGGGCACCATGACCCGCTCAGTTGCTGCTCAGTTATGCAAAGAAGAGTCTTGGAGACAGAAGACTTAGGTTCAAATCAAATGGGAATGTGGGATGCCCCTTTAGCTTCTCTGAGCCTCAGTTTTCTTGTCCATATATAGAGCTAACGGTAGGAAATGTCCTATCATCGTTGCATTTAATTCTCTTAATTCAACTATATGCTCTAGGCCAGAAATGTGAAAAAATGAGAGGGGTAACTGGGTGGCTTGGTCAGTTAAGCATCTGCCTCTTGGTTTTGGCTCAGGTCGTGATCTTAGGGTCATAGGATCAAGGCCCATGTCAGGCTCTGTGCTGGGAGTAGAGCCTGCTTAGGATTCTCTCTCCCTCTGCTCCTTCCCCTTCTAAAAAAAAAAAAAAAAGAATGAGGGGGAAAAAAAACCAGTAATTTTAAAAAGTGTAAGAAATGTGGCCACTCCTCTTGTTAATCAGCGTGTGCCCAGGGTGAAGGGACATGAGTTGGAGCCACCCACATTGTTTTTGATGCCCCCCCCCATGCTTCTCTCCCTGTTGCTGGACATAGTGACAAACAGGAGCACATGCCCAAGAGACTTGTCACCTCCTGGAGGGACCCAGACCCCCCACCCAATACATCTTGTACTTCTGACTTTACAAATGAGGAAACTGGGACCCAGAGAGATCTGGGTAGGTCACTCTGGTCACCCAGGAAGTAGGAGCTGTAGTCCAGCGATGGGCCTGTCCTCAAAGTTGCCCAGACTTACCATTCAAGAGGCTGTAGACAATTTGGTTGGGTTTGCCTCGATCTCCATCCATGGCAACCACCATCAGTACCTCTGAGCCCTTTGGGGGAACAGAAGCAGCTGCCTGAGGCCAACCGGTATGGCTGGGGCTCCCCCCCCATATACTTGCCCCTGTCAGAGGGGAGGTGCTCCTGCCACCCAAGAAAAGGGCCAGGCCTCTGTGGGGCCCCACACCAGTTCTACAGGGAGATCGGAGCACCCACTGGCTCCCAGGGCTAGAGGGACAGCCTGAGCCCTGCTTCTCCTCACCACATAGGTTAGCACATGGCCACCCAGCGACATTCAGGCCCCCCAAGTAGGCCTCTTCCTAACAACCCTCCTTTCCTACACATTCAGCTCTGGCCTCTACTATCCAGCTCTCAGGCCTCACCCTTGCTGCCTCATCCACCTTTTGCCTTTGGAGGTAGATAGAGGGAGAGTCAGAGACAGGTGAGAGAGGGGCTGGCCACAGTAGGGTCCGATGAAAAGTCCAGGTACTAGGATGTTTTGCTGGGGCCCCGGTTGGGGTGCTATTCAAAGGGTTTGGTCAGGGATGGCACAACTAACAAGCCTGCTCCACCTCAGCCTGCCGCCCCCTTCTAAGCCCTCTGCTCAGGCCCTTCTCCTCTGCCTGTCCACACTCATGGCTGCCTCTTGACTGTCCCCATGCTGCCTGCTCTCCCTCAGCAATGCTTTCTACCCTTAGCTCCTGGCAGGACAGCTGGCCTCCCTCGGCCCTGCCTTTGGCCCCCACCAGAGGAACCCGCCATTTCTCCCTAACTCTGCACTCATCTTTACCACTCAGCTGCCAGCTTCTGGACAAGTGGTACCTTAGCTTGGGCCCAGCATGTGAGCGGTCCTCAGAAAGTGCTTTCATTATCTCCTCAAGTCTACAATCATCAGACCAGCAAAAGGAAAAGTGACAACGCGGTTCGGTTCTACAGAATCTTTGGGAAGTTTGGTTTCAGCCTGGTCTCTGCCTCCAGGGAGCTCTCAGTCTGTCTGAGGTGAGGACATGTAAATACATGGATGTATCCCAAGGTGGGATGGGGAGAGTGTGGGAGCAGAGAAGAGAGCTCCCATCTCAGCCGAAGATGTCAAGGAAAACAGTGCCTGGGGTGACCTGAGAAGGGCAAGGAGCCTCAGGCCCAGGGGCACATTTTAGGCAGAGGCTAAAGGCACAGCAGGGAGATTGGCTGGGTGCTTGGAGGCTGAGGACTCAGGGGTAGAGGGGAGGCCGGCCCTTAGATGCCAGGGTTGGGGGCAGGACATTCCCTGAGAGGCCTGAAGACAAGCATAGTCACCAAAACATCAGGGACAAAGACTGCACTGAGGGGTCGGAAGCTGAGGCTGGCCTTGCAACTGGGCCTTCAGGACAACCACTGGTCTGAGCGACCCCAGGCTATGAGGCTTGGAGCTAGGGAGGCATAAAGGAATCTCACCCGCCTTGCCAGCACATGGTGTAGAAAAGGCCCCACCCAAACCAAGGCAATGGGCCACCTGCCAGCCCCTCTTCTCAGCCCTTTTGAGGGGTAGAACATCAGCAGCTGGATTAGAGTAAGTTTGAATGAGGGAAGAAATGCCTGTCACAGTCTTGGCACCCAGCAGACGCTCCACACACCAGCACCTGCTTCCTCTCCCTTCCACTCCCACTGGCAAAAGGACATGCACCTGGGCTGAGCCTGGGCCCGTCCAGAGCCAGCCATGTGAGCCAAGCCACAGGGGATCCTCGGGCAGTGCTGTCTGGAGGGGACACTGGGCTGAGGGGCCAGCCACCCACCGGAAGGGTGTCCTCATACACATAGCCATAGTAGGGTGTGCCCACGAAGACAGGGGGCATGTCCTGCACGTCCTCCACATTGACTGTGACTGTAGTGGTGGTGGAGAATACCACGTTGGCCCCTCGCAGCCTCCCTCCGCCATCCTGGGAGAGAACCAGAGAGTGAAAAGAAGTTGGGCCCTGGATGGCCCCCGGTGGCATCTGGCTTCTGCCACTTCCTGGCCTCAAGACCAGCTTCCCTCTCTGATTTCTGTCTGCTCCTGTGTCACCTGGAGATCAATTCCTCCTCGAAGAGGTTACTGAAATGAGCTGATGCATGGAGGTCTTTAGTCAGCGCCTGGTAGGCCCTAGGCACTCAAGTGTTCCTTTGGGAAAAAGAGTGAGTTCATTCTCCTGGGAAATTATGTTGGACAAATGGCAGAGGAGGAGGGGTCAGGGCCAAACTCCCCTTCCTGCCAGGAGCCAAGCCTCCAACTCCTGAGAACCTATTAAGAGCACAACAGGGGCCCATATGATGTAGGTGTGTGCCCAGGAAGCCCAGCCCTCGAGGAGCTTTGGGCAGCTGCTACGGGCTGCAGAGGGATGGCCTGCAGCCATACGTGACCAGCAAGAGCCTTCCTGTTCCTGGAAGAGACATTGTTGAGCCCAGAGGGACAGCTGGGCCTTCCCCCACTCAGGGGACAGAGCGCCACCTTGGCAGAGCACCCGCTGACTTGCGGCTCCTGCTCCCTGCCCTTTAGAAATCTGAGGAACTGCTTAGCCTCAGGGGTGGGCAGATAAGAAACCCGAGGTGCAGAGAGGGTCATTGATCACCCAGAGAGGGTGAGGTGAGCAAGCCCAGGCAGAGAGAGGGAAGCTCCTAGAGACCAGGCTGTGGGGGGATGGAGGGGGCCCGGGTCTCTAAGCCATGGCCACCTGGTCCTCAGGAGGGGAACCTGGCCTGTCACGGGATGTACACCATCTTCAAGAACAGAATATACCCTCTCCAGCCCCCACACTCCAGCCTCCCTGGAGACTATGTCCATGTCCAGGCAGGGTCCACATCAACAGAGGTTCTGAGCAGCCACACCCCCCGACCCCTGCTGCCATCATACCTTCAGCCCTCCAAAACGCCTCCACTCCCTTGCAGAACCGAACTCTGTTCCAGTCCCCGGGCTGCTTCCCTTGATAAAGGCTGAAGAAAGACCAGAGGCTCCCAGTGCCTCCCTCTCTGTTACCTTGGCAACCACGGTGACAAAATGGGCCCGGGCCTTCTCGTAGTCCAGGGTGGCCCCAGCCTGGAGGCGCAGCACGCCGCTGTGGTGGTCCAGGGCGAATTTGGTGGCGTGCACATTCTGTAAGAATGAGGGGCACGCTAGTCCTCGGAGGGGCACCCAGGCTGGCCCAGGAATAGCTGCTTTGCTTCTGACGGGGTCTTCACTGTCCTCTGTCACAGGAACGCTGGCCTTGCTGGCCCTGAAGGTCCCCCTCCCGTCCCTCAACATGCTCCCGGCAGGGCCCTAGCCTTCTCGATGCCCAGCTTCCAGCTCAGCTCTGGCCTGGACTTTCCAGCAGGTAGACATGGCAGCAGAGTGCTCTAACCTAGAGAGTGTCAGGGCTCAGAAGCCACAGTGGTGGAGACAAGCTTCAGGATCATGAACCTCAACAAGGAAGGGCCTAGGGGCCAGTCACAGGCAGCCTGGGGGATGGTGGAGGATGGGTGGGGACAGGAGGTGATCCTCAAGCTGGAAAAGGGCTACTGTGTGTCACGAGCTGTTATTGGAGCTGCATGTGTATTTAATCCCCACAAGAACCTGTGAGGATGGGCTTGTGCCTTTCGGGTTCTGCACATGAGGAGGGAGAGCTGGGAGAGCTAGATGAGGGGGTGAAGGCCCCCCCAGGAGGGGGCGGCATCTTTTCCAGGGGATTTCTCCAGGAGCCTTGTTGTCAGCCACCGGGCTGTACCGCCCTGACAGTTGTGAGAGCCAGGGACTAACCCTGGGGGGAGCTGAGGAGCGGCCCCAGGAACAGCAGCTGTGAGAGGTGTGGCTGGTTCCTGCGGAGCCCAGGGAGGAGGACAGGGAGGAGGACGAGGTGCGGGAAGGGGTCTTTGCCTTTGACAGGGTTGGGGGAATGGAAAGGTGTGGGGTGGGGGTGTCATCACTCTGTTCCTCCTGACAGATCCCCTTTTCGCCCTTTTTCCTCTCCTCAGTTCTAGGCCAGGCAGGTTTTTTTTTTTTTTCCCCACCCTGTGTGGGTGTAATGTGCCCAGACCTCTCCTGGGGAAGGGGTTGTGGGTAGAGAGCTGAGGGTCCTGGGGATCCAGGGAGAGGGTGGCAGGGAACGCAGACGGAGCCAGGATGGGCCGGTTAGGGGAAGACGGCTTCCACCCACACTCCTCTCATCTCCCCACCAGCCCAGCCCAGCCCTGGGAAGCTGATGTGACATTTCTGACAATCTTTGGGAAGAGTGGAGGTGCTGACTAAGAGCCTTGCCAATGGAGGTGGTGGCGGCCATCCAGGTGTCCCTTCTAGCCCGGGCCTCTGGTAATGAACAGTGTGCCCTCCTTACCTGCAAGAAGTAGGTGACACTCCCTCCAGAGCCTGTGTCCTTGTCCACCGCATGCACCTTCATGATACTGCTCCCAGTAGGTAAGTCCTGAGGGGTCACAGCCATGGGGGTGGGGGAGGGGTCAGTCCCAGGGCAGTGACAGAATGCTCAGGGGACTGGGGGGAAAGGAGCCATAGAAAGATGGAGTCAGGGAGTGAAGGACTAAATAGAGGTGAAGAGGGGAGGATTACCCAGGGAACCCCGCTGGGGAAGAGGAAGCCAAAGTCAGAGTAGGTGAGTGGGTGCAGGGATGAAGGAAGGGGAAAGAAAGGTGGGAACAGACATCCTCTCAAAATAAGACTCCAGTTAGACAAAGAGTTTAAACATGAAGTGCGGAAATGGTTAATAGACATTCCACATTACCAGGGATCGCGTACATACCATTTAGAGCCCAAATGAAGTATCTTCCTCTTACTGAATTAGCAAATATTAAAAAAACCGAGAATCCCCAGTGTTGGGGAGGGATGGGGAGACACACCTGAGGGGAGAGAGCCAGCACGCGCTGCTCTGGTAACTCACGCTTTCAACCTCGGCATTTCACATCTTGGACCATTTCTTAAGGAAATGATTCTAATTAGCTATTTGGAAGTTTTATGTTGATGTTTGACGTCCAGAATTTGATCTTTCTTATGACAGCAAAAATCTAAAGCATCTTAAACATCCAGATGTAAAGGACTCATCTAGTCAATGATGGACTATGCACTAAGTGGAAACGATTAAGACGACAGTTACCTAAACTTCACAATTACTGAGGAAATGCTTATGTTGTGAAATTAAGTGAAAAATAGCATACAGAAAGCATATGTTTAGTATTGTCACAGTTATGTAAATAAAACAAACAAAATAAATCCAGTAATCCCAAAATGACTAGAGAGAACAACACCAAAATTTGACAATATTGTCTCAGGCTGGAGAAATTTGTTTTTTTCTACTTTTCTATATATTCAAATTTCCACAATAAACATATATTATAACAGAAAACGGGAAATGGACATTCCTGTGGATAAAAACGAATGTGTGAGGGGATGACAACAGAGGTGAGGGGAGGACATGAAGTGGGGGTTCTCCGGAGGGTGGAGGGCAGTTAGGATGAGGAGGTGTTCATCACTCTGGGGCTGGTCCCCTGGGGGCAGGTCACAGGGCAGCCCAGAGGGAAGGCTGGGCTGAGTCTGGGGATGGAGCGCATCGGCTCTGCCTAGAGGCCTCTTGCTCACCTCAGGAACCTGGACAACATAGGGCTCCTCAATGAAACTGGGGGCCTCATCATTGGCATCGGTCACCAGGATCGTGACTTTTTCTTTCACCTGAGAAGGGGCAAAGGGAACAGGAGTTGGGGCAGTGAGACTTTCTGGGCAATAAAGGGACAGTGGCCTCTAATAGCCCAGGTGTATGTCTCTGCCCCAACTCCCTCTCTTCCTTCCTTCCTTCCTTCCTTCCTTCCTTCCTTCCTTCCTTCCTTCTTTCCTTCCTTCCTTCCTTCCTTTCTTCTTTTCTTCATTCATGCAACAAATACTACGAAGCAACCACTAGGTACGAACACTGCCCTCCATCCCAGAGACAGAAGGCACAGTCTGATGGTGCGTGTTTTACAGAATGGGACAGCAGGGCAAGATCCCCGTATAAAAGAAAGGTGGTGATCTCACTCAGGGTGCTAACAGGGTCATGCCAGGCACTGTGGGCAGCCCCCTGTGCTATCTGACTCTGGGGGCACGATGGCCCAGGTAAATGCTCCCCTTGGGTTTGTGGGCACATGGTCTAAGAGGCTGTCTCCAGAGGCCCCGAGAAGAGGCATCTAGTCCAGCCAGTGGTGGGGACAGCAGGGAGGCTTCACAGAGGAGTGAGATTTAAGCTCCTCAGCAGGTGAGAGGGAAAGAGGTGGAAAGATATGCCCGGAAGAAGGAACAGCATGTGCAAAGGCAAGAGGAGTGGCATGTATGATGAGTTCAGAGAACATAAGCAGATTTGGGGCTAGATGTTCGGGAGGGTGAACGTGAGAGGGAAGGTGGGTGAGGCAGATAGTGCTGGATGGGGAGGCTCTGAGGGCTAGACTGGGGCGTGGACCACATCCTGAGGGCAGTGGGGACTTGCTGTGAGTGCTTCTGCAGCCAAGCTGTGGCCAGGCCTAAAGTTTCATGGTGATGGCTCTGGCTGAACTTCAGAGATGGACTGGGGTCAGGTAGCCTGGAAGCTGGGGAACCCCTGCGATCACCCCGGCAAGCACTGATGAGGGCTGGATGGGAGTGCTGTCTGTGGGGGAGGCGGTGAAGGAGCAGCTAGGTCTGGGGCCCCAGGCATTCATCTTGGGTGGCTGGGCAGGAGCTGGTTGGAGGAGGCAGATGGGAAAACATCCTCACTGGCCTCCCCTGGTGCAGCCCTGTCCTGTGGGCACGTTGGAGGGCCTCAGCTTGGATTTACTAGAGAGCCCCTAGGAGGGAGGAGAAGCTGTGGGCAAGTCTAGGGAGCAGGTGCCGCCAGGAGGCTGGCTCAGGGGCACACT
This sequence comes from Lontra canadensis, assembly GCF_010015895.1. Lineage (NCBI taxonomy): Eukaryota > Metazoa > Chordata > Mammalia > Carnivora > Mustelidae > Lontra > Lontra canadensis. The sequence goes on from NW_022630997.1 coordinate 33,825,852, forward strand.
TACCAGATTCACGCCATCGGAAATGCTGATGATGGCTTCAATCTCATCCTCCCTCTGTAAAGTATAAGGCTCCAGTGAGTGGGAGTCTGATGTACCTGGGGATCCTGAGGTGGGGGAGGACTCTCCCTGCCCCCACTGAGCCCACCAGAGCAGACCTGGGCATGTCAAGGGAGCCCTGGTGCAAGGCAGGTGACCAAAATCTGTCTCTGGCCATGTTTGAGACCTTGTTTTGGGTCTTGGCACATCAGGGGTTCTCATAAACCCACAGTAGTACTGAGGCACCGAGAGAGAATGTTCCCCTGCTAGAATGAGGACATATGCTAACCCAGTATGCTGGACATCCCAGCGAGCTGGACTTTTCCCCTTTTTTCTTCTTTCCCCTCTCTTCCTCCCCATCCTCCCCATCTCTCCCACACCTCTCTGTGTTCCATGGTCCAGGTCTGCAGTGTCTCAAGCACTCCCTAGCCCATGGTGGGACCCCAGCGAGGAAGGGTATTGAGGTCAGCAGGCCCCCAGGGGTGCAGGGGAGAGGTGCATGGTGATAACTTCCCCCTCATGGTCCCTACAGAAGCCTCTGAGACCCAACTTTCTTTTCTCCACCGTGGCCTGCAGCAGGGTAAGTCGGCTGTCTGACCAGAGCTGGCAGTAAGCCCATGGTGTAGGTCCAGTTATGGGGTCCATGAGGCCCAACATCCTGGTGTGGGGCTCAAAAAAGAAATGTAGCTCAGGCCCCAGCACCCCTAGGTTCAGAAAGGTGCAGAGGGATAGAGGGGGTGGAGGTTTACCAAACTCAGACCCACTCTCTAAAACCACTCCTTCCCAGGCTGCCTCAGTCAGTAGAACATGCGACTCCTGATCCGGGGGTTATAAGTTCGGGTCCCGTGTTGGGCATAGAGGTTACATATTAAAAAAAAAAAAAAAAAGGTACTCTTTCCAGTCCTGATCTGCTGTCAGTTTTCTGTGGCTTACAGGACCTCTCCAGGGACGACCTCCAGGGAAACTTCCAGCCCACAGAGGTTTGTCTGCACACCTGAGAGATAGTACGTCTCACACCTCTCCATACCTCTCTGTCCAGCTCTTCAACCAAGGTGATGTTTCCAAAATTGGGATCAACAGAAAAGACACTTCTAGCACTGGGGTCAAAGCTGATGTGGTAGGAGACAGGGTATCCCTCGGGATCTGTCCCATTTAGAGTATAAACATGAGAACCTGGAAGGAGATACAGAAGGGGAGACTAGAATCTGGGACCCAAAATTCCTAAAAGTGGCATCTATTCAGACGAAGGATTCGGCTGTTTCTAAGGCAGGTATTCAATCCAGTGCTAAAGGTCCTGAGCCGAAGCGGGCCTTGGCTACTGGCTCACCCCCACAGGCTGCTTCCTACCCCCCACCTTTATTCTTTACAACTGTCAGGGAGATGTTAGTGTCAGTCCCTGTACAGACTGTAAGCCATAATACAGGATGACAGAGGAGCTTCAGGGCTGCTGTACCTAACCCCAGGGCTTCTTCCAGTCCCAGGAGCCAAGACTGGGGTTCCCTGGTATGGGGGATGGGAGAAAAGGGAAGAGCCATTAAGATAGGAGGGGTGCCCCAGGGTGCAGCGTTATGCTTCCATGTCTGAATTAGTTCTTTGGGGATTTCTAAGTAGATGCATTTCTTACACTGCTATCCTTCTGCTCAGTGTTCCCAACCCAGACAGAGGGAAAGGGAAGAAGGGAGAACCTCTTCTTTCCTCCTTCCCCCTTTCTTATGCATATCCCAGCAAGTTGGACTTTCTTGGGTCTGTTTAAAGCCTAAAGATCCCGAGCTCTGAAGCTCCAGGAGGTAAGTATATTTGCTCAAGGTCACAACAGTGAGTAAGGGGCGGTGCTGTGGCAAAGCTTTGGGGTTCTCATCAAGCTGCCACCTGCTGTCTGCTGTCTAGGGTGGCCCTGTCTCGGCCCTGCAGCCGCAGCTGGGTCTCCAGGACTGGCCTGGCTTAGGTCTCCATGACAGCCGTGACCTCCTTTCCTGCAACTGCCCTGGGGAACTCAGAGCACAAACAGGGCACCCCAGAGGGCCCACAGCCTGGCACTGGGTGTCTCCATAGGCTCAGAGGAGTCACGGGTTCAGTCCTTGTGTCCAGGGGAATGAGGGCCACCCTCCGAGAAACCAATAGAGGGCGGGTGCCAGGGGTACTCACCTACAGGGGTGTCCTCCGGAAGGCTGAACAGGGCCATGTTTCCGTTGGTGCTGCCCACCCCGTTGTCGAAGAAGTGAGGGGCAAAATTGGCCTGGGCTAGGAAGAGAACAGGCAGGAGAACAGACACAGGGAGGGACAGCTTCACACCTGCGTGGTCCCAGTCTGGCCAGGCTGGGAGTCCCCTCCCCAACCCCCTGCACACCGTCAGACTGGGCTGGGAGCTGCGAAGGGGTCCCTCCACCACCACCTCCTGCAGGCCCAGACTCCGCTCAGGCTTGTCAGGGACGCGCACCATCTGGGGCACTTAGAACCCAGGCAGTGGCCAATCTCAACCCACCAATGGACAGACCTGGAACCCCGCGCCCAGAGAGGGACAGTGCCCTGGCCAAGGTCACACTGGGAGTTGGGGCACCCTCCTCTGCCCCAGCAGCCTTCAAAGCAATCACCACACCTCCCTTCTGAAGAAGACAAGGGCAGCAGATGATCCTGGCTCCAAATCGGGGTGTCTCCAGGGTAGCCACCGAGCCCGGCAGGTGGAAGGATAGCCCCACCCTGCCGCGCGTCCCGTCTCCCCGCCCGAGTCCCACCGTGGAAATGAGCGGCCAGGGCTCTCCCTCGGCGCCCACTCGGGCAGTGCCCGCACCCGCGCTTAGCTCGGACCCCGCGCTCGGGGGCCCGCGGCCACTCACCCAGGCAGAGGCGCAGCAGCCCCAGGGCGAGGGCGGCCCCCGGGCTGCGCCTCATGTCTCCGCGGGCGGACAGAGTGGTTCGCCGCAGCCGGGCCGGGCGCAGGAGAGCGGAGCATGCCCCGGGCAGCGCGGAGTGCAGAGCCGAGAGTGAGAGCGGCGGCGGCGGGAGGGGCGCGGGGCGGGGGCACTGGGTGGCGCGAGGGCGCTAAGCGGATGACACCGCTCGGATCCGCGCCGCTGGAGCGCTCCCGCTGGCTGTCAGAAGAGACCAATTAGTGAGCGCGGAGGTGAGGGGACCGGCTCCCAGCAGCGGGCGGAGCCGGGAGGGGTGGTGGCGAACTCCTCTCCCTACCACGCCCCCTTCGCCCAGGTCTGGAGCGCAGGCGCTGAGGGGTCCCCAGCTCCGCAGCGGGGAGGAGCGGGGAACAAGGGGGGACGGAGACGGTGTCTTCCCCTAGATGGCCCTGAGCAGGACACTGGAAAATCGGCGCTTCTTGGGGCTCCGCTGGAGGTTTCCCTTTTTATGAACTTCCACTGTGACTTTGAGGGAATTTGGCACTCTGAGCCTGATCATTCCGGGCTGTAAAAGGGCGGTAGGCAGGAAACAGACCTGCCTGAGACTGGAGGGGTCCCTCCCGGGAGGAAGAATGCGCAGAAGCGGGTGGATTGGCCGGGCCGGAGTGGCGCGTGCCCTCCAGGGCAAACAGATTCCAGGGATAGTGCCTCTGGCTTGGAGTGGGGGCTGAGATCAAAAGACAAAGAGGAGGGTTAGGAGAGGAGCAAATGGGGAGGGGTATCAGGCCCACCTCACTGGGATCCCCACTCTTTCCTGTCCTAACCTCCAGGCCCTGGATAGCTAATGTGGTCACTAGTGAGGGTCCACATATGTGGTGGGCATCAGGGAGGGTGTTCAAGTCACCGCTAAGGTGGGAGGTGAAAGTTACCAGGTAGCACACTGGCCTCACTCCCTATCCCCAGGGTCCAGTGGGTGCTGATGGAGAAGTAGCAGACCCACTCAAGCCTTGTAAGGAAGGATGAATGGCTTGAAGGCAGAATCAAGCCCCTCCCTGGGACCCACTTGCCAACAGAGCTGGCCAGCACAGGTATGGACTGCCCCGAGATGGGTGAGCTCCCCATCCCCGAGGGCATTTAGTCAAAGCAAGGTGCTGCTATGGGGGCCCCCGGACACTGAAAAGAAGGAGAAGCAGGTAAGCTCAGGAACCTTCCTGGTTGGTGGTAGCTTTTCCCTGGGCTGGGCACTCATTCTCTCACTCTGATATTGGAGTTTGGTTGGAGAAGCGGCCTGGTCTCTTCTACTCAGAGGAGGCACAGGGAGGTCACTTTAGGCCCAAACCTGGCCACTTCCCAGGATGGTCTTGGAAGGGTGTGTCCGCAGACAGAGGAAACACCTTTGGGTGCTTCCTGAAGAGGCCTCCACTGCTGGGGTCTTGGTATTCCTCCCCAGGGCCCTTCATCAGAGTAGAACATCACCCATCCCCCTGGGCCAACCCTCCTTGATCTACTGTTGGCAAGAGTTAGGGATTCAGAACAAGGAGATGAATCAGTAATCCCAGAGTGTTGGGCAATTTTCAGGCCCAGTTAACCAGAACCCTTCTTGAATCTCCATGGGTTTGGCCCTTTGGCTGGAAAATGCACTGTATTTTTTTTAACAATTTTTAAAAAATGCACTGTATTTTATTTATTTGAGAGAGAGTGTGCATGTGTAAGTGAGCTGGGGGAGAAAAAGAGAGAGGGAGAGGAGCAAACTCCCCACTGAGCATGGAGCTACTATGTGAGATCATGACTCGAGCTTAAACCAAGAGTCAGATGCTTAACCAATAGAGCCACCCACATGACCCTGGAAAATGCACTTTAAATTGCACAGACATTTCTGCATCTTTTGGTCACAAAATACTGGGACAAGGCCAAGGCAAGCTTTCACAAGTCTGCATAGAGATGAGGAGATTGGGGCTTTCTCTCAGTGACCCAGTGGGCCAGAGGCAGAGCAAGTGTGCCTGGGGCCAACATCTTGCCCATGTGCTGAGCAAAGCAGCTTTCTCTGTGGCCTGTCTGCCTCCTTCATCATCACTTGTTTCTGGTGCCTTGACTTCTCTGGCCTCAGTTCACTCAGTCAGCAGACTTGCACTAGAGAGGGATAGCAAAGGCACAGTCCCATGCTCTGTGTGAGTGTGTGTGTGTGTGTGTGTGTGTGTGTGTGGTCACCCATATTATCTCCTGTAACCAGTATGACCTCTTCTGATGCAATTGTCCCTGCTTTGGAAAGGAAGAAGTAAAGCACAGAGAGGGTAAGTCACTTGCCCAGTTTCACACCGCCGGTGAGGGACAGAGCCTAGAATCACATCCAGTTTGGGCCGGCTCCAAAAATAGTTGAAACTTTCCATGATAGAGGGAGATGACCCTGAAGCTACTGAAGCTTCAGCTCTGGGGCCCCCGGTTCACACATCTCTTCCATAGTCTACCTCTACTTGTGGTTTGCATCTATTTTTTTTCCTTAAAGAGGCCACCTCCCCTTTCAATTGTATAGGCTCAGATCTGCGAGAAGGACTAGCTGTCCTGGTTTGCCTGGGACTGAGGGGGTTTCCAGGGATGTGGGACATTCAGTGCTCAAATTAGGAAGGTCTGGGGTAAACCGGCACAAGCTGGTCTCTACAGATCGATCCCTGTCCACAGAACATTTGAGAACCTGGGAGAATAGCAGTAATTCATGGAGATTCTCATCATGGACCCTGGTCTTGACCTTTAGTGCAGAGGAGTGAGAGGCTCTGTGGAGGACTCAGTGTGTCATAGCTGGGAAGGGCTTGCCTGCTGTGAGACACACGGCTTGGCTCTCACCTGCCGATCCTGGGCAGCCTTGGACACGTTACCTTGTCCTCCACGTGTCTATTACCCTGGCAGGGTGCTGAGCTCCCTCTCTACAGGGCCTACTAGCTAAGGCAGCAAATCAATTTCACCTCTTGGTCCTGTCCTGACAGCATTTCCTCAGGTAGATTTACAATAGCTGGTCCAGCTGTCAGTAAGTGGGAATTCAAGTGTTAGTTGCCAGCCTGGGCATGGGAGTGTGTGCTTCCTCTAGCTGCCAACACACCAACCCAGGCTCTTACAGCCTCTTTGCCCCCATATGACCTACCTGAATGTGCTAAACCATGGAGCCTTGCTCCCTTGTGCCCACACTCGGACAGCTGCCCAACTTGTCCCAGCCCAGGTGAGGTCCTGACAACTGTCCTCTGTGGTTGTGGATCAGGGTGTACCCACCTGGCTGGAAGATGGTAATCTTTTGCCATAGCAGTGGGCTCTGGGGTTAGTAGCTGAGGGGTCTGAGAGCCTGGGACATCATCTACTCAGAAATGTGGCCTTCCCTGTCCCCTTGCTCTGTCCAGGCCAGGTGTAGGGTGGTTGTCTCCATTTTCTCTAGCATGTAGATGGGATTCTTCCCCTAACTGTCTAAGGTGCTGCCTGCCCCCCTAACTGAGGTACTAGGCAGGAGTCTGGGGCTGCCACCTGTTCCCCAGTACCCATCTCATTGGTACTAGTACCCACTGGTTCGGACTCCTGGGTTGTAATGCTGGCTCTTGGTCACTGACACTCACACACATGGGCAGAAGCTCCATCCTGATGTCACCTGTCTTCACGCCACATTACTCTCCTCTGCCATCCAGCCTGCCTCCTGGTTAAGTCTAGGTAGGGACACAGCAAAGAATGTCTTCTCCTCTAGAAGAGTTTTTCCCTCTGGCATCTTCTGCCCCCAAGAGGAATTGGTCCCTACTTGGGACATTGACAGGGTCTTTAAAAAAACTTTAGTGTTGTAATCTGTCTGCTTTGTTATCTCCCACGGAGTGCTGTGAACCAGTTAGAGCAGAGACGGTGTCATGCGTAGGTTTCTTCAGCATCTGCACAGTTTGTCACATAGTAGGTCCTCAGTGGGTAGTTGTTGACCAGCTGAAGGAGTGACTGAGTAATGAATGCATGACAAGGTCCCTGATGACGTCATAACTCTTGCTTCTTGATCCTAGTCAGTAGCTAATCGTCTGCATGCCATTGACATGCTCCTTCCCCCTCCATCCATCCTTAAGTGGGTAGACTGCAGTAGGCACGGTAGGCACGAGCATCCACTGAATGCCTCCTGAGCCAGGCAGGAGGCTAGTGTGTGAAGAGGCTGAGGGACAGGCAGCAGAGAGTGCTGGAGACTGCCGCACAGGGATACGTGCTCACACCCACAGTGTCTCTGAACACTGAGTTGACGGGGCCCCTGGGTGGCTCAGCTGCTTGAGTGTCTGCCCTCGGCTCAGGTCACGATCCCAGAGCCCTGTGTCTGGTTGCTTGCTCAACAGGGAACCTGCTTCTTCCTCTCCATCTGTCACTCCCTCTGCTGCTCCCCCTGCTTTGTGCTCTCTTATTCTTGCTCTCTGTCAAATAAATAAACAAATAAATAAAATCTTTAAAAATAATAATAAACACTGAATTGAACAAGTGACATGGCTGCCTTTTGATGTTTAGAAGAACCTATTTTTCTGTTCTGCTTTCCCACCTTCTGGTTCACACTTTGCAACTCCTCAGGGGCAGTGCGGTTTGACAGATTAAACAACAGATGAGCCGAAGATCTTTTCCAGAGGCAGAGCTGTTGATAACAAGTCTGCCAGTTGCCTCTGGACCTGTCCACATGGTACAAAGCTGCTAGTCAACAGGCAAGGTCCAGCCACTGCTTGGGACAGCAGACTAGAAGCTTGGACACATTCCCACCCTAGAAGTTTTATGATGCTGTGGAGTCAGTCAGGGAAGTCACGTGGGGGGTCCCTCGTGACCATTAGCCAGTCGGGGTGTGGCCTCTGCCGTGCTCCAGAAGGTGGTCTGCCTTGCACAGTTTGCCCCCAAATCAGCTCGGAGCCGAGTCAGCAGAGCGGGTGAGCATGGAGGGCTGTGAAGGGCATGCGGTGAGCCAGGGAAGAGATCGGTCCAGGAGGACCCTATCCTGAATGGCGGTGGGGACGGGGCCGAGAGCTGGATTCTTGTAGTTTGGTGGAAGCAGGTCTGTGACCACCATTCAGCTTTTCTATTTCAGAGCCAGGCACTTCTTGTTTTCTTAGTCTCCCCAGCAGCCCTGTGTGACAGGGGGTCAGCTTCATTTTACAGGTGGGGAATCTGGGGCTCCAAGAGGACACCTGACCTGATGTCACCCAGTCGGCACCTGACAGGACCCTCATTTGAACCCACATCTGTGAAGCCTGTGCTCTGTCACCTATGTCATGTGTCCTCCGCAGCCAGGGGGTTGCCATGGGGACTGCACACTTTCCCTAGTGACACTAGTGCCAGCAGCCACTCTGTCTAGGTTCTTCAGGGAGTCAATTAAGGGCAAAATAAGAATTCGAGTTTTACAAATTCGAGTCACTTCTGGATGTTTGGAGTACTCATGGGATCCCCAGCAGTCTTTTTTTCTTTTTTAAGATTTTATTTATTTATCTGACAGATAGATCACAAGTAGTTAGAGCAGCAGGCAGAGAGAGGGGGAAGCAGGCTCTCCACCGAGCGGAGAACCCAACGCGGGGCTCGATTCCAGGACCCTGAGATCATGACCCGAGCTGAAGGCAGAGGCCCAACCCACTGAGCCCAGGCACCCCAGGATCTCCAGTAGTCTCAAATAACCTTATTCATCAGACGTTCCCCATAGACTCGATCTACCCTTCGAGAGTGACGTTCTTCATGGTGCAACTTCTGGAGGTGACATCCCACAGGGGAGAGAGTGGGAAGGAAAGGTTTTGGCCTTTGGCCAGCCTCCAGGTCTGCATGGGAATCTCTGCTTGGGAGAGGGTCTTACACTTTCCCTCACTTCCCAGAGGAAGAAGAGATGGGGAGTTGGAGGGCGGCAGGCAGGAGCAGGGCCCTCAGCTCCCTTTTGTGCCTCCCACTTTTGGCCTGGGCTGCTCTGAGGGGCTGGTGTCCCTGAAGGTCCTTGCCCATCCTACCTGGGGCTGGTCTCCCTGTAAGCCGGGGGCTCAGAGCTGCAGGTGCTGCATTCCTGCCCCACAGACACCCTCCTCCTTTCCCCAGTGGCTGGCTGTGTCCTCTTTTTATTTGTGTACACTAAGAAACTGGTCTTTCCTGCCGACAAGGACGCTGAGGCTCCTGGGGCTTGTGCTTTCTTGAGCATAAGGTTAGACTTCGCTCAGTGGTGGACACACAGCCTCTGAATTGTTCTTCCTGGCTGACTCTCAAGCACACATGTCTAGTTAGGTGTGAGTGTTTTCCTTACCTGTGTCTTGCACAGTGGGGGTGGGGTTGGTGGTGATGGAGAGGAGAGGGGAAGGACTGGGGACAAGGATGTGGAATAGTCAGCTGTCTCCCTGCTGGTAGCTGCGTGGTGACCCTTGTCAAGGGGGTTCCTGGTGAGGGTCTGTCCCAGCACAGGAATGTGCACCATGGGCCTGTGTCCACAGCCCACCCAGCTACCAAGTCTGTAAGGCCACTCCGCTGGTACGCAGAACCCTTTAATTCCTCTCCTCTGTGCCTTGCCGATGGCCCTGCCTTGGTTCTAGCTCATTCCATCTCCTCCTAATGGCCCTTTCTCTCTGCATTCCCTCCTGCTTGCAAATACGTCGGGCTCTTCATCGTCCTTAGGTTAAACTTCCAGCATCTAATGACAGTCTGGACGCCCCAGATGGAATTCTCTGCTTTCCCTTTGTCCCCTGATCCTGCTGTCCAGTTGCTGGGAATTCTCCTCACTCAAGTCTTCTGCCTGGCCTTGACTGCTCCCTTCTTCACCCTCTGCCCCACACAGGCACACGTACACACACACACACACACACACGCACACATGCACACATCTACACATGCTTGTACTTATGCACACACATCCCTTCTCCAGCTGGAACTCTCCCCTAACTCAACTCAAGCGTCAGGTCATCTTTTCCCTCCCTCTCTGGGCATGTCCCTCTGTTTCTGCCCCAGTGCTCACACCACAGTGCCTCTTAGCCCGCAAGGACCACATTGGTTCATGTCTGAGCCTCAGAACCTAGTGCTGTCTGACCATTGCCTACTGCGGGGATAGGTGAGTGGAATGAACCAGCCCATGGATGCAGCCTCCGAAATGGAAGTGAAAGGTTTGGCCGACGGCAAAGTAAGGGTTATGGCTGGCCCTGGGACTGCTGTCCCCAGAGCTCCGTGCCAGAGAACCTCTGCCCACCAGCCTTGCTCCTGGTGGGCCTGGCACTCACAGACTTGGCTATGGGGGAGGCATGGGGAGGGGTTTCTCACCTTGCCAGGAGAATCAGATAAGAAGGAAGCTTTACAGAGAGATAAGCCTCTTAGACCTGGGCCATCTGTTCCGTCTGAGTCACAGCTCCAGAGCCGGGGCTCATTGTGGGCAGAAGCTCAGCCCTGGGGGAGGGCAGGGAAGGCAGGGACTTCCTGAAGCTAGTCCTGTGTGCCAGCCCCTTTGTGGGCCCTTTACATTCATTTGTATGCGGGAGCCTCCTGTCAGCCCTCCAAATGGGTCCTGGGCTCTGCAGTTTACAGAAAAAGGAACTGACTTGCCCAGGTCACACAGAAAATCCTGGACAGGACTGGGATTTGAGTCCTGTTGTGTCAGACCAAGACCTTTGCCATTGTTAGTAGTGCCACTCCCCCTTTTCAGAGTTAGATTTTGCTGTGATGAAGGGGTGGCCTGCAGGAGAGGTTTCGGGGGACGGGTCTCCTCTAGCAGAAAGCTGTGGCTCAGGCCCCATTGTTGACTTTCTCAAACTGGGATGTGCCATGGGTTTTATGCATTTATTTATTATTTGTGAGCTTTGGTGTTCTTTCCAGCAGACTCACATCAGGAAGTTAGGAAGGGTTTCCTCCAGGGGCCATCGGGTGTGGGATGGATAAAGGCTATGCATATCTCAGGACGTCGGAGCCTCTGCAGACTTGGCCTCTGCTCTTGCGGGCCTGTTACCCTGCACCCTAGCAGGCTCTAAATTGTCTGGATCTGCAGCTGCTCCACGTCACAGTGGAATCTTGACCGTCCACACTGGAGGGGCCAGGTGGGGACTCAGACCAGGTGGGCTGGACCTGAATAGCTCTTAAAGTTGGTGGCACAACTGGGACTGGCCTCTGGGAATTCCAGAACTTTCTCAGGGCCCTTCCTGCCCAAGGTGAATCCCTCCAACTCCCAGCTCACTGCTATGAAGGTTGAAAAGGGTAGTGAAACCCACTGATGCCGGTGACTGAAGGGTCTTCCCTGGAGGGTTTTTTTTCTCTCTGAACTTTACAAGCCAGCATGAACCTAGAGAAGCTAACTTACTTGTTCAAGGTCCCACAGCAAGACAGGCATTCCAGAGTTTTGACCTTAGTATTCATGTTGTGGTTTTCAGAAAATTCTGGTTTAGGTTTTTCTAAAAGGCATTATGAGTACAGTCTAACACGGCAGGCAAGAAATGTTGTGTCTTTAAGAGAAGAGGTTCGTGGTTCATGGGCAGAAACTTCCATGGGCCAAAGCTCTTGACATTTTTGCCATCAGCCCCAGCTTCAAAAGGAGCATCCTGGGAGAACCCGAGACTTCTGGATGTCTCGGGCACTGGGCATGAGGGTCTCAGCAGCATGCAGCCTTGTCTGGGGAGCATTACACTTGCGGAAGAGCCCCAGGTACCACCCAAAGCCGGGACTCTGGCTTGAAGTTACACAGTCTGCAGATCCTCACACGGCGACCTGGGAAGGTGGTGGTGCAGACAAGATAAGAGCCAGAGAGGCAGGCAGAATTGGGGTGGAGAAAGGAGACAACACAAGCAAGGTTCATTTCTAGGCACAAAGAGTTTTTAAAAATCAAGGCAAGAAGGTTATCTCCTTCCCGGAGGCCCAGAAGGGATCTTTCATGGCAAATATGACTGGTTCAGTTTATTTTAGTAGCATCAGCAAGAAATCTGATTTACCGGCAGAAGATGGAGAGAAGGCGGCTTATGAGCTAAACTGGCTCCGTCAAGAGCACAGTCCACTGAAGCTGACGGGTCTGGGAGGCGTGGTTCTGATGGCCGCGGTAGGAGGGTGCACCTACATGTCCTCGCAGGCCCTCGGAGCCCTCGGGCTCTCTCCTCCCAGAGAGCATGTTGCAGGCAACGTGTGTCTCAAAGCTATGTTTGCATCTTGACAGACCCGTTCCACTTATGGGAGGAATAATGCACAAGAAAAAACCCCTCAGGCATCAAACTGTTCTTTATAGTTTGGTTTTGAATACCAGAAAAAAATTTCTGAAAGCAAGCTGAATATTGTGTGGTGGAGAAATAGTATGTTAGTATTGGTATCTTACAATGGCACATGGCTAGTGGTGATAAAACCCTGTGATTATGAAGACTAGGTAGCAACAGGAAGAAAAATGCTCATGATGTAATGTTCATTTTAACATGAAAAAAATGAGATACAATAAAAATGAAACATGGTTGCATTAAGATAAAAACAAAAGAAACAAATGAGAAGAGTTACTAAATTGCTGTGATGGGATTATTCTTTTTTTTTTTTCTCCTTCAGTTTCCAGATTGTTACCATGTGCAAAGTGGTGTGAGAGTTGAAAACAGAATCTGGAACCAGAGGGTTTGGTTTCAAAGCCCTAGCTTTACCACCTGCTTACTAGCTGGGTGACCAACCTCTCTATGCTTTGGCCCCTCATCTGTAAAAGTGGGGACAGTAATAGCATCTAACTCTTAAAATTATTGTGAGTTAGCAGATGTAAATGCTATACAATAATTGCTATATAGCTACTGACTATAAAAAATAAATTTAATTATCATAAATTATGCATGGCCTCATATCTTAACCATAAATCTGTGCTAGTATTGGTGTGGTTTTCTTTGTATTTTTTTTTCCTTATTTGAAAGTGCTTTCATCTTCCAAATGTGATTGTCACAGTACTATACAGTGTGAAATTATCTTTTCTATTAATATCATGTTGCGAGGATTTTTCACTAGCATTTCTGATGGAGGACCATGATTCCCGAACCCTATTTCCACCCCCTGTCCACCTCCTTCAGATCCCCAAGACTCTCTTCTCTGGTTCCTACAATAAATACAGTGGTTGACTTATTGCAAATATAGTTGCAATTCTCCACCCTGTTTTGACAGGGTGTCAAAGGTGACAGTTGTACCTTCTCCACCAAGATATGGAATCTATTTCTCTGCTCCTTCAAGCTGGGCTGCCCTGGTGACTTGCTTTGACCAAATGAATGCAGCAGAGATAAAGCTGGGCCAGTTTTGAGGCCTCAAGAAGCCTGGGGTGCCCTCATTCACATAGGTGGAACCCTGCAGCTTCTGTGAACAAGTTGGAGCTAGCCTGTTGGAGGAGAGACCATGTGGAACAGGGTCCAGGTGCCGGACTGAGACCATCCCACATTTGCAGATCACCAACCCCCAAACATGTAAGAGGGCCCAGCCAACATCACCATAGCTGAAGAACTGCTCAGCTGACCTGTAGATTCGTGGAAAATACGAAATACATGTTGCTTTGGGCCACTGAAGTTGGGAATTTTTTTTAAAGATTTTATTTATTTAAGAGAGAGATAGGGAGAGAGAGGATAAGCAGGGGATGGGGCAGAGGGAGAGGGAGAAGCAGACTCCTCACTGAGCAGGGAACCCGATGCAGTACTCGATCTCAAGACCCTGAGATCATGACCTGAGCTTGCCCCGGGAGTGTTTTGTTATGTAGCTATGGCTCATAAGTATAACCCCAAGGAAGCAGGCTACTGCTATGAGAGCTTCTGATCGACTGACCCACTGGACAGGACAGACAGGGCACCCTCTTCACCTCCTCCCTTCCAGGGTCCATGGTACTGGCCCTGTGTCCACCCAGGTGTCACCCAAAGTCGCCAAAACCCTCAAGTCATCACACTCGTGGTCCTCAGTGGGTAATCTTAGTCTCTGCAGTTTGGGCCCCTTCCCAAAGATAAGGACAACCCCATAGTAGGGGAGAATTTCTCTGGGCCCATCCCACCCTGTCTCCTTACTGTGGGTCAAGTAATTTTGCTTGTCTTCAAAACAGGGAAGGTGGAATGGAACTCTTGGGTTCCAGGCCGTCTGTGGGAGGGGCAGGTACATGCTCATGCTCCAGGGGTCTTCCAGAAAGACTTCCTAGCCTTCCCCCCAGAGCTTTCTCATCAACAGCCTCAGAACACCTGGATGGAAAGTGACCTAATAGAGGCCCCAGGTGGGGCCTAAACTGCTGTCATTCTGCCCCTGCCTCACCTTGATGTCCCTCAAACTCCAAGAGAGTTCACAAATTGAACACTCCATCAAAAAAAAAAAAAAAATGCTGCCATGATATGCTGCCATACAGATTTATACAAAACTTTTCAACTACTTTGAAAGAGCTTTTTTTTTTCTTTTTTGGCAAACTGGTAAATGCAGTAAATTTAGCAAATTGGTCATTCATTCAGCCCATCGATTTTGGGTGTTGGTTTTGTGGAACTGACCCAGAGTCCTGTGCCTGCCACTTTCAGTAATGCCCACAGGCCTAGCACTGCACTTGCATATGAAGCAAGGCCCTGGAAAGATGTTTGAAGAGTGGTGTGTATCGTAGCTGGTGGTGTCAGCTCAGGGACATCCTCTAGGCACACTCAGTTATTTTCTCCTCGGACAGACAGGTGTACAGACACTCATATGTCAGGGAAGAGGAGTAGAGAGGCCAAATTCCCCGAGCTTGGCTCCCCCAGTCCCTCTGCTGTTGACTGGGCAGTATTGTGTAAGCACCAGGGTCGGGCCTGGAAAATGGCGGGTGGGACCACCTTAGGCTTTGGTTTTCAGTGTGGAAATCTCTGGCCTCCTTCAGGTGCCCTGGCAAGGCTCCGACTTCCTCCACAGCAACAGTAGGATGTGTTGATGGGGTACTCGGTGACAGGCTAACACCTGCCTTTATAGTCACGACCTCACTGACTCCTTACCCGAGCCTGGCATGGTAAATTCTAGTATCATACCCTTTCACAGGTGAGGAGACTGAGGCTTATCAGAGCTGGGTGACATGTTCAAGAGCACGCAGCTAGCAGGTGGTGGAGCTGGGATTCCAGCCCAGAAGGTGCTCTGCTTTGGGGCAATCTGAGGTCTTGGGCATGGGCATTTCTTCTGGAGCTCACTGCAGGAAAGCTGCTCTCTATGGAGGAGGCAATTTGTTGCAGTGGAAAGAGGTGGATAGACACGGGTTCCTGGCTCTGCCTCAGATTCTTTCTGAGTCTCAGTTTCCCAATCTGTAAAAGGAGGACAATGCTTCCCTGGGGTGGTTCTGAGGATTTAAATGAGATTATATAATAGGGACCTGTACGCTCTTTATGTTCGAAGTTGTTTGCAAGTTTCTGCAATTGAATTAAAAAATATATTTTTAAATTAAAAATATATAATTTTATATGTGTGTGTGTGTGTATATATATATACACACACACAGAGAGAGAGAGAGAGAACTCCAGAGTCAACATGGAAGTTATGCACCTAGATTATTCTAAAGTGTTGAGTCACTAACAAAACAGCTGCCCTTGTACTGTGCTCAAGGAGTTAACCTAGCTGTTTCTCCTAGGAACTGTGTGTTTGTGCGTGTGCACGTTTGCGTGTCCGTGTGTGTGTGTGCGTGTGCGTGTGTGCACATCCTTAACTTCTTTTTACAGCCTGTGAGTACATCCTGGGGAGGGGTTTGGGGATGAGCTCACTCAGCAGGGAAGGACTCTACCTCTCTCTTCCCTAGGGTTTTGCCTTATTTATTTCGTGGAAACACTCCTCCCCCTCCTCCTCCTCTTCCTCCTCCTCCTCTTCCTCCACCACCACCACCACCACCACCACCACCACCACTGGCTGGGGCCTCAGCAGGGAGCGGAGCCACAGTCTGTCAGTTAGTGACTTACTCTCACCTCTCCTGGGCGGGTACTTCACACTTGGGTCCAGTGTGTGAGTACTGGTTATTTTTATCCCACCCCAAATTCATGTGATGCCAGTTTGGAAGGAGGGGCTGTCAGCTTCTCCAGAGAAGTGGCCTGATACTAAGCTATCCTGTCTCCCTCCCTTCTTCTCCTTCACACCCAAGCTCCCCTGGCACAGGACTCTCAGTAGTTGGCTGTGGGTGGGTTGGAGGCTCTAACTCCGGTCATGGGCTCCGTGGGCCATGCCCCCGGGGGAGCCAGCATGAATGGGGCCTGCTCAGACCCCTGGGAGGGACTTTAGGCTACAGAGAGTAGGGGGCAGGAGCCCTGGATTAGTGTCAGGTCTGTGGCTCAAGGCTCTGCTGCTTTCCCCTGTGTACTCTGCCTGCTCCGGGCCATGGGGCCCTTCTACTGAAGGCCAGTGGAAGTCTAGTGGTGCTAACTGCACACTGGGACCAGGCAACCGCCATGCATGCACCAGCAGGCACCCAGCCTAGGCCAGTGCTGGAAACTGGGGGTCTGCAGGCCCCCTTGGGCTTGTCTCCTTCAGCATCCAGTGCCCCCCTGCCAGGCCTTATGGGAGAGGGCAGTCTTGTTCCTCAAGACCTCACCCTGGCATGGAACCCAGCTCTGCACGTCCAGCTTGTACCCTGGGACTCTCTGAACCTGTGAATCCCATTCCCCTACTGATCACCTTTTTTCAGTCAAATGCTCTTCCCCTGAGCTATACCCCCTCTTGATCACCTTTTTTCATGTGCCAACTCATGAGGTCAGCCTTGCCTTGGGTGGTAGCTTCTGTGGACACCCCCTGACTCACCAGCCTCTCTTCTGTCTTCCATGGCCCCTTCTTGCCCATCTCAGGCCCCCATGCCTGCTGCTACCTCTGCCTGAACACTCCCCTCCACATTCCTCCTTCAGACTCCTTGCCTTTCTTCAGGTCTCAAATGTGGCCTCTTCTGATGTCACCCACCCAGGGTAGGGGTTGTTCCTGGTATCATTTCAAATCGCATTCTGTTCTTTCTCTTGACAGAAGGTATTTGGTTCAAAATGATTACTTCTTTGACTTTTATTGGCAGGGAGGGTATGGTTCTCTGCATTAGACAGGAAGTTCCATGAGGCCAGGGTCACATCTGCTGTGGCCCCTCCATGTCAGGCACAGCTGGGGGCTGACCCACATGTACCACCTGTCCCATGGCCTCCCCAGAAGCTTTTCTTAACCATCTGGACAGGGCGCTGTGCTTACCTTTCCGGGTCGTCAGGGCAGGGTTAGGAACTCGGGAACAGCACAGTCTGCGTTTCCAGGGCCTGCTGAGATGACTAGAATTTTTTCTCCCTGAGGGTGGACACAGAGGGGCAGAGACCCTTCCTTAGGAGACACCATGGGATTGGGATCTGTGAAGGAATGACTTGAATATGTCTTCACTCCCAAGGTGCAGGGGTCAGGAGTATTTATTCAAGGAAAATCAGGATGGGCCAGGCTATGGGAGGGCCGAGGGGGGAAGGGTAGGCCTGGGGGTGATTATTATTATTTTTTTTCCAGAAAGAACAAAATCTGTGTGGGCAGCTACCGTCTTCCTCACGTTCCTGTCCAAAAAACAACACCATCGCTCAAAGTGTCTATGCCCGTTAACTCAGTATTCTCCCTTTGGCCATCTAGCCTAAGAAAATAATCTTAAATACAAGACATGTTTGATATTACAGATATGCTTTTTACCACATGCGTAAAACAGTGCAACGTTGTGAACCATCTAAATGTCGAAGCATGAAATTCATCGTAACACATTCACTGGATGGCATGTTATACCTCCAAATATTACTTAAATAACACATGTTGGAGCCTATGCCAGCAATGCTCCTAAATGGACCAGAGACTTTATGGGGAAAGGTATTTATCTTCAACGAGCTGTCATTGAGGTAACAGTGGCAGCCTCTCACATGGCCCCAAATCCGAGGTCTGGTAGACTGCATTGCTTTGGACTGTGCCGACGAGCAATTCTAATCACTGTTTCCCATATTACATATGCAGCAACGTTCATGGCAAAAACTTTAGAAAACCGATACTTCTTATGATCGTAAAGCTCAGAGACTATGGCTGTTGATATTCTGGTGTAAATGCTTCCAGAATAATTTCAATCATAAGTATCTTTGGTGATTATAATAATACAGTGATAACAAAAGAGATACAGCATTGAACATATAGAGATATATCAATTTCAAGAAAGAAAATGCTTGCCTGCAATATTAAAAAGAAATAAAAGGTTGAACATGGTATTCTTGAGTCATGAAGGTATGGGTGTGTTTTGCCCCATCTCTATACATGTCTGTATCCCCAACTCCAATAAATGTTAAAATAACCATAATTGCTAATAATAATAATAATGATAATCATAGTAATAGGCATGGTCTAGTGGAGGCAAGAGAGAGGCAAGAGAAAAAGCTCAAAATAGTTACTTGAAACAAGAAAGGCAGGAGACTAAAATATGCATATCCACAGAGGTGCGAGGAATATCTCCCCTACTTGCAAACACACAAAACATGTCCCCTCACCGCACCCCATGCATCCGCTCTGCTGCGTCTGCTGCACATGGTTGCTGTGCATGAGATCTGACGATGTTCAGACTCCGACAGTCCACTCTTCCAACTTCCTGTCCTGAAAGCATGATATGCGTACAGCAGAGTGGCTCCAGCATTTCTAGCTAGGTAGGATTCAGGTGCAAGAATCAGTCTTGCCGGGAAGTTGTGTGCTTGTAGTAATCACATCACTTTCTATATAGCTTGTGTGTGTGTGTGTGTGTGTGTGTGTGTGTGTGTGTGTGTTAGGGGAGCTGGGGTTATGGATGTAGATCGGGTGGTGCTGCCACTGTGGAGAGAGGTGCCACAGATTTCGGAGGGTGAGCCTGTCTTTCCAGCCCCAGGCCTGCCTCCTGGGGGCCTTGCCCTCGGGAGTTACCTGATTCCAACCTCCCCAGGCCCTGCCTTCCGCTCAGGAGCCGGCACCCCAGGAGAGGGCCCTACCTTCTGTGGAGAAGATGGAGAAGCAGAGGAGCAAGATGCAGAGCAGCCTGGAGACAACTAGAAGCCTCATGGCGGGGTGGCCAGAACCTCACGTCCCGGGGAGAGAGCTGTGCTGCAGAGGTCCTCCTGGGGCCGCCTCAGACTTTTATAGGGTGACACAGTAAGGTGTTTCCCAATGGGCAGGGCACCACAGGCAGCCCTGGAATTCTCATAAAGGGTAGAGTCAGCCGCTCCCAAGAGGAAAAAACCAGCTTTTCAAGAATGTGAGAGTATTTAGTGAACTGTAACACGCAGAGCTATAAATGCCCAGCCCTGGGAGCTCCCAGCACCGGCCTCAGTGGTCAGAGTGGGAAACTCCCACCAGGGAAGGGCCACTTTCTAGTGTTGAACGTTAACTTTTACTGTCAGTAATTATCCCATCAAACACATATCTTCCTGATCATTCCTAAGATGAGGCTGGGAGGGCCATAAAACCCTTTGCGAAGCCTCAGGGAAGAGTGTCAAGATATCTGTGAAATGTAGGGAGCAGAGAGCCTGGAATCAGATGACCTGGGTTTGAGTTCTTTGCCATCTAACAGCACTGCGACCTTGCACTTGCCATGAAATGCCTCTGAGTCTGCTTCCCATTGGTGAGATGGACACAAGCCTGAATGAGCACGCGTGTGTGAGGGGCCATGAATGACACGGTGAAGAGCCATGAAGGAGGTGGGGCTGCAGCTGGACCTTGACAGATGCTTAGGATGAAATGAAAAGGCGCTTCGGGTACAGAGTTAGCCTGAGCAAATGTACGGAGGAAGGAAACATCTTACAAGGGCAGGTGTAAGGAAGAGTCCGCCATCAACACCTACTAACTGGACATATTCTGTGGGCTAGGATGTGCACAGGGGATGCTGAAGGCTCTGCGCCTGGCCTCAGGGAGCCTCTGTTGGTGGAGACAGCCGTGCAGATACACAGAATTGTGTTTGCCCTTGTGGTAATGTCCTAATGTCCTTCTAACCATCTCTCTGGTTTCCAGCTTCCAAGGGCACATGGGAAGAAGCCAGTATCCGGTTCCATTACCAGGGATCTTGCTGGTTCCTGACAGCCAATGCACACATTCCCTGCTGTCAGAGCCTGGCCAGTGGGGAGCTTCACTGGCCCTCCTCTCTGGCTAGAGATTAGATATACGATTTAAACCCCATGCTCAGATAGCTTGGTGAGCAAATTGGTAGCTGGGGATGTTTTTGAAAGTCAACTCTTAACACATTTGCAGAAACTGTAAAAGCAATCCACACAAAGCAACTGGCTGGGCCACTGGGCTTAAGGACCATATATCTTATCATGGGAGTCACCTGTCCAGCCCCTGCCCGATTCCCTGTCCAGGCTGTGTTCTGAGCAGGCAGTGGCCGTGGAGGAGGGTGTGGTCGGGAAGACGCCCCAGAGCCGACCAGGGACAACTCCGGAGCTGGAGCCTGGGAGAGACTTCCAAGCAGCCCATGTTGGAAAGAGGGCTGGGAGCAGTGTGGGTTGGATCCTGAGGCTGCACTTGCCAGCCAGCACCCTGTTCTCACTTAGATTGAACATTACAGACCCATAAGCTCCACACAGTTTCCTAAAGACGTTTCCTGACATTAGAATTGCATCCGTGGTCCACATCAAGGACGAGCACCACTATTTTATTTATTTTGATGTGAGGTCATTTGGGGGGGCCCCACTGAGTTCTCTGCACAACCACACACCTTTGGGCTGCCATTCCCCCATTATCTGTGGTTGTAACAGGTACTTTTTGCTTTTGGCAGACTATCATCGGAGCAGAAAAGAGCAACTTCCTGCCGAAGGGGGGCAGGGATTAGGCCAGAACTTAAAACTAACTCCAGTTGCTAAGCAGTGGTGCAGAAACTAGACTCTCAGGCTAGTAAAGGGGGAGATGTGTCTGGACCCAGTGGACTTGGGTAATTTTCCCAGGCCCCTCAGCCCCGCAGCTGTGGAGCCAGAAACAGATGTTAGGTTCTCAACACGTTTTTTTTCTCACCACAGATTACAGATCAGGGCCAGAGCTGGCTATCTCCAGGGTTCTTCTGTTCCTTATCCACTCACACGTACAATTCACAGATTTGCAGGTGTTCCGGGAAACGATATGTTTAAACAGAAGAATAGATTCAGATGTCAGAATTCCACCGTGCTTCGTAAATGCTTATGAGAACTTACTGAAGCAAGCTAGGCCCGCACGAATTTAAATAACACAGGGTATAGAGTTTCGGTTCCACCCAGGTCCCCCACAGGTCCCCCCACCCCCTTACCCAGAGACACTGTTCACAAATTCTCACCTGCTTTTTTTAACATTTCAAAGATAGCTATCAACTTATTACTTTAAAAAAGGAAGAAACACCTTGGGCTCTTTAGAATATTTGAAATCTCATGTTGAGTTGAGGGAGGTGAAAATGAGAAGCGTTTTAACAGGAACACCTACCTGTTAGTTTTTAAGCTTATGCCGTTTGGGTACAAAAATAATATTTGAGTCTTTGAATTATTTCTAAAGATGATTTTGAACACTTGCAAGCCTTCCTGAGAAAACTCAGAAACACACCTAACGCGAAGGGGAATTTATAAGGAAGGAAGTATTTTTAAGTCAAACTTGTGATTTCTATAGTCAATTAGGAAAATGCCTGAAGCGTCCCCACCTTTTACAGGTAGAGCATTTTTGGCCGGAGTACCCACACTTTACTCTTCACCTGTGTGATGCTTTCTTCCAAAGATGTTTTATGAACCTGCAGTTGATCAGAAATGACTCTCCTGCCTTTATTTGCTTAGTAAACTGCAGACCAGTTTTTATAGTAGGAGGGGCCAGACACTGGAGCGATCCTATTTAACAACCCCCGCACCCCCCACCAAGCTCAAGGATACAGATCTTGTATTTCCAGCTTGCAACAGGGGAAAATGAGGTTTTCTTTCATCTCACAAAAAGACTTGTGGTAACTTCTTATCTGGAACCAGGTCTGCCTGACTCCAAAGCTGAGTTTCTTTTCTAACATTGACTCTATGAGAGCTCACAAGTAGTTGAAAATGTTCATCTTACATGCCACCCCCAAACTGTACAATAAACCAATAGCTTCCTCCATGTTTTACAGTTGATCCGAACTTCCTCAAAAGCCTCCAGCTCCCTGGGTCTTCCCTGCCTCCTGCTCCTGGAATAAGATGGTAAATCCAGGATCTGTCCCTTTTACTCCTGCCATCACTGGTTCCCTGGGTTCTCACAGATGCCATGTACCCTCCCTCTGTCCCCTCCCCTGTGGTGTGGACTGTTTACCCCTAGCCATGGCTGTGGGCTACCCCGCCTCACCACAGTGCGTGCCAGTAGGCCCGGGGCTCCTCCATGGAAATCATGCTGGAAGGTCACCTTTTCCATACCACCAAGGCACCTGGGGACACTAGCAGGCACTGTCTTTTTTTTTTTATCCTGCAGCCACTTATGTTGGTAGTGGAGTACTTCTGAAGCCACTGACAGGAATACTCCCTTGGCTGCTTTCCTATCTCTGTCTCTTGTCTCTGCAGCTCCTGACCCTTTGCCCCCATCACCTCACCCTCACCCCGTGGTTTCAGCCTGCAGTGGGGGGACCAAGGACCCCTGTCTGCAGTTTCTGTCTTCCTCCCTCCCCCTACCCCCTAGAGTCACAGGGTCCAGGCTCTAACCAGAGCTTTGCCACGTTTTAGCTTGTGTGACCCTGGCCAAATGACTCAGCCTCTTTCTCAGTAAGAGAGTAGCTGAAGCTCGAGAGAAACATCTTTCTGAGAGGGTAACGCTGAAGTGTCGTGCTATATGAAAACAACTATTAGACTAGGTGGTCCACTGCCAGGAGAGGGGGGCAGAGTTTCCTTCCCTTTGTCAACAGCATCCTATCTCCAAAACATACCTTCCACTTGTGTTCAAGGATGTATGATGCTTCTTTAATGCAGAACAATGGTTGTCTTTTGTTGCATTTCATAGCAGATTTTTATTTATTTTTTTAAAAAATTTTTTTAATTTATTTGACAGACAGAGATCATAAGTAGGCAGAGAGGCAGGCAGAGAGAGAGAGGAGGAAGCAGGCTCCTCGCGGAGCAGAGAGCCCGATGCCGGACTCGATCCCAGGACCCTGAGATCACGACCTGAGCCGAAGGCAGAGGCTTAACCCACTGAGCCACCCAGGCACCCTCATAGCAGATTTTTAAAAAGCACACTGAAATTCAGGTCTAAATGACTTAAGAGCAGGCCCATTTATAAACGTGAAGCTGGACTAAGAGGGTAAGGGCCAGGAGAGCAATTGCCAGAGACTTGGGCAGCGAGGGCACGAGGAATGCCAAAGTCGGTCACTTTTGCCAGCACTTGCGGCTGGGAAGCTGCAGGTGGAGTTGGACGGGTCCTGTTTGCCAGCATCTGCTCTGTGCTTTGCAGGTTTAGCAGCAGGCTTCCCAGAAGAGAGGTGTCTCCTTCCCAGATTCTCACCCCCACACCCAGCACCACCAGGTCAGCGTGGATGAGCAAGGTGCTGCTGGAGCGCTGCGTCCTGAGGGAAACTTCAGGCCTGTTGTTGCAGACACAGCATGGGCAGGGCTAAGGGGACCTTGAAGGCTCTGAGTCTGGTTCGTCTGAGCAGAGATGTGCCAAAGGCCACAGAGTAGAGAGATGTTCTGCGTTCTGGGTCTTTCCACTAAGTTCCTAAAACCTGAAAAACTTCTTTAAAGTGTTCCAATGTTCTTTCCATTAAAAAAAAAAAAAATTGCTTAGGGGCAGCTGTAATACATTGACGAAGATACAGAACACCCGTTTTCTATCAAATACCCATTTTTTTCTGCTGCTCAGAACTAACAGTGAAAATCTTGGCATAGTTTCCAACTTCTTTGTAGATGACTCCTCTACTGAAATGCAGTAGTGAGCGATCTCCCTCGTTTCTGAGGCACCCAGTACAGTCAGGGAGACCATTTGTGAGCACACACAGTCACAAACACATTTGGTTTGCAAGCAGAGAAGGCTGAGGTCTCAGCAAAGCCACGCAGGATTCCTCCTGATGCTGCACACAGGGGCTCCCCAAGCACTCCCCCTTCTCACAGAGGTGAGGAGCCCCCTCCAGCCCTCAGCCCTGTGCTGGGAGTGGACACCTACATTCCTGTGGGCACTCACACAACTGCCCCCTTTCTCCGAACTCCCGGAGCAATTAGCCTGGATATGTTTTTGTAGTTTCTAGAAAATGACTTCACAATTACCTTGGGTCATTATTTGCTATTTCTCATATTTTAACTACATGGTACCTAATAGAGGGCTCAATAAGCATTTGTTGACTTGATTGCTTAGTAACAGTGACTTGTGTGCTGCCTGGGTGGCTCAGTGGGTTAAAGCCTCTGCCTTTGGCTCAGGTCATGATTTCGGGGTCCTGGGATGGAGCCCCGTGTTGGGCTCTCTCCTCAGCGGGGAGCCTGCTTCCCTCTCTCTCTGCCTGCTATGATCTCTGTCAAATGGAGAAATAAAATCTTAAAAAAAAAAAAAAAAAAGTGACTTGTATTTGGGCCCTAAGTTCCCCCACCTGCAGTTAAGGGCTTCCGCCTGCAGCATTCACTGCCCAAAGGCCAGCAGGGCTTGCAACCTTTGCTCACCGTCAATCCCTCCCGGCTGCCACACACTGCCTCTGTCCATCAAAGGCTGTTTTATAGACTTTCAAGCCCAGCTATGATGTCGGGGAAGAAACTTCCTCATTCATCCTTGTTTCTCCCCACAGTTGGTGCTGAGTTAATTCCTCCTGAGTACCAAACTGAACAAACCTGTACAATCCCTTGCTCGCTTTATGAACAGTCAGATCACATCAAACCACCAATGCTTTCCCTCTCAACTTCTACTGATTTCTCCTGTTTGGAATCTTCTGCATTGCTGGGAAATCAGTCCCTTTAACCTCCAAGGTGCACATAACTGGGTGGGGCTAGGTTTGTACTGTCTTGTAAAGGATTCCCCTATGAATCATCAGTAAAAGTTCCTACAATTAGGGCGCCTGGGTGGCTCAGTCCGTTGGCCGTCTGCCTTTGGATCAGGACATGATCCCAGGGACCTCGATTGAGTCCCACATACAGTTCCCTGCTCTGTGGGAAATCTGCTTCTCCCTCTGCCCTGCTTTCCATTCGGTTCTCTCCATCTCTCTCTCTCAAATAAATAAAAATCTTTTAAAATAAAAAGTTCCTACAACTATGGAAAGATAACCCTTCAGATATCTGTTCTTACAGGACAATTATTAGAAAGGAATAAGCCAACCACTGAAAAATAACATTTTAAATCCTAAAACTTCACTGATTTTAAGGTAGTTTTGCAAAAAAACACACACAAACACACAAAAACCCACACAAACAAAAAAACACCTAGTTTTAGTATCTGAAGAATGGTAATCATGAAGTTAAACACACATTAAACACCCATGAAATTAAACACACATTTCAGAAATGAAGTGTGAAAAATACAGCATCTTGGAATTGAGGTAACATGACTAATGAGCAAGTAAGTTAAGAAATATAACACCCTTCCTGTGAAATCATCATATGAGCCTTGTTCCACCACGCTCTGTGACGCTATGTAAAACCACTCTGGGGCATATATGTGAATAGTCCAGGTGGACAGGTAATCAGGCAACTTTTACAAAGTGCTCATGGAAAGTAGGTCTTATTTTCAAAAGTTGTTCCTCAAATTGTGCGCTCATCTTTGAGTATGAATGTCAATGTGGTCTTGCTAAAAAGTATCAATTCTCTATTTCTAGATCCAGGGAGGTTGCCATACCCTTCCCCCAACCGACCTATGAGACTCTGGCCCCGTAGGAGGATAGCAAGCTATGAGCGAGGCAGAATGAAATGCTAAGTTCAGACAGGATGAGATTGTGCAGCACCTGCCCTCATGCTAACTGGCCAGAAGAGCCCGTATAATCCCTCCTCCCCCATCAGACCTCTAATTAATTTCACCTTTGCTTCTGGCACAATATGCTCCTTTTGTAGTTTTCAAGTGTCAGTACTGGGGGAATTTTCTCCAGCTTCCTGAACAGCTTCTTTACAAAAGGCCAAGTCTTCAAGGTCATAGCTTCATCTTTTCCTGAAAAATGGCTTCCATTCTGACTGCTAGCTAAATTGAGTACATTTAGGGAGCACTCCATCTTACTCATTACACTGACCTTAAAAAAACCATTTGATTTGTAGCAAGAGATGACCTCAGCAATTGAGAAAAGGAGTTTCTGGTACTATATATAAGAAGTAGGATCTGGGGAAGTGAAACACGATTACCACTTATTCTTAAGATACTAAGGTCAATCGCCCCCCCCCCCAACAAAGATTTTATTTTGAGAGAGAGAGAGTGCAGAAGTGGGGTGAGGGGCAGAGGGAGAAGCAGACTTTTCACTGAGCAGGGAGCCAGATTCGGGGCTCGATTCTGGGACTCCAGGATCATGACTTAAGCCAAAGGCAGACACTTCACCAACTGAGCCACCCAGGTGCCCCTTTTGATAAACATTAAAATTCTAATGCTCTAAGTACTTTTAGCAAAGTCTCAATCTATTTAATTTGTACAGTGCTTTTGATCTTCAAATAGGATTTCAGCTCTGTGGTACCAGTCAAACTTTCCAAGCATAACTGGCTAAGACATTCAACTCTACCACTTCTTCCCAACCCTAAGACCTTATGCAAATACTGAACTTGTGGGCTTCAGCTTAGTCCTTGGCAAGATGGGACTAAGAACCTAGTTCAAAGTAATGTTATGATTTATACAAGACTTAGCACACATTATGCAAATAACTGAATCATTAGCAATTAACAGGGTATCTGGACCCTCCTACCATACTGGAAGGACAAAAATCTCAGGAGTCATTCAGTTTCAAGAACTTGAACATGGATATACATACCCTCTATGTAGACGAACAATTTTAAGGGAAATGTGCCTGCCTTCCCCTCCCGCCCCCCACATACTAACACTTTAAAGTGCACAGAACATATATGTGTTGTGAGCAGAAATCAGGCTTCAAGGGACTGGTATTTCTTGCCATCCTTCCCTGCTTTCTGGCCCTTCCTCCATCACATTCTGGCTGTGAGAAAACACCCTCACTGCCTTTATTATGTGCTGTAACTCTTGCTTAGTCTTGGAAGACTTCCTCCTGGCACACTTTGGAAACTCACTGCTGTGCTCTTAGGACACTTGCCCTAATGAACCCTGGTTGTCTCCCCTGGGTTTCGGTGGCATGGTGCCTGCCACACTCATTTTCTGACTGCATGTTCACAAGAGCATTCTAGGCAAACCAAAAGGGCCTTTATTTTTTGTGTGATTATTTTTAAACACACATCTCAGTTATTCTGTAAAGCTTCAGGCGATGCTTCAGAAAATGAGAAGTAGGTTTTTGTTTTTTGCCTAAAGCCTATGAATGTGTAGGTCTTCACTCTTCCCTGTGAGTGATGTGAAGAAAAACCCTCAGCAGCATGTTAACAGAGCCTAGGAACCAGGGATTTTTTCATCACCACTTTATATGTTATAATATTTTATTTTGTAGTATTCACATTTTATATAATTCACTTTATATATCGAAGTCTTGTCTTAGCAAAGTCAGAAAAAGTGATGTAAAAATATACCAAGTCATTAAATTAACCACCTTGTTTTTCTAAATAAGCTTTTGCCTAATACCTATTGTTGAAATTCTATCATTCTGTTTTGTGTGATACCATCCAAACACAGGGATATAAATTTTGGGTTCTAAAATGACTGAAGACAAAAGGACCTTCAAGATCACATTGACATTGTAGTGACTAAAGTAGAGAAGGGAAAAAAATAGAAGTTTGGCGCTTGGATTTTTCTTAAGACAGCTCTCCCCACCGCCCAGCCCCCCACAAACCAGCAATAGCAGCTAAAACTTACATAGTGCTAAATGTCCACACATTTCACCCCAATCCTATGATGCTGGTTCTGTTACCATCTCCATTTTATGGATAAGAAAATGGGCACAGAGAGGTGAAGTAATTTGCCCAAGGTCACCTAAGAAATAGGTGGAAAAGGTGGGCTCAAATAAAGGTAGTCTGGCGGTAAGTACCATGGTCATAATCACACTATATTCTCCGTACTAGGTCAGGAAGAGAAAACAAATGAAACAAATCCTCTATTCAAACAGTGTGCACATGGTTCAGCTGAAAAAATTACAGACCAATCACCATCTGGATGAAACCTTTATTATTTCAGAAAGAAGCAGACTATGTAATTTGAGGTGGTAAGAATAATTACTTCTGGATTACTGTAATAAATATTTGTCAAAAATACCAGTCATTTCGATAATCATACATACTTAGTTCATTCATTAAGAACTTCCAAAAATAACTCTTCTGTATCAAAACACAAATGTCACAAGAGAGTCAAGTAATAGTCTATGGAGGTGAAGGAAAAGTCTGCTGTGGGAAACTCTAACAAAGCATTTTGCCTATTACAGTTTTGACTGACACAGTTCATGAAGAAAGACTAGCTATGTCCTCCTTTTTTTTTTTTTTTTTTTTAGTGCTTAGTCTGAGAGGAACAGAAGAAACCAAGTCCTGGGAGCTGGGAGAAAAACTGCTTTCATAATCTTATGTGTGAGCCACAAACAGGCTTTTCTGATGCCTGAAGTGAGATGGGAAACGCAAGCATGTATTCTATTAATAGTATCTCAATAATATCTCAATAAATATGCACAAAAATTCAGCAATTAGGAACACAGTGTTTGTATATTTGAAAATGCAAGAGTTTTCACGCTTTGAATGCTTTATCCTGAGAAGAATTTTAAGGATATTTTGTTCTATAAGGTTCAAAAATAAAACTTACACATACATAACACGTATCAGGAATTCTCCATACGATTAACATTCTGGACTGTCCTAGCAATGTCCAACAATGAGAAGCCAAACAAAATTATACGTATGTTGTAAAGATAGCACTGAGAAAGAAAGGAACATCAGGAGAATGAATCACTTGTATTTTTGTTTTATGCTCAATGCTTTTGAAAAGTTCAACAGATCAATGTAAAAACAACTATGATTTGTTTTTAAATAGCCAAACCCCTCTCAGTAGCTCGGCACCAAGTACACAAGAGCTACGTATTCAAAGAATGACTGCAGGTGACTCTTTGCTTCTCTCTGGTCCCTTTACCAAACCTCTACATCACCTATGAGATTACTTGTAATATTTCTGCATTTCAAAAGATATGCAGCAAAACAGAGTTGTCTAGTTTTCAGTCAAATTAATTTTAAAATAGAACAGTTAAATTCTCACAACACAAACTTTAGTTTTCACATTCACTGAAACATTTAAGAATTACTCAAACGTGAGCACTAGAAATGTGTGTGCTTATTTGGAAGAGAAATGAATTTATTCTGCAGAAGAAAAAGGAGACCGGAAGCATCACATCACCGGAACTGAAACATGCTGACAAGTCTTATCTTCTAAACTTCAGTGAAAGCTGCTTGTACGACTATTTAATGAATACCTGTCCCTATTAAACAAGCAAGATATCTGATGTATAAAGAAGTCAGAAGCTGAGGCATGTCATTTCTTTCTGTTGCTTCCAGTTGCTAGAATACTGGCAACTCGCATAAATATATTTAATGTATCCATGTAGATTCCCAGCATCCTGGAAAAGCAAATTATGGCCAGTTATAGAGGATGTAATTCTAATAACAATGATAAAAACTATTTCTTAATCTAGACAAGCTATTTCTTAATACTGATTACTTGTCATAGGTATATGAAATGGAAATTAAAAAAGAAAAGATGTCAACTAAGGAAGCCGTGGACCAAAGTCAAGGTTTTCTGGCAGATTAATCTTTGAAATGTTAAAAGGCAATTTAGAAAATCGTTATTCTATCCTCTGACATGTTCTTATGAGTGTAGTATCTTGCAAAAAAAATCCCCTGGGTGATAGACAATGAAATAATCAAGCCAAAACCAAAGAAACACCTTCATAAAAATGTGTTAGATAGAAGTCTGGCATTTTTAAATATAATATATCTCTTCAAGGCAACCCCTCTTCCCACCGCCAACCAAAGAAAAGTGTTACAATCTGTGTTAAAGCAGCATTTAAAAAAAAAAAACAACATTACACTGAATTTCAGTTTCAAGGAAAAAAAAATTACTTCAAAAAATGTGACAGACAACATGAAACTCAAGAAAGCTAAAACAACCTATTTTGGTGAGGAGTCCAAGAAAAGGGAAAAGCATTATTGTGTTACAGTTGCACCATAAAGCCAATCAACAAAAACAGGTAAATACTGCCTTAACTGAATACCTAAATATTACTTAGTCATGATCTAATCAAATGTTCTGTGGATACTCAGCTTACTAACGAGATAAAAAACAGACCAAACAGCAACAGAAATAAATATGATACAATTTGACAAACCTACTGCTGTGGGTTGAATTCAAAAGATACACTGACATCCTAATCCCTCTACCTGTAAAGGTGACCTTATTTGGAAATATGATGTCTGCAAATGTAATCAAGATGTGCGTTAAGATGAGGTTAATATGGGGCGCCTGGGTGGCTCAGTGGGTTAAAGCCTCTGCCTTCGGCTCAGGTCATGATCTCAGGGTCCTGGGATCGAGCCCCACATCAGGCTCTCTGCTCAGCAGGGAGCTTGCTTCCCCCTCTCTCTGCCTGCCTCTCTGCCTACGTGTGATCTCCGCCTGTCAAATAAAATTAATAAAATCTTAAAAAAAAAAAAAAGATGAGGTTAATACTGCAGTAGGGTGGGCCTCAATCCCAAATGACTGGAGACAGACACACAGGAAGAGTGCTGTGAAGACAGAGGCAGAGACTGGGGTAATGTGTCTACAGGCCAAGGAATACCCAGAGCTGCTGGCCAAAATAAGCAGCTAGAAGAGAGGCATGAACAGAGTCTCTCAGAGACCTCAGAAGGTATCAATCCTGGTCACACCTTGATTTGACTCCTGAACTGCCAGAGTGTCAATCTCCCTTGTTTTGCCACTCAGTCTGTAGTCTGTTACAGTAACCCTAGGAAACTAAAATAGCCAGAAAATAAAATAGACCATAATACCACAAACGTACTATGTAACAAAGGAAAGACGTTAAAGACTACTTACGAATTGATGGGATCATATTTTTGAATTCCATATGCTGGTATTATTTCTGCACGCTTGATTACTTTCTGTGTATCATACAGAAGAAACATACTGAAGAGAACTAATCCACCATAAATTGCCACTGAGTACAAAGTGGCACCAGCTACAGTGGTAGGTGGAAGAAACATAGATCCTGGAAGGGGGGAAAAAAAAACTAGCCTCATTTCTGTAATTGATCTATGATGAATGTTACTTAAGACAAAAACAAGCAACCTTCTTTTGATGTACTTCACAGATAAGAAAAGGACTGACTATATAATTTTATACATATTCAATTCCAAATCCATTACACTCATTCCTGCAGCAGGTCACTTGCTCACATTACAGCAAGGCTCTTGATCAAGAGTAATTTTCATGTTCTTCAGACCAACTTTTCCATTTTAGATGTATTTGGTAAAACAAAAAATAATAGTTTACCATGTTGCCAAACAGGAAAATACACTCTGATCAGTGTTTCCCTTTTAAACTTTTAAAAGTGACTCTTAATAAACTCCCTCCATTAGGATAACTGAGTACCAACAATGATTTTAGGATACCAAGAGTCTCAAAACACAGACGCTTACCCAGTGAGGATACGAAGACGAGACCCAGGCCCACTCCCAGGGGTGCTCCCATGTTCAGAAACTTCTCACTGGGTGCGCACATGGCCACAGTGGAGAGGCCTCCCACAATGCCTGCTGTATACCACGCAGCTCTGATGAGAAGAGGCCCCCCTAATATCGTCAGTGGAGCCACCACTGCACCCATTATACCTGGAGAAACAGCAAGCAGTTTTTACTAAATGACAACCAAAAAAAAAGCCACTTCTAAGTGAATATCGTATACCTTACTGTTAAACAACAGGACTACGAAGTCTCTCCCTTATTTAGGTCATACCCCTGAATCCCATAACCCAAACTTGCA
This sequence comes from Lontra canadensis, assembly GCF_010015895.1. Classification (NCBI taxonomy): domain Eukaryota; kingdom Metazoa; phylum Chordata; class Mammalia; order Carnivora; family Mustelidae; genus Lontra; species Lontra canadensis. The sequence continues at coordinate 33,857,633 of NW_022630997.1, forward strand.
GCTATCCAAATTTGAAATCACAACAATAACACTATTCTTTTTTTTTTTTTTTTCCCCTTAAGGATTTTACTTATTTGGGAAAGAGAGAATGAGAGAGAGAGAGCACAAGAGGAGAGAGGTCAGTGGGAGAAACAGACTCCCTGTCGAGCAGGGAGACCGATGTGGGACTCAATCCCAGGACTCCAGGATCATGACCTGAGCTGAAGGCAGTAGCCCAACCAGCCAAGGCACCCAGGTGCCCCAATAACACTATTCTTAAACTGTCTCAACTCAGAGTACAAACACTAGATTTTTAAGTTAACTTTATCAAATTTTTCGTACGTCATTACCTGGATGTGAGCCTACCGTTATTCTATGCAACAACAATCATATGTATGAGAATTGAGATTAAAAGCCTTGATAGGAATAACTGAAGGTCTTGGCTCCTGCCAAGAGGGAGCAAGGTAAAGCGAGAGAATGTTACAGGATGCTAATCCTAAAACGCAGGAACTTCAAGGACAGGTACTGCTGTTTCCTTGTGGAATAGGGACTATCATCTCAGCTTCTGAATAGTAATTATAGTTGTCAGATATTTACAAACAAGTTCAGAAAAATTACAGCAACAGGTATCAATAATTAGCAAACAGAACTCCTTAATTAAAAAAAATTAATATTAGACAAGGCATTATTTCAGTGGTAAGTAGAGCAAGTTATGTATTTTTTTAAAGATTTTATTTGACAGAGAGAGGGAGGGAGATCACAAGTAGGCAGAGAGGCAGGTAGAGAGAGAGGGGGAAGCAGGCTCCCTGCTGAGCAGTGAGCCTGATGTGGAGCTCGATCCCACAACCCTGAGATCATGACCTGAGCTGAAGGCAGAGGCTTAACCCACTGAGCCAACCAGGTGCCCCCAAAATGTATTTTTTTGCAGAAGCCAAGAAAAACCTTTATTCTCCATCAGGCTCCCAACTTTACTTACCCCAGGAAACTCCCTGTCCTAAAATTTGGATTAAGCCACAGGAAGAGGATGAAAGAATGTCCTTCTTCCTCCTCTCTCTATACTGATGTGCCAGCTAATTTCTCCAGCTTCCCTTGACCCTGTTAGCCACCAATGGCCGGGGGTAGGACACAGAGCTGGTACCAGGGAGCAAGGATGAGTGAGGCCCTGTTTTCCTCATGGCCCTTTCATAGCATCCCCTCCCACCCCATGGCACCTGGTCCTCTCCTGGCTCTCCAGGGTCTAGCTTGGTGGTCCTGTTTTCCATGGTCTGTCCCTCCAGTGGTCCTCTCCTGTGTAGGCTGACCCTGTTGAACAGTTTCCCAGTTGGCCTTGACAACCATGGTACAATCCTCTTTCCGTTCTTGATGGCTAGGTTCACTGGAGATTCTATCTCTGGAGCTTTTATCACTGGGGGTCTGGCCCTTGGGTGGCTTAATCTTCCAAAGATCCTGGCCACCATGCTCTGCTAAGGTCTCATCCTAGATGCCACAGTCCTCTGAGAGGTCCAACTCTCGTGGCCTAACCCTTTGGCAATCAGGCTCTGTGTGTTCTGGCCCTCTGGAAGACCTGTCCTCACAGAACGTGGGCACCTGAGTCCTGGCCTTTTCACAACGGTAGCCTCTGAGTTAGAGGCCTTTGCGGGGGGTGGTCTGGTCCTCCAGGACTTTCTTGTCAGCTGCAGGAAGGTCCCTCCAAAGGTCTGTTCCACACCATCTGGCTCTTTGGTGAGCCTGTTCTCTAAGGCCTAGTTTTCTGATGGTGTAGGCAGCTGTAGTCCAGCCGTCCTGCACCTTTAGCAAAACTTTTAAGGAGGCTGTCAGAGATCTTTCAATGATATTTTCTCATAAAAATCTTAAATGGTAATAGAGGTTTGCTACTTAAGGACCTATCAATTATAGAACAAGGATAGCTCAAGATTATTGTGAATCAAACTGGCGTTCATCCAACTGGTACAGCCAGTATGGAAAAGTATGGAGGTGCCTTAAAAAATTAAAACTGTAACTACCATATCATTCAACAATCCCACTTCTGGGTTTTTAACCAAAAGAAGTGAAATCAGGATGTCACAGAGGTGACTGTGTCCCCATGTTCACTGCAGCACTGTTCACAATCTCCAAGATACAAAGATCAAATTGACCTTTAATGGGTGAATGGATAAAGATGATGTGGCATATATATAAAGCGGAATAATATTCAGCTATAAAAAAAATAAATTCTTGCCATTTTTGACAACATGAATGGACCCTGAAGGCATTACACTAAGTGAAATATGAGAAAGAGGGGCGCCTGGGTGGCTCAGAGGGTTAAAGACTCTGTCTTCGGCTCAGGTCATGATCTCAGGGTCCTGGGATCGAGCCCCGCGTCGGGCTCTCTGCTCAGTGGGGAGGCTGCTTCCTCTCTCTGCCTACTTCTGATCTCTCTGTCAAATAAATAAATAAATAATCTAAAAAAAAAAAAAAAAGAAATATGAGAAAGACAAACATCACATGATCTCAATTGTATTAGGAAACCTAAAAGAAGTCAAATTCAGAGAAACAGAGAAGAGTGGTGGTTACCAGGGGTAGAGGTGTGGGGGAAATGAGGAGATACTGGTCAAAGGGTATAAATTTCCAATTATAAGATGAACAAATTTGAAGCCCTAACATACATCATGGTGATTACAGCTAATCCTGTATCATATACTTGAATGTTGCTAACAGAATACATTTTAAATGTTCTCACCACAAAAAAGTAATAGTAAATGTGGAATGGAGTGCTAGCTAATGCTATGGTGGTAATCATTTTGCAATATATAAATGTATTAAATCAACCAGTTACACATCTTAAAATTTATATGGTGTTATGTGTCAATTATATCCTAATAAAGCCGGGAGGAAAAACACAATTAGAATAGTTTTTCCAACGATCATTTTAGTAATTCCTACATAGTATCACTTAATCCTGAGTAAGACCACAGCTGTGTTAACACAATGCTAAACATCTGGGTGAAAAATGAAAATGGAATGCACTGGAAGTTAATACTCATCAAAAGCCAACTCTGATGTCCCTTTAATACTGTGAGGGACTGCCCTTGGGTCATCCAAACTCCCTGCAAGTCTCATCTCAATCATACCAGTGAAAGAAAGAGTAGAGGAGAGAGGGCTGGACTTAGAAGAAGTAAGTGTGTCAGTTTTGACTGTGGCACCTGCCAGTGTGACCTCACATAGCCTCTATTTCCTCATCCATGAAATGGAAATGCGAATGCCTGCCTGCATGGCTTAAGATACAGATGAAATGTAAAGTAAAAACTGGCATTCATGCTGTACAGGGAAAGGTCACCATAGCAGGCCTAAGGTCATCTTTAAGAAGACTTGCTTGCAGGGCTGGTCCTTGGCTACTTAAGAACTTGGCCCATGAAGCATTCTGTACCTGGCGGGGTTAGACTACTTGTGGAAACAATGTGAGTCATGCTGAAAGCCTGCTTTCCTTCTGGAAATCTGTATCTTGGTAGTTACTAGGAAGATACTTCTATGATTAGCCCTTAATAAAAACCCTCAGCCTTCAGGTATCAAGTCTCTGATGGGCTTCCATCTCACTGTACTTTTCACTTCCTTGCTATGTCCCCTCAAAGGAAGCAGGGAGTACTGGAAGCCTGTGGATGAATTTCTCCAGACTCTACCCGTATTTTTTCCCCTTGCAGATGCTACCATGTGTCCTTTTATTGTAATAAACTTTAGCCCTGAGTACAAGTATATGCTTCTTCTAAAAACAAACAAACAAACAAACAAAAAAAAACCCTAAATGAATAAATGGGTGGTCTTGGGGGCCCCCCCCAACACATAAAATACTTTGAGCCCAGTAATTTACAGCACATTAAAGGAGTTTTCTAAGCAACCCAGATAGCCCTTATTCTAAACTCAAACTATATAGCTATTTTAATTTAATTCAATAAGCCACTAAGTATTTAATACTTATCAGAGATAAAAACACTGAACTTGTCCTCTCAAGGAAAACAGTGTCTAAAATGGGAAATAGGTGCAGAACTCCATTCTCTGGGTAAGATACTAATGCTAAACTCAGATGGTGAGGATTTTGGTGTTTTCATGCAAGAATACATATACCTAAGAGAAAAATGTTTTGTACACTACTATGGTATGTAGTTGTTCTAAAGCAAAATAATCCTTAAATATTTACAGATAGTACTCAGATATTACATTTCATAGAAGTACATGTATCTTGAGTAATTTTTTTTTCTTAAAAGCAGGTTATTGGTACTAGAAGACAATGGACCACCTCCCTCTATCACAAGGATTTTATCTGGTAAAGCTCCCTGGAGAGTACCTACAGTTGAATAACCTCAGACCTAACAGAAGAGACTTGCAAAACTGAGGTTGTCAAGTCATGCTGTCTCATATTTACCAAAATAAAGACAGCACGGGAAGAATGTAAATGACACAGTTCATGCCAGAAATTTTTCATACTGGATGCCAAATACCTAATTTCCATTTACTGACCCAGGTTAGAAACATTTCACAGTCTGTTTCCCTGGAAGTTTCAGGAAAATGCTTATAAAATTTGTCTTGTTTTATTTAAGTGAATAAACGAATAAAAAGCAGAAACAGATCCATAAAGACAGAGAGCAAACTGATGGCTGCCCGAGGGGAGGTGGCAGGGTATGCAAAATTGGTGAAGGGGAGTGGGAGATACAAGCTTCCAGTTATGCAATGAAGTCACAGGAGCAAAAGGCACAGTGCAGGGAACACAATCAGTGATACTGCAATAGTGCTGTGTGGTGACAGATGGTAGCTACTTGTGGGGAGTATAGCAAAACATATAGAGAAACTGAATCACTATGTTGTATACCTGCAGCTACTGTAACATTGTGTCAGCTATACTGAAAAAAAAAAAAACTGGAAAAAAACAAAATATGTCTTGTTTTGTGGTACAGAACATGTATCTAAGTACTTTTGTTTCTGGGTCTAGCTGCCTCTCTGTTCAACCCACAGACTCTCCTGGGATACCGGAGAAGGAAAACACTAAAGTATTTGTGTCTCCACAATTAAGGGAGGTATCACAACATACACCTACAAAAGGATATTAAAACTGTCCTACAATACCAAAGGTGGGGAGCCTTTGCCCTGTCCACAGTAACTTTGTGCTAAACCTATCTAAATAATGACTGAGCTAACCATATCAGACACAAACGTGCATTTCCAAAGATCTTTTTTACTTGGTTCTTTCTTCCAATGCTCCACTGCAAAATCCTCTACTCCTATTCTTTCATGTTTCTTACCTCCTCCTTTTCTTCTCCACCCTCATTTAAAAATTTTTCTAAAAATACATAAGAACAATTCTCAGGTAATGTGTACCAGGTTTGAAACCCTCCCAGAAGCAGACAAAATACATAAAGGAAATCCCTGCATATATACTAGACTGCCACAGGAGGCCAAATGTAATACTGGGGATGCCCATGGTCTAAGCAGCAGAATCATTAACTTTTCAGAGAAGATGTCTGGCAATGAACCACCACTAGTAAATATAAAAGAACTACTAAGTGTTTTCTAAACACAAGGTTTTATTAAATTATACACAAGTCATTTACAATTGTGAAGAGCCACCAAAAAAAAAAAAAAAAAGTAATGAAAGTTTTTAAGTAAAAATTTAAAATTAGAACATACCAGAATGTAGTAACCAAGCAAGATGCTTTGGGCCTGGGCTCTGGTCATATGGTATTGATTGTACCATCATTCCAGCTCCAATCATGGCTGCAAAGGTTGCACCAATCGTCTAAAAGACACATTATTACTGAGAAAAATCAATCCTTATACAACAACCAAGTAGAAGCCTACAAGTTCCAAGTTCAGCTAGTCCCTCCAAAACACCCCACTTAAAGGATAGTGAACGGATCCTAGCAGGAAGCAAGAGTGCCCCCTACTGTCACACAAAGTTTTGCAGACACCTTCAAGTGAGTTGAGCTTTGACTTCTACCATCTTTATTATTTTTGCTAGACAGAGAGGTCTAACAAAACTTCTTTAAGGATCCCAAAATAGAGGTGCCTGGGTGGCTCAGTTGGTTAAGCATCTGACTCTTGGTTTTGGCTCAGGTCATGATCTCAGGGTCATGAGATGGAGCCCCATGTCTAGCTCTGAGCTCAGCATGGAGTCAGCTTTGGATTCTCTCTGCCCCAGCTACCCCACTACTCCCAGCAACACCCCCCCCCCCCCGCCTCCTCAGGCACACATGCTCCATCACACTTATTCTCTCAATAAATAAATCTTGAGAGTGCCTGAGTGGCTCAGCTGATTAAGCATCTGGCTTCAGCTCAGGTCATGATTTCACGTCCTGGGATTGAGTCCCACATCTTGCTCTCTGCTCAGCAGTGAGTCTGCTTGTCCCTTTGTCCCCCACCCCCAACACTCATTCTCTCTCAAATAAAATCTTTAAATAAATAAATCTTAAAAAGTAAGAATTCCAAAATAATTTTTATTTTTGTATAGCACAGACAGCATTTTAAAAAATTAATCATGATACACTAATTAGAACATATACATAATAGTACATTGTCTTGAACTCCATAATATGCTAAATAAAAACCTAAAAAACTGAAGCACATGGAAAATAGAGGAGAGAGTTAAGATTTTACTTATCTATCCTCTTAGTTTTCTGGCTGACTTGGTCTTCCATCCCTTTTCTTTGCCTTAGATTGCCATATTAGTTTTAACACAAATATTCCTTGTGCATATAAAAAAGAAATGCACATAATAGAAAAATACGATACTGAACCTTTAAGAAACATGAAGCAGGAACTGCACACCTGCAGCTCTTGGATAAAATGGCAGATATTTTGTAGCCCAACTATTCCAAGATCAATTTATTTCCTCTGCATTACCTGTCTGACCCATGGCATGAGAATGTTCAACCACTGACTGATGTAAAGTACAGCTGCTTTTTCTCCATTAATATAAATAAGCACACTGGGTTCTACTTAACCATTTTTTAATGGAGAAATAATTACTAAAAACAACTTCATACATTTCTTCATACTTCATTCAAATGTAAGGCATTTTCAGGATATTTACCACAATTATATTTTTTTCTTTAAGGCCCTTCACGTTCATGACCCAACTGCATTTTTTGCTTTTTACCTTTCCATACTCTACACACTCCAGCAAACACAAGATGCAAACACACCCCCTTCTCATTCCTCTTTAATTCTATATATTTTGCCTAAGAAATCCTCTTTTCTATCTGGCTGACTTATCCAAGGGTTACCTTCTCGCATGGGAAGTTTTTCTGGGAGGGACACTGACTGCCACAAGCCTCTTCTCTGTTCCAAAATCACTTGGTACTAACTTTGACCTTATTTGTATGTCCGTCACCCCTCAAAAGCTTCATCTTCATCTCTGTAGCAGCTGCCTGGCTTTCCAAACTATTTTATTTAAATAGCCCTAACAGCAGGTGAGAGTCATCTTCTGCCCACAGGAAGCTGAGAATATGGCACAAGCACAAAACTTCTTTGAAGTCTTACTTCAGGGGCTGAACTCTTCTGTATATTTTAATTTTTCTCTTGCAGCCATGGTGTTTTGTTAAACAGCCCTGTTTTATATTATCTACCTGATAAAAACTTACATTCCTGGTGAGAATGCACCATGCTTATTCTGTGCCCTCATGAACTGGGTTAAGAGATTCATAACACCCATCTGAATTATACTGAGTATCCAAATGGCCATGCTATCCTAAATGGTACTCCTTTGGAAAGTGCAGTGGAAATATTATGGTTTTGGAAGATGGATGGAAGTTAGTTAGATCTGGTTAGCGATGGGAAATCTGTATGATACAAACTCTCCCATCCCCCATTCCCTTCTAGTCTCAAATTCATAGTTCACATTCTTACAATTCTTCATTTCACAGATTTTACAAAGCCGTGGTTGGTATACTTGCTTCTCGTGTCTTCCATTTGAGTTCTTAAATTAAAAATTTTTTTTTGCTGTCTCAGTATTTGCCATGGCCTCTGACTACTTGGGTCCTCTCCTCAGTGTGGCAATTGAACATTGTCTTCCTAATTGTGTCTTCTTCACACTCTAGACCTCAAATACTCCAACTTCACTCTTGACACTATTGTGAAGCCAGTTTTACCTCAAAGTCTTTTTTTTTTTTTTTTAAGGTTTTATTTATTTGAGAGAGAGTGAGCAAGTGAGACAGCGAGCAAGCAAGAAACAGACTTCCCACTGAGCAGGGAGGTCAATGCGGGGCTGAATCCCAGGACCCTCAGATCATGTGTGAAGCCGGTTTTAATGACTACCCCTTCTCCTCTGCTCAAGCTGTTCTGCAAACCTTGACCACCTTTGTCCTCTCCTGCAATAAAAAATGCCAGCCTCCAACAGTTCTGATGCAATAATGTCTCTTGCATAGAACTTCACTACTAGTCTAAGACAAAAACAGTCTCAACTTGTTTTACATTTTCTAATTCCTATTGTACATCCTTTACCACTTATTCAAGCTCATTTCTTCAACCAGACAATAGAAAAATAGCTATCACTTTTGAATTTTTTTTTATCTAGCAAAATAACAAAAGCTCAAGAAACACAGAATCTAAAACCTTACACAGGGTCAAGAGAGTTCAGAGTGTTAGCAACAAATATTTTCCACTGATGATTTTGTATTTATTGCCCGCCTCCCCCACCTCCCATTAATTAAACTCTATAAAACACAGGCTGTTTGATCTCTGCTCCCAGGTGAGTCGGATATTCCTTGTAAAATTTGATTTTCAACCCCTTTGCCACTCTTTGAATACAATACTCAACAAAGAATAATCTGTGATTTACCTCAGAATATAATTTCTACTTTGTCTCAGTCACCTTATTAATTCACAGATCTGAACAACTGTTCACTATAGTAAGGGATTCCCTTCCATTTAATACCCCCCCCAATATTTTTGGTCTAATCATTTGATATTTAGTGAAAAAGGAAAACAAATCTGACTTACCACCCAAGAGCCTCTCATCATGAAGTTCATGAGAACAGGAGTTCTGCTCACTGCCAAGGCGGACAAAGCTGTTAAACCAATACTTCCTGCTAAATACATATAGGTAGAATGAATTCTATCCTTCACATACTGAGGCCAAATTCTGTAAGAAACACAACATGGTTAATTTACAGAAATATGGATATAAATTTTGATTAAATCATTCACAGCTGGGAAACTTTGGGAAATACCAATTTATTCCTCTAGTCTTATTTATTATGGAAATGACGGATATATTGGCGTGATAAAATTAAATGATACAAAACATAAGCGCTTGGCACATATACAAAGCAACACATTTTCTCCTTGCTTAAACACATATAACCTTAGCAAAAGACTTAAGTTTGAACAGATGCTAAGAGATTTTTTTATGCAAGTGTATTTCTATAGTTAGAAGTTTAGATATAAAACATTCCAAAAGTGGCAAAAGAGAAGGATGAAAACAAAACTGGAGCCTTGAAGATAGGAAATGTTTGGGAATGATTTACTTACACAGCTTTTTCAATAGCTCCAATCTCATTAGACATTCCCAAGCCATAGTAGCACAATGCTCCAAGACCAACAGCAGCCCCTCCAGCAATAAACCATCTTCCCATCTGATCAACTGGAGAACACAGGGGGAAATGCACATTAATACAGTCATGTCTTGACTAAATTAAAAATGCTAATGGTAAGCCCTTTCTAATATTTGTATGGGGAAAATCTATATACCATAGTCCTTTGTAACAGCCATAATTAGAACATATGGGGATATAAGTGGCTTCAAAATTAGGGGACCAGTAAAAAAGGGCACTGCTAAAACATAGGTGTAATAAGACAAAAAGGATCAGAATTGATTAGCCTCTAATTTCACTCTGAAGAAATTTAAGGAGGCAGTGTATCTGTAGACATGGGGATACTTCTCTAATACATACTATTTCATTCACAAGAATCTGGGTTATGTCCTCATGCTCTTAGAAAGAAAAAGATGAGAAAGAAACGTTAATAGTTATACCAGTGTATAAAATGCCATTAACTGTCAAATAAATAAAATCTTAAAAAAAAAAATAAAATAAAGTGCCATTAACAAAGATGATGCTTGATGTAGACAAAGAAAAAAAGGAACCAAGGATGTAATCAGTGTTTATGCAGCACAATCAAGGGAAAGGGTGCCCTGAAGAGTAGGTGAAACAAACAAATGGCCAACTCTTACCTGGCTGCACCTCACTCCTTTTAATTTGAATCTGTTCACTCTGAGTATTACTAAGGTATAGCTTTATGATTCATGTAATTTATTTTTTAGGGCAAACTTATTAATCAGGAAGAACTGTCCAGACGGATACAGATTACAGCTCTTTCCCATTATAATATATTGACACTTTGTAAGGTAGTTAGCCAGCAAGTGTTCTATGAATAGATTTGGGTAGATTAACAATCTAAACTTGCAAAGCTGAAATTCAAACAAACTTCATTAAGGTATTGTTTCCAGGGAGGCCATATATGAACAACCAATTATGAGGACTCTTATTGAAGAGCTAGGCTTTTATTAATATCCGTTTTAGTGATTTTTCTCTTGACCTAAAACATACATAATTACATGCTTAAGAGTTCATGCAACTTCAACTGAACTTCCTTAACAGATTATATCTTCTATATCATGGCATATTAACTATTAATCCTTTTTTTTTTTTTTTAAATGGTAAAAGTAAAATTTTCTCTAGAAGAAATATGATTGGGAATCAATGAAACCAGTGTGAAGTATCAACCTTTTCTGGGTCATGAGTTCCTGAAGAATGATTGCCTTTCTTCCCAGAAAACAGTCACATACATAAGTTTGCACACATTTTTACAAGGCTGTTTATGCACTTCTTAAAACATTTTCACATACTCTAGTTTAGAAACTGAAGACTACTGCCTACTTTTAAATATTTTTTCCACTGATGGTTCCATTGCTGCCTCCTTAAGTTCTTGACCAGTTTTCCCGCGCCGGATCCCAACTCTTGTCTTGGTGGCATATTGCTGATACACATGAAAACAAAGACAATTGACACATAAAACAAAACAGAATGTTATTAATAGAAGATAATTATATCTCATTACACTAGAAAACTCTATATAACTTGGTACTTTCTATGTATGTAGTTTCATTATAAAGGTCTGTTAGCCAATCTAAAAAATTAAATGCAGACTCTACCTACCTGTGGTCTTTGAAGTGATTCACTTAAATTTTTAGTTTACAACTTAACTTCTTAAAGTTTCAATAATAATTATTTCATAAACTACAGATTTATATCTCCAGAATCATATTTTAAATGCTAGCTTTTAAAAAACATTCATGCATTAAGTATTGGCTACCTTTTTTTTTTCACCTGGGAAATGGACTCAAGAAAATTACCTTTCCTTAACATAAAGTCAAAGGGACGGATGATTATTACTTTTTTTTATCTCTTTTTCAACAGCAGAACAGTTAATTCAAGAGGAAAACAGTTGTCTCTTTTAGCTTATATATATTTCCTTATCTATCTCACATTTAAAAATTTGTACTTCTAATCTGAATTCTGGAGAAATTAGAAAAGGAAAAAAAAAAAGAAAAGAAAAAGAAAATCTCTAACCTGTTGGATTTTACCACTCTTTAATCAAGAGCTGAAATGACATTATTAATAAGCTACTGACGAAATGTTAATATTCCTGCAATCTTAAGCTTTTGACTATAGGCTCCAAGCTCTCCTTGTTGTACCATACAGCTCTCAATCTCACACAATCACTGTAAATTCTCAGAATGAAACTCTAAGAGCTGTAGGTAAAGAGAAAGTTATAGCAGCTCTTTCTGTCTTATGTGATGAGGAACACAATTACACAAAACTAATGGGGGGTAAAAGCTGATATGGGACATTATCAGGGCTAAGTGTTTTAGTAAATCACTAATGGTAGAACAGGGAGCTTCATATAGTTTAAAAAAAAAAAAAGGAAAGAGTCCCAGTGCACAAAGAGATGGACATAATATTAAGATATCAGATTATCTTTACCCGGCTGGGTGTTAAGAGCCATTGATTCTTCGTGATGGAATTCTTCACAATAGGCGAGGCCTTGGTGAAAGCTGGTTGGAAGACCCTGGAAGGGAGTGTCCGGAGACACACAAATCTTGCGGCCAGCATGGTGGTGCACCAGGTTTACCAAGCAGATCTGAAAGGCTAGTTTGAGACACAAACAAAAAATAACCCATTAACCAACTAAGGGAATGGCACAGAAAAGATGCAGAGACACAGAAGGGCCGGTCAATCATGTTTTAGTAGAAAAATGGAGTAGGAGCCTTTTAAAATTTAATGATGAATTGTCGGCTTATTCCTTGTTATTTCACAATTGGGTTCCCACAGAACCCAATTTGGGATGATCACCAAAACAGAACTAAATCCCAGCTTGAACAGTATGGTGTATGACTTGTCTGTGCAGATGTTAGTATTTTAATACGACTGCAGTGTGTGTGATGGCTTTTATAACTGTGGTTTTAAGCATTCAATGGGAAAATTTAAAACAAGACTGTATAACTTTTGAGCAGAAGAAAAATGTCATCCAAGGAAGAGATTAATAACTCTTCAAGGTCATGCTGCACTGTAAGGTTTCACAACATCAACAGTAATCAAACATTTAAATTTCTGCTAAACATGCCAAATATTACTTCCCTTAAAAATGTGATAAAAATACTCAAGGTACTGAAACCACCTGGGATGCATCTTAAAATGTAGACGCTCTGGTCCTAATGATTTAACCTCTAGGAACGGGACCCACGAATGTTTTACCTAGCATTCCCCAAAGCTAAGAATCTTTGCTAAAAAATACCTAACCCAGCGTACTTCCAGCTCTGCCACTGAACCTAAGCTGGGTGGACAACACTGAGAAAGTACCGAGACCTTCTACAACTTTCACGCCATTACGTCATCTCCGCTTTTGGCGGTTTACCTCCTTCGGTAGTTAACACACTGACCCGGAACGAGGCCTCGTTGAGTGGCCTGCATGTCGCGCAACAGAACTAAATGGAAATCTGCCCAAAGTGGCCTCGTGAGTGGCTGCCCTCCGGGATTCTGGTGCGTTACCTAGAAAATGGATGAAGTATGACCGAGCCCAGACGCCTGGTCCCCCGAGAAAGTTCACCCAGCTCTCCAGACTCGGTTGAGAACTCGGCTGCAAGCCTCCAGTCTCCCCAAGTCAACGCATAACCCTACAACACCCTCGCCTGTAACACCCCCACTCCCGCACCCCTTTATCTGAAAGGGCGGCGGCTGTGCGGCCCAGCCGCTGGGTGATTCAGCACCTCCGCCCGAGGGAGAAGAGGGCAGCGGGGACGAGCCCCTGCCCGCCAGCCCAGGCCCCGCCGCCGCCGCCCCCTTTCACCCGGTCACCCGCAGAACGATGACCCTAACGAGCCGCCAAGCTGTGGCACCGCCAGGCTGTGACGCAGCCAGCAGCGACGCCGCCTTCAGCCCATCTCAGATGTACCCAACGGCCCCACGAAGCCGATCGTCAGGGTAGCGGACCCCCGGTGCTAGCAGGCCCGGAGTAGCCATACCTCAGTTCCCGGTCACCTCAACCGCACAATTACCCTTCCGGGCCGGCGACACGCAAACGCGCACACCTCTCTGGACCTTCGCCCGCTCCCTACTGCCTCTGCGCGCGCAGGTTCCCCTACTCACTGAGTGACGCAACATCCGGAGAATCGCCAAACACTAGGGTCACCCTATCATGAGCAGATCTCTGACGGGAAAAACTGGTACGGTAGGCGGGTGGGGTTCCGGGCCAGAGGGAAACGTCATAGTCGGAGTCCATTTTGGGTGTGGGCAGCGAAGGCATTTCAGCCATGTTAGCTATGGGTAGCGGAGCTAGTCTTTTTTATCTCAACAGTTTCACTAGCGGCAGTTAACAAAAACGTAAAAATTGAAAAAGAATATTAAATGTGTGAGAACTAAGAATTTTTCCGTTGCCCCTTTACTTTCCTCATGTTGCTTTTTTTCTCCTTCTCAAGAATGTTTTGCGAGATGGATAGTGTGCCAAACGTGGTAGTTTCAGAGTGGAGCCAGTCCGTTTCTTGGGTCTGACGCCTAAGGCTGGCTCATGAAATCTAGGAAAGGGTCTAAATCACACAAGGTCGCCGGCCGGATTTTAGCAGGGTTTCCTCCCCGTTGCTCTGATCTTCTACGAAGCATTTTCAGGCTTTGGTGTGTACTTGTATTACAAGCATGATACAAGTCTCTGCTTCTTACTTTGTCCTGAGGACTGTGAAGATGTTTTCATTACACATAGTTTATAAAGTGAAAAGCCATGTCTCGGCTGTTTTGTTTTTCTTTCGCTATCTTTTATCCATTACACAAATATTTGCTGAGTCTCACTTTGTACCAAACACTGAACTAGGGATGTATACAAATGAATAAAACACAATCAATACTGTTGTTTGGACAAAACAAAGTCCTTGCTCTTACTGTGTTGACTTTCTGGTGGAGACAAAAAATAGACAAAACGTTTGGTGATGATAAGTACCATGGAGAAAAATAAAGCCGCATAAAGCCTTAGAGGGATGCTATTTTAGATAAGATGATTAACAACATGTAAAATTCATGAGCCTTATCTCCTCAGTTATTGTTAATTGTTATTTATGATAATCCTCTAACCATGTAAATCTTGACAAACATAAAGGTTTACATTTTATGTGGGTAATAAAACAGTTTGGCAGCTCACAATTTTTATTTCTTTACTTTGAAAATGGCAGGAAAACACTGTAGAGAAGCTGTCACTTAAGATAGTGAACAGGTCAAGCAAGATTAATTTAATCTTTAGATCTTCACCCAATTTGATTAGCTAGCAAATGGATTCTTTGTTTAGCTACCTTAGTTTTTCTTCTTCTCCCTACAGCTTCTGTTATCAGCAAAAAGAAGGGATTCACAACACAGTACCTGAATAAACAATATGCCTTTTTAAGTGATTTGTAGGATTCTTTATTTTATTTTATTTATTTATTTGAGAGAGAGAAAGAAAAGAGAGCCAGCACAAGCAGGGGTAGGGGCAGAGGGAGAGGGAGAAGCAGGCTCCCTGCTGAACAGGGACCCTGACCTGCTCCTTTCCAGCATGCAGGATCATGACCTGAGCAGAAGGCAGATGCTTAACCAACTGAGCCACCCAGGCGATTTATAAGATTCTTATTAATTAAAGCTTATTCTCCTTATAAAGAAAAATACATTTCTGATTGCATTATTTTCTTTTCTCAAGTATGGGGTTTGTATTGTTTCCACAGATGTCAGATATTTTGAAAAAGGAGTGTTACCTGGTCACATCATTGGGAAAATATACTCAGTGTGGGGTGGGGAGAGATTTCATTGACTGGAAACTAATTAGGTATTCATTGCAATTGTTCAAGCAAAAGGTGTTGAGGGCTGGAATTAAGAGCATAGAGGGACAGAGAGAGGGTTTATGACAGAGATATATGACTAAGGAGGAATTTGCAGGATTTAATGACTGATTGAATATAGCTGATAAGGATGAGGGAGGCACCCAGGGTAATCCATGTATTCTGAATTGAGTGAAATTGGGTGGATAATTACACCATTAATTTAGAGATAGGATAGAGAAAGAGATACAGATATGGGGGAGGCAGGTAAGTAAAAGTTGGTATTGAGACAGGGAATTTGAAGGACTCCATGAAAATCTATGTTTTTGTTCTTTTCCTGCTTCTATTCTTGCGAGGACCTGCACTCCCACCCCACTTTACATATGCCTCCTAATATCCTCCTTGTAAGGGACAAGGAGTTAATGATTTCTTTAGAATAGATAACATCTAAGGAAGGACAAGGTGACAATAGCTGGACAGAGCAATTATATGGATATTCCAGACCACAGTGCTAGACATCTAGAAGCCAAGGCCCCCTGGCTCCATGGAATAACACCTGGGCCCCCATTTTGTTCTAACCAGTTCCTGGATGCCTGAGGGGACATGTATAGCAGACCACCCTCCTCAGTTAAAACCTCCAGACCCTGAACAAAGAAAGACAAGACTCATGGTCCTTTCCTTCCTGAGTCTCCCAGACACTCCCTCTCTATCTGCTTGCTCTGTATCTTCCATAAGCTCTACTCTCACTTCCTGCTGGCTCCCAATTAATTTCCATCCTACAGGAAGCCAAGGACCCTCTTGGCTGGTCCTGCAGGACCCCCTCTAGATCCCTGGACTCTGCCTGCGAGCATCAGTATGAAGTGTTAAACTCTAAGTTCTCAGCTTCTAAGGCCTTGGAACATAGGACAGAAACCAGAAAAAGACGTGAGTCATGAATCCTAATGCTGTATATCCACCACTATTTTTACTGAAGCCTGCTGACTGGTTCCTTATCCTCCACCTGCTGACTAAATGAAAACTGCTGGGTTGTAGAGGAGAAAAATCAGATTCAAGGACTGAAGAAAAAAGAATTTCTTTCTTTTTGGTTAAAAAGATTCAAGAGGACTGTGGAGATGTTTTCTCCCTGCCCCACTAAACTTTTCGATCAGGAGACGTGGGGTAGGTGAAAGAGAGTTGGAAGGAGAGTCTGTGACGGTTTTACCATTGCCCTCCCCAATGTGCTCACTGTGTCTCTGTACAAAGGAAAGGTGCTTCTCCCTGAAAGGTTGGTAATGCTTGTGAACATGGGGGGCCAACTGGTAGCTGCTTTTCATATGGTGTTTGTTAAGTGGCAGAAAACAAAGCAGGTGGGAAGGAATCAAGATCTTCCCTCCTTGTTTTTTCTTGGATTTAAAATTTGCCAGGTCAGATTCCGAGAATTCTTGAGACCTGGATAAACCCAAGAACGTAGCTGTGAGTATGGGCTAGCTTGTTTGCACCCTTTAAGACACTGTTCATTAGTGAGGCAGTCCCTTTCCAGAAATACGCTCAGATGGGCACCAGCAGATCATGGTGGGTGCTACACAACAGAGCCAGCATCTCTCTGTCTGAGTCAGAGATCCAACTGTGCCAACCTCAACCAAAGAGAAATGAAGCCATAGCTATGGGCTCTGCTGGAAGGATTACCTTGACCAGAAAATAGAGTGAAGGAATAGAAAGCAGTCCACACCTGTTTCTTCTTCTTGTTTAATGTGAAGTTTCTCAGCCATAAGGGGCCCAGGAGAGGAGAATAGTCTTTGAACTGGAAGGTGACTGGTAGTGAGATGTCCTAAATCTGACTAATAAATTGTCAGACTGTCCTGCGCCTACCAGAATGGAATAGACTAAGCTATGTGCTTTAGGCTGACTGGTGGCTCAAAAGCAACACTGATTCCAGATTAAGGAAGAATGTAGTTCATTTTCATACTCATTTTACTGGCAGTTTTTCAGTGTATACCCCTCCCTGAGATGCAACCAAATACTGCATATGGATCAAAAGAGCAAGTTCATTAATGGGATAGTATCTGTGAAGGGGCAGAACATTGGGGGAATCTTGAGAATAATCTCACACTTTCTGGTCAGGTTGCAAAGAGGACGCTAGAACTCATAAATGATGTTAGCTTAAGTAAACGCAGCAAGGTAATGGTAGCTCTGGGTCTAGAAGAAGCATCCTCAACGGGGGTTAAAAACTGGTTCTTGGGAAAAATACATTATATGTTTATTTAAAAAAAAACACAAAAAAATTAAAAAAAAAAAAGAAAAACTAATAAAACTGTTTTCTAGTAAAAAAAAAACAAAAAAACCCCAACTGGTTCTTGCGGCGCCTGGGTGGCTCAGTGGGTTGAGCCTCTGCCTCCAGCTCAGGTCATGGTCTTGGGGTCCTGGGATCGAGCCCCACATCGGGCTCCCTGCTTGGCGGGGAGCCGGCTTACCCCCCCACCCCGCCTGCCTCTCTGCCTACCTGTGATCTCTCCCTCGCTCTCTCTCGCTCTGTCTAAATAAATAAAATCTTAAAAAAAAACTGGTTCTTGAGAGATGAAAAAAATCTTCATATATATATATATATATATATATATATATATATATACACATACATATATATATAACACAAATAAAACATACAATATATAGTTTATAAATATATATATAGTATAATAGATACATAACACATAGTACATAGGTAAGTATATCTATGGCATTAAAATTTCTTGGGGGAGGGAAGTTAGGGGCAAAAATGTCTAAAAATGCTTCTTAGAGAAGCAATAACGATATAATGGTTGCAAAATACTGGTTTAGAATCTAGGACTTCTGTGACTATGGTGCTCCTTTCTGATGCGAGGCCTGCTCAGCAGGAAAGTTTTTGGTATTTCCCTCTATGATTCTAACAGTGAGATGTTATTTTAGGTAATTTTATGGTTTCTTGACTCAAAATTCCATCATTCTGTCCTTTGTTTCTAACTGCTTTAGGACATCTCCATCTAACATGTCTCAAGCCAACTTACAGCCAGAATTATGAAGTGGATTAGACATGTTTTATTCCTGGGAAACCTCACAGAATCCAAGGGTAGGAAGTACAGCTGTGTGTGGCAATGACTCAAATCAAACACTGAAAAGTCACAAAACATGAAAACTGGAGGTTCCCATACCCCACCCCCAGGCTTGACTAATTTGTAGAGCGGCTTATAGAATTCAGGAAAACAGCTTACTATATTACTAACTTACTATGAAAAGGATACAACTTAGGAACAGCAAGACGGAAGAGATACCTAAGGCCAGGTATGTGTTCCATGCTCTCTCTGGGTGTTACCACCTTTTCAGCTCCTCCACCTGTTCACCAGCTGGTAAGCTCCCTAAATTGTTCTTCTGGTTTTTATGGAGGTTTCATTACTTAAGCATGGTGAACTAAATCATTGGCCACTGTTGATTGATTCAACCTCCAGCTCCTCCACCTCCCTGGAGGACCAGGGTAGGAGGGTTAGGCTGAAAATTTCCACCCTTTAATCACACAGTTGGTTTTCCTGGCAACCAGTCCCCATCATGTAGTTATTTAAAGACTTTCCAAAAAAACAAAAACAAAAACAAAAAAACCCCCAAACCCCACCTTATTAACATGAACACAGGTGTGGTTGGAAGGGGCTTGTGATGAAAAACAGAAAACACTGCTTTCACTTTTATTATTCTTATCACTTAGGAAATTCTAAGGTTTTTAGGACCTGTGTGCCAGTAATCATGGCCACTTAAATATATAGTTATTGTAAATCACAATTTACAACAATCCTAACAAAAAGGGAGGATTTCAAGAAATCTATATGGTGGTAAGTCTTAATTTTGTTTGACGTGGTAAATATTAAATTCGAGTCAATTGTGAGAGTTTGGTATGTATATATTATAAGTCCCAGAGCAACCACACCAAAACAAAAAAGAAAACAAAACCAAAGCAACAACAGCAAATTATACAAGGTTATATAGCCAAAGAGTCAAGGAATAAATTAAAATGGAATGCTAAAATATAGTCAAATATTCCAAAAGAATGCAGGGAAGGGAGAAAAAAGGAACAAAAAAAGAGGGGACAAACATAACAATATTAACTTATCAATACAACAAATACAAGCATATCAATATTAACTGGGATATAAATGATCTAGATACCCTAATTAGAGATACAGATTTTAAAATTGGATTTTAAAGAAAGAAGACCCAAGTACATGCCATCTGGAAGGAACCTGCTTTAAATAAAATAATGTAGATTAAACATAAAATGATGGGAAAACAAATACCTTGCAAACACTAATAAAAAAAAGGTGAAGCAACTATTTTAATTTTAGACAGAGTAAACTTCAGAATAAAGAAAATTACCAGGGATAAAGAGTGATGTTACATACTGACGAAAGGCTAAATTCATCAAAAAGGCATAGCAATCTTGAATGTGTGTGTCCCTCCCACAAAACAGAGATTTCAAAAACCATGAAGAAAAAGGGATGTGACTGAAAGATGAAATAGACAAATCCCCAATTATGCTTGGAAACGTCAATACAGCTCTTTCAGTAAATGCTAGAATACACAGACAGAAAATCAGAGAAGTTATGTGAGACCTGAATAACACTAAAAACAATTTAATCTAATTGATACTTACAGAAGACTCCACCCAAGAATAACAACATACACATTCTTCTCCAGTACACATGATAGATTCATCAAGATATAGACCATGTTCTGGGCCACAAAACAAACTGTAAAGAAGTTAAATGAGTTAAAATCAAATAAAGTGTATTTTATGACCATAATGGAACTCAGTGAGAAACCAATAACAGAAAGTTATATAGAAAATATTCAAATATTTGAAAATTAAACAATATATCTCTAAGTCACCCATGAATCAAAGAAGAATTCTCAAAGGATTATAGAAAATATTTTTTAATTGAATTAAAATAAAAATGGAACATAGAACATTCGTGTGATGCAGCTAAAACAATGCTTCACAGAGATGAACTGATCACCTTAACACATGAAGACAAATTTTGTCTGCCAATCTTTATTGATGGGAATAGAAAAGGAAATATTTCCTACACTAACTGTTACATACCAGCTGCTAGGGTGTTTGGGGGTTGCTACAGTTAAGATACTATATTTGGTGGAGCTAGACAGCATAATGCTAAGAGAGATAGGTCAGTCAGAGAAAGACAAATACCATATAATTTCACTCACATGTGAAATTTAAGAAACAAAACAAATGAGTAAAGAAAAAAGAGAAATAGAGAGAGAGAGAGAGAGAAACCAGGAAAAAGACTCTTAACTATAGAGAAAAACTAAGTTACCAGAGGGGAGATCGGTGGGGGAACTGGTGAGATAGCAGGTGGGGATTGAGGGGTGCACTTGTAATGAGCACCCGTGATGTATGGAATTCTTGAATCACTACATCATACACTTGAAACTAATGTAGCACTGTATGTTAGCTATACTGGGATTTAAAAAAGATACTCTATTTGGAACTTCAGGCACACTTGACATCACCACCTGATTAAATTTATGATAATTAAGATCATTTCCAAGATGTAGAAGATTTTCACACCAGCTATTTTGGCAGGTTAAATGGAGATATGAAGAAATTACCACCCTTGGATCTTATAGATCTTTGGGAATGACATTATTCCTGCATTTCTTTGGGAATGCATGCTGCTTTTTGTTTACTATTTTGGTGAGGAGTATTCCAGGGGCTTCCACTTGACCCTTCCTTCCATAATTTGTGTGAGGAGGAAAGCAATGTGTAGATTCTTCCAGTTATAAGTAATCTCTTCACTGTATGGTTCAGTTCTTGGGAAATAACTGCAGGATGTGTCTATAGACCTGTTGGACTTACTGTAAGACAGACTCAGGCTGAGATTCTACATAACACCTGACCTCCATAAGTCCTCATGCTTAACAGTGGATCACAACAATGTTGTGATTCTTTAGGGATTAGTGACATTTCGGAGGCATTATTAGATACTGCAGAATGGCTGGGTATTTTTGCTTCTCTAGTAAATGGTCATAGATCTTTCCAAAGAAGACTTGGAAGGAGAGTCATAGTCCATGCTTATGGTTGTATTTCAAGATGCTTCTTCAGAGGGACTTAGTTTCCCATTCAAACAAAGATTTCTGAGTCTTTTTACTGGTTTTGGTCCAGGAACTAGGCAAGAAGCACTGAATCTCCACTAAGGCAACTTCAATCTGTTGTCCACTTATCAGACCAAGACATTTTCTGTCTATATATTATGAAACAACACTTCATTAGGCTACTTATTTATTTCATTTCCAGGGACTGAATGGTCCATTTTGTTAGTCACATTTGTCCACACGGCACTACTCTGAGTACTATTCTGTCTTTGGGGTTTTTTTATAGCAATTATTACCATTGTTAACCTAATTGCTAAGGATCAAAATCTGGCCTCTAGTACACGGGGATCTCATCATTCCCATTGAGATTAGGGAGAACAATTCTGTGTTGACATCACAAAATTGTCATCTCTAACCTGCAGAGGACATCCACCACGGAAATTCTGAGGATGTTGGGTATCCTCTTACCAAAGTACTTTCTGTGAGTAGGACTAAGTGGTGGTTCAGCAGTTGCACATAATGGATATACTCCAATGTTCTTCTTTCCCCTAGTCTTCAGGTTCCTTTATAGCAGTGTTTCTCAAAATGTAGTCCCAGATCCCAGTGCTGGCAGCAGTGGCATACTCCCTAGGGTTGTTAGAAATGCAAATTCAAGGACACCTTCAACCTACTGGATCAGAATTTTTGGGTATGAGGTCCAGGAAACTATTTAAGCACATCTCCATGGGATATTAATGCATGTAAAAATGTAAGAAAATCACTGTTCTACAGGATGCCACAGAAATTTTGGCTCAAACTCATAGACTATAGGCTGTTGTTGTGTCTAAGCTTCAGTCTTAGTCCATCAACTAGAAAACTATAAAGGCACTTTCATAAACTTACACTAACACATTTAAAGCCCAAATTCTGCGAGCGCCTGGTTGGCTCAGTCAGTGGAGCATACAACTCTTGATCTCAGGGTTGTAAGTTCAAGCCCCATGTTGGGTGTAGAGATTACTTAATAAAACCTTAAAAAAATCTCAAATTCCAGCAAGTGCATCTATACTCAAAACTCAAAACACATATTTAATTTTCCTTAATATAATACCCTTGGGGTCCACATCCATATATGCTAACTGGACTCCTGATGATACTAGTTGGTGATATCCCATCACTCCTTTTGGTATATGATATGTCTCTCCAGGAGCAGAAGTTATACTGCTCTGTCAGGACTATGCTGAATCTAACTTTTATTTTAGGTCCAGAGCCAATGAGGGGCAGCATGGGTGATGAGATTCTGCAAATCTAGTGAGTCAAGTGCTTCAGGAGTAGTTGTTGAATCATACTTTTAAAAAAAAAATTATTCTTATTAACACATAATGTATTATTTGTCCCAGGGGTGTAGGTCTGTGAATCATCAGGCTTACACATTTCACAGCACTCACCATAGCACATACTCTCCCCAATGTCCATAATCCCATCACCCTATCCCTACCCCCCCACTTCCCAGCAAGCCTCAGTTTGTTTTGTGAGATTAAGAGTCTCTTATCGTTTGTCTCCCTCCAGATCCCATCTTGTTTCATTTTTTCATTCCCTACCCGTCACAATACCCCACCTTGTCTCTCAAATTCCTCATATCAGAGAGATCATATGATAATTGTCTTTCTCTGATTGACTTATTTCACTCAGCATAATGCCTGCTAGTTCCATCCACGTCATTGCAAATGGCAAGATTTCATTTCTTTTGATGGCTGCATAGTATTCCATTGTATGTATATACCACATCTTCTTTATCCATTCATCTGTTGATGGACATCTAGGTTTTTTCCATAGTTTGGCTATTGTGGACATTGCTGCTATAAACATTCAGGTGCATGTGCCCCTTTGGATCACTACATTTTTATGGTAAATACCCAGTAGTGCAATTGCTGGGTTGTAGTGTAGCTCTATTTTCAACTTTTTGAGGAACCTCCATGCTGTTTTTCAGAGTGGCTGCAGCAGCTTGCATTCCCACCAACAGTGTAGGAGGGTTCCCCTTTCTCCACATGCTCGCCAACATCTGTCATTTCCTGACTTGTTAATTTTAGCCATTCTGACTGGTGTGAGGTGGTATCTCATTGTGGTTTTGATTTGTATATCCCTGATGGTGAGTGATGTTGAACACTTTTTCATGTGTCTGTTGGCCATCTGGATGTCTTCTTTGCAGAAATGTCTGTTCATGTCCTCTGCCCTTTTCTTGATTGGATTATTTGTTCTTTGGGTGTTGAGTTTGCTAAGCTCTTTATAGATTTTTGGACACTAGCCCATTATCTGATATGTCATTTGTCAATATCTTCTCCCATTCTGTCAGTTGTCTTTTGGTTTTGTTGACTGTTTCCTTTGCTGTGCAAAAGCTTTTGATCTTGATGAACTCCTAATAGTTCATTTTTGCCCTTGCTTCCCTTACCTTTGGTGATGTTTTTAGGAAGAAGTTGCTATGGCTGAGGTCAAAGAAGTTGCTGCCTGTGTTCTCAAAGATTTTGATGGATTCCTGTTTCACATTGAGATCTTTCATCCATTTTGAGTCTATTTTTGTGTGTGGGGTAAGGAAATGGTCCAGTTTCATTTTTCTGCATGTGACTGTCCAATTTTCCCAACACCATTTGTTGAAGAGACTGTCTTTTTTCCAGTGGACATTCTTTCCTGCTTTGTCAAAGATTAGTTGACCATAGGGTTGAGGGTCTATTTCTGGGCTCTCTATTCTGTTCCATTGATCTATGTGTCTGTTTTTGTGCCAGTACCATACTGTTTTGATGAGTATAGTTTTGTAATAGAGCTTGAAGTTTGGAATTGTGATGCCACCAACTTTGGCTTTCCTTTTCAACATTCCTTTGGCTATTCAGGGTCTTTTCTGGTTCCATATAAATTTTAGGATCATTTGTTCCATTTCTTAAAAAAAATGGATGGTATTTTGATAGGGATTGCATTAAATGTTTAGATTGATTTAGGTAGCATAGACATTTTCACAGTATTTGTTCTTCCAATCCATGAGTATGGAACATTGTTTTCATTTCTTTGTGTCTTCCTCAATTTCTTTCATGAGTACTTTATAGCTTTCGGAGTACAGATTCTTTGTCTCTTTGGTTAGGTTTATTCCTAGGCATCTTATGTTTTGGGTGTAATTGTAAGTGGGATCAACTCCTTAATTTCTCTTCTGTCTTGCTGTTGGTGTATAGAAATGCAACTGATTTCTGTACATTGATTTTGTATACCGACACTTTACTGAATTCCTCTATGAGTTCTAGCAGTTTTGGAGTGGAGTCTTACGGGTTTTCCACATAAGTATCATATCATCTGCAAAGAGTGAGAGTTTGACTTCTTCTTTGCCTATTCCGATGCCTTTTATTTTTTTTTTTCTGTTTTCTGATTGCTGAGGCTAGGACTTCTAGTACTAGGTTGAATAGCAGTGGTGATAGTGGACATTCCTGCTGTGTTCCTGACGTTAGGGGGAAAAGCTCTCCATTTTTCCCCATTGAGAATGATATTTGCCCTGGGTTTTTCATAGATGGCTTTGATGATATTGAGGTATGTACCCTCTATCCCTACACTGTGAAGAGTTTTGATCAAGAAAGGATGCTGTACTTTGTCAAATGCTTTTTCAGCATCTATTGAGAGTATCATATGGTTTTTGTTCTTTCTTTTATTAAAGTATTGTATCACATTGATTTATTTGCAGATGTTGAATCAACCTTGCAGTGCAGGAATAAATCCCACTTGGTCGTGGTGAATAATCCTTTTAATGCACTGTTGGATCCTATTGGCTAGTATTTTCGTGAGAATTTTTTTAAAAAGATTTTATTTATTTATTTGACAGAGAGAGAGACAGATCACAAGTAGGCAGAGAGGCAGGCAGAGAGGGGGGGGAGGCAGTCTCCCTGCTGAGCAGAAAGCCCAATGTGGGGTTCGATCCCAGGACCCTGAGATCATGAGCTGAACTGAAGGCAGAGGATTAACCCACTGAGCCACCCAGGTGCCCCTTTGGTGAGAATTTTTGCATCCGTGTCCATCAAGGATATTGGTCTGAAATTTTCTTTTTTGATGAGGTCTTTGTCTGGTTTGGGGATCAAGGTAATGTTGGCCTCATAAAATGAGTTTGGAAGTTTTCCTTCCATTCTATTTTCTGGAACAGTTTCAGGAGAATAGGTATTAATTCTTCTTTAAAGTTTTGGTAGAATTCCCCTGGGAAGCTGTCTGGCCCTCGGCTATTGTTTGTTGGGAGATTTTTGATGACTGCTTCAATCTCCTTACTGGTTATGGGTCTGTTCAGGTTTTCTATTTCTTCCTACTTCAGTTTTGGTAGTTTTACGTCTCTAGAAATGCATTCATTTCTTCCAGATTGTCAAATTTGCTGGCGTATTGTTGCCCATAATATGTTCTTATAATTGTTTGTATTTCTTTGGTGTTGGTTGTGATCTCTCCTCTTTCATTCATGATTTTACTAATTTGGGTCCTTTCTCTTCTCTTTTTGATAAGTCTGGCCAGGGGTTTATCAATTTATTAATTGTCTCAAAGAACCAGCTCCAAGTTTAGTTGATTTTTTCTACTGTTTTTGTTGTTGTTGTTGTTGTTTGTTTGTTTCTATTTCATTGATTTCTGCTCTGATCTTTATTATTTTCTTTCCCCGCTGGGTGTAGGCTTTCTTTCCTGTTCTTTCTCCAGCTCCTTTAGGTGTAAGTTTAGGTTGTGTACTTGAGAACTTTCTTGTTTCTTTCTTTTTTTTTTTTTTTAAGATTTTATTTATTTACTTGACAGACAGAGATCACAAGTAGGCAGAGAGGCAAGCAGAGTTGGAGGGGGGTGGGAAAGCAGACTCCCTGCGGAGCAGAGAGCCCGATGTGAGGCTTGATCCCAGGACCCTGGGATCATGACCTGAGCTGAAGTCAGAGGCTTTAACCCACTGAGCCACCCAGCACCCTAGCTTTCTTGTTTCTTGAGAAAGTCTTGTATCACTATATACTTTCTTCTCAAGACTGCCTTTGCTGCATCCCAAAGATTTTGAACAGTTGTATTTTCATTTTCATTTATTTCCATGATTTTTTTCAATTCTTCTTTAATTTCCTGGTTGACCCATTCATTCTTTAGTAGGATGTTCTTTAGTTCTTTCCAAATTTCCTCTTGTGATTGAGTTCTAGCTTCAGAGCATTGTGGTCTGAAAATATGGAGGGAATGATCCCAGTCTTTTGGTACTAGTTGAGTCCTGATTTATGACTCAGGTTGTGATCTATTCTGGAGAATGTTCCATGTGCACTAGAGAAGAATGTGTATTCTGTTGTTTTAGGATAGAATGTTCTGAATATATCTTTGGTGTCCATCTGATCCAGTATGTCATTTGAAGCCTTTATTTCCTTGTTGATCTTTTGCTTAGATGATCTGTCTATTTCAGTGAGGGGGTTGTTAAAGTCCCCAAGTATTGTTGTATTATTGTCAATATATTTCTTTGATTTTGTTATTAATGGCTTATATAATTGGCTGCTCCCATGTTAGGTGCATAGATATTTAAAATTGTTAGATCTTCTTGTTGGACAGGCCCTTTAAATACGATATACTGTCCTCCCTCATCTTTAATTATAGTCTTTGGCTTAAAATCTAATTTATCTGATATAAGGATTGCCACCCCAGCTTTCTTTTGATGTCCATTAGCATGGTAAATTATTTTCTACCCTCTCAATTTAAGTCTGGAGGTGTCTTTTGGTCTAAAATGAATTTCTTGTAGACAGCATATTGATGGGTCTTGTTTTTTTTTTTTTAATCCATTATGATACCTTGTGTCTGTTGACTGGGGCATTTAGCCCATTTATATTCAGGGTAATTATTGAAAGATATGAATTTAGTGCCATTGTATTGCCTGTAAGGTGACTGTTACTGTATATTGCCTCTGTTCCTTTCTGGTCTATTACCCTTAGGTTCTCTCTTTGCTTAGAGGACCCCTTTCAATATTTCCTGTAGGGCTGGTTTGGTGTTTGCAAATTCTTTTAATTTTTGTTTGTCCTGGAAGCTTTTAATCTCTCCTATTTTCAGTGACAGCCTAGCTGGATATAGTATTCTTAGCTACATATTTTTCTTGTTTAGTGCTCTGAATATATCATGCAAGTCTTTTCTGGCCTGCCAGATCTCTGTGGATAAGTCTGTTGCCAATCTAATATTTCTACCATTGTATGTTACAGACCTCTTGTCCCGAGTTGCTTTCAGGATTTTCTCTTTGTCACTAAGACTTGAAAGCTTTACTATTAGATGACAGGGTGTGGACCTATTTTTATTGATTTTGAGGGGTGTTCTCTGTGCCTCCTGTATTTTGATGCTTGTTCCCTTTGCCATATTAGGGAACTTTTCTACTATAATTTGCCCCAATATACCTTCTTCCTGCCCCCCCCCATCTCCTCTTCTTCTGGGATCCCAATTATTCTAATACTGTTTCGTTTTATGGTATCACTTGTCTCTTGAATTCTTCCCTCATGGTCTGGTAGTTTTTTTGTCTCTCTTGCTCAGCTTGTTTATTCTCCATCATTTAGTCTTCTATATCACTAATTCTCTCTTCTGCCTCATTTATCCTAGCAGTAAGAGCCTCCATTTTTTATCACACCTCATTAATAGCTTTTTTGATTTCAACTTGGTTAGATTTTAGTCCTTTTATTTCTCCAGAAAGGGATTTTATTTCTCCAGGAAGGGATTCTCTAATATCTTTCATGCCTTTTTCAAGCCCAGCTAGCACCTTGATAATCATTCTGAACTCTAGTTCTGACATATTACCAATTCCATGTTGATTAGGTCTCTAGCCATCAGTGTTGCCTCTTGTTCTTTTTTTTTTTCTTTCTTTTTTTTTGTGGTGAGTTTTTCAGCCTTTTCATTCTATCCAGATAAGAATATATGAATGAGAGAATAAAATACTAAAAGGGAAGCAAAGACCCCAGAAAAATATACACTAACCATATCAGAAGAGACCCAATACAGAGGGGAGAAGAAAGGTTGGGAGGGGGGAAATATATATATATATATATATATATATATATATATATATATGCATATATATATATATATATATATATATATATATATATAGATGACTGGTGAATAGAGCAGAGCCACCCACTTGATTTTAAGTGTATTCTGGTCTCTTGGAAGAAACTACCTGCAAAAATTTTAAAGAAAGAGAAATATATATATATATATATACACACACACACACACAAAAATAAGGGTAAACAGGATGAAGGGATGGAATATGACTATAAAGGTGAAAAATTAAAAAGATTCTAAAAAGGGAATAAGTTGTTTGGAGAAAGAAAGAAAAAAGAATGTAATCAGGCTGGAGACTAGAACAAAGCCATGTGCTAGATTTAGGGTATATTTTGATCTTTTAGAAGAAATTATATCCCAAAGTTAAAAAAAAACCAAAACTTATATGTATACAAAGAATAAGGTTAAATACAATGAAGGGATAAAATATGACTATGACAATGAAAATTTAAAAAGATTTAAAAAAAAAGTATTTATAAGATAAGATAGTTTAAAGACATTAAAATAAAAAGAGGAAAAGTTAAAGAAAATAGAATAAGAAGAAAATAAAATTTAAAAAATTTACCTTTGAAAGACTAAAGGATCATAGGGGAAAAAGCCATGAATTCTATGTGTTGCTTTCCCCTAGCTCTGTTGATCTTTCCCGCAGTTCTCATTGATCAGTGAACTTGGTCTTGGCTGGATGTTCTTGCTGATCTTCTGTGGGAGGGGCCAATTGCAGAGATTCTCAAATGTCTTTGCCTGAGGTGGAATTACATAGCCTTTGCCAGGGGCCAGGCTAAGTAATCTGCTCAGTTTTGCTCTCTGGAGCTTTCTGTAGAGCTTTGGAGGATGGGAATGAAAATGGCAGCTTCCAAATCCCTGGCCCAGAGAAGCCAAGAGCCTGGGGCCCCACTCCTCCATGTGCCCTCAGAGAAAAGCAATCAACCTCTCCTATCTCCCTGGTCTCCGGCTGCACTCCATGCTCACCTGGCCTGTGACTGAGCATTTCTATCTCTGGCACACAGCCTCATTTGGAGTCTCCAAACCCAGCCCATTCCTGCTGCATGGTCCCATGCCACTCCTCCTGGAGGAGTTAGAAGGGGGGTCTCTCTGGATCTGCCACTTGTGGGGCCCCTACCTGTACAGTAGTGGCCCAACTGTGCCTTGGAGCATGGTTGAAGGTAATCCCAAGTTGAGAGCCCACTACTTACACTGTCTCTGCAGCCAGCTTCCCTGCTCCAATACCTGAGAGCTCTGCCACACTCAGGCATGCCTAGTCTTTCTGTGGCCCCACAGGTCCTGAGACCACTCTGTCCCCGTGAGGGCTCCACTCCCTGCTTAGCCTCTGGAGCAAAGTCCCTCAGTGCAACAGACTTCTAAAAGTTCTGATTTTGTGTTCCATTGCTCCACTGCTTGCCAGGAGCTGGCCCCTCCACACATCTATCTTCCTGTCACTTCAGATTCACTTCTTCCATGTCCTACCTTCCAGAAAGTAGTTGATTTTCTGTTTCTAGAATTGCTGCTTTTCTTCTCTTCTGTCTCCTGTTGAGTTTGTAGGTGTTTGGAATGGTTTGATAACTATCTAGCTAAACTCCTGGGACCTAATATTTTTCAGTCTCCTACTCCTCTGTCATCTTGCTTCCCCCCCCCTCCTTTTTTTTTTTCAAATGGTCTGCAAAGTCTGCTTTCCTTAGATGAGGGCCAGGTGTGTGTGTGTGTGTGTGTGTGTGTGTGGCTACTGCTGCCAGTAAAATAGATTAAGGGGTATGCCAGTAAAAAAATTAAAGGGTAATTAAGGGCTCAAAATTCTCAGGCTTGTTAGTATCTGCCCCAATGTTGCCACACCATTCTCTCTACACCAATGTCTTTACCTTAGTGTGAGGGACTTGGAAGATTTTCCCAGGTAACTCACGCTGCAATTTCATAATCCTTCCAATCAGGCCCTGAGTTTGATCATCAACTAAATTTGTTCTGTGGTTATAGGAGAGAAGAGATTCCTTTCATAGTTGTATTTTGGTTTTACACCCATACTTGAGTTTGGATTTCAAAGTCTCAGTGTCCTCTTCTCTTCGTAAGATAGTCAGAAATAGCCAGCTGGCCCCACGGTCTTTATCATGACCTCACTTACCTTAACAAACAAGTGCCACATTTTTTTCTTAACAACTAAATGCCATGCCTATCTCTCAACTCCTGTCCCTGGACTCACACCTGATCCCTTGCTACTATGAGTAATGATTTCAGTGACTGTAAGGCCATCTTATGTTTGGAAAAGAGATTATGTGTGCTTTCATCAGATATGTGAGCCATTTCACAATTATGTTTTGAGAGTCTGTCTCCTGGGTATTACTTACTGTATTAGCATCCAGTAGGAAACAGATGGCACATTAAAGAGACAATGGAAGAGAGTCTAATGAAGTCACTTTCTGCAAATGCATATACTGGGATAACACACACATGGGGATAGTAAAGCGCCCTGGAATTAGCAGTAGTGGGAAGCTGTTATCACCCTGGGCCTGGAAGGATAAGAGAGAGGAGATGGTCATAGTGGACCATGGCAAGAATTGCAGGTATAATAATACATTGTAGGTTAATAAAAAAAAATAAAATATAATGGGCCATTTGGGGGAAAAAAAAGAATTGCAGGTATAGGTGAAGGATCATCAAACAGGAGTTGTGACTACCATTAAACCCATGGCATGGCAGGGTGGGAGCCAGGGGGATAAACACTCCAATTTCCCACCCTCTGATCGGTGGCTGGTGCCTCCCAATAATGGAAACTGACTCTAAGCCAGAGGGACCTGGGACAATACAGTCCCCGGAGGTTAGTTTTTCAGGGCCCACGGTGGTGTTGAGAAATTTGAAGAATGGGTCTTGACTTTCTCGTTCATTATAGGCCAACTTTTGTCTCCCCAGAATCATAGGTTGAAGCTCTAACCCCTGACTGGGACTGTATTTGGAGATAGAGCCTTTTAGGAGGTAAGTTAAATGAGGTTATAAGTGTGTGGCATTAATCTGATAGGACTGATGTCCTCATAAGAAGAGGAGTATAGGGGCACCTGGGTGGCTCAGTGGGTTAAGCCTCTGCCTTCAGCTCAGGTCATGATCTCAGGGTCCTGGGATCAAGCCCCACATCGGGCTCTCTTCTCGGCAGGGAGCCTTCTTCCTCCTCTCTGCCTGCTTCTCCGCCTGATTGTGATCTCTCTCTCTCTATCAAATAAATAAATAAAATCTTAAAAAAAAAGGAGAGGCCTATACACTCTAACTCTCATCTGAGAGTGAAGTGGGAAGGCAGCTCTGAGCCAGGAAGAGAGGTCTCACTTGACACCAACCTTGCTGGTCCCATGTCCTGGACTTCTAGCCTCCAGAACTCTGGGAAAGTAAATTGCTATTGTTCACACTACCCAGTCTGTGGTAGTTTATAATGACAGCCCAAACAGACTAACACATCATCTACATGACAAAAATTGTAACATGTGTCTCATGGGGTTCCCATTAGGATTAAGTGAGGTAACATGTGTAAAGTTTCTGAGCTGAGTGGATGCACAATAATTGTTATTTTCATTATTGGTATTAAGAATTAAATACTGAGAGTCTCACTTTATGATTTTTAGATCCCACTCTGTATTTTTTTTTTTTTTTAGCTTCAGTTATCCTTCTTGAGGGGAACCAAATAGGTCTTCATACATTATATATAAAATGTGGTTTATGATACCTTTTTACATTCTATTTATAATCTGCTTTTTAAAATGTCTTAGTCCCCTCCCCCTACCACTGTAGCACATTGGATTAGTGTCTCATTTTAGCAGTTTCTAATGTCTTCTTTACTAGTTGATAACAGATGGTTCAGAGCTCATTACTCTATAAATATAGATTATAGGTATATATTTTTTCTGAGTGAATTATTTTGTATTAGTCTCTGATGAAGCTCACCTGCCACGTTTCCAAAATGTTCTTGTCAAACAGCAGAGACAACACTATTTTCATTTTTATCTTCTGTGTTTTACATTTTGCCTTGCTTGTCTTTTTAGTACATAAATGCTTATGGGCAGAAAGCACTCATTTTATGTCATTTTATATGTCAGTTTCAAGCATCAAACACACTGATAGTTTTGAAAAAAGTAATGAAAATCCTTTCAGGTTAAAAAAAATCAGATTTTAGGATTTATTTAGATTTACTGAAAGAGTGGTGTGCTTGTAATAAAACATTGCCATCCAAATATTTCAGTGCTGGTTTCCATGATCAGAAACCGCCAAGTGTGGTGTCCACATAGGTCTTTTAAAAAAGGATAATGGTGGAAAAATGGTTTGTTAGTTATTAAAATTATACTATTTTATCAAAAATACAGGAAGTAGGTCACAAGAGTGGTTTAATAATAGGCAAAGCTTATTGAATTCACTATGAGCAGACATTACTAGTTGCCTGCTCTTTTGTACTTATCATGTTGTGTTGTCTTATAAGATGGTCTCAGAGGTTTGACCCTGCCCTTTACCTTGTTATCCCACCACTAGCAGCATTAAATCACTTGACTGGATTTAACCAGGGGTTGGGGCTTTTCCAGGTGAGTGTGTAGGAGGTAAAAATAGCCAATGAAATGTTTTCAAAGGAGGGATTATAATGATGGGCCCTAGGATGTAGGCTGGGTCAGGGTAGATGTGAGAAAGATGAGAGAAACTAAGAAACTTGTATGGTTAATGGCTTGGGTGTTTTTGAATTTGAATACTTGTTAGAGCTGGTGATTTCAATGAAATGGGGTTGTGGTAAAAATGTCTGGATATTCTGAAATTCAGATTTTGGAGGAAGTGTGGTTGTTGGTAACATCAAGGTCATAAATATGAGCATGGAATAGGTGACAGAGGTAAGGCAAAAGATGATTAAAGTGACAGAGAGCTGAGAGGTCGAAGTGTTGGATGAATCTTCCAATGGACACAGATGCCCCAATTACGGTGCTAGGACAAGAGGTGGAAGGGGAAGTGGTGTGGTAGGAATAGTAATCACTCCCTAAACTGTTCCTGTTCTAATCTCTGGAACTGTGAACACATTACCATACATGGCAAAAGGGACTTTGCATATATGAGTAAGTTAAAGATCTTCAGATGTCGAGTTTATCCTGGATTAGAGGCAGAGGGCCAATTTAATCACAAATGTTCTTACAAGTGTGAGGCAATAGGGTCAGAGTCCGAGAAGGAGATGTGATGATGTAGGCAGGGGTTGCAGTGATGTGGGGTGATGGGCAAGGATTGTGGGAAGCTTCTAGAAGCTAGGAAAAAGGCATGGAAATAGATTTTCCTCTCCAGAAAGTAGTGCCTCTAGAAGGAACCTAGCTCTGACGAAATTATTTTAGACTCCAGAACTGTAAGATAAGACATTTCTGATGTTTTAAGCCAATGAGTTTGTGGTAATTTGTTATTTAGCAATAGGAAGCTAAAACAGCAGGTATTAGAGTCCTCAGTGAATTAGGGAGAGTGATGGTAGTGGCTAGGAGGTAGGATAGTAAATGAGAACTAAGGAGGGTGATGCCTGATGCAGACATTTAAATATTGCTGGGCTTTCAGAAGGAGGAAGGAAGGGATGCCTGGGTGGATCAGTTGGTTGGACGACTGCCTTCGGCTCAGGTCATGATCCCGAAGTCCCGGGATCGAGTCCCGCATCGGGCTCCCAGCTCGATGGGGAGTCCGCTTCTTCCTCTGACCTTCTCCTTGCTCATGCTCTCTCTCACTGCCTCTCTCCCAAATAAATAAATAAAATCTTTAAAAAAAAAAAAAAAAGAAGGAGGAAGGAATTTTATAGGCAATGCAGCATGAATTCCAGGGTCATGATAGAAGGTTTGGGTATGGTAGGAAATAGGATCAGATTTAGGCGCGCCCTTATCATTGTAGTGATATATTGATGGAGAACCTGGGGAGTTTGGGGTTCTGATGGTACCTGGATAAACAAGGAAGAGAAGTGACAGTCTTTAGGGTCTCTTACCTCCAGATACTTTCAATTATTCATTCAACACCTATGAGGTGGCTCTAACATGGTCATGTATGGTTGGGTGGACTATGTGCAAGTGAGTATACCCTCCTGGGGAATCCTGGGGATTGTCCTCTCAAATGCCAGGGATTTGAATTGCTCCAAAAGCTTTCTTTCTTTGTTCTGAGGTAAAGTAGTATAATAGGTTTGGAAGGTTGAAGGGAGAATGAAAACAAAAAGATGTGGTTGGGAGTGTCTTTGAACAAGAAGCTTGAGAATTCCACTTTCTCTGGTGGCTTGATGGGCAGGAGAAAAGACAAGCCACGTAGAGTGGAAGAAGAACCAGACAGGCATCAGACTTCTTATCCACAACACTGGATGTTGGGAGCCCGTGGAGAGTGCCTTCAGAACTCTGAAGGAATAGGACTGAGGACCTAGAATTTCATATCAAGGAAGAAAACAAATCAAGTGTGAGTCAAGGCAGGAGTTTGCTGTGGGAGGGATTCCTTTCTTTTCTTCTGCTTTGAATTGTAGGGGACTGGCTCTGTAGGCTGGATTTCTCAGGCTCTTTTATTGGCTTCTGATTGGGTTCAGGCAGTGAGAGTACAGAAAGAATGCAGAAACCAGGGTAGAATTCCTCCTGCCCCTATGCCTCTAGTGGAATCTGACCTTTGCCGTGTCTTCTCTGTGGCTCTGGTTACTCTTGGGATCTGCTATACCACCTCTTGCTTTGTCCCTCCAGTTTAAGGATGATTGTGAATGTCTACTGTCTGTAATATGTGGGTTGCCTTTTCCCTCGTTTGGTTCCTCAGTTTTTCCCGTATGCGACCAATTTTCTTCATTGAATTCCTTCTGTTTAAATGCTTATAATGGTTTCACTTTTCCTGTTGGGAATCTGAGTAATATGTAATAAGACATTTTTGGAGTCCATGGAGTCAGAAATCTTAGGAACAGCATAATCCTGATATAGACAGGTATAGACCCAGAAGGGATTCCTACAGGACAAGCCAAGAGTGTTCTTGACTTTGCATAGGATAGAAATCAAATATGAATAAGAAGGAAGTGAGAACAGAGTTTACTGATGGTACAGAGAGAGTGCAGATACAGACAGAACATTCAGGAAAGTAAAAAAGAGAAAGTCCTGTCTTTGCTTGGGGCCTTAGGTTTTTGATAAGGATTGTGGTCTGATGTATGTGTCTTCTCAGGCATCTAACAACTGGTCAGAACAAGGACAAGGGTCCAGGTGTCTTCTCTGACCAATCTTCCTTCCTTCCTTCCTTCCTTCCTTCCTTCCTTCCTTCCTTCCTTCCTTCCATTTTTCAGATTTTGTTTGTTTATTTGAGAGAGAGAGAGAGAGAGAGACAGAGACAGAGACAGAGATAACAAGAGAGCATGAGCAGGGAGGAGAGGGAGAAGCAGGCTCCCTGCTAAGCAGAGAGCCTGACACTGGCCTCAATCCCAGGACACTGAGATCATGACCTGAGCCGAAGGCAGATGGTTAACCAACTGAACCACCAAGGCATCACTAACTAATTTATTTCTTAAAATAAGGAGGTCTTGGCATCAAGATGTGTAGCACTGGTGGTCTGGAATACACACAAGTTGGCTTCCCCTGGTCACCTTTGCCTGGTCATTTCCTAGATATTATCTATTGTGTTGGATAAGAGCTATGCCACAGGCCTGGAGACAAACATTTTAGCTTGAAACAGAAGTATAGAAGGTTCCAAAAAAGGCAGTTTAAAACTCATTCACCCAAACAAAATCACAATAAGATCACAAGCTGTTGTGTTCCAAATTTGAAGAAAAATATGATATGCAATGATTTTAAACACAATTAACAGAATATAAGAGAACCCATTTCACCTTGATGCAAGGATCATTCTCCTCTCCACGGCCCAAGCGTTGTGACATTAGGCTTGTAAAAAAAGAAAATGTAATCCTAGCATTATACTTGGCCTTGCAGTAAAAAATTATTTAGAGTCATGTTAATGTAAATGCTGTTTATTGGTTTCTTAGCTCTTGAAGTCAACCTAAATACAAAGAATAAAAGACTTGATTGTGGTTGCAGCAAGAGAATATAAATGTTAACAGCCTTGTACTGTAAAAGGAAAAGTGCAGTTGCAGAAGGTCAAGGGAGGCCAGTTGAAGGGATGAATAAGGCATTAATAAGGCATTACTATTCTCATTTTGCAAAGGAAAGAATGAACTATCTCAAGCTGATAGAATAAGCAGAGGACTACTTTATTATTTAAAATGATTAAGGTAACTAATAGTAGATGTAAAAGCAATACTGTAATTTTCAAACATTAAGCGAAAAGGAATAGCATACCAAATTCCATAGATTTGCCTCCTATGTTAAATCTAGAAAAAGCCTGCCTGAGGGGGTGAGAGCTAGGGAGCAGGGATGGTGAGGTAAGCTGTTTCTTTCCAGCCTAAGCTCTTTTATTATTTTTTTAAATGAAAAAAAAAATTAAAAAGATTTTATTTATTTATTTATTCATTTGAGAGAGAGAGATTATGAGCAGGGAGGAGGGGCAGAGGGAGAGGAAGCAGCAGACTCCCCAAGGAGCAGGGAAACTGACTTGGGGCTGGATCCCAGGACCCTGGGAATGTGACCGAGCCGGAGGCAGATGCTTAACCAACTGAACCCCCCAGGTGCCCCTCTTTTACTTTCTAATTTGTTATCATGAGGTTTTACAGCACACTGGAATGAAGCCGAATAAAATGTGAACAGTGTTTGTCTCTGGGAAGTAAAACTATGCTCCCCGCCCCCTCTTCTTTTTGCTCCATCTTTTGAGTTCTCTGTAATGAGCATTTATTTCCTTTTTCATGAAAGCATTTACTTCCTTAAAACAAAACAAAACACAGGAACTTCTCCATTTTTCTTCATCTCGGGGAGAATTGAGTCCAAACTCCTTCTAAGCAAGAGTAATAGTAATTAGAACTCCTTAGTGGTAGTGATGGGGGTGGTGATGAACATGGTTCCAACCTTCTCAGCTATGGGATCTCTATCAAGTTAGGCAGCCTCATTGTATTTCAGTTTCTTACCTATAAAACCAAGATATTAAATATGGTACTGATCTCTTCATATTAAGGTACTGACCTGTTCATGACCGTCCCGAGGATGTCATGAGTTCATCTATAGGAAGCTTGTGAACTGGTACGTGGCACAGTACCATGGCACAGACACTATGAAAGTCTTTGCTATTCAGGCTCCGGGGTAGCCTTCTAAATGTGTCTCTCTCTGCTTTCTTTCTTAAACAAATTGTATCTTCTCACTTTTCTCTTCTGTCTCACTTTTCCCTTCTGTCCCACTTAAACTTTCTTCAAAGTCCAGCTCACATACACTTCCCAAGCAGCTTTCTCTGATCTTGCAGCTGGAAGTACTTCCTCTAGGTACTCAGTTTGTATCTGAGCCATAAGAGTCTTATGATACTTAATACTTTCTATGCTATCTTCCATTATTTATATACATATGTGTGTATTATTCCAATTAGGTTGAAAACACCTTGAGGACAACGTGAGTATTTTATTTTCAAGTACTTGGCAGAAAGCAGAGGTCCCCAAAATATTTTTAAATAAGTCAGAAAAGAAAAGGACAAGCAGTGTGGTATATTAATTATAATAAAAGACTCAGTACTCTTTCCCTCTCAGGAGAATTATTACCTTTTTCTCACTTGTGTTTTTCTCTTATAATAGGCTGGGATAAGACTTAGAAGCAGCCTTGATAATAAACCACGTTTTACATTTCCAATAAATCTTTAGTAGCTCAGTGCCGAGGCTCATTAGAGAAGTCCTCTTTGTTTACCGAACAAAGACCACAGTTTTTCACTAAAATGCTGACTCATTCCTTTGTGATGTTTTATCCAGTTCAATTGTTGCAGAAACAGCCTCAGGGCTGTCGGGACAGTTCTTCATTGTTGTTCCTATAGATGGCGCTAGCTGCGTGTGTTAAAGCCACACATTGGGCTACAAATTAACCTTGCTTAGACATCATTGAATGTCCATTTGCTTTTCATCCTTTCTCTCAGGCATTTTGCTACTTTGTATTTATTTGTTCGTGGGGAATTTCCCTTAGCAATGCTCTGGAGATACTCCTCTTTAAAACCAGGTCCAGTACTCTGGGATCATTGGCAACATCTTTGGATAATTTAGGTTTTAAAGAAAATATTAATAATTAAAAAAAAAAACCTTAACATTATTTATAGATACTGAATCTATCATGCCGTAGCATTAATTTAAACAATTCAATTACTAATCATACCTGGTTAAATGCAGAATGGTAATTATTAATCTCAATGAAAGTAGTCCTAGCATTTCATATTTTATAATATTTCATGCCTAACCTTCCTGTATTTTTATTATACCTCTAAGTAGAAATGCTGACATTTCTCCTTTCAATATTCTTTTTGTATTATGAATGTGAGCATTGGATATTATTATGCTTAAGGCAATATTTTATGTTTGAAAAATAATCTACAGCAAGTATTTAAAGGTGAGCATCTTCTGTTTGGCTCAGGAGTCCAAGGCTTCAAGAAACCCAGCAGTGAGCTTAATGAGATTGAGTAAATCCGAGTCAGTGTTCTCTGCTTTTTTTAAAAATGCATTTCCTGGGTTCTTGACACAGACATACCCACACACCCACACCCACACAGGCTCAAACATACACTGTCTCTATGTAAGAAGTTGAGAGGGGGGTAAAACAAGAGAAATCACAATGGATTCTTGGGGAGAAGTATAGCTATGACATGGCACTGAGTGTAAAAGAAGGCAGAGATGTCTTTATGAGTGTGTGACTTGTGCGGTCACTTAAGGACCTCCACTTAGAAGTATCCAGTGCTTGGTTTAATGCTCTGCTTTTGTTTTGTAAAAAATGTTCAAAAGTTATTAAGAATTTCATTTTGCATTGGACCTGGCAAAGCATGGATGCTGTCCTCTCTTTAAAAGCGATTGCGGGGCTAGAATACAGAAATTTGTAATAGATGCCATACCCTATGTGACAATCTTGAAGGCTTTGAGATTTCTGGAGGCTCAGTAAGACATTCCCTGACAATGGTCCCAGCACAGGGTCATTGTCAACGGACCACGGAGAACACTTCTTTGTAGAGAGCCTTAGCAGATCCCACACGAAAACTCTGCCACCAGCATTCACTCACCCAGATTTCAAAACACACACTCAGCATCCTCATGTTGAGAACTTTTTGGTTAAGCATTTTTGACACGTGTCCAGAAATTCTCATATCACCTCACATTGCATTCATTTCCCCGATCAAAGATTTTTTTTTTTTTCCTGGTAGGTGGAACACGTTTCCTTGCTATTCCTGCTAAGACAAAAAAAGATAGAACTAAGTCATTTATATATTTAGCCGAGTGAAATGGCAACAAATCTACAATTCATTAGCAAATAGGGTGGTTTTGAAACTTGGAGCTGAAGCTCATAACTACATTGCTGGCACCCTTTCACAGGGAGAGAGGACTTGATCAGCTGTTCACATGGCTGTGCTCATCAGCAGAAAATAAATGAGTCTGTGTTTAATACAATTTCTCCTTGGGTAAAAACCAGAGCATGCCATGGTTTTGGCTCCTGCACTGCATTCTAGATACCTCTCTGGGCACAGGTTATAGGGCTTGGGGGCTTACCTAGTAGAGCTAAGTATATTTACATAATCATATTTATTTAAAAAGAGAAACTTCTTTGTTCCAGCCTTTATAATAAATATCCAAACAGGGACATATGGAGACCACACCCATATCACCACGGACTTGGGAGCACAGTTGCTGAGAACACGATCTAATATTACCATGTTGGGGTTCCTGAGCCTTGTTCTTAAGAGAAACCAGAATAATATTTAGATCCAAATCCTCCTTATGTAGAAGCATTGATGTTCATTATTCATTCATACATTTATCTCTATTTACTGTTTTATTTTTAGTCCTTGCTTTAGAAATGAATAGACATTTCTAGCTTGCAGGTTTACACTGGGCAAACTCTAATGTCGAGGCCCCGAGAGTTGGAGCTAAAGAGATCCTAACATTCTGCAGTGTGACCTTTCCAGGAAAAAGAAGGAATTTGTTCAAAGCGATCAGTTTGTTAGTATCCAGTTGAAATATGTAACATCCTTTGAGGCTAATTTCAAGGAAAGAAGTCATTATATATTTCAGAACTGTCAAGTTCCCTATAGCAGATGGGAGCCAAACACTTTGCACATTTGCTACAAAATCTGAATTATTAAGATAGTGGGAATGTAACATTTGCTTCCTATTGCCTGGTTGTGGGTACTCATGAGCCTGTACCTCTGAGTGGTAGGGGTGGGCTTTTGGTTCAGAAGTCCTAATGACACTGTTTGTGAGGAATCAGACTTCTGAATAAATTTACCATAAAGCAATTCTTTATCTTACCATTCTGCAAGAAATCATGGTACTCAATTATATATATTTTTTAGCTGTTGAGGTTAGTAAAGGCAACTGGGAACAACCGTTTGTTTCACCGAATTTCAGATGTAAGTTAACAAATATCTCTAAAATAAAACTAGGGTTAATATTTTCTTCCTTATTTAGAGTTCCTTTAATGTAAAGCATAATGCTGTTCTTACAGTTAAGCAATTCATTTGTAATTTTTACACTCTCATTTAAAAGATGATTAAAATAATAAAGGAAGGTCGTGTATAAATATTTGGAAGGTAATTGTCAAATAAAATCAGTATTTCTATAGAAATACATGCTAAAAGCTCGTTCTTCTGCTCAACAAAGGACTTCGAATGGTACCCAGATCCCTGTTTGATCTCCTTTGTTCCCTCTTTAGTGCTCTGTAACAATATCCTAGATCCAGGAGGAACATTTCATCATCTGGTTTAATCTTTTTCCTGGCAAGGATGCTACCTAGAGCTGGAGCTTCCAATCACTGACCAACTTTACCTGAAAGACCTAAGAAAGTAAATGCTTGACAGAATAAAAAGTAAT
This sequence comes from Lontra canadensis, assembly GCF_010015895.1. Taxonomy (NCBI): domain Eukaryota; kingdom Metazoa; phylum Chordata; class Mammalia; order Carnivora; family Mustelidae; genus Lontra; species Lontra canadensis. The sequence goes on from NW_022630997.1 coordinate 33,899,005, forward strand.
TAAAACTAAGTGACCATAATCCCAGTGGTCAGAGATAAGGACTGTTAATACAATGGTTATATAAGTCTAGAACCTTTTCTATAAATGTAGATTAGTCACAGTTGGTCTATCCATCTACCTCTTTCATCGATTTATCTTTATGTTCCCCTAATATGTATGTTCCCCTAATCTCATTTTTCTACTTTCAGAACAGTTGCTGTTCTCATGTACTCTGCTGACCTCTCCATCAAAGAAGGGATTTGTTGATGGTGGGAGGGAGTCCCCAAATCTTCCCCTCACACTGTCTCCATTATCTCTGGTGTTTTTGCCCATGAATGTAAGTAAGCCTGTTTGGGAACTGCCAGCTTCTTGCATCCAGATATACAAATCTATGTCAGGGCTTTAGGAGACAGAAAAGTAGCTCTTACTTCAAAAGATTAGAATCCTCATACATGGGACTCTCAAGGAAAAGGTTGTTTACTTGATTGTGAGCAAATTCTGGAAGAGTCCATCATGAGCTTTGTGCGTATTGGCTGTGATTCTTTCTGGCCAGGCGGTGTGGCGTCTTGTCCTGCCTGTGAATTGCAGAGTACTCCACGGTGCTCTCCAGCACCCTACGAAGACAAGCTTTTGACAGGATTACGGTCTTTTCTGTCCTGCTATGATTGCTTGCCTGCCTCTGTGGCTTTAGTTGCTCTTTTCCTCACTTGAGTAAGAAATTTCCCCTCTGCAACATCAACTTGCTAGTCTTAAAAAAATTAAAAAAAAGTAAATAGAGGTTGGTGGTCACTCTTTATCTCCTCAACCAAGGAGAGATTGGAAACCCAGAATTAATTTCTTTCTTTCTTTCTTTCTTTCTTTCTTTCTTTCTTTCTTTCTTTCTTTCTTTCTTTCTTTTTCTTTCTTTCTCTCAAGATCTATTTATTTAGGGGGGCCTGGGTAGCTCAGTCAGTTAAATGACTGACTGACTCTTGGTTTCGGCTCAGGTCATCATCTCAGGGTCATGTGATTGAGCCAGAGGTAGGTTCTGTGCTCAACAGGGAGTCTGCTTATACTCTCTCTGTCCCTCTCCCTCTGTCCGTCCTGGCTGCTCTCTCTCTCTTTCTCTCTCTCTCAAATAAATAAAGATTAAATAAGTGGTACACTTTATTATTAATAAAAGTTAGTTCATTTATGAGAGAGAGAGAGAACACATGCACATGGGTGGGGGTATGGGTAGAGGGAGAAAATCTCAAGCAGACTCCCTGCTAAGTGTGGAGCCTGCCTGGGATCAATCACAAGACCCGCGATTATGACCTGAGCCAAAACCAAGAGTCAGTTGCTTAATGGACTAAGACACCCAGGTGCCCCAAAGGTGTTTTTATTTATTTATATATATATATTTACTTATTTCTTCCTTCCTTCCTTCATTTATTTATACTATTATTATCTTTAAAATAAGCTCCTTGCTCAGTGTAGGATTTGAACTCATGACCTTGAGATCATGACTTGTGCTGAAGTCAAGAATCAGATGCATAACCTGTTGAGCCACCCAGGTGCCCTTTGAAACCCAAAATTTCATTTAGTGTCTTCATTTCTTTCATTTCAGAGCACTTCAGTTTCCTCAAGCTCATATGCCTGTATTTTCTGCCCTTTCTACTAAGGTGTCAACTTTGATAGATTTCTAGAAAGAATTTCAGGACCCTAAATTGGATAGGACCCCAAAAGTTAATACACACTTATATACAGAAGCTAACCAATCTTGATCAACCTCAAATGAGCAGGGATAACACTTGTCAATAAAGGAAGAGCTATTTCAACTGTTTGCCAAAGCCTAGATCTACGAGCCATTTTATTTGCCATCTTTACAGACACTGTGCTATTAAAGTCATTCACCTACTGGGAATATTTTCAAAAAATTTATTCCCCCATGGGAAATTATGAAAAATTTAGAATGGCACATTATAACTACTGAATATTAATGCAACCTTTCCTAACTACTAATAAAAGAATGAAATCCCTGTTTGTGAATATATTAAAAAGTTAGGCCAGGCTGTTTTATATGCACCAGTAATTTTTTCCCAGTGACATTCATTTTCACTTTAGGATTTAGACAGGATTGTAATGGGACTGATAAAAGCAGAACTATGCACTTTGTAAATGTGCATAAGTGTGCCCATTTCTGGCTTCATGAGAATTGATTGCAGTGTTTGCATTTGAAATGAATGAGTTCAAAGTCCTTAGTTTCATACATGACATACACCATTATAGGGTATTAGTTCCCACCAAAGGGTTCAATTAAGCTGATGAAAAAATTAAGTTGACTATCTTGACTTAGCTGTGACATGTCATATGTCATAACTTGGGTGTCCCAGTGAGGAGACTGGAATTATATTGATTCAATAAAGACAGTGGTTTAGGAATCAGGGAACCCAAAATTTAACCCTATGTCCATTAATGACAAAATTAGACAATTATCTGTGGGTTTTATGTGTGTCGAGTGAGTATATGAGTGTGTGTGTGTGTGTGTGTGTGTGTTAGGCTTATAAAAAGTGGTACAAGGTAAGAAGTATAGTACAGTTGAAGCCTTGAGTGTGTTATGAGCAGTAATGGGAGACAGACATGACAAGTAGGTCAGACCATGAGGGACGTTAAATGTCATGCTAAAGAAATGGAGTTTATTTTATAAGTACTTGCAAAACACTCTTTTTTTTTTTTTTACTTTATAATTAGGAAGAATTTTAGACTTACATAAGAGTTGCAAAAATAGTATAAAGTCCAATTGTTATTCACCAAGCTTCCTTTAATGTCAATAGTTTATACATTTATCACAACCAAGAAATTTACATTGGTACAATACAAATGATTATAGACTTTATTCAGTGTTTATCACTTTTCCCACGACATTAAAAAAAAAAATTCTCTTTTCCAAAATCCCATCCAAGATACTACATTGCATACATTTTGTTGTCATGTCTCTAGTATTTTCTAATCTGTGACAGTTTTTCAGCCTTTCTTTGTCTTCCCTGACCTTATGTGTTTCAAAATCACAGGTCAGTTATTTTGTAGAATGTCTCTCGATTTTGGTTTCTCTGAAATTTCCTCATGATTAGATTGAGGTGATGGTTTCTTTGGCAAGAATACTACAGAAGTGATTTGCCCTTCTCAGTGCATGATATCAGGTGGTATTTGATGTTGATGTGCTTATTATTGGTGATGCTAACCTCTTTCACATGGCTAAGGTTATGCACCTGGAAGTTATTATTTTCCCTTTGTGATTATTAAATATTTCAGAGGGACGCTCTTTGTCACGATACAAATGTCTAACTTCTTAATTGTTTGCCCATTAATCTTAGCATTTACCCATGGACCTTGCCTGGATCTACTACAACTGTGGTGTTCAAATGGTGATTTTCTAGTCCCATCGTTTCTTCTACATATAGTAATTGGAGTTCGTCTGTAAGGAAGAGTCGCTGAATTATTTTGAGTAATGACAAGATTACCATGCTTTTAATATATGGATGAGAGAATGAAAGAAGCAAGACTGGAGGCAGAGAGACTAGTTAGGGAACTTGAAATAATTTAGGAGAGATGACAAGGGACCGAACTTAAGCAAGGACAATGCAGGTAAGCAATTAATATGAGGCATATCTAAGAGGTAGAATCAAGAGAACATGGTGAATTTTTAGATGTGAACCAGCAAGGAAGGCATCAAGCATTGTGTCAGGTTTCTGTCTTGGAGATCAGGAATATTGTAGGAATAAATGGTTTTGGGAGAAGAGAGCTGAGATAAAATCAGCAATGGACATGAAGAGTTGAGGTCCTCCCCCTGGGGAACACCCATGGACAATTGTTTTAGCAGTTAGTCATATGAAAGGCTGGAGCTTAGAAGAGAGGGCTGTAATAGAAGCACAGATCTTGAAGTCCTCAGTAGGTAAGTGCATGTTGCAATCATGAAAATGCATGAAGTTTGTCCAGGAAAAGTATGTGAAACAGAGAAGTCATAACAAGCTAAGGAACACCAACATAAAGGCAGAAAGAAGAAAAGGATGAAAATATGCACCTGGAACAGTAGGAGGAAAACCAACATGGTGGGGGAATGCAGGTAGAGGAAGGTCTCATGGAGGAGGGAATGTTCACTGGCATGCAAGTTACAGAAGAGTCAAGACGAAGGCTGAAACAGTATGGTGACTAGGAGTTCATGTGTAACCTTAATCAGAATCATTTCAGCGTAGTGGTGAGGGCAGACCCTACAGATTCCTGTGGGAAGTGAAGAAGGAGAGACTCTGTATAGATCACCCTTTCAGTGGGTTTGAAGGAGCCTGGAAAGAGATAGGATGGTAACAGGGGAGGGGGCACCAATTTAGATTATTAGACATCTTCCCTTTTCACACTCATGGTCTATGGTTTCAAGTATTTTTTTTTTTTTTTTTTTGGTACATTAGCACGAGCAAGCCCCTTATTTCTCCAGGTGATTTATATTAAAACACACACACACACACACACACACACACACACACACACACACACACACACAATGTTATCTGGTGGTATACAAGATAATTCATCATTCCATTGTCCAAGAATGTGCTTTACCTGGCTGGCACAGAATCACCTAAAAACATTTTATTATTATATCTCAGTTCAGCTCGTTTGAATTGAGTATTTGGCCAAGGTCTCAATGTGCTCAGTGGACAGGTCAATTTGCTTTGCTTGGCCAGTTTCCTAAGTGCCCCCAATCCCCAGCCTTATAAATGCTTCATCATCAGCTGAATGGAAAGCAAGGTGAAAGGAGATAGAATAGTTCAGCTCAAATTTATCCCCACGAGGGGAAAAACAATTCAAAACACATGCCCTGCTCACAGAGGAGCAGGAGCATTATCTTTGTATAACATTAATTCAACATACAGGTCAAATTTTCTTCAGTAAACTAAATTACTTTCTATATTCTATCTGGAAAGAAAAATATTTGCTTCTAGAACATCCTTTGAACATTTGAAATTAAGCCTGGAATGAGTCATTTGAGCTAAAAGTACAAGATATTCGGGAAACTGAGTTTGGCCTTGTAACTATTTATTTACATTTTATAAAGAACTTTTTTTTTAATAGAAAGTTTCACTTTTTAAAAAAACAATTTTATTTATATATTTGAGAGAGAGAGAGAGAGAGAGCACAGGTGGGAAGGAAAGGGAGAAGCATTGCAGGGAGCTGGATGTGGGACTCCATCCCAGATCCTGGGGTCAAAACCGGAGCTGAAGGCAGAGGCTTAACGGACTGAGTCACTCAGCCACCCCATTTTATAAAGAACTTCTTTTCATTTTAAAAATGATATAATAATACTCTAGAATGTTAAAAAACAGAAAAGAGAACCATTACTAATCTCATTAACACAGTTACTATCCTTTTTGAGTATTTCCTTATTTCTTTCTATATGCCTCCATATTTTTTATATAATTGCAATCACACAGAATATATAGTTTTATCCCTGGATTTTTCACTTAACTCATAAGCATTACTCTGAGTTGCTATGTACTCTTTCTCATTATTCTTTTTAATGACTGCATAATATTCCATGGAGTGTTTGTACTGTAAGTTGATTAAGTATTCCTCTACTGTTGGACTTTTAGTTTCTAATTTATCACTTTAAAAAATAAGGCTGTATTTAAAAATATTGTGTTCCATGGCCTTATCCTTATATTTTATGTTATATTCTTCAGATTTATTTTCAGAAGTGAGATTACTAAGCCAGAGAGATGAATACTTAAGCTCTCCATATTTACTTTTGTACTGCTTTTTGAAAGAGCTTACAGATTATCATGTCACCAACTGAGGTTTCCCGTGTGGGTGGGAGATCCACAAGCCAGAGCAGGGTCAGGTGGGATAGGTCTCCCCATGGGAAACGAGGTAGAAAGGGATTCTGTCTAGGGATTTGTTGGTAGTAAATGTTAGTGAAGCTGAAATTCTTCTGTAAAGCTCAGACTGGAGGTGGAATTCTAAATAAGAGAAACAAAAGGAAATAGGAAGTAACAAAAAAGGTCAAAAGTCTGATAGATAACTTGAAGGACTGAAAAAACAGTGGGGTGGGAAAAGCCAAAAGGGGCATAAAGTACAAGGCAATTTGAGACCTTAGGTTTGAAGCCTGTGTTGATTATAGGCTATGTATGTGCAGAAGTAATGCATTTCGAGCGCTTCAGACATGTACAATGACACTGCGTTTGGCAATAAGGAAAACTTACTTAGTTTTCACTGTCTGTCAGAGACTGCCTTAAGTTTTTCATGGATTCCCTCATTCAGTCTTCATTACAACAGGTGAATCTTCATTAGTAGGTGCTATCATTCCTCCCATTTTCAGGCAAGGATGCCAAAACTTCAAGAGGAGCCAAGGAGGGGCTTTTCTAGGATGACACCTGACAGCCATGTCAGGGGATCAGTTGCCTGTGCTTTGCACCTCCATGCTCTCTAGTCCACTGGCTTCTAACCTTGTGAATATAGTGTGAGTACAAATATACCTCATTCTTCATTTAATTTATATTTCTAGTTTCTTTTTTTAAAATATTTTATTTATTTATTTGACAGAGAGACAGCGAGAGAGGGAACACAAGCTGGGGGAGTAGGAGAGGCAGGCTTCCTGCTGAGAAGGGAGCCCAATGCGAGACTTGAACCCAGGACCCCTGGATCATGACCTGAGCTGAAGGCAGGCGCTTAATGACTGAGCCACCCAGGTGCCCTATATTTCTAGTTTCTAATCATGTTTAATATCTGAATCAGATGCTTAATATAAGAGCTGGGAGTTGAACAACAGGATCATTTACATATTTAAAAAATGTGCCCATAGTCAAGGAGGTAAACATATTCTAAGTGAGTACTGAGTCAGCACAAAACTAGCTGAAGCCATTCTGTTTTTAAATTCAATGATGTTTGCCCAACACTAAAGCTCTTTAGATGTGGCTATTATTTATTATAAATATTCTCTCTTTAGAAATAAAAGTGATGGCTTATTATTCCATTGTGCTGGCCACATTGTGCATGGGATCAGATCTCTTCAAACTTAACTGTTATAGGTAAGAACAAAATTATCTGTGGAATTGAATGAACTAGGGGTCAAATCAGGCCCTTCTTTGGGGTCTTGGCTGTGGATGTCTTGGGTAGAAACATCATACCCAAGCACCTGAGTTTTTATGTTCTTAGTCCTATTTCCTAGCAAAAGTTCCGAGGAAGGTGCTTCAGTGGCATAGATAGTCTTGGGTTTGGAAATGCCAGAATAATTTATTTTCTTTCTATCCCAAACTTTCCTTTATGATAGACTTCCTTTCCTATTGTGTTTAGATTACCATTGGAAGGACTTCTGGCTCACCTTCTACATGTGAAGATCTTGGAAGCTGTCACTCCTATCTTTACAAATAAGAGCCCAACAAAGTGACAGCCAATGACTTTTCTTGGACTTATTATGGAAAGGAGGATGCAGGGAAGACTACCGCCCTGAATCCTGGAGAGACAGGCTCATCCAGAAAGACACAGCTAAGACCCATTTACCTGGACTGGGAGCTTCTGGAAACACAAACTGGAAAGAACACTTTGGTGGTAATTTTGGTAAATTGCTGGAGGTTGAGTGTGGACTAGCAGTTGGACTAGCAATTGCAGCCTCGGGGGGCAGGGTCCTTCATAATTTCATGAGTTATTTTTTTAAAATTTGTTTATTTATTTTATTAATCTCTACATCCAATGTGGGGCTTGAACTCATGACCCTGAGATCAAGAATTGCAAGCTTTTCTGACAGAGCCAGCCGCGCTTCCCCTTTACCAAGTTCTTATGGTGGATATATGAGGAAGATCCTCTGTAGCTCTGGCAGAGGCAAAGTAGCCATTGTGAAACATGCCCATAGTCTTCTTCAACATGCCTTCTCTCTAGAGGTAAAGATTTTGTCAGGGCCTTCCCACACCTGGAGCAAACATATTCCTTCCACTCCATTCTCCTCTAGCCTTTCTGTCTTACCTAAGAGGGTAAAACACAGTCAGCAGAGGTTGGGCATCAAGGAAATAGACTAGAAATGCTACAGCGAGAGAAGGAAAGGGGAGAAAGCTATGCTTCAGAGAAACACTTATGAAGTTCATATCCCTGGGTCCTAGGCCCACTAAAGTGCAGAAATTTGATCATAAGACTATAGGACATTTTCCTCCCCGTACTTTGCCAAGACTCCAATGAAATAACAAAGATTACAGCTGAGAGATCAGGAAGATACAGACTTTCTCGGAGGAAGAAGAGTACTTAAGGAAGTCTAAAGTCAAGAGGGGCTACAACACTAAGGATGTGAGAGGAATTTGAAGCCTCTGGCCCCTACAGCTAAACAAACATTAAACATAACCTGACTCCTACACCGTGACCATAAATCTTCACATTAAGTACCTATTTACCTCAGTTCCTACGACCTGATACGGCACATCTAGCTTTCAACATAAAATTACAAGGCATACTGAAAGGCAAAACAAAACTAAATACACATATTGAAGAGAAAATGCCACTCTTGGATCCAGGCTTAAATATGACACAAATTTTGGAATTATCAGACATGGAACTTAAAATAGCTGTGACTACTATGCTAAGGGCTCTCATATAAAAAGTGGACAACATGTAAGAACAGAGGACTAATATAAGCAGAAAGAATGAATCAAAAGGATATGCTAGAAAAGAAAAAGCACTGTAACAGAGAGGAGGAATGATTTTGGTAGGCTCATCAGTAGACTCAAAACAGCCAAAGGAAGAATCACTGGGCTTAAACATGGGTCAGTAGAGACTTCCCAAACTGAAATGCACAGAGAAAAAAGTATGAAAACAAACAAACAAAAAAACCCAAGATAGAACTGAACATTGAAGAACTAAGGGACAATTTCAAAACATCTAACACATGCATTGTTGGACTATCAGGAGAAGAAAGGGAGTGGAACAGAAGAAATTCCCAGTGAAATAACAGCTGGTAACATTCCATTTACTGTTCAAGAATAAATGACAGACTCCAAACCACAGATCCAGGAACAGAGAACATCATGCGGGTTAAAGGAGCCCCCACTCTCGACTCCAAACAAAACAAATCTCCCCTAAACAAAAAAGCAACTCTCATCTAGGCATATCATATTTAAACTGTAGGCAAAAAAAGACAAAGAGAAAATCTCGAAAGGAGCTACTGGGTGGGCAGTGGTTGTGAGAAATCACATACCTACAGAAAAACAAGGATAAGATTTATGCTGGAATCCTAATCAGAAACCATGCAAGTAAGAAGAGAATAGAATGATGTGTGTGTGTGTGTATATATATATATATATATATAAAGATTTTATTTATTTATTTGACAGACAGAGATCACAAGTAGGCAGAGAGGGAGGCAGAGAGAGAGGAAGGGAAACAGGCTCCCTGCTGAGCAGAGAGCCTGATGTGGGGCTCGATCCCAGAACCTTGAGACCATGACCTGAGCCAAAGGCAGAGGCTTTAACCCACTGAACCACCCAGGCGCCCTGGAATGATATACGTTTTTAAAAAGATTTATTTACTTATTTTGGAGAGAGAGGGAGCAAGCATAAGTGGGAGGGGCAGAGGGAGAGACAGAGAGAATCTCAAGCAGACTTTTGCACTGAGTGTGGAGCCCAACGAGCCCAACGTGGGGCTTGATCTCATGACCCTGAGATCATGACCAGAGTTGAAACCATGAGCCAGTTGCTCAACTGACTTGCCGCCCAGGTGCCCCTGAAATATTTAAGGTGTTAATCAAAACATCCTCCAACCTAGAATTCTAAATCCAGTAAAATGTGAACTTCATGAGTGAAGATGTAAAGACTTTCAGAATAGCAAAAATTGAAGAAATTTATCACCACCAGGACTGTCCTATGAGAAAAGTTAAAAGAAGTTCTTTGGGCAGAAGAAAAATGGTATGTCAGAGACTTGGATCTACATAAAGAAAGGAAGAGCATTGGCAAAGGAATAAAGATAAAGTCATTTATTTTCTTACTCTTTTCTTTTAAAGATTTATTATTTATTTGAGAGAAAGAGTGTGCATGCACTTGAGTGGGGCATGGGGCAGAGGGAAAGAACCTCAAGCAGACTCCCCACTGAACATGGTGCCTGACCTGGGGCTTGATCCCTCAACTTGGGATCATGACCTGAGGGGAAATCAAGGGATGGGACACTTAACTGACTGAGCCACTCAGGTGCCCCTTGTTTTCTTATTCTTACTTGATCTAAAAGATAACGTTTTGAGGCAATAATAATAACAATTGGGTGGTAATTAGCATATGGATAATTGAAAATGAGGACAACAATGTCACAAGGGACAGAGGAGCCAAACCGGGAATGCTTTGCAATCAGGAGCTACACTACATACACATGAAGAGGTGTGGTGTCATTTCAGAGTAGATTTAGATGAGGTGAATATGTATATTGTATGCTCTAGGGCGAGCACTAGCATTTTTTTAAAAGAGGTATTAAAAAAAAGAAATATAATTGATACACTGATAAGATAAAATTGAATCATGTGAAATGCCAATTTGAACCTGAGAAGGAAGGAAAAGAGGGACAAAAAAAGAAACAAAGGGGCACCTGGGTGGCTCAGTGGGTTAAAGCCTCTGCCTTCGGCTCAGGTCATGATCCCAGGGTTCTGGGATCAAGGCCCGCATCGGGCTCTCTGCTCAGCAGGGAGCCTGCTTCCTCCTCTCTCTCTGCCTGTCTCTCTGCCTACTTGTGATCTCTGTCAAATAAATAAATAAAATCTTAAAAAAAAAGAAACAAAGGAACAAATGCAACAATGGATACCAGTTACAAACATGGTGGAAATTAATCCAAATATACCATTTGTCACTTTAAATTTAGATGGTCTCCATATACCAACCAAAAGGCAGAAATCGTCAGAGTGGAGAGTGTATTAAAAAACAAAAGACCCAACAGTATGTTGTCTACAAGTAATCCACACACACACACACACACACACACACACACACAATCTTTAAACACAAAGACTCAGCTTAAAGATAAAAGGATGGAGATAAATACTGAAAGGCTCTTGTGAACGTGTGTGTCAGGGGAGCATGTATTAGGGGTCTGGACTCTATTTAAAAGTCTTGTTGGGGGCTGGGGTGGGCAGGCATCCAGGAGTAATTTATCCTCAGTCACATGGATGACTAGAAGGCATCTGTCCCTTCAGCAGGAGGCTTTCTGGGCCTGGGGTTGCTAGAGTAGAGGCTCTCAAGCTGTGGGCCCTGAGCCAGCAGCATCAGCATCACCTGGAAATCTGTTAGAGATGCAGATTCTTGAGCTCCACTAAGCTCTACTCAGATAGAGCTCTGGGGGTAGGGCCCAGTAATCTGCATTGAACAAGGCCCCCAGGTATTTCTGATCAGCACTCAAGTTTGAGAACCTCTGTTGCTGTGCATGTTCATATGAGTTTGGTCATGGACCATGATCTGGGCATTATTGAGAACAGGTACTCATTCTTCAGACATAGGCTTTCTTGTACTACTGACTGTATAGGGATACATTGATTTTTCTAGCCATACTGTAACCTCCTGGAAGGACACGGTGTGTCATATTTATCTGTAAATACTCGGTGCCTCGCTTTGCAAGGGTTGGTCCAAGATCAGAAGCATGAGCAGCACTGTATAACCCCGTGTCAGGTGAAGACTGTAGCATCTTGAGCCCCATCCCAGTTCTACTGAATCTGCATTTTAACATGATCCCCAGAGAATGTTATGGGAATATCTGATGAATAATTGGGTAGAAAAAGTGCTTATTAAGGAAAGCATGCATTAAAAATAGAGTAAAGAAAAGAAAAACAACCATTTTTTTTTTTAATCAAGGGGGGTCCTAGACAGAGATTCAGGACTATCTGGTTATATCTGGAAGAAATATGGTGCCTCCTGGACTGAAAGCTACGTGAAGGGAGAAGAGAGAAGGAAGCACTAAGTCTTGAACCATCCAGAGCCACAGGGATGTGGCTGAGAGGATTTAGAAGTGTTTGTCACTTTGGTTCTTGTCCAAGTCCTTACTCACTAGGTTTCACAGAAGATGGGAGTCCCTTGGAGAACAGGTGTGTTATCCATAAAATCTGACAAGGCTGTTTCTCTAAGACATTAAGGCATAAGCCCCACAGCTTTGATACTCTCACAACAGAGCGAAAGAGAAAGGGTGGGGACCACTGTGCAGCATTGGTGGTTAAGGGGTTCCAGGAGTTCAGCTGTGATGGGAAAGGGGACATCTGGTGGGAAGCAGAGGGACAGTAGCAGCACTCATATGGGGTGGACATGTCCATATATACCTGAGATATCCCTGGAAACTCTAAGAAACACTCAAAGTGCCCTGGAAGGGTATGACCCAAGAAAAATGAGTTATTTCTGCTGGTGTCCCCCCATTAGCTCCCACAGGCTGTGCAGGGATGGTTAAAGTCGCACTAATTTTTGAGAACAGTTTTCTGTTCACTCTCATTCTGATTGTTCCTTCAACTAGCCTTTTGGCTAGCCTGCAGAAACATCTAGAACTCATATGAGAAAAAGCCCAGGAAGCAATATTATGTGGGATAAGTTTTCTTTGTCCTGTGATTTGATCTGTTTCTCTGCTTGATTTTCTTTATTTTGAGAAATATGATTCATTAATATCTCCTTGAAATGGATAATGTGGGCCAGCATATTTGTGAATTTCTTTGTACCGTCTGGGCTTTATCCTCTTTGAATAATAGAGTTTGAAATTGGTTGAGCTGCAGACTACCCACGTTTATCAGCTTTTATCTTGTACATTACGAGTTTCCCCCTAAGAACACTGTATTTGCTTTCCAGGACTTCAGCTGTGTGCTTTATTTCCTCTATGGAAAGACCCAGGTAAAGTTTAAATTACAGTTAATTGATAGAGGCCAAGAAGGTAGATAGAAAAATTTAATTAGTTTCCCTGCAAAGTAATGTGTATTAATCTGACTTTCTACACTAGAGACTAACATATTTTAACTTAAGGGGCACACAAAGTGTTCTGTTTAAATATACAGGGTCTGAGTCATTCTCCCAGCTTATTTTCTGTCTAGACAGAGAAGAGAATCAAATCCCTTTTAAATTATAAAATTGTTCTGTGATTAGATATCACGGCTGTCTCCTGAGGCACTCATGGAACATCATAAATAGTTAACACCTGCTAGAACTTCATTGTTTAGGAGGCACGAAACAGATGCTGTTGGGGTCCCGGGCTGCGTGCCCTCAGCCTCACTCTGCGTTCAGCTGCAGGGTGATGGGAGCGCTCAGGCAGCCACCTCTCAGCTTGAGCACTCATGAGTGTCAGCTTTCTGCCCTAGTACTTCTCCAAAGTGCAGGGAGCTTGCTCAGCACAGGTGCTCAGGCCTGGAAGTGGGGGAGGGAGTTGGTGTCCCCCAGTGTCCAACAACCACTGGGGGTAACAATTGGTGGATAGATGCCCCAACCCAACGTGGGGTGTGGAGCTCCTAGGTGCAAACTAAGTGGGGTAGGGAAGCTGGGCTTCCTTCTTGAACTTTGGAGGAAGAGTGATTGCTGTTATACTTCAAAACAAAAAACACTTTTAGATCAATTTGAAAAAGAAATGAGAACTTTTCTGATCATGGGGGCTTATTTGAATTTCATGGCCTGGGTGGGTCAGCCTTCACCCTGTTTATTCGTTTCTACCTTTATGCTATGGAAGTTTCTAGAAGCCAGAATTTGTAGTAAGCAAGTTGGTACCTCCTCTTGTGCAGGGGAGATGCCGAACCTTGTGCCCCATTGCTCTTGAGAGAGCTTAAAAAGCCCTACCATGGAACCTGCATGAGGTGTGTGCATGCAAGGGGCAGGGGTTTGCGGTTGTGGCAAACCACTTAGAAGACAACGTTGTAGGAGGTCAGGGAGAGGACACAAGCCCCGGTTTGCCTGAGAGCAGGGTGGGGCAATCAGGGGCTCCTGACCCCCTCCCTTGTTTGGAACACGAGTCCTTTTACCTTCTCCAGCTGCAACCTGCTTCAGGTGCATGGCCTCGTTGAGACCACCAGGATGTCCATGGGGCTGACGTGGCAACGCCGCTATATAAACTGGCCGAGGGCCGTTGGCGGATACGGAGCTATTTCTCTTGCTGCTGTGGGGGACCGGGCTCGTAAGTAAGTTCCATTGCGGTTAAACCTCCAATCTACCAATTCGGCCTGGCCTGTCTCTGTCTTGTGTCTCTCCTTGCTGTGTATCCGGGGAAGTTTCAGTTTTCACTGGGGGAGCCCCCAGGGGTGTGGACTGGCAGATGGTGAACTAGCCTGAGACCAAAGAAACCCACCTCAGAAGAGAGGCCTCCCCTGGAGGGGGCAAGGTGGGGCGGATCCTGGGTTGGTTATATGTCTTTGTGCGGGGGAGGGCTGGCCTGTACCCCCTCAATGATGCTTGTGGACAGCCGCGTGAACGTTGGGGTGCCCCAGAACCACCAACCAGCTTAAGATGCACGTTTGAGGCCCCGGGCAAAGAGCAAAGCAGAGAAGGGAAGCAGGTGGTGCCTGGAGGGCTAGCATCTCCTGTGGGCAGGTTAGCCCCGATGCCCAGCTTCGGACTGAAGTCTGAGTTAGAAAGTTGTAAGAAGAGCTAAGGTTAAAGAAGGCGTCTGCGGGGCACCTGGGTGGCTCGGTGGGTTGAGGCCTCTGCCTTCTGCTCGGGTCGTGATCCCGGGGTCCTGGGATCTAGCCCCGCGTTGGGCTCTCTGCTTAGCGGGGAGCCTGCTTCCTCCTCTCTCTCTGCCTGCCCCTCTGCCTGTCAAATAGATAAAAATCTTAATAAAAAGAAGGCATCCACGATGTTGCTGGTGTCTGGGCTGGCAGGCTAGGTGGGAGAGCGGGATAAGCTGGGAAAGCTTAGTGGGCCAGTCTGCAAAACTAGGACGACTCCGGTTGTGCAAGTTAAGATCTGGAGCACTTGTAACAAAACTTTCTGGGGTCTCTCTTATGTTCAGAACCAGTTTCAGATTTCATCAAGGAATTCCTGGAGTTACGAACCAATACGTGCAGAGATTGAACAGAAGGGATTCTAAAGCCCTTCAGGTCCAAACATCTTGCCTAACAGTTGCCTTTTGAATTTGGTACTTCTAATGTTTGCCGTTTATACCTTTGCAACTGGGAAAGGGAAGGTGGAGAAAAGCAGGCAGACACAGTAATCAAACTCCTTTGTAATCACTTCAAAATTATCTTAAAATTATGTTAGGGAAAAGTGGCAATTTCCTCTTCTGCTTTGCTTGGGAGTGGCTAATACCGAATTTCTCATTTATGTGAGGTAATGGCTGTCTGGAATCCGTGTTGAGAAGAATTGTGAGGCCATAAGCAGGTGTAACAAGGTAATTAGCAGGACACTGACTATCAAAGCCAGCCATCTATTTAGGAGAAAACAGCTGTTTTTCTATAACCTATTTGACATCATTGGTCCAATGTCATGTTAACAAGTTGCACTTATCAGGTGAGACCACTTGGAAGTCTTTTGGAGTTTTACGTTTACTAGGTTTTAATATTCAAGTTCTTGGTTGTAAACAATAGGAACTTAAGCAGAAAACAGCTGCATTGTAGGGCATTGTAGTTCACTGAATCTTCACGAAGCCTGGAGAACCCAGCTCAGAAAATGAGCAGCAACCAAGATTAGCCAGCTGTGGTCACAGGTAGGTGACTCTAGTGTCATGAGGTGCTTGCCACTGCCTCTGACATGACCACTGCTCTAGGACATTGTCTGCAATACTCTTGGATTTCTAAGAAGCTTAACTTTTTATGAAAAACTTTAAGCATACGTCATAAGAATATAATGAATCTTCACGAATCCATTCCTAGATTCTTTATTACAATTCTGCCAACCTTAATCTATTCTCTAAAGCATTATTTTCTTGCTGGAATATTTTGAAGCAATCCTAGACATCCCAATAGGTCACTTACAAATATTTCTTTATTTTAAGCTAATCAGAGGAGTTTAAAAAAATTTCCCCACAGCAGTATTATTCTAATTTGAGATACTGTCTTATAAATCTTAATAGGATTCTCCTTATTAGTAAATCCTATTACTCCAAGATTCACTCTCTCATGAGTACGTTCTTGGAGCCAGGTAACTGGGGGAGGGAATGGCCATCCTTTTAGCATTCATGATGGAAGACTGGGCCATCCCTCCACCTTCCCCAAAACGGTCTTGGGATTATTTCCTAATAAGGGTGTACACATTCTGGGCGGACAAAAAGGTAGATAGAGCCTAGTGGAGATTGGAACGTGTTCACACGACCATCAGGTGAGTAGCCACTTGTCAAAATTGCAACTTACATTTCCCAATTGCCTTTGACTTACAGCCTAGCATTGTTCTGTAACTCTATAAAAATACTTCAATCGTCATTAAGCTTTGATTTAAAGCGGTATGGTTTCCACCTGGATGGAAGGCTATTTTCTTCTTGGGAGGTTTATTAGCAATAACATATGTAAATCTATGCACACTTTCCTTTGATACGTTCTCTTGGGAAAAACTACACCAAGAAATTATTAATGTACACGAAAACAACAGTTAAGATTCCCACAGGATAATCGAAGCATTGAATATTTTTACATATTTTAAGGCCTCCACTAATATTACTGGAGGGTGGAAGGGTTGAAGAGAGGCTATTAAAGTAATTTTTTGCGTTGATATACCTAAAAAGACTTGGTCAATGAATGAGTTTATACCAGAAGAATTAAGGTGTTTCCAGCATGTAAGATGGAAATAACGGTAGGCTCTTGGCTTGATCTGATAGTATCCTTAATGCAAATTTATAATCTTGTATGAGAAGTGAGCTGCTGGGGTGCATGGGTGGCTCCCATGGGTTAAGCGACTGCCTTTGGCTCAGGTAATGATCCCAGGGTCCAGGGATGGAGTCCCACATCTGACTTCCACTCCTCCGCAGAAGGCCTACTTCTCCTTTGCCCTCTGCCTGCCACTCCTCCTGCTTGTGCTCGCTCTTTCTCTGTCAAAGAAATAAATCTGTAAAAAACGAATTTTTCTCATTTTGAATCAAATATTCTTTTATTTGCACTTCTTGTGTCTGTCATGGTTTTTATCCCTCACCAGAGATCATGACTGGTAACTACAATCTAATTTCTAACAGCCATCACTGGGGACCAGAATTAGAAAATAAATGCAAATATCTGTTGATTGGTATTGATCTAATCACTATGGAGATGGAGGGCATAGCTAGATACTCCCATCCTCCCAGGAGAACAGGGGAGACGAGTAACAAACATAGAAGATGAAGGTATCTGTAAGGAGCTAAAGCAAAAACTTAGTGTTTAGAGCGGGGCAAGAATTATGCCTGAAGGGATCTAGGAAGGCTTTCTGGAGTGGCATTTGAGCTGGAGTTTTAATAGTTTAGGGACATTTTATGTGGAGGAAGAACATTCAAGAAAGTACAGGCGGGCACTAGGAATTGCCCAGTTTGAGAGAGAGTGAGTGTGTAGACGTTATCCCCCTGGTCCAATTCTGACTAAGAACCAGACCTTTCAGAGTTCGTTTGCAAATGCTATAAGCAAAAAATGTTTCCAAGTTAGTAATAAAAACTATACAGAGAAATAGTCCCTGTCACACAAGATCTTCCTAGTGGAGGGGCACAGGGGCAGAGCTCTACCAGCCCCAGCTCCATGGAGTGGGCAGACACTGGGCCCACAGCCCCGTGGGGAGTTGGCCTGGGGACCAGTACTCCCAGGCTCTCTGAGTTGGCCTCAGCCATGTTTCTTACCTATATTCCTCTCTGGTGGTGATTTTGGGGCCTGCTGTTTGCCAGCAGAAGGCTTTAAACCATACGGAGTCCCAGGGCTTTGAAGCTGGATCTTGCCTGTGGTTTTGTGTGAAAATCCGCTAAATCAGGCTCTCCGTGTATGTGTACTTTTCCACGCTGTGTGAGGGAGCTGGCTGTTTCCCCGGGTGTGGATATTGGCTCCAGTGCTTAGAAATCAGATTTCAGGCAAGTTCATTCTGTTTTCCCCATCTGTAAAATGGTGGTAGCAGCCTTGTTTTCTTGTGGGGTGGTTCTGTGTGAAATAAGTATGAAGTACTTAAAATAGTGATACTGCGTGTCCGCGCTCACTGGGGCACCAGGGGATGTGGAGGGAGCCGTGGGTGGTGAAGGGATGCTGGGCTCCTTCGTGCACAGCCTTGAGAGTGAGGCCAGGAGTGGACAGCAAGAGCCCTGCATTCTGGAACCCCTGGGCTTGGCCTGGATGAGGGTCCTCCTTTCTGAGCTTGAGATTATTTGAAGGGGATACCCGCTCCCTTCACTCCCATTCTAGCTGCTGCAGGGGAGCTGGGTCTCTCTTCTATGTTTCCAAAAGGTCCGCCTGGAAGAGGTCTTGGGTGTGGCCCCAACGTGACTATGTCTGCATTAGCCTGTCCTACAATGAAATGCCATACAACTGAATCCGCAGGGTGGGCAGCCCCTGCAGAGAACAGGTGGGACATGCGAAGGTGACCCCTATGGATGGACTCCTCCCTGTGCCAGGAAACTTCCATTCTAGGGCAGTTCACGTAGCAACAAGGGATTACGGGATATGAATGCATGCAAAGGGAGATACACTTGTCAAGCTTAAAAGACCAAGACGATAGTTAAAGGAGTAAGAAGTGAAAATTCAGGCAACTGTAAATCTTTGAGCCATTTCGTGTACCTCGAAGGCATTGCCTTCGTCAATACAAAGCCTTACATTGCTGTGTTGAACAGGTTTTGCGAAGCAGAAAACACAAGTTAGATTACCTCGGAGGAAATCAGTGCCTGGAACCCAAGCGCTGCCAGTCACACTGCCGATTACCCAAGGACTGCCATGCTCACGGGGCCAGACCAAGCTTGACCGGATGAATTAACCTCCTTGGTGCTCCTGGGCTGAGTCTGTGTGCCCCCAGGGGAAGCCGGCCCGCTGGGATTTCCTTGCTCATGCTTCCGCTGAACAAAGTTGTGGCACTGTGTTGAGGTGAGCCTTTAGTGCTCATACATTCAAGGGCCGATTTCTTCTCCCAGGGCAGGAGAAAGGCCCTTTATCCTTTGAGTCCTGGGTGGGTACAACATTTTTCCTTGATGGTTCCTAGCTTCTCTTCCCTGGGGACTCCTCACAATGGAGCTGCTCTGAACTGTTCATGGATAGTGGACTCAAAACCGTGGAAAGAATGTCAATTTCTGGGGGCACCTCGGTGACTCAGTTGGTTGAGTGGCTGACTTCAGCTCAGGTCATGATCCCAGAGCCCCCGCATTGGGCTCCCTGCTTGGTGGGGAGCCTGCTTCGCCCTCCCCTTCTGCCAGCCACTCTATCTACTTGTGATCTCTAGCTCTCTGTCAAATAAGTAAATAAATCTTTAAAAAAAAATCAATTTCTGAAGATGCCTTAGAGACCACATTGTCTAGTAGTTGCTCTTTTTTTCTCCCCAGAGAACAACCAAATTTAGAAAAATTTAGTGCTACTGCTTACTTTCTATTCTTGCTAGGGTATTACTCCACAAGGTCTGTCCAACCGTAGCCTAACAGGCTCCAGTCTGATCTAGCCCACTTCTAAAAGAAAAATTGAGTTCCAGAGATGGGGAGCAGTTTACCTGCAGGTCCCTAGCTCAACCTGTAAGTGGCAGAGGTGAGACAGGTGAAGGAACCTCAGGTTCTGGTTTTCTATCTTTATATCATTTCCACATGTGCTCAGATTCTCTAAGCTGTTTACATATTGTAATTGCCTTAATCTCTTCCCTTTATCTGTTTTAGAGAGCACCAAATATTCCAGGTCTCCTTCTGTACAAGCTGACCACACTTGGGGGACATGGAGATCCTATAAGGGAAATGGAAGCCTCTAGCAGCTCTAGATATTTCCAAATGTCTCCAGTGATAAGCACTTTTTGGAGAGAGAAGCCTAAAATAGGGTAGAGTATCTTTCTTTCCATCAGGAAAATGCCAACAGCTCACAGGATCCATCTTAGCCTTTCTGACATTTCCCAGAGAACCTGCAAGTCGTTCACCATGATTTGGAAATAAGGACGTTACACGTCTTGCAGTAATACGTTTTCCCAAACGTGTTACATTTATCAAGGGTATAGAAGATGACTTTAGCCTAAAGATCAAACCTTTTATTTTAATAAGTATAAATAGGTATTTAACATATGCAATAAAATGAGCACGGCAAACGTATATAACGTTTTATTGCTTAGAATGGAACTAAATATAAAAGCAAGGGGACTTAAAGAGAAATGTTAAATAATAGTATAAATAGCAACCAAATTTGGCAAAAATTGGACCAGTTGTATCCTATGTTCCATCTACAACTACAGTTTGGGAAGCACTCATGAAGGCCACGTGTAACAGGTGTACATCGAACCATAATAATGGTCTTCAAAACCTGTGAGGACCACAACAGATCCCACAGTTTATAACTGTAAAGGAGATTTTCACTCCCATGCATGGGGGAAGAACTTAGTCCTGGGCCTTTCTCAAATAGTAAACCTGATCAGGGGCTTTTCCCAGGTGGATTCGAGATTCTTTTCTCCATCCCAGAGTGGTACCCAGATACCTAGCTGTGGCCGCCTTCTTCCCGGCACCCTCCACCCCAAGGAGGTCCCTCTGGTAACTGCTTACAGATTGGAAGAGGAGAGGAGAGCAGGTTTCTTCTGGGCCTCCTGTATTTCCCCTGCCAGGCAGGGCCTTGTCCACATGGCTCATTCAGCCTGTGGGCTGCAGGTGACCTCACTCAGTCCGGCCCGTGATGCTGATGGTCTGTGCTGCGCAGCGGCCCCTCCTATGTGTGCAGCAGCTTCCCCTCCCACTGTGTGCCCATCCCTCTCCTCCCCTCCCGTGAGTATTCACATACAGAATCAATACACCTTCTTGGATTTTCTTGAAGGATCCTTAGAGGTTCTGGATCTTTCCTAAGCCAACTCGATCTGCTGGACCTCAGATGGGTCTGAGGTTGTTGGTCCCTCTCCTCAGCTGTGCTTTTTCTGCCATCTTGTCTACCTTCTTCATACCAGGTACCCCTGTGGGGATTGTTGCTCTGCTCTTCTAGTTTCACAAGGCCAGTCTCCAATATTGGATGGGAGGTGGATGCCTAGAGACTTCTTCTCTCATTGCTTTGTTTTCCTTGCCATTCCCTCTCTCCCATACTTTTAAACTTGTTTTAGATCTTTGTGCCCTGGCTCCCTTGGTGACTTCATCCAGTCTCATGGGTGGGGGGTCAGATGAACAGGATTGAGTGGTACCTGTTTTCATGAACTTTATATCCCATTTGGGTTTAGAAATTAGAAAGGCAAGGGGCACCTGAGTGGCTCAGATGGTTAAGTGTCCACCTCCTCATTTTCAGCTCAGGTCATTATCTCAGGGTCATGAGATGGGGCCCTGTGTCTGGTTCTGTGCTAGGCAGGAAGTCTCCTTAATGATTCTCCCTCTCTTCCCTCCTTTCTACACTCCCTCCTCTGCAAAATAATAAGACGTTAACAAAATACAAACTATGAGTTTTTAAAAAAGGGAGAGCGGCTGAGATAGAAATAATGCTAAAATGAACACTGTTTACTCAAAGTTTTGCTTATTCACAGGAGCATGGATTCTTAAGTGTAGAATTGTTAGGGAAAAGCTCTTTTTTCAAAATTCTTGAAACCTCTCCAGGTGTTCTAGGAGAAGCTGGTAATTCAGGAGGCTTGGGGGCATGTTTCTAATATTTTGAGCTAGGAATTAAATAGTTGTTAAAATATTCCGGGTCCAATTAGGAGACAAAGTACACTGTAACTTGAACAGGGCAAATTTAACAAATTAACTGTGCCTAGGTATTACCTACTTAGGTGTTAGAACTATAAAGAACACTGGAAGATAAAGGGAATGGTCTCTGTCTAGGGCTGTGGCAGAGCACGAGGGAAGGAACCACCCTTGAAGGAGTTTTTCTTCCTTCCTGCCCCCATTAGGGCAAAAATCTGGATCTAATCGGGGATGGCATGGCTGATACCAGCAGGGTGGTGAAGTAGGTGGAGATGTACCCATGGCACTCCCTGGGCCCCTACCCTCTAGGGTGCCAGGGCAAGTGGCCCCTGGGGGACATGACTTCCTGCAAAACTTCCTGGTGAGCAACTTGTGAACCAGGTGGAGCAGCACTCTCTTCCTCCAGGGTCTCTCCAGAACCTTCTATTGGGGAAGTATAATGCCGTGCCAGTTGTTGGGGGAGGGAGGGAGGGAATGCTCTCGAATCCCAGGAAGCCAGCAGAGGGTAGATTTGGAATGGAGAGGCAAATCAATCACCTCCCCTTCTTTTATGGTTGAGGGTCACTTCTGGGGTGTTCATTCACCAGCACTTTTGGCTTTGCCCTGTAAGGGCCAATCCTACTCCTGTGGCTGGAGAAAGCCCCCCAGCTCCTCTGCCTGTGATGAGCCACTCTCTGTACCACATGGTGGGGGCCCTGTAGATGTGAGTGCAGAATCCAAGAATCTGCAGCACGATCTTCATACTGTCTGTATTGACCCCTGTGTACACATTAGAAGGTAGACTTTGTGAGGACGGGAGTTTTGTCTGTCAACTGCATGCAGCGTAGGCTTGTTTCACTTTTGGCAAATTAATGGATTTCCCATGGCCTCAAGGAAAGTATGTGATGAAAGGCATCTGTAGCCTTGGTGCTCCTGGGGTTACTAACTCTGGGCTCTAGAGATCTCCCTCCCTGAGTTGAGCTGGCGAGCACAGAGCCCTCCAGAGCAGCCCACATTGTCTCTTTGACAGTGACCGTGCATGCCAGCTTTGAAAAGGCAAAAGTGAACAGTATCTAATACTTCTGGACAAACACAGGGCTTGAGATCACTCATTTTTCAATTGCGGGCCATACCCGCTGCCCTGGCCCAGGCTCTCTGGGCGTATTTCCCTGCGGATGGAAGATGGCTATGATTGTGTAGACAAGGGAAGCAAACTCACGGCAGAGGGACTACAGCTCTTCTCTCCTTAATCCTCTGCTGTTCGTGTCCGGGAATCTTTAGCCATTAACCACTTACAGCACCATCAGCGAACTCAGTTCACTTTGGTTTCAGCGTAAGAACATTTTCAGCTCTGGTGTTTTATTTACTAGTACTGTTTTGAGAGAGATTTTGCATTTCAGGACAACTTATTTTATTTTAGGATGAAAGTCTGTTTAGTTTCCTCTAACATCAAATCTTCTTTGGGCCAAATATTTACCTAACTTGTTATTTGTATGGATCCAGATTTTTTTTAAGTGGAATAAAGGGAACAGAACCTGAATCAGGGTGTGGACTTTGGAATCTGACTAGAGGTCCCGCTAACTCAAGTGGAGACAAGTACAAATTCCAAACTAGTTGGGTGATAAATTTTCTGCTGTTCTCTAAATTTATCCTAGAGCTGACAGGTCTTTTAAAATGACAGAGGGCACTAATGCATGATTGAAAACTAATCTTACGAGCCAACACAAAGTCGAGAAGCTTTATCAATGCTGGGTAGATCAATAAGGTTTAAAATGAAATATCCTAAATTAAGAGTGAGTAGATGTTAATCCAAATCCTGCTTCCATATTGGGAAGGTTCTGTGTGAGTTAGGAGATGGAGTTAAGAGGTCACCAGAAGAAGACCTTTTTCTTCTCTCTCTCTTTCTCTCCCTCTCTCTCTTTTTAAAGTGATGGCTTTTATACTCAGGAATCATGTCTGCTAAGGAACATCTCTCACAGAGGTTTTTCCCTTCACCTTCTTCAGATTTAAATACGCAAGCACTTGGGGAAGCAGGGCCATGGTGCTCTCTGGTCCTGTCCGAATCCATCAGGGTGGTGTTTTTGGGAAGGGATTTGGTGAGGTGGCTGAGAGCCGGGTGCTGTTCATTTGTAGTACAGGAATGACAGTACCTACTCCCAAGTTTGTTGAAAAGATTAAATGAGGTCCTGGTCAAGTATACAGCACTTAGCACATAGGAAACAGTAAATCCTGTAGATAGAACTATTTTCACTGAATATGACGTGGTTTGAGGTGGCAAGTTCTCCCAAGTTGTGCTTTTCATTTTGGACTTAATGCTTCAGTCCAGAAGTCACAGGGTTTCCTAGATGATTTTGAAGAGCTTTGGATGCCATGGATTCTAACAAGCATGCTAGATTGGGGCTAACGGTGGCCTTGCTTGAAGAAGGCTTCAGGTAACAGGACTGATTCCATTTTTAAGGAGTCAGGAATAAATACTTCTGAAAAACCTGTTCTTGAGCATTTATTAAGAGCAAATTTACCACCAATTCTGTTAAGTTCTAGTACTGATAAAACTTAAATTCAGCTTTATTGGGGGGAAAAGGAAAAGGAAAAATAATGGCAGAAAAGTTGGCTTCTCCCTTACTGAAGGAACCTAGTAGGTCTGGCAACTTGGGTCACCAGGCTTTGTTATTGAACTGTCTTTGTTGCTCTGTCACCCTTAGGATTCTGTCCCTGTGGTTCAAGATGGCTGCTTAGGGTCCAGTCTCCACACCTACATCCCATTAGGCAGAAATGAGGAAAGAACTGACAGGGGCAGACCTCCTCATTTAAAGGAGTCATGGGGCGTGTAGGTGGCCCAGTCAGGTGTCTGATTCTTGATTTCAGCTTGGGTCATGATCTTGGGGTTGTGGGATTGAGCCCCGCACTGGGCTCTGTGCTCAGGGTGGAGTCTGCTGGTCCTTCTCCCTCTGCTCTCTAAAAATCTTTAGAAGAGTCTTTACAAGGGTCATAGCTGATACTTCCACTTAGATTCTATTGCCCAGGGCTTTATCATGTGGCCATGTACCTAGCAGCAGTGGTGGCCCCATTTCATTAGCTCTGTTAACTAGTGGACTTCTCCCTGGGAAGAAAGGAGAATGGATACTGGGGGACAGTAGTCTGTCCTTCACCCCTTCCCTTTGTTCTATAGCAGATCTGGTTAGCCACGTTGGACCAATGTACCCAAGGTGTGTGTTTCTGCCCTTCTTTGATAGAGCAACAATGAGGAAGGATAGGGCTCCCTCTTTCAAAACAACACTTGGTATTTTTACAGATGAGCAACTTCAGAGATACTATGTATATTTTCCAAGACTCTATAATATGTGGTAGAAAGGATTTGAGCCCAGGTCAGTCTGACAGTTAAAGCCTTGTTCTCCATATTCTACCAGCAAGCTGCTGTCAGGAGCACATGGGAAGGCTCACTAGTCATGTCTGTGAGGCTACCCAAATGTACACATGTGTGCATCAGGCCAATTGCTCTGGAAATAATGATGGTTCATTCATCTAGAAAATCCACTGCCAATAGAGTGGCAGGTCAGGTGGATGTTGGTCAAAGATCCAGACTCTAGGGCTGAGGGTTTTGCTCCAGAAGCTTCTCCTGCAATGCTGAAGGTCAAGAGGGAGAGCTTTACCAAGTGTGTGTTGAACAACTTTCATCTTGAAAGAGACACAGTGGCTCATGTTCCAGAGTCTAGTTACCCCTTTGTCCCTTTTCTCTCCACCCCCAGATAAATATGTTGCAAAACTTTTATCTGCTTGGTTTTTAAAATTTGAATCCCATTAACCTGTATTGTATTACTAGTTTCAGAGGTTGAGTTCAGTGATTTGTCAGTGGTATAGAACACCCAGTGCTCATTACATCACATGCCCTCCTTAATGCCCATCAATTACCCATCTTGCCTTCCACCTCCCCTCCAGCAATGCTCTTTCCTGTGACTAAGTCTCTTATGGTTTGTCTCCCTGTGATTGTCTTTTTTTTGGTCTTATTTTTTCCTCCCTTCCCCTGGGATTTTGTTCTGTTTCTTAAATCCCACATAGGCGTGGGATCATAATTGTCTTTCTTTGACTTATTTTGTTTAGCATAATACCTTCTAGTTCCATCCACATTAGTGCAAAAGGCAAGATCTCTTTTTTGATGGCTGAGTAGTATTCCTGTGTGTGTGTGTGTGTGTGTGTGTGTGTGTGTGTGTACACACACCACATTTTTATCCATTCCTCTGTCAATGGACATCTGGGCTCTTTCCATAGTTCAGCTATTGTGGACATTGCTGTTGAAAAACTTTTGTCCCTTTAATTTGCACTACAAAGTGGGGTGAAAGATAACTTCGTTGGACTTCACACCACGTAAAGCCCAGCCTATGCTCCATTAAGATGAAACCAAAAAGTCAAAACCCAAAGCACTCATGTTGTAATAGCGGTAAAAGGTCAGGCTTACATAAATAAACACATGCTTATGATTGGTTCTTGATGGGGGCAGTACCCAGGGCACTGGAATGTGTTCTGCAGCAAGAAAGCAAAAGACCCTGATGAGGGCTTCCTGGGATTTGGGGGAAACCTTTGTTTACTCGACAAACTGTGCAGTACTATCTACTTAATTCCTATATTACAAATGTCCTCAGGCTGCTGGGTACCAGAAGAATCACATAATTAAGGGGTTAGTATGCTGTCTCCGAAGGAATATAGGCGCTGGAATCAGAGCTGGCTTGTTTTGTAGCTGGTTCTATTTTCTAAATGTGCGACCCTAGGTTGGTCTTTAAACATCAGTTTCTTCAGCTACAAAATAGGGCTAAGTGCACCTGATTTGAGGATATCTCAGAAGCCCTATATTTATCTCCTGAGACCTAAGTGCCTTATGATCTAAGATGCCACAATATTATCACCTAGAATGGAGGTCAGTGTGCACATTGATTCTTTAGCTGGGGACTCTCACTAGCCCCAGTAAGCATTTTCTCTCTGCTCTCTATTGCTGTGCAACTAAACACCCCAAAATGTCCCTAAAACAGAATTCTAGAACCTAGGCAGGGCTCAGGAGGCCCAGCTCCTTGCTGTTCCAGCTGGTGGGGCTGGGGTCACTCATGTGGCTCCATGCACCAGGACATGGGCTGGATCAGAGAATGAAAGGCTTTACTCGCCTACCCGGCTGCTCTGTTGCGATGACTAGAACACCTGGGGGCTGGCTAAGCGTTTTTCTCTTCCTGTGTGATGTCTCCAACAGGGTAGCTAACATTCTGTGGTAGCAGAGAGCTCCATGACTGCCAAAGACCGTATCCGGCTCTCTAGAGTCTAGGCCTGGAGCTGGAGTGGGTATCATGTATGCTACATTCTACTAGGGTGGAGAAGGTCTTTGGCCCAGAATCCAGGGAAAAGGACATGGACTCCATGTCTTGATGGGAGAAGGCAGAGTTTGTAGCCATCATGTATCCTTGGCAATCGTGATGTAAAAATACCTCTTCCTCAGCTCTGCCTTGACCACCAGCAGGGAAATGTTGGCAAATCCTAAATGAGGAAGATCTAACTGGTGTCACCTGCTAGAACAAAGTGGCACTATTAACAGGCCCAGAAATATGTCTGAGGCTTGAGGGAAGTAGGGGAGTAAATGGTCTCTCCAGAGCCCCATTTTCCCCCCAAAGTGGCATGTTCCCAAAAACCTTCATGTAATATGCTACCATAATGGTGGTTAAGGCTGTGATTAAAGTTAGGAAGCCATTTAAAAGCAGCACCTTGAGATGGATAGATCATGTACTCCGAAAGTAGAGCTTTTCTTTATTTTCCTCCCTTATGAACAGTGATGCAGATTGTCTTCCCTCAACCCTAGACCTTCCTTGATACTCATTAGAACCTACTGTGCCTCTAACAGGACCAGAGCATCCCAGAGGCATTCTGTGGCAGATGCTGCTGCCGTGAGGTCTTGTTTGTGAATGAGTGTGGGCGTGCCTGTGAGTGTGCACAAGTGTGTCAGTGTGTGCATAGGGCTGTGAAGGCGAATGGGTCTGGGACTGTGGGGGTGCACATATGGGTGTGAGTGTACGTGCACGTGAGTATGTGTGGGGGTGTGGAGACAGCATGCGAGTGAGAACAAATTCAATGCTGGGCAAAGGCAGGAGGTCACATGGAATCCTGATTCACAGTGATGTGATTAGGACCTGCCAGCCTCTTGGAGTATTGCCTGACTAAATCCTGTGGCTCCTTCTGCTCCTTGCTGGTGGTGACACATCCAAGTCTTTTTAAGTGATGGAAAATAAATGATCTCTGCCAGTGCAGGGGAGTCTGTAGCCAGATACTGAAGGTGCAGGGATCAGGATGCTGGGGAGATGAGGGGGCGGGCGGTGCTGTGTGAGGTAAGCCGGTCACTGGTTCTGGAGCCCGGCCTGTCCCCTCTTCATCCTGATAGTGGGTGTCCTTGAGGGCAGTGCCCTGTGATTAGCCATTTTCCTTCTGCTGCTTTTGAGGGTGGTCCCTACCAGCCCCTGCCGACCCTTCTCCTATTCATCCCAGGCTCCGGCGTACCTATTACATCCTCCCATTCTATTTTAAAGCACTGAAACCCCATGGATCTAGGAACTGGAAGGAGCGAGGGGACAAGCTTCTTTACATACCAGTCTCCGCCACCCTCCACCCCCTTTAGAACATTTCAATAGCAGGATGAGATTTTCTTAAGCCTGGGAAAAATTTCCCTCCTCTTGTTTTCACTTTTAAATTCTGTGTATTTCTCTATGGGTTTAAGTTCAGGATGATTGATGGGTTTGCAACAAAGGAAATAACAAAAATCAGTAAAAATGATAAAGAACAAACAAATGGTGCTTTTCCTCCTGTACAATGTCTCTTTGAAGTTTGCATAGAGCAGAGTACCCCAAGCCTGACGCCCAAGCACCAGCCAGGCCACCGCTGCCTAGAGAAGACCAGGGTGCTTCACCAAGGGTTTCCATCCCACTGGGCTTTGAGATGGACAGGTTAATAGCCTGAGTAAGATTTGACTTGGAGAGAAGCCAGCATGAATAATTGAAGATGCCTGTCCTGCTGAGTGCCCAGTAGCATGAGAAGATGCAGATCTGCTTCAGTCTTGCACGGAATGATTCTTACACTACTGCTGGTCCCTGGAGACCCACACTGGATAGAAGATGCTGTTCAACAGTGCTAAATATGGGGGAAAAAAAATCTAGCAAATGGGACAATGTTTCATTCACCGTCTACTTTAAGACCTTTCTTAATGCCCACATGTTATCCATAAAACCGGAATTGTGATCGTTTTTTGTGGTCTCTTAGAAATCAGTTTTAATAATTGTGTGAAACCTGAAGTTGCTTTTTAATAGGTATCCCCTGGTATTCAAGGATTCCAGTTCTAGTTACTTAGGGTTGAGCTAATCAGATATTCCTATTTTCCAGAAAAGATTCACAAAGCCTAGGGAAGGGACGTGTCTCGCCCAGGGTTACCTGACCAAGAGTCACAAAGGAGGTCTCGCCATTCCAGTTCAGTCAGGAGCCAGAAACCAAGCAGTAATTTGAACATGAAAGTTCCATATAAAGAGTTATTAACTATTTACAGGAACTTTATGAAGGGGGATAGGAAAGAATTCTAAAATATATTCTAGGGCTCTGTGATTACTCAAGAAGGGACTAACTGGGAAGGGGGGCCTTCCTCCTCCCTGAAATTCAGACCACCTTGGAGAGGGTGTGGTGATGGCCCACCACATGGCAGAGAAGTTCACAGCATTGCTGGGGCCAGAGCTGCTCTGTAGTTCACTTGAGCTATGGACGAGCACTGGCAAGCTGGAAATATTCCTGTTGGGTTGCCAGCTGTCCTAGACCAGAAACTTCCTGCTGGGGTGCTGATGCTCCCTGTGGAGGGGTGCTGCTGAACTTGCCACTAGGAAACCCGTGTTTGAGTCGGGGCACCCATAGAGCTCCCCAGGATTCCATCTGTCCAAGTGCCACTCAGGCTGCCAGTGGAGAGCGTCGTTTGTTGTCTTGCACACCAGCTCAGCATTGCAAGAGCAAATACGGAACAAACCTACAGGAGCCAGGCGGAAAGAACCTGTCCTCTCGCCAGTTTTCCTTCAGCATCCCCTACGGATACAGGGTAATATTGTGCTGGAGGCAGGGGAGGATTACGCCAGTATCCCAGTGGGGCAGTAAAGGGTGGACTTGGAACAGAGTGACCGTAAATGCTAGGCAGTATAGAGGACATTAGGACTTAGTTCTTTTACCTTCTAGGGAGCTCGTCCTTTTTCTACAAAATGTGGTATATCCTTAACGATTTTTTTTAAGATTTATTAGAGTGTGTGTGCAAGAGCAGGGGAGGGGGAAGGACTGAGGGGGAGGGAGAGAGAATCCCCAGGCAGACTCCTTGCTGAGTGCAGAGCCCCACACGGGCATCAATCCCAGAACCCTGAGATCCAAACCAGAGCCAAAACCATGAGCCAGACGCCTGACTGACTGAGCCACACAGATGCCCCGTTGGTCTCTTCAACTGCACACCAAGAGACCCTAACTATGATAGAACTTAGATACTGATGAACAAAGTGTAAGCTCTAAAACTTATTCTAAGTTTTAGTACATCTTCAGATCTGAATACTTAGGGCAGTGATTAAACCGAGCCCAATATACGTGAGACCACTGCACCACTAGAGAAATAACAGAATTGAGATAGTTAAACTTGTGACTTTTGAGCACTTGATACATGGCTAGTGCCATCAAGGAACTAAGTTTCTAATCTAAACTTCTAATTTCTTTAAAATGTAAGAATATTCAATACTAAAACACTTTTGAGGACAACCTGGAGGCTTACATGGGAGGTTTTAGGGGCTAGGCCAGTAGGGGGTGAAATTCACGTCCAAACCATTGGCTGGCCCTCAGTCACTCGGTCATGGTCACCTGGAAACTGTCTCTCTGGGCAAAATGAAGCATTTGCTGGACGCCTAGCCACAGCCTGTCTCAGGAGATTTAAATAGGACTGAACCCGTCCAGGGTACCAGCATAGGTCCCTGTGTGGGTTTAATCAGCTGCTCTTTTTATTTTGGACATCCTGGTTAACTCAGTTGGGGAAATAATCAAAGCTGATTTGATCTGAGTGAACTTTAGGACTTTTCAAGAGAAGACTAGGACACAGACTGCTGGGGTCATGACATGAGGGGTAGAGTGGTTCCCCCCATAGGGAGGGAGCCTGCGTTATGGGGAAACATTGTCAGGATCCTGAGTGTGGGTCCAGTTAGAGGAAGCAAAGCCAAGAACTAAGTCCTAGTGATATCATTTGAGGTGGATATCCAGACCTGTTTGCAGCTACTTCGTATCTAGTTATACGACCCAATATATTCCCTTTTAACCTCCTCTGGTTTGGGTTGAGAGCTCTGTTGCTTGTAAAAGGAATTCTCATATGATATGCTGTTGTAATTGTGTTCTATGTTGACACAAGACTATTCAAGCTATCTCATGAACAGGGAGGTAAATTAAAGATGTGCTTGGAGTGAAAATGGAACCCAGTAAGGAGAAACTCTATCTGTTGTTCTCTCCCCTCTTCATGTTCCCATGGTCTCATTCATTCTATGTCTGATGCACTGTGGACATCTACAGGAGTCATAACTTTGATTTGCAATCAGCCATTATACTGGGATACTCTAATGTCCACTGTGCACAGGACCAGTCCATTGGATGACTTCTGTCTTGGTATCCTTTCTGGTTTAGTCTTTGTCCTGAATTTTTCATTCTTAATGGATTGGTGTTAACCTTAAAACTAGGCCAGAGCAGGTTTGGTAGGCCTTCATGTTGTATTTTTAGCTCTTACCATGGTTTTTTTCCTAGTAGAATGTAAGATGCCAGTGCAGTGAATATAGTAGGATTTTAATCCATGGCTAAATATGAAAGACAACAATAGTACTGCTTTTCTGGACCCTCTTAGATAGCTAATATCTCCCACTTCAAAAATAGTATGTATGTAAAATAAAAATATGCACTTCAGCTAGGAACAGCTGGAGCTAACCTGCTGACCTGGCTGGCTATGGGAGACGTTCAGCCCTGTCTCTGACGGCCACTTGGTCTGCCAGCTTGCTTGTACTGTGGCCTGAGCCTGTGAAATGCAAAATGGTCACAAGTTCATTAAGAAACTTAAGAAATCTTGTGGGTGAGGTATGTGAATTGCACAGGGTAAAGGCTGAGCAGTCCTGGCATAAAGCCGATAAAGGGACGTTCTGAATGTTCTTACTATGATGGTTCTTACTTGTGGTGTAGTGTATATCTATAACTCTTTATTTTTGGTAAAACTTTCATAATTGGCAGTAGTTATAATTGTAAAATTTTTAATAACTTTCAGTGTACTCTTACCCTCTCAAAAGAGTCTACCAAAAGTTCGGATGATTTTGTAAGTCCTTCTTACACCTGTCTGTTCCAGCTCTTTTGCACTGCCTCATTCTATATTCCTTTTAGCTAAGATTTCTCAGACGACCTTACTGGTCTAGCTTGTGGAATGCCAGGTCATTTGTCATTGGTTAACCAATGAATTTGGTGCTCTTGAACCAGTGCTCACATATGGTCCAATCAGCTGTGGTGGAATTGTGTTGGATGGGGGTGTTACATAACAGAAAACGGGTCTGTCCACAGCAACCAGTTCTCACTCTAAAGTGGATATGAGCATGAAAATTTGAATTCCTTTGTAAAAGCTCTTGAAAGTAACTAAGTTTCACTGAAACACTGATTACTAACATCCCTTAATAGAATTGAAACCTTGAGGCCAAGTCTTGTTTACAGTCTTGTACCCAGCATCTGTAAGAGTGCTGATCCATAGTAAATGTATATTACATGGATAATGAGTTGACTTCAGGTGCTGGACGCAAGAAAATGTTATCTGCTCTTGAGCTTAGAAGGAACACTTCTCATCATGGGGTGCTCCATTGAACAGGGGCTCAAGGGAACGTGGTAGCAGGCTGAGAGACATGATGGAACCAGCGTAGCTGTGGTCCAGAGCTTGTCTCTTTTCTCAAGTCCTAGATATCTGAAAATACAGCAGAAGTCCGGTAAGAGCCCTCTATAACCTAATGATAAAACCTAAACTCTCCCTCTGGAAAAAGAGCAGACTTTGCATGATCTTGTCCATGCCCTTACCTGTAACGCACTGTCTCCCACTCTTTCTGCAGACCCACAAAACCCAGTACACTCAGCATTTTCTTTGCCCCCAGTAAGCCAGCATTTTCTATGTTCCTGTGTTCTTTCCTCTGCCTGGAGCTCTTTTCTTTTCCCGCTCGGTGAGCTGATCTTTAGTCCTTGATATTTGCGTCTTGTATTGGTTTACTGTTGCTGCTCACTCAGTTACGACAAACTTAGTAGCTGAAAACAACACATGCTTATTATTCCAGAGTTATTGTCAGACAGTAGGATTGGCATGTCTAAGCTGAGTCTCCTGATCCTGGGTCTCCAAGGTTTTAGTCAAAGTTGGCTGTACTGCATTCCTTTCCAGAACTCAAGGTTCTCTTGAAGTCACTAGCACAGTTCAGTTCTTTGTGGTTGTAGCATGGAAGCTTCTATCTTGCTGGCTATCAGCCAGGCCACTCTCAGATCCTTGAAGCCCCTGCAGTTTCCTGCCACGTGGTCCCCTCGCAATGTGGCAGCTTACATCTTCAAGGCCAGCTGGAAGTGCTCTCACTCAAGGCTGCTAAGAGGGAGTCTTCGGTAACCTAACACAACCAAGGGAGTGGCTATCTCACCACCATCACATATTTAATAGCACAGTAGCAGGGCAATTTTGATACATACTTAAGGGGTAAGGACTACAGTTGGGTGTGACTCACTGGGAGTTATCGTAGAGTGTGTGTGGCTATCAATGGTGCATCTCCTTCCATAAGCAAAATACATTCATTTCATCCCAGAGTTTCTAAAAGTCTCCTCCCATTACATCTCCTTTCTAAATTGTTCCCTATTTTTCCTCTTCAGCAAAGTTGGATTTTCCTGGATTTCTGCCTCTGCCTTATTTTATTCATATTGCTGTTACAGGATCACCTGCAAAGGCCTAGATCTACTTAACTGACCCATGAGGCCAATTTAGGTATACCATCAATTCCCCTCTAAACACAGTCCTATACTGAAATACGTTGATGGCTCACAGAGGAGGGCATTGTGAGGAAAGGCTTATTACACCCTGAATGGCAAAACCTTTTTTCATGTCCTGGGTTCTTTCCAAATATCTTAACCCTGGGAAATTGCCATGCTTCCTCCACCCCTCCCCTCTCCCACCAACCCTCCAGCACTGCCAGTCCTTCTCTCCTTCCCTCCATCTCCAGACCTCTATTGGCTACCAATAGAGGTTCCAATCTCTTGATCCCTTCCAGATCTTTTAATCACTTATGTTTCAATTTAGCCTATGCCTCTTTTATAGCTTGCATTCCTACTTTGAACCCCAGCTCAACAAAATCTAAGCTCCTTCTCCGTATCCACTATCCCAAGAAATCAGGGATTATGAGTAACTGCTTAATGATTTTCCTATCATAATGGTATTCGTCACGTCTACCTTCCTTGCTGGCATGTAGTCATTCATTTGTTCTTTGTGGGGTGAATTAATAAGCAGCAAGGTAACTTACCTCGATAATTCAAGTTATTAAAAAAAAAAAAAAACAAAAAACACTTCACTTCAGTTTTACATGGTTTTAGCCTGAACTGACAAGCTGCCACAGTTGGTGGGTAATCTAATTTTGTATTCCCTTGAGCACTCCGATACTTTCTGCCACCTCCTCATTCCATAGTTGTCATCTGGGGACATGTCCTTTCCCTCCCAAAGCTTGCTGGTGGTTGTCAGCTTTGAGGGGTGCCTGCTAAAGATCCTATTCCCTTAAAGCACTTAAGGCAGGGCGTGTGAAAAGAAGAGAAAGGTCACTGTGGTCAAAAGTAGTGAAGCTCACGCATATTCCCGTTCTTTCTCTGGGCACATGGTAGGATGGTGCTGCTCTATCCCATTCCAGGTCAGGTGTGGCTGTGTGAATTGCTGTGGCGGACAAGATGTGGACAGGAGTGACGTGTGCTACTTCCTATAGAAGCTTGAGCAGCCAGGAGACGAACCACCCTACTCCCTCCCTCTTCTGGTGGTTATGCAGTGTAAGGGGAGGGAAATCCTCTACTAATGGGGGCCCTGGAGTCACCAAAATGATCCTAGCTCCTTCTGCCCCTGACATGCATTAGATTTACGGTGTGAATGAGAAGTAAATGTTTGTTGTGTGAACTCTTGAGTTTGGGGGTTGTGACAGCCACTTATCTGGACTGAAAACCAACTTTGCCAGGGTAAATACATTTCAACTCCTCCTCGAACTGGTTTGCTAGGACCATGTCCTCAAATCGTCTGAGGCATGTACAGAACATGTCAGATGGGGTACTGTGGCTGAGCTGAGAGCCTCCACTGACAAGAAAGAAATTTGTCTTTGGCTCTCTTATTGTTTCTCTTTCGGATGATCTTGTCCTGGGATGCTGTGACCCTAAAAGAGCTAGTGGATCCTGGACAAAGGAATCTGGACACTGAGCAGAGTTAAGAGTTGATCCGCTTAAATGTCAAAAGGACTGGCTTGCTTTCTGTCCAGATCCAATGTCCCTTCCAGTACAGCCTCAACTCCCCTTCTCTCACTGCTCTTACCCTTTCTCTGTAAGTCACAAAAAATTGTGTTCGGAGGTGTTTCATCAAATGATGTATACTTTCCCATAAAGAAAAGTACTTGTCAATGTTTTTAGTACACCTGTTTGTGTTCAAGCACCTGGTGTGGAAGTCTGTGATCCACCGTGTCCATCGAGGCTAACATTTGAATGAGGCCGAGGCAATGCTGAAATTGATGGATGGCATGATGGGGAGATACGCCCCTGAGTTCTCCTTATTACTCCCTTATAGTATCCAAAGGACCAGTGGAGGGACGGCAATTATCTTGTTTGGCAATCCAATTGTCTGTCTTTGGAAAATGATAGGATAAAGAGTGGAAGTCACAAATAACACCTTTCTCACTGCCTGGGTATAACAGAGCTGTTTTCAATCCCTGCTACTTTTACTTTTGCTCTGCATGAAGGATTAAACCTTAGAGGAGGTTTATAGTGGAAGGGGGCGATCCATATTAAAGTACTTGCACAGCAAAAAATAAAAATAAAAAAAAAAAGGGTACTTGCAGACATCTACAAGCAACAGTATAATTGTTCCCCTTCAAAGGAATGTCCTAAGCAGACTATATATTTATTCAAATGTGATTGTTGGGATGCAGACTTTTGGACTCTTAGAACTCATTTTTGGGGGAAGTTTTTCAAATATTCTTAACATGCATCTTTTAAGCAAATGAATTATATAAAGTATAGTGTCAAGTATGTGTCAAGTACAGTGCTAGAGAAGTGGTGAATTAGTTGGTCCTGGTTTCCCCCAAGATTTTTACCAGCTATGGGGAGACCCTAGATGGTAAACCAAGTGTTTTCATTATGGGTTTGATAAATGCAGTGGTAGACACACAACATGCTGTGGGAAAACAGAGGGAATACCCAACGTAGACTGATGTTCTAGGAGATCTTTCCTTGACCATGTAAGTGGCTCCTCAAGTGAACTTTGGAGAAATGAATAAAAGGAAGGAGGAGCTGTGTAAAAATCTGGAGGTAACTATTGCCCCCAGAAATAGACCACAAATACTTCAGGTAATAGAATTATCAGGCATAGATTCTGAAATAATTATGCTTTCCGGTTTAAAGAAAAAAATAAGCTTAGATATTAACAAATCTATAAAAATGACAGATTTGCAAACAAACTACAGAGAACTTGCAAAACTGAGAAGTTCAATAACATGAAAAATTCAGGTTAGACTCATCAAACAATTAGAACTACCATATCTATATATCAGAAGTTATCCGGAATGTAACAAAAAGGGTGGGGGGAGATGGAAAACCTACGTGGGGGGAAAAATACCCGGAGGATGGAGATGGAGATTAGAATTTCAGGAGCAGAGAATGGGCATAGAGGCAATATTTGAACGCCTGACTGCTAGTTATCATGGGTTTCCTTTTTAAAATTTTAAATTCAATTAGCCAACATAGTACATTCATAGTTTCAGATGTATAGTTCAGTAATACACCAGTTGCATCTAATCAATGAGGTAAAGGATCTGTACTCTAAAACCCTCAGGACACTTATGAAGGAAATTGAGGAAGACCTACACACAAAAACAACATTTTGTGCTCAAGGATTGGAAGAACAAATATTGTTATCCTACACTTTCAATGAACTCCAGAAAAATAGAAAGTTTAGTAGTTCCTCGGTCCCATTCACAGG
This sequence comes from Lontra canadensis, assembly GCF_010015895.1. Classification (NCBI taxonomy): domain Eukaryota; kingdom Metazoa; phylum Chordata; class Mammalia; order Carnivora; family Mustelidae; genus Lontra; species Lontra canadensis. The sequence continues at coordinate 33,935,912 of NW_022630997.1, forward strand.
GGGTATATTTCAAGACCCCCCAGTGGATGTCTGAAACCGTGGATAGCATAGCCCCTGTATTTATTATACATACCTATGATAAAACCCATAAAGTAGGCACAGTAAGAGATTAACAGTAATAAAACGGTTATAACAATATAACAAATCATGTGACTGGTGTCTCTCAAAATACTTTGTCCTAGTGTGTTCTTCCTTGTGATGAAGTGAGATAAGATGCCTACAGGATGACATGAAGTCAGGTGAATGATTTAGGCATTGCGTTGTAGCATTAGGCTATGACTGACCTCCTGACTGCATGTCAGGAGCAGGGTCCTCTGCTTCTGGGCCTTTGCTGACCTGGGTCACTGAAGCCACAGAATGCAAAACTGTGACTACGGTATAACTGAATACATCAGAGTGAAAATATAAAAACCAAATCTTAAGCAACAGAGCAAAAAAGTCAAAGTGCCCTTCAAAGGAGCAGCTGATAAACTGGCAATTGTCTTTCCAACAGCAAGGATGAAGGTCAGAAGATATGTGGGATGTGCCAAAAGAGAACAATTGCTACACTATCTATGATGGCAAAAATCTGTTTTGTGAATGGAAACACCATAGGCTATTTTCAGATAAACAAGAAGTGAGGTTTTTATCAGCACGTATTACAGGACGTACTTCAAGTGGAAGGTAGCTGATCTCAGGACTAGGGAACAGAAGGAATTGAATGCAAAGAAAGTGGAAAATATAGGGGTAAATAAGTGTCAAGTATATGAAATAGTAATAATGGATAATGGTGTTAAAAATGAAGATATCTGTTCTAAGGCTTTTATTCTACTTGGAAACAGTGTAAATGTTTTGATTAACTTTAGATTTTGATCATTTGTGTGCATGTTATAACTTCTAGAATAATCCCTGTTATGCACTGAATGTGTGTCTGGGTGTTAGGGCTTCAACACTTCAAAGCGATTGTGTTTGAGGATGGGCTTTTAGGAAGTCATTAGAGTTAGATTAGGTCATGAAGGTAGGGCCTTCATGATGGGATCAGGGGCTTTAAGAAAGAGGAAGCTGTCTCCACTTGTGCGTACACCCACCCAGGAGGGGCCATGTGAGGACCTAATGAGAAGGCAGTCATCTGCAACCAAGGAGAGTGTTCACAAGTCACCAACCCTATTAACACCTTGACTTTTAATTTCCCTTTTTCCAAAACAGAAATTTGCTAAGGCACCCAATCTATGGTATTTTTAAAATGGCAGCTGAGTAGATGGACAATCTCTAAAGAAATAGAGTATAATCTCCCATAAGAGGTACAAAGAGATGAAATAAAAATATTGTCAATCCTAACACAAGAAAGAAGGAAGCAGAAAATAAATGAAGCAAACATTATGCAAGATAGGATGGTATATTTAAATTTCACAGTTTTAGTTACATTAAATGTAAATGTGCTGAATGTTCAAGTTGAATGTTCAAGTTAAATGCAAAGATTATTAGACTGGGCCTTAAAATTCCATCTAATAGCACAGGTTTATGACCGATCTAACTAAAATATAAGGGTTCAGAAACCTTGAAAGTAAAAAAAAAAAAAAAAAAGTAACCAAAAGAAAGTTGGTATAACTAAAGTATTAGAAAAAAATGGACTTCCATGCTAAATGTGTTACTAGCAGTAATAAAAATCACTTCAAAATGGTATAAGGTTTAGTTCACCAAGATGACATGAACATTTAAATTTGTAATGGTTCTAAGTCTCAAAACCTATAAAGCAAAATTTGACTGCTGAGAGCAGAAAAATGTACAATCATAATGGGATATTTAAATATGTGTGTCTTAGGGGAAATTACCATAAATTTGAGAGTTGGTACTTTTGGGGGAGGAAAGTTTTCATTAGGAGGTGGTTTGTGAAGGGTGGCTTAAGAGTTCTGTAATGTTCTAGATCTTTGTCTAGGGGGTGATCACACAGCCCCAGACTTTACAATAATTAATTGGACTGAGCATATAGCTTTCACTTTTTTGCTTGTTTATCACATGTTACTATAAAAGTAGCAAACAAGTGAAAAGACAAAGATAAGCAACCCAGATAAGAATTGAGAACATGTGACTGGTGAGATAGGAGGAAAACCTAAGGAGCTCATGTCTTGGAAGGTAGGTACGAAAAATACGTGAAAGAGGAAGAACAAGTGTTACGTGCTGTGAAGTCAACACAGAGACTGAATATCAGGGTCTGAATTCAATTGTGTGGGTGCTATTGGAGACTTAAGACTGAATTGCTTTGGTAAAGCAGTAGAGACAAAACCTGATCAGAGTGGGTTGAAAAGAGCTAGGAGAACAATCAGAGGTGGCCACTGTATTTGTTTGCCAGGACTGCCATCATGAAGTACTACATAACCTGGTGACTTGAACAACAGGAATGTATTGTTTCACAGTTGTGATCTAGAAGTCTAGATCAAGGTGTCAACAAGCCTGGTTCTTGTGAAGTCCGTGAAGGAGAATCTGTTTCCTACCCCTCTCCTAGCTTCTGGTGGTTTGTTAGCAATTTTTGACATGCTTTGACTTCTACTGCTTCACTCCAGTCTCTCTGCCTTCATCTTCACATGCATTCTCCCTATGGATGTGCTTCCATGTTCAAATTTCTCCTTTTTATAAGGACAGCTGTATGTGGATTAGGGCCTGCCATTTTCCACTGTGACCTCCTCTTAACTAATTACATTTGCAAAAACCTCATTTCCAAATAGGGAACATCCTGAAATAGGGTTAAGATCTCAATATATGAATTATTGGGTGTATATGTATGTGTGGGGGGTCAGAACTCAATCCATAATAGCAAGTATTGAACAGGCTTAAGTGGAACAAAGAAATTGGTTTAGATGGATGTGTAGAGGCAAAATACATGTGTGTTTGTATATATTTAAAAGATGGGATAATAAGAGCATATGGTATTTTTGACCCAGTAGAAAAGGGAAGAATTGGTGATTCAGGAAAGAGAGGGAAAATTGCTTCAGAGATGTCCTTTTGTGGGTGAGAGGGCAGAAGCACAGGTCTTGAGAGGTGAGTGAGAGCACCATATCCATAGTAATGGCAGGGAAGGCAGCTGGAAGGGCACATACATGGTAGGTTGGTAACCATGGCAGTGGGATGGTATGGAAGGTCTCTATTTGTCAGGGACTGAAGTAAGACCATCAGCTGAGAGGAGGTGTTGGATGGTTTCCAAAGAAGAGGGTGTGAAATAGTCTAGGATAAGGAGACAAAGAAATGCAGTGGGATTGCTGGGGCACACTAAGGGCTCGTTTTAGATTAGTGACTGTGAATTTCACGTATGATTAATTAGTATGCTGTGTGCTGGTCTCCAGCCATGGTTGACCGTGTGGGTGTGGGTAGAGTAAGCAGAGATTGGGACTTAACTGGAGATTGCTTTTGTCAGCTGAATACCGCGGAGTGAGTGGGGCAAAGGAGTTGACTCCGCAAGTGAGTGATTATAGGATGGACCGTTGAATCCAAGCTGGGTAGGAGTGGAAGTAAAAACAGAGCAGTGTTAGGGATGGTGACCAGGGGGTCCAATAAAAGGATTGGTGGTATTCAATGCTTCTGGGAGTTCTGGAATTCTGGGATCTGCTTCTTCACCCCCTTCCCATGTACCCAGCCTCATTTTCTACTGTTTTCCTCATCAACCTCTTTGAGACCTATCAGTCAACACAAGGTTCCTCAAACACCCCAGATAAACCATCATCTTGGATCTTTTGCATTTCCTGCTACCTCTTTGAAGAACACTTAGAAAATCTGCAAGGCTTGGTCCTATAGCACTCTGATCTTGGCTCAGATATCTTTGCGGCTATCTTGGGCCACCTTCAAAAAACAAAAAAAACCCAAACTCTTCCAATGTTCCCTTGTTCCCTTTCCTGACTGACTTTATCATTAATTTTTTTTTTCATTGAATTAAAATTGGCATATACTTTTTTTTTCTTGGTAACATTTATCAAAAATTACTGTGTATTTCCTTTATGGTTTATGCTCTCTTATCAATCCCATGTGAGTTCCACAAATGCAGAGATTCTTGCTCATTTTGATCTGTTTTGTGGGGGCAACATCTTGAACAGTGCCTGGGACATAGTAATTGTTGAGTGAAGAATGAAATATGGGGGATGATGAACAGTGGGTAAGGCTTGAAGCTGCACTTGGAGAGGAAGAATAGTGACAATGAGGCATGGCATAGTCTTAGGGTATGACAGGTAAAGAACAAAGTCATTGGAGAAAAGGAGATTGAGGAAACTGGGAAGACTACCCCCAAGAATTTAAAAATCACTAGATTTGGTAGATTGGTAGTATGACAAAGAGGCGACAAAATCTGGGAGTGGTGAGGTCTCTTGACAACGATCGTGACAGGAAGGAATGATGTGTTTTCTCATAGTGTAGATTTTAAGACTGAAGGTGTTTTTTTTTTTTTTTTTTTTTTTTTTTTAAAACAGAAAGGGAAATTGGTTGAGAAACTTCCATCTAAGAGGATAACCTACCTCATTGTTCTGCTTAGTGGTTGAGAAAGTACTCAGCATTTGAGCAGGTTGCAGAGAAATCCATGTTCTTGAGGATAACCAACTTCCAGTAAAACAAGAGAATAAAGGAAACTTAGTAAAAAGATCGTGAGGATAATTTGTAAAAATGAAAGGTTCAGGGAGTGGGGTAAAATTAGGAATAAACAGTCTTGTGAAGGGGAGAGTCTGGGCGATAAGTCTGTCTGTGGCTTCTCATTATAACCAGAGAAATGGCGAAAGGGATCAGCCTTGCTGGAGTCAGGGCATGCTATTTGGTGAAGCTTTGAGTTCTGGAAGGTTGCAGGGGAAGAAGGGAGTGGGATCCAGTCAGGACTGTTAACGTGCTGGGATTTTGTCTTCCCTCTTGCCCGTAATGGCAGTGGGGAAGTTGGAGAGGAGTGGTCTTACTGGAGTATGCAGGACCTCTTGTATTCATTTTCTAGGGCTGCCATAATAAAATACTTCCAAGAGGTGGTGTAAAGAAGGAAAAGGCATTTCCTCACTGGTCTGTCAGCTGAAAGTACAAGGCATTGTCAGGGTTGGTTTCTTTGGAGGTCTCTCTTCTGGTCTTGCAGATGTGGTCTTCCCTTGCTCTGTTCAGGTCTGTCATCCTAATCTCCTCTTTCAAAGATGCCACCATATTGGATTAGGGTCCATCCATGTGACCTCATTTTATCCTAGTTACACTCATTAAAGCTCCTGTCTCCCAATACAGTTCCATTCTGTGCTACTGGGGCTTAGGGCTTCAGTACTTTATGGGGAGTGAATTTTGGGGAAACACCATTCAGCCCCAAATAGCTTTTCATTCTGGAATATGTACACAGCATTCTAAGGGAACTATTTTGAGATCATTACTATTTTTCTCTACTGCGGATGAAGAAATGGAGCTGTAGAAATGTTTGTAGCTTGTTCAAAGCCACACTGCCAGGGCAGACTCTGGAACTCTCTAGAGCATGAGGCCATTCTGCCCTACCAAGACTCAGAGTAGTTGTTGAAATATAGTGGACTTAATAAAGAATTCAAAAGCAAGTGACTTTGATTTGAAATCCTTTCTATTACCAAAAAAATCTTCTGAGGTGGGGGGAGGGGGAAGTTTACAAAGGGAAGATTTGGGACTTGAACATTTGATTATTGATACTTTTTCTTTTCTTTCCTTTTTTTAAAAATCCTTCCTGACAGGAGTATTCTTATTTTTACAGAAGGGGATACCTGGGTTGAGAGAAATTGAAGCTGCTGATTATTTCAGAGATGGTAATAGGTAGGGGCTGTGGTTTAAAATCTGTCCAGTGGACCAACCAACATTACCTGTATGTATTGTTTGCTCCAGAGAGGCTGTGTTCAGACCACAGGTAGCACAGAGGCCCGGAGAATATCAAGACGATTCAAAACGATGATTGGATAATTCATCTCCAAAATAGAAATTCTGAGCAGACGTGGGAATAAATGCACAGCTTGCCAATATGATGACTTTGAAGGCAATGGCCCTCATTTGGATCTTTTTAACATTTTATCTGCTAAGAGAAAAACATTTTTGTGGCTTCAGTTCATATAGTTCTATTTATGTTACCCTGAGCAGATCGCTGTGTTTTGAAAGGTCAGTCCTTTCAAAAGCCTTCCATTACCACTGAGCAATTAGTTCAGTGCTTTCTATGTGCAAAAATAAAATGTTACTTATTTTAAAGACTATTTTTGCTATGAGGTGTTTTCCATTTTGTTACTGCTAAAGAAATTCTGTTTTATTAGACTCAGAAAACTCTTCTCATTCTCTCCCCCCAAGCCAGCAAATCCTCCAATTTCAAGCTCTCAGAGGCTGGCAGGCCTTGGGAAGACTTGCCGTACTGGTGAATCACAAGGACCGATTTATTTGCTTTGTGGTTTTTTTTTTTTTTTTTAGACCTCCAAGGGGGAAAACGGAAGTGAGTTTTTGGTTATTTATTATAGTCCTGACTCTAAATGTGGTTTCTGACTTCAACGTTCTTGTCTTTATTTGATTGTACCTTTTTCCCTCAGCCATCCCCCAGGGGGGCTGTTGGGCCCTTGAAGATATCTGTCCATCAAAGCAGAAGTCAGCTCTTGGAGGCTGAGCCTGAGCCCAGGCCTGCACAGGAGATTTTTATATCTGGGCCCTACTAATGGTGATTCTTTCATTCCACTCCAAGCAGCTGGGTCAATGCAGCTGGTGCCTTGGACAGTAGAAATAGTACTCACCCTTAGCTGCACTGAGCTTGCGTCTGCGGAGCTCTAATCTTTGAGGTTGTGTATCACACTAGATAAGACTGGGTTCCACTGGTGATGCCAGAGGCTGTAGGCACAGCACAGGGGCTGGGTGCATCAGATGGCCATTCAGCTCTTCCCCCAAATTTTTAGTGAACATTTTATCTGTTGCCTTTTAAAGAACTGAGTTTACATTTGATTTTTGACAGATGTGTATACCTATGAAATGACCATTACAATAAATATACAGAACATTGCCTCTCAAAGTTTCCCTATACTGCTTTGTAGTAAGTCACCCTCCTTCTAACTCTAGCCCCAGACAACTACTGATCTGTTTGTTGTTGTTCTATATTAGGTGGCATTTTCTAGAACTTTATATAAATGAAATCCACCAGTAGGTATTCTTTTGTGGCTGACCTTGTTTCTCCACTCAGAATGATTTTTAGATTTAAGTCTACTATTATATGTATATTTTTTATCCTTTCTATTGTTTCTTTGTTTTCCCTTTCCTCCTATCTCTGGATAATCTAAATGTTTTTTAGAATTCTGAATTTATCTATTGGCTTTTAGGATCTTTGCATTTTTTTAGTGGCATCTTTAAGGATGAGACTATTGATCTGGGCTAGTCATGATTTTATTGCCTCTCCGTTCCAAATCTACCCCCTCGTTCCCTCCATCCCACCCTCTGTATGGTACTGGAGCCAGAATGGGTACATCCTTCTCTTTTGCCGGCTGGTGCAATGCTAAATTTTGTCGATAGAGGGCACTAGAGGGCTAAAAGTGTATGACAATGGAGAGGGCTGCTTTTCTGGGTTTTGGGGTCCTTTTTCCTCCTATGCTTAACTGCCAGCATGTCAGTACATGGAAGGTCCAGGGGCTGCGCCCTCTCCAGAGAGGTTCTGCCACCCAGGGATCCTGCTGACTAGCTCGGGCCCACCAGCATCCCATCAGGCCCCATCAGGCCACATTACGTACATCAACTCCAGCCTCCACGTACTTCTTGTGGGTTTCTGGGCCACCCAGCAGGCTGTTCTAGAGACCAGCTCTCTCTCAGGCTGGCAGGGTTCTTTGCTTCTGGAAGGCTGTGTGTTCCTGTGGTGGCCACCATCTCTCCGGCAAGGAATTAATCTCAGCCTTGTGGGGGAGATTGGTTTCTTCCAAGTTCTTTGTTTTTTGCCTTGTGTAGTTATGTCTCTCAGCTCCAGAGCTAGTAGCTCTGTTCAATCTCTGCTTTTTCTTAGCATCCATGTTTACCTCTTTAAGTAGGTAATTCTAAACTAATTAACTTTTCCACTAAATCTGCTCTGTTTGAATAACTGGCACGGTTTCTGTCTCTAGTCTGGATCTTGACTGATATAATATCCTTACATAGAATTAGTATTGTAGGATTTACTATGAACTAATGTAGAAACCCTTCAACCTTAGGCATGTATTTACCAGCGTCCCTCCTTTATAACTCTTATGTGTATTGCTTCTACCTACTTTATAGACCCCATAAACTGGTGTCCTACCTATTTAAGAGAAATCATAAGGAAAATGAATTTTTCACATTTACCTAGATATTTATTATCTAGTTTTTCTTTATTTTTCTGCAAAGATCTGAATTTCCCCCAGCATTTTCTTACACCTGAGTAACTTCAATATTTCTTACAGTGTAGGTGTTCTTTTGTCTGATGACCTAAGTTCAATGTTATCTGTATGTGTCTTCAAGTTGCTTTCATTCTTGAGGGATATTTTTGTTGGATACAGAACTCCAGGTCGACATGGTCATTGGTCCTCCAGGGTTTTGATGAGAAATTTGCAGTCATTTGAAGATCTGATCTCTATACATGTGATATGTTGGTTTTCTCCATGGCTTTTATTTTAAATCTTTGCATTTTAGCGGTTTTGCTACAATGTGCCTGTGCTATCTGGAGTTGGCTGAGCAAGCTTCAAAGCAAGCCTGGGCCCAAGTCCTCTCTCCATGTGGACGTGGGACAAAAAATGGCAGGAATGCCAGTTGGAGGTGATGCCAGATATTGCTCCTTTTTTTTTTTTTTTTTTTTTTCCCTCCCATTCCCTCTCGTTCTTTCTGGAGGTATGTTTTGCTTAAAACTTGGCCATATATCACTAGGCTTTTAACTTTTTTTTCTCAGTCTTTTAATCTTCAAATTTTATATTTTACCTTTTTCTCTTCCTTTCTCCCATCCCCCTCTGTCCTCCCTTTGTATTCATTTTAGTATTAAGTCCATCATGGATTCTTAATTTTCAGCTTCTTCACTTTTTAAAGTTTTGGGGCAACTGAGGGGCTCAGGTGGTTAAGCGTCTGCCTTCACCTCAGGTCAGGATCCCGGGATCCTGGGATTAAGCTCCGTGTTGTGGCTCCCTCTTCAGGAGAGAGTGCTTCTCCCTCTGCCCCTCCCCTACCACTCATGCGCTCTCTTCTCTCTCTCAAATATATTTTTTTAAAGTTTTCACTTATTTATTTTTTTCTATTCTAAGATTTCTTCGTGTATTTTCCTTTATGAGCATAGTTATAATAGCTGGACTGCAGCCCAAGTCTCCATTAATTACCTTCCATCTGCCTCTTTACGAGCTGAAATGTTTGTAGCCTGCCCTGCTATTTGTGATTCAAGAGTCTTCCAGTGACTGGGGCAGAGTTTACACAAAGCACTGGGTTCCCTTGCTTTCATTCTCTTCTTTCTGAAGTGCCTCCTGCTCTCTTCCCAATGGCAGCCCTGGGCTCTTTTACCCTCTGCACAGAAAGATGACAAGTTTCTTTCAGAAGCAACTCCATGCCATGCCGTGACTACAGCAGTGAAGATGGGGAATGCCTGGTACCAACTGCTTCTTCTAATTTCGGCTCCTCTGCAAATTCATTGTGTTCATTCCACGGAGGATTTAGGCAGTGTGTTTGTTTTGTGCCCAGAATTTACATTAGCTGTTCTCAAGATGGTTGGCCAGGATAGTACCTCACCTGACAAATAGGATTCTCTTACCCTTGGTTTCCATTATCTGGGTAATGGGTATGAATCTCCATCCTTAAACTAGGTATAGAAAAACTAGAATTCTATAAGGGAACTTTATTTCTTGTGTAGCGCCCACAACCTCAGACCTTTTAGGGCTTTATGTTCTTTCTTCCTGCTTTGTTTCCCAGCTCCAGGGTCCTATGACCTGGGGCGGTCATTGGTCAGATGGGTCACTATGCCGCTATCTTGTCTTTGCATTCAGATATGGCCTTATCATATCTCTTTGCTCCCTGCTGCTCCTAGCCACACATGTGAGGCTACTTCTGTTCCCAGATGCTTGGACAAACATGTGGCCATTTCCTTTCTAGGGTCCTCCAGTTCCCTGGTGGTACTGTTGGAGAGGAGCTATGGCCTCCTTGACTCCCAGGACTCCCAGACACTTTTCTCCCTCTAGTTTTCCTTTCCTCAGAGCACAAGGCAATCTTGGTCTAGTTTAGGACAAATTTTTCCTACGTTTCTTCAAGACCTTTTCCTATGATGTCTGAGGTTTCTCTCAGAATTCAGACTTTTGGAACATCAAAACCAGAGAGACAAAAAAGCTGGGGCACATGGGTGCCTCAGATAATTAAGCATCTGCCTTAGGCTCAGGACACAATCCCAGGGTCCTAGGATCGAGCCCCATATCTGGCTCCCTGCCTGCTTTGTGGGGAGCCTGCTTCTTCCTCTCCTACTATCCCCCTGCTGTGCTCTCTATTAAATAAATAAAACCTTAAAAAAACAAAAAAAAAACAAAAAAAAACCGCAAAGCTACTTTTGTTTCCACCCTGGCCATTGTTTCCCCTGAAGCTGAGTCCAGAGCTCACCATGGGATTGCATGAAGGGCAATAGGGAGGTCAGGGAAGGAAAAGACCTGGGAGGAAGAAATAGCATAGCTTGATATATTCAAATAGCAGTCAGAGAGGGACAATGTCTTCTGATTTCCCAGCTTGTATTTCAATGCCTGGCACATGATTTCTCAGTAAATGTTTATTAAATCAATGAGCTAATTTGTGATATAATATTGGGCAAGTCTGGAATTCTAACCTTTGTTCTCTGAACTATAAAATGGGGATAAATGATACTGATGTCAGTGTTGTTGTAGGATTAAATGAGATTATTTACTCTGTGAAGTCTTTTCTAATTGTAATGCCTTATTACTGTTATTATAAATGTTCATTGAGCTAAAGAGTGCTTGGCATCTTTATCCAAACTCTGGGTGATTCCAGTCAGACCCAGTCAACTGGAAACATGCTTTTATCTTTCTCTCAGAAAAGCCGTATAACTTCAATATATTTTTTTCCTCAAATTATTTATCCTCCCGATGACAGTTTTTATATCCATTTGCTTGATGATTTCTAGATGATGAGAATCGATTTTGGATTAGATTCTACCCAGCATGGAGCAACTGGTATAGTCCTGGGAAAATGACAGTAATATTATATCTCCTCTTAGAGGCATGCTTTGGCTATTTACATATTTTAGTTAGAATTTCAACTGAGTTCTAATCACATCACGAATGTTAAGATACACTTTGAATGTCCCTTGTAAGTATTCATAGAAAATGCTTTCCAGATTGCCTGATAAAGTCAAGATTGAGTGATCTAGCTTTGGCTGAAACCTCAGTAAATGGGCCTGGTGTTTAATAAGAACTTAAAATTATTGATGTTATCTGTGTACCCAGGTGAAAAGTACATCACCAATTTCCAAAGAAACTTAGCAATAGGAGGGCCTAGCTAGCACTCAATGACCTGGTGGCTTCCATAAGACGTGGCAGGTTGCACATCTGCCTGTTTTCAAAGTCCCAAGGCTAGGTGGGCAGTAACATGGCAGGGACCTGCACCCAAGACAAATAATGATTCAACTATGGGAGCAAGGCTAAGGTCAAGATTTGGGAAGTGGAGTGATGTGCATGCGAATCCTATGTTGTAAGGTATGTAGAAAGGGAGACACTGTATGAAGGCTACTGGTCAGCTCTATGGTGACCACAGTGAACAATACGGTAGTGTGTATTTGAGAGCTGCATAGATCTTAAATGGTAAAACTGAGATGAGGGAGAGTTAAATAACTTTATTGTGAACATTTTGCAATATATGCACTTACTAAATCCTCACACTGTATACCTTAAACTTACATATGGTATATGTCAGTATCTCAAAGCTGAGGGAAAAACAAGCCCCAGATCTCCAACATCTCTCCATGTGGAGGTTGGGCCGAAGATTGGTAGGAGGCAATGACAGCGTCTGAAGGTTGCTCTGCAGACCTTACGGATCTGAATCCAGAGACAAGGGTGTTCAGGACCAGAAAGTCCAGTGTCTAAAGGAACCGAGATGCCAAGGCAGGAACCTTGTCCTTGGGCAAGAGGTTTTCCAGTTATTAGTTCAATCAATAAATGTTTGATTCTGTGTACAAGGCTCTGTGTTAAATGCTCACATAAAAGAGAAAGTTTACATTTCACTAACCCCTTCCAAGGTATTTTTTCTTATGTTGTATCCTATGTGTTATATACCTATTCAGCTATGTGACCCAGCATACATAGTATGTATGCTACATCCTCTCTATCCTGCATACACACATGCGTACATATTTTTTGAGGAGGACTCTTCTATATATTGTAGTGAAGATTCTGGAGCCAGAGTGAATTTTACAGAGTTGATCTTAGCTCCACTAAGGGTTGAGTAGCTGTGTTTTCTTGAGGAAGTGAGCCTTTCTGTGCTCTAGTCACTATCTGTACAAATGAAATAATACTTGTTCGTAGGGATGGTGCAAAGATGAAATGAGTCCTTAGAAGTTCTAAGAAGTTCTTTGAACAGTGTTTGGTATGCACTCAGTAACAGCTGTTTATTTGCTGTCCTTTTGTGGGGATGGGGAAGTTGGAAGCCAGGTCCATGCAGGGCCAATATGGGTAATTATGGATGATTCTGAGCCATGATGAGTTTAGTTGGTGATGCAGGAAGCTGAGTGGATGAGGTGAGCAGGATTGCTGGCTATCAATGTTGGAGCCTCCTGGCTCTGAGAGCCTACTGAAAGGGAGTCAAAGGTTGCAGTTCAGTAGATAAGGGCTTCAGAATCATGAGCAGAAAGACTGGCACTTGGAAGATTTTGTATGGGTTCTGTTGTGTCTGCACTGTGGAATTTAGCCTATGAAAATAGGCATCTGAGATACTAAGGTTGGGGGCATATACAGCAATGTAGACTTTGTATGAGCCCATAAGAAGGGACATCTTACATTCCTCCTGCCTCTGGGCAAGGCCTGGTCTGGCTGAGAGAAGATTTGGCCATAGATCTGATTTGTGATCATAACCGTAACAACAGTAACAATGCTACTGTGATTCACCGTTGCGTTTATTAACTGTGTCCAAGGAACCAGAAACTGTATTAAGGGCTTCATTCATAAAAACCTTGAGGGAACCTCATTTTTGCTTTTCAAACAAGGGCACTAAGCCCCGAGAAGTTAAGTGTCTTGTGAAGATTGCAGCTTAACAAGTGGAAGGGGCAGGTTTGAACCTAGACAGTCAGACCCCCTGTTCTTAACCAGTTAGCATAGTGTCTCCTAAAACTTGGAACAAAGAGAGAAAGAGGTCAAATATGGTGGAGTGGTACCATCTGTGTATTTACGTTGTAGGGATTCAACAACTTGTGCTTGGTGCAGAGAGGTCAGGAGGAGGGGGAGAAGGAGAATCCTATGAGTGGAGTGGGTAGTTCAGCCCATTACTCCTTGCAGTGAACGTGTGCTCCAGACCTAGAGTAAGAATCGGATAGAAAATGGAAATTAGTCGCTCCTTTGGTAGGGCCCTGTTTCTGATTGTGCCTCATGGGGGAAGCCTCTCTCTGTATCGTGATGCTAGTGTTTAAATATAGTCCTTGTACAACGTGGCCCTTCTTCACCTTCACCTTCAAACTCAATGGAAGACACAGCCATCTCTTCCAAAGTTGGAGGATACACTGTCCAGGTTGGAATTACTGAGAAACAGCTGGTAGGTCTCCAATATGGTGTCTTTCTAAAAAATTAACAAGAATGATTTTTGATTATAAGTGATCTTTCCTTTCCTGCCGACCCACAACTTGGGTGAGTGTTGCTGCCATTTTTCTTACACCACTGAGGGGCGGGAATGAGCTGTGGGGAGAGACTTAGTTAAATCAAACTTAAAAGTAAGAGCATGCGGTGTGATCCAATGTGCTTTCTGTTTCCCGTGTGTCTGAAAGTGGAGAGGGCTAGATTGCTACCAGATTAGGTCCTGCAATCCTTTGTTTGGATTGCGGATTTCCTGGTTGTATTTTGCTAAGCCTATCCCAATGCTTACTTAACTTCCATGTATTTTTCTATGTATGGATTTTTCTCATACGCAAAGGAAATAGAAGGTGGAAAATGCAGGCAGGCAGAAATGCCTGTGAAACTCTCCTAGCCCTGTTCAGTGATTAGATAGGGAGGTACATGAAATTTCCCTTTCAATCAAGTTTTCCATTAACAAAGAGATTGACTTGGTTCCCAGTTTAAGTTCTCAGAAACTGCTGCAGGCCCCTATGTTACCGGAACCAGTAATGAGCTGGTCGCATGCCAGTGGTGAGGCTTCACTCGGTTTTCCTCTGAATATCTCTGCAGAGGTCGGGCGACATTAAAGTGGCACTGGATAGTAATTGGGCACCAGCTATTGTCCTGAAGCTTTTGATGTTTTTTGGGTTGGAACCAGTGTCCTAACAATGCCCATCATGTGAGGGAACAGCTTCCCCTAAAAAGAAAAACAAGCTCACAGCACTGTGATTTTTGCTGGGATTGTTTTGGGGCAAGATTCCAATAGGGATTGCTGAACACGTGGTCTTGACTGCTTGCCAAGTGCCTGGGCTGTCCCTGGGTGTTTGTCCAACTGATTGCCACAGTCATCAGTTATCATTGTGTGCCTGTGGGGATGTGTGTGTTTGGGGTAGGGTAGTGGGTTCTGCATTCATTTTAAAGTTTTCAACAGAAATGGAGAATAAAACCCTAGTTTTCATTTGGTTCAGTGGAGAGAATTTGGGAAGTTCACTAATGTATATGAAATACTAATAGACAAACTACTGGGAGCACAAAGGGTTTGCTGAGGGCGGACAGCAGAAACTATTTTATGGCTCCCAGTGAATCCTGCCTCTCAGTATTCAAGTTTTTCTATTCCTGGGCGTGGCCAATTTCACTTGCTTTGGCTAATGGAGCATTAACAGGTGTGATGCGGTCCGATACCGGGGATTTGTCCTCTTGGGATAGTCACTCCTAGGATCCAGCTGTCACATAAATCAGCCCATGTGGAAGGACCCCATGGAGAGACATCCCAGTCTTCTAGCTAGATGTGCTGGAGAAGCCGTCTCGGAAGTCCCAACCCTCATCATTTGTGACCTCATGAGAGACCTGAGGTGAGGATAGCAAGAGAACCATCCAGCTGAGCCCCAGTCAACCCACAGATTACATGAAATGGAAAAAAAGGCTTTTGCTTTAATTTGGTAAGTTTTGGGGGGAAACTTTTATGAAGGTCATTGAAATAAATGATGGGTTTCTGATCCCCTCAGAGTTAGAGGACTTGCAAGACTCCTAGGCTCAGTCCCATACTAAGTTAATTGCTGCCTTAGATTATACTCCAATCTCAAATGTTGGTACAGTTTCACAGACCTCTTCCCTGTCTTCTCTCTCTTTTGGTCCATGTCCATTTCCATGGTGTGTCTGCCATATTAGTGACTTCTTTTTTTCTAGCTAGTACAACATGCCATAGCCCTAATTTGCACACTCAGCATCTTTCCATTAATTTTGGTTTCTAGGCTGAGGGACCTTCCACATCCACTGTCAACTGACTGGGCTGTGGGGACTGACCATCAAGAACTTCTTTCTTCCAGAGAAATATTCTGAGACCATGCTTCCCATATTGTCCTTTCTCAGTCTCGTGCCCAGACAGGATCAGTGCTAGTGTAGTCGTAGTGCATCAGACAGGGCCCCTGGTCATTGGAAGAGAGCGAGTGGGTGCAGTATACAAAAGCCTGGTTGTGTGCCTTGAATAGGGTTGGAGTACAGGTTGCATGGGAGACTGTTATAAGTGGTACTAGATCTTAGTGAAGCAAGTCTGGGTTGCCCTGTTGTCAAAGCTGGTAGGAGCAAGGTAAAGATCAGACAATGAGAGCTGGGGTCTATTTTGTGGTTCCCAATCAACCCTGCCTCTCAGTATTCAAGCTTTCCTGTTCCTGGGCGTGGCCAATTTCACTTGCTTTGGCTAATGGAGCATTAACAAATGTGATGCAGTTAGACCCTGTTCTTACGTGAGACAGAGCCATTCTTATGAACTGTAGCTTTTTGCAGCTGGGTCATCTAAAAAGACCAGGACTTCTAATGGACTGCTCTGAATTCTTGGCATCTAAATATTCACACATGTACAAAACTTTACATCTCCTATTTTAAATGTCTAGGATGGCATATCTGTATCTCTGTATCCAAGAAAAAAAATTCAGTCCAGAGAGAATTTGGACAGATGTCTTGGAAAAGATAAAGGTCAGAGTTCTTGTCCCCTTAAAAACTTAATTTTATGTGGTGATCCAAACTTCCTGACCATTGTAGCCTCTTCTGCAAATGGTGGCTGCCAACCAGTGCTTTGCCTGCTGGGAAAAGTCTAAGCATGAGTGGACAACACTATTTAATACGTGTTTTTGATTTAGACCTGGGTGGAAGGCCACAGACCCTTTGGGAACAGAGGTGCCTTTTAGCTATATATACACTCCCTTTACTGCCTACTGTGGGGGTTCAAGCCAGAGATGATGGTGCATTTGGTGGCTAGGGTTCTTGTGACCCACCTTCCTGATTTCCTATTTTTACCACTCTCCTGGCCTCCAGTCTTGTCTCATTGGTCTGGTTGGGTCCGAGGAGACCTGTTACCCTGACTAAAGTCCCTTAAACTGTGACAATCATAATGATCTTCTAGAAATGGGCAGGCTGCTAATCTTTTCTGTGCCCCCCTGAGTACTAAGAATATGCTTAGGACCAGACTTTCTTACTCCTATGTCTGGAAATCAGGCTCACACAGCAAATTGGCAGGGCCAAAATACCCAGGATCAACACTAATGCTGTAGGAGACTTTTCCTCTGTGACTTAACACTACCTCAAATAACTCAGCTTAATGTTCTATGCATTCTTTATTTTAGAGGGGGTGGGCAAGGAGGAGGGGGAGAGAACAACTTTAAGCAGACCACCTGCTGAGCACAGAATGCAATGCAGTGCTAGACCTCATGACCCTGAACCAAAATCAAGACTCAGATGTCTCACTGACCGTGCCACACAGGTGCCCCATTATTTGCATCCTTTATAGCAAAGCCTCATATTTTGGGGTATAAGAATCAAAGGCTCCATTACCTTGCTACTAAAATAAAGATTACAGACCCCAAACATCTCAGTTTGTCAAGGGGAGGGACAACAGGGAAATGTGGGGTGGGGGATGGAAAGTAGGAATATGGGCAATAGGCAAAAGGCAACTACAGTGCCAGGGAAGATCAGGGAGAGGATGCTAGTGGCTTTAGAAAGACCAGGGGTAAAAGCAAAAGTGCAGGCAGGATGGGAAGGGGAAGCTTCCTCAGGCGCCGAGGGAGCCTTATTATGAGCGGAGTCTTTTTGACACAGACTGGCATTGATTTATACAGGGGGATTTGAGTTTCCTTTTTCTGTATTGCTGGAATGCTAATTAACCGATTACCCATTATGTGGTCTATAATTGGTCTTTATTCTTAGATGCAGCCTTAAAGGAGGTGGCCCCAATGGATTGCAACAGGGAATAAGTTCACCTGGCCGGGTGGAAGGAGGCTAATACCTGGACAGGCCACTGGGTGGCGCCATCCTCACTTCCATGTTAGGGCTGAAGGGGGCAATTCATTGCCTACTAGTCACTAGGGACTGTTAGGGTTTCTGTGAGGACGAAGATCTGAGAGCAAACTTGTGTTTGCAAGTTAGGTTCAGGGGAGTTGTCCAGCCAATAAGGGGCTGAACAGGTCTTGCACTCATGTCAGTCTGACACATGACAAGACTTTTTCCACTGCTCTGCTCTTTCTCCGAAACAGACCTAACCATGTACTTTAAAGAATGCTTACTGTAATCCCCCCCCAAAAACCAACAAAAAAGTCACAAAATACTGAAAAATATGAAGATGATGATCCCTATTATTCTACCATCGAAAATTAATTCCCATTGATGCAATTAATTTTGGTTGTTTTAAGTTGTCTTTGGCGTTAATATGCATAACTTTCCTTTCCCACCTCATATATTTTTTATTTTTTAATTTACATATAATGTATTATTTGCCCCAGGGGTACAGGTCTGTGAATCATCAGGCTTACACATTTCACAGCACTCATCATAGCACATACCCTCCCCCGTGTCCATAACCCAGCCACGCTATCCTTACCTCCCTATCCCACAGAAACCCTCGGTTTATTTCAGGAGATTAAGAGTCTCTTATGGTTTGTCTCCCTCCCGATCCCATCTTATTTCATTTTTTCGCTCCCTACCCCTCTCCATGAACCCCCGCCCTGCCTCTCAAATTCCTTCTATCAGAGAGATCATGTGGTAATTATCTTTCTCTGATTGACTTATTTCGCTTAGCCTAATAACCTCTAGTTCTCTCCACGTTGCAAATGGCAAGATTTTGTTTCTTTTGATGGCTGCATAGTATCCCATTGTATATATACACACAACATCTTTTTTATCCATTCATCTGTTGGTGGACATCTAGGTACTTTCCATAGTTTGGCTATTGTAGATATTGCTGCTATAATCATTCGGGTGCATGTGCCCCTTCCGATCACTACATTTGTATCTTTAGGGTAAATACCCAGTAGTGCAATTGCTGGGTCATAGGGTAGCTCTGTTTTCAACTTTTTGAGGAACCTTTATGCTGTTTTTCAGAGTGGCTGCACCAGCTTGCATTCCCACCAACAGTGTAGGAGTTTCCGCTTTCTCTACATCCTTGCCAATATCCGTCGTCGTCTGACTTCTTAATTTTAGTCATTCTGACTGGTGTGAGGTGATATCTCATTGTGATTTTGATTTGTATTTCCCTGATGCAGAGTGATGTTGAGCAATTTTTCATGTCCCACCTCCTATTTAATCTTAAGTGTATTTTAAGACATGACAGCTAGAACCATTTTTTAATTTTATTTAAAGATTTTTATTTTTATGAGAGAGAGAGTGTACAAGCAGGAAGGAAGGTCATAGGGAGAGGAAGAAGCAGGCTTCCTGCTAATCAGGGAGGCTGATGTGGGGTTCGATCCCAGGACTCTGGAATCATGCCCTGAGCTGAAGGGAGACCTATAACTGACTGAGCCACCCAGGGGCCCAGAACCATATGTTTAAAAAAAAAAAAAATTATTAGCATTAGCAGGAGGGGCAGAGGAGGAGAGAGACCATTTCAAGTAGACTCTGCATTGAGCACAGAGCCCCACTCAGCACTCTATCTCATGACCCTGAGATCATGACCTGAGCCAAAATCAAGAGTCGCTTAGTGCCACCCAGGTGACCCTAGAACCATAAATTCTTTGTAAAATGGGGAAAATTATGAAACAAATACAATTACAAAATCAAAATTCTGAACTGACTGAACTTTTGAATCTGTGTATGTAACACCTTTGGCTCAAAACACAACTTCAACTTGTTTGCAGTTTCATACATTTTTACTTGAGTAAAAGACTCTACTATTGCCTGAGAAGTAACGAGCCACTGAAATTCTGTTGTAAGTTTTGGTTGACAGCACTTTTCACTGAGAGAAGTGGCTCATAATTGTTTCAGAGAATGTGTTGGGAGATTAGGATTGTACAGTGGCCGTGAGTTCAAATTACCTGACACAACAGTACAATTTCTTGGGTTATTATTTTTTTCTTTACCTAAGAAAAATGAGGAAACAAGTTGTCCATGTGAAGTATTATGTGGGCAGAGATGCTCATTTTGCATCGTGTCTAATAGTGATTAATTGGTAACCTTTATTCCAGATAGGAGATGGTTACATAAAATAATGCAACTGTCCGCTGGTTGGAACAGTGGGCAGCCATTATGCTAGCCAAAGATACTGCGCCAACAACTATAGAGTAACTGAGTGCTAGTAATCATAGTGACTTTGATTTGCTTAGTGCTTCCTGTGTGCCATATACCCTCCACATTACCTTATTCAATCCTCCCCAAACCCCGGTATCTGATAGGAGAAGTTTCCTTATCTTAAATCCAGGCTAAGCTCTGTTCCTTGCCCAGCACTTAAAAAACTGGGAAGTGGAAGAATGTTCTCCTATTTTTATATATAGGAAGAAAGCAGGGCAGTGGGGGAAAAGGTGTTACATGAAAATGTAGCATGGAGGGCCACCTTTGTTAACTCTTTGGCTTGCTGGCTTTTCACCTGTCCCTGGAATCCCATGTTCCTGTTCCTCCTCCTCTTCCTACTTTGAATAAGAAAATTGTTCAGAAATCTGGAGCCCTTGTGCTAGAGGGTGAGTAACTCTAATTTCCTTAGGTAAGGGAATTTCTTGATGTGTTGCCCTAGACAAGGGGATGGAAGTTGGATGTAGAAACCCAGTGAAAAATCAGACTCTGTGGAAATGAATAACCATGTCACCTTCCTAAGATTTATCTCACAGCTTGTCCCAGAGGCACCTGTGCTTAAAAAAAAAAAAAAAAAAGTGCTTTGGGCAATAGTCATAAAATAAAGCTTTTTATCTCCCTGCTTCCAGTCTACTTCTAGAGACCCATAAACATTCATGACCGTATCCACGGGGGTTTGCACACTCTGGCTCTGTGCAGTGCTGCCCTGGGGAACTAGGGATCCAAGGTTGCAATTCAGTTGTTTTTCAAGGAATATTCTCTCCTCTATTAGAGAGGCAACATGGATGAACCTGCTGCATTGCCTCTTTCCTGATTAAATCAAAATCTCAGCAGAGCAAATCAATCTGCTTTTTTTCCCTATTTAAGCCACCACTGATTCAACTTTGATCTTACTACCTCTCACTTCGATGACTGCAACAACCTCCCAGAGGCTCTCCCTGCCCTGGTCTTCCTCCTTCCCTGCATTCGCCTCAGATGGCTGCCAAGGGAGCTTCCTAAAATGCAAATAGGATCCTGGCAACCCCTTGCTTAAATTCATTTAATGGCACCCCATTTATTCAGTATACAAATGCCCTTTCAACGCGTGAGAGAAAACTTCATGATCCCTGCCTACCTTTTCAGTACTCTCACCACTCACTTCTTATGCTCCAAAGGCTTCAGCCACGTTTGCACTCATGCCTGAACAAAGCAGACTCTCCTAGGTTTCAGAGTCTTTGCAGACGGGGTTCATTCAGTTTAGAACGTCCTTCGAGAATGACTCCAGTTTAACATCATTGCCTCTGAGAAATGTTCTTGCGGCACTTAAGCCTGGGCAACCCTGAACTTTCTCATGTGTCAGACAACAGAATCCCCTCTAGATAGGAATGGACTAATTGTGGAAGTTACGGTGCTTCTTGGATTGTTGCAGGGATTGGGAAAATAGGCTCCAGACTCCTTTTCCAGTAGGAGCAGCTCCTAGGATGGGCCTCATGGTCTGGTCCTGGTAAAGCAGCCATTTCTGCCGCTGGTCCCAGACTGCACTACGTCTGCTGCCACTTTTTCCCCACTGAACCAGTGTCCAGCACCCTTCCCTGTTTCCCTGTGGGGCTCACAAACCAGGATCTTCTGTAGATGTGTCTGATGGGTGGAACAGAAGCCACTTGCCTGCGTTGTAGCAAGGCAGACTTGGAAGAGTTTCATTGTTGATCCCATATTGAGAAGGCAGAATTCAAACTCCGGAGAACTATACACATGTAAAGACACTGAGAAGATACGGGGCAGCATGAATGACAGAATCCCATGGAGTCTCTTTTTAAAAGACACTTTTGGCATTTCACTATGATTAGCTTTGATGGTATGTGTGCTTCCCTTGCTAGATCATGGGCTCGGGTTAAGGAGATGTCTTATTCATTTCTGTATCCATGACCCTCTGGCACAGTGCCTAACATAGCAGTAATTCTTTGTTGATTACTGAAAGAAGAAAGCTATGGGAACTCCTTGCCTAAAACTTTCTTTGCATGGCCAGTTGTAGGAGGTGTTTTAATCTAGTTTTGAAAATTGCATCCTGGTTTTCTATGCTCTGAGAAGCAAGAAACCAAATCTTAAGTAACCAAGGCTATAGGAAATCAGACTTTAAATACTGTTTAGAATTTGGTCGCTAGGAGCAGGACTGCAGATTGTTCCAGAGTGCTCCTGTTCCATGCCACCTCATACATCATGATCAAAGTGGAGCATTCAGCAAAGGATAGAGTCAGGAGAGGTTATCTTTACTGCCTTCTGTCTCCCCTATCAGCTGTCCTTTCTTCTCATCTGTATCCTGCTTTATTGTCTGCAAAGGACTTTCACACCTTTATCCATTTAAAGCTTACAGACCTCCTGCATGGTTTTATTATCTTCATGTAGTACTTCAGGCCAGAGATGGACAGACTATAGCTCCAGGGCCAGACCCATCTTCAGTGTGTGTTTGTCAGTAAAGTTTTATTTGGGGCATAGCCACACCATCTTAGTTCAGGCCACTATAACAGAAGGCCATGGACTGGGTTGGTGGTAATGAACATTAATTTCTCATAGTCCTGGAGGCTGGGAAGTCTACAGTCAAGGCAGTGGCTGATTCAGTCTTTGGTGAATGCTCTCTTCCTGATTTGCAACTGGTCCCCTTCTTGTTTTATCCTCACATGGTGGGGGGAGAGTGTGTGCTGTACTGCAAGCCTTTTCCTCCTCTTATAGGGACACTAATCCCATTATACCCCATCTAAACCTCATCTATTGTCTCCCAAAGTCTCTACTCTAAATACCATCACATTTGGAATTACAACTTCAACGTGTAAATTTGGGGGAGATAAAAGCATTCAGTTCAGAGCACAGACCCACTCACTTCTGCATTGCTTATAGCTGCTCGTGGGCTACAATGGCAGAGTTGTGTATTTGCTGTGACCTAAAAAGCCTGAAATACTTATCTGGTACCTTACAGAAAAGGTTGTTGAGGTCTGACCCTCTGGAGGATAGGGATTTGGTGAAATTATTCATGCAAGCTGGAATGTAAAAACAAGTTTTCTGATCATAAGTTTCCTTACTGAGATATTTTTATTAGGAGCCATCTAAAAATGTGTGGCATTATTTGAAAGTAGATTTCTGGAACTACAGTGTTCCTTTTGACTCCGTTGACTTCTGCTGGCCAAGTCAATCAAAAGTGGGGTTTATGGGGGCGCCTGGGTGGCTCAGTCAGTTGAGCGGCTGCCTTCGGCTCAGGTCATGATCCCAGCCAGATTCCTGGGATCGAGCCCCGCGTTGGGTTCCCTGCTTGGTGGAGAGCCTGCTTCCCCTCTTCCTCTGCCTGCCACTCTGCTTACTTGTGCGCTCTCTCTCTGTCAAATAAATAAATAAAATCTTAAAAAAATGTGGGGTTTATGGTATGTAAGTATGTATTTTAAAGTCTTGTTGGCTTTGAAAAGACAGATCCCAGAGCATTAGAGTGGGTCTTGAGATTTATGCATTTAATGTGCACAAATTGTTCACAGGTAGTTTGCACAATTCTGCAGACACAGATAATTAGCCTTGATGCTTCTGGTGTGAGAGATTGTTCAAGTATGTATGCGATGTCATCACCCCAAATTTAGCAGCTTCAAACAATAGCCATTTTATGATATATCTTGATTTTTGCAGACCAGGAATTCCGGCAGGGTTTTTAGGCAACTCTTCTTTTCCATGTGGTGTCTGCAGGGGTGACTTGGTGGTCCCCGGTTGGTGGACTGACTGCCCTGACTGGATGCACCTAGCTGGGGCCTTGCTGGGGATTTCTGAAAAGCTGGGCTTAACTAGAGCTGTCAGCTACAGTACCTGCGCATGGTTTCTGCAGAACAGCAGCCTCGGAGTGGTCCAGACTCCTTATGCAGCTTCCTAAAACCTCCATAGAACACAAAGAATGTTCTCAGGGAACAGAAAGCGGTAGCTACTGATTTTCTTTCCTTTTTAAAATCTTTTTATTGAGGTATATTTGATGGGCAATATTAAGTTAGCTGTTGGTGTACAACATGATGGTTTGATACGTGTGAAGATTACAAAATGATTGGGGTGCCTGGGTGGCTCAGGTCATTATCTCAGGGTCCTGGGATAGAGCCCTTGCTGCTCAGTGGGGAGACTGCTTCCCCCCTTCTCTCTGCCTACTTGTGATCTCTCTCTCTCTCTCTCAAATAAATAAATAAAATCTTAAATCTTGCAAGATGATCACCATAATAACTAGTTAATATCTGTCACCATGCGTAGTTACAGATTTTTTCTTGTGATGAGAACTTGTAAGATTTACTTAGAACAACTTTCAAATATGCAATACAGTATCCTTAATTATAGCCACCATGCTGTATACTACATCCCTATGACTTGAGTATAACTGGGAGTTTGTATCTTTTGACTTCCTTGACCCATTTTGCCCATTCTCTACCCTTTTGCCTCTGGCAGCCATCAACCTGTTCTCTGTATCTATAAGCTTGTTTTTAAAAGAGTCCACATAAAAGTGAAATCAAATGGTAGGTGCCTTTCTCTGACTGAACTTTGCACTTAGTATTATACCCTCTAGATCCATCCATGTTGTTGCAAATGGCAAGATTTATTCTTTAAGGCTGAGTATTCCATAGTATATGTATGCCACATCTTCTTTATCCTTTCACCTATTGATGGACATCTAAGTTGCTTCCCTTTCTTGGTTATTGTAAATAATGTTGGAATAAATGTAGGTGTGCATGTAGCTCTTCAAATTAGTGCTTTCGTGTTCTTTGGGAAAATACCTAATAGAGGTATTACTGCATCATATGATAACTCTATTTTTAATTTTTGAGGAACCTCCATACTGTTTTCTACAGTGGCTGCATCAGTTTGCATTCCCACCAAAAGTGCACAAGGGTTCCTTTTTCTCCACATCCTCACCAACACTTGTTGCTTGCATTTTTGATTTTAGCCATTCTGACAGGTGTGGGTGGTCTCTCATTGTGGTTTTGATTTGCGTTTCTCTGGGTGATGTCCAGCATCTTTGCATGTATCTGTTGTCCATCTATATGCCACCTTTGGAGAGATGTCTCTTCATGTCTTTTGCCCATTTTAAAATTGGATTTTTTTGTGTGTGTTGCACTGTATAAGATCCTTCTATATTTTGGATATTAACTCCTTATCAGATCCATCATTTGCAATTTTGTTTTGTTGATGGTTTCCTTTGCTGTGCAAAAAGCTTTTTATTTTTGTGTACTCCCAAAAGTTTAATTTTGCTTTTTTCTGTTGCCAAAGGAGACCTATCTAGAAAAGTATGTCTATGGCAGATGTCAGAGAGATTGCTGCACATGTTTTCTTCTAGGAATTTTATGCTTTCACGGCTCACATTTAATCTATTTTGAGTTTATTTTTGTATATGGTATAAGAAAATGATCTACTTTCATTCTTTTGCATGCAGCTAGGCAATTTTCCCGGCAGCATTTCTTGAGGAAACTTCCCCCATTGTATATTCTTGCCTCCTTTGTTGCAGGTGAATTGACCACAACATGGATTTATTTCTGAATTCTCTATTCAGTTCTGTTGATCTGTGTATCTATTTTTGTGTCAGGACCACACTCTCTTGATTACTACAGCTTTGTACTGTATCTGGAAATCTGTGGTTGTGAATTTGGTTTTTCTTTTTCAAGATTTGTCTTTATCTTTTGTGGTGCCATGCTTATTTTAGGATTATTCTAGTTCTGTGAAAAATTCTTTGGTATTTTGATGTGGATTGCATTGAATCTATAGATTGCTTTGGGTAATATGGACATTTTAACAATATTGGGTTCTTCTAATTCATGAGCATGGAAGGTCTTTCTAGTTGTGTCATCTTCAATTTCTTTGATCAGTGTTTTATATTTATATTCCAAGTACCTGTCATTCACCTCCTTGATTAAATTGATTCCTAGTTATTTTATTACTTTTGGTGCAATTGCAAATGAGATTGTTAATTTCTCCTGCTACTTCATTATTAGTGTATAAAAATGCAATAGATTTCTGTATGTTGAGTCTTCTATCTTGTGACCTTATTGAATTCTTTTATTGAAGTAGTTTCGTGGTGGAGTCTTTTGGGTTTTCTATATAGAGTATCACATCATCTGCAGATAGTGAAAGTTTGACTTCTTCCTTCCCACCTTGGATGCCATTTATTTCTTATCTGATTGCTGTGGCTAGGACTTCCAGTACTACATTGAATAAAAGGGGTAAGGGTGGACACCTTTGTCTTATTCCTGACCTTAGGGGAAAAGCTGTTTTTCCTCACTATGTATGTGAGCTGTGGGTTTTTCATATACAGCCTTTATTATGTTGAGGTATGTTCCATCTAAATCTACTTTGTTGCAGGTGTTTATCATGAATGGTTGTTATACTTCGCCAAATGTTCTTTCTGCATCTATTGAAGTCATCATATGGTTCTTCTCTTACTCTTTTTAATGTGGTATATCCTGTTGGTTGATTTGTGAATATTGAACCACCCTTGCATCCTTGAATAAATCCCACTCAATTGTGGGGAATGATTTTTTTTTTTTAATGTATTGTAGGATTTGGTTTGCTAATGTATTGAGGATTTTTGTGTCTGTTTATCAGATATTTTCTTGTACTTTTTTTTTGGTGTCTCTACATAGTTTTGCTGTCAGGGTAAATCTGGTCTCATAGAATGAATTTGGAATCTTCCTTTCCTCTTCTATTTTTTGGAATGGTTTGAGAAGAATAGGTACTGACTCCTCTTCAAATATCTGGTACAATTTACATGTGAAGCTCTCTGGTCGTTTTGTTTGTTGGGAATTTTTTTGATTACTGATTCAATTTCATTGCTGGTAATTGGTCTGTTCAAATTTTCTGGTTTTTTCCTGTTTAAATTTAGGAAGGTTGTGCTTCTAGGAATTTACCCATTTCCTCCAGGTTGTCCAATTTTGTTAACATGTAATTTTTCATAATCTTATAATCCTTTGTATTT
The DNA here is from genome assembly GCF_010015895.1 of Lontra canadensis. Classification (NCBI taxonomy): domain Eukaryota; kingdom Metazoa; phylum Chordata; class Mammalia; order Carnivora; family Mustelidae; genus Lontra; species Lontra canadensis. The sequence continues at coordinate 33,962,636 of NW_022630997.1, forward strand.
ATGTAGTTTTATTTCCCCATTTTCATCTCTGATTCGTAAACCTTTAGCCAGAGAGAAGACTCACAAATTTGTTCTCTTCAGAAAATGAGCTCCTGGTTTCAGTGGTCTGTTGTATTGGTGTTTTTTAGTCTCCATTTCATTTATTTTTTTTTTAAGCTTTTATTTATTTATTTGACAGAGTTCATAAGTAGGCAGAGAGGCAGGCAGAGGGGGAGGGGGAAGCAGGCTCCCTGCTGAGCAGAGAGCCAGATTCGGGGCTGGGTCCCAGGACCCTGAGATCATGATATTTATATATCTGAGTTTCTGAGTTAAAGCAGAGGCTTAACACACTGAGCCACCCAGGCACCCCTCTATTTCACTTATTTTTGCCCTAATCTTTTTATTTCCTTCCTTCTACTGGCATTGGACTTCTGCACCCCAGCCCCCCTTGCCAGCTCCTCGAGGTGTAAAGTTAGGTTGAGATTTCTCTTGCTTCCTGAAGTAGGCCTATATTGCTTTGATCTTCCTTCTTAGAACAGCTTTTGCTACATCCCGAAGATTTTGGACCATTGTGCTTTGGTTTTCATTTGTCTCCATGTGACTTCTGATTTCCTCTTTAATTTCTTTGTTGACCCATTCATCGTAAAGTAGAATGTTGTTAACCTCCATGTATTTGTGTTCTCTCCAGATTTTTTCTTATTGTTGACTTCTAGTTTCATAGCATTATAATTAGAAAAGATGCAGGATTGATTTTTCAGTCTTTTATTATTTATTTATTTATTTATTTATTTATTTTGAGAGAGAGCATGAGAGGGAACATATGTGCAAACGGGAGGTAGGGGGCAGAAGGAGAGAGAGAATCTTAAGCAGGATCCACACCCAGCATGGAGCCTGACTTGTGGCTTGATCTCATGACTCTGAGATTAAGAGTTGGACACTCACCTGACAGTCACACAGGTGCCCCATGATTTCAGTCTTTTTGAATTTGACTTGTTTTGTTGCCCAATATGTCATTTATTCTGGAGAATATTTCAGAATGGGAATGTATATTGTTTTAAGATGGAATGTTCTGAATATCTATTAAACCCATCTGGTCCAGTGTTTTGTTCAAAGTCACTGTTTCCTTGTTGATTTTCTATTTGATCTGTCCATTGATATAAGTGGGGTGTTACAGTCCCTTACTATTACTTACTACTATTGACTACTTCCTTTGTGTTTGTTATTAACTATTTTATGTATTTGGGTGCTCTGAATGTTGGTGCATAAATATTTACAATTGTTAACATCTTATTGACTTGTTCCCTTTGATTATGGTGTCCTTCTTTGTCTCTTGTTAGTTTTTATTTTAGTCTGTTTTGTCTAAGTACTTCTACCCTAACTTTCTTCTCACTGCCATTTGCATGATAAATGTTTTCCCATCCCTTCACTTTTTTTTTTTATAAAAATCTTTTTATTTTTTTATAAACATATAATATATTTTTATCCCCAGGGGTACAGGTCTGTGAATCGCCAGGTTTACACACTTCACAGCACTCACCATAGCACATACCCTCCCCAATGTCCATAACCCCACCCCCTTTCTCCTACCCCCCCTCCCCCCAGCAACCCTCAGTTTGTTTCCATCCCTTCACTTTGAATCCACATGTGTCTTTAGGTCAAAGTGTCTTGTAGGCAGCATAAGGATGGGTCTTGTTTTTTTATACAGTCTTTTGATTGGGGCATTTAGTGCATTTACATTCAAAGTAATTATTGATATGTATTTATTTATTGCCATTTTGTTTGTTTTATGGTTGTTTTTGTAGTTCTTTTCTGTTCCTTCTTTCTGCCCTTGAGGTTTGATGGCTTGCTTTACTGACATGCTTGGATTTATTTTCTGCATATCATCAGTTTTGGATTTGTGGTTATCATTAGGTTTACATATAACATTCCATGCGTGTAACAGTCTATATTGATGGTTAAGTTTGAATGCATTCTAAAAGCACTACATTTTTATCCCCACCCCCATCAGGTTTTATGTACATGATGTCATTCTTTACATCCTTTTGTGAATCCTCTGGCTGATTTTTTTTAAACATATAATTGATTTTAATATGATTGATTTTTTTAACATATAATTGATTTTAATATTTAACATATAATTGATTTTAATAACATATAATTATAATTTTGTGCATTACCCTTCATACTGGTCTTATTAGTGATTAGTCTACTTTTATTATGTTTGTGTTTATCTGTGAAATTTTTTCCTCTCCTAATTTTCTTCCAACTACGGCTTTTTCTTTCCATTCAAAGAATTCCCTTTGCTGTTTTACATAAGACTTGTTTAGTAGTGGTGTAGTGGTCTTGGGAAGAAGAGGAAACATTCAGAAAATAGAATGACAGTGAAGGAATGGTTTGCTAAAAAAAAATACGGACTCCAATCTGCTTTCAAGAAAAGAGTAAGATCTGGGCAAGTGAGTGAGGTTCTGATCTGCAGGGCATGAGGATGGAGTGAGCGAGACCGGGAATAAGTGACAAGATGTCTTGGGTCGTTACTGTCCTTATCCTAAGGATGATGGATGCAGGATAAGAAGGTGAACAGGGCCGACTTTCTCACTTGGCCCCTGAGTCCCTCTCCCAGGAGGTAGAACCCAAGGTTAGGATAGAAGAGAGAGTGGGGAATAACAAAGTGTTCCCCTCTGGGAACTTAGCAAAACCTCCAGGGAGAGTATGGGGTGGACAAATCTTTCTCAGAATCAGATGGCAGAGCAAGTATAAATGTTCTTCCCTTTTTCTCAAAGTCATCCCAACATGAGGATGATGTTGTGAAAAGGACATCTTGGAAAACCCCAAACAATATTTCTTAGAAGATAAAGTAAATCCAATTTGTTGAGATGTTTCTGTGTGCTTGGAGATAAATCCCATTATTGTATTTTTATCAGCAGATGTGTGGGCAGTTTAACAGCATAATAATGGCCCCAAAAGGGAAAGTTCCTAGTATCTGTGAAGAATCCATTTTATGCAGGTTTTCTGGACAGTGTAAATCTGGTCTGCGCAGAGAAGCACAAAACAGTTATGTAAATTGGGATGGCTTGAGGGGGAATGTTTGCAGAGCATAAGGGAGGGGTGGTGGTGGGAAAGGTGGGTAGGGCAGTGGTAGGCATGGTGGGGGGGTGGGTTTCCTCCTTCAGGTAGACACTGTGAGTGCTACTGTGCAGAGGGACACAAAGCCGTTAGGGCCAACATGCTGCTGCTTGGAGTGTCCATTTATCATAACATAGTGGTCAGCATAGTAATCAAGAGGGCAGGCTCTGTGGCTACGCTCCCTGCTTCCCATCCCATACCTACCACTTACAATCACGGGTCATGGCATTGGTAAAATAGGGCTGCTAATTTTATGTACCTTACATGATTGTTGTGAAGATAAGATAATGCATGAATAGTGCTTAGAGCAGTTTCTGATACATAGCACATGTCTAAGCTACTAATATCACGATCTACATATTGTGTATTTTGTATCTTGAGGAGATTTGGATGTACAGGGGTCCTTATAGTAAGGTGGGGGGCTTATAGTAAGGTCTCACTCTGCTTCCTCTAATGATACAGAATTAAGTCCTGGATTTCTTGATCACCAGGTCACAACCATGCAGACACCAACATGCCCATGGAGAAGATACTGAATTCCTAAATGGAGAACCTGGGTCATTAAAATAGCTCTGGGGTGGCCTAGATCTTCACTTTTCATCAAGATATGAAGGCTTGATGGTACCATAAGCAATATCACTGGTGTGTAAAGTCCCAACTGGGATTCATATAACTGAATTACAGCTTTAGCTCTGCTGTAGCCAAGCTGGGTGCCTTGGCTCAATTATGAGCACAGGGGATGGAAAGAATGTGGCTGGTGTGAGAGGCACATGGAACCTCTGGTTGGTATCAGGCACCTTAATTTGGTATGGTTACCATGTCCTATGCAGGTTCTGATGCTACCCTTCCAAAGACCACTATAATTATGTGTGTGCCTTTGTCTTCTCTATACTATAAGCTCCTCAAATATGAATGTTATTCAGCATCTATTCTGTCCTAGTTTTCTCTTCCATTCTGGTATTGTTTTTAGATCCCACAGTATCTGGCTCATGGTTGGCAGTTCATAAATGCTCAATAGATGACTAGATAAAAGAATGGGTAATCTTTGTTACAATCAGACACTTAGTTTAGGGACTTTGAGCAAATTTCTTGGTCTTTCTGGGTCTTTCCCATAACAAGGGGTATCATTTAACTGAAATGTCCTACTTCACCAGCTTAAGGGCACAACATAGGTTATGGTACATGATTATTCCCAGATCTATATCTCGCTCCAGTATATATTTATATATTGAACTGTCTATTCAAGCATTTCTGGTTAGATGTGCAGTAGGCAATACAAGACTTGTGTTTGAACATGACCTTGTGGCTACCTGTTGCCAAACCCTCTCCCAGGCTTCTCCATCTGAGAATGGCACCACCATCCACTTACTTGCTCAAAACAAGAATGTAGGGGTCACCATGAACTCTTCCATACCCCTCCTACCTGACATTCAAGCCACTGTAATCCATTTAAATTCTTAGTTTGATTCCTTCTCACCCTCTCCTTTGCCTCAACCCTGTCCGCAAGTTCCCCTCATCTAGGTGCAGACTACTGCACCTGTCTCCTGACTAGTCTTGGTGCTTTCAATCTTTCACATAACCCCCTTTTTGGTCTCTTGGATCCCAACCACCCTGCACTCCTTCTAGGAAAATGTTGTGTGGGTTTGACGGAGTGACGAACTATTTAGGTGAAAGATGACGGGAAAGAAAAGACAGGGTGTGTGAGTTTGGGGAGCCCTGGGTGCTGGGAGGCAAGAAAATTGAAGAGCAGAAAGGCTCTATTCTAGGATGAATCCACAAGTGGGAGTAGTTGGAAATGTGGCAACCACATAGGTAGGAGAAAGGAGGAGCCCCTGAAGAGAGCTCAGCCTGGGAAGTGTCCCCCGTGATGTACTTCAAATGGGCTGGGAAGGATGCTCTGCTGAAACACCCTGTTCATTCTTTATCCTTCAGGCATTTCACTGAGCAATGAGCATTAACCATTTTCTGGATGGAGGCTTCACCATCCTCTTCTTTTGATGGATGTCAAGGACGTGATAATTGGTTTGTAATAAAAACACTGAAGCTCAAGAGGGAATGCAGTCTAGGTCTTGACATTTTGTCTCTCAGGATGCTCATGCTCCTGGGCGTGTTTACCTGCTATTTTGCCAGCAAACTCTGGTGGACTTATTACCCTAAACCTTGGACTTGGTGGGCAATCCATGCCTCTACCACAGGGGGATCCAACACAGGGCTGCCTAAGGACAGGCCTCTGGTGAACATCTGTAGAGCATCATGCATCACTGGATACTTGAACACCCATCAGGGATCTGTTTTGAGGCCTCGAGGAAGCACGGCATAGTCTTTACATGCAGTCATGGTCAGTACTGAATTTCTACAGCTTCGCATTGTGCTGTGGTACACAAGGGTTCCAAAAATCCTTCCAGTTGAAGCTAAAGTGTCAGCCCTGATCCTCTTACACTAGAAGTGTCAAACACAAGGAAGACCTAAATGGGATTCCGTGGCTGGAGACCTCAGCTTAATGTGGGTGAGACTTCTGCCCAACATGAACCTCCAGTAGATTTAATAGAGAGCTGTGGTTTATTTTGCTCTCTGAGCTAAATTGGCAGCCGTACAAATAAAAAATGTGAAAAGCTGTAGCTACAGGCTTAAGGGAACACCAGTCCAAAGCAAAGAGATTGTGTTTATAAAACCACAGAGTTGAGCTGTTTTCCCTTATATGATCTTTCATTTCTCCGTCTTCCTTGGCTAGAGCACTGGGATCAGTGATCTCTGTAAGCCGTCTGTATGGAACTGGGAGGCAGGGAGAACACCCTTTCCCACCCTCTTTTCTTAGTATTGTTTCAAGCTGTAGGTCAATTTACAAAATTTTTCTAGGGCCATAAGAGAGGAAATCATTCCTCCTTTCTCCTTCGGGCGACCATTATATCCACGCTCTCTTCCCCTCGGCCTCCTGTCAGAACCTGGGAGCTAGAAGTGTAACGCTGTTTCAGTGTATGCTTCAGGAAATTGGACTAGGCTATCCTTCTTAGGGGAAAAGCTTAAACACTTGAGAATAATCTTAGACATCAGGTAAAAATAGCTCCTGGAATTTTATGCTTAGAGTGGTAACTCTGTGTGTCCAAGGACTATAGTTTTCTAGATTTTCTGGCAAATAGAATTGCTAGGATGCTTGAATCTCAGAATTGGTAGTGATTTGGAGGTCATCTCATCTGAGTTTGTAGAAAAAAAATACATCAATTTTAGAAAATTTTCACTCTTTTTCAAACTGGTATCACTTCTGTTTTTATACTTGACAAAACAAAAATCTACGCTAAGATCATTCTTCTTCGTTTGCTCTTTCTTTGCCAGAAAAGCTTAGCACCGTGATAGATACAGGCAGTGAGGGAATTCTCCCTCTCTCCAGGATGCATAAAATGCCAGGGAGAGGTGCTGGATCTATCATGGCCCCATTGTGTTGTCTTTTTTATGCTCATCGGTTTTTCTGCAGCGCCCCGCCCCAGAGGCCATGAGGGACTCTGGGAGTAGAAGCTGAACCATGACCGTCCACTCACAGAGCGGGGAGAACGCTTTGATATTCATGTGCTGTGGTCCTTCCTCCTGACAGAGTCCACTGGCAGCCATTCCCAGCAGCGCTCAGGGTGTTTAGATGCTGCATGCTTTCATTCTGTAAACAGGCAAGGGGCGTGAGCAAACTGCTTGCCCAGGTCTAATCAAGCCTCCTCCTCAGATCCTAGACCTTGCTCTGACTGTGACCTCATTACCCCTTCATTTTGAGGCGCAGCAGGCCGGCCTCCTAGGAAGCCAGGCTGAGACAGGCAGAGGGGAGGCTGTGGGATGTGGAGAGTTGATCAGGCCCTCACTCCTCCTCTCCCTCCTGGCTCTTGGCTCTTTTAGTTGTGTGTTTGAAAAGGCAGTGCAGCAAGAAAATGCCGGAGCCAGACATCTTTAAAACATGCCCTTTGTAAATCATCGCCATCTGTAGTCACAATGCAGGGAGGACATCAGAGGGAAGTGGCCGCTTGCTCTGAGAGACTGGTCCCAGGAGGCTGTAGGCAAAAGAGGAAAGAGGCTGTTGCATGTGTTGGCAAGGGCAGACAAATGGCTGTTGAATTCGTTGAGATGTGGGGCGGATCCTAGCAGCTGTTCAGGCCCTCAGAGGGCTGTTCAGAATGCGCCAGAACCTCCAGTCAAGCTGTTCTCCTCTTCCTGCTGCTGGCTTTTTATAACCTGCCTGCCTGCTTGCCTTACATTTCGATGGCATTTTAACAATTATGAAGACCTTTTATATGCATTACTGCATTTCATGCTCATGGAAACCCATGAGAAGTATGTATTATTGTTAACAACTGTTTTATAGGCCAAAAGGAGGAAGCCTCTGGATAAATGCCATGCCCAAAAGGAAGTGGCGGAAAGCCCCACTGCCTGCGAACTGGCCTTGTTGTCTTGTCACACTCACAGCTTCCAGTTGTCTGTCACCTTCCTGTAGCCTAGAACAGTGGTTCTCAAACTTGTGCACGCATCAGAACTGCCTGGAGGTCTTAACTAAGGCAAGGTCTTTTCCCTCCTGGAACAAAGGCCATTTCATTACGTTAGCGACGTGTGTATATTAAGTTGTGGGGATGTTTGGGAACCTACAAAGACATGCATGCATGCGCTTGTATTTTCTTTTAGTTGCCAAAAATAGTTGAAAAGCCTATGCATTATTTATTTTGCAGCTTAGGAAAGGAGGAGAACACCTTCCAAACCCTGTTTCTTTGGGTGTGAGCTTGCGGAGAGCCAGGGGAGTCCAGCTTGAGATGGTGAGATAGGATATGCGGGCTGGAAGGGCCAGTCTCCCTTTCCTCCCCTGGGTGCTGTCTGAGCTCTAGGCCTGGGATAGGCTCTGGGGAGGCAGAGAGGAACCCCACGGTCTGATCTATGCATATGGTGATGGAGCTCACACACTGGCTGGGGAGGCAGATTCACAGGCAGATGAGGTGAGATGATAATTTTACACTAAGAATTTTTGTTCCCCCCCCCCCCCCCCCCCCCCCCGTTCATTGTCATTCCTTTTCTCCTTTGGGCTTTTCTCCCATATAAGCAACTCAGCTGGTCTGTGCTCACCCACTTATGGAAGGGATGTGACAAGGGAAAGAAGAGAGGAGTCCTTTTTTGGCTTCAGGCTTTAAACATTTCATCCTTTATGGGGAACAGAAAGGACTCATGGTCTAGAAGAAAATACTGAGGAAACAAAACCTCTCCCTACCTCCCTGTCCCACCCCTCGGTCTCCATCTTTTTTTTTTTTTTTCCTGTTTTATTTTGTTTCTTTTCAGTGTTCCAGAATTCGTTGTTTATGCACCACACCCAGTGCTCCATGCAATACGTGCCCTCCTTAATACCTACCACCAGGCTCACCCAACCCCCTACGCCCCTCCGCTCCCAAACCCTCAATTTGTTTCTCAAAGTCCACAGTCTATCATGGTTCCTCTCCCCCTCCAGTTACCCCCAACTCCCTTCTCTCCATCTCCCAGTGTCCTCCTTGTTTTAAGAAAAGGAACACTTTAGCTTAGAGGAGAGAGGAGGAGGAGTACACTGATGTTGCTGGATCCTAGTTTTATGGGCTTTAGTTCTGGGGATAGGGCAGGGCTCTGAAGAAATGGTCTTGCCTCAGGGGCTGTAGCAGGGGGATGATTTCCTTGTGTGTGAAATGGGAGGGAAGTAGTAGGCAGAGGCTCTGAGACTGGGTCAACCCACATGACCCAAAAATCTAGGACCAGGCAGGGTGATGGACTTCTCAACCCCACACGGATGATTTTGAGGACATGAGATCCCACCCCCGTTGCTGCTCTGACACAATGTAAGCCCCCCTGGAAATTATCCATCTGGAGCTGGAGCGGAATACACACAAAGTAGTAGAGAAAGTTACATTCACTTAACCTCTGAGTCTGTGGATAGAGACTGAAGCCTAGTATACAGGTTAGTTACATAATGGAGCACGAGGGCCCTCCCCTGGTACAGCACGAACCCAGATGACACAGGGACACAGCCCCAGAGGAGGTCACCTTTCTGGAGGAGATATGGCATGAGATGGGGGTTGTTAAGTGCAGATTTAGTGAAACTTGCATTTTTAAAAAGGAGATCTTGTCAAATGCAGTTTTGCTAATCAGCAGTGTTTTCCCGGACGTAAGCCTGTGTTTAGTGAGAAACTGCTAGATTCATTTCCTATGCAATAGCATTCTCTAACACTTCCTTGTGTCTCTGAAGCCAAGATCAATCCCTTTTCCTCAAAAACTTAGTTGGCAGGCCCAGCCCACATTAACCCTTACCTGTCCCCTGGCTGTTTGGAAAGGTTGTCCCTTCTCCACATTCTAATGCTTTAGATCACACATTATGCAGCCTCATTCTTGGATTCATTCGAGTTATTTACATCTTTCTGCAGGGATCACAGCTCTGTGGCAGTTTCACTAAGCTGATGTTCCTCTAATGCTTAGTAAGAACCTGGGTGTGTTGAAGCTGCTCTAAGTGTCACACAGACATTACTATGGCCTTACACAGCACAGTATTCTCCCCATTTAACAGATGAACACACTGAGGGGGTGTCAAGGACCCACAGAAGAGGATCATCAGAGCTGGGACAGTGGGGAAAAAAAAAAAGACCGATGTGGTTCTAATCACAACAGAAGCAATTTGCCTGGTTTCACTTAGCTAAGTTTCTTAATTTAAATTTTGATTTAAATTATTTTGATAAATAAGATTTGGACGTTAGTTTGAGAACCTCAGTGTAGGTTGGCTATCTTTTTTGTATGGGTTTTTCTGAAGCTAATGATCTAGAAACTATTTGACGGTTGACTCTGTCCTTCTTAGTGAGTCATTTTGTACAGGGTCCCAGCAGATGGTATAGTGGGCAAGCAGGTTCAGGTGTGCTCCCTTATTCTTGCAAGTGAATTTTCTCATGTTCCTATGGAAGCCTGGAGAAGCGTTCCCTCCCCGAGAGGCTCTTGCTGGTCTGTAGTCCCATCTGCATGGGCACATGCTACTCAAACAGGCCCTCCTCTGAGCGATCTCTGTGCTGCTGGGTTACATCACCTTCTGTTCACCCTACTGGTGAACCACCCTGGGGTAATATGGATGGCCAAACGCACTGTGGAGGCTGAGAAAAATTAAGGCCATCCCATCTCAGGTTTAGCCTTAGCATAAGTACAGCCATCTTAGCTCGAGCAGCCATCTCAGACCCCTGTGCCCAAGGGCTGAACTTTCCCCTACTTTACTTTAGTTCTAAGAACCCCCACCCTGCTTTAGTAACAGGAAGCCCCACCCTGCTTTAGTTCCAGAAACCCCCACCCTGCTTTAGTAACCGGAACCTGTAAATGCCCCTGCCTTAACTAAGCTCAGGGTCCAAGTCCCTACTCCGCTGTGTCGGGTATACTTGGGCCCAAGCTTAAGCTTGTCAAATAAACCCTCATGTGATTGCATCGGTGTTGGCTCCTTTGTGGTCTCTCAGACGCGAAAAGTCGGGTATAACATGCACAACACTTAATACTGGACGGATGAGATTGAGAGTGGCATATTCCTATCTCACATACTCATGACCCAGGGCAGGAAGGCACTGCACTGCCCAGGGCCACAAGCACGTTGAACTTGGGAACAGAATGAACAACTGGGCTGTGTGGAAGGCAGGCTTGGTAGTAGGAAGAGGTTCATGGTGGGAGGGGTGGCAGAGGCTGTGGTGGGGTGTGGTTGGTTTGTTTGAATAATTCCATGGGCTGTCAGGGAAAGAAAACCTACAGGGGTAAGCAGGTAACCTGGCCCTTTTGATAAGGAGTGTTGATTAGGGGACCTTCTCTGTGGGAGGGGAAGCGCAGTTGTGGACAGCTCCTTCAGGACCTGCCGGTTTTGCTATATATCTAGGCAGCACTTAATAATGAACCTCACTGATAGACCTTAACTACCTGCCAAGGGATGTGCAGGTGAAGGCTTTTACCTTATCAGCCCGGCTTTAGCATATCAAACCCAGGATCTTTGACCGCAGCTCAAGGGCGTGGATATTCTGAACACAGAACGGGCTGGCTCTTCAGAATCTTGCCTGAGCCTTACTTTGGAATAATTGTTCAGTTTCTTTCAAACTGAAAGAGATTACTGATACTTGGGAGGCAAATATCAAGCCTCCCCAGGATTCATATTATTTTGTTAAAGTAGACCACCAGGGAGCTCCGGACCTTCTTTGATCAAATTGCCCTGAGTACGTAAGGCTCTTCCAGTTCCATGGAGGGGGAAAAAAAAAAAAAAAAAAAAGGCAGGGGGATGGTTATTAAAAGCTTATAGATTGGTCTTAGAGAACACAGGGCAGGGAGGTGGCTGACCCTTGAGAATGAATGGAACCAGAAACTGGCTGCCCACTGCCTTTCCTGACCTCACCCCCGATCCTTTCTCCTGGCCCCATGCTAGAAACTATGATTAACCCACAGGAAAGCACCTGAATTTTCATCTCTTTTCAGTAGATTAGGCCAGACTGAAATCTCTTAATACCAAATGGAAATCTCATGAAAACAGGTGTCTGATTTATTTATCTTGGGTCACTCATGGGCCAACAACACTGTAGAACCTAGGAGTCTGGATCATCTTTGATAAAATGGAGCCAGGAACCTTGACTGTGTCCATGTGAACTGAGGATGAGGAGGGACAGTTCTTATAGGAAGGATTACGTTTTCACTGCTCTGTTCTTCCTATAACATTACTTTTATAGAACAGAGCTTTACTGTCATGATATCAGTGGTCTCCATTGCCATTTGTTGTATAGCTCTCTTCTGTGGTGGAAAAATGTCTACTAAGGCTATCGTATATTGTATTACTCTACAACCCACAGAGTCTGATACTCATGGCTTTGACTTCTGTCTTGGAACTTGAATTAGGCAAGTTACTTAGCCTCTATCAACTTTGGCTTCTCATTAATATAACAGGGATAATACACCAGATTGTTGTAAGAATTAAATAACATACTGTTTGCAAAGTACTTGCACTTGGAGTAGGAGACCCTCAATGAACAGTAGCTATTATTATTAATTTAATGCTAATCATTATTATTTCATGCAGCACACTCTCAGACCAACATTGACAAAGGCTGTTCAAATAAATTGATGCTTTCCTTTTAACTGTTGGAGACAAGATTACAAGCCGATAGACATTCTGACAGGCATGACCCTCCTCTCGGAGAAATGTAAAATGTGTAATTATGTGTTCATGCTAACAAGGATTGAGAGGTAGTAATCTTGATTTTTTTTTTTCCCCCCTTCTTTTCTGTGTGTGGTGACATACACTAACCTCTACCTAGCTTTCGTTAGTGGGAAGATCAGATAATGACCCCTTCAGACTGTGAGTTTGATGTGAAGCTGGGGGTGAATGGAAGGTTGTCATTGCTGTCAAGTAAGTACAGCTGAAAGAGGAGAGCCATTTGGAGTCTGTGTGTGCTTTTTGTTGTTCAAATAGGACTTAAGGTAGATATAGAGCAAGAACAAACAGAAAACATTATGTTGGAATTTGAGATTCAACACAGCGTTGAAAGAGAACAAGAGAAATAAAAAGGATTATCTTATAATTTACTAAGATGTGGGTCTTAGTTCCTAGCATTTCTTTAACCATTCCCTTTTAGGAATCCCCATGGAATATGGATTTTTCCTTATTTTTTAAACCATCACATGCAAGCCTTTAACCTGCCTGCTGGGAAGCCTTCCATTTTTACTGAGCAGTAGCCTTCCCTCACCAGAACTTTAAAATTTCCTATTTTTCCTCATCTCTCAAGTATTTGGCTATTGTCTTCTAACTTGAATGAAGTCTTACTATACACTTTGAAGGTAAGCGGTTTCAAATTCTCCTTCTCACTTTGGAAGTAGGCAGAATCTAAATGAAATATAATGTTAAAAAGTTAAGCTGAAGCAGATGTAACAGAATCAACTCTGTGTACATATATATACCTATATTATCTCCAAGTTATTATGACGTTAAGGCTGTAACCACACTTTACTCTCTGTTCTTCATTTTGCAATGACACACAGTAAAGAGGCAGGCTAATAAACTACCCCTTTTAGGAATGTCCGTGACAGCTTGGGAAGCTAAAATGCAGGCTGAGAACATAGGTGCAGTAATGGGGCACTAGGTTCCAGAATTTGAGAAATGAGAGAGGATCATAGGTGAAGGGAGGGAAAAATGAAACAAGATCAAACCAGAGAGGGAGACAAACCATAAGAGACTCTCAATCTCCGGAAACAAACTGAGGGTTGTTTGAGGGGATTTGGGGGAGTGGGATGGGGTGGCTGGGTTAGGGATATTGGGGAGGGTATATGCTATGGTAAGAAAGAAAAAAAATAAGTGAAATTAAAAAAAAAATAGAAGTTAAAACAAAAAACCCTACCCTACCTACCTCATGTCTCTGTCTTGCTCAGTCATTCTAGACTCCTGTGGTCCTTTTGTTCTAACCACACCACAGCCTCTGCTGGTGGGATATTTGGGTGTCACCCCCACTTGGATAAAAGTCTTGATGCGACACGCACTTTCATAGTTTCTAGTCCTTGCTCTTATGATTTCCTTCCCTGAAATCCCGTTTCTACTTTCTACACTTGGGGGAAAAATCCTTCCGATTGCAAGGATATTGATACCTCTTTCCTCAGCCCTGGTTTTTGTTGGGTAAACATTTTGATTAGTAGCCTGGGGTGGGAGGACATTCTCTACGGGCTTTCTTGCATCACACTATATGATCCCCTGAAGTGTTTTCTCAAGAAGCTCTCTGCAGACCTTTGGACTCTGGTTTTTGCAGAGGTGGATATGGAGGATGAGGATGGGAGCCCCGGTGACTTGGGATGTTGATGAGATTGGAGGGTATGTGGGGCAATGGGGGTGAAGTGAGGCATCTGAGAGCTGGGGACTAACCCCATGGAGGAAAAGCAAGCTCTCCTAGGAATCTAAAACTGTTTGCTCTTCATTGCATGGTTTATCATTTTCTCAATCTCCCTAGCAGATTTCCCGTAAAAGTCTGTGCTAATCACCAGTGAAGGTGGAGGCGGGCCTGGGATAAAGCCCTTATAGGCTCAAGACTATAAGGATAACTGAGGTTCCCTATGGGAGGCTCACTACCTCTGGATGACATAAGGAGTCAAGCCTATCTTCTCATGCTGTCTCCTTCAGGCAGTCCCCCATGATAGCCCCAGATGGAGCTGATGTCCTCCTCTGAATGTTGATGGTACTTTCTTCATTGGGCAGAGCCCTAAATATGTGACCTGAGATTGTTAACTTGTGTGTCTGGCTTACTCACTAAATTATGAATTACTGGAAGACAGGGTGCTGGCCTTTCTTGCTCCTATATCCCCAGTATTGAGTAGTGCTAGGCCTAGACTAGGTGCCCAGGATGTGACAGAAATGGGTCGCCAGATCCAGTTCTACATACAGCATCTTCAGGTATGTTGGCTGCTGGAACTAACATAATTCTAACCAGAGCCTTTAAGGGAACTGTTCGAGGCGGCTTTCAGGTTTTCCTGGCTGAGCCTTCCCATGCAAGAATGGTATTGGCTAAGGCTTTCCATAGTTTGACATTTTGCTTATGGGTTAATAAGAAAACTCACTTTTCTCTTTACCAGCTGGAAAACTGCATTTTTCTTGATTGTTGACCTTACCCCATCTGGGAACTTGGCATCCAATTAGGCCTGAGAATGTACAGACCCAGGAGTGGGGTTATAACCAGGTCAGCCTTCCTCTTGAAATAGTTGTGAAAGAGAACTCCCAAGCAAAATAAGCATGAAGGAGGTTTCAGGACACAATAGGAATAAACTAAGGAGAGAAAGGAAACATTAACTGTCATTAGAGGACAAAGAAGGGTGATATTGGGTGTTTGTTTAGTAGAATGGTACTTGTCACTTTAAAAAAAAAATTATTTTTGTTAACCTGTAATGTATTATTTGTCCCAGGGGTGCAGACCTGTGAATCGTCAGGCTTACACATTTCACAGCACTCACCATAGCACATACCCTCCCCAATGTCCATTGGTACTTGTCACTTGATTGAAATATGAGAAGTGTGTGTGTGGGGGGGGCGGTGGGTAGAGAGCTCAATTGATTGACCATGGATTTAGCCTTTCTGCTGTCCTCCTCAGTAAAATGCATATAAGTTTTCCCCTTCTTGGGTGAGTTTTCAGAGGGTACTATAGTTGGTTCATGTTCAAGCATGACCAGGACCGAGCTCCCTCCATGGCTGATTCAAGGGTCCCCTGATCCCATAATTTCTCTACAACTGTCAAGTGCATAAAATTACCATGGGAAGGTGAAAGTGTAGTGCCATGGTTAGAATCCTGGGCTGGGGAGCAGCCAGAGCTTGGTCACAGGATATTTGGATAAACAGTTGCCTTTGAGTTAAAAAGCAAAGTTCTTCTCAATTAACTGATCATATTAGGCATTTATGTTAAATAGATACATTTTTGGAGTTTGACATCACAAATTTTAATCTATCGTTCAGGTTTACATCTCAATCTTGTGATTTTGGGTCAGTTACTCAGGTTCTGGGAACCCATTTCTCTACCTGCTGCCCTGAGCTAAGGTGTATAGCCTAGAAAATCCTCATTAGAGTGGTAGTGGTGGTGTTGGGATGGGCGGTAGTTATGTCTGAGACCACTGTTTTGCTCCCCGTTATCTTTGTTATTGTAGATTCCTGGTGTAGAGCATGGTGACGATGTGTCATGCAGAAGCTACACATGCCAGGCTCCCTTGCAGTTAGGTGTGAGTGTGTTGGGATTTCTGGACACAATGTGAGCTGAAGTTTGTGCATGGAAAATTTAGAAAGGCTCTTTAAGGGAGGAACAGCCCATTTGTTCTTTGTTGCTTCCTCCTCCCTGGTGCCTGACATTCAGACATTCAAAGTCCCTTAGGGGACTTTGAGAATAGAAGCCATGATCTGGGAGGTGATGGGGTAGAAAAATCGAGAAAGTGGGACTCTGAATCCCTGATAGAGCTCTTTATCAGAACTTTGGGGTAAGAGAATTGTGTGTCTAAGTAACAGTATTTAATTTTTGAGTTTTATGTGCAATCAGACTTCATTCCAGTTGATAGAGATGATGAAGATCATGTTTTTTTTTTTTTTTTTTTTTTTTTTTCAAATGACCTATATTGATTTGGGGATTTCCCAAAGATTGCCCTCTTGGTCAGCTGATTTCCAGCTGGGCCAGTTTGCTGGAGCAAGGTCTGGAGGGATTTGGGTCTATGCTGGGATAAAGCAAAAGTGTGGTTCCAAAAGGAGAGTCCAGGAAAAAAATACCACCAACTCCATATTATCTGCTGTGTGTGACCTTGGACAAGTACAAAAGCAGCCTTGACATCAGGCTTTTCCCTAATTCCTGCTGTATCTCTCGAGAAAATTATTACATAATACAGCTCAGAGTAATTACCCAAATCGTGTTTCTTTGTACTGATTTTGTTAAAGTGTGTGTAGAGAGCACCTGTTCCTTGGCCATCAAAAAGGAGGTAGAAATATTTTCTTCCCTAGGTTTGCATGGTTTGACAAGTAAAAGGCTCGCAGTTTCTTTACTGGGATTGCTTACCCACTTTCCACTCTGCTCTCAAATATTCCTGTTTGTGGCGACTGACAGGCCTGGGCCTGCCAGGCTCTGAGGGAGGTGGGAAGAGAGAGGGGGGACACCGCACTTCAACCTTCATTCCCATGCACCCTGGCTTGTCTCTGCCCATAGCAGAGCTGATGGCTCCTCTTCTCCCTTGGGATGTTCTGCTAAACACAATTACATGCTACATTTGACAACAGAGCTGGTAATTTATGTGCTGCTGGAATGGAGGAAGGTAATCGAGATGAATATCAATATGCTCTGAAAAGATACTACATTTTCTTATCCCTTTCAGGAATCAGGCTCTGGTTATGGAAAGGAGGCTGTTCATTGGTCCTTTGGTAGATTGACTTGAAACCAGCTTGACTAAGAATGATGTGTAGGGGGAGAATGCAGTATCCCTGCCGAGGATGCTCTGATGTTGGTGGGGGCGGGGTGTTGGGAAGGCGTGGGGGCAGAAGTCTGTATCAGATTGTCAGCTTGCAATATTTGATGAAATCCTGGACTTACTACTGACAAGACCTTGAACATTATTACACTTTTCCGAATCTTGGTTTTGTCCTCTTGAAGTGAAAGATGAAATCTTACCGTTTACATCAACCTGGATGGAAGTGGAGGGTATTATGCTGAGCGAAATAAGTCCATCCAAGAAAGACAATTATCATATGATTTCACTCATATTGAACATAGGAGACCATGCAGAGAACCATAGGGGAAAGGAGGGAAAACTGAATGGGAAGAAATCAGAGAGGGGGCCAAACCATGAGGGACTCTTAACTATAGGAAACAAACTGAACACTGCCGGAGGGGAGGTGTGTTGGGAGATGGGTAACTGGGTGACGAGCATTAAGGAGGGCACATGATGTGATGACGTTGGGTGTTATATGCAGCTGATGAATTACTGAACTCTACATCTGAAACTAATGATGTACTATATGTTGGCTAGTTGAATTTAAATAAAAAACTATGAAGAGGAAGGAAAAAGACTGTCATTGGGTGGTTCTGAGGGATAAAAGAGCTAAAGTATATAGGGCACTGGCCTGGGATAGTTGTTGGCCTGGAACAAAGTAGATGTTCAAATTCCATTCCTCCCCTACAGTATAAGGGTCACCCTTCATTCCTACAAAAGTTTGTGAAAATAACTTTGCATAGTCTTACCAGTGACAGAGTGGTGGCCTTTCATTACATTAAAGAAGGGTTGCTGCACCACTTGGAGTCACCATAAACTTGGTTTTGAGGAGCAGGTATAAATGTGTCTGTGTATAAATTTAAACATCTTCCATCTTCTGTTTCTCAAACAGTAATTAAAAAATACCATTTCCATATTATCCCTTTATTTTTTAGTAATCTTTGGTAATCTCTGCACCCAAGGTGTGAGGCTCAAACTTAGAACCCCAAGATCCAGAGTCACATGCTCCATGAACTGAGCCAGCCAGGGGCCCCTGTTGTCCCTATAAATGCAGCCTCTTTCCCTTCCTGAGAGTCCTAATCTGAGAACCAGGCCATTTCCCTGCAATACCAGAGCTGAGTCTACCCTCTTTGTGTTACCTTCATTGCGGCCTACAAAATGCTCTAGATCCATTGAGGACTCGCTCTTCAACTGGAAGACAGAGGGTCTTAAATTTATTATTTTTTAAGATGAAAGAAATAATATCATGAGGCCTCAGGCAGAGCTGGCCCCAGTTCCTGTTGGGTCCCATGAATGGTTCATGGGTGGCACATAAACAGCAGCCCAGGAAAAAATTCCTCTGTTTGGAGAAAGTCCTCAAGAATAGATGCATTTCTTATTTTCTACTCTTTCCTCCCTCTCTTCCCAGGCCCCGGAGCCCTTCGCTGCTTTGTGCTGTTGGGAGTGGGTTTCCACTTTCTCCTTTCTCTCTTTAGTTTTCTTTGGCTCTCCGGCTGATCTCTCCCTGCTGCCTGAGGTCTAGAAATTTTAAACTCTGCCTTGGTGAATCCACAGCTCTCACAACTCCCAAGAGAGGTGAGGAATTTGGGTAGATTGAGCTCTGCTGAAGACCCAGAAGACCCTTATTCCACCAAGTGATGATGATCTCTCCCCTGGCTCTGGAACCAACTATAGGAGGCAGAGGGGAAGGGGTAACAGGAATTTGGCTTGCTTTCTGTTTTGAGAAACTGGCCACTTAGCACATCTACCTTTAAGCTGGGGAGAAAGCCAGTGCCCATTTGCTCCATTTCATAGCTGCTTTGTCTGAGTTAGCACATAGCAGGTGTTTAGTTTTGTAGCAAAAAGTGGAATTGAAAACCTCCACTGCAGTCAAGTTCAATGGCTCCAGTCTATATTTTGTTGTTGGAACTGGAGCCTCCCCAAACCTATCCATGGTTCCTGGGCTAAAACCAAGGCACTTGGACCCAGTGGCACTGTAGGCTGCCCAGAATCCCTGAAACTGGTTCTGGCTCATCTAGTGTGGCTCTTACACTCCTGTCACTGTTGGTTACATTATAGGCCCTGAAGTCACGGAGTTGCCCGGCCTACCCCTCTGAATACGCTGGACATCCTGGCGCAGACCCACTGAGGAAAACTCTTCACTGTTCCACTTGATGGTGGTTCTGTCCTCCTGAGGTCATGCCTTTCCCCTCTCCTTTCTGGAACTCCTCATCTCATTTCTCTCACTTCTTCAGGGTCGTGTGATTTGTTTTTCAAGAGGCCCTGTCAGGCTTCCTCCACATGACGAGAGAACCCAAGAAGCTTTGTAGTATGAGTCTCCAATGCTGCCTCTACCTCTTCCATCATCCTCCCTTTGTAGAGGGTCTAGATTTTTTTTCTTGGAGGTGGTGGTGAGGGCTAGGTGACGAGGTCTATCCTAAATGTAGTGAAATCTTTAGAGAGGTACAGGGCATTTCTAAAGACGGAGGTTATAGAATTGCAATGCGTGCCTTTAATGTTTATGTTGTGTCTAGTCAATTGTGACCTAATCAACTCATTAATCTGTTGAATAACTACAATTTTTTTGAGCTTCTGATGTGAGCTCAGCCATGTATTAAGGGCCCTGACAAACACAGAAAAAGGAGAGGGCATAGCTCTTGTTTTGAGGCACTTTTATTACAGTTGAGTAAAAGATGAATAATTATGTCCTGAAGAAATTCCCACTAGGGATTTGTTCATTGATTGCTGTGTGTGTGTGTGTGTGTGTGTGTGTGTGTGTGTGTGCGCGCGCGGCGGCGGGGGGTGGGTGGGTATGTGCAGTAACACCTGCCATGGAGCCGTAGTGTGGTCACACAGAGCCAGCCTGGGACTGGGGACTGGAGGAATCAGGTTTGAATCTTTCCCTTCTTACTAGTTGGGGCTCTTCGAATTCCAAGTCACGAGCAGGAAACATTTGTTGAGGACTTTCTGTGCACATCGCCAAACTGCAAAGTGGTGTGGAATTGTGGGAGAAAGGCGAGGTGTGACGCCCACCCTTGAGCTGCAGTCTCAACAGAAGCAACGAGACAAAACAGCAGATGACAACATCCTCCTTATGTGTTGTCCCCAGAAACGATGAAGGGGGAGTCTGTGACTGAGAACATATGCCCCGCCAGATTGATACAGGGAAGAGATTTATGGTTCTTTAGTGTGGAATTTGAATTAAAGGCTATCCCATTTATGGAGCTTCTACTGTATTTTGGGAAGCAAGCAAGTGATGATGGCACGTGAACACCTATTCCACGCTAGCTTTTTTTTTCTTTTTTCCCCTCCACATTGGCCTCTTAAAATCTGACCTCTGGATAATCTCCATGATCAGGTGTGATTTTATTCTTTCCATCCAGAGGAGGAACTTCACGTTGAAAAAAAAGGTAAATGGCTCAAGGTCAAACACTAAGCTGGGTGAAGCTCAGATTCTAACTTTGCATAGTCTATGTCCATTTTCTCCATGTGCGGATTTGGCAACCGAGACCTGGTTAGATAACTGAAGGTGATCCTATGCTGAGCTGGAATCCAAGCCTGCATCTGTCAGATTCTAAAGCCTGAGGCTCTTCCTGTCTATAAGCTTGAGGGGTTAGCAGAATCTTAGATTTCTTGAAAGAAATCATTGCTGTGTGTTAAGAACATAGCAATGTACACTGAGGGAACATCCTATTATACATAAGAGCCCTAAAATAATCTAGTGTTCTTTAAATGTGCATGTGGGTCACTAGGGGATCCTGTAAGTCTGGGGTGGGGGCATGAGATGCTGTGTTCCCGCTATGCTACTGGCCCATAAACGCCACCTTGAGTGGTGAGAGTCTGAACCAGGATTGATATTTTGGCCAGATAATTCCTCACTGTGGGTGTTGTCTTGTGTATTATAGGACATTTAGCAGCATCCTGGCCTCTTCCCACTGGATGTCCATAGCACCATCCCTAGTGTGGTACCAAAAATATCTCCTGATAATGCCCACTGCCCTGAGGGGGTAAAATTGCTCCCATGTAAGAACTGAAGGTCAAAACCAGGGGTTCCCACACCTGTCTGCACATTGGAATCAGTTGAGGAGCTCCAAAAACTCATAGTGCCTGTGTCCCACTCAGCAGATTGTAGTTTACTTGACCTGGAATGTGACCCAGGCTTTGAAATGTTTAAATGCTTCCCAGGTGATTCCCATGTGCAATCTCTAATCTAAACTCAGACTCTGGTCCAATCAGCTTCTTCTCCTTAAGCTTTCAGGAAGCTGCCAGGCCCAATACTCCTGGCTGGCCGTGGCTGACCAGACACCTGGTCCTGGGAAAGGAAGTGTAGTTTCCAGTCTTCATTCATCACACACAGGCCAGTTCTGAGTTGGCTTGAATTCTCCAGTAAGGAAGAAATTTATGCAGGGCTGGAATATATTTAGCCCCATCCATCATGTTGTCTGGGCTGCTTTGCATAAGGAAGCCATAGAGGCAAATCTTGGAGATTTTGCAGGGTGGGTTCCAGACGACCACAATAAGGTGAATATTGCACTAAAGCAAGTCAAATAATTTTTTTTGTGTGTGTGTTCCCAGTAAATGTAAAAATTATGTTTAGAGTGTACTGTGGTCTATCAAGTAATAGCAGTATGTCTAAAAAGCCAATGTACATACCTTAACTTTTAAAAGTTCATTGCTTAAAAAAACAACAAAACTAGACATCATCAGAAATTTTAGCAAGTTATGATCTTCTTGCTGGTGGAGGGTCTTGCCTCCATGTTGATAACAGCCAGCTGATCAGGATGGTGGCTGCTGAAGGCTGGGGCAGCTGTGGCAATTTCTTAAAATAAGGCAATGGTAAAGTTTGCTGCATCAATTGACTTTTCCTTTTGCAAACAATTTCTCTGTTGCATGCAGTGCTGTTTGATAGCATTTTATCCAGGTAGTACCTCTCTCAAAACTGGGGCCAATCCTCCCTAACCCTGCTGCTGCTTTATCAGCTAAGTTTATGGAATATTCTAGGTCCTTTGTTCTCATTTCAACAATCCTCACAGCATCTTCACCAGGAGTGGATTCCATTTCAAGAAACTGCTTGCTTTGCTCATCCATGAGAAGGAACCCTTCAGCTATTCAAGTCTGATCATAAGGTTGTACTTCAGGCTCATCTTCAGGCTCCACTTGTAATTCTAGTTCTCTTGCTGTTTCCACCATATCTGCAGGTACTTCCTTCACTGTGTCTTGAATCTCAAAGCCCTTCACGAGGGTTGGAATCAACTTTTTCCAACCTCCTATTAATACAAATATTTTGACCTCTTCCCATGATTCATGAATGTGTGTGTGTGTGTGTCCATGCCCAACATGGGGGCTTGAACTCACGACCTTGTGATCAAGAGTTGCATGCTCTACCTGAGCCAACCAGTTGCCCCAGAATCACGAATGTTTTTAATGGCATCTAGAATGGCAAATCCTTTTCAGAGGGTTTTCAATTTACTTTGCCCATGTCCATCAGAGGAATTTCACTTACATGTGGAATTTAAGAAAACAACCAAAGGGGGCGGGGGAAGACCAAGAAAGAGACTCTTAACTATAGAGAACAAACAGATGGCGACCAGAAGGGAGGTGGGTAGGGGGATGGGGGAAATGTTTGATGGGGATTTAAGAGGATGCTCGTCATGAGCACAGAGTAATATATAAAATTGTTGAGCCACAGTATTGGGCATCTGAAATTAATAACTATGTTAAATTTAAAAATAGTGATTTTAAATCACTAAAGTCACTAGAATTTAAAAACATAGTGATTCCTTTGATGGATTTTTTTTTTTTTAAATTATCTGTGGCAGCTATAGCCTTACAAATCTGTTTCCTAAATAACAAGACTTGAAAGTAAAGATGACTCCTTGATCTGTGGGCTGCAGAATGGATGTTGAGTTAACAGGCACCAAAACCTTCATCTCATTGTATGTCTCTCTAAACCTCTTGGGTGATCAGGTGCATTGTCAGTGAGCAGTGGTGTTTTGAAAGAAATCTTTTTTTTTTTTTTTTTTTTTTGTCTTGAGCAGTGGGTCTCCATAGTAGGCCTAAAATATTCAGTAAAGCATGTTGTAACCAGATGTGCTGTTACCCAGGCTTTGTTCTTCTACTTATAGAGCCTAGGAAGTGTAGATCTAACGTAATTCATAAGAACCCTAGGATTTTAGGGATGGCAAATGAGCATCGGCTTCAACTTCAAGTCTCCAGCCACGTTAATCTATACCAAAAGAGTCAGCGTGTCCTTTGAAGCCAGGCATTGACTTCTCTTTGGCTCTGAAATCCTAGATGGTATCTTCCAAGAGAAGGCTATTTCATCTATACTGAAAATCTGTTGAGGGTATAGCCACATTTGTGAATTAGCTTAGCTGGGTCCTCTGGCTCATGCTGCAGCTTCTCCATCCACACCTGTGGCGACACCTTGCACGTCTAGGTTATGCAGACGGCCTCTTTCCCAAACCTTCTTAAACCAACCTCTGCTGGCTTCCAGCTTCTGCAGCTTCCTCACTTCTCCCAGCCCTCACAGAATTGAGTTAGCTCCTTGCTCTGGATTAGGCTTTGGCTTTGGGGAATGTTGTGGCTGGTTGGATCTTCTCTCTGGACCACTCAAACTTTCTCCCCATCAGCAATAAGGCTGTTTTGCTTTCTCATCGTTTCTGTGTTCACTGGAGTGGCACTTTCAATTTCCTTCACAAACTTTACCCTTCGCAACTTGAGTAACTAGTGCAGTCTAGCTTTTGGTCTATCTCTGCTTTAAACAAATCTTGACTTTAGACTTGCCTTCCTCACTAAGCTTAATCATTTCTGACTTTCACTTTAAAGTGAGAGATGTGTGACTCTTTCTTTTGCTTGGACACTTCGGGGCCGTTGTAAGGTTACTAACTGACCTAATTTCAATATTGTTGTCTCTCCTCAGGGAGGCCTGAGGGGAGAGAGATGGGGAGCAGCTGGTTGCTGGAGCAGTTTGTGGTCTAACATGGACATGGTTCATGGCTCCCCCCAACAATTAATAATAGTAACATCAAAGATCACAGATCACCGCAAAAAATAATGAAAAAGTTTGAAATAGTGTGGGAATTGCCAAAATGTCACACAGACATGAAGTGAGCAGATCCTAGAGGAGAAAGGGTGCTTGTCAGATGTAGGGTAGTCACAAGCCTTCAATTTGTGTTAAAAACAAACAAAAAACCCAGCAATCTCTGCAAAGTGCAATATGGTGAAGTAGGTACGTGTGTGTCTGTTTTAATCTCCACGAGTCCCATTTCGAGCTGGTGCTCTCCCATCGGTGCTGTAATAGGCCTCTGCTATGGCTTGGCTCCTTAACCTACCCCTGCCCCCAACCTTCCATGGAACCATCCTTTATTACCCTTGAACCCAGAGGCTAGGATCTTAATCTAATATCTGTCTGAAGTTTGAGCTGAGCAGGTGCTTGGAGGCAGAGAATCTTTGCCGGGTATTAGATCTCACCTATGCAAGGAATACCTCCTTTGTTGTCATCTCTGCTGATCCCTTACATGTGTGGTAAAACTCCTCATTCCAGGGTTACTCTTCTCTAAAGCCCGTCTAAGATTTTGCTGTCTGCTGTGACATGCTTTGAGTGTGGATGAAAATTTGCACTTGAGGCCTTGGATAGGAATTGCTCATTAAGGACTTGTTGGATGAGCCTTTGCTTCCATGGAAATTAACAGAGGGAGGATAAACTCAGGGCTATTATTCTTACTCCTTATTCCCTGACAATTGCTTTAGCTTTTTTTTTTTTTTTTTTCTCCTGGTAGTACAGGACAGAAGACTGAATTATAATGGCTGGAACCATGGATGAGAGAAACAGACTCAGTTTCTCTGGGTGCAGCCTGGTACCAGTGGGCCTTTTAGGACCGGCTGCCTGGGTTAGCTTCCCAGATCAACTGTGCTATCAGAGTTACTAACAAGTTACCTAAAAGCCCTGAGCCTTAATTTCCTTATTTGTAAATTGGAAGGTTAATAACACCTATAGACTTATTATGATGATTACATGAAATCTGTTGTTTACTGAGCACTACTATGTGTCGGAAATATGTATTATCTCAGTTAACTGCCCCAACAAATCCCACAATTGATCTTCTCCCTCTCATTTGATAGCTGGGGGAATGAAGGCTCAGAGAGGCCAAGTTATTCACCTGATCCCACACAGGAAGGAGCATGCTAGGTCGTGTGACCTTAGGGCATGTGATTTGAGGATCTTACACTCTACTGCTTATTACAAAATTGCTGGGCATAGTTTGTGATGCAGAATGTTACTGTTCCTTTCTCCTGCTCTCTGTAACACATTTTTCTGAGTCTACAACCCACTGATAAAATGGATAAAGCTAAAAGAGGCAGGTTTTCTAGGAGATTTCATGGATCTTTTGGATATTAGAACCAAACAGCTAGGGAACCAGGATAGGCTGAAGTGAGGGGCAGAATCCACGAGGGTGAACTAGGAATCTATGTTCTGCTCTTTTAAGTACTTGAAAGCCATTGCAGACATGCAGAAAGGAGCAAATCACTTATATGTAAAAGAAGGGGGAGATGAAGGGAGAACTAAATGTGAATTAACTGTGTGCCTCAGTTATGGTAACAGAAGGGCCCAGCAAGTCGGGAGCTGTCCATGACTTGGCATCTATCTACTGTCCTCAGTTCTAGAAGGCCACGAGAGCCCCATCCAGTTGGCAGGCAGCTCACTACCCAGTTTCTCAATCAAGCGCTTGTGTGTTCACTGACACTTTTTTGGGAAAACCCATAGTAATAAACTCAAAGATCTCCTCTGACTTGGGTTTTAAAGTTCCGTTCCTCTGGCTAATCCAGGAGATCAGAGAATGCACATTAGAGAGGCAGCACCAGGCCGAGAGCCGACCATGGACCCAGCACCTCACTGAATGTTGGACACGCCTTACTTGATTGCGAGCTCACACAAGCTCACAGGGTGGGTCCTTGTCTTCTCTTTTATAGGTGAGGACAAAAGGCTTAGGAGGATGATCTGATTTGCTGAAGGTCCTATGCTTAGTAAAAGGAATTGGAATCTAAGAGAAAGCACAACGAGAAAGAGATGTTTCCGGAGGAAGTGGTGAACTGAGGGCCATCTTGTACGGTCCATAGATTGGGTCCTGGGGCCCTGGGTAGCAGAAGGCCGGCTCTCTTGGAAGTGTGTCGTGCCTGCTGTGGCCCAAGCCCTGGCGACCACTTTACAAAGTATTTCTGAACAGATCTCCATGCATCTGGGCACATACCCTTGCTGTCTGAGATAGATTTTCTATCCCAAAGTGTGACAGCTTCCCTTAAGTGTTCCTGTCACTGGCTCAGTGATAAAAAGGGTGATTTCCATAGTTTTCCCAGCATGTAGAGGATGAGATAGTGTCACATGTAATGAAGCTCAGAAAGGCCATAATATCCTAAGCTTCTGCCTCATCGTTCTTTCAGTTCATCTAAGCAAGTTCAGACCTGCTCCCGTTTTGCATTGATCAGAACATAATGTGGAGGTGAAAATTCAGTTGCTGTAGTTTAGCACATTGCCCTGAATCTTGCCAGTAGAGCTTAAGGGACCCCATGAATCACAGCATGCTGGGTCCTCTCCCCATGTAGTCACAAACCCTGAGCTACTTTTTCCCTAATCAAACTGTAAAAAAGGATCATTTTTTCCCCCCTAGCCCTGAGGCCTTTGTGTAATTTTTGCATCTTAAGCTGGAGGCAGGAGGAGCATTCACATATGCCTGTCGGTTCCCCCACCCCCCATTCTGGGGTCTCTGGGGTGCACTCTGCTGCTTCCTGTCTCCTGTTAATTTATGTATTGGAAAGATCCCCATGTTTGGTCACCAACTGACTTTCTGACTTTGTGCAAGATCACCCTCGAAAGGGTGCATTAACATCCTTGGGTCTTTGTTTTGCAATTGGAAAGATCAGGAAATTCATTCTTTCAGAGAATGTTCTTCACTTCCCATGCCCTGGGGGACTCGGGGCCAAGCCTGGGAGATAGGCTGGTAAGCAAGTTCAAACCACAGCCCTTGCCCTTTCAGGGCGGGAATCTCTAGGACTAAAGGGTCTGGACTGGGCAACCCCTAGTGCTTGCCAGGCCTTGAGGTGCATGAACTCCTTTGTCCCCTTCTGCCCCGAAAGGTAAGCGTTATAATCTCCATGGTAGAGCAGAGGGCATGAGGCGCCGGGGTGGTAGGTTACTTTCCCAGCCTCACACAGCAAACGCTATAGAACTGGAGCTCCAAATTTGGTTCTGCTTCCAAAGCCCACTGGTTCTCTAGCCCCTGATCGGCGAGCTTAAGGGGAAGGAAGCTAATGTTTGCTGAATGCCTCTTAAGTCATAGTCAACCCCTTGAAAAGAGGAATTGTCACCTCCATTGTGTGGAGGAAGGACCTCAGATGGAGAAATTCTCAGGGATTTGCTCAGTCTCCAGCTAAGGGAGGCAGGAGGAGAGTGGGCCCTCAGGCGTGCTATCAATCTCTAGAGCTCACGGCCAGACCTCTGCTCTCTGGTTCTGGCTCCCTTGGTCTGCAGAAGAGCTCTGTAAGCTGCCTGCTTCTGTTACCTTCCTTTGTCTCCGCCATCCATCCCAGAAACCGCATCTCTTCCAGTTCGGTTAACCTCCTTCCTTTACAACCAGCACAATACTAGGTACTCAGTAAACACTGGTTAAATACTGATGATCATGGACCAGAAAGCAGGACCTATTCCCCATGTCAAATGTTCTGTTTTTCATCTTGGAAGGTGAAAGCATAAACAACAGCTGACACTAGCTCTCCATCGAGCTGGCATGACAAAAAAAGAGCCCCAAACTTCTTATAGGACGTTGGAAAGATTCCCCAGCCGAGTGAGTCCAGAACTTGTATTTGTGTGGGCTCTTTTATGGGAGAAGCCTGGCTGCCACCAATGGGTTCTGGTCTGAATTAAGACAGACATCAGATGGGTTTGTATTAATATGCAACATAGTGGGCCCATGTGGCCTTCTAGGGACCTGGAAGAGGTTGTTTTTGTTTTCTATTTACTTATTATTTTCGAGCTGCTCACAACTCACACAGACCCTGTGGACAGCTGGATGGCTGGGGCAGCATCTAGGACTTGACTCACACCAAGCATGAATTCCGTAGGACCTCACTTCCACAGGGGCTCAGCCATGGGCTATGGGGCTGAGCTATGGCTATTAAAAGTAGCGAAAGAAAGGGCCCAGCTACTGGGGTGGGGGGGGGTGTCTGGAAATGGAGGTTGAGCAGTCAAGGTTGTGCATCTAAGGAGTAATTGTTTGCAGGTTATTTCTCTAAAGAGTAGCCATCATCCTCTTTTACCCTCTGCCATCCTATCCTGCTGTGTAAACTCCCAAGTTTAAGAGGAAAATAATGCTAAAAGTACAGGAACAAGGCTGTATCTTAACAGCAGCGGGCTGTGCTCTTAACATACAGACCCTGGAATCTTGACTTCCCAGAACAAGGGTTTTCTGAGCTTCATAGCTGTTAGCAGAGAGGCTGAGCATTTGTTTCACATAATTGTGCAGTCTGGATTCCTACTGCCCACTGACAGCCCATTAGGGAAGCTGCACCTGCATTTATTAAAAGAGACAGAAGGAAAATTCCAGGTCTCAGTGCCTTAACAGCCAGGTGGAGAGGCTGGACTCCTAGCTGAAGAGGCTGAAAACAGGCTAACAAGGAGAACAGGCTCAGTGGCTAGTTAGTGGAGGGCCAAGTGCATGCTGAAGGATTTACCTGAGCCCCTGAATACTCAAGGAGATGCAGAAGCAGTAGCAATTCTACCTTACATTCCTTTGGCTATTTTAATCCTCACAGCTATATCATAAGGCAGGCATGGCAAGCACCATCTTCCAGATTACAAACTGACACCCAAAGCTTAGAATAACTTCTTAGCAGGGCCGACACACAAACCCCAGTCTCTGATTCCAAGTTCAATGTTTATGTCTTCATGAAACCTTCATCAGGTGTCTTCTCCGTGCCAGATGGTGACTTGAGTACAGGTTGTTTGGAGAGGATGGGATCCCATCTCTGGCCTCCAGGGGTTTCTGTCTAGAGAAAAACAGTCTAGAAAGTCAGTGTTCCATTATACAGCAGGATGGTGAACATATAGATCAGCGAGAAGGGTGTGCCTGGCTGTGTGTGCGGGGTCATGGCAGGGGGGCCTGGGCCTTGAAAGATGCTTGGATGTCTGCCGTGTGGTCAAGCTCCGCTATGGGGAGGGCACTTTTGGCCCTTAGACAAAACCCAAAGTCAAGGTTATAGAGGCATGAGACTGGACCTGGGGTACGGGGCAGGCGTTCGGGATAAGTAGAGAATAATAGGAGTTAACGCTTAGTGCTTATTATTTCCCAGCTACTCTAGCTCTTCTTCCTATAGTGCTGTGTCAGATGCTCACAACTGGTCTATCACATGGGGATATCTTCCTGATGGTGAAGCATGGAGAGATGAGGCCGCTTGCTGGTTAAACCACTCTGCTTGTAAGAGAGCCTAGATTTGCACCTGGGAGGTCAGGCTTCCAAGTTCGTGGAGGGGCAGCATCCACGGAACTGAGGAGGGCTGGGCCTTCCCTCCTGTTCTCACTCACTCTTCACTCATTGAGTGTTTTCCTGTCTTCTGGACCAGGGGTTGTGAAAGGAGGAACAAAGAAACTGGATCAAAATCCAGGAGAGAAGAAAAGACTTCCAAAGCAATGATGATATGTGAAAATGTCTGATTAGCAGAGTGGGGCTGGAAGAGGTGCCTTTTTCCTGGGCCCCTGCTCACTCTCCACTGGTATTTCTCCAAGTTCATCCCCAAGCTCTGTTGGCAAACACCTTTCCTTGCCCAAGGGTTTCTTCTGCATCTCTTTGGTGTCTGATACTCTATCATACCAGGAATATTTGTTAACAAGTGCAAGACTCTCCGGGCACCTCTCATTCCTGAGAAATGATGGAAGGAAATCTTTCTACCTAAGATTGTTGTCCTGACCCAGGTTGCCCTAAGTGGGAGCTCCTCCACCTTTCAGTCTGTTAGGTACTCAAACTGATCTAATCTGTCTGGCTTTTCTCTAAGCTACTAAAGTTCCCTCCTCAAACAGCATTTATTTGAGACAAACATCTCTGGAGTCATGCTCACTTCTGTCTCTTCTTTGGCCATTACATTTATTTTCTTCTGCAGGCTTCTCTGCCTCTACCCAGCCACTAAGTGATAGATTTCTATAAGAATGAGGTCTGCTGTCTCTTTCAATCCTCTGTCATGCTCTCTTTTCTGCTTAGGAGATTTTATTTTCAATGACCATCTCTCAATATGTGTCATCCAATTTTATATTTCAGTCTGAGCCTTTCTTCTTAGCTCCAGACTTGTACATCCAACCATATTCCTTAAAGCACTTTCTCTTTCTGGAAAATTTCAAACACGTAAAAAATTAGAATAATTCACCACCCCTACTTACTCACCAGTTTCAACAACCAACTTCCTGCCATGCTGTTTCATCTACCTCTGTTTCCTCCTCCTCCTCCTCTTGGCTGGTATATTTTAAGCAAATCTGAGACCTATCATTTCATCTCAGCCATAAATATGTCCAAATCCAACAGCCTTCTTAACATTTCCATTTGGCTTTCTCAACAGTATGTCAAGCTCAACTCTTCCAAAATCAAATTCAAGATCTTCTACCTTAGAATCAGTCTGCTAATATTCTCCAGTTCAATAAATATCATCACCATCCATCCTTAGTCATTCTTGATAAATGCCTTTCCTTCCCTCTCCTGTATATCACGTGACTCCCTTAACCTACACATAGGTTTTCGAACTCTCCTTCTCTGTCATTGCCCTACTCTAAGCCATTGTTTCTCATCCAGACTGTTACAATAGTCTAACCACCTCTCTGTTCCTCTGCCTTGGTCCTTCTCTGGTTTTTCCCTCCACATTACAGCCAAACAATGTTTTCCTTGTTCCTTCAACAGATATGTATAGTGGCCTAAGTGTTTTGTTACTAAATATGTGTCTAGTATTGGTCAGTGGGACAGGTCAATTTCCTGATGGTGTGTATTATTGGAAACAATATAATTTGAAGTGTTATGAAGAAAATAAAGCTGGAGCTAGTGACTGGGGTGCCCTCTTATATAGAGTGGTCAGTAAGGGACTCTTCGATATGCTAACACTTGAGCAAAAACTGAATGATATGGGGGCATGAATCACACATAAGTCCTGGGGTAGAACATTCCAGCCAGAGCAAACGGTAAGTGTAAGGGTCCTGATAAATCTCTTCTGTCAACCTAGTTTTCATCTTTTTCAAAAGAAATACATGTATAAGGTATACAATGAAAAGTATGTTTTCCCATTACCAGTTTCTTATACATCCTTCCAAAGATGTTCTAACATAATCAAGCACATGAATTTATATATAGCTTTATTTTTTTAGAAGTATGAATGTGACCCCTTCTAAAAGCATTTCCTGTTGGGTAACGCCTGCATTCCTGACAGGGATTTTGAGGTCCTTCTCCCCGACCCTTGCTCACTATGATGCAGGCACACGGGTCGCCTTCCAGTTCTTGGGACAGTCTCCCCGCCAACACAGAAACTTTGTATACATTGTTCCTTCTGCTTGGAGTGTCCCTTCTCTCATCCCTTCTTTGTCTTAACCTAGTCCAGAAGTAGAGGCTTTGATGTGTTCTTCATAAGTAGTACTTCCTTGCTAAAACCTCAACACTTCTTCCCTCCTTTTCTCATCCACCCCAATCCTAGTTAAATTTACTCTGCTTCAGTCACCATGGCTGCCTTTGGATTCTTCAGAGAAGCACCAGCAACCTTGTATTGGGTATTTCCTTTGCCTGAGGTGCTCTTCCTCATGATCTTCTCCTGGCTGGCGTCGCTTAGGCCTCAGCTGGACTGTCTCAGGCCTTCCATGGCTGCCTAACATGATCAACCAACTTATCTTCCATCTCTCTGTTTTAGTTCTCTGCTGATATTTTTCTTAAAACATTTTTTATTGGGGTGCCTGGGTGGCTCAGTGGGGTAATCCTCCGCCTTTGGCACTGGTCATGATCTCAGGGTCCTGGGATCGAACCCCTCAGTGGGGAGCCTGCTTCTCCCTCTCTCTCTGCCTGCCTCTCTGCCTACTTGTGATCTTTCTCTCTGTGTCAAATAAAATCTTCAAAAAAAGTCTCTTAATTTTTTTTATTAAAATACAATTGACAGTACCCTATTAGTTTTAGGTGCACATTATAGTGATCTAAATTTTATACATTACGAAGTGATCCTTATGATAAGTCTAGTTACTATACAAAGTTATTACACTATGATGAATATATTCCATGTGCTTACATTACATCCCCATGACTTAGGTATTTTATAATTGTAAGATTGTACGTCAGTCTCTTTCTCCTCTTTGCCTGTGTCCCAAACTCTTCTCCTCACTCTGATAACTGGTAGTTTGTTTGCTATATCTGTGAGTATGTTTTTTTATTTTTTTGGTCTATTTGTTAGATTCCATATGTAAGTGAAATCATATGGTATTTGTCTCTGACTTCTTTCACTTAGCATGATACCATCTTGGTCCCTCCATGTTGTTGCAAAAGCCAACATTTCATTCTTGTTTATGGCTGAATAATATTCCTGTGTGTGTGTGTGTATGTGCACGCTCATGCACACACGTACGTGCGTGTGGATTTTATTCATCTGTTGGTAAGCACTTACGTTGCTTCCATTACTTGGATATTGTACATAGTGTTGCATGGAAAATAGCCTATATCTCTTCAAATTGGTGTTTTTGGCTTTTTGGATAAATACCCGGAAGTCAAATTGCTGGATCAAATGGTAGTTATAATTTCTTGAAGATCCTCCATATTGTTTTCTATAGTGGCTGCACCAATTCACATTCCCGCTAACCGTGTGCCAGGGCTTCCTTTTCTCCACATCCTCACCAACACTTGTTTTTTTTCTTTTTGATAATAGCTAATTTGACAGGTGTGAGGTGATATCTCATTGTGGTCTTGATTTGCATTTCCCTGATGATGAGTGATGTTAAGCATCTTTTCATGTGTCTGCCATCTGTATGTCTTCTTTGGAAAAATGTTTATTCAAGTCCTCTGCCCATTTAATTGGATTTTTAAAAAATTTTATTTATCAAGAACAAGTGAGGGGGCAGAACAGAGGGAGAGGGAGAAACAGACTCCTTGCTGAGCAGGAGGACTGCCCTGGGGCTCAATCCAGGGACTCTGGGATCATGACCTAGGCCAAAGGCAGACACTTAACCAACTGAGCCACCCAGGTGGCTGGCCCTATTTTTTTTTTTTTTTTTAAAGATCTTATTTATCTGAGAGAGTAGGAGAGCATGAACAGGGCGAGGAGCAGAGAGAGAGAAACAGACTCCCCCTGAGCAGGGAGCCAAATACAGGGGATGGTGGGGGGCATGATCCCAGGACCCTCAGATCATGACAGCCAAGTTGGTTGCTTTTTTTTTTTTTTTTAATAAGTTGTGTGAATTCTTCATTTTGGATATTAACCCCTTACAGTATGTATGATTTGCAAATATCTGGAGCATGGGATAGGTGCCTAATGTCTGCTAAATGAATAAAGGCATTATATATTTGCAAGCAGGGAAGTACAGGATGAAAGTGGTGCTTAAGGAGGACTACAGATCAATAAAATTCAGGGGAATCAAAGACCACTTAGATGTAGAAATGATAGAGAAAGGAACTGGAAGGAGAGCACATTTGTGGTGTTTCTGCATGTTATATTCCCTCTGCCAATTGAATGAGACTCTGGTGGGGGTGGGGGGCACATCTGTGTGTTTTACGAGCTCCCAAGCAGCTTCTGGTACCCAGCAGGACTGAGAATGATTATGCTAGATGACCTATAACTGTGTTTCATACTGAAATAGTATGCCAACCACATAAACGATTTTGAATTTTTTTAAAGCAGGCTCCTTGCCCAGTGTAGAGCCCAACATGAGAATTGAAATCACAACCCTGAGCTCAAGACCTGAGCTGAGATCAAGAGTTGGACACTTAACCTCCTGAGCCACCCAGGTGTCCTTTGAATTTTCTGATACTGACAATAAAGTAAAAAGTAACCTGTGTGGGGCACCTGGGTGGCTCAGTGGGTTAAAGCCTCTGTCTTCGGCTCAGGTCATGATCCCAGGGTCCTGGGATCGAGCCCTGCATCGGGCTCTCTGCTCGGCGGGGAGCCTGCTTCCCCCTCTCTCTGTGTCTGCCTGCCTCTCTGCCTACTTTGTGATCTCTGTCAAATAAATAAATAAAATCTTAAAAGTAACCAGTGAAATTAATTTTTAGAATATATTTTATTTAACCTAATACAACTATTTCAACATGTCATACATATAAAAATTATGAGTGGTTTTGTAACTTTTTTCACTAATAGGTCTTCAAAATTAGTGTGTAGCTGATGCTTACAGCATATTGCAATTTGGACTAGTCCCATTTTAAGGGCTCGGTAACCATATAGGGTTGAGAAGTCTGTATTAGTCAATATAGAACCACAGGTCCCTTCTGGTTCTAGCATGCAACAGCTGATCCTGAACACAGCAAGGAGATCTCTCTGATTCTGAAATGTAAAGTAGCCCAGCATGTATGGGAATCACATTTCTTTCCTGTTCTTATTCAAATCCATGTTCTTCCCAAGTCTTGCTCTTGGCTCTGGATTCATTCCTGTTCGGTCTGTCAGTACCTGAAAATCCCCAGCCTGGATCCGCACTATCTTGCTTATAACCTGTCAGGAGGTTTCTTTTCTTTTTTTCATTCTTTCTTTCTTTCTTCTTCTTTTTTTTTTTTTTTCATGACTAGGACTCAGGATCTAATTTTTAGCCAGTGGATGTCACTGTTTACTCAAGGAGTGTCCTTGGAGGAGACAATCCAATCCAGGGACAAATGCACACAGCAGTCAATGTCTCCTCTTCTCCTGTATTTGTGTTTCCCTTCTAATTTGGAGAAGTGACTGATTTTTAGGAAGGGAACTGCAGGTGGTCAGTGCTGTCTCACCAACATCCTCCAGAGGTGTTCATTGGTCCTGGAAATTCCAAGGCCCATTTAATAGAAGTCATCCAAAAAGATAAGGCAATCAGCAACCAAGTTAATTGTAGTCAAAAACTCCCTGATGGTCCTTTTTTTAAAAAAAAAATTTGTTTCTAGAAAAAAAAAAAAAAAAACTGTTTCTTTAGAGCAAAGGTCACGATCAGCCTGTAGCCAAGTCTGGCCCATAGCTGTGTGACACACATTGTGTTTGGAGAACAATTGTGCTAACACTTATATTGGAGAGGATTTCACCCAAATATTTGGATTTCTGGCTTCTCCTGAAATGCTGGGAAGACTCACCCTGGATTCACACCCTGGAAAGCTGCAGCTTTTATACAATCAGTTGCTCTTTAAGATTGTCATGCCCCCTTCATTTTCCACAGGCCCCACCATTCCCGACCACTCCCCAACCCAGGGCACTTGATTCACTTGAGCGGTCAGCCTAACCTCTGTGGGCATCTGTGTTTCTTAGAATAAAAGCCACATACATAACTACATTGACTACTTTATCAGGCATCTGATGGATGGGATGATTCGGGGAAAAGTGTTATGTGGTTTGCTCTGGAAAGTATTTTTCTGGCTTTAGGTTTAGGGTTGAAGAATCCTTGGATCAGGGCAGGACCAGGTTAGGACCTGCTGCTTGGAGATACCCTCTTCAAAATGACAGATATCAGGGGTGCCTGGGGGGCTCAGTGGCTTAAGCCTCTGCCTTTGGCTCAGGTAATGATCTCAGGGTCCCGGGATCAAGCCCCGCATCAGGTTCTCTGCTCAGCGGGAAGCCTGCTTCCCCCTCTCTCTGCCTGCCTCTCTGCCTACTTGTGCTCTCTCTCTCTCTGTCAAATAAATAAAATCTTTAAAAAACAAAACAAACAAAAAAATCCAGGGGTGTCTGGGTGGCTCAGTGGGTTAAAGCCTCTGCCTTCGGCTCAGGTCATGATCCCAGGGTCCTGGAATCGAGCCCTGCATCGGGCTCTCTGCTCAGCAGGGAGCCTGCTTCCTCCTCTTTCTCTGCCTGCCTCTCTGCCTACTTGTGATCTCTCTCTGTGTCAAAGAAATAGAAAAAAATCTTATAAAAAAACAAACAAAATGACAGATATTCCAGATGGCCACGAGCCCTTTTCTGTAGCTCAGGATGTGGGAGATGGGAAAAAAAAGGGGGGGGGTGGGTAGGATCTTTGATGCCGAGGTTGGAGGGTATAAGGACTGACCCCACTGGCTTCCTCTAACCTTTACTCCAGTGAGTGGCAAGTGGGGGTGACTCTTCTGCCTTTATGTAAGGCAGTGGCTCTCCAGCTTGAGAGCATCAGAATCACCTGGATGATTTGTCAGTCAGGAGCAGGGTCCAGCGCCCAAAACTTCTGGTTCAATAGGTCTAGGGTAGGACTTGGGAATTCACACTTCTTTTATTTTTTTTTAAAGATTTTATTTATTATTTATTTGACACACACACAGAGAGAGAGAGAGAGAGACAGACAGACAGACAAATCACAAGTAGGCAGAGAGGCAGGCAGACCAGGAGGAGGAAGCAGGCTCCCTGCAGAGCAGAGAGCCCGATGCGGGGCTCGATCCCAGGACCCTGGGATCATGACCTGAGCCGAAGGCAGAGGCTTTAACCCACTGAGCCACCCAGGCGCCCTGGGAATTCACACTTCTAACAAGCTCTCACATGATACTGAGGCTGCTGAACCCGGGAGGACACTTAGGAAGCACTGGTGCAACTTTTCAAGGTCAAAGTGATATTTTTTCATGCTTTTTTTCTTTTCTTTTTTTTTTTTGGCAAAACTGTGTGTGTGGGTATGCGTACATGCACAGGAGAGAGAGATGATATATTGATTTCCCTTCTAGGATACGTGTTATGGTATAAGGGTATGTTACCAAAGGCAGAAAAGAATGAACTCACCGACAAACAACACCAGGGAAAAGGTTCTGGATTTTCCCTTATTGGTGTGTTCGATCCGCTTCTCAAGGAAAAAGATGAAATGCCATCAGGTGGCCTCCGTGTCTAACTGGGGCTGCTTACCTGCAAGTGCATGAAATGACTTTATTCTTAGAAGAAGAACAACCCCTTCCTCAACCACAGGCCCCATTTCTGCTGGCTCGGACCGCGTTGTCCTGAGGTCGGGACACGAGCTTTGGAGCAGTGTCCACTGATACCTGCTGAATGCTCATGGTGTGTGAGGAGCTGTGCTCTAGGCTTACCTGGAAGATCTCATTTAATTCTCCAACCATTCCAGGAGATGCGTATCCTATACATTTGTATTTCCTAGTTAACATTGCCACAGAGTTCTTAAGGATCTTCTCAAAAGCCACACAGTTAATGGGTGACAGCCAAGGTGTCAGCCAGGCTCCCTCAGGTCCACAGCTGGAGCGCTGAACCACTGTGGCACAAGCCAGGGTGGAGTTTGAAGTGTAGGCAGGCCACTTAGAAGCTGTGGGCAAGGGTAACCTATTTTGGTCCTTTGTGTCTTCAGCATCTTCTGCAAAATGGGAATGACACCACTTCCCAGATCGATGTAAGAATCCAGTTAGGTGAACTGTGTATATAGCTGGATGCATCCTTGTCTCAGGAAGTGTTCATATGCTTCTCCATCCCTCCTCACCCCTGTGTCTCAGGAGTTCCCGCAGCGATTTGCCCTATACCTCAATGCATTCACTCACGTGGCGTTTCTTGTGCAATGTGAATTGCCAGGCAGGGTCCTTTGCAGTGGGGTGGCAGGAAGGAGCTACAGCGTGATAATCTAGCTTCCGGGTCTTCATTTCTTCATCCAAGTCTTGCAGACCCCTCAAACTCCCTCTGCATCCCAACCATGGCTCTCCTCAACGCAAAGAGCACTGTTCTGGTCGACGGGGCCACCCACCATCATTGTGTTCTTTGGAGCCAGCAGCCTGCCTGTCTGTCTACATTCATCTCTTTCAAATATCAAACTCCTGATTGCAGCAGGTTCCAGATCCTGGGGGTTCTACCTGGGGAATTGCTGGACTCCTCCTGACTCTTGTCTACCTGGGCCACCATTCACTTCTCACCTAGATCCTCCCTGCTTCCTAAGTAGGAGCTCCATGTCCGCCTGCCTTGCTCTGTCGTGCGGTTCTATATGGCAGCCAGAATCGGAGCCCCTGGCTGCCTGTTCCAGGCTCTGCGACAGCTCCTCCCTGCTCTCTGCAACCTGTGCCCAGTCTTGGGATGCCCATCCTGCCACCTTTTCTGACCTCCTGGCATCACTCTTTCCTCTCTCTCCAGCAATCTCGGCCCCTTAGAACCTATGTGCTTAGTCTACCGAATGGTACCTCTGTGGATTTGCACAGGACGCTCTCCCTGCTGGGAACCCCCCCCACCCCCACTGTGCTTGGCTCTTTTTCTTACCCTTTCTGACCCCAATCTGGAACCTGGTTTTTCCAGACTTCCTTGCTCCCCGGATTGGGGTAAGCTCCTTTTTTGGACTCCTGCAGCCTCTGCTCAGTATCCTTGGTGTACTACAAGGCCTTTATCTGCAGCTGTCTCTTTCCCTTGAATCAGAAGCTCCAGATGGGTCTTTATTTCTGCATTCGAGTTGAGAGCAACCAGCCATGGCCTGGGTCCCTAGGAGCTGGGTGTGTGGAAGTGGGCCGGGGAGCTGAGTGGAGGTCTTCCTAGAGCATGGGGAGGACAATGCCCCAGAGCTTTCCCCTTTGCAGCTCTGTATGAAGGGCCTTGAGGGTGGCCTTTGGAGCCGCAGTTGCTTAGAGGCTTCAACAGCTACAGAAGTCAGCATCTTTATTTCAAGACCTTTCTCTCTGACATTTCTCCTTTCAAATGCCACTTCTACTGAGCCACATGGAGACACATGTCCAGGAGGACCTGACCTATTCAGGGGCCTGGTTATCAATCAGAAGGATGCTGAACTGATCCTGATTCCTAGTGGGGTGGGGAGGGGGAGAAGAGGGGGGCTTTGGACAGCAGCAAACATCAGTTAGGTAGGTCCGGGACTGTGTTGCCTCAGCTTGCCCTGCCTGCTTGCTAGCATTTCCTTTCCCCAGGTGCTCTCTGTGCACAGGGACAGGCCCTTAATTAAGCCAGGACCATTTTTTTCTTGAGCTCCTTCCTCCTGCTTCTCCCCAGCAGGCATCTGAACTGTCCCGTTTTGGCTGCATGAGGACCCTGGGGACAACACTGTGAAGGGTCAGAGGCAGCCAGGACTCTGGATTCCTCAACTCTATCATGGGCTCCAGAGGCTCCGACAAAGAGCTCTGAGGGCTTTGTCATTTTCAGAGACCTGAGAAATGTTGTGTAGTTGTCTGACAGAGGTTTGGTCTTCACAACCCAGTAAAAATGGCCCCAGGACTCCTTATAGGGCGGGTCATGGGAATGAACTCTGTCTTGAAAGGGTGATTTCTTTTTCCCGGAAAAAGCTTGCTCCCTGCTGGCTGGTATCCTGTTAACAGGACCACAGATGACCCCTATTGCAGAGTGAATTGGCTTCCAGCTACCTGTTCCCATTCTTCTCTTAACCTGATCTTCTTCAGCCTACAAGATAGTAGGGTGGGGGTGGTGGAGGACTGGCTATATGCTCTATCCTTTAACGGTGGGGAAACTGAGGCCAGAGTGGTCTGGTGTTACTCATGAGGTCATCATTTATATTTACCAAGTGCCCTATAGCTTGCAGAGCAGTTGCATGTAAATGCTTGCATGTGATTCCCCTAAGAGTGCAAGGTAAACAAAGGAAGTGTGAGACACTGGCAACAGTTTTGTGCTTGTGTATATGCTAGGCATTATTTAATGTGGTAATTAGATATGATCTCATCAGGTAATAACCCTATGGTAGGTGGGCTTATGCCCTATTCATCCAGGATTTAGCTTATTTCATTTATCGGGGAATGCTGTTATCAGTGTGACACAAGGGGCTAATGTTAGAGCTGGGGCAAGAACTCAGGCTATCAGTTCTTCAGTGTATAACTCGACTACTCCAAGTCGTGTTCATGCCTCTTCCTAGAAGCCTCTCGTGCTTGCTTAGTCTTTGAACAGGAGCATGGTCCTCTGTTATTTTAGCCCTTAACCCACCAGCGAGCTGGAGAGGCAGGGTGATGGTGCCCGAGCCAGGAAGGTTCTGTGTCCACTCTTGCATGTGACAAGAACTTGCAAATAGAGTCATGAAATGTCTTCCCTGAGGCAGTCCTTCTGCTCTGGGAAGTACTTCAGGCTTTGTCTAGACTTCTGCTTCAGATTTATTCTTGGGAATTAACAATTTGTTAAACACTGAAGCCGATTTATGTGACACTTGGAACTTCATCGTTAATTCAAGTTTCAGAATTTCCCACTGAGACCTGTAACATTACCCTGAACCTGTAAATGAGGCTTTGGAGATATAGAGCAGTTCAACTAGTTGCTCCAGGTCACACAGCAAGTTTAATCTGTAAACTGCGTAACAGGGATTTGAATCTCAGCCTGGTGGACCCTGAGGCCCCCCAAAGTATCTACTGTAGCATACCATGAAGGAAACACAAAGCCTGAAGGCAGATTATGGATACAGCATACAGCACCTTTGAGCACATTAAGAAACTGCCTTGGCTGGGCACGAGAAGTTAGA
This sequence comes from Lontra canadensis, assembly GCF_010015895.1. Taxonomy (NCBI): domain Eukaryota; kingdom Metazoa; phylum Chordata; class Mammalia; order Carnivora; family Mustelidae; genus Lontra; species Lontra canadensis. The sequence goes on from NW_022630997.1 coordinate 34,003,242, forward strand.
AAAAGGAACCGACTCTGGGCATAACCCCGAGACACATGGCTTAGAGGGCCAAGTCTGGTGGGAAGGCAAAGGCATCCTTCTTTGCTCCAGCCCCAGGACACTGTGTTACCCCCGAAGTGCTGACTGTGTTTCAATCCCATTGTCTACCCTGGGCGGTGTGCCTGTGCACTGCACGATTTGTTTCCAGAAGTTATTTTCCTTCTGGAGCCTCAGCCTGTGGTGGTCAGAAATGGGTCTTGCTCATCTTCACCAACTGGTGTGCAGGTGTTCTGGTACCGGAGTGAAAAGCACACGCTCTGTGTCCGACAGCCTGCGTTTGAGTTCTGCTTCTGTCCTTGCCAAGCCCTTGAGCAGGAATAAACCACACTGACTCCAGTGCTGGAGTTAACCTCCAAGGGTCATTGAAAGGGTTAAGTGAGATCCTGCCTGCGATGTGCATGCCCAGTGCAGGCCTTACCAGCTCTCAGCGTTTGTGGGTGTCCCCGGAGTGTTGTCTGAAGGCTCCTCTCCCATCAGTCGCCAATGCTTTGCCAATGAGCCTGCCTCCCAGGCTGTTTTCTCATCAGCTGCTTCGGCATGGTAATCAGAGGCCCATGAGGATCTAATTAGAGGCGGATAAACGAGTCAGAGGAAAAGAAGAGACACTCGTTATTGGCACACACACCCAAGGTGACGTTATGGCAAGTCTCTGTTCCCCTATGTAGCTATAAAGCTTAGGTGGAAGTGTCCCCGGAATGAGCATCCTTGTGTCCCCATAGGAAGCTCCTACTCACCCTTTCCCATCTCCGCTTGGGGCTCTTGTCCATGGAGCATTCCCTGATCTCTTTGATATCTTAAATCCCTTGTTCTCCTTCTGGACACATCTTACATGCCTGGAACACCTACTTATTCATTTGCTAATTGTTCATTCAATTGTTTCTGCAAGTTATAAGGGAGCGCCTCCTACATACAAGATCTGGTTCCAGGCATGGGCACTGTCACTGGTGAGGACTTTTGGTTTCCCTTTCCTCTTGCTGTTTTTGGTTCCTGACTGTCTTGAGTAGAATCTCTGCACCCAATCCAAAGACGGCTCAGGCTCACCCTGACCCAGTACCCACCCTCTCACCGTGCGGGTAACTTCTGCACATGGCTGAAGACGACTAGAGGAGCTATGCAAGGGCTGTGACCCCCTCACTGGTCAAATTCCTGCATGGGAAGTGGCAGAGGTCATGAGGTGAAGACAGGGATGGTGGGCTCATGAGCCATGCTGGACCCAGCCAACAAGACCACGGTGGGGAGTCTGACCTTAGGCTCCCAGTACTGGTGGGGAGCGTGGATTGTAGGGGCTTTCGGGGCTGACTTCAAACCCCCTCCCCCCCCCCCCAATATGTTAGTGCTCTCCTTGGCTGGGGAGGCTTTACGGCAACTGTTGTTGTAGCTCTGTGTGTGTATGTCAGTGCAAGACAGGGAAGGGGGGAAAACCCCACAAAACCCAACACCTGGTAAAGGAGGCAAGGTCCGCAATAAGGGCATTGCAGAAGCAACCCACAGCCTTGACCTACAAGGAACATTAAACCATCTTGACAGCAACCATTTTGTGCAGCAAAATACAAGGAGACACTGGAGAGAAGGGAACTTCAGGAGAGGCCTAGGGCAGGATGGGTGGAGATTCCTGTATACCACCGGGAGTTTTATTCGTAATTACCTTATTACCTTGAGTAGAGGACAGAGGCAGCAGAGAAAAGCCATTTGGGAAGGTGCGTGAAAGCAGCGGTATGATGCAGTAGAAACTAGCCTGGGATGAAATCTCATTTTGTCGTGCAGACAAATCTCCATGGAACCAAGCCCCTCACCATCCCAGCTTCTCTCTGGTTCCTAGTGACACACACCTGGTTTCAGTTGCAGCTCCGCACTTGCTGGAGGGAGGGGGAATCCTCAACTTATTTAATGCCTTTACAGCTGCAGTTTCTCTGTCTGAAAAATAGGCATTTTCATGGGGGGGGTTAAGAGACCGTGTGTAAAAAAACATCCTGAACAGTGCTTGGCGGGGAATAGCCATGACTAAGTAAAATCTAACTATTGTAAATCAGGGGGGATTATAATGGTGGTGGTATTAATGTAACACCAGATGCTGGGAAAAAAAATACTAATAGTTTCAGTTGCAAAAAACCGTAGAGACCGGTTTCTTGCACGTGTAACTGTCTACTTCAGGGTTGAAGGCCAGAGGGTGGGTTTCTTCCATATGTTGGTCCAGGGATCCAGTCTCTTTCCATCTTGTTGATTAGGATCCTCCAAGACTTCAAAGTCCACAGCCAGTGGTGCGGAAACAGAGTGGAGAAAGTGCTTCCGCCTCCTGAGAGCCCTGGCTGGGATGTAATCTATGGCATTTCTGCTTACATCACATTGGTGACAAATGGTCACCTGGTTCCCTCCCTCCCCCCCCACCCAACCAGGTGACCAGGAGGGACCTTCAGCAGTGACCAACTGGGAGCTCCCTTCCAGGGCTAACTGTGCACGTGTTGAAGGTACACCCACTTTGGTGAGCCGTTCGCTTTTTCTGCTCTAGTGGGATTGGATCAGTGACAGATTGGGCACACATAGACTCCTGAGGACAGAGCTCATCACAGCCAGGTCAGTGACTCACAATGCGCAGGGACTCGCTAATGAATTAAGTGGAGCCTTGCTACTCCAAGTGCCCCCTGTCACCCAGTGGCGCTGGTGTTACTCTGGAGCTTGCTGGACATGTGGAATCTTACACCCCACCCCAGGCCTCTGGAGTCCGGATCTGTACTGACTGCCACCCCGCCCTTCCACTGCACAGATTCCAATATAGGAGGGCTGTGGCTGGGCTTGGGAATCCGCACGCTTCCTAACAAGCTCTCAGGTGACGCAGGCATCGCTGGTCCCACAACTACACTTTAAGTAGAAGACACTGACTTCCGAAGCTCTACATCTTCCTGAATGAAGCGAGATTTTTTCCAGTGGCTATGTGAGGTGGGAGCCTCTTGCTTTTCCCTTCCTTGTGCTGGTGGTCCTCTATGCTGCATGGGTAGCATTTCTGTAAGAAGAGGGTTTGGTAGGATTCCAAACTCTTGTTTTGTCTGAGGAGAGAGGAAATCCAGAGACTGCCCACAGAAGGCCATGGCTGAATGGAGAGACCTTTTTCAGACATGGAGAAAGAATCCATCTCTGGTGGGCATGAGCCTCTGTCCGGCTGAGCCTCTGTCCGGCTGAGCCTCTGTCCGGCTGAGCCTCTGTCCGGCTGAGCCTCTGTCCGGCTGAGCCTCTGTCCGGCTGAGCCTCAGTCCGGCTGAGCCTCCCTTGCAGTCATCTGTAATGAGCTGGGTTCATGAAGCCTGTGCTAGAGTCACACAGGTAATCAGCCTCTTTCTGCTCTCCTTTCCCCTGTGACAGTTCATTCTTTTGGAAAAATTCATTAACCTACTGTAACACTTTTCACTGGTGACAACTCTGAGTAAAAGCAGGCTGGTGTTTCTCGCTTCTCACAGACCATTCTCTCAGCTCCCCACGCCTCACACACATTTCAGAAGAACAAAAAATAGCCTTGATTCAAAATCAGTGCACTGAGCTGAGGCTTTGTGGACGCCTGGAAGTGATGGTGGCATCAAGCTGATGGCCAAGACATCTCAGATTCTAGAATGCAAGGGAGGGTAGTAGGGTCGTGATGTACAGTCACCTACTATGTGCTGTGTGCTATACTTTGATCTTCTAAATGACACAGAGGGAAGGGAACTGATAGTTACTAAATGCTAGGTGCTCTGCTTGGTGCTACGTACTGTCTCTCAGGTTTGCCATTTAATTCCTTTGCAACCCTGAACATGAGACATTATTATAAGCAAAGAAGGGGAGGTGAGGGTTGGGGGAGGATTAAATAAACTGTAGAGCCAGGATTGAAATCCAACTCCTACCCTGAACCTCAGGCTCTTCCCATCTCATGGTGAGGTCACCGTCAAGGACAGTTAGGTGGCAGACTTGTAGAGGAGTGGGTGGTTTTCCTGTGGTTCTTAGATTCTGAAGATTGCCCAGCTCAAGGGTCAAGGAGCAGTCTAGTCCGGGAGCTAAGAGCAGGAACTTTGCATCAGGTCCACCTGGGTTTAATTCTTGCTTCAGCTGCGAGTTATAATCAGATCAGCCTTTCTGAGCCTTGATTTCCTCAAATGCAAAATTGGGATAAAAAATAGTATTGCCTTCATAGGAATCATGAGACAGTAGTATAAAAGTCTTAGTGTCACGACAGTTACACAAAATAAGTGTTGAGTAAATGCTGATTATCATTAATAACCTTAGTGTTTGTGGACTCAAGTGCCTTTTGGCTGAAAGGGATAGACAGACCGCCCTCAACTCTGATCACATGAAGAGGACAGATCTTGCAAGGCTGTGAAGGGCAGCCTGACTGGAAAGTTGGATATGGAGATTCTTTTTTTCCATCTTTCCTGGTCCCACATGTCCTCCTCATATTGACTCCTCTTGTTGGATCTGGGCCATCCTTCTCTTGACCGAGTCCTTTTACTTTTTTTGCTCTGCCCCACTGAGGCTGCTGAGGCCTCAGTCTGCATACTGTTTTATCCTAAGCATGAGCCACTGATGACTTACAGATTCCCAAGGCTTACCAGAGAATTAATGAGAAAGCATCTTGTTAGTTGAAGGCCATCAAGCAAATGGGTCTCTTAAGTCTGGGGTCTGTTGGCTATGTGGATGGCGTTTCCTCCTAGCTCCAGGGGCTGGCCAGCTCTTGATGAAGCCCTGTGGATGAGACAAGCAGGCAGGAGTATGCAGAATAGGGATCTGGGCTCTTGTTTTCGATGTGTTTTTGGAATTTCCTCTTTACTCCTTATTCTTCAACCCATTCTTCAGTTGGGCACAAGGAATTGATTGGCTTTAGGAATTGATGAGAATTTTAGGAATTGATGAGAATTTTAAAGTTAAGAATCTGAGGTGATGAAAACCATTTCCCCAGAAATGGTGAATTAGTGAAAACAAGCAGAGAAGTGTCGTCTCGTGTGCATGGGCCTGTTAGGAGAAGGGCTGTCCTCTTCATCCTCTTCAGGGTTTTAGACTCTATACATTATATGGTAGAGCTTAATAAAGGTTTCACTGTTTGTCTCTTGTGCTTTTAGACAGGGTTGCTGTTATATATCATTAAAGATTTTCTTAGAGGAAAATGACTTTCTTACCCCTTTGTTGTTTTCATGGCTTGAACATCATTGGTGAGTTCTGGAGCCAGGATTTTGTCTTTATTTCCAGACTGAGTTTCCTGGAAATTATGGAATAACTAATGTAGCCCATTGAAGAACTTCCCAAATAAAAACTCTGAGGCATTACTTATCCATAACAGGGACATTATGAGCCTGGAATGAAAGCTTAAGCAAATGACTTGGGGCTTAGAAGAAGAACCAGATGGACCCAGAATCTTTTCTTCCACCTAGGGCGAGGTGGGGCTTGAAACAGATCGACTCATTGTAGAGTGTTCAGAGTTTGTCATTAGCAATCAGTTATTTATTCATACATTCAATAAAAAAAAAACTTAATGAACACCAATGATGGTGCCAGTATGGTAGAGAGAGTAATGCTCATAAAAAAATGTTTTTGGTCTCCTACTTTTTCCCAGGCCCTTTGCAGTTAGTTGGCCTTGAAGACTCTTATTGGCCAAGGGTATGTGGGTAGACAGGTCACTCTGGGGCCAAAACATTGACTTGGTGGTACGTGATACTTCTGGACATGAGACCCAGTGATTGAGGAAGCTATGTGTTCCAGGTCATGGAGCTACAACATAATGGTGGAGCTCCTGTAACCCTGGGGATCCTGAGTGATTATGTGCAGCAGAGCCCCTTACCAATCCATGACGGGCATATAGCATGAGTAATACAAAATAGACATTTATTGTGTTACACCATTGACATTTGAAGTTTGGAGATTTGGTTCTGTGGCTTCACCTGGTCTGTTTGACTTAATTTAGCCAGGCCCTGTGTTACATGATGGGATTCAACTGTGAATAAAACTACTCCTACTTCCCGTGGAATTGTAGCTTAGTCAGGGAAATGCAGATTATTCAAATCATCATGCAAGTAGACAATGAAAACTTTGGAAGTGTGACAGAGTGTCAGGTGTGCACGGTGAAGTGTTCACAGTGCTCATTACAGAGCACAGGCTCAGTCAGCTTTGGCATGAGCTTATGTCTTCATCATAAAACTGGGAGTGAAAAAGTCCTCTTTGCATTGCTATAAAGAGATAACTGCATGGAGTGAACTCAATCTGAGTCTTTGAGACACAATGCTAGGGCTCAGAAAGGTCAGACTCATGAAAGGACTTCCTTTTCTGATCTAATAACTGCCGTAATCATCATAATTATAGCGATAACTAATATGTCAAGCTAGGTGAAAAATCCAGGCAAATCTCTGTTCTCATGGAGCTTCCTAACTAGTGGGTAGGTTTTCCCAGAGAACACCATGGCTTGGAGAATTCAAGGGACTTGAAATTAGGAGGTCAGGGTTGGGGAGTGGTGGTGGAGAAGGAGGCTAAATGCCTGAAATACAGACATGGCTGCTGGGGGCCAGCCTTGTAGCCAGCATAGTCTCCAGAGAAGGGTAGCTGTTAGGCACATACATCAAGAGAGGTTGACTGTTTTTCACTTGTATGGTTCTAAGTATTTGCTCAGTTATTCTTTGTAGCTGCCAAACCCCTTACTGATGTGTGTATACTTAGTTCATTGAGCAAGGGCCTGGCTGATGAGGTGTGCAGTCTCTCTTGGGCCCCCAGATGGTCAGCTGGACATGGAGCAGTGATAACACTTGCAGGATGACAAGGGTGTATGTTGTTCCCAGGAGGCTCTTGAAGAGGACAACTTGGACAACTTAGCACAGTACATAGCACTCCGGGTGTCTTTTAAATGCTTAATGAAAGAACACATTCTTCTTTAATCTGATACATCCTAGTGATTTGCCTTAATAGGATGCTCTTTTGGTTTATTTTATGTGTCCGCTTGGCTGGGCCATAGTACTCCGATATGTGCTTGAACAGTATTCGGAGTGTTTCTCTGACAGTGTTCTTGGATGAGACGAACATTTAAATTGAATCTAGCCAATTTCTCTCCATGATGTGGGTTGTTCTCATCCAATCAATTAAAGGCCTGAATAGAACAAAAGATTGACTTTCTCTGGGCAAGAGGGAATTCTGCAGTCGACAGCTTTCAGACTTTAGTTGCAACATAGACTCTCCCTTTGGTCTCCAGCCTGGTGATCTACCCTACAGATTTTGAACTTGCCAGCCTCTAGAATTGCAGGAGCCAATTACTTAAATCTGTTTATATATATATATGCGTATCTCTTCTATTGGTTCTGTTTTTCTGGAGAACCATGACTGATAAAGATACTCATTTAACCTCCCAAATCTCCACATTTGTGTGCCAGGGATTGATTGTTGGGGAAGCGAAGCAGAAGAAGCCCTATTATGTGCCTTCAAGTTCTTTATTCATCATTTAGAACCTATTTATTGAGTATCACCTATGTTTTCTGACATTGTTCTAGGCACTTGAAATAGACCAGTAACAAAACAGACCTAAATTCTTCCCTTCCTGAGAGCTGATGGTCTAGTAGAGGAAGATAGGCAATAAAATGTGCAAGTAAAATAAATAAAAAAAAAAGTAAAATTAAAAAAAAATAGATGATAAGTAATACAGGCATATCTGAGGTTGCCAGAGTACTAATTTTAAAAGGGTAGTCTGGGAGGGCCTTTCTGATATTTGAACAGAGACTCCAAAGGATACATTAAAGTATGCCATGGGCTGTCTGGGAGAAGGCCCCGTTCTGCATGAAAAGGTTCCCCTTTTGAAGTCTGCCTGGCCTATTCCAGCAAGAGGAGGAAAGCTTGTGTGGCTAAGGGAGAGTGAACCTAGCGTGAGAGCAGGTCCAAGAGATTATGGGTCATGTTATGTAGAAGCTTTTAGGCCATTGTAAGAATTCTGTTGTTGTTTTCTGATTGAAATAGTAGGCCATCTAGGGACTTTAAGTAGAGACATGACATTTAAAGAGACATGTTTTTTAAAGTCTCATGCTGGCTGATACGGAGAAGAATAAAGTATAGAGTTCATAAGGCAGAAATGGGAATTCCACTTAAGCTCTTGCAAAAACCCCAGTGGGAACTGAGGTTGGCTTGAACCATGGTGGTGACAAGTGGTTGAGTTCTGGATGTAGTGTGAAGGCATTGCTGATAGGGCTTGATGATGGATTAGATGTGGCATGTAGGATGAGGGCGTCAAGGATGGGTCCAAGGTTTTGGTTGAACCAAATTCAAATGATGGAGTTGTCATGCTACTGAGAGTCATGAAAGAAGGTTGAGGTTGGTTGGTAGAGTAGCAGAGAATAGACCAGAGTAGGTCAGCTGATAGTTCCAAAATCCAGGTGTTAATTCTTGATGAACAATTCTGGGTTTTCTTCAAAGAGAATAGCCAACCATGTGGCTAATCCTCAACCTTAAACCAGGATTTCCTGGTTTAAGCAATCCTTAAACCAGGATTGCTTTCTATATGCCTTAGCGTACCTTGAAGTGACTGCAGCAGTTCAGATCTTTAGAATTCTGCTACTGTAAGATATTTATAGCCCTCCAGTCTCTTAAATTATGTTTAGTTAGGGGTTGAGATCAGCATAATCATTAAAGGTTTGGGCTTTTGAGTTGGTTGCATTAAGATTGCAGCCATGTTTACAATTCACCAACTTTGTGACTGTGGGTAAGTTTCTCATCCTCCCTAGATCCCATTACCGCAGTTACACAAGGATAATAATAGGCCTGTGGTAAGTGACAGTATGTGCTTAGTGTAGTGATGATATGTATTTGTGCCTAGACCATCACCTGGCATGCATGAGTTCTCAACAACTGTTGGCTACTATTTATTATGAGCATCATTCAGTATAGCTCTGGGGAGTTTGTACATCTGTTGAAAAATTGTTCATTGGTTGGTTTCACATCTGTGGTTTAGAATAGAAGAGGATGTCCCTTGACCCCAAACCTGTTCCCAGCCACTGGGGTCAATGAGTACAGTGGTCTCTGTGAAACTTCATTCAGACTGAAGGAAGACCTTTTCTGTGCTTTCTTCCTGGTATATTTGCTCCTTTCTGAAAATAAAACACAAGGTTTTCTCCCCTTTGTGGTTTCATTTGCCAATTTTCATGTCATTTACACCTATTTGTTCCTATGGTCATATATTTGCCTGGTCCTTTCTCTTCTGGGTATTCTGTTACTTTTCATAGCAAAAAGCCCATAAGAATAACATACACTGAATTTTTGCTATGAATCAGCCCCTGGGTTAAATATGTTTTAGGCTTCATTTCATTTAATTATCACCATAGCACTGATAATCATCCTTGTTTTGTTAGTGCAGGAACTAAAGCTCATAGATATTAAGTATCTGGCTGTTCTGGTACTTGGCCAACCTTGAAAATTCCTGCATTTAGCCCCTTCCCATACTCCCTCTCAACAGTATCCATGCCGTTTCAATTTATCAGCAGCGCCCCCAAGTCCCTGTCTTTCTGCTCTTTTCTTGTCCTCTTTATCGTCCTGCTCTTTTCTTCCCCCCTACTCAGTCTTGCTTTTTGTGTCTCCGTGGGAAGTCCACAATGACACATGGCCAAAGAGAGCAGAGCCCCCACTGTAACGAGCATTTGGCACTTCTCTTCCCTTACCTCCTGATGATCATCTGAACTCCTGAGACTAGGTGCCATGTTCTCTCTCCTCCCACTTCAGTGAGGTTTCATCAACGTTCCTAGAAATGTTTCTGTTGCCCAAGGAGGTGGAAGCAATAGCATCGAGGGAAGGTTATTAGCGAAAGGTAATGGGCCAAAAACTAGGGAGAGATTTGGAGTTGGAATTATGATTTTCCAAGACTGACCAGTCACATAGGCCTAAGTTTGACCCAACTATTTTCTAGTTGGGTCAGAGAAGTCAACTTCCGTCAAACTTGGGCAAGTTTCTTCATCTGAATGTGGGAAAGGTGAAGACATCTGCCTTGAAGATTGAGATAATTATCTACAGAGGCTGGTGCAGGGTCTGGCACTTGGTAACTCCACAAATACTATTCCTTCTATACCTTGTAAATGCTGGAGGAACACTTTCTCCAGACAGCAATCTCCATTTCTCAGTGTGATAAGAACTCACAATATTAACTCAAAGGTGAGTTTGAGCATAGTACCATCATGGCCAGTGATAGGAACTTGGTCAAACAACTTGGCTTATTGTTTCTTCATCATTTTATGTCTAGAATAAAATATTCCATACTTTACTTGGATGAGACATTTTGATAAAGCTTACAATGAATTATTTCTCCCAGGTTTTGATGAGACATGTACACAAAACATTTCCTGATCCTGCCCTTCCTTTCTCTACCCATCTCAGATTTCCATGTGTGTGCCAGGAGGGGGGTGGTTTGAGAGTGGGAAGAGGACTGTAGGTTATTCCTTTGGGGGTAAGGCTCAGGAATAGGGAGATCTCTACATAAAGTTGGAACTGAAAAATTAGTAACTTATCTTTAAAGTATGTCAACATAGCTTTTAATCCAAATAATATCCTCAAAGATGTTGCAAAAAAGTTAGCATAATAAAATGTTTTGTGTCCACCCATTCACCTCATAGGTTGTATAAAGATATGAGGGTAAAACATGGACAATCTACAGGGCAAAGCTTTATAAACGAAGTTGCTGTGTAAGTGCTAAATGTTATTGTAAATCACTGTGCCTCTGCTTGAAAAATATCCCATTTGAGACCAAGTACTATGCAGCAGTAGTCAACTCTCTAGCTGACCAGTAAATTGATTCCATGCAGGAGGGTGGCAGGAGAGAGAAGAAATGAATAATTGGTGTGATATGGTGTAGGTCGGGGACAAGTCCTGTGAGGAGGGGAGCCCTGGGCTGGGTCTCCATGGGGCTAATCCACACGGATTTGCAGAGACAAGGGTGTAAAGAGCTCTCAAGGCTGGAAGTGGGACCTGAGAGGCTGGGGACAGAACCTGGGCATCCAATCCTTGCACTTCGCTGCTGTTGACCAAAGTGCCTCTTGCTTTTTGTGAGAATATGAACGCGTTCTATTAGTTCAGCTATGTGGCGAGAGCTCTCACCCTGCAATTGATCCACATGCTGTCTGTAGACAACTGAGATGTTGGAAGCAGCTGGGCAGCCAGCCCCTCTTTCTTGACTCACCTCTGCTAAAGTCAAGAGCCTACGGAGACCTCCCCCCCATAAATCATCAGCCTGGCCACACTCAGACGGGGAGAGGGGAGTGTTTTCTATTTGCATTATTTCTCAGCCACTTGCTATCATGTTTTGTAAGCACTCTTAGATTTCAGAGAGCAAATCATTAATACCCAATTTGGAAAAGTCAGTGGTATGTAACTGCTATGTTGGCAAACTCAATGGCAAGTAGAAGGCTGTGAGCAGGATATTAATTATCCCGTGCTGTAGATAGAGTGTGAGCTGGTGTGTATGGGTTCCAGCTAGCTGGCTGTCATGGCTGCACTGTGATTCATTTCCATGGGGACACCTCTTCCTGTTCCCTGCCCAGCAGCCCTCAAGCCCCAGCAATAATACTGTGAATTCAGATAAAAAAAATCTATATTGATAACGTTATGTGAGGGGATAGCATCTTAAAGCGCCATGTCCCTTCCCCTCAGGCAGGTTTTGTTAGAATAAACATCATGGACACTTTCCAAACACACACTTGGGGAAATGAGAATAAATATAACCTTTGGGAATGACAGCAAATGGGTCTGGGATGGGGGTCTCCCCACCTTGCATGGAGGTTATGAGTATACCCTCAAGGTGAGCATTATTATATATACAAAATGGGTGATAACATGGAAATTTTAAAAAGTGGCCCTAAGATGATTGGTATCTTCTTGGTTCCAATTCCTTCTGGTCCTTTTGACATCTTGCGTCCTCTAATTGGGACGTCATGATTCTCAATCTGTCTCCCTTCTGCTTGGTTCTGGCAGTTTCTACTCTCAGACAACTGCCATTACTGTTAAAGATGCCTTGCGTGTGGCATTGTTTTGATGTTATTGTGCTGAAAGCCCTCTTTGGTAGGCATGAGGGCAATCAGGGTCACAGAGGGCAAATTGCATAGACACTGCTATTTTGCTGTGGGAAGACTTGGGCTCAGGAAGTGGGAATCTCGAAGATCCTTTTAGGACTGGTGCTGAGGCTATGGGTCCATGCTAGAAAGGCTTGTTCTCTGGCTGTGTGTGTTGAGGCAGATCACCTTCTGTACAAGAGATAAGTTGGCCTTGAGGCCCAAGTGCTTGGGCAGCAGTACCCATTTTTAAGGAGTTTTGCATCTCTTCTGTGGAACTACAAAGGAAGACTCACATTCAGGGAATAGTTGGGCTGTGTATAGGGCCACTGCCTTGCATCACCCCATGGTGGCACTCTGGATTGACAAAACAAAAGGCTTTGCTGGGTAAATTAGGGTGTACGCTCCCAGAACAGGGATCCCAGCATTACATGAAACAACATACACACACGTGTGCTCACATAGTCCCACATCTTGCTTCTAATTATTAGCTTCAAAACACTGATATTTTCGGACTTAACCTGGCATAGGATGAGAACTTAATATGTTTTTATTTCCTTTCTCTCTACATCTTCTAATTCATCCTTCCCTTTTCCATCCATTTCCCTGAATTTTTTTCCTAGATTTTGGTACTTTAGATTGAGATTGGTAACAGGTCAATTTCATTGCAATGATCATAGTCAACTACATGACAGACACTGGTCAATGCGTTTTATAATTAATGCTCACAAGGGGATTTATTTTTAACACTTAGATTAAGTTTTATAACCATATTAACACTGATTTGGACAACTTGTTTTGCTACTCTTGTTCTCTGAGATGACTTCCTCACTTCTGATTTTCTGGTTTTGACTCCTCTTTTGGTGATGTGGATAATGTGCTTAGTTTTGGGACAATACACATGGTGAGCCTACTTGGACCAGCTGAGATCGCATCTTTGTCCTTGTACATGTGTAAAGGCTTGCAAGGGTCAGAATTCTGAGGTCACAGTCTTTATTCTGAAAAATCATGTAGAATTAATTGATGGATTTAGGATTTTAGGGAAGATGTTTATCACCTAATCTGATTTTTTTCCTTTGTAGTAGTGTGCTTTATTTTGTTGAGTGCTTAGAACTTTTTTTCTTTAGCTTTGAAATGAAAATGGTACCAGTTGTGGTTGTCATTTGATTTGACCTTTCACTCGGGATCCCTTTGGTTTTATGAACAAGTTGGCACGGAGCAGGCAGCCAGTTGGGGTTTCCCCGCATGAATATACAGCAGGGAAAGAAGGGAGATGATGAAGACTCTGCAAGGGAGCAATTATAACGATGAACAATGGAGTCTAAATTGGACTCAGCAAAAAGTAAAGACAGCAGGGGAGTAATGGCTAATGCAATAATGAGGGAGTCAGTGCACTGGAGGTCTCGATGAGGATAAATAATTGTCTTATTGGGGGTGCTAAAGTAAACAAACTGGAAGAGAGAAGAACCTGTAAGAATGAAATACCTGAAAATGAGATTTTTGCAGTGGTTCTGTTTCGTTTAAAGAATGCTTGTGGGATTGTGTGTGTGTGTGTGTGTGTGTGTAGGGGGCTGCTGGGATGAAGGGGGGATGGTGTGAAGGTCAAGTTGCTGATCAGCAAGCTAGATGTGGGGTAGGCTATCTACAGGGATCTTAGATTGTGTCTTTCTACCCCAGCATCCCCTTGGCCAATCTAGGGTGAGTACAAGGTATGACTAGGTAGCCAGTAGATTCTATATTTGGGAGGTATAGATGGCAGCAGGGCCTGGCCTTGCAGCAGGATGTGGGAAGGACTATTTGGAAGAAAGGTGGTAAGGGGCAAGGAGAGTTCCTATTTCCATCTCACCAAGAGAGGTACATTGAAAATGTACCAGCAGCAGTTTGGGAAGTCTTCATAGCAGGCCTCAGGGATAATCAGGTTAGAGAAGGAGGGCATGGGGAGGGAAGAATTCAGAGAGCAATGGGAGATTTTTTGGCCAAAGGCCATGTGTTTCCCAGGAGTACAGAGGAAAGGTAGTATGGGTCAGAGTGGAGGAGGATGCCCAGATTAATACTAGGGTGATGAACTGGTTGGATCTGGATGACCAACAAGGAGATTTTGGGTAGTTCCTCAGATAAATGAGTGGTGGCTGGTTTCATGGGCATGTGCCCTGTGCAGTCACATAGCAGCCCATGCTTAGAAGGGCTCCATGCTTGGTTGAAACTTCTGCTACTGCTATCTTAAACCTTTTTAATGCCTTTTGAACAAGGAACCTTGCATTTTCATTTTGCTTTGAGACCAACAAATAATGTACTTGGTCCTGGGATGGGGTTTAGGCATGACCATCTCTTAGAGGACAGTGCAGTCCCCACACTGTATTTGGGGCCTTCGGTGTGCTGGGCTGACTGGTCAGGATTTACCAGATCTTTGTTCCCTTCCCAGCAGCGCTGGTGTAAGCTGTTTTATCAGTCAACTATCTCAAGACCCAGCTTCACCTCCTTTCCATACATCTCCAACTTGGGATGTTTGAGGGGTCTTGTTTGGGGTCTCTTATGCTTACTTTGTGAGTAACTGGTGAGAAGGAATGGGCCATAACCTTTCTTCAACCCAGACCATTCTAGAGGAGGCTTTATAGAAGTTCCTAAAAGTTTCTAAAATGAGAATGTCCTTCTCTCTGTTTCCACATCTGATTACAAGTTTTCCTCGACTTTTATGGACTTTGGTCTTTTCATGAGAACTGTGGGGGAGGCTTTGCCAAGGAAAAAGAAGCATAGCTATATGTGTTCAAATTGTCATTATAAGAGAAGGTTTTACTTTCTCTTTCTTGATAAGTTATCCCTTAACTCTTTTTAAAGGATCTGGGCATATATCCTTTAGACCTAGCTGATGGCTCTGCAATTTAATTTTGGTAAATTGCCAGTATTCATTGTTGCTCAACTATTAATGCAAGAAAAGAGAACTAGTCACTACACGAAAATCAATTCAGGGTTGGCCTAGCAGCAACTGATGTAATATCAATGGGTTACTTCTTTCTGGAAAGAAATGACTTTTTCTTTTTCCCCTCTCTGTCTAACCTGTTGCCTTTATCGACTATAGATACTTAGAAATACCAACATCATCAATTTACCTCTGTATTTCACATTAAATGTGTGAGGAAAAGTCTCAACGTAGCTGAGATTAGTTCCTGTGCTTTCAAAATGAGATCTAAATATTTGCAAGACCTACAAGGGGAATGACGTTATTTATCCTGTTCATTCTTCACCTTTTATCTGACTTAAGGAGGATGAAAATAAAATTCTTCTTGCCTTCTAACATGCAATGTGGCCTGCATAGCTCATGACAGATATATATCAGAGGACGAGGAGGTGAAGGGGCTTTGAATGTCATTGGCTCAGCCAAATTCCAGGGCTTCCTGTTCACTTTAAGCAAAGTACAGATTTCTAATAAGGCTACTAAAAAATATTATAAAAATGAGCCTATCATTGGAAGGGATTGGGGGAGGGTCATTGGAATTTATTATACACTTATTGTGTGTCAGTTGTCTGCTCCCTACTTTTGTTACTTCAGATGAAATGACAATGCTGTGTGGCTTATTTACCATTTCTCATATAAGGAAACTGACACAAATTAAGAATGGTAGTCTTGCATTGAAGTCCTTGACTTTGATCTTACACTCCAAGCATGCTTGGAAATAAAGCATGTACTTTTTCTCATCCCTTTGTTTCATACTCTGGATTATGATACGTGGAAATGTAAAGATCTAATGCCAAAATGAAAATGGATATTGAAGCAAGGTTTAACTAAAGGTCCTCTGGCCATTTGGGGTGAGATGATGCTTGGGCTGGTGTCTGTTGTGGGGTAAAGACTTGGCCTTTGGAAGGACTCATTCTTCCTTGCTGGCCTCCCACATTTCTCTCTAGTCCAATTGCCATGAAAATAAAAGGTATTAAGATATTTAACACTTAGCAGATTAGCACTTCAACCACAGGCATTAAAATTGTCATTCTCCAGCAAAAAAAGAATAAATGCCAACTTCTATCTTAACCTTTTAGTTTTGTCTTTGTGGATAAATATCGTGTGCTTTTACTTCCTTAAAAGTTTGTTTCCTGTCCCTTGCAGATTCTATGCTACTTTACCCTCTTCTACGCAGCTCTGCCTGATTGGAAGTTTTGGAGCCATATTTATATTATTATCTTCCAGTGGCCTGACTTTGACCCAGATGCACAACAGCAGTGTGTCTGCACATGTCAGGGATGATAGTCTCATGCCAGTGGCCTTCTATCCACCTGGGCTTGGAGTTGGCTGAGAGCCTGGGGTTTGAGGGCAAATTGATTTTCTAGTAAAATACTGGGCTTCAGTGCATACAGGGCAGTTATCAGTTTGTTGGAAGTTCCACGTGCTGTCCAAAGAGAGGTTATATCTGTACAACATCCATTTCCCCCAAAAACTTGGACTAATTTTTTTAATTAAAAAATTTATGTTGGTCACCATACAGCACATCATTAGTTTTTGATGCAGTGTTCCATGACTCATTGTTTATAACACCCAGTGCTCCATGCGATACATGCCCTCCTCAATACCCATCACTGGGCTAACCCACACCCCCCACCTCCCTCCCCTCTAAAACCCTCAGTTTGTTCCCCAGAGTTCACAGTCTCTCATGGTTCATTTCTCCCTCTGATTTCCCACCCCCCTTCCTTTTTCCCTTTGGACTCTAGTATTATGGGTTATCCACCCATATAAAGGATAGATTTTGTGCTTTCTATATGGTCTTTCTAAGCAACACGTGAATGGACTCTTGTTCTTCCTTCTTTCCCTAAGTATCAATGTATATAGAATATATGCTGGCAGCTAGAAATTCAGAGACTGGGAAGATCCACTGTGACCTTAGATAAGAGGCATGTGAAATACTGATTAGAACACAAGAAAAATCATTATGTATGATAAGTAAAGGGAATCAGAGAAAGTCTTATAGAAGATGTTATCTTTAAGCAGATCTGGAGAATGGGTATGAATTTTCCATGCTGAGAAAGCAGGAGAAATGGCACTTCAGGAAGAAGAGCATATGAAAGGGTATGACTTGGTTGGGAAAGAGTCGTTGGGCTCACATAGCATGAGGACATGGAAGTAAGAGCAGGAAGTGAAGTTGAAAAAATGGGTGGTGGGTTTGAAGACCATAAACCTTTAATGAAACAATGGTAAAGAGTCTGAATTTTATCCTATAGGTAATGGGAGCCATTAGAAGTTTTAAATGAGTGCCATGGGTAGGGTTTTATTTTAGAATAAAAACTAATGATGTGTGGAGGGTGGGTTGAGCTGAATGGGGAGGAGGACTGGCTCGAGAGCAGGAGACCCCAGCTGAGGATATTTCACTAGCCTAGCTGAGTACTTTAGTTAGGGATCTGTGATGAGAATGTGAAAGCACACATTCAGGTAACACTGTGGAGACTGAACGGGTAGAACTTGGTTCCTAAATATGTGCTGGAATTACAGGAAGAGGAAAGTGCTGGGAACAACCCCCAGTTTCTAGTTTGGACAACTGAGGGTTGGTGGTGACCTTTACTAAGGTGAAGAACACTGGAAAAGGAGTGGGTTTGTCAGGGGGATGGAGGAGGATAGGGACATTTTATGTTGGAGGCACTGCCTTCTCCAGCACTGATAACATTAGATGAAGAATGAATTTATCCCAAGGTGATGCCAGTAGAGCTCTCCCTTCTTTCACACTAAGCTTCCAGGGCCATGAGGACACTACCACACAGGCAATTGTGTCATCCTTGAATTCTCTGTGCTAACAGATGCAAGCAAAGCTAATTGACGTCCAAGATCTGTGAGTGGCAGCAAGGAGGTGTTTGCTCCTCAGGCTGAATGGCAAGCCAGAGATTTCTCTAATGTAATGTGACCGTGGTATCAGGCCAAAACTTACTGTTAATAAAATTTCAGCATTGTCCCCAAGTCATAATTACTCAGTATTCATCAATGTTACCTACAGCAGCTTCTAAATCCAAGCTGAACGCCCAGAGCCATTGTGCGGACTCTCCCCTGATGATGATTTACATTCCTTGGTGCCTGGCATTGCCATTGGTGATTAGAACCCTGACAATGTCCTGGCCAAAATGTTCTCTTAGGGAGTCACTCTGCACCTGTCTCGTGAATAGATGTGGTGAGCAAGGCAGACAGATATGGGCTGGCCGGCCAAATGCAGAACAGCTAGAATAGAAACTCTAAAACTTTGTAGAACCAGAACATGACATGAGTGAGAAAAATGTTTCCTGCTAAATACAAAGTTCTGTTTTATGCAAGTCCTCTCAATGGAAACCACTCTTACTGACTAACCCTTACAAGAATGATGGAAACCACTCTTACTGGCTAACCCTTACAAGAATGCTTACAATGCGTGCAGAGAGCCAAATCCTAGGGTTGGCGAAATGCCCTAATGGTGTCTTCAACCATTTGTTGAGGGTCACGGAATGTAAGAAAGTAATTGAAGATAGCTACGCTGTGCCCCCATCAGAAATCATGAAGTTTTTGGAGGGTTGTCCTTTGCTTGGTAGGTTTTACTGTGTCCCACTGACAAAATTAGAAGAAGTGGAAGGGAAGAGATGTGAATGGTAGAGCAGGCCAGACCAGGCACCCTGCTCTGGAATGGAGCCTCACCAGCTGGGAGCTGTGGCATCCCTTTCTTCGGCCCGTATCTGCGTCAGTGCATCCAGGCTTTGTGTCGTCCAGCCCAGGGCCAGCACAGCCCATCAGATTTTATCTGTATTATCTGTGTAAGAAAATTACTAAGCACAAATGCAATTGAAGGCAGGAGCAATTAATGTAGAACACGCACAGCTAAAGAAGCTGTTTAAATGTATGGCTACAAATTCGCTGGTCTGCCCATTCGGAGGGAGGCCAGCAAAAGAGCCCCCATCAAACGTTCCAGAACTGGCTGCCAGGAAGATATGAGTGCAGAACCCCAGGGGGGATGTCAGGAAATGTTTATTATCCTTATGAAGAGTTTTTGAGGCTTTGTGGTGGAAGGTTTCCCTGGCTGATCTGGTCAGACAGACAGAATGCTGGGACTCAGCATGAAGCATTCATTTCTCTCCAGTCCTCCAGGTAGAGCTCTGTTTGGCCAGAGAGGCATAGAACTTAGTAAACTGAACGTGGACATTAGCTGGGCTTGGATTCTTGGCTTTTGGTTGCCTGAGGGGTCTCTGAACAGACCAGTAACCATCTTCCGGGGAGTCAGGGAAAAGTAGAATGAAGCAGCCTTGGAAATGTAACATTCCCCTTTCTCAGAGATCAAGTTTAAGATGCTAAAACATTTTGGACTTAAAGGTTTGTAGGGATAGGCAACTTGGAATAAATGTTGGAAGGAGCCTCGGAAATAGGTTTGGCTAGACTAGTTGTGAGACCATGATTACAACTGCTGACTTGGAAATTTTCCTAGATAACATGGTGATAAAGTAAATAGTTTTATAGTTTCCTTCCCCAGGAATTTTTTTTTTCCCCAGGAAAGTCTTTGAATTTTATTTCCCTCCCGATTTTCAAATGACCCAGTTCTTCATATCATGCCTTCTCAGATTAATTGAAATCAAAGAATCTTTATATATATATATATATATATATATATATATATATATATATATTATTGAAAGTAGAGGAAGTTTATTGATTCATTGTGAAGATGATCTCTTTCCTAGCACAGTCCTGGATTTAGCTGGGGAAAAAAATGAACTGTTACAGGATTACTATGAAATTGTCATTAAAAAAAAAAGGATTCTGATTTGGAAATATCTTCTCATAGTGTGCATATATAAAAGAGAAATTCATTAAGAAACTTACAAAGAAAAACCCTCCAACTCTTGCTGTCTTTGGGAATCCTTCGTAGAGATTGTATAGCAGTAAAATGCACTGAAATGGAAGTCAGAAGGCTTTATCATTATCATAACCCTGGGCAAATCACTTAACCTTCCTGGCTTCCATTTCCTCATCTGTGTATGAGAAGTTTGGATGGGGTGACTTCTCAGGGCTGGCTTCTAACCTCTGCCCATCCTTTTGCAACTGGAACCACTGAAGACTTGCATCCTTGCTACTCAGGTGTACAAGCTGTGTCCCCAGGTGCTTATGAGAAACACAGTATCTTGGCCTCTACCCCAGGCCTACAGAACCAGAACATGGCTAAGCCCCCCCCAGGTGATTCTTTTTTTTTTTAAGATTTTATTTATTTATTTGACAGATCACAAGTAGGCAGAGAGGCAGGCAGAGAGAGAGAGGGGGGGAAGCAGGCTCTCCGCTGAGCAGAGAGCCCGATGTGGGGCTTGATCCCAGGACCCTGGGATCATGACTCAAGCTGAAGGCAGAGGCTTTAACCCACTGAGCCACCCAGCACCCCCCCACCCTGCTCCCCGTCCCAGGTGATTTATACATACACGAACATCAGAGAAACCTTGATCTACAACCCGCAGACTCCTCTTTTTGTGTTCTGGTGTCTTTGGGCTCTGTTGAGCTCCCTATCTCTTGCTATGCCACTTTGCTGGCCGGGGCACATCCCTCTCCTCTGTATTTCCCCTTCCTCCTCCTCCCATTTTAACGTCCTTCTTTAAACACCCCGATCTCCTGGAACAAGATACCACTGATTGGCTCTTGTAAGCCATTCTGCTCAAGTCAACTGTATATGTAAGTCATGTGTTGGGTTACTGATACTTTGTTGGCACAAAGCCTTTCAGTATTGCTGCAGATAACTAATTATCTGATTGGCTCCTAGATAGTTATTAGACTGATTAATTTTCGTGTCCACAATAGACAAAACAGGGCTTCTATCTAAATTCTGCCTTAGCAGCTCTCCAGCTGTCAGGAAATGTCGCCTGTTATAAACACATTGGAAAAAGTACATATTTACTTTCCTTCACTGTGGACTTTCTGTGGCCCAAATACATCAGACACTTTAATATTGCACAATATCTTCATCCAGAGTTGACTAAGGCACATATATTTTGCCATGTCTGGGTTGTTCCACGAGTTTAAGATTAATTACTGTGTGAATTCCAGCTCTGAGAACTGATTCCCGTGTTCTAGTTTCAAGGACAGTTATTACCAGACAATTATGCTGTGATTATATGGCAGTTGATTTTCAGTTTTCAAGGTCAGGATTAATAGAATAATTATAGTGCAAACAAAACATTGGTATTTTAAACTTTTTTTTTTTTTTTTTCCTACTGAAAGAGAAAATCATTATCTCCTGGGCTTGCTGAGGCAGCCGTCTTTGTGCAGAGGCTCCATCCTGCTATCAGTCATTGCGGGAAAGGGGAGAGGTGGCTGCTGGACCAGAGCAGGCTAGACTACCCATTGTCAGAAATGGGAAAGCTATTAGCCTAGGGTCAGCACTCCTTTGCTGGAGGAGTTCAGATTAATAGCCTGAAGAATTTGTATAGGAAAAGAAGAGGTGGGGGCTTGGGACCAAGTGGGGCAGGGTCCATAAGGCAGCCCATCTTTTGGATGAGAAATTTTACCTCGTTTGTAATTAAGCCTGGGGTAGTCAGGCCTTCCAAGAAGCAGCTCTAAGATTTGTGAGGCTGCTTACTCGGCTTATATTAAGGGTCCACAGACTGTGCCCCATGGGCCACATCTTGGCAGCTGCCCATTTTTTAATAGTAAAGATTTGTTTTATTGGACCATAGCCATCTTCATTCATTTACGTATAGGCTATAGCTGTTTTCATGCTATAAGGACAAAAGTGAGTAATTTCACCTGAGACCTTTATAGCCTGCAAAAGCCTAGGATATTTAGTATCTGGTCCTTTACAGAAAAAGTTTACGGACTCCTGCCTTATATTGTTTCTTTCATTCCTGACTTCTAAATATCATGGGAGAGGGAAATGTTGATTGGTTTCAGGTAAAATTAACGTTTAGAATGAAACTTCCCTGCTATAATACAAACTTTGTTTCTGAATAATTGTCAAAATTAAAGACCTTGAGCTTAAGTTAGATGGACTGGCTGTCTTGGGTGGAAAACCTTTGGATCCATCCTTCTAACACATGAGCTGCTTCAGTCACATACCAAAGCACCTTAGAACTTTATCCTTTGGTAATAATACAGCTGTGGTTACTTTTTCCTCCAGCATTTTCCCTGCACCCAATTTCTGCTTCAAGAAGCCCCCGTGAACTTTGGTTATCTTCAATTTGGCACAAGTCTGACTTCCTACTCTTTTGGCTTCCAGGCACTGTCTACACAGTGTACAGTTATGGTGGTGGGCATGGGGAGGGCACCAGAGCATCCATCCTGGGAAAGTGTATTGTTTTATGTGTTCCTGAAATGCAATATGGTCACTTGGCTCTCAAACCCCTGTTGATATGCAGGTCTAATTGCAAGCATTTTGTATTAAAATTGCAGGCCATTCTTCACTAGAACTACAAGAAACATTTACTATTTTAAGCAGGGAAAGAACATCAAGATGTCACTAAAGGGAACTACAGAACATTTTTCTTTTTTAATTTAGAAGATGAAGTATACAGTGAGTCTTTGAGGTTCTTTTTTTTTTTTTTTTTTTTTTAAGATTATTTATTTATTTGACAGAGAGATCACAAGTAGACAGGAGGAAGCAGGCTCCCTGCCAAGCAGAGAGTTCAATGTGGGCCTCGATCCCAGGACCCTGAGATCATGACCTGAGCCAAAGGCAGAGGTCTAACCCACTGAGACACCTAGGTGCCCTGAAGTTCTGTAAGAATTTCAGATGTTATGTCTTCATGGTTTTATTAATTATTTTTCTTGCCTAATTCCTCTGGCTAAGACTTCCAGTATTATGTTGAATAGAAGTGGCAAGAGTGGGCATTCTTGCCATATACACAATCTTTCCAATCTTATATTGGATCTTGTATCTAAAGCTTTCAGTTTGTCCGCATTGAGTATTATGTTAGCTAGAGGGTTATCTACATAGCTTTTTTTAAAAAAATAAGATATAATGTATTATTTGTTTCAGGGGTACAGGTCTGTGATTCATCAGTCTTACACAATTCACAGCACTCAAAGTAGCACATACCCTCTCCAATGTCCATCACCCAGTCACCCCATCCCTCCCACAACCCCTCCCATCCAGCAACCTTTAGTTTGTTTCCTGAGATTGAGTCTCTTATGGTTTGTCTCTGTTTCTGGTTTCATCTTGTTTCATTTTTCCCTCCCTTTCCCTATGATCCTCTCTTGTTTCTCAAATTCCTCATATCCGAGAGATCATAATTGTCTTTCTGTGATTGACTTATTTCACTTAGCATAATACCCTCTAATTCCATCCACGTCGTTGTAAATGACAAGTTTTCGTTTCTTTGGCTGCATAGTATTCCATTATCTACTTTATCCATTCATCTGATGACGGGCATCTATGCTCTTTCCATAGTTTGGCTATCGTGGACATTGCTGCTATAAACATTCAGGTGCACATGCCCCTACATAGCCTTTTTTTATGTTGAGGTGTATTACTTCTCTACCTAGTTTGTTGATTGTTATCATGGCAGGGTGTTGTAGTTTGTCAAGTGCCCCCCCCCCACAACACATATTGGGGAATCTCATGTGTTTTCTAGCTTTCATTCTCTTAGTGTGGTGTATCACGCTGATCATTTTGCATATAGCAGGCAAAGCCTAAAATATTTGTAAATTCAGTAAAATTGCAGGATACAAAATCAGCATACGAACATCAGTTGTTTCTATACACTCGTAGTGAACCTCCCCGAAAGGATATCAAGAGAACAATCCCTTTTACAGTAACATCAGAAAGATTAAAATAAGAATGAACTTAACCAAAAAGGTAGAAGACTTCTATATTGAAACTACAAAATAATGCTGAGAACTATAAGAAATAATAAAATTAAAGGTGACACAAATAAACACAACACATTATGTTTTCATGGATCGGAACAATTAATATTGTGAATTGTCTTTAGTGCCTTGTTTCCTGAGGTCCCAGGTGGGCTCTGCCCCTGGAGGCAAAGGCTGGGCTTCAGCATTCTTCCCTTGTTTCCATGGCAGCTCCAAAGCTAGGTTCAACTTGACCTGCTACAGAGGTGGCTGCTCAGAGCGGGGAGTGGTACAATTTGCAAGTGAGAAAGTTATTAACTCCAGGGGGTAGCTTTAGCCAGTAAGAATATTCCACAGAAGATGGTAAGGAGTCAGCCAATAAGTTAGTCCCCCTTCTCCCTGAAGGATGTTCTAAGATTCCGGGCATCTATAGGATCTCCAAAGATAGGCCAAATGACCAGCCATCGGGTGGGGTTTCTTATTTTTCACACTTAGTGACAAGTTCATACATTTTTATTATATCCTCTTTTACCTTTATAGAAGTCTAAGATCTCTTACACAATAAGGAAGAATTGTGAAGAAAATTTTAACTCTAGTAATATGGGATACAAATTTTAAATAATGGTGAGGAAGTTCAAGGTGAGAAATGAGGTAAAATAGAAACAATGAGTTTACCAAAGGCAGAGCCAGGGTTACCTCTGGATTTTTGTCATTGTTGTTGTTGCTGTCATTTATTTCATTATTTATTTATTTTTTAGTTTCAGAGGTAGAATTCCCTGACTGATCAGTTTCATATAACACCCAGTGCTCATTACATCTTGTACCCTCCTTAATGTCTATCACCCAGTTACACCCCCCGCACTCCCCTCCCCTCCAGCAACCCTCAGTTTGTTTGCTAGAGTTCAGCATATACCTCTGGGTCATCTTAATCCAGGTCTGCAGTGTCTCTGTTACAGCACAGTACAGCCCTGCTCCTACCTATATTCTCTCTAACATGTGTACCACAATGTACTTATCCTATGAAGCAGGAGCAGCAAACCTTCTGCAAAGGGCAAGATGATAAATACTTTTGGCTGTTGCAACTATTTAACTCTGCCACTGGAGCACAAAAGCAGCCAGAGACCATTCATAAACACGGCTATGCTCAGGACCCACTGTATTGCATATAGGGCCCAGCATGCAGTGAAAACTTAGGGCTCCTTATGAAGAATTTCCAGAAGTCAACAATAGCCCATTAACCAAATATGGGGGCCCTTCCAAGTGTGGGGCCCTCAGTGACTGCACAGGCTGCATGCTCATGAGACCAGCCTTGGCTGTATTCCAGTAACTCTTTACTGAAAGAGGTGAAGGGCTGAACTTGCCCCGTGGGCCAGTTTGTTGACTTCAGCTATAAAGGATGACACGACAGCATGCATCTTTGCTCAATCCAAGAGGGTACTAAGTGGGTGCATGATGCCGACCCATCTACTCAGCCATCCTTGTGGCAACATTTAGGCTGAAAGTCCATATGCTGGTACTTCATCTAGGATGGTCCCTTGGAGAAGGGTTGCCCTGGACCTAGAAGCTTACAGGCCAGTAGCAGTGGGCTCTACCCTAAGCACAACTCCTGCAGCTCCTTCTTGGTTCTCTCTGCCAAGACAAAAGAGGCCTTTTTGTTTCTACCCTTTTTTCCTCCAGGTAAATTTATGTTCACTCTCTGGAAGTGTCCTTGACTTCCCAAACACCTTCAAAGACCACCTCTGAAATAAACACACAGCAATCCTTTTAGAAGCCTGTCAGCCTTTGATTAGCTCTTGTTGACTTTCTAAGAACATGTCTTGTCACTTCTCTTGAGTTTTCAGGGAGGCCTTTGTAGTGTCTGAAATATTTTTTTTTTTTTGGTAGGTGTTTTGCTTCCTCAATTCAGAACTAGTCTCTCGGCCTGGGCCTGGGCCTGCTGGTTCCCATTGCAGGCTACTTTGTTCTCTCATGTTGAACTAATGACTCAAGAGCCTCCGCCCTTTCAGGTGCTGACCTTTCTCCACGTGGCAATAGAATAAGACACCTCCCCCCCCTCCCCCCAAACCTCCATGGTGCCGTTAGAAGGAATGCCTCTTGGAGAAAGGATTTGGTCTGTGTAATTAGAGTGGACACCTGACTCTTCTTCGTGTTCCTTCTCTTTGGGATTTGCTTTTACATTGGAAGCAAGAAATGGATTCATATGCTTTGAGAGTGTGGAATAAAAATGTGTTCTGCAAGAAGTTCCAAAATTCCTTATAACATAATACATAGCTGTAAGTAAAGAGCTTTTTTCTGGGCTGGAGTCCAGCCTGTGCCTGCCTGGGTGAATGACTCGGAGCTTGGATTTTCCCCACTTTGATTCTCCTAAAAACTATACAGGATAAATGTGACTATTATAGCTACCACATCTGCTGTGAGAGACTGCGTCTGGCTGAGGGGACCTGTGAGGTGGCATGCAGGCCCCAGGCCTATGTGGCTAGAAAGACGAGTGAGAAACTGAGGCTGTATCTTCTCCACTGAGAGGTGCCTCCCATGTGGTTTTGGCTGTTGTCCAGGTAGTGCTACTTGTGTCATGTTTGTGAGGTGTTAAGGTGGCTGCTGGGCTTTCCTTAGGAGTTGAAGAGGAGTGTCTGCTGCATTTCTTGTCCTGTGTCCTTTAATACATCTAAGTCAGTTTAGCATTAGGTGAATGCCTGTTGGGTCTCCCGAGTCTGACTGTCCACCTGAACCCATAGGCCCCAGTGTGCTCTCAGACTTCATCCATCTGTAGATGCAGCACTGGACAGTGGTTCAGAGTTTGGGATTTGAGTCTCACGACGGGGTTCCCATCCTAGCTCTGTTACTAACTTGCTGTATCCCACTGGGGAGGTTAATCTCTTTGGGCCCCAGTTTCCTCCTTTGTAAATTGGGGGTGGTGGTAATAATAGTAGTAATAATAGTAGTACTTACCTCCTATTTGTGAAGATTGAATGGGTTGGAACATGGTGGATCATGGAGTGATGACTGGCACAGTTTGGGGCAGTTAGGGATGCTCAGTGAGTCTTAGTTACTATGGTTATTATAGAGAATAACCTCTCATGACAATTTTCACATCAAGAATACATTCATCACCATCACACATAAATGAAAATTTGGCTTGGTATTATAATCTTGGCTCGTTCATTTGTTCTTAATAGAGAAGGACCCAATAATGCTAGAATATATTTTGGTGCTGAATTCTGCATCATCATTTTTCCAGAACCAGTAAATCATTTTAATTTTCAATGTTTATTCTTTTAAATTTCTTAGACATTTTCTTCAATTATATCTTTAAATATTCTATTTCAACTAACCTATATGGTAACTGAATTAGTCAAGAATTCAAGTATTCCTCTTAATATTTGTAATATTATTTTCTTTTTTCTCTCATAATTTGAGTTGAATTCTAGTCCAATCTGGTTTTCTGTAGCCCTAACTCTATTTATTACTTATAATTTTATTCTTTTGGTTTTATGGTTAGGATACCTTTCTCAGGTCTTAGTTACCTAATAAGACACAATTACATGTAACTTTTTCCTTCAAATTTTGATTTTTGGTGGGAAATCCATTTCAGGTATTGGGCTTCCTTCATTATTTTTCCTGCCTTTTTTGATCATTGTTGTTTCTAAATAAAACTCTGGTCAGTGCTTCCATTTCCATTTACTTGTGTTGCTTTGTTATTTTGCACATGATTGGAGAAAGAGTGATGGGGCATTGGAGAAAGTACCATTGTCTCTTTGCCATGGACAGATTGGGCTTCCCTAGTCTGATGCATGATTCCACCTATCAAATATTAAATATATTTTAGGGAGATTCGTGGCAGAGAGTGCTTCTCCTGGATTTGGGGCTGGGAAAGACACCATCTGGAGGTGGTCCTACATGTGCTTAAACTTCTACTCCTACCTCTTCTGAGAAGCAGATGGACTTCTTGTCAAGCTGATGAGTGGGGGAAAATCCACTTTCATCCCATCCCAGCCATGCAGGCTCTGGCAGAGGGAACCAGAGGTAGACCATCAGGCTGGATTGGGGACATCTTATTCATGTGCATGATTGTAACCTGGTTATCAGGTTATGGGCATGAGTAACACCAGTGACTATGAACCTGTTTTGCCTCCTTCTTGAGGCAGAAACACTGTAGTATGCCTGCCTGAGTCTGCCTGGAAATCCAGGGAATAGAGCCAATATCTGAGCAAACACTTAGCAAGAGCACAAAGAAATAGCTCTGGATGCCAGGGGGAATGTGCAGATCCATGACAAGGCACATTTGCAAGTCAGTCTGTGAGCTGGGTTAGAGATGTTATTACATTGGTACCCCCTAGACACTCTGGATATAGAAGAGGGAAATTTCTTCTGGCTGCTGCTTGGTAGGCCTGGTGTTGCTGCAGTGGACAGCTTGTTGCTCTCTAAGGCTTTTTAATTTCGATACGACTGGGCTAAGAGCAAAGAGACAGGACTCACTCAGGATTACTCATGGGGTTGAGCCCGATTTCATTGGCCTGCATTTGTAGGCCCACATCACAAGGGTAGCAGGCCAGAGCGGGCTGTGCTCTGTATTTTTGCCTTCCTATCTGCAAAGCCAATAGGAAGAATAGCTGTTTTACATCTCTAGGTCACTGCAGGGAGAACTGTTCATTTGAGGGGGGGGGATAGCAGGCTGAATAAGCAGCTCTCCACTCCTGTCTTCCAGGAGGAGTGGGATCATCCATGTCTTCTGTTTTTGTGTCATGGGAAATCAGAGATCTGACATGAAGGAAGGTCAGCACAACTGTATTGTCCGAGTGCTTGGCCAGTCAGGCACAGACTACTAAGATAATGCCAAGTCAGGGGAGAAGGCACCACGAATGGCCTGGGGAGCTTGGTGAACAGCAGGGCCTAGCTCATCTTTGAGAAAAAGGGCTAAGGGCACTCAAGGTTGTCTGGGAGAGGATGTGCACACCCTTTGGGGTGCACCTAGAGGAGCAGGGAGGAGATGGGACTAATGCTACCAGCTCCTGATGCAGAGGGGCGCCTGTAGGCAGACGCGCTTGGGAGATATAGATGAGCAGTAGCGAGGTTGGGGATCAGCCTTTCTAAACTAAGTCCTCAGGAGACACTCACCTGAACCCTTCTTGTCTCTTCTCACTATGAACTGATCCTTGCCAAGAATGTCATCAAGGCCATCATCATGACAATGTGTCATAACACCTTATTTCCTTTAATGTGTTTCTGCATATGCGGCAAATAGGTTTTGAGGTGTAGAGTTAGGACTTTAGGCATGAGTTTTATTCTTCTCTGTAGAGATAGCTCTGTTTCAGGGGCAGTGTGTCAGAAACCTCTAACAACAAAACAATGATTGGATCCATAATAAAAGCGAACACAGTTGACCCTTGATCAACATGGGATTGAACTGCACAAGTCCACTTACACATGGATTTTTTTTTCAGTAAATACAGTATTGTTGCTATATTTCCTCCTATGTTTTTCTTTCACTTACTTAAAGAATTCAGTATATGATACATAGAACATATAAAACATGTGTTAATCAACTGTTATTGGTAAGACTTCCAGGCAACAGTAGGCTATTAGTAGGATTTGGGGAAGTCAGAAGTTCTACATGGATTTTCAGCTGCATGGGTTTCAGCACCCCTAACCCCTGTGTTATTTGGCATAAAGTGACCTGTTTACACCCCCTGATCTTAGGCAGTGAACAGCAAACACTGGTGTGGGTGTGGGGACCCAGGTTGGACAGTGAAGAGACCTGCCTGACAACTGGTACTCTTCTCAGACAAACCTACCACTCCTCTCAGAGCTCCAGGCTATGTGACACACCCATCCAGTGGATGCTGAGGGAGGAACCCCCAGTAGCCCCTGCCATTCACGCCCTTATCATGTTTCTCCTTCTCTGTCAGAAGTAGCCAGAAAGATGATGTGGCCTGCCACATGGAAGTTCTGTTGGTGGTGGTGGCTTTTTTTTTTTTTTTTTACATACTTCATCTCCCTTAGAATAGTCCAAGTCGAGTGAAATAGCACCACGTGTCTCAATTTTGACACTATACCTATTTTTTGTTTATATACCCAGGTCTTGTGACAACAACTATGGTAAAATCCAATGCTGACAGTGGTTGACATCCCAGTGACAGTTCCTACTGCATCATTGGATGTAGACCCCCCCCCCCAAAACTGATAGTCGTTAGCATTTGCCAGATAGAAATAGAAATGTTTTCTATCATTAACATCCTTTTTTTTTTCTTTTTTTTCCTGTTTTTTGGAAACCCCACTAATGAGTTAAGGAAGTAAAACCAGTCACAGTTGCTATGACTTCCAAAGTTTAAACTCCTTGTTACCTTACTTTGTTTTGCATTTCTCAATCTTTCTCATACTCTCCTTTAATTCCCTTTACTTCCTCTCTGTTTTGTCTTCCTGCCTTTGGGGTTTTGTCCTTCAGAATATTTACCTCCACCCCCAGCATGCTTTTTTGTCCCTCTTCCCTTTCATAGCCCCACATTTTATTTTGAGATTGCCTGGCATTTTTGTTCTTGATAGTAATTTCTTAACTTAAAATAAAAAAAATTAGAATCAATGGTTGGTTATACTTAACTACAAGTTTTAGTGATTTCCTTGTTCTCCTTTATTTCTTGTATCTCATGTTGTCTCATTTTTGTGTGTGTGTGTGTGTGTGTGTGTGTGTTTGTGTGTACTCAATTCTCTCAAAGGTCTTCAATGAGCTAAATCTATAAATCCTTGTATGTCCACATATATATGTATTTTTTGTTTCCCTCTTGAATATTAGTTTGGCTGGATATAGGATTTTAGCTTCAAAATAGTTTTCCTCAGAATTTTGAGGGATGTGTTTTTTTGTTTCAAATGTGTCCATTGAGAAGTGTAATGTTGTTCTTAGTTTTGTTCTACTCTGGGTGACATTTAAAACCTGCAGAAGTTTTTGAGGATTTTATATTTACCTTGGTGTCCTGAACCGTCACCATTGTGATCTAGGTGTGAATCTGTAGTCTGAATATGATGTTTTGTCAATCCTGAGCAATTTTTATTTGATTACTTCATGCCCTTTATTCTTTCTGCATTGTCCTTCTGGAACTTTTACTGACACTAGAACTTCTAGGTATGTTCTCCATGTTTTAATCTTCCCTGACTCCTAACTTGCCATTTCTTTCTAGTAGTATTGCTACCTGACAAATCCCTAGGAAATTTGGTGACTTAAAGTGGCAACACTTTGTTAGGTTTCATGATTCCGGAGTTGATGAAGCTGTGTTCCTTCTCTGTGTAGTGTTGGCTGGGGTCACCCACGTGGCTGTGTTCAGCTGGGAACTTGGCAAGCACATCTAGGTTCTTTCCCTGAAGCCTCTTCCAGAGCCTTTTCATGTTGCTCTTTTCTCCAACAAGGTTGCTGGGATTTCCTTACAGCATGGCGTTGGGTTTCAGGAGGGAGTTCTAAGAGGGGAGGCCCCTACTTGCCTCAACCCTGATTGGCCAACCTCTCATTGGCCAACACAAGTCATATGGCCAAGCCTGAGTCATGTGTGGGAAGGTATTTTATGAGTGCATAAACACTGAGAGGTAGGATGTTTTGGAGGCCAACAATGTCAGTCAAAGTTGGGGTGCTGATAGCTCATCTTCAAAGTGTGAGATTTTTGTCTCTTCTGATATTTAATGGCTACCTAAGACACTGCCCAGCTTTTCCTAGGGGCCCACACTCCCTGGTCTATTCCTTGGGGACCACCTCTGTCACGTACTTATTGGCTCTGGTGGAGATTAGGTAGCACCCACCTTCTTAGCTGCCCTGATTAAGCATCCCAATTAACTATCTCCCTGAGTCCTTTGTGGCCCCTCATTCTTTTTCCTCTCAGACCCAAAGTGTCCTGGTCTTGACCTGCATTGTTTTAGACAGCTGCCTCCTCCTCCTCCTTGGCTGTACCTTTCCGAAACTTCTCCCTTCCTTTTCTTTCCCATTGGAGATGTGATGAGGTCCTTTGAGAATATAAATTGGGTTGTCTGCCAGAAATAGATTTATCTTTATCTCCCCCCACCTAAAAGAGATATTTTAGTGAGACTTTGATTTAAATAATCACCTTTTAATTACATTTAGCAAATATTTGTTGAATGGCTTAATTAATGTGCAAGACTTTATTGGTTGGGTTTAATGAAATCTGCTATTGGAAGCATTAGTGTTCGAGGTACTCTGAGAAGTCACCTAAACTAGTGATTTTTTGAAATTTATTTATTTATTTACTTGACAGATCACAAGCAGGCAGGCAGAGAGAGGGAAGCAGGCTCCCCACTAAGCAGAGAGCCCAATGTGGGGCTCGATCCCAGGACCCTGAGTTCACGACCCAAGGCGAAGGCAGAGGCTTAACCCTCTGAGCCACCCAGGTGCCCCTAGACTAGTGATTTTTAAACTTTGCTTAAAAAATCCATCAGTGGTTTCTTATAGTACTTTTGATAAAACCCAACTTTCTTAGTACATCAGAAGTGAACTTTTATGGTCTATGCAGTGCTTAACTATATCATTTCATGTCCTACCTTCAATTCTTTCTTCTATATTGGAACCAGTCTTTATTCAGTTCTTTAAAAGTCAGTTTGTCTTTCTCCCTCCCTCTCCCTTCCATTCTTTCTCCACACCCCCCAACCCGACCCCGCCACCTCCCTTGAGCCTCTGGAAAAACAAGACTTTCTACCAGGAATAGTCTTCTCTCTTCAGTAGCCGGTCATTCTCTCTCTTTCCTTCTCCCATTCCTAAAGGCAGACTGCCACATGCAGTGCCTCATCTGTATGTGTCTGGAGACTTGGAAGTTTGATTACCCTATGTTCTCCTACAAATGGACCTTGAGTGCGTGTGTTTGGAGGTTCTAGCAGGGGATCCTAGCTACTCATATACCCTTGCCTGAGGAACAGCCCTCCTCTACTGGGGAGGTCATCCTCTTCAAGTGTGTACAGCTTCAGGAGTGGTGAGGAGGGAGGAAGGGGAAACAGCATAGCCAGCTGGATCAGCTGTATCAACCTTGGCAATCAATCAGGTGATGGATATCACAGCCAGATCACCCTCACATCCATGAGCCAGTCATTCTAATACATCTTTTAGATCAGTTTCCCTGGAATATCAACCATGACTTCCTCATAATGCCAAACCTTGGTTAAAATCTCCAATATGCTTAAAATTCTCCTGAGAACAACTAATTCTGCAGTGTAATTGCACATGAGTTGGCCCACCAATGACCGTGAATTCCAGGAGGGCAGGCTATCCCGCCTAGTACTGTGCCTGTTGTATAGTAGCTGCACAGAAACTATTCTCAGAGTGATTGCATTAATAAGCTCGCCAAGACTACAAAATTTGGAGAAGATTTTCATCACTAGCCTGTATTTAAATATCAGGAGAAACCCTTTCATGTACTAGAGTTTGAGGGGAAAAAAAAAATTCCAATTAAAAACAGGGTTCTGCCGCTGAAAGAGTTTGGAAATCCTGCCCTGGGAAAAAGCTTTCATTTTAATAGATGCATGAAGAGTGACTTACATATTTTTGTGAATGGCAGAGCCAGAAGTACTGGTCGTCATCCCCACTCTCTGTGACACAGCCTCTATGGCGGGTTGGTGGCATTGCTTTGCCATTTGGCCTACCCTGACACACAGACCTAAATAGTCTGTCCCTAGCCTTTAATGTGGTACCTGGTAGCTTCCCCTGGGATGAAGACTGACCTTGCAAAACTTCTCTCATGAATGCTATTTCCTAGGATACTTGATCAGCAAACCCTAAAGGGGCTTGAGCAGAAAAGACTCAGCAAATCTATTAATATCACAAGAGTACTTTGAAGAGGTTCCAGTCTGTCTGGAGCAGATCACAAAGCCTTTCATGGTATCAGATGTCTGATCTGTAGGTCACCATGGCCAAGAAAGTTAGGCAGGGTGGTATTTGTTGTCTTGATTTATGTCTAGGGAAATCGAGACTTGAGGGTGACATAAGCTAGACCCAGACAGTGATGGATAGAGCTAGGAAAGAACAGGGACCCACTGCTGTGCCTCCTGAGGATCACAAAACTTAACAAATACCTGATGTTTTTCCATTAACCAGAGGGAAAAATGCAACACAAATCACCACTAAGTAATAAGTGATCATTCCTGAAGAGGGTGTTAAATAGGTCTTGTCCAGATGTGTTTGGACAAGATATTTGGTGGGGCCAAATGTGCTGTGGTGTACCACCCAGTCCTACCCTTGGGGATGGAGGCCCTCAGGCCACTAACTACTGGGAAAGCTGGCTTCCGTGACTCGTAGAGACATCTTTCTCTGAGAAATCCTTGACTGAGGGGCTTACGTTTGCCCAAGTTTGTTCTCTACTTTTTGAGGGACTGTATCCAGCCAGTATGCAGGGATACAGAGACATGACCCTTTGCTGTGCTCTGGGATGGGCCAGTCCAGTTTCAGGGCCCTGGGAGATCAAGTAAGATCTGATGCAATCGTGTGGAAGGTCAGCTTCTACCTTTGGCCTGTCTGTCCCTTTCCTTCTTCTCAGGAGTCGCTCTTGCCTGTGCTCCCCAATAAAACTCCTTGGTGTAAATCTCCATTTCTGAGTCTATATTCAGGGAATCCAACCTACACAGAGATGTCAAAGAGCTGGGGCATCATCCACTCCCATAAGGAAATGAAGCAAGTTCTTCCCCATCAAGTTGAAAGGAGGGGGAGCTTTGGAGAACCCCAAAGCTCTTTGGAAAAAGTGTTCTTTGGATTTTGGAGAATGTGGAGACCGAGCTAACCCACACCCAAGAAGGCTGTCAGCTGGGACACTTGCTGGGGTTAACTCTGATCCCTGTGCAGAGAGCTAGGAATGGGAGTAAGCAGCAGGTGTGGGCCCCTGGGGAAAGGGGTAGACTTCAGGCACCTTGAAAGTCTCTTCACCCAAGACTGACAGGGGTGAGTAACCCCTCTCGGATGGACTGCTGGATGCCACAGGTTCAGGGCATTGTCCTATTGGTTAGGTAAAAGAGGCAAAATCCAAGGCAAAACTTGTAGACAGGTTGTCTCCACCCTAGGGGATCTTTGAAGAAACCCCAGGAATGCCCCCATAGGACAAGAGAGTTAGTATTTGAGTGTGTGCTATGACCAAGGCCATTAAAAAACCCAGAGAGGATTGGAAACAGCACCAAGCCTATCAGACACTTTGGCATTCTTCTCCCATGGCTCTTCTCCTTTCCCTAACATCAGGGCAGCTGGGTAGGGTACAGTGCACAGAGAAGAACAACAGAGCTTGGGGCAATGCTTAAGAAGAAGGTAAAAGACATTTAATTTCCCTCCCTTTCCCATTGTAGGTTCTCTCTTTTATTCCTGTTGTGGTAGTTTGGGGAGAGAAGTTTTAAGTAGGATGAGAGGTGGAAGTTATGGTATTCAGGTTGACAGGATTTTTTTTTTTTTTTTCCTTTTGCTTCTGAATGTGAGACCTCTGTTAGGACTCGAGAATGACTGAGAAAGCTCTGCAGCCTGCCTGGGATTTCCCTTAGGGACAGACTCCTTGGTTTTGGCTGAGCAGGTTAGGAGGAGACCCGATGAGAAGGCTCCCTATGGAGTCTAGCTAATTCAATAAACAGGTTACACTCTGCTTCCTCTTTTGTTAATTTCCGGCTGGGACCATGCTGAGGGCATGTGGCAAGGAGGCAGTGTGTCAAATTCTTTGATGTGGAAGGTTTTCCTAGCATAGTATTTTTTCAAATGTGTTCTGGAGTCTGTCTGATGTTAATGAGTATGACTGGAAAAGGGTTCTTTGTGGTCAAATAATTTGGGGACCATTACGGTAAATAAAGTTCAGTAGTACTCTTTATGCTTTTTCAGAGCCTTTAAAACACTCATGTGCATTGTGAATTTCTAGGTTAGGGTTTCCCAGCTGAAACTCACGTGATAGTTACATCATTTTACTGATGAATATCTCTTAGGTCTAGTGTTTCCGGAAACACTTAGGAATGGATGAATTTCAGGAGCATACTTCCCTGTACTAGTATGTCACAGCAGTGCTTTCTGGTCACAACGATGTGGTAGAATCATACAGAAGAGCTACTGTCTTGGGTTTGGGTTGCTAGAACAAAAACACCATAAACTAGGTGGCTTGAATGGCAAATTTATTTCTATTTGGAGGCTGGGAAGTCCCAGATCAAGTAACTGGTAGATTCTGTGTCTGGTGAAGGCCCATTTCCTATTTCGTAGAT
Source organism: Lontra canadensis (assembly GCF_010015895.1). Lineage (NCBI taxonomy): Eukaryota > Metazoa > Chordata > Mammalia > Carnivora > Mustelidae > Lontra > Lontra canadensis. The sequence continues at coordinate 34,039,239 of NW_022630997.1, forward strand.
AGCTGTTACCGTGCTGTGTCCTCATGTGGCAAACAGACCACTGGACTCTTCACCTCCCTATAAGGGCAACAATCACATCATGGGGTGGTGGGGGCACTCTACCCTTGATTTAATTACCTTTAAGGGTCCCACCTCCAGACATCATCACATTGGGGATTAGATTTCAACATAAGAATTTTAGGAGGACACATTCAGTCCATAATATTAAAGAGAGTTTTAAGGTTTTGACTCTTGTTTATCAGACTAGATAGGCCATGTAGCAATTTCAGGTCTGGTCTAACTCATCATCCTGGGGTGGGGGCTTCCTCTAGAAGGGGTTGCCATACACGGAGTGTGCTGTGGAGCATTCACATAACAGGGATTGTCATGGCCTGTCTCCCTGTGAGGCTGTCCTCCTGTAAGAGCTCCTTCTGGAAGATGAGGTCTAGAACCTGTTAGATTCAGGCAAGGACAGGGGCAAAACTCAGAGGGAAGCAGGGCACGGATTTGAACAGCTGCTTCCGTCATTGAGACATTTTGAGACAAAAGCCCGGAGGAGAAGATATCAAACAGCTAGGGAAATCGTTTTCAAGGTTCAACTTATTATTTGCTCAGTCCCACACATGTGACTTTTGCCCTTGCTGTAGAAATCCTATTGATTTATAATAAAGCTGTGGTCATGGAAGGGAAATGAGTGCTTGGGAGTGCATGACTGAGTTATTGTGTTTATTGCTAATACTTGGTGTAGCTTGGAGATTACTATGAAAAGCATCATCCCCTCCCCCACCCTGTGTCCCTGTGGGGAACACTTCCCCAAAGGCACAAAGCTGGCATCAGCACCTCCCTCATCTCCTGCCCCCCCCCCACCCCTGCCCTGTCCCGATGGGAAAAATAACTTGTTTTTCTGAGTTGCTACCTAGGCATTTTGTTGGATGATAATACTGTTCACAAGGAGTCTGAACATTCAGATAAGAACTTGAGTTCAGGATGCCTGCTATAAGTTCCTACTTTACTTTTCCTGGGGGTATCTTTTAAAATAAGCAGGGTTAACCCTGGGAAATTTAGTGACCTCTGCCCCAACCACCTCATCAATAATAGGTGCTTCCTACCTTGCTCTCTTTCTCTCTTCCTCCTCCATTACCTGGGCTAAAGGACTGCCCTTCCCCTAGCTCATTGGCTAGCACCCGCACCCCGCCTCCCACCCCAACCCCCCCACCATTTCTGGGATCTCTAAGAAAGAAATCTGTGACTCTACTTCCTTTGTGCAGGCATTTGAAGCTACATTCTTAATCAAACAGACACTATTGGTTTCATTTCCCCAAAGTGGGAGCTCAGATGCTAGGAAGCTCATTCCTGGGTCCCCACGGCTGTCTTGTGCTTCCTCATTCAGCAGCTTATACTCTGCACATTTTTAATCTGCTGCACTGGCTATGGTCACCTAACACATTTCAACATGGTATCTTACTTCCTCGGAGGTATTGCTGTGTTTCCAGAGCGACTAGGGGTGCCACAGAGGATAAGAGAATATATGACACAATTTAGAGGAGTTTTAAAACAACAACACTGCAAGCAACTCAACAGAACAGCAGGGTACCTACAAAGGAGGAAACATCTGTTCACCTCAGATTCCCCTCCAACCCAGAACCACCATCTCCCAGAGGCTTAAAAGAAGAAGGTTGAGACCCCAGAATTCTATGTTCAGCTAAATTGTCTTTCATGTGTGAATCCATAAAAAGACACTTACAGAAATGCGGTGCTTTAGAAAGTATGCCACTTTCTCATTCCTCCTAGAAACTGTGCTAAGATGTATTTCAGCTGACTAGAAGATAAATCAAGGATTCAACAGTGGGTGATCGCGTACACCAAAAAGGAAATCTTGGTATGTTTTGAAGAGTGTAAAATAAGCCATAAAGTGCATAAGCCACATTTCCTGACTGGGATACAACAGGATTAAAAAAAATCCGTAATAAATGGAATAAAGAAATAACTTTTGTGCATAATTACTGGATGAAAGATGAAATAAAAATGCAATTGTACTCTGTATAAAAAATGAGGAATTTGGCACAAATGAAAAATTTCATAATCCTAATCCTTTATGAATGAGAAGTTGTCAGGATGACTGTCTTCGTGCCAGACAGAGTGGTGGGGTCGGGGCAGGAGTCCCTACTTTCCTCTGAGAAGAAAAGGATAGAAAGGGGAACCCACCCAGAGGAGGCACTTGTCACCCCAACTGTCCTGGACACAGGGAAGCATTCAGAGAGAGGGTAGATGAACTCCTTCAGTATGGCTTTGTTGAGGAGGAAGAAAATCAGCCTTGAAGGAGGAATCAAAGAGAAAGCCGGCCTCGAGAGTCAAAGATGGCTGACTCTGTCCCCAAATACCTGTTCGCAGCACCCTTGCCTGGGTTGTAAGCACCCCCCTCCCCACCCCCAAGATGCCGACCCACACATAGAAAGCTGCCTGTGGTGCCTGCTTGACGAGTACACTTGAGTCTGCCCCAAGCATTGCCTTTGTCAGCCCGTTGCTCAGAGTTGCTCAGAGCCATGCCTGAGTGTGAGGGCAGGAAGCATGGAGGAGGGTCTGTGAATTGCCCTCCCTGAAGCCTGCGGAGACCTCCCAGTCCTCTCCTCCACACAGCACTGCTTTCTGAAACTGCCCTGACAGGACCATTCTTCATCCGTTTATCACGTTATTCCTTTCCTCACCTGTTGCCTGCAGAAGGGTGACCGCATCATGCACACCCCGCATGGATTCCCGCCCCCCACCACCCCAGGCAGTGGTGGGAATGGCAGGCAGGGAGCTGGGCAGCAGCATCACCTGTTTCCCTGTGAGGCCGTCATCCTGTGCAGCGCCTTCCGGAAAACCAGGCAGGTGTCCCGCTTGCTCTCACATCCCCAACTATTCTTTGTGCAGCCTCGGGAGGTGAACCGCTAAGTCCTGCCCATGCTCAGAATGTGGCCCTTCCCCTTCTCCAGGGGGCAGCACTGCCCCGCGTAGGGCTTCCTCAGGAAAGCAAACACTCCTGCGTGCTGAGACAGTGCAGGTAGGGCTTCTGCTTATGCTGGATGCAGCCTCTGAGCATTTGGGGCCCACTCCATTCTGCTGTTGCTGCAGCCGCTCTGGGGCCTTTGGGCATGGATGGACCCCCTAGCCCTTGCCGCCCTTCCTCAGCCCTGCACCTGGGCCGCTGCTGCCGTCCTGCAGCCTGCCTCTGCACTGCTCTCCTTCAGCTTCACATCTTCTCCTTGACTCCAAATGTTAGCCGGGGGTGGCTTTTCTTTGACACAGATCTGACCTTCTTTTCTTCCCTTAGAGTCTTCAGGGCCTGCCCATCAGTCTTTTGGGTAATACCTAAATGCCTTGAGATGACCTCCATCTGTCTGTCTTTGGCAGGCTTATTTTCTTTTCCCTCTCAGACTCCTGTCTCCAGCCTCATGGAATGACTTGGTCTTTCCCACCTTTGCTCGTGCCTGGTGGTTTGTCCAATTAGACCGCTTGGGCCCTCTCCATCTTGGGGGAGTAGCTCCTTCTCCTGCTGTTCATCTCAGCTAAGATGTTAGTCGAGCAGGAATGCCTTCGTTGGTCCCTGAGGCCTGGCTTCAGTGCCATCTCTGAGCTGCAGAGGCACTTGCTACCTCCCCCATTACAACAGATGTCTGCTGAGCAGCATTTGCTTATTTGGTGTTCTACTCCCTTACCTTCCCCAACAGAACAACGGAACGTTCTATGAGGGCAGGAGCTTTCTTCTAATTGCTTTTTTGCCATCTGTTGCCTACTCATGTGTCTGACACATAACTGAGGTTCAACAAAAGCTTGCAGAGTCACAGGACTAATAGTGGGTGTGTGGTCACCCTTCTGGCTGCTGCATTTGCTGCAGGAAAATGGCAGCCCTTTGGAGGCAGCCCATCTCTTGCTGGCACTGGAGCCCTCAGGTGAGGAGGCTAGTCACCTTGAGGGTTCACAACCACCTGGGGGTGGGGGGTTCCTGAGAAAGCCCAGCTTTGTCCAAGGACTGCCAGTGTGGGCACGGAGAAGGGAGGATATCTGAGTGACAGGAAGGTCTCCTAGGTGAACCCCACTTTGCAGAGTGCCTGAGTGTGGCTGCACCCCTGTCCAAATGCCTTCCGTGTGTAACCGAAACCCACATGCAGGCTAGTCCCATTCCTATCCTGAACTCAGGATCCAGAGGAGCCGAGTGGGATAGTGAATGATTGGTCTCTCTTGTGTCTGAAGTCGGAGGATGGGCAGTTTGGACGGTGTTGAGGGGAATGCATGTTGGATGGGTTCGTCCCTGCCACCCTTTGAATTGTACACAGTCAACAAATTTCTAAAGAAATGGAAGTTGCAACAGAGGATCTTAGGTTTTCAACAAATATGCCCCCTGCGCCACATCCTGAAAACATTTCTTAGTACCCCTTGTAGTTAGGTTAGAACTTCGGAAAGTGGCATGCAAGTGGAAGTGCTGTGTGCCATTTTGAGGCCTGGCATCTCGGATATCTCCTGTGTGATAGATGCCCCTTGCTGGCTCACTCTGGCCTTGTAGGCCAGTCAGATGCAGGAGACCCAGTGCAGAATTTCAAAGCCTGGGAGGGTCTGAGGTATTGAGCAGGTAGAGGAGCAAATACATGGAAAGAGCCTGGGTCCCTGAAGGACTGTGTGGAGCAGAGTGACTCCTGCTGACCCCTCCTCCCACCTGAGTCTGTGGTTTGTGGTATAGGAAGTAAACCTTTGTTGTATTAAGCCACTGAGAGATGGGGGCTATTTGCCAAAGTGCTAAGCCTACTCTAATACAGTGACCACCTCTAATCATCTTCATTTCCAGATCATTCCTCTTGTTTTAGCTTCCTGAATTTCCAGTTTTACTCCAACTACCTAGAAAACCAGGTTAAGGGCAGACAGAGGCTCTGTTCCAGGACCATTGATGCAGATACTGGAGGTTGAAGGAAAGGAGGGGTCTTGTGTGTTTATGGTCTATATTGTGTCTCTGGCACTGTGGTGTGTGGGTGCCTGGGGGAAATTGTCTCCTCAGAATGTGCTTACAGCTTGCTTCAGCATGGTTCATGTGGCACCTTTTATTTCCACAAGTTCTGGCTGCTCAAGGACAAGGCTTTGGGGCCCTTCCATTCCTGCAGAACCCCCGTGTTCATGCACTGAGCATTGGATACCATGACTAGGGTGCAGAACCTATTTGTCCTGGGGTACAGAGCTGCTGTCCAAGCCAGAAAGGAAAGTAGCAGTTTCCTCTCTGTTGTGGTGAAGAATTCCATCTTGGGAGTCAAATAGGGGCCTAAAGACTTGCTCTCCTACTTAAGTAACTTTGGGTGATCGTAATAACTTTGAGGGCCATTTTCCATTTTCTCAATCCAGTCTAGAATTTCATATATATATATATATATATATATAAAATCAATCACACACATATGTATATACATACATACAAATATATGAACACATACTCTTATCTATTTTCATCTATCTGTTGATAAAAATAAGATACTTTTTACGTGGTCCTCAGCACAGTACCTAATAGACAATATGTCCTAAACGTGTTGACTTTATCCATGGAAAGAAATACAATGATCATGGCCACTTTAAGGCAGCCTTGTGTCAGACTTCACATTACATGTCTTAACTCCTTTAACCCTTCAAGCCTATGACTTTGGCTCTGTTGTTAGTCTCATTTTATAGATGGGGAAACTGAGGCAGTTATGTATTCCTTACAGTTCACCTGGCTATAGTGGTAAAGCTGGCATTTGGGCCCCCATAATCAAGAGTTCTTGCTCTTAGCTACTGGGTGAAAAAGATGAGGAAAAGAATGTTCTCATCTCCCAGTTTCCCCACCCTGTCCATAGGGCCCTGTTGGGAATGGGCAGCAATCCCTGTACCCAGAGATGAAAGGTTACTCCAAACTTCGCTGTGAAAGAGAGGAGAAGGCAAGGGGGGTTCAACACTCAGAGGTGAAGATGCTTTGCTCTTCTTTGTTCCCACTTTTCTTGGTCCTTTAGGATAATCACAAATCCTTATCACTGTTTTTGAAGCTCGGGTTCTGTGACAAGAGTCTTTTTTTTTTTTTTAAAGATTTTATTTATTTGTCAGCGAGGGAGAGAGAGCAAGCACAGGCAGACAGAATGGCAGGCAGAGGCAGAGGGAGAAGCAGGCAGGCTCCCTGACGAGCAAGGAGCCCGACGTGGGACTCGATCCCAGGACGCTGGGATCCTGATCTGAGCTGAAGGCAGCTGCTTAACCAACTGAGCCACCCAGGCATCCCTGTGACAAGAGTCTTACTGAAACTAGGAGAATCTGTTTACCAGAAAGGTAGGATAGGCTAATCTGCGGGTGCTAAACATAGCCTCAGAGACAATGCATTTGTGTCTTAGATCACAGGGCTGCTGTTTGTGCTAAAAAAGCCTCAGGCATTGTAAAGGCAGAATGGTCCCATAGGCCTCCACATTGCAAAGGCCTAGGCCCTTCTTGGAAACCTTCCTTCACCCCCAGCAGCCTCTGTGTTCCATTTTAGCGAGCCAGGTATTATGGCTAATTTCATGCTTTACATTAACCCCAACAAGGCCCTTTGCCACAGGTGAATTTCACTGTTGCTGTAAGATTCCTTTCTCTCCAGCTTCCATGGCTTCCTCGGCTTCCTCCTTGGCAGCTTAAAGGTCTTCAGGTATAAGAAAGGGCATCTCGGGGCGCCTGGGTGGCTCAGTGGGTTTAGCCTCTGCCTTCAGCTCAGGTCATGATCCCAGGGTCCTGGGATCGAGCCCTACATCGGGCTCTCTGCTCGGCGGGGAGCCTGCTTCCCCCTCTCTCTCTGCCTGCCCCTCTGCCTACTTGTGATCTCCATCTGTCAAATGAATAAATAAAATATTTAAAAAAAAAAAAAAAGGCATTTCTGTTGGCTCACTCAAGGTGTCTTCACACAGTGGCTGTCCTGCCAGCCCAACAGTGGTACCAGAGAACTGGCTTGGGAAGAAGAATGCAGGCTGGCCCTTCCCAGTAAGGGGCACTGCTTCTCCTGCCCACATCACCCCCAGCTTCTCGTAGGAAATGCCTGAGGAGGTGCCACTGCTGGGGTCTGTTTTGGAGTCAGCTCTGTCACTGTTTGGCTACTGCCATAAGTGAACGTGACTGGAGACATCTCCGCTGCTTGTGGTTCATGGTCCTCTTTCCCTGCTCCTCTAGGAAGCAACCCCAATTCCTGTAGTGCTGCCAGCAACTCAGCATTCTGGGTGGAAGCTTGCTGGGGCCTGTATAGTACCTCCAATGGTGATGTCAGCTAGAGTCTTACTAGTCCTGATCCTTGGTGAAGAACACACCATATGTGGACACTGATATTAGACCTGTGATGACCAACCACAGTAAATCTGGGCCGGTAGGTCCGTTCCAAGAGGCCCATGACATACGTGGGGATTTTAGTGACCACCTTGGTCTTAGCATCTCCTAGTATACCTCATGGTGACAGCTGCCTCCTGGGGGTTGGGCCTTACCTTCCCCTGATATGATCAGATCAGCTGGGAGGTCAGCATAAACAAGGGGCACCCAGATGTTCATGACCACTCTCACGGACTATGTCCCTGACTGGAGAAGACTGTCTCTCCTTGAAATTGTATATTGAAGCATGACCTCCCAGTGTGACCGTATTTGGAGATGAGGACTTCACAGAAGTAATTAGGATTGAATGAGGCCAGAAGGGGTGAACTCTGATCTACCAGAGAAGAGGTGCCAGAGCTGGCTCACTCTCCATGCAGGCACCAAAGAAAAGCCACAAGAACACACAGCAAGAAGGCAATCCTGTGCAAGCCAGGAAGGGAGCTTTCACCCAAACGAGGCCCTGATCTCAACCTTCCAGTGTCCAGAGCCATAAAATAGATGTCTCTTGCCTGAGTGCCTAGTCTGTGGTATTTTATTAGGTAGCCTGACTGGCCTAAGAAAACCACCTTCATCGGCCCCAGGAACTTAGTGTTTTCTATTTGTGGGCTCTATGGTAAGATCTTTGCTCATGGCCTTATCCGTTTCTATTCCTCTGGTCCCAGGTAATCCACTGATGCTAGGGGCTAGGCTTCCTGCTGCATACTCACCTTTGTGTTCCTTTTGAAGATGGGCCACTGGACCTGCTGAGCTAGCCCTTACTTCCAACCCTAAACCCAAAGGAAGAAGCAAAAATTCCACCTATCAGTGACCTCCTAGGCAGGCCTGAATTCATGCCCCATGCATCTACTGTGCATCAACTCTCGTGAGGACATTATTGTGGTGGTGGTGGTGATGGTGGTGGTGGTTGGCCCTGGTGAGGCAGCCATGAATGAAAGAGAGGAAATCCTTGCTTTTCATAGAATTTACATTCAATGAAGAAAGATAGGTAGGGCACATGTGTACATAACAAAGAGGATAATTTGGAGAGTGATGAGTGCTAAGAAGGAACATTAATATTTAGTGATGGGATAGTGAGGAAGGTCTGGTGCTTCAGGTGGGTCAGGGAAGTTTTCCCTGAAGGGGTGACATCTGGATTATCATCTGAATGTATAGTAGTAGGCAGGTGAGCTAGAATCTGGAAAAAAAAAAATGGTTCAGGAAGAGGAAAGAACAAGTACAGATCCTCTAAGGTGGAAATGAGCTTGGGAAGTTTGAGGAGGACCTCAACCATGATGTCTACAGGGACCCCCCCCCCCCACCTTCTAAGCTGTGTACATGTACGATCCAGGATTACAGACTCCGTCTCCCAACTCCTGCTGCTCCCTGCAATTCCATGGCGATGGTTAGGGCTGACAGAATCTCTTCTGCCCCACCCCAAACCCAGGCTCTAAGGAGGCTGGGAATCCATGTGCTAGGATGAGAGTCCTGAGGCAGTCATAGGCATTAGGGTTCAAAAATACATTCTCAGCCAGATACTGCATCTCTCCCAGGACTCTGTCTCAACCGTATCTTCTCAAAAGAGATAACCAGATAAAGATAATTTTAAAAGGACAGCCGACCTGTTGTTGAGAGGTTCTCATCACTGGGAAGTTCATCAAAGAATTGGGCTATCACTTTGTCCCTTTGACATTGATTTGGAACACACAGGGGCAAAGTAATTAGAGACCATGCCCTGGAGGGATTTCCATGGATGCCTGAGTTTTCCAAAGCATACAGTGAGTGGATTTCAGACCCTGTTTCCTGGTCTTAGTCTGCCCTGTGCACTGAAGACTACATTCAGAGGGCTTATTTGGGGTGGGGTGGGGGGGCTCTGGGCCAAGGTGGACCCATCTTGCATTACATTATATTACAGAAGGTATTACAGAGGATGAGGGGAGTAGAGATATGTGCTTTCCTCACTGCGATATTTGTGGCTTCAGAATGAAATGGGTCCATGGGACATGCAGGACAGGCTCCCTTGCATATCTTTATCAGGCCAGACTTCCTCCTCCCTGGCTCTCAGCTTCCCCACTCCAGTTCTGTGTCTCCGGTGGGACTGCACTGTAATCTTGAGACCAGGCAAGAACTGAGCATCCCTGTCTTCCTTTGGTTTCTTATATGACCCAAATACCATTGAGGAGTTCGAGATACCTGGGTTTGAATACCATCTCTATAAGTAACTGTGTAAACCTTGACCATTACTGAACTTCTCCAAATTTGTGTGCATTTCTCTGTAAACTGGGTTACTGTGAGGATTCCAAGAAATTGAGTTACCTGATGTATGCAAGCCACCGGGCGCCAGGCCCAGCACACAGATCTTCTCTCTAGGACTATGCTCTGCTTGACCTTCAATGGACAGGCTACTGCTGAAGAACCTGGCCCATCCTGAGAATGTCTCCAGTTTCCCACTAAAAACCCATCAACCTGAGGAGATGAATCATCTACATCCTGTTGACTTGATGACATGCCATCCAGGGCCAACCTGGCTGTTTCTTTCATGTAATACCAGACTCCCTGCTCTCCTTTCCAGACTTGTGTTCGATGCTTGCTGCCGGGGGAGAATAGAGTTGTTAAAACCAGTGACTTTTCTGCTAGCCTGGGCTTGTGGTTTAGGGGTCAGGAACCTATAGATTCTATTTTTGTATATAAGACCGGGGGCGGGGGGCTGGAAGTTAATGGGACAAGAATCCAGTTCTCTCTCTTTCAAAACTACCCCCCCCAACACTGTGCTATCACACATACCTGGGGCCACCTGAGTATTGGGTGGGGGTGGGGGGAGCTGGCTTTTCCCTGTTGTCTGAGATCAGAACAAGCCTGTCACCTGTGGTGACATTCAGGGCTGGCAATTACCCAACACAGTGCCCATCCACACTCAGATTTAATATAGAAATCAGGTGTGCTGTGAAAGGGCCTGAATTTTCTTACCCGTCTAAGGTTCCGTGCACAAAAGCACTGTCCATCATGTATTTTGCTGAATACAACATTTAGCCCAGCTGTGCAATAATCCCAGACAGCACAACAATGGGCTCAATCAAGGCTCAGAACTTCTCCTCCTAGCCCCTCAGACCTGCTTTGGAATCCCTCTTTCTGGGAGAAAGAATGAGTCCATTGTTGGGGTTTTCTCTGATGCTTATCGTTGGCTGATGGGAGGTATCCGCTAATGCTTGTGACCCATGAGGTGATGCTCCGTGACCTTGTGGCCCAGTTTTCTTGGCAGGGAGGTCTCACACATTCTCCACTTCTGTTCTCCCTTCTGGCAACTGAAACCGGAAAGCAGTTCCTTTGGAAAATTTGGAAATTTCTGCTTAAATTGCCAACTTGTGAGACTTTGAGGTACATTAAGTCTTTCCTCTGGTCTCAGAGCTGAATACGCTGGGGGTTGGCTCCACAGGTATGAACTGGAAATCTGAACTTAAGTACCCCACTTAGACAAATGGCCCACAGAGGAGGGCTTGCTTTGCAGTCAGATACGAGTATATTAAGGAAGCACTGAGCTGATAGAGATCTTTGACCTTCCTCACTGGTGTTTGGGGAATCACAGAAGAAGTGCTTAAAAGAGGTTTCACCGTGGATCAGGGTGGACGATGTTTGGTCTTTTGTCAAAATGCTGCACTTCCCGCAAGAGTTATCACAACTTTGGTAGTTTATCTGCAAGGTAGCTGGGCCCACTGTGGAACTGGAGGAAGAAGATACTGGGTTTTGGAGGACAGAGCTTCAGGGAAATTCTGCAGAGTATGATGACCAGTTTCTCACTGTACAGACATTCAGTGTGGCGTGGGGACTCTGATCTAACTGTGGAAGTTAGATCCAAGTCAGGTGGTGTGCCTGATGCATATAGAATGCCAGCCAGGAGTTAAAGTGAGGCAGAGTCCAGCTCAGGGAGGTAAAGGGGGTGCCAATATCCTAGTCAAGTGTTGTGGTCCAAGACAAGAGGTATTGATCTAAGCTGGTGTGCCAGACAAGAGATCCAGTGGACTGAGCCCTCAGGGGTAGAGTAGCCCTGGGACATGGGACTCCTAGAACCAAGCCCTCCTGCCCCCCTCCCGCCCACAGTGCCTGTGAATTCTAGCTTCCGAGGAGCTGATGCCTTTTTTTGCCTGCCTCTGTGAGACCTGGTGCTAGGCAGGTTCTGGTGAAAGCAAAAGCGGTCTCTTTCATCTAGAAGGAAAAATATAAAAGATCAGTTGGGTTTTCCTTGAGAATAATCTCATGCTGTCATGAGTGAATGTAATACTAGCATTTTGTATGCATTGCTGGCCCCCGGAACTGGGTTTGCAGCACAGACTAACAGTCTTTAGAAGCTCATGTTGTTTCTTACCACTGAGGTTCCCATTCACAATTCAGCCACATTCTCTAGTCCTGCTTAATTCTACTTCCTGTGCCAGCTCTGTATTAAATGTATCTCTTCCTCTCCCCCATTTTACCTTTTCTATCTACTCTCTGTTCTATTTCTGCATAAGAAACACCTTCAAAATTTACCGACTTAACATGACAATAATTTTTGATTTGCTATTGGATTTCGTCTGTCTGGAATTTAGAGAGGACAAAGGCAGCCAGCATTGTCTCTGCTCTGTTATGTCTGCAGCCCCAGCTGGAAAGACTTACTGGGTTTGGGATGATTTGAATGACTGGGGTTGGATTTATCTGGAACCTTCTTTACTCATATGTCTGCTGCCTGGGCTGGAATGGAAAGATGGCTAGACTCTACTTGTGCTCATCTGGAGAAACCCACATGAGGCCCATCTAGCATGGCAGCTCAGGACTGACTCCGGGAGCAGGTGTTTGAACGTGGCCATGATGACCTAGCTTTGGAAGTCACACAGCATCCTTTCTGCCATACTCTATTGGTCGAAGTGGCAACAAGCTTGCCAACTTCAAGGGAAATGAAAAGATATTTTAGAATTTGAGCCCATGGTTTCAAACCACTATGCCCTCTGGACTTTGTATTTGTTCAGTTGTTGCTGCCTCTAACACTTCACCTGCTTTCTGTCTTCTCCATTCAGAAGGCTGCCTCTCTATTCAGGCCACACATACACACTCATACTCTCATTTGTCTGAACCTATGTGTTCCTCTTTTTTTCTTTTTTTTTTTCTTCTTCTTTTTTTTAACAGTTCTTGCTGCATGGTTGCAGAGATGCAGAGATGGGCTTATTCTTGATCTGTCCCTCAGGAAAACCTGTCATTTGGCTGAGTTTGCAGCAGTGACACCAGAAAGATCATTCACAAGGAAGCATTATTCATGGTGTTTCTATGACACTCTGGTTTCTTCCATTCTCCCAGTAGTTTTATCAAAGGTCACCCTTTTATAGGAGATAGAGACTACAGAATAAATCATTAAGTCTTAAGTATCTCAACTTTCCCTGCTTTCCAGTAGCTATTCTCCATGCAAATCTACACAACTGAGATTTCTCTCATATATGGCAACATATATATAGATACATATATATGTGTGTGTGTGTATATGTATATATGCATACACACACATATGATTATTTAAAATGTGTTGGTCTAGTCTCCTAGACTATATTTAAAATCTCTAGGGGTGGGAGAGCATATGTGTCAGGTTTGGACCCATCCCATCAATCCAAGTGTCAGCAAAGCAATCTGTTTAAAGCTTAATAGAATTGATTGGAAAGGTCCTGCTCAAGTTTATTTTGAGGTGATTCAGATTTTTGCTTGTTTAATTGCCTTAACAAAGTAAGTGTACAACCCAGGTACAAATGAATGATAGCTGAGGGAACCCCTAAGTCTGTGTTCAAAAGGACATTCACATATCAGAGCAATGCGACCTTATGATTTGGATATATTTTGGATATATTTTTGGATATATATATATAGATATATTTTGTTCCAATATTTTGGAACAGCATCTTGGTCTTCTCTGCTGTTGGGGGGCAAGTAAAACATACTGGACGTGGGGTCAGAAGTTGAGGGTTGAATCCCAACTCTGCTGCTAAATAGCACTATGACCTTGATAAATCATATCCTCATTCTAAAACCTAGTCGTTTTAGCTATAAATGGAAGTGATAGCACATGTTATTTAGAATTAGGATTAAATAGTACCGTTTTTTTTTTTTTTATGATGAGGATTAAATGAAAGAATTTTTTGGGAAAGTGTTTGTAAAATGCACTTATAAAGTTTGTGATTGTTCAATAGGCTAGGTCAGGGTTCTTAAGTCAAAGAGCCAGATGGGTGATTTAAATGAATGAGAAAGCTGGGCCTGAAAAAGGACAATTGGTACAAGTTCTGTGTCTGAAGAGGGATGCTTCTCTCCATCTTCAGCTGACTGTGGCTCAATTCAGGCCTGGGTGGCCACATTTAATTTTCTCAGAGAATCCAGAGCTGCAAAAATTTTTGTGCACGCTTCTGATTTTTAATTGTTTGTGGTTAACTTTAGACACACATTAAAAAAATAGCCTGGAATAAACAAAATACTTCTGCAACTTGTCTTTGTCCTACACACTGCCGATTTAATATTTGGTTCAGAAGGAAAGCTGAAGGCATAAAGAGGGCACAACGATTTCTCTCTCTTCCGCTCTTCTCAGAATAACTATAAGCCTTAGAAATGAGAGGCAACCAAAACAGGAGTCTGAACAACACAGAGGACATCTTAGCATTCTCCACCCATTGGCAGGAAGGGACACAGGCCATGTGTCCGCGATCACCAAACTAACTACAGAAAGTGTGACTTAGGTAGGTTCATTCCTCTCCTGAACTGGATGGAAGGTCCTGCTTATAAGAGCAGTGGAGCTGATAGGACTCCAATGGGATCTTTCTTGAGCAGCCAAGGGAAGGACTTTCCCTCCCTTTATTAGACCTGAAACTCCTTTTCCTCACCTCGGGACATCAGGTGAGCAGGCAGCATCTACAAGTTGGGGTTGGGGAAGTCCTGCCACAGCAAATGGTCTGGCCCAGAAAGTACTTTCCATTCCTGCTAGCTCTGAGATTTCCCTTCCTAACCTAGAACGATGGGGTGGCCAGGAGATTTTGGCAGTAGATTCCTGCAAAAACAAACAGCTAATCCAAGAAACCTCTGTGTCCTGCAGAGGCGGGACAGGCTTCAAGACACTTGAAGCAGATAGTGGCTCAGGTACAGGGCATCCTGACAGAACAAGGATTTGGTCCAAGAAGCGCTCTTTGTTCCCCCCACCTGGGGGCATCAGGTAGCCCATTTGGGGAAGTTCCTTCCCCCTCGGGCAGCATTAGCAGGGAACAATGGAAATCTCAGCGGCATCTGATAAGTATAGTTTTTGTAAGATGCTACCCCTGGGGAGATGGAGTAAAGGCGGAATATATTAGTATTCTTTCTTATCAGCACAAACAAATCTATAATTATCTCAAATTAAAAAAAAAACAAAAACCCTTGATGCTGCGTTGCAAGATGTCAAGCTGATCTCATTCATTTTCCCACATGTCCATGAGAACATTCAGGCCTAGAATCAAACTTAGGTCTAGAAACTTAGAACAGGCCATCAAATTAGAATGTTATCAGTTGCCTTTGAGGTGAGCTTCAACCGTGCCCTCTGATAGGGCTCAGGTTTTACAGGGAGTTAAATTTTTTTCCTGTGCTGCTGAAGATTGGAAAGGTTTTTTTTTTTTTTTTTTTTTTTTTTTTTTCTCTTTTGATTTCTCACAAGTCAATTCGGTTATTCCTCCTTCAGAGCTCATGAGATGGGACTCTATTTCCGAAAAGCAAATTGTGCATTATCTGTCATTTTGAGATATCTTAGTTTGGACAAATTTTAAGAGTGAGTCCCCTTTCTGTTTGAATTCGAGGATCAATTCAGTGGGGGAGGAGGAGTCGCAAAGAAACTATTTCCTGCCAAATTCTCATTAAAAAGGCTTTTCTATCATCTGTACCTATTGAACACAGTAGCAGGATTTCAGTTTGGAGACCTCTGTAGCTCAGTAGAGGCAAGAATTGAAAGCAATTCATGATTCATCTAAGCGAATGGATTGAGGCAGACCCAATCATTTCTGGTACCTACATGCTTTATTTCACCTACACATTATAGCAAATGCTATTCTATTAGCTTTCATACTTAAAAAAAAAAAAAAGTGCACATGTCGTTCCATCTCTTGTCACAACTTCTCCCATAAAATAAACCTTTCTGAGGGTGTGAGCTGTGATGGATGGGATGCATGAGTGTGCATAGTAACAGAAAACACCAACTTGTCTTTACATCATTTTGTTTATTAGACTGACCCTATTTGGATCCGTTAAAAGCTTCAGGAAATTTTCAGTCCTGAACACCTACTATGTGTTTAAGTATTGTGCTGGGTTTTTAAGGGGCCTGGAGACCAAGTCCCAGATTCTCAGGTGAAGTGATTTACAGACTGTAAAATATTCTCAGCAGCAGCATCTCATCCGGTGCTCACAAAAAAAGCCTGTCGGGTAGGAATTATTACCTGCTGTCATTTTGTGGGAGAGGAAGAGGAATCTTGGTTAGGTTAAAAGCGTGCCCCATATTAAGGCTGTTGTCAAGCATAGAGCTTGATCTGTGCTTCTGATTCCAACCCGAAGCTAAGACTAGGTCGGGTATTTCCTGTTACGGACTCCCGTGGAAGTGTTATTTTCACTCCTAGCAATCGTGGAGTGTGCAATTATATGTTTATTTACTTGCTTAATTTCTATATCCCTGATATGGTAGATTGGAGTCCCTATCTGATTTGATTCATTTATCCCGTAGTTCCAAGCAGTGCTTGCATTAAGCTATACTTAAAAAAAAAAAAAATCCTGTTGTGGTATATTGATTGTACTTTATGCTCTCTTGCCCCCCTTTTCTGCTGTTTGTTTTCTCCCCTTTTGTCCTATATTTTTCTATATAAGTTTTGGGATTTTTTCCCCAACTGGCCAAAAGTTATTTTTATGACTTATTTTTTATTTAAAACTTAGTTTAATTACCAATGGCAAGATTGAAACAGTATTTGATTCTTCCATATTGTGACATGTTTTAATATGTGTTTACATTCTTTCTCTTTCCCAAGAGTATTATTTTAAGATAGCCTTAGCTTTTAGACCCATGTTATGATACCATATATAATGTTCTTACACCATCTTTAGTGCAAGAATGCAATCCCGGGGAAGCAGCATTGAGAAAGAACTGGAATGAGGCAGGGAAGGAGGGAGAGCAAATGTAAGGGAATGTGTGGCTGAGCTCCTCTCGGTTCATGTCAAGTGGACTACTTTTTCTTATAAGACCTTTTCCAGTAGCTGGAAGAAAAATCCTACATTTCTAAACAATCCATTCGGAAGAAAGGGGGAGAAGGGTATCTTTTGACTCTTATATCCTATTAGTCAAAGTTTAAGTCAGCATCAATGCTGTCCTCTTTGGGCTGTGTGTTTGTGGGTGCTGGCTGGGTTCCAAAGCTTCTTGTTCCTCAGTTGGCAACAGGGCAACCTTGAGATAGAAAGTGTGTGTGGCGATGTGCAAACATATAAACAAAAGGCACTTGGTGTTGGTAATCTGAAGAATCCAAAGCTTTCATCATAGCAAACCCCTCAAATGCACAGTGATGGCTGCACCAACACTCTGGCCCCATGGCCATTAGAAAAGTAAGTGGTCGCTAGAGAAAGCTAGATAAAAGTTATGTGCACTGGAGGTGCTTGGGTGGCTCAGTTGGTTAAGTGTGTGCCTTTGGCTCGGGTCATGATGTCAGGGTCCTGAAATTGAGCCCCACATTGGGCTCATCAGCGAGTCCACTTCTCTCTCACACTCCTCCCTAGTGCCCTCCCTCTCTAATAAGTTAATAAACTCATACACACACACACACACACACACACACACTAGTTTTAGCAAAATTTGGGGTGCTATATAAAATAAGTCTAGGAAACATTTAACATTTTTATTTCATATCTTTTAAAGACTTCATTTCCAGTTTGTATGATATTTCATAATTATGTTAATATTTAGAAACACATTCAAATTTGACCAGCTTCAGTCTTCTCCATCATTTCTTTTATGTTGCATCTTAAATATAATTGAATTTTGAGGTGCCTGGGTGGCTCAGTGGTTTAAAGCCTCTGCCTTTGGCTCAGGTCATGATCCCAGGGTCCTGGGATCGAGCCCCACATCGAGTTCTCTGCTCAGCAGGGAGCCTGCTTACCCCTCTCTCTCTGCCTACCTCTCTGCCTACTGTGATCTCTGTCTGTCAAATAAAATCTTAAATATAATTGAATTTTTACACAGTTTTGGAGGTTATAGGATTTTAGGTACTTCTTTTTCAGGAAAGCTATATGGGGTGCTATGTTTTCTGAGCCCTAGCAAGAGTAAGATTTTTCAGCTGGCTTTATACATAAATAATATGGTGACTGGGTATAGCATTTTGAGCAACCATGGGCATGCTATCAAAATTCTAGTGTACTCTATTTCCAGCCATGACAATGGTATTGGAATTTACCTCTCACTGAAAATAACCATAAATCTAGACAAAATATATGAAGCACCGGGCAACAGGCAGTGTAGGGTGCTGGTCTTTGAGAGAAACAGAACAAGGTGAGCCCCCTGATTGCTCTGGCTTTTTGTCTGGAGTCACTTACCTGACGTAAAGAAGAGCAGGTGGTCCCAAATGGAGGTGCAGTCTCTCTAAGCTGAGAATTCAAAGATGAAGTCCAAGATGCTGAGGCTATTGTAATTTTCAGCGTGAGATAGCTGAGGAGAAGCAATTGTATGGAAATGGGGAGGGGAAGCACCTCTGTCATCTACATTAGGATACAGCATGGGCCTGTGGCCAGAGACTGAGTTGCACGTGTCCAGGAATGGCCCTTATAAGGCCTCATACAAATTTCCCCCAGTAGGTCAAGAGCTGAATGGTGATATCCGAGCACAGGACAGGAGATAGTGGAGTTCCAGAGTAGAGCGAGAAAATGCATCTAGGTACCTTAGACTTACTGAGGAAAACCCAGAAATATTAGGTCTTGGGAGTGAGGACAACATATCCTAGGATTAAGGATAAAATCTTGATGGTTAAGAGCTAGCTCTTACTTAATAAAGCATAAGATCATGACTAACTTGAAGGTAAAACTGAAGAGAATCTCACACATACGGACAACATCAAACAAGCTAACAAATGCTCCAGTGCCATAAGGAAGAGAGAGAATGGGTCAAAATGGTACTTGAAGAAATAAAGGCTGGAAAATTGCAAAATCTGGTGAAATACTCAATTTACAGATTCAATAAGTTTAAGTATGGTACAGTGAACACCAAACTCAGGTCTAAACATGAATTCTGAGGGAATGCAAGAGTCCATAAGCCTCATAAACACAATTCCCTTTGGTTCATCCTTTTACCTCCTCCAGCTGAATTGGGTCCTTGACATTTATTCTCATACAGATGAATACAGGCTTTGCCGGCCTTTTTTTTTTTTTTTTTTTTTTTTTGCCTTTCCTTCATGCCTCATCCTGAGCAAAAATTCTCTTCCAGCTTATGTCACTCTTGTCCCATGATATCCTCCTCCATCTTCACCACTCCCACCGCCTTCCTCTTCCCTCACTTCAGATCTAATCCAAGGTAAGCAATTATATGAAGAGGTTCTGGGAAAGTGTTCTTCACAGCAGTAATTGTAAGTGATACAACGTTAAACCCTCAACAAAGGTGGGTTTTCTATGCAAATCATACCAAAAAGCAAGTGATACCTTATCCCCTTTTTTGAAGGCCTATAGTGCACACTTGAATATTGAAAGTTTTGAGAAGTCTTGAAAAGAAATCTGTGATTTTTTCAGCGAGTGTTTTCCAAACTTGTTTCACTTAAAAAAAAAAAAAAAAAAAGGATTCCACTATTAACTTACCATAAGGCCCAGAGTGGGAATGTGACGGAAATTTTTTTGGAAGATGCTGAACTGGAAGGGGTCTCTTTTCCTGAATTGCAGTTTATTCCTTTCTCTCTCTCTTTCCATCTCTCTTCCTCTCTCACTCTCTTTCTCCTCTCTCTGAGCACTTTATCTAATTTGCCTAATATGTTTGTGATTAAGACCCATCATGAAGCCTGGGGTATTGCATTTCTATTTTCCCAAAGCTGGTAAAAATCACATCCCTACCACAAAATAGTCCTGACAAATTGGTTTTGAATGAACTCTGATCCCCCCAGAATTTTGATGGGAGAAGTAGAAAATTAAGGAAAAAAAATTTCATGTTGGAATCTAGAAATTTTGCTAGTGATGAAGAAATATTTAGTTACAATATAATTTCTCAGTCTAACATTTTCCCTTCAAAGAACATATTGCTGAGGGAAGTGGTATGGAGCTCAACATGGACAACTCTGATTTCCTCCTTAATGTCACTGATGTTTTTACATGCAAAGTGGAGGGAAGGAGGGCAGGCAGGAGGTTTTTAGTACCTGCTTAGCTTGTTTAGGTCTTAGTGACTAAACAGCCTTTTGTCAGATAGGATTTTCATCCCTGGATGCAGATGTTCAAAGGGCTTGGTTATAACTAGTGTTTATTTAATATGAACATCAGGCCCTGATTCCTTCACCTGTCCGGGAGCATCTGTTATCCTGCCTTTCAAAATGGATTTAGCTCACCAACTGTTTTATCACGTGCTTGCCTGTTGGGCCAAAGTGAGAAAAAGACAAAAGGCTTTAGTGTATGTGTGAATTTGTTCCCTCTAATAAGAATGGGGACAGAGTCCAGCCATCCCAGACCCTTTTATCACTTTATTCGCAGCTCTTCTGCCAGCTGTTAAAGGCACAGTACAAGTACAACAGGAAGGTGGTTATCCTTGGGTTTTATTCACTTCATGAATAAAAATGCCTCTGATTCACTCTGCAAGGAGGAAAGTGAATTTGAACTTGTAAGAGTGAGATGAAGTTTAGCCACCGTCTGTGTCATTTGCTAGAGTGGTTCATTTCACCTTGGGCTTTATGTCCCCAGTACAGCCCTTATTGCTCAGACACGGGATTCTGTATGAGGACATCTTGTTCCTCCAATTACGCTAAAGTAGCCGGTTTCTGCCTGGGATCTGGCCCCTTCACCACCCGCCTCTTACATAGCACCAATTCCAGAGACTCAAAGCAGTTTCTGTTTGGGGCCAGTTATTCTGGGAATGACTTTTCCAGGTTGATGCTCTCAGTGTTTGAACACAGCTAAATAAACAGCCTTGTTTCATTTGAGAGCTCTCAACCAAAGAGTTTTCTTCCTTTATTCTCTAGTTCTTTCTTACTCATTTACTGTGCACTGACTCCTTTTTATTCAGGATTTTCCTGTTCTTATTGTTGTTTATATTTTCCCCTACAAATTGTTGTCATTTGGGGTTGCCTTAAATTCACCTTGTGAGGATCTGTTTACAACCAAACATGCCTCCTCCCTCTTTCCTGGGTCTACATAGTCTTGCACATCCATCAGGTCTCAGCTAAAATGTTTCTTCCTCAACAAAGCCTCCCTGCATAAGCCTAGGTTTTAATTTCTCACTGGTTGCATCTCCCCAGATTCCAGGACTCTGTAGCTGTAGGAGTCAGCTGACTCTCCTCTTCCCACGATACCTCAAATACATACTCGAAGACCCTGCCATTGTTATGGCATTAGAAATGTTTTATCAAATCAGTATCCTTTTAAAGGCAGAATTAAACTTGCAAGAAAGAATGGATAATTGGTGTATGCTGGAAATGAAAAGGTTTCTGGGAAACAGACTGGTAAGAGTGATTGCTTTGGGTAGTATAGACATTTTAACAATGTTCTTCAAATCTGTGAACATGGAATGCTTTTTCATTTCTTTGTATCTTTTTCATTTTCTTTCATAGGTGTTCTATAGTTTACAGAGTACAGATCTTTTACCTCTTTAATTAGGTTTATTCCTAGGTATCTTACTGTTTTTGATGCAATTGCAAGTGGGATTGATTCCTTGATTTCTTTTTCTGCTGCTTATTGGTATGTAGAAATGCAACAGATTTCTGTACATTGATTTTATATCCTTCAACTTTGCTGAATTTCTATGAGTTTTAGCAATTTCTTGGTGGAGACCTTTGGGTTTTCTACAGGTAGGATCCTGTCATTTGCAAATAGTGCAAGTTTGACTTCTTCCTTGGTGATTTGGATGCATTTTATTTCTTTTTATTGCCTGATTGCTGAGGCTAGGGCTTCCAGTACTATGTTAAATAGAAGTGGTGGGAGTGGACATCTCTCTCTTGTTCCTGAATGTAGGAGAAAGGCTCTCAGTTTTTCCCCATTGAGGATATTAGCTGTGCGTCTTTCATATATGGCCTTTATGATGTTGAGCTATCTTCCATCTATTCCTACTTTGTTGAGGGTTTTTATCAAGAAAGGATGCTGCATTTTGCCAGATGGTTTTTCTGCATCTATTGACAGGATCAAAAGGTTCATATCCTTTCTTTCATTAATGTGATATATCACATTGATTTGTGAATATTGAATTACCTCTGTAGCCCAGGAATAAATCCCACCTGTTTGTGGTGGGTTAATTCCTTTAATGTACTGTTGAATTAAATTTGCTTTTATTTTATTGAGAATTTTTTCATCCATGTTCGTCAGGGATATTGGTATATAATTCTCCTTTTTAGCCAAGTCTTTGTCTGGTTTTGAAATAAAGGTAATGCAGGCTTTCTAAATTGAGTTTGGAAGTTTTCCTTCCATTTTTATTTTTTGGAACAGATTGAGAAGAACAAGTATTAACTCTTCTTTAAATGTCTGGTAGAATTCCCTTGGGACTCCATCTGGCCCAGGACTTTTGTTTGTGGGGAGGTTTTAGATTATTGATTCAATTTTTTTGTTGATTATGGGTCTGTTCAAATTTTCTATTTCTTTCTGTTCCAGTTTTGGAAGTTTATGAGTTTCTAAGTTATTGTCCATTTCTTCCAGATTGCCCAGTTTGTTGGCATATAACTTTTCATAGTGACTATTATGATCGCTCCTCTTTCATTTATAATTTTATCTATTTGGGTTCTCTCTCTTTTTCTACTGATAAGTCTGGCTAGGGCTTTATCAACTTTATTAATTCTTTTGAATAACGAGCTTTTAGTTTTGTTGGTCTTCTCTACGGTCTTTGTTTTTTATTTTGTTTTGTTTCTATATCATTCATTTCTGCTCTAATCTTTATTTCCCACCCTCTGCAGGCTTTAGGCTTTATCTGGTGTTCCTTTTCTAGCTTCTTTAGGTATAAGGTTAAGTTGTATATTTGAAACTTTTCTTGCTTCTTGAAGGAGGCCTGGATTGCTATATACTTCCCTCCTAGGACTTCTTTTGCTACATCCCAAATGTTTTGGACTATCATGTTTTCATTCTCATTTGCTTTTGTGTATTTTTTTATTGTTTAATTTCCTGGTTGGCCCATTCATTCTTTAGTGGGATGTTCTTTAACCTGCATGTACTTGAGGTCTTTCCAAACTTTTCTTGTGGCTGACTTTAAGTTTCATAGCATTGTGGTCTGAAAATATGCATGGTATGATCTCAGTCTTTTTGTGCTTGTTGAGCATTGATTTGTCAGCCAGTATATGATCTATTCTGGAGACTGTTTCAGATGCACTTGAAAATAATGTATTTTCTGCTGCTTTAGGATCATGTATTCTGAATATATATATTAAGCCCATCCGGTCCAGTGTGTCATCCACAGCCTTTGTTTCATCTTGACTTTGTGTTTAGACAATCTGTTCATTGCTGTAAGTGAGGTGTTAAAGTCCCCTACTATTACTGTGTTATTATAAATCAGTTTATTATTAATTGATTTATATATTTGGGTGATCCTAAGTTGCGGACATAAATATTTACAATTGTTAGATCTTTTTCATGGATATACCCAGTAATTATGATGTAATGCCCTTCTTCATCTCTTGTTACAGTCTTTGTTTTAAAATCTAGTTTGTCTGATATAAGTAAGGCTACCCTGGCTTTCTTTTGATGTCCATTAGCATGATAGATTATTCTCTACCTCCTCACTTTTCAATCTGTCTTTAGGTATACAATGAATCTCTTGTAGGCAGCATGTAGACATATCTTGTTCTTTTATCCATTCTGATACCCTATGTCTTTGAATTGGAGCATTTAAACCATTTACATTCAGAGTGATTGTTATTATTTTTTAAAGATTTTATTCATTTATTTGACAGAGTGTACAGCTGGGGAGAGGGGCAGAGGGAGAGGGCAGAAAGCCCAATGTAGGGCTTCATCCCAAGACGCTGGGATCATGACCTGAGCTGAAGACAGACACCTAAATCCACTGAGCCACCCAGGCACCCCAGAGTGATTATTGAAAGATAAGAACTTAGTGCCATTGTGTTACCTGTAGAGTTGGTGTTTCTGGTGATGTTCTCTGGTCCTTTCTAGTCTTTTTGCTTCTGGTCTTTTTTTTTTCCACTCAAGGAGTCACCCTTATAATATCCTGTGGGGCTGGTTTAGTAGTCACGAACTCTTTTCATTTTTTTTTTTTTTTTTCGGTCTAGGAAACACTTTATTTCTACTTTTCTGAAACACAGCCTTGCTGGATAAAATATTGTTGGCTACATATTTTTCCCATTTAGCATATTGAATATATTCTGCCACTCTCCTCTGGCTTGTCAAGTTTCTGTGCAAAGATTTGCTGAGAACCTGATCTGTCTTCTTTTGTAGGTAAGGACTTTTTTCCCCTGCTGCTTTCAGGATTCATTACTTGTCCATGTATTTTGTGAATTGGACTGTGATATGTCTTGGTGATGGTAGGCTTTTGTTGAATTTAATGGGAGTTCACTGTGCTTCTTGGACTATGATGCCTGTATCCTTCCACAGATTAGGGAAGTTTTCATCTATATTTTGTTTGAATAAACCTTCTGCTCCCTTTTCTCTCTCTTCACGTTCTAGGACTCATGATATGAATGTTATTACAGTTTAAATAAGTTGCTCAGTTCCCTAAATCTACCTTTATAGCTCTTACCTTTCTTTTCCTCTTCTTTTCAGCTTCATTATTTTCCATAATTTTATCTTCTGTATCACAGATTTATTCCTTTGCTTTATCCATCCTCATTTTTTTTGCATCCATTTGGGTTTGCATCTCAGTTACAGCATTTTTCATTTTGGCCTTGGTCAAATAACCCATGTTTTCAGTGGTGTCCTGTTACAAGGAGAGCAGATTCTTATTGAACTTATGCAAATAATTAGTATTGCTTTGAAGGAAAGAACACTCACTGAGAGTTCCTGAATTCTGGAGGATTTAGGTAGGGAGAAAAGATAAATTTCAATTTGTCCACAAAGGAATTTTTTTTTCATATTTCTGTAAGTCCTAGATATCTTACGAGGAAAAAGTTTCTTTAAATCTGGAAAAGCAAACATTAGAGAACCAGCAAAGTTTCAAATAAGAGTCATAAAAACTATAATCATCTTCCTTAATTAATTCAGTCCCATGTTACTAATTCTTGTTTAAATACAGTTTTTCCCATTAGTTGGGGAAATTCTTAGTTTAGTTTTATGATCTTGAAGATATCAGGAACCTGTGCTTGTCAAGTTAATTTCCATGGATCTCTTTGAAGCCAAAACACCTTTACAAGGGCACTGGGGTAAAGCAGCAACTGTAAATTACAAAAGACTAAAAAAGGGCCATGGTTAAAAATGAGATTAGAGTTCATTATATGCAGTTGACAAGGAAATTCAGCTATTTTTGTGACATATATTTTAATAATTAGAATTACATCTGATGATATAACATAACCTATTAAAACTTTAGGAATTTTATAAATTTCCGGAACAGTTATAGCATTTATCCACACAATATTACCTATGAAGACTTATCATTTGTTTGACAGTGCTTCCCATGTAACTTAAAATACCAAATAAACTTAAGTAGTCAAAAAGACTTCATTTAGAATTCGAGCTTTTCAGAAGTTTGTTAAAACCCTCAGATGGTTCTAAAGCACATACCTAAATAGGGTTACAGATTATTTTAAAACTTAATGTTATCCATATAACCAAGGTGGCAATAAGTTATTCTATAGAAGGTCATATTGTTTTTGGCAAAATTTAGCTTCTTTAATATTGAGATATTTTAACTTTCTTTTCTTTTCTTTTTTTTTTTTTTAAGATTTTATTTATTTGACAGAGACACAGTGAGAGTGGGAACAGAAGCAGGGGGAGTGGGAGAGGGAGAAGCAGGCTTCCCGCTGAGCAGGGAACCCTATGTGGAGCCAGATGTTTTAACTTTCTTAAGTAATTAAAGATGTGGTAAAGACAAAACATTGAAACTTTATCTTCCTGGTCATAAAAAAAGTTTATTTACAATTTATCAAGAGTAGACCAACAATCCAAGAAAACTGTCTTTTTAACAAGGGAAAAACCAAATTCCAAACTTAAACTTTGGTATACTTTAAAAACTCATTCATTCCAGTCTTAGTCCTAACCATGCATAATTTTTTTCCCCCAAAGATTCCCCTTCACAAACTTATTACAACTTTTTTTCATTCAGATTTTGATCTAGGTTTTTCCTCTCTAAGCAACCAGTCTCCCTTCAGGACAAAAGTACTTTTCCCTCAACAAAAATGTGTTCTCATTCCTTACACCTTTGCTACACATCTCTTGCTTTCCTTACATGCAGAGCTGTTTTCCTTATCATCTCTAGCAGTCTTAATTATATATTTTATTTATTATTTATGTATTTATTGAATGAGAGAGCAAGCAAGTGCTGGGGAGGGAGAAAGGGAGAGGGAGAATGTTAAGGAGGTTTCATGCCCAGCTTGGAGCCTGACATGGGTCTTGATCTCACATCCCTGAGATCATGACCTGAGCTGAAATCAAGAAGGCTTAAATGACTGAACCACCCAGGTGCCCAGTCTTAATTATATTTAGGAGAATTTTAACCCTTAGAAACCTTAGTTTCCAAGGAAAACTAAGTATTAACCAATTGTGAACTCTTCACCAGACTTTCTTAGATTGGCAAGTTTGTAAATATATTTTATAATTTATAGGAATGTGTTTTTTCATAGTACAACTTTCAACAAAACATAAAACATGTTTATTAACAGACCCAACTATCTGTAGTTTTTCTGTAATAAAAGTTTTGTTTATCTTATGTTTAGTGATTAATATTTCAGTATTTTAATGTATTTGGAAAAGACCTAGATACCCAATGAATTTAACTGAATTTACCTTTTAACTTAGCAAAGTTTCAGGTTACCAATGATTTTGAAAGCTATTTAAAAGTTTACCTATAAAACTTTCTATTAACCTACTTGCTCTTAATAATTACCCATGAAGACTTCATGAGATAGATGAAATGAACCATCATTTTCAGTTGTCTTTTTGCTGATAAATTGCAACAGAGATAACATGAGCTTATTTGACCTTTAATAAACCTTGGTAGCATAAAAGCTTTATGTTTGATGCAGATAACTCTAAAGACATGTTTATTTTAATTAAGCTAACCTTGAATTAGCTTTAATTCTAAATATGCTGCACCCGTGTCCACTAAACAATCAGTTTGCTCCTCACTGTCCATTTTACCTGGGGCTTCTGTGGGGAAATCGGAAATGGATGGCTTAAATCTAGGGGAGTCCCTGGGGCCCTTCGTGCTGATATGATAGGTGCTTCTGTGTCAACCTCATGAGGAGGTGGTCCAACAGCTTGGGATGCTTTTTGTTCCTTGATAGTGAGGGTAAAAGGAACAGGAGCAAATAGCGTCTCCCCTTCGTGCAGAGTAGGCTTTTTCTCTGGTTCTTTTTCGGCCTCCTGCACTCTTTATTCAAGATATGTGCTAATGCACTTCCTTTGGGCACAGGAGGAGCATTTCCCATCTTCTAGGCAAAAACTCAAAGCAGAACACAGATGAAACAGAACTGTGATGGAACAAAGTTTGCTGTACCTCCACCAGCATTCATGCCTCCCCGGAAGTTGGAGTTTCACCAACTGATCCAAATGGCTTCTTAGTTTCTGATTTTCCCCCATAGGTCAGAGCTTCACTACCTGAACCAGACAGCTTCCTAGACAAGTGAAGAAAACCAAACCCCCTATTTGGAGGAAAGCTAAGAGTTGCTAATATTTGTGAAGTGAACATTCAAAGCCTTTTACAAAGCAAATCTAATATGGCTGGTTCTGTCCAAAGATACCACGAGCTGCGGCAACAAACCAATCAAATGTGAATGAACTGGTCCACAAATTGGATAGAAGTCTCACAACTATTTGTCTCTTCCAAAGGGCACCCCTGACAAAGGCAAACATAGTGGCTTCTTTTGAAGGAAAAGCCCAAACAAAGGGAAAAGGAGCTCCTGGTTCTAATGTTGGAAAGACTTAGCCTACTGTTGACTTGTAGAGGTTTGTCCATTCCTTGCCCCAACAGCCAGGCACAAGGGTAGCTAGTCCCATTCCAGGAGGTCAAAGGGGGAAGTCCCCCAACAAATTGTCCTGGCCATTGCTAGGGACTTACCTGAAAAATCTCTGGGGCAGGTCTGGTTGGACACCTGATTGGCAGTTGCTCTGGGCTGACTTGCCAGATTATCAAGTCCTAGCTCGTCTGTTACCACACGATAGACCAGTAAATTAAGAGGCAAGAGGTTGGGGCAAGGAAAGTGATTTCATCTGGAAAGCTAGCAAACTGAGGAGATGATGGAATATTGTCCTCAAGGACCATCTCGCTGAACATGAGATTTTGATTTTGATTTTTTTTAATGTTAGGAAGAGGGGGAAAGAGGAGGGGGTTGAAGTCAAAAGGTAATGATGTCTATAGGCATCAAGGAAGGTCATGTACCTTTGTCCTCAGTTGGTCTTTGCTTATTAGAATCTGGTCATTTTGTTCCTGTAAATCTCAAACATAGCATAGTCATTTTTGTATGTACATATCTACTTCGGTGAGGCAGATTTTGGTTAAAAAGTAATTTTTTCAAATCTTAGCTAACCATGTTTACATGTGGGGCTAAGCAGAAGTTCTATAAATCTCAGGGGCAAGGGAAATAGTAGCAAAATGGAGGCAGACTTTTTTTTTTTAAAGATTTTATTTATTTATTTGACAGAGATCACAAGGAGGCAGAGAGAGAGAGGGGGAAGCAGGCTCTCCACTGAGCAGAGAGCCTGATGCAGGGCTCGATCCCAGGACCCTGAGATCATGACCTCAGCTGAAGGCAGAGGCTTAGCCCACTGAGCCACCCAGGCACCCCTGGAGGCAGACATTCTAAGTTCCTACCTGTTATATCAACAATTTTTAGCCCAGTGAAACTCTGGTGTGAATATGCAAGTCACCTTCATTTAAACACTGTTCACGATAGCCCAAAAGGACCACAACTCAGGAAGGGAATGGATGCAAACACTGTGGTTTGTGTACCCAATGGAACACTACCCCATAGTGGTTTGAATTAATCACTTAGGTCTACATGCATCAACATAGAGAATTTGGCTAAAAATTTTTTTTATTAAAGATTTATTTCTTTATTTGACAGAGATCACAAGCAGGCAAAGAGGCAGGCAGAGAGAGAGGAAGGGAAAAAGGCTCCCTGCCAAGCAGAGAGCCCAATGCTGAGCTCAATCCCAGGACCCTGGGATCATGACCAGAGCCAAAGGCAGAGGCTTTAACCCATTGAGCCACCCAGGCCCCCCTTGGCTAAAGATTTTAAATTGTATCTTTTGAAGAACAGAGGGTTGAGAGGACTTTAAATAGGAAACATATATACCTAAAACTTGTTTCTGGAGTCTTTTTTTTTCCTTTCCTTCCTTCCTTTCTTTCTTTCTTTCTTTCTTTTTTTTTTTTTTTTTTCTTTCTGGTAGGTGTTTGGTAGAAAGAAGTATTCCAAGTTTTGGAATGTTAATAGGACAGGAAAACCCACTGGAAACCTAACTGTAATCGAATGAACAATCGTGTATGAAATAAGATTACACCTGAGAAGCTAGGGTGGGGCTCATCTACTGTCCATCTTTGTTTTGGAAATGCAAATGGAAGATAGGAGCTTGAACTACTAACTCAAGTAACTGTTGAGAAACATTCTGTAAACTGCAAAGTATCGTATACCTGCTGGGGGAGTTGGTCTGATTATGCAAATAATCAACCAGAATGTCCTTTCCAGAGAGAGGAGAGCTTTGACAAGACCCCTGCAGCTCCCGCCCAGCAGATCCTGTAGCAAAGCACCTTAGCTGAGCAGGTTAGACTCAATTATGCAACGTTGGCAGCTGTCTCTGGAGCCTAGCAAACAAGTGTGTGTGTGTGTGTGTGTGTGTGTGTGTGTGTGTGTGTGTGTGTG